>NC_091015.1:29923919-31155169 GCF_041296385.1 Aphelocoma coerulescens
TCAGTTTGAGCTCTTTCATATACTCAGGATTAACATACTCAGCTGCTGAATCCAGTATAGACAATGATCATGATACTGACATATAATATTGAAAACCCAGATTCAAATAATTTAGAATAATTTTGAAAACCAAAAAGTCAGTTGCTGCTCTCCCAGGTGCCAAGTGGGCCTCTGAGGTGCCACAAGATTGGTGGAAAGGGAGATGTTGCTAATCCATTATTCCCCATTATCCAAACTTTTATTCAATCATTAGAATTTGTATTAAAAATTCCAGTTTTGAAAAATTTTCTGTTTCTGATTAAAAAAAAAATTATTTTAAGTATCTTGGTCAGTTTTCTGCATTACAACACTAACACTAAATTCAGTTTTATTATTTTCCATTGAATTCAATGGTGTTCTAAATCAATTCACCCTTTATGAAAACCCAAGTGAGCCAGCAAAGCAGTACCTGATCAGGCTTGAAAAGTGTTTTTTTTTCAGACTCAAGGTTTCTAAAAGAAGTGAGTTGCTTTGCATGTAACTTTTGATAAACTGATGTCCAAAAGTCATCCCAAGAAGCTGCAGTTATCTTGCTTTTATTTGCTTGTTCAGTATTTTATGATACACACATATTAGACTGCCACAGCATAGTCTGAATATTGCTCTCTTCACAATGAGGACATGGTCTCAGTGTACTGGGTCTAGGGATTTTTTTTGCATGACTTCACTAGTAACACATTATTTCGGGTCACATTTTATCAGCTAGCTCAACAAGAATGCCAGTGACTTTCACCTTGTTCCAGCTCCCTGTAAACATAGTAATTGCCAAAATTATATTGTCTTTTATTTACTTAACAAGCAGTACTTTTGAAAATAAATAGTCTGGCATGAGCAAACACAAATTCTAGCAGTAGTCATAAGTCTTCCATGCTTTCAAACACAGCTTCTAGCATTTTAAAAGCAGACTGAGAAAAAACTGGTGTGAGGAAGAGATGTCTCAGCCCATTGTCTTGCTTGAACTTTCCCCACAAATGTCCTGTTGCCATTATTCTGGGCATAGCTCCACCCACGGGTGGCAGCAATAAGTACTTGCAAAGCACTAACTCTGTTATCAATCTGCCTAACCTTGCCAAAGTGTATCAGACAGTTTGGTTTACAGCAGCCCATTTTTTCTTGCCATTACTCTGATGCTTTTCTACCAGGGATGAATGGCCACAAGAGGTTTCTAGTAGTAGGGGGAAAATATCTAAGGAACCAATATGTGCTGTCAAGTGGACATTTTTTATTTTTAACATCGTTTCTCTGGCGACATGTGTCATCACCTTTCTCTTTTACTCTGCTCAGGTCTTGGTCTTGCACACTCATTAGCACTTCATGCTGCCCAACATCTGACTAAATGTTTTCAGCTCTTTCCTTCTCTGTTAGTGGATACTTTCTCGATGATTTCAAAAGGTGTATGCTTGATGACTATCTAACCTAATATATGCTTTGTGGTAGGACTTTCCCCACTGCTTTGCAGAAGTTTTCCATACAGGTATGAGACAATGTAAGTTCTCTTATTCTAAAGAATTTTTTTTTTTTTTTTTAATTAGGAAATATGTCATCTTGCTTTAATACAAAATTATGTATAGTTATTGTTTTCAAGTACCATTCTAATTTTGGAAGGTGATAATTTAGTAAGTTAGACTGTCATAATCTGAGGAACAGGCAGAATTCTCTCTGACAGAGTTCTAAACAATTATGCCTTCAAGCCCCTAAAAGTTATGATATGCAGTTTTCCCATTTCCCTCTATCCCATTGAGCATATATTAGCCATTCTTAGCATAAACTATTGAAATTATTAAGCCACTTCACAGTGTTGTTTTTAAAATGAAAAATGCTATGATCTTTTAATGTCTTCAGTGTTATAATATGTACTAAATTAGCAGAACCCTGATGCTCTGATAATTTACACCACAATGTGCTATTTAAAACTGGAAGCCCAGCAGGAGATTTTATTTTTATTAATTTAGTATAATTTTAAACATTACAAAAATAGCTGTCTCACAGCTTCCCTGCTGAGCCCTAGATTGTTGCCACAGCCTGTGTAATACTTTATCAGGAGAGTAACATCACTATAAATACTGCATAGTTGATTCTCATTTCAACACATAATACAAAAGGATGCAGAAGACTGAAGAAGAGACAAAGAAAAAACAGGGCTGGTTCTGTTTTAAACTTTTTCTGCCTTTTTTTTCCTTTCTTGCTTCTAAATCTTCTTTCCTTACAGGTTTTTCTCTAAGGGTAGTTGTGATTTTGTAGTCAAAGCGAAAGGGCTGAAGTTCCACATTGTAGTTAACTTTAGATGTATCACACAATGCTGCTGTAGGAAAATGAATTTTACTCTACCTCCCTTGTCTATTGCCCTGCCATTCTTGTTGACTAAATATTACTGGAATGTTTTTGTTCTAGTCTAACATGTATTATAAGAGCAACCTCCTATGAATTGCAGCTTTCCAGTTTTATGTGCACCACTGGCTCACATCTGCTCACCTTTGTGTGTATTTAGTGAACTTACATCTGCCTGAAGAAAAAAATGCGACAGTCAGTTACCATATTCAACCTCTCAACAGCACTAGGGATGGCAGAGCCAGTAGGTAGAACAACTTTTGACCCTTTTGTCATGTTTGTCACTTTTTTGAATGAGCTGAATTGACCAAAACCTCTTGCCAGGAGTGCCACCTTCCAAGGGAACCTCTGCTTTTCAACAAAGGAGGAGTCTTGGCACTGAAGCAATATTTGCTGTGCAAAAGATGTAATTCAGGTACCACAGTCCACCATTTATCATGGAAAGCTGGGATGGACTGCTGGAGGGATGAACAGACTATGATTGAAAGCTATTTAAAAAAGATGCAAGTTTCTTAATTTAAATTCATTGTGAAACTCTTCCGTGCCTATATTGTTTACATTTATTTACTGATCAATATTACACTGTATATTACAGAAAGTTATAGATTAATTTATTTTATCAATTTTTTTACTGGCTGGCTGTATCTTCTACCTGGTTTCCAGGTAAAATTCTTAAATAAAACCTGAAAATTGAATAAAACTCAATTCCACATGATTAGGATTTACCATGTGACTCTATTAAGGCAAAGCATATTTCACTGGCAAGCAACTGATTCTCTTGTAAAACTCCTGTATTTTTCACAGAAATTTTGTGATTTGACAGATCCACAGTAGAAATGTGATTAGTGCATATGTCCTTCGTTTTGCATTTGAACAAGGGGATATATTCAAAGGGAATATTCAAAACATTTTGGTGCTTAGATGTTAAATGTCGTATAGATATTGGTTGGGTGACACATAGGCAATTCAGCTGTGTCTCAGACAGGAGCTGCATGTTGGCCTTTCTGGGGCATAGAAGGCAGCCAACCTTCCTCCTTGATGAGCCACCAATTAACCTTAATTAAATCAATAGTATTTTTCTTTGAATCACATTAGTACTGACTAAAACTCCCTCTCAGCTAATTAACAGGCATTTGGCCACCCCACCCAATTGGACTGAGGGCTGCTAAGATAACCATTGTCATTTCTGAAATATTTGTTGTTAAAAGTTTGCTCTGTATCCCTTGTGCTGTGATGTTTACACCTGTGTACACACATACAGGAAATAACAATTCATTTGCAACTCTCTTCTTTTTCCACAACTGCCAGGAGAATGTGAGTGAGGTAAATAATTCCAAGGATATTGGAAGAAATGAGGCATGAAATAAAAGCCTTCCTGCACTATCTGCTGATCCTCGGGAATGTAAGGCAACCTGCTGTATTAAAGAGAAGCATCCAGGCTATTAAGCAAGGCACTAGGAGAGTGAGGCGTGAGTCCACTGTGTGAGACACTCTCCTGAGCTGATGACATCAATGACCCCAGAACTATCACTCTGAGTTCATGATGATGAGATCTGCAAGATGTGTCACGTGCTATTCTTGTTCATGGCAATGTCAGAAGACTTAAAAACAAGATTTTACATGATTTACTCTTTTTTTTTTTTTAGACATTTCATGAACTGGGCGTATCCAATGACAGTGTTGTAAATATTGTAGTAATGAGCAACTCTCTGCTATTATCAATAATACTAATTAAGTTAATCAAGTGGATCAATCTAAGAAGTTCCAGCTGTTTCATGAACAAAAGTTGAAGGACTCTGACTGGCTTGTACTGAGGAGTGTCCTGTAGAAAAAAAAGTGGGATTTTGCTACTTAACATCAGAATTTTCTTTTCATCTGGTGGAAAATTCTTGTCCAAATTGTGCTGTTCACTCAGTAGGCTTCCATGACAAGGTGACTTAGAAAAATATTGCTGCAGATTGGTAGTGGAAGAGATTTTGGGTTAGGAGGATTTGGAGGTCTTGCTCTAAGGACATTGCAACAGCCCTATAGAATGATAACCATCCTGAAAGGAAGATCTATATATTGGTGTCATTGTCTTTCATTAAACTGCAATAGGAAAGATGATACTGCAATATTGATTGGACCAGCGTGATTAAATTCAGGTTTAATATTGTCTTCATGTCAAACCAGAAATCTTCATCTTATTTGTCCAAATAGCACAAGTCCTATATATTTCAGCAATTAGATCTAACGTTGCAGTTATTCCAAGGTACATAGAAAATGTGTATTTTTCTAATTCTCTTTCTTTTCATACCTAGCTCATAATACTGCTACAGAAGCAAAAATACATGAAGACTTCTGATTTGTCTCTCCAAGAACCAACCTTTTGAAAAATAGATGTTCTTGGTGTGAGAGACGTGTACATCGATATGAAAAAAGCACATAAAAATGTAATGTTTTGCCTGTATTGTAAAATGTGGATTTTTACGGCAGAACAGATATGGACAGCAGGTTATGGCTTCTGCTAAGAATACTACATACGTCTATACAGTTCAGGAATACCACATTTTTTTTAATTTTGAAATTAAATGTGTTGTCTGTGACAAACACTAGATTGCAGCTCTCCAAGACTGGTTAACCATTCCCTATATTGTCATGAAGAGTGTCCATAAAAAAGAGCTTTAAAGAATCATGCTGTTGTTTGTCATAAATTATCTTTTCAGTAATCTATACATAAATTACATATTAGATTAAAGGCACATATATTTTGATCAATTCACATTTTCTTGAGGTACATTTTGCCCAAGACCACAGGCATTGCAAAGAAAAATTCTAGCTACACTAAAAACTGCTTGAACCTTTTTCATTGTTTCTTAGTAAGGCACATACAGCTTTTTATTAAATTATTTTCCAAATGTTATTTTGTAAAGAAATTTAATAAAATTTACTACTCTGCAATCCATTGAGCACTTCCTAATTTAATTTTCATATTCTGCATTTCCTGGGATTTACAATTAAAATTGTGATGAGCCAGACATTCAAGCTCTTACATGTGTGAGATTTTATCATTTTTTTTAGCTGAACAATATCAACAGGATTTTGGTTTTATAAAATATTTTCAAACAAAAAGGTGCAAGTAAGTGAGGTCTTTTATACATAGATTATAAAGTTTTTACTAAGTTTGACAAACTTTTTTCTCTTTTTCTTACTTCTTTACCGACTCAACTCATTGGCAAAATAGACTGCTTATGCCAATGCCAGATACAGTTAATAGAAAATAATAGTTCTGATGTTTTATTCTCTCCGACATTGATCAAATAAAATTAAAAAATCCTATTCTCCACAACAGACACTGTCATTAAAATTCTTGCAGATTTATTTACATAAAACTCTGCATGTTTGTAACCAAGAATGAGCCATTGTGCTCAAGAGTTAGCTCATTTTACTACCATTTTATTATGCATGGTTCTTGGAGATCCCTACAGATGAACATATTTCTTTCTTTGACAGTAATAATGCTTTATTTTTATTTTTCATTTAGGACACATCTTGAACCTTACAGAATATTGCAAAGTTTGCATTCATTACTTCACCCATTTTCTAAACGACTACATGGTGATGCACCACTAGCCCAGAAAAAGAAGTACTCCAAACAAACCTTAGGTGTACTGGGTCACCTGGACCTTCTTATGATCCTGCTAGGTGGAATCCTAGCAGGATTTCCTTTCCTGAGCTTGGTGGGATATTTTAACTAGTCTCTGAGCTGAGTCCTTATGCACTAAAAGCAGCAAATGAAGCAATATTTGTATTTAGTCAGTCATTCAGCCAAAATCCATCGCTCAGGACTCCAAGCAGCAACTTGCTGTTTATGTTCAAGCCTTCACCATTTTCATATACATAGACCTCTTCTCCAAGTTTTATAGAACTTTAAATTGAGGTTCTTTTGTATGGTTTGAAAGTAGCTTCTCTTTAGGCTTTTATTGGAACCAATAACATATCTATTTTATAGGAGGACACATTTCAGGATTGAGAGCCTTCTATAACTTCCAGCATATTAAAAAAAACCCCAAACCCAGATTTTGTAGATGTCCCTAGGAGAGCTTCACAAACAATTGGCTCCAAAAGCCGAAAAAGCGCACAGGGCAGCGCAGTGCCAGAGGAGATGTAGACTTAGAGGGCTCTGTAGTTTTGCTGCAGTAATAAAATAACATTAAAAAAAAAAAAAAAAAAAAAAAAGTGTATTACTTTTCAGAGCCATAGGTCTGCCTAGGCTCCTCTCTTGGCATTGGAAGTCAGTAGCCTGTCACTGGATTTCTGTCAGCAGTGAATTGGTTCTCAGGTATTTAATTGTGAAGGAGCAAAAGATGAGTCCCACCCATCTGATGTCTGGGACAAGGGATGTCTTGGTATAACAGGATAGGGCTGGTCCTCTTGGATGCAGAGCCCTGCTCATGATAGACTGGATTAGAGTGTATAATGGCAAACAGATGAATGTCAGAATGAATAACATATATGTGCACATAATGTTGTCTCCACTGTACTGTTTCTAGACTTTCCAGCACTATTTCAAGGTCTGTTACAGCACATAAGTTTGCTGAATAAAAAAATATAATTCAGATCTCAAGCAATAATGGTTTATATGAGTTAGGGCCTAAGAAATCAAGTTATAATTTCAGGCTCAATTCTTATCAATATTATTGACAGTAGGCTGTTCTGCTTTTATTTTTTGGTTTTCAAGAATTATCTTTGAGTGGCTCATAAACTTTGCCTAGAACTTAAAAAGCTGAATTCAACATAAAGGGTTTGTAAGGAAGAAAAGAAACTATACCCTATTTGTGCTAGATTTCATCACTGAGTAACCTTTTGATCTTTTCCAACAGACATATTTATAGCACCTACTGACAAGATGCTAATCTGTGATGGAGAATAAATGAGCCAGGGAAGCAAGTGCTTTGTATCACAAGCAAAAGGAGAACCTTTTTGTCCATTTCTAATCACGGTCGCAGCCACAGGTGTTTAAAAGCAGGATAGAGGACTGATGCTTCTAATACTCTGTGAGTTTTTGAGGACTTAGCATAGGACTCAAAAAAAACCCCTGAATAACCACAGCACTATCTCTTAGAGAAGTTATGATCTTTAGTGTCTCTCTCAGCTTTCCATAAGCCTGCTTATATACATACTCAAGGAGTTATACTGGTGTGCAATTAAAATGAAATAGTAATTGGTATTAAAAAAAAAAAAAAAAGACTGTGCTTGCAGAATATAACTCAGTTCTAATGAATTTCACAATACATTTATTCAGTAGAGAAAATACTTTTTTTAGCCAGCAAAATCAATTTTCTGATCTCCGAATGGACATTTTATCCTCTTCTGTTCTGATCTTCTGGTGGCATCATGAATTTCACAGACAGCTTTGTTAATCAGCAGAGTGCTCCAGAAGAGAGTTTTCTCAGCTAAAAGTAGTTACTATTTCTCTCTAAACATCCATGTTTCAAACTCCTGAATTATAACTTTGAACTTAACATTCCTACAGTATCATGGTACTTACAGTGTGCAAGAGGGTAAGGTAGGATTAATTCATTCAGAGAATACCACGGGTGGTTCAGACTACAATTTCTGTGAACTATATTGGGGGGTTTTTATAAGAGTTATATATATATATGTTATTCATTTTGCACCTCAGTAGTCCCATGCCTTTGCTTTCACTTTCCCCGTGATTTTTTGCTGAAATTTCCAATTGTGTTATGGCAGATTGAGACTTTTATATTCCAGGTGCCAGTAGTCTTAAAAATTGGAAATATTCTGAAATATGTTTCCATTTGTTGCCGACTTCAACTTTTGTTTTGTTTTGTTTTATTTTTGTTTGTTAGTTTGTTTTGTTTCTCTGATTTACTGCTGAATACTGGTATTTATTCTATTCTGCTTGATATAAGCATTGACATTAAACAATTCTAAGAGAAATTGCTCAAGTGAAGAGAAAAATATTACTGTTTGAGAGCATCATGATACACATGCTCACGTATGAGGGTTTACCTTATTATGTCTCTGATAAGTTCAGTACTTCCATAACTGTCACAGAGGGAAAGACAGAAATCTTGTCAATTGTCTAAAGAACAAAAGTAATCTCACATACTCTGGAAGCCTTCAGTGACATCTGTGTCACACAGCAGAATAATCTTATAGATTAAGGTGTACAATGAAGTTTTAGCTAAACTAGGAACAAGTTCTTAGTTAAAGTCTTAACAACCGATGATGAAGTCATGCCAGCACTTCAGAAGATTATGTTTCATCTTCTACTACTTTTAATTTCCTTAGTTTTCCCTACTGCAAATGAAAATTAAGGAATTAAATTTTATCTGAAAAAATTGTAATTATTTTCAAACACTTTATACCTAGCTTTATCTGTTTACACATTAAACAATATTCTTGTTCTGCTTTCAACATTACTGAGCTTATTTCTACCAATGCATCATAACTAGGTACTAAAAAGCATAAACTGGACACTAGAATCTATGCATTATGTAGATACCAGCAATGTTTATTTTACAGGGGCTTTGTTGTTCTTTTTCTTTTTTTTTTTCTGTGAGACTGGAATAGAGAATGAACACTTTGGTTTACAATCTAATTTGGGGGAAATGAGAAGTGATGAAATGTCATGAAAAGAAAAAAACCTCTGAAATAAAGCAGAACTATTACACAACACAAATAAAATAGCTCCTTCTCTCGTAGCTCGTAAACAACACTAATGTCCATTCCTATTATTCACTTATTTGTGAATAACTGACATTATGCCTGTGCTTAAAGTCAAGCATGTCACTATTGCAGCAGTGTGGACACCTGTTGCTCCTTACCCTGTAATTCCTCCACTATGCAGCCTTGTAAAAGAGATCCCGATTCTTTTGTCTGCTTCACATCAGCAAAACTGCCACAAGATGGGAGAGGAGTTTGCTGAGAAGAAACTTCCAGGAGCACCCAATTCACACTGAAAGTAAGGGTATAACTGTCAAAAGAGAAAGAGCTAGAGCTGGCTTCTGTCCTCTGCCCTGTGATCTTTTCCTGCAGCACAGCTAGTACCTTTCCAGGCAGAGGGACAGAAAGGGCAGCCAGGCATTAAGTGTGCTCCAAGGAGAAAGCAAATATTGCCACTGCAGGGAAAACTTGGTTGAAGCTGACACTTCTCGAGGCAGATTGTTCACCCCAGTCAAGAGTCAGTTGGAAAACAAGAAACAAAACTCCCTGACAAGATCTCTCTGCATCATATCAAGTAATCTGTAATACTTATAACTGCAATCACACCACTATAAAAAAGAGCAATAACCAAGGCTTCATGAACACAGTTTACAATGCCTATGGCACACTGTTGCCATTTCAGGTAACACATATAGAAAAAAAGGAAAGTACGTTTCTTTTTATACATTTAGGTTTTAGGTACGTATTGGTTAAATCTCTTCTGTTTACATGAAATTCCAAAGTATCAGCCTCAGAAATCATAATCCTTGGTAATGCATAAGGGATGGAGACACTTACTGTGCCTTTGAAGTGGAGTGGTTTTGCATCTGAAACTCCCGTAAACGCATTTGCATTATCTCTCTCCATTTTCTTTGATATCTAAATGTGTACAGATGATTTAGTTCACAGAAAAATATTTCAAAGTTCTGTCCTTTTCAAATCAGTAGTAATACTTTTATTTACTTCACTGGCATAATTATTTTACCCTCAAAAACATAATCATTCTACATACCCCCAAATCAACTTGTGAAAATCAGTTCTAAGATTGCCTCTTTTCCCCCATTAATTATTTTAGCAGTAGGTTCATAATAACTATACTTTCATAGCTGCAAGAAAATACATAAATGCATAAAAGTCTTTAATACAGAACTCATTGTCTGTCCACTGGAAATTGTGGCTCTGTCCTACAAGATATACAAAACTTAGAGTTGCTGTGTTTTGGGGTGAGATTTTTTGAATGTGTGTTTTGTTTTTTAAAAACAATGAAAAAAAGAAATCCATGTATCAGATGAGTTGCAAGTAGTGTCTCTTGGAAATTTGTATTTATTTTTATTTATTGTGTAAAGGCATTAATTTTTTTCTGTTAAAACTTTTTATTGGTGAAAACCAGAAAATATGGACATTTTGTGTGTATTTTGCAATTGCCTTTTGAGAAGTATATGTAATACAAGGCTTTCCTTCACTTTGTGATATTTATTTGTGGAGTATAATTTTATATGGTATTTTCTTATTAAAAAAAATCCTGTCAATAAAGCTTTTGCTTAAAAATAGTAATAACAAACCCCTGTGTCTCAGTCAAATTGATTTTTCTGATGAGAACCTTGGAGAAAGTTGTTATTATTTTTTAATCCATCACACAGACACTATATGAGAATAAACCAATGCTGCAGTTTTAGTTTATTGTATGTCTCTTTTTCATGGCCCTTCATGTTGTTCATTCCCCACCAAAGAACAACCAGTCGATCAAAATTTATTTGCTAGTGTTGACCTATTTGGATCTAGTTAGAAACTGTGGTCTCCCACCTTGGCCATTTAGTGAAATTTTCTATGTAGCTGACCAGAAATACTATTAGGTTTGAGAATTTGCATCTACTTTAGTGTTCCCCTAAATTTAAGGGCTTAAGAATAAGTTTTAGGCTTCCTGTATTGCTATTAAAGGAGAATGAAGGTCCTGTTTAATTTATTAAAGATGATGGACTTGCATTATTATTAGAGTAGTAGTATTTTATATAAAAGCCAGGGGAGGATGTTCATTTATAAGGCAACTTTTCCCAGAATTTAAATTGGTGGTAACAGATAATGGGCAGTTAAAATGTGGTGTTAGGCACCACTTAACATCATGAGCTCTGGTTGAAGTAGGTGAACACCTCTGAGTGCACTGCTAAATGATCCTTAGAATAGGTGATGGAAGAAACCTGTACTCTGATTGGACTCTACAGACAAGAAGACATGTCTACATTTTACATTTAGTTTAAAATAATAAGGCAGTCCTACAAGTGTATGATTGGCAAATTATGTGATTTGACTCATCTTACAAACCAAAAGCAGGAAACACTGAAAAATATCTCACCTATCCATCAAAGAATTGAATAATCCTTGTATTTTCATACTCATACTGACTGACTAAGGATGACTCCCTCCACTCTTCTGATGGGCAGAGATGTCATATCTTATTGTCTCAATGCAAATATTTCTGAAATAGGATAATGATAATATTTACTGAAATTGCCCTTATTTTAGAAATAAATTATCTAATCTGATGAATGATTTATTAAATAACTTCTTAGGTGACTCTGTGTGTATCTCAGTGTAAACTCTTATAAAACCTGTTTTATATGCTCTCAAAATGCTGCTTTTCCGTTCTGAAAAAAATAAAAAAAAACAGAATAAAAGGTTATTATGCAAGTGAAGTTCTGAAAAATATTTTTGGAAGAATTCACAACTTTGGATGTTACTAACACACAAACAGGAGAATTCCTACTTCGTAATGACCTTTAATTCATATGATAGATGCCCCAAGTCAAGACTGAGTTTTATCCTCAAAAAATAATTATATTAAAAATTATCTACTGAAATTAAGAAAGAAAAGGAAAGCTACAAGCACAATTATTTTTATTCTAAAATAGCCCCTAAAATGACAAGGGACACATTGATTAGTTCTTTTAATATCTTGCAGTTTTGCCTGCCTTACATCTCTACAAAATTCCAGTTGAATGTCTCTGTTCCCAATATTGCATCATTCTTTTATTATTAAGGATTTCAATTAGTATTTATCAATATTTATAACAAAGAAACTTGGGAGAATCTCCCATTGAACAGTCTCACACCTCAAATTTCTACTCTTTGTATCCCTTTTCCCCAAATAACCACATGTAGAGCTCCTGCTTGAAACATAACAGCTGCTAAACCCAACGCCATCGTAGTCACTACGTACTAAAAGTTCCTAAAAAAAATTTCGTGTCACAACAGATCTGTGTAAAGTTCATCTATGTGTAAATGAAACCAAACCTAACCATCTATGTGTATATGAAGCATGATTTTGTTAATGTTATTCAAAAGAAAAATATCTTTCCCTTTAGGTAGATAAATGCACATGTTGTAAATGGATAATGCTGTATAGTGCCATATGAAGCATAAAAGAAAGACACACACACACATAGTAATGGAGGAGTGTTGGCCTCTTGGGAAGGAGCAGTAAGGGGGCTCAAGCAATGCCTCCCCTGCTCCTCTCAAAGGTTCTCACAGGGGAGTTCAGCCCACAGCAGGGCTCAAGTTAATGCTTTGCACCAGCACAGCAAGGCCCACCCTGTCAGTCTGCAATCTGGTGTTCCTGTGCAATGCCTAGGGAGAGCATCCGTATAATCTTAACATCCAGAAAAAATCACAACACATAAACATGAACCCTCAATCAAAATGGTAACCGAGTTGCAAAATGTTTCACTTTTTGTTTATGTTATTTTTTGTCCCTAATTATTTTTCTTATAATCTCTTTATTATGAGGCTTCACAGGAAGTTTGACAATGTATTTGCTTACTTGAGACTTCAGCTCTTTGCCTTTGCCCAGATAGACCAAGCAAAGTCAGAAGTTTAACAATTTTATCCTTATCCTCTATTGCTATTTAACCAAATGAGCCTTTTGAACTTGTCTTGAAGACTACGTAAAGAAAATTTAAGGAGAGGAGGAAAGATAATCAAAAGTAAGGAGGATGTCTAAAAAATGTGTTTCTTATTTCTTAAAGCCAGCAGGACTGATCTTTTGCACACAATGAAGCCTCAGTTCCTGGTACAGAGATACTTTATAAAGACAAGTTTCAATGTTAGTGGCTGAAACACACCATATTCAGCTCACTCTTGACCCACCTGCAGTGGTGAATAAAGTTACTGAGAGAGGAACCACAGCCTATTTTTCAGCTTGTTATTTGCTGGTGAATATCTTAAAGCACCTATAAAGCTGTTGATTCTTTGGTGTTTTTTCAGTCTATTATAAGTCTTTTTTGCTAACAGTGTGACTCTCACTCTTTCTGTAAACCTCAAAACTTCTGGCCTCAGACACATCGTGTGGCAGCAGGGTCCAAGGTAGCTACACTAAGAATATAACAACCTTTCCTAATTATTTCTAAAAGTATTGCAACTGAATCCTATCTACTCTTTGCAGTACAAAAGACAGTTAATACCAGGACTGGATTTTCAATCCAAATACAATGAATTATTTTATATACTTCTCCAGTGACTGTCCTGGTGCGTGTGTATACGGATGTATGTATACATATCTCTTTAAGTAAATTGCATCAGTAACCCCCTAACTGATGTGAAAATTGAAGGCTTTTTACAAAAATACTGGACTTTGTATGTACAAATGTATATGATCTTTTGAAGAAAACAACATATAGATAATATGGCTAGCTAACTCCAAAATCCACTGGCACTAAATTTATGGTTTTATACCTGTGACAAGACATTAAATAGAGTGAAAGAATATTGCTCTGCTATACCCTAGTTGCCAGCTAATTTTAAGAAATAGTTATTTAAGTCTCACGAACCAAATGAAAAATAACTGTGGAAAAGAAAGAAAAAAGTCTTTGTTGTGTTTTGTTTTATGTGTATGGTGGAATTGCTGAAACTTTTTAAAATATCTTGAAATAGTCATAAGAGAATGTGTCAGAGTTCTTCTAGCAATGGCTCAGAAATGTGAAACTATTGTCATCTTGACATTCCCCACTGATAAACATACTATGCACACTAAATCAAAATGGGTATAAAAGTGTGCCATGTGACAGGATAGCCTTTGCCAAATGGGCTGACCTGTAATGAAAAAGCCAAACCTCTTCCTCTTTTTTTTTTTAATTGAAAAAAATATAGCAGCAATAATATGGGTAAAAGCCTCAATAAAATCTGTCAGAATTGATTTCTAGTGACACATAATGTCTGGCAATCTAAAGCTTTATTTTGCCAACTGTTTAATCTGTACTACAAGTAAAAGTGTTCCATATGCATAACTTACCATTTCAGTGATGATCCTGTTTAAAGATTTGTTCCAGCAGCATTTATTTAATGACCTTTATAAAGAATTTTCTCATTCTTCTGTGAGCTATATTTAAACTAGGAAATAATAAAATTGAAGTGCACAATGGGAGAAAAAAATCTCCATTACCCACTATTTTTTTGTTCAAAAATATAATCACTTCTTAGGCAACATTAATGAGGAAGCCTGGGAATATAGGCATTCCAGTGTTAGAAACAACAGTAAACCAGTGGTCATTATTTACATCCTTTTAATGTCCTAGCATACATTTTTTGTCACATAATACCTGTGAAGAATACTCACATGCACTGTAATATCGACTGCTATGGCTCCCTTATTCTATTGATTTAAATATCTTTTTGCTTCTCCTTACTCAACAGGAAGTATGAGGTCATTGCTATAGTTGAAACATGTCTTGATAGAGCACTATTCAAACCAGATATACACCATACTTTATATCATATTTTGAATTATTTATCTGTCATGGGAAATAACAGGACAGGAAGGAGTTAGCTGGGTGTTTGAAAGGAATGTGGCAAAAGCATTAACGTGCAGGTCCAGCTGCACAAAATCAGATGTTGAGTCCTGGTACAAAGGGTCAGAGTCAGTGACAGTGGTAAAGTTCTTGGTAACACCAGGAGAGCAAAGAGGCTCATAAATCCAGAGAAGGGCTATCGTGTCCTGTAAACTACGTACAGGTGAAACAGGGTACTAATTTCCAATGGACCGTGGAATATGGCTGCCTGAAACATAACGTTTAAAACTGACACATACACACGACCCTGCCATTCAGAAACTTTCATATATCTGTATAAAGTACTGAGGAAAAGGTTAATCAAGAATGCTGTATGGCTTAAGGAAATGCATAGAGTGGTTGGCTGATTTGATTCATGTGTCCCAGTGACAAAATTCTTTCCTGGAGATCCATAATGTCTGGGTCCTTAATTATCTGGTCTTCTGTGCATGTGAGTCTGTATTTAAAAAATGGCCAATAAAATTTCGGCCAAGAAACACATTGTTCATTCCTTTCAGGTTTATTTTAAACCTATTGCACTTAGGTTTCTGCTAAATCAATTTTTCATGAATATCTACCCTAGCAGATTACACCTCAAACCAGTTCAGATCTCCAGAGAATTAAAAAGAAAAAAAAAAGAAAAAAGAAAGAAAAAAGATTTCTCAACAAGTAACACCCCAGGAAAAAGAAACAGGGTTTTTAATTGCTTTGTGCGCTCCATAATTGAAGGCAGGCACCTTCTTGAGGCACTCACTGCCAGGAGAAGTGTGACTCCACTTGGCCCTGCCTAATTAATCCTGTGATACAAACCTTCTGGCTTCAATTTTCACATTTCTGTCTCTTTTTAGAGGTGATAATAAAACTAAAAATTTATGTTGGTTACTGTATGACTATAACGGTGCCAGCAGAACACAAATAAACCCATATGGATGAAAGAGACCTTGTCTTCCCATCCCTGGCTTCTCTGTTTTGTGATGCGTACAGGGACACACTTTGTGTTAACAAGAAAAGGTAGAGAAAGATTCAGTAGCAGGAAGGAAGTACAGGTCAACTGATTCTTGTGATAGTCTGCTCTGCTCAGATGACTCACTGAAGCATATGTCTTATTTGTTTATTGACAAGATCTCAAAATAGAAGTACACACTCTGGAAGCTGAGTTGAGCTGGCTACAAATCACAAAACTGCACAACAGCTCTTAATGAAAGACAAATTGTGCAGCTTAGCCTTTAAAAAGCAGTCAAGGCTGTTTGTGCAGATGCCTTCAATCTTAATAGCTTGCATACTGTGACCTGTGCACACTCCCTTACCAGTGCCTAATGAAAGTAATAGAGCATCTTTATTTTCCATGGAATGTAAGGACACCACTATTATTATTATTATTATTACTATCATTATGAGGCAAGGATTTAATTCTTGGACACTGAGAAATTGTATTTACAAACACACAGACACATATGTAGCAGTTATGAAATACAGTAAGACAAATTCTCTTTTTACTAAATTGTGTCTATTTTCATTGCATTATATAGAAAGTGGACTTAGGCCTTACTGTATTAAAGTGGGAAGGTTTTTCTTGCCAAGTGAACTAGAGAGATATTCTTCCAATAGAGCTGCTGCTTTTATTTGGAAGTACATTGCTGGTTTCATTCTGTTCATCCTACTCCCAGGACCCAAAATTGAAGTTCCATACATTTATGCAGTTGAGCATAGTTGGATTGCACCATGGATTTGATCATTTTCATTAAGAGATGTGCTGGAAGAAGAGGGGGAAAAAGGATTATCTTAATTTTGCTGCTGTTGTTGTTCTCATTTCCTTGTCTTGTAAAATGTCACGTGTCTCTAGGGATAATGTTTTAAAATAAGTAGTACATTTTAGGGTAACTGTCAGCCCAAAACAGTAACAAAATGCCTCAGCTTTGTGATGGTGTGCAAGCTGTCTGCCACACAAAAGTTGGGAGGATCAGTGTGACTGGAAAATTAGGATAATTTTGCTGCCAAACTCTAGCAAATTGCTACTGAGCATCTACAAACTTTTTTTTTCTGGTTTGACACTTCAATGCATTGGGACAAAAATTCTCTATGGCTGACAAAACACTCAGCCCTTTGCAACTCCTCAGAAATTTTAAGTGCCTTTTCCAAGATGGGTCGATGTTAAATTTTTATCTGAATATTTTGAACAATTCACCCTTGCTTCTGTATACCTTGGCTTTGGAAAAGGCATTACTATTACAGCTGAAATTTTTACCCACAAACAGAATACCAAGAACAGAAAGCTCAGTTGAAACACTTGGAACAAATTCAAAAAGAAACATATATCACCAACCACAAAGCACATGTGGCATGGCTCAGTGTCGAATATAAGGCTATACAAGACAGTCGAAGTGGGAGAGGTATCAGAAATGGAAAAAGAGACTATTACCCCACAATCAGTGCTCTCCCTGGGCAAGTCTTCCTAGGGAACAACTGCAGCTCCTCCAGTATGTTTTGGAGAAGGAATACAGTTTGTTTTATCAAATGTTTAAAGAGCAGAAATGGATAGATAGATGGATAGATAGATAGATAGATAGATAGATAGATAGATAGATAGATAGAGTTTTTGTGGGGGCAGGATGGTGTGGAGAATCCTGTATCAGTAAAAATATATATAAAAAGGGATGAAAAAATTCTTATCACATAAATATAGGATGTTCCAGAGAAAATAACCTGTATTTATTGATTATTTAATGTATCTTCTACTTTAAAAGACTCCTGATTATTTAATCTTTTTAACAATGAATCTGAAGCCAATATACAGTGTTCTACCAAATTCTCATGAAATTTTTTATGTAACTAGTTAATGAGCTGCATGTAGCAGACAGATCAGGTCACCTGTCTTGAGTTTCCTTTTGTAGTAGAAGTGTTTCTTTTTAATTGCCAGTAATTCTACGTAAAAATGCGTGTACCATCTGACTGTCTTGAACTCACAATTAGGCCAGCTTTGTTTCTAGAGTGCAGCAGCAAGTGCAGGAAGTAGGGGAACATTTGCCCTTTTTTAAGTTCTGGAGATGGCAGGATTAGGCCACTTTCTCTGAACAGAGACTTAGTCTCCAAGAATACCTTTCACAACCTTCTCAAGAGTAATGCAAATATTTTGTAGTATTTTGTAGCATACCACAAATAATTCCACAGAGAATTGGGTTAAACCTGGTTCATTGTAGTGTTTAGTCTCCAGCACTTTGTCTAAACTGTTCTTTTGCTGGAAAACTTGGGGATTTCTTTTTAAACCAAGAATTAAATCTCCATCTCCCATGAGGAATTGTACTATTTCTAATAGTACAAATTATAGCTATTTCATTTTAAAATATTTTTTCAACCAATTCCATTTCCATGCTCTCTAGTTACACAGGCATGTGGGATTTTATTTGGCCCTGATCAATAGCAGATTTGTTACCATGAGTCGGTGGGATAAATTTTCAGTCTTCACAAAGCAAATCAGGCAAGTCCTCTCAGCTCTCAGTAAGTTCTGCTATGTGTAGACCCCGAAGCATCACACCAGGGGTTAAAGAAAAGTAAGCAGTGGCTTTGTAGCCACTACAGGGAAGCCCAGCAGCTCAGAAGCAGCAGTAAAATGGGTCAGTTAATCTAGAAAGGGAATCAGATCCTCCTGAAAAAAAGTCCAATTGGTACAAGTGCTGTCAGCTAAAGACTAACAAGGTCTTCAGTTATATTGACATGAGTGTGTGAGAGGAAGAGGCAAAAGAATGATCAAGTGCATTTAGCATAGTCTTTTTGTCCAGGGTTTTGAAGCCATGCTCTTTGACATGGATTATGTGATATATTAGAAATATTTCTACTACCACTCTTAGGATGACTGGACTCTATGTAAAATCATATTTCAAGTTAGGGCTTATGTCCCATTCCAATTGCACTTCTGTTTAGTAGTCTCACAAAATCTTTCCTTTTATGTCATTTATTAATATGCCTAACCAGGGTCGGAGGAGGAAGAAATGGATCGTTGTAAAGTAAAAATAAGAAATGTAAAACAGTGCCTAGCCTACAATACACATTTTCCATGTAAGCATTTAAATTTTTAACATACTTTTTCTTTTTCTTAATCTAATTTAAATAACTTAACTGTTTTAGAGACTACGATATATGTACAATTAAATGTCTGACAAAACCATCATTGTAAACAGTCAAGAGAGCTATATTATTTCATATTAATAAAATCAAATCAGGAAAACTTTCTGAAGAAAAACTACACTCAATTGAACTTAAAATTCTGGAAAAATAGTAACTCATGTAAGTAACTCATGGAAAAATGTATTACAAAATAATGTAAATAACAGGATAAAATATAACAAATCTGGGAAATAAGAGCAGAGGTTAAACTTCAATGTAATCTCATTACAATAAAATATGAAATCATTCTGATTATCTCAGCCCTGTTGATGTTGTTATGCAGTGACACAAATGCAGTAAATATGATTATAATGAAACCATTTATGGTTTTTTTTCTCTTACAGGATTGAAAAAAAAAAAGGACTATCTATCCACCTTGCACTGCTCCCTCCCTATTCCCAAATAAAAGGCTTGCAAAGTTTATACAGTTCTGGGCAGGTTGAACATATGTAGATTATAAAGTGTTGCAGGGATCCACAGATGTCTTGCAAATTATGGTCCAAATTGTGACCCAGTTTGCATGGCTATGCAGGATAGGAGGGAGAATAAAGGAATAAAACACTCCTTTATTGCTAATACCCAGGGGAGCTGTAAGAGGCGAATGAAAAGAATAACCACAATAGGGAATCTTGCACTGTATGACCTAGTTGCACCAGCATGTAAGAACTCAGGCACTGAAAGGGGAAGCCAGGAGACTCATTGTCTCTTTGAGCCACAATTTGCCTCTCCGTTTACTTTAAGGCAATGCAAAAATATGCTTGGCTTTGTTCAGGTCTCAAGAGTAGTTAAGACCCTGCAGTAATTATTTCTGTGAAAAGTGGTTGATTTCTATGTGTAGTATTGGTATTTCTTTGAACAACTAAGTTAATACCATTGTGTTATCCTTCATAATTAAGTATGATTCTTTTGGTTGTGTCATGCCTTCATCAATTAAGCCCAATACATAAAGGTCTTTCCCTTCCATGCAGCAGTCAGAGATTGGATCCGTTTCCTGCCATGCCTTTCTTTTTCATTGCAAACAGCTCAAGCTTCAGCAGAGTCTTAGCTTTGCAGATGAACAAATTACTTCTGTCACCACGAAATGTGATGAAGGTACCTCAAGCTAAAATGTAGACTTGTGAGCACACTATGTATCAGATTATGTATAGAGCAAGTTATAGAAGCAATTAACAACAACAAAAAAATACTAGTTTGAATTGGCTACATAAAAGAGGAAGAGCACTCTTGAGATATATAATACAGTCCTTTCTTTAAAGTAGAGCACTTAGCTAAAATTTGGTGCCTAAGAGTTGAAAATGGCAAAAAAAACAGTCTTACCCAATCCCTAATCATAGTAGGAATCTGACCCAGATCACTTAGATCATTAAATTATTAATCTTATTACTTTACTTTTTCTCATGTCCAGATTCTCTGTGTTCTTCTGACAATATTTTTCTTCTCTCAGGGAGGGAGACATTAGTCTCTGTATGTACACAGAGCTTTAATCGTGCAATATCCAATGAAAAATGACTGTCCCTACTACTGAAGTTCTTAAGTGATGTTAGGAGGACTTACTTTCTTTTTTGGACTGTGGAAGGTCTCTTTGTTTGTCTGGAATCTACCTTAGTTTCAGCTGTCCTTTGAGGAGCTGTCTCTTACAAGTCTATGCAAGTTACTAGTGGTGAGACCACCAATTTTCATTATATTTAATGAAATCTCACCATCTAACAATATACAGAATGTTTAAAAAATCATTAATTAAATTAATTAAATTCCAAAATCACAGGTAGTTATTACTTTTGCATCATCCTCCCCCCACTGTATTATTTTTTCATACAATCAATAATGTAATCATTATTAATGCCTTTCATTTGAACTCCCACTAATGACAGCTTTAAAATCTCAGGATTCAGTGGGATTTGACATGCCTCAGTGTTGGTGGAAACAGTACCCTACAATGTATCCACTTGAACTGATGCTCTAGGAGACTTCCTCATATGATGTTCTTGTGTTGTAATTATTGCAATGGTTGCTCCAATCCTGTTGGGACTTCTAAATGGACTGCAAGGCACACTATAATAATAATTAAAAAAATGTAGTGACTTTCACAAAATCAGAACATTCCTTAGGCAAAACACTAAGTCACTTGAAGCAGAAAATATCTGATCTGCATCTAAACTTTAGCTGTGTTCTGAATTTCTGGTTAGAAAATGTAATATATTAATGCCCTGAAACTTGTGCTGTGCTCACTTTAAAATTTATATTAAGTAGATTGTTACATTATGGTAATGTACTAAATTACCTAAAGCAAAGTAATACAATGATTAACTGACCATAAACATTGGTTTATAGTCAGTTTATAAAGTATTACAAAGATTAACATTATGCATTTTCATATCAGAAGAAAATTGCAGGATGAAATATCTCTGGATTGACTTGATGCTATTAAGAATAATAAAACAGTGGTATAACTCACAACAGTCTCAAGTTACAGCTTGCAACTAAACTTTGGTTTAAATCATCTTTGAAACCAGCAGAGATATTCATCGTTTTAAAAAATGCCCAAAGCTTTCCAAGCATAGAATAATGGTTTCCAGTATATGTTTTCTAATATATAATGTATTACCTTTTTTTTTGCCTCTTTGTTATTCAGCATATCATGTCAGATTCTGACCTGGCATAGCTGCTCTGATATCAGAAGCATTTTACCACCTTAGCCAAAACAAATAGAGATTTCTTTTCATCAGGTTACAATATTTGTCCTAAAAAGCTATAAACAATCAAAGTTCAACGCTTTTTGAGTTAAATTAATTTAATCATGCATAGGTAGAAGTGCTGTTCACCTGTTGTTCCAAGGTTTCCTCTGGTCTGTCTGTGACTTTAACCCTAGCAGCCCTGTGGGTTGTGGCCGACAACACACTATGAGCCAGCCAAGTTCCATGCTGTGAGGAAGGCTCAGTGCAGACAGCTGCAGGAACCAGAGCATGGGCAGCAGCTCCAGGGAGGTGATTATCCCTCCCTGCTCAGTCCTAGTGCAGCCTTGCCCATAGTCCAGCTTTGGGCTTACTGTCGCAAAGGAGACACTTAGAAGCTGCAGAGTCCAGAGAATGGAAACCCTGATTTGGAGGGAGCTGGGGCACTTGACATGCAGGTTAAAGCTGAGGAAACTGGGTCTGAAGGTTGAGAGGGTATCTGTTTGCCTCAAGGGGAGTTACAGAAAATGCAAACAGATGCTTCACATGGGTGCACAGTGAAAGGAAAGAAGTCACAGTCACAGTTTACAGAAAGAAAATTACAACTGGACTTAAGGAAAAAAAACAATGCACAAAGGGAACGAAAAAGCCCTGGAACAGGTTGTTCGAGAACTGTGGGAAACTGTCCTTGGAGATTTTTCAAAACTTCGTTGGACAGGTCCCTGGGTGACATGATCCAGTTTGAGATTAACCCTGATCCAAGCAGAAGGCTGGACCAGATGGCCTCCAAAATCTTCCTATAACCTAAATTTTTAGATGATCCTGCGATTCTCCTTCTGTGTTCCTTCAGCCTTAAAAAATGCCCTTGGCTACTACTGCATTAAGATTTTGATATTCTAAAAGTTAAAACCAAAAGTAATATTCATTCTACTTCAGTTTAATAAATCTTAACTTGTAAAGAATCTTTTGAAATTCAAAAAAACTTTAATTAAAGTCTGCTTTCTTCCTTTTCAGGAACTTCAGGAATCTGATAAGCTCAAATGAACTCAGAACACTTTTTCAGGTTTTTCTGTGCAATTATGAAGTCTAGAAATATACTTAATTTTTAAATGAAAGAAAAGTACTATAGGATCAGGAGCTCTCAGATAACAATCAGCTACCACAATGCAAAATTTGCTAGAAAAAGTGAATTAAATTTCTTATATTCTTATATTTCTTATATCCATCTGGATCAATTCCCTGATATTATCCACAGTTACATGCAGCAACATGAAAGAGAGGATGGTAAAAAACTGAAAACAAGGCAGGACTTCCTCTCATAATGATACATTTAGGTGGTTTCAATCTTTTCTGAAATTTTAGCCTAAAATAATTTAAGCAAATTTGCTTCTGAAAGGGCTTATTTTCCTCCATTACTATCTATACAAATACTTACATGCTTAAGCTTATATTGATGCCTAAGGGCAACAGTGCTAAAATTGGTTGCAAAAAACCAAAAGACACTTTAAGTACTGGAAAAATTCTCATTGAAATCTTGAGGGAGAACTGACGTTTTTGTTTACTCCACATCAATTATTGACATGGTAACAGAAAGACATATTGAAGATGCTGCTACAGTTGATTCCTAAACATCAGAATATTATATTATATTTATATACATATTTGAAAATAGCATATGTATTATTTATTCACTATGGATTAACATATGAACAGCATCACCTGGCAGCAGCTGTAAAATAATAATTTAAAAATCTGATATACAGCCTTCACTTTCTAGAATAGTCTTGTCTGGCAACATTCCTCTGTCTCTCCACTCATACTGGCAGGAAGGAGTACAAGGTGTCCTCAGACAGTGGGACATTTCATTACTCTTACCCAAATTTTTCTGTCCAACAATGCTTTGCTCATTCACCAATGCAGGTAATAGTGTTCTCCAGCTCTTCTCAAGAGGTCACTACTTTCCAGACCATTTCCATCAAACACTCTATCTTGATATGCAGTCATTAAAATAACTCTCAGGAATATTTATGATCTAATTTGGCTCATTTTGTATTTCATACTGGATGACTAAATTATGTGGTAAATTTTTGCCTAAAATACTTAAGGCAAAACTGCACACAGTGCAAGTACAGACACAGAACAGCAGTAAATAAAGACCAGAATTCACAGAGAATATAAGGTAAGAACCCTTGTTTTAAGGTGTAAGAAGAATGAAACTAATGACAGACAGCTGTCATCAGCACAGCAAACCTCTGTGGGCATAAGCACCAAAAGTGGCAAGAAATGGAATTACTTAAAACGAGGGTTTAGAAATTGGTATCCCAATTTAAAGTTGGCACAAGAGAAACAGAGAAGGAATATGAGAAGGAAAGAGAGTTTGAGAGACAATAAAAAAGGCATCAAGAAGAGACTTCCATCCATCAGTGCATCTGTCCTAGTACATGAGAGTAGATCTTGCCAATGGTGAGTGCAGAGTATGAGCATGTGGAGGGAGAGTTATTGGCTTTCAGGTGAGAAGTTTGAAAACCTTATTACTATGCTGACTATTTCCCATCAGTTCAGACTACATTTCTTTGTTCTCATCTAGGAGAAAGTTACCCCACTTCCAACTGCCTCATCTATAGGCACGAGTGGGTGTCTGAAGGGTTGCACTCATCACATTTCCTTTCAGTTGGGTGGGTCAGGTTCCCACGGCACTCAAAAAAAAGTTAGGCACAGATATAGCACTAGCACCACAGAAATAAATCCAGGAATAGCAAAATTTTCAGACTCTGGAAGGGATTCAAACTGAAATTATTCTAGCAGTTGATAAGATGCGTATATGAGGCCCCTGAGTACAGTGGAGTTACTGTGAAGTTTTAAATTTCAGCCTCCTGGATATTTCCTATGCATTACCTAAAAGACTTAAATATATCCAGAAAGTAATTTTATTGCAAAAATGTCATCACAAGTTTTTGAGACCTATTGATTTTGAATTGTTCTTTAAAAGGAAAAAGATGGAACCAAGATTTTTACCCAAAGAAAATAATGGTTTATGAATGTCTTACCTACAAAGCATGGTAATGTGCCTCGTCTTGTTATGCTGCCATGAACACGGACTCGTGATTTCTCTCTGCAGTTTTAATGCAGTTCATCATTTCTTAGTTTAGTTTAGTTTAGTTTAGTTTAGTTTAGTTTAGAAAATAGATTTGTGTGGTTACAGCTTGCACTGTTAAGTACTGGAGAGCCTTGATAAACCTGAAAAAAAAATGTTCTAAGCTTTCTTTCTGGCGTAGACTTCAGACGTGTCATGTCACTGGCTGTGAAAGTTGTCTGGCAACAGAATGATGATGCATGCACAGAGGTTCATTCTCTAGGGCACACCAGACAAGTTAGCCCCCACAAGACTTACTATTTTTAATACTAAAAGTATATGCTTTGGTGACAGGTCATTACTTCTGCCACTGCTGCTGTACTGAAATCTAATTTGTTGCCATAGGGAATATTGTCACAACAAAAATGGGATCATAAGTAAATACTTTATATTTTGTTCAGTGGCATTTCATGTTGACTTGTAAGGTCTGAGTTTCACATGTTTTCTCAGTGATTAGGAAAAAAACTCTAGCAAATTCTTACTTTTCAGAAGCTATTTAAAACCAGATATTTTGCAGCCACTTTTTTGGTGGCATGAAGGATGGATAAAGAGATGACAGAGCCAACGTCTTCTGCCAGATGAATGAACATGGAGAAATGACCACTGAGTGTCATCTCAGAGTTTGACTGTTGCTGTGCCATTTCAACTAATGGCACAAGAACTCTGGCTTTCACAATCTGTTGTTCAAAGGAGCAGATAATATGTAGAAAAATATTGCCTTATTCCCTCCGAATGCACTAAATTCTTGTTAAACTGAAAGGGGATCTGAGTAATGATGAGTAATGGTGTTTTAATCATTGAAATGAAGAAAGAGCAATACTGAGTGCCTATATTTACTTATGATTTTCACAGGTATTGCCTGCATTTTAGATGAATACCTGCTATTTCATATTTTATGTTCTTCATTAGGCAAAATTTCAACAAGTAGAATGTGGCAAAGTCATCTATGGTGTAAACAGATACAACTAGACTCAAGACACTGGAGAGCTTGAATGAGTTTTGCCTGGAAAGTTTTCATAGCATAACATTTACATTTACAGAGAAATTTTCTGTGGAAATGCAGTTTCCTGGAAGCTTCCTAGTAATACCAGGTTAATGACTAATTTTAAATTTCTTTATACTGTTTTTTTTTCAGGATTAATTCAGCTGTGATTTTGCCTAGACAATTCTTAGATTCTATCTCCTCTCCTTTCCTGAAAAAAGAAAAGGATTTTGACCAGGGTTGAGATCTATACTACTATACTAAAATTAAATTAATTTTAAAGACAGAGGGAGAACAACCACAGGCAGATACACAGAGACAAGGTAGCTTCATATCTCATCTTTCCTTAGCACCATATCCTTGGAAATTTATTTGATCCCATATCAACATGGCTAGAAAATAAACTTTTCTTGATCTCCTAAAGCAACTTCTGTACTGAATGTTGTAGATGAAGTATGCAGACTGTCTCTAACTTATCTCAAATAAGAGGAGGCAGGGCATCTAATAAGAAGTGTTTGCAAAAGTCAGCTGAGTCTAATGAAGCTGGTACATATGGCTGGCATAAAAAAAATGTAACATTTTTCGTTCTCCACACAATCAATGTAAAAGAGGAATAGTGACACATGGGGGTAGTAGCCATGACTCCTATTACCTTTTCTCATAGCCTCTTCTCTACACATACATATCTCCTTGGTTATTTTGTTCTCTCTCTGCACTCAAAATCCCTCACTGCTGAATGCTGTGGAGATAAGTACTGTGTTATTGAGGTCTGGCATTGTCTCCCTGTTTGTCAGGGCAGTTTGGGATTCCATGATTTTCATACCTTTCTTATAAATATCCATGACTTGAAACATTCTGGAGTCCCACGTGAGAGCTGGTGGACTGGGGGCATGAAGTGAGCCTAATTGCACAAAGTGGAACAAATAGAATTAAGATCTGTAAAGCTGAGCTAGGCACTGTTTGGGAGGTTTATAGAGAGGAGGAGCTCAGCCTGACAAAGGAGCCTACTAGCCTGGCTGACTCGAGCTGAAGGACTGCACATGATTGCACACAGTGGAACAAATTTCATTACAAGCCTCACGATCAACACTTTTAAAAGCTTAGTGGAATAGGTCAAGTTCACAAGTAACTTGGTTACTACAAAATCCATGACAATTGACACTTTTTATGCAATCAGAGTATTTCTGTCCCATAAAGTCCCAGCCTTGCTATGACATAATTGTCCAGGTTTACTCAAGCGCTTACTGTGTTTGACCAAAGCATCTAATTAGATAGACTAATGACTGACTCTATTCCTACAGTTTCAACATTCAAAAATTGCTTTCTGTGGGCCACCAGAAATAGTAGAGGGAGAAAAAAAGCCTTTATTTTGAATGTACTGAAGGAATTTGTGGTGGATTTGAAAGGAAAATCTCCAATCAAACATTCTCCATTGATTTTGAGATTAAAATAGTGGAAGATGAAACTCAAATATGATATATATATATGTGTGTGTGCGAGTGCATGTATGTATGTATACATGTGAATGTCTATATCTCTATACAAATCCATGCTTCTTTGCTAATTATTTTCTTTTTCCATTGATTTCTACTGAGATATCAAAGGTTAGGCCAAGTGATGTTAAACTCTTTTGTTTCAGATTCCAACATTTCCTTTTCTTCTCTTAATAAATATTCTTTTGACATGTAAGTGCAATTGCCCTATGAGTTTCCTCTTTCAGTGATTGCCTAATCAAGAACATACCCTGGTTTATGGAACATGAAGGATCTCAGAATAGCTTATCTTGCATATCACAGTGGGTTCAGCACTACTGGTAGTTATTTTAAAAAATCGTAATAGATAAAAGACATACAAGGCAAAACCCCAAATATTTCAGTAATGTGGGCTATTTCTTTTGCATTTAAGCTTCCTCCAAGCTTTGCTCTGATATAAATTGCATATAAAGCATATTGACTTGGTAGTATTAATATGACAGGCAGGGAATATTTTCTCTGAAAATGTCATATTAAATACAACGATTATATTCCTCTGAAATTATTTATATAATAATTTCTCATATCATTTCAATTTTCTTAAGGATGCTAATATGCTCTTTTTTGCACAACTTTTCAGTGAAGAAAATGAAAGACAAAGAAATGTTGTATCTGAGCAAAAGCATGTATGCAGAATCTTGGTGAAAAGACTTCAAGCAGTTCCAAAGAGTGGGATTTTTAAATGTACCTAAATTACCTAGTGTGTAATACACTAGTATTTCTGGGAGGCATGGAAATTTAATTACCCCCTTCTACAGAATAAGAGCTGAGGTACCAGTCTGAGGTTGGCAAGTGGTTACTACCATGACTAACCATATTAAAATCAATGACATTAGTTGTGCATGAAACTGCTCACCAAGCTGAATAAAAGATTTCACATTCTGACTCCAAGAGACAAAGTGGTTTGCCCAAGGTCTATAGTCTGGGACTCAAAAACCACTTAAGCTTGTCCTTAATTTGTAGCACATGTTTAAGTGTTTTTCTTCAGCAGAAATAAATAGAGAATTATCGACAGAATTTAAATCTCGGTCTCTCAAGTACCAGGTCATTTCCTTAATCATAAGAACACCTTGACTATATGTGATAAATGTTAATGGGAATTGAGTATGTCGTATGTCTCCATATTTGCTGATTTTTGTTTTGTTTTAGAAATTGGACTGCAAGGGAATAAATCCTAAATGCATATTATTTTTATGGGAAAGATATCTTGGCTGAAGTATGAAAAGAGAGCAGAAGCAGGTAGGACACACAAATCCCTAAAAATGAGAAGATGAAAAGATTACTCTTACCCCAGCAGTATAATTCATATAGAATAATTCATAATTGGGCCTGTCTTCTTTGTTAGTAATGTGTAATGGTGGGTTCCTACAGGAAGCTGGCAATATAGCAGGTATCGTCAATTTCTTGAAATGTGTCCACAGTGCACATCTGGAATTCAATATATTTTTTGTGGTTCCAGCAGTAACATTTTTTAGAGCTGTTCTCCTACAGGCAAAATAATCTTTAGGTATGGAAAATGCAGAGAAAAACAGTCATGAACAGTTTCATACAACATGTACAGCTTATTTGTGTATGTGAACCAAGAATGGGATATCTCCTCTTCTACAAACACCTGGCTCAATATTGATTAACATACCTTTTCACTTAGTATACACCAATATGTAAATGTAGTCTAAAACTCAGTTCCACAGGCATATAGCTGATACGGGATAAAGCACTCTGGGAAAGGTGAAGAAGGAGATATGCTGCACCAATAAAAATACATAAAGGATAGTTCACTGATATGAACACCAGATCTCCCCATCTGGTGGTCAGCTTCCGACTTAAGGATTCTTAAGGATGCATAAAGGTCTGATCTACTAGCATTTTAAAATTTGATTTTTTATAACGTTGTGTTTTCTGAAGCTCATGCTAAAAGACTTTAAGATTTATAATGAAATGTTTACTTGCTGTTCAAGGTAAATTGTACTTTGATCAAGATATCCAGGAGAACATGAAACACAGTAGAGATTGTTTCCAGGGAGTTGCTTGCTACTCTTTGAAGGTGTATTGGAGAAAAAACACATACTAAAAAGCATCTATTATAGTATAAATATTATGTTGCAAGCATCTGGCTCTGGAAATCTACTGTACTCTACAGGCCAGAGTCCTTCCTGCTGAACTGAGGTGCCAGAAAAGCAACCCTTGGAGCCCTGGCATAACTGCCACATTTCACATAACAAAGAAAAACTGATCTGCAATATACAATAATACTAAAAATGATAAAAAAACTTCATGTACTTTATTTTCCAGGTCATTAAACTCTCTCTCATTGCTTTATATGTGCACCTGAGACCATGCACTTAAGCCTGAGATTTCCTGGTAGGAATTATGGCTGGGACATTGGGGAGTTTTGGTGGTTAAGGAGAACTCCCAGGAGCTGCACACAGACTATAATGGGTCTTCTGCACGCACCTTATGCAAGAGGTACCTAACAAATGCTACTGCTGCCACTTCGTATTCACAACACTGTGGACGGAATGTTGGCTTGAAGAGGAGAGCAAGTAGAGAAAAACTCATATTGGAGTAGCTCAGCTAAGCATTGTCTTCCTTTAGTATGTAGGAATTTATCTTCATGGCATAGAGAGTAGCTGACCGGTGACCAACCACGCAGGATTGTTCTGTAAATGGAAGTGCTTCAGAAAGTTACAGTTCACTCCTGGACCACTGTTTACTGATGCATCTGCTACATCAGATGTAGTGAGGAACCAGAGTCACGGTAATTTATTTCTTGAAAAAAGACAGGGATGGCTCCCACAGACAGTAAAATTGTTTGCTGTTACACTGTCCTTTTTTATTTTACTCAAATCAGGCACTGCTTCAATAATAGACTTCATCCAGCTATGCCTTTCTAGCAGAGTTTGTGAATGACTTCCTCACTCAGTCTGTACACTGCATGTAAGACCTTCCTTATGGTGTAGTCTACTATAAACAAAAAATTATCGTAACACTTCTAAAAAACCTAGAGACTCATGCCCAGAAAACATTCTTTCATCCACCCTTTGGGGACAGAGACATTTGGATAATGTATACGCCTTGCGTACATTTCTCTCCCTAAATGCAGTAGCTGGAATGAAACCGTCTTTGTAGATAAAGTTGATGCTTTAATATTTTTACCCTGAAGGACAATATATAATGTAACTTTTCAATTTTCATTAGCTATGGATCAGGTTGCTATAGGCTAAGCTCTCAGCTATGAATTAAAGTAAAACAAAGAATCTCTACAGAGGAGCATTTCAGATGAATGCCAACATTGGTGTTTTGTGGCAATGCTAAGCTTGGATGGGACTGCAGTAGTTATGTTTCTCTCCTGCTCTTCTAATAGTAAATTCACCAGGAAGATGTACTTTTTCCCACCTTGCTCTCAATCCCATGCCCCCAGGTAGATAGAATGCTGGTGTATCTTAACTGAAAATGTAAAAGATCAGAATTAATAGATTTAAGAGAAATAGGATGACAGAAAGAAAAGCTAAAGAAGAATATATAGAATGGGAGAAAAATTATTCCAAATAACAGAATTAGAATAGCCTCTAGAACAAATGTTGTGACATAACATAGCTCAAATACTAGAAAATATACTGAATATATTAAGGCAAGACAGACAGAGTCTTTCCTACTCCAAACTTGAATAATGATGCCTGTGTTGAATTGACTTCTGAGCCTGTCCTTGAATGATATTCTAGTCACAGGCTTGGTTGCACCACTTTTCAAAATCAAGTAGTTAACACTTGATTTTTTGACAAAGTTTTATTAGATGTTAACATAAACTTTCAAATTACTGGAAAGCTGATATTAAATACTGCCAAATCAGAAAGTCTTAATACATATGTTTAGGATGTCATCTGATAACTATTGTGCTTGATCTTTAGGTCAATTGATTACACAAGAAGGAGTTTTACTTGCAAGCGTAATGTGCTTAGAAAAAATGAAGGCCATGGTTTCCATTCAGTCTCCTAAAAACTAACTTTAGGTATGTCAGACAGACTTCACAGGCTGAAATGTGGCGTCTTTAGGCAAGTCTTCAAGCCATCAATAGCTCTCGCACAGCTTGCTGAAGTAGAAGTGAATAGTTTTTATTTGCAACCTAGTTGCAAAATTGTCAAAAATGTAACTAGATGTTAGGGGATCAGTGTTCGTGTAATGTAGAAACACATAGAAACAAGTTTATTTTCCCTATTTCTGTTTCTTCCTCAGAACTGGGAGAAGGGAAAGTCTCCCATCTTAAAACACAAAAGAGTTTGCAGAACAGACTGGCAGTATGAAGAAATTAGCTCTTTAAACCAGAGAACTGATCTTCAGGCAATATCATGTTATATAATCTCTCTTTACTGGTTGTGTTAACAAAGCAGATGTATAGTACAGCAAGTGTAACTCTGCTTTTTCTTTGTCAAGCCATTACACTATGTCTTATGGAGAGTGAAAAGGAAATTATGCAGCTCATACTCATCTACTCTGGCCCAAATAAAGATAACGTATTCAATACAAGGTTTATGCAGAGAACCCATCTTTCTTATGATGTAAATGAAATTAAATATTTTTCTTTAGTCCTTTTGATTTGAAGCATTTATTTCCCTAATGCATTAAGAAATCTCTGTGCTGACAGGGGAACTAAACTGTAAGCTACCATCAGTGATCAAAATACTGACATAAACTGAACATATATTTAAAACAATGAACATATTTAATTTCCATTAAATGTATGTATTTAATGTGACAAGCTTACTGTGACATACTTAAAGCTATTCCTATGCATCAAAGATTTCAAATACAATGTTGAATGGTGATCTGCCTTGATCAAGATACAAGATACCATTTGTTGCTCTTTCATCCATGTGTCAGTCTAAACTGTACATACTTGACGACTTCCTATGGCAAGGACTCTTTTGGAGTGAGTGGAACTCCCAATTATTGTTCATACTGTCACAATCTGGTTCAAAGGGCTCAGAGTCATATATCAGCTTGTCCATGAGAATGCTCAGTGCTAGTCCTGTCAGTCCACGGCAAAGAGAAGGTGAGATAAGTGAAATTAAATCTTTTCCAGATACTATTCTCCTGCGCCTGCCCTACAGAGGTGTTCTGTTGAGCCCTTGGTGTTATAGCAGTTCAAAGTCCTTTGCTTCCACTGTGTTGTAAGTATTCACTGCAAGGGCTGGAATTGCCACTCATGGCTGCTGAAGGGTACCCAGCTAGCTTTGATTTATTACAAGGCTTTCAAAAAGCATGTTAAAATTCACTTGCTGAATGTTCAGCTTCTCTTCTTGTTGAAAAGCAGAAGCTGTAATCATAAATAATAGTACCTTAATCTATTAGTGGTCTTACTAACAGTTGCACAGAACACTTAATAATGAAATAACATTTTAAGCTATAAATACTAAATCAAGATGGAAACAGATTGTCTTATGCCTCAATATAAATTGCAGATACAATACAACCTAAAATTCAAGCTGAGATTTAAGATGATTCCCAGATACTTAAATTCCAAGGCATAATTTAATATGAGTCTAGCTAAAGTACTAATGTTTAATTGCTCCTTACAAGACCTCTTTCAACAGAAGACTTGATTATGCCTAAACCAGGCCAGAATGATATTAAAATCATACTGCAGAGCAATATAAATTTGACCTATCACTAATGCAGCTCCATAAAGAATGGCACCATCTTCGTGGAGAACCATTCATTTATATTTTATTTCTATTTTGTACAAACTTGATAGCTTCAAGGAAATAAGCTCTCAGAAAGAGCAGCTGATATACTGAAAGCCTGAGAATTTGTTTAATCAATGTATTTTCTTTGTAATTAGGTAACATGAAAACGAGCAACCTTGAATATCTATTATGCAGATAGTCCCTTTTAACAAAACTTTGCAACATGCAGTTATATTTTGGTATGTTTGAGCTGGGTCAAGACAGTAATCACAACTCAGCAATAAGTAGGGTCTGAGTGGATCTCAGGAGATCACAAACTGTACCCCACTTCCTTGGACAGAAAGCACTTGTACCTTCAACAAAGAGTGAGGATTAACCTGCTACCACCACATCCCCAGGAAACATGTGTGGATTTATCATCCTTACTGGACACCTAGAAAAGCCTGTTCGAACTCAGCATTTCTTGTTGAAGTTTAAACCTACTTCTTGTCCAAATGTCCCTAAGGATAAATTTTCTTCCCTAAGGATAAACTATTTTCTTCCCTGGATCATTTTGAAAATTTTTGCCAAAGCCCCCTTCTCCCCAGGCTTTCTTAGATCAAAAAACTCAACTTTTTCAGTCTTTTATTTTTCAACTTCTAACCAGATTGTCTGGACTTGTTTGGACCCCCTATCAATTTGAATCCTACTGCACATGAGTAAAGCTGAGGTTCTGTCAATGCCAGCCATGGTGGACAGTTCACTTCTCATATTCTGCATACCAGAGACAACTCAACATACAGCCTGATGTGTTCTTTTCCTTTTTCAAAAGAAGGATACTGTTGACTAATGCTGAGTGTGTTGTTCCCAGATCTTTTTTGGAAATGTTGCTGAACAAGTTCCTCATCATTTGTTTGCACAGTTGATTATTTTTGCCCAAGGGCAATATTTTGCAGTTGGTTTCAATTGATTTCTTACATTTTTCTTTTCCAAGCTGCTTCTTCATTTGTCAAGGTTGCTTTGGTTTGTAACCCTGTACCCCAGTAAACTCACTGCTACACATCATGGTGCTATGAGCAAAGGTCAACTGTATGCTCTGGTCTTTTATCCAGGCTATTAATGAAAACATTGAACACATTCATAACCAAAATAGACCTTTGAGCAACCAATTCCTTACATACCTTCACCAAATCTGACAACTACTCCCAGTGTATTTATCACTCAGTTTTACAACTGTTCTGTGTTAATTAAATAAATTATGATATCTTGTCTAAATAATATAAAAAACAGTGTCAAAAAACCTTACAAAAGTTATCTACTGCTATGCTCTATTTGTGTAGCCCATACCACAAAAAGAAATATAGGAATTATAAAGATAGCAATTGAAAATTAAATTTCCTATGAAATCTCAACATTCACTTATTTATTGTAACTCTCTCTTTTCTCCCCCTTCCCATTCCTGACTATTTTACAAGGCAATTTCACCCTTTTTTTTTTTAAATATATTTCTTCTGCCTTAAAGTGATACAATTTTTTCTGCGTGACAACAGGACTGGAAGAGGCCTAAGATGGGAGTGCTTTTCTCTGGTCCATGGAGCACCTTTCACAGAAGGACTGAACTCAGTGTCTAGGGAAATACATGAGTGGCCCAAGCAGGAGATTCCAAGTGTACCTAAGTCTGTTCTGTAATGTTATGCTATGTACAGCCATTTTGGATGCTATAGAGGACCTTGCTGATTTACAGGAGAACACAAAAGGTCCAAAAGAAAACTAATTCTTTTAGATATCAACATGCTTCCAGAACCTACTCCCAGTAGCCTTCTAGTCATAAACAATTAGGATCCGTGGGCTTCTGATCATAAAATGAAGATTTTTTTACACCCTGAACCCCACTTTGTCTTGAAAGTGAGTAACTGGGACAGGTTATGTAATGAGAGGCTATCTCATATTTATGCATACAGCCTGCTCCATGTCTCCCAGGAGATGGATGGAGGCACACATCACTCAGCAAAGCGATAGGATGGGGACTGAATGTACAGCTTGCAAAGACTTCTAGATATAGAACATCTTTCATTCCCTTTCTCCTGCCCAAGGAAAAGAGACTATTCTGGGCATGGAATACAATGAAGAAGACAGGATAAGAGAGGCCCTATGAGAATCCACATGCCCCAGAAAGGGACAAAACTCAAGCAAGCTAATAGAATACCCACGGGAATTTCCATCTTCTAACAGTGCCTAGACGCACCTCAGCTGGAGCTAAAACCATCTTTTTAATCCTTCCTAAACCAAACATCATGGTGCTCCCCCAGGCAACAATAATCTACTTGTATTATCAATTATCATGGTACTGTACTTATCTGGAATTGATGCCATATGCAAATCATCCATTACTAACCCTTTGAAACCAAGGTAAGAACCTGAAATGTCACTATGCAAAGGATCCAAAGATCACAGTAGATCAGTTCATAGTAGAATTCTGCCTAAGAAGGAGTTTTGGGCTCCAGAAAAAGAGCTCTATGCAAGACCTCCCAGTTATGGAAGACTGAAAAAAACAAAACACAAACAAACAAAAAAACAACCGCCCAAAAAAAACCAAACCACCACCACGACCCACCAAAACAAAGAAAAAGAATACGATATTTTAAAATTACTATTTAGCTCAATGTAGTGTAATTTTACAGTATAATGGACAAAAAACTTGGGATGGACAGTATCTCCCAACCTGGGGGTTTGTTTCATAACTTTTCAATTTCTTAAAATATTAAGAAAAGTATCAAATCAAAAGGATTTTTCCCCCTAGACATGTATCATTTGGAGGAATATTCTGCAGCAGACTGTGACTTCTGACCTGAATCCAGCAGAAAATCAGCAAGTCCATAAAGATGAACCTGGACACATCCAGTCTGAAAACAAGATAAAAGTCAGGGCTGCAGAGTTAGTTTCTTAATTAAGGCAATTTGAGTAAAAATAACGAAGGCGGAAGTCACATTTCTGCAAAAGCAATTTGGCAGAAGGGCTAGCCCTCTTCTTTATAGTACTTCAGATGAAAAAGGAAGACGCTATTAGTTGCTTTCTTTGTTAAGTGTTTGAATTGAAACCTTGGTGCCACTCGTTTACTATTTGCCAGTAGCGCTGAGTGAGTAATTCTCTGCCTGTAATTTCTTCGACTAAATTAGCCTCTTTTTCTTCTCATGGAATATCCATCAGCAGATCATGATTTTCTCATTTAAACGTACTCAACAAATAAGTCTGAATTTTTCCCTGCAAACAGATTGCAAATATTTGAAATTCAAGCTGCATCATTTATTTAGGATTGGTAAATCAGGTCACACTGTTTGTTCTCTCCGACCGAAGTAGTGTGAGGAACACTACTTCCTGTGCACAGAGTTGTGTGTTCCTCCTCAAAATCAGACCTCCACAAATGCTCGTGGGAAACAAAATTTGCATTATTTCTTTTTATACACCTTTCTGCTAAACCTAAATCTCAATTGATTGTTCTTTCACCAAAAAGCAAATTCGAATGGATTCTGTTTGACTATGGGTAAAGAGAATTAATTTAAGAATTGCAATGATTAATTGTGGATATTTTTTTGTATTATTCATGACATGTTTGTTTATTTACAAGGAATGAATTAGATAAAAAAGGCCTTCAGTCCTTAAAACATCCTTACAAAAGACAGAAAAATACCAAAATAACAAAAAATATTAAAAAAAAAATTCCAGTATTCAAAGAGGGGAATGCTGAATCATACAGCAAATTTGGCAAAAGCAGAGAAACAGGAAAATCCATCACTCCATTTTGCATCATTAATCAAAAAACACACTTTAACAAGCCATGAATAAGCTCCAATCTACAGTTTTTGTTTTCTTTCCACAGAGCAACAGGATTTTGGTTAAGGAGGTTCCTTGTGGACGATAATTGCTATGCTGTTTGCAAATGTTGGTATAATTTGGAAGTGTAAAATTATTGTCACATGATGGTACCATGGATTCAGCTAGTCCACTGTTGAATGGAGAACAAGCAAAAAAAATAAAAGAATATTCCAAAATGTGGTCATTTATTTTTACGGGGATTTAATTATTACAAATATAAGCATGTATTTTCTCTCTAAGTATTTTGATATTTTAGAGAAACAGATAGATTTTCTGGGAGAGAACTGGGGAAGAAAGGAGTGATTATACACAGATAGAGAATGACATCATGGAAAAGCTCATAAATAAGTAAAATAAGCAGGAACACACACAGGACAGCTGTCCTAGTTCCCAGCTTCTCAGATGTCTCTTTCCTACAGGCCTTCTCTCCCTCTTTACTCCTCCTGACCAAGGTCAGCTCCTTCCTTTACCTTTAAAGCAGCCATTGCTTAGCCATCTGACAGAGGAGCCTAAACAAGATCTTAAAAAAGCAAAGGCAAACCTGACACCTCTCCCTTACAGCCATGAGGGCAGACAGACTCTCCAGTAACTGTGCCAGGCACATAAAACCCATGTAGAATATACTTTTCAAAATTACAGTCATCAGGAGCAGTCACCTTGTTCTACCAAAATGCTGACCTGATGTAGACACCCATGATATAATGGTATGCAATAAGGGTAGGCATTTCAGCACCCTTCACTCTGAATTCCATTGGCCAAAAACATATTCAAGTAAAAAATTATAGTTCTTAATTAGTTCTTAGGCACAAAATCTGTCCCATCCCTCAGACATGAACAATCTTTGACTTGTTGATGTAACTCTGTGCAGCTTAAGCCACTCATCCAGACAGAGACCATTTCATGGCCTTTGTCTTTCAGGATATTTATTAAAAAGTTGCCACTTAGCTGTTGGCACATACTATATTTCAAAACTGTCCCATTCTGAAGAACCAAAACTATCCCAACTCCCGAAGCACCAACACAAATATTGAAAAAACCTTACCCCTATTCAACACCAAAGCAATTATCTAAATGTAAGTACCTTAATGAGCACTATCCCAAACAGGGGTTCAGAATAACATATAGGTTAATAACAATAATAATAATAAAAAATTCAATATTTTTGCAAGTTATCTAAATAGGACAGCTTTGTTCCTAAAATCAATCAATAAATAAATAAATACATTAAATACATTAAATGAAATGTCAGGTTTCTATCTGCCTATAATATTAAAAAAAATCCACAGAACTGCAAATAAAGACACAGAAAGTCACAATGGAAATATATATATATATATATATCTATATATATATATCTCAACAGATCTATATCTATAGATCTATATCTATCTATCAATCTATATATATCTCTATCTATCTATCTCAGCATTTCTGGCTTTCACATGTTTTTGCATAATGATAGGGCTAATATAACGTAACAAATCCTAAACTGTTTTCACAAGGAGTGGAAAAAAGATGTGTAAAAGTATGCTCTGTCTTGCTTCCTTCTGTTCACAATGTATCTAAATACAACAAATGGTGTTCTTGCTCTTTCTGTCTGTTTCTCAATCTGTTTGGAAAGTAGCCATCATTCTGCAGCCAACCATAATATTTGACACTTCCTGACATCATGAAAGCCACCATCTGTCTATCATTGAAACCCTGTACTTTTTAAAGACTGCTTGGCCTGATCTTTAATGAAGCTTTACTGTGAATGCACAGATCAGTTTAGATAGAAAACTGGGAAAGTCTGACAAAAAGACAGTGCAAAATCTTTTAGTTAGTTTCAGACACAAAACAAAAGGGATATGAAGACCTTCTTGCAGTTACCAAAGAAAGTTCAGTTCTCTTTCAGTAAGTACAAGGTCCAAATTCATCATGGAAAGTTTGGAGCATAAAACTGAATTCAGACAAAAATTCAAAATTTTCCAAAAAGTGGTTTTCCCTCGTTCACCTAACTACTGTTTTGAAAGATAAATATAGATGTACTTCCAGCATTTGTAAGAGGCATAAAGTATAGATTATGCTCTTCATTGGAAATCATCATGCAATTTTATATTTAGGTATTATGACTATTTTCAAACATCCAAAAAGCAGGTTTTCTATGGTTTTGGTTTGATATATAAATTTTAAACACTCTTAAATACCAAAAAGATAGAAATCTCTGTTTTGTAAATATATGCTAGAAGGAAAGCATAGGCTTTTTTTTCCCCCTAACATACATATCTTAACAGGGAAATTTATTCCCTGTGATATTTTAAGGCATGTGTTTCTACCATAATTTTTGCACCAAGCAGTGACTCAAGGTGTAACAGTTCTACTTGCTTTACTTAGAACAGATTTGGATGCAAACCTTTAGAAATCTGACCTGGAAAACCATGACCTTTTAATACCCTATGCTCTGTTTCCTTCATCTAAAAATTAATTCAAGTGTCTCCACATGGCTACAGAGGCAGAATTTCCCATGCAGCCTTCAAATCTGCTATACCCCTACTGATCTACAGCTCCAACACAAACCAATTCATGGATGGAGGGACAAGACCCTTGTCCCCTTTGGCTACCACTGCTCCTCTCCTCCTCCACTACCGGTCTGCCCTCCCTTTTACTGGTGCTGAGAATGGAGATGAAGCATTTCCTGTGCTTTTCTCAGCACGGCGCCAGTAAACGTGGCTGGTCCTTCAGCAAACAATTCAGGTCAGGAGAGCACACTGTGCACAAGCCATGCAGGGGCTAAGTGCCCTGCAACCACAACCAGCCTCACAGGGTGACAGGGAAGAAGCAGTGTTCAACAGCCCAGAAAGCTGCTTGAGGTCTCAGAAAGAGCTTCTAGAAAAGAGCTGCACTGCACTTCTCACCACTACTACCTCTGCAAGACATCTCTGCTAAGGTTGAAATTAATGGGCATGAAGGCATAAAGGGGAAATTACTTTCGTCTTGATAATAGATGGCAATTATAAGAATTATTATTTTCACTTTGGTAATTATCGCAGAGCTAGCCACAATCATTCCCAAAGTAAAAATTGAAATGTGGTCCTGAATTTTGCAGTAAGAACAAATAAGGAACAACATGGTCTGAGTATCTCTCCAAATCCCATTTTCAACCCCATTCCTATCAATTTTTGCACCCTCCCACCCAATGCCACAGTGCCTGGAGCTTGTCCCCCAGTCCCCTGCCAACATTATTCACCCTATATTTCTTGCCATACCATCCCAAGCCACAGCTGCAGGAATGGACCGGCACATGTAATAGGTTTGCCTGGCAAAGTTTTGACAGTCGGGAGGCTACAGGGAGTGGCTTCTGTGACAAGCCACAGAAGCTTCCCTCGTGTCCAACTGAGCCAGCTGGTTCCAAGATAGACCCACTATTGGCAAAGGCTGAGCCCATCACCAATGGTGGTAGTGTCTCTGGGATAATGTATTCAAGAAGTGGGGGGAAAAGAGCATTTCTGTTGCTTGTTTGGAATATATGGCCACCAGGATTTTCTCTTTCACACCCTCTCCCTCCTTCTCTTCTTTCCCCATTACCATGACACCTGAATTTCTCAATCTTTCATTAATTTACCCAAACAATGCTCCTGTGAGGCTGGGAAGTGCTGTTGCCCTGTATCATGATACTATACTGATGGCAGAAAGGCAATGAATTTGCCCAGCACAGTGCCAACTCTCAGTAGCAGAGCAGGAATCTGAGCACAGCTTTCCTGAGTCCTAGGCTAATTTCCTCATCACTGGTTCCCATGGAGTCTTCCTGTTCACGAGTTTTTATTGTTTTATCAGCATCTTCAGGTTTACTGCTTTAAAGAACTATATATTATGATTTTAATAATCAGGTTTTTTCCATAGATATTTTTATCCTGTCACAGCTTTTTCTGCTACATATTTTTCAGTTTATAAAAAATGGCATCTTCTAAAAATATTCTCTTGCTTTCCACACAAATATAGAGCATTGGAAGTTGATTTGGTTGATTGGAAGATTTCACTTAAAGCAAAAGTGGAGTTGGTTTAGAGCACAATAGGCATCAGAGTGATCATTTGTTCTAAACTAAATATCCTACGAAGTACAGGTGCAACCTCACACTGTGGTTTAATTTAAATATGCGTATTAAAGGTTTTAGAAGAGTAAGCTACCCGAAAAAATTATGCATATTGGTTAAATAAAGAATAAATTATTTGGAGCAGCTGTTCTGGTTAGAACAATATTTTTTTAATACTGATTACAAACCCCTTAGTTTGTTTTGTGTGCCCAAAACCAGGGCAATCTAATCAGTATCAGTTCAAGACTATTTTGTGCCAAAATGTATAAGGACTAACAAAGATGGTCAAGGCCAAGAACATCTAGGATGACAATAATATATGTTTTTGGTATGCCCTTGATCACCAATTTTTTTCGAGTTATTCTCCTATGCACTCTTACCATAGGAAAAAAAAAAAAAGGCAAGCCAAACAACCTCTGCTGCAAATAAGGATTGAAAGGTTGATGTATTCAGCCTTTGAATCCTGAGGCAGTGAAAAATTATTTTCAGTAAGTAATGGATGCCATTCTTTCATTTTAAAAGAATTTTAAAGAAAATTCAGAACACAGCTCTGCTGAAATAATGTTGTATGCCAGTAGAGATAGCAAACCTTCTTGTATAAAGTTCTGTATCCTGTCTACTACCAGATGCAGCACAAGACTTTTCTGCTGGCATATTTTTCAGATTAAATGAATAATTATAGAGATGGATAGGATGGAAAGTCAGGAGATCTAGGTTAAATCCTACAGCTGCCACCTACTTTTGCATGACCATGTGCTGAATGCCGGAAATCTCCTTCATTCTCTCAGACAGGGATGCTGATACTTCTTTTTCTCTCTTACTTTGACTATCATGTTTCCTTAGAGTATAAAACCCTTACAGCAAAGACTGCTTCTCCGGTATCAAATCATTGTATCTTTGGTAGGATATGTTATACACAGTTGTAAGATAAATAATCATGTTTCAGTTCCTAACTCAACATTCATAAACTGGGAAACTGTAGTTAACTCCTGAGAAGATTAATTTGAATGGATTATGAGAAGGGTTAAAATGACAACACAGTGACTTGGGCTAATCCTTTTAGGTGGAAATGTGTTGTCTTTAATGTCCGTAACTACATCTCTTATTAAGTGCTGAAAAGATCTGTAACATGAAAAATACATCTAGCACCATCTTCATTTATACCTAAAGTTTCAGTTCTAGAACTCTTTCCTCAACTAAGGAGAGTAAAGAAAGAAAGGAAGGGAGGAGGCCCTATTGAAAGTTAAATTATTTCATGCTAATGTCTGAGTACTTTCTGGAGTTCATCCAGTCCTGAAGAATTGCTCTTCAGTTTGGTCCTGCAGTTCTACTTCACTGTGGTCAGACGATGAATCAATTCTTATGCTCTTTCTGTCCATTGTCTGTTTTTCTTCCTTTCTCTGTGTAATTAAACATGCCGAAGACTCTTCTATTAGCTCCCTAGAATGGACTTAAGAGATAATTGACCTGACCCACAAAATGGTAAGGAAATTTTATGTATAACACAGCTATCTTCACTTTGCCTGAACATTCAGCACGATCTAGAGATGCTGCCAGCCTGGTGCTTCAAAGGATCAGGCCCATAAAATGCTCAGTAGTTTGTATTTATGCAACAGAAGCTGCATCCTGAGCTAGCTAATCTGCTGTATTCCCCATGGATGCAACCCAGCATCAGCTACGTTTGCTATCTCTATTCCTGTTTAAAGGTGTCAGCCTAAATTCAAGCAGCTGTCAGCTACCTAGTGGGCTTGGCTCTTTTCTAGTAGTTAATTGTGCAGACACCATTGATTGGGGTTGTCGGCCAGTTGCGCAGGTTCTGCTTTGCAGGAAAACAAAGAGGAAGAAAGAGAGGAAAATAAATCCATTCATTAGATGCATGCCAGACATAACAAATATAACCCCAAAGCTATTTGTAAAATTAGCTAAGCATACATGCTTAATGTGCAGATTATTTTCCATATCTTGATTGTGCTATGGCCAAGATACACTGCAGAAACAGAAATGAGAAGTAAGCAGTTTCTTTTAAATCTTTTTTCTGATTTCAGTAATTTTATTTTATAATCTTCTGAGGAGACAAAAATCTTTCAGAGAAAATCAGATTCATAAAGTTTGTTGGCCAGAAGGGAATATTAGTACAACCTTTGTAAAACACAAGCCAATTCACCCTGTTAAATCTGTATCAAATTCAACAGTGAGCTAATGTCTGATCATGGCAACCATTCCCTAAACATCTAATAATTTTCAAAGCCACAAAACGGAAAGCATACAACACAGAGTGAAACGAAATCTAGACTTTTTCCAGAAACTTTCCAAACAGATTTAAGTTCCCAGCAAGATACAAAATATTTTAGTAATTTTTCCCTGTTAGATGTAGATGTGTGAGACGTACTCTCTTCTTGTACAGCATGAGTGAAAGACTTTTATATGGAAATAAGAGAACCCTCTGCATCTTTACTGAGGTTGTAACCAGTATAGCTTAACAGACCAACCATTTGGGGTTCTGCTTTCACATCCTGGCATAGGTTTGAGTGAAGGTTTAAGGTACTGAAGTTTTAAGGATATTGTTCTGTTAATATGCAGTGCAAAGTTTTTTAGCACTTATTCTAAAAGCCATATGATAGAAATAAGCTCTTTTTTCCCTTTTGTTGCCTACTGTAAAATAAATATGTACAGACATGTATGTGTCTGTGTGCAAACTAAATCCTGACTTAAAATGCTCAGCCATGAAGAATCACAACATTTCTTGCTTTCATAAAGTATAGCATACACATTTGACAAAAATTCATTGCAAAGAAGTGGAATACCCCTTCAAAATCACTGGCCCTCTGTGGTATGTAACTCTTTTCTCAGATGTGACGGACTGAGAAGTCAAATACACCTGACATGCTTTGGGGACTTAAATCCAATAGCATCGAAATGGATAAGGCAATGATCTGAATGGTGACTTGAAGAATGGTGGATTTGTTAAATAGATCAAGCTCAGCAACAAGATTCATCTAACTCTTCCTCCTCTCACTTTTACTAGTGCTGACTTCCCTAATTTTTATTCTCTGGTGACCCTTAACATGTTCAATTGTGATGCCTCCAGCAGGGCCTTAACCTGTATCATTTTCCACTACCATCACTCACTTGTTTTCCGCAGAAGAGTAGTTCTGATGCAGATTTATCAATATCCAGACATCAGTATCAGAGCATAGAGTTTGCTTCTAGAAAGATTCAGAGGACTTTCAATGTCCAAAAATTTTAGTAAACTGAAATTTCCTGTCCTTAAAAGCTGACTAAGCCAAAAGAAAAAGGTGAAACAAGCTTAAAGGATCTGAGAATCTTATTCCTCCCCCATCCCTGTTCTTTTTCATTTCCCCTGGAGAGGAATATGACATTTGTTTTGGTACACACAGAATCTTTTTGAAAATCTGACTGATTGCATATTGAGCTTTGTGTGCAACCACTTTGATTTGAAAGAAACTGCATTTTCCAAAATAAAGCAAGGAGCGCTGAGAAGGGAGAGACACAGCTGTATGAAGCTCCATGTCCCAGCAGTGGGTGTGTCAGGTTCCCCCCCACTCCTCCAGATGCTTGTTGCTTAGCTTCTGTGCTTTCAGCACAACTTTAGAAGAGTTTCTATCTCATGGTTTCTGACTCTGCCTAGCAACATTTTAAAGATTTTTTTTCTGTCTGGAATTTTGTCTGTGAATCTTTTCAAAGACCATATTTGTGGTGATACATGCTATCAGGCAGAATTAGCAAAATTTTGCCTGACGCAGGCAAACAATATTTGAGCTAGTTTCTGGCATCAGGAAGAACACCCACAAAGAAAGTGCCACTTTTTGAATTGTCTAAACTATCCTTTTCAATCTATAGGCAATTGGCACCTAGGCCTCTTGAGAATGGTGTCCCACCTTTGTGGTGGGCACAGTGCCACCCTAGCAGATGGTCATGAGTGTTGGCATGCTGAGAATCAGTATGTGCATCACGTTTGAGTACAATAGGTCAGACTCTCATCCAAGTATGTGGGAATGAGAGTGTCTGTGCTGAGCTTCTGTGCCAATGGTTAAAGGAATATACCATCATTAAGCTAGCTGAAGGAGAAGATTCATTTTTTCAAAATTAAATTATGTTCTCTATAGTTATTTGGGAGCAGCATTTCTGCTGCAGTTCTCTGGTTGCTGGATCACTGACAGAAGGCAGAATGCATGTATGTGTACATGCACACAGATAGCCCAGCCAGGGAGACACCTTCTTGTTTCAACAAAGATGTATTTTTGCCCTGTTTGGTACCCCTGCTGAATGGCTCATCTAGGTACAAAAGCCAGATCCATAGAAGCCAGCATATAATTTGAGCTCAATAGATCCCTAAGAGCACTACAGTATTTGGCATGAAATTTGCATATGGAGCCCTTGAAGGGCCTTTCCCATCCTGGAACCAATGGGGTCTAATTTTGATTCAGTAATGACAAAAAAAGCACCTTGCTGACATAACAGAATAGACTTGTTCAAGCTCCTTTTTTCAATCACATTTAGATCACAATAAACATGATAACAGTAGGCATGCTTTCTTCACTATCTTCTACCTAAATTGTAAAAATTCTTCCCAAGTAGTATGGAGGCTCAGGCATTTAGACTGAATTGTCTTGTCACAACCTCTTTTAATGTAAAATGTGGTAGGAAATAAGACTGCCATTGTCTGTCAATGGCTTCTCCAGCAAAGGAAGAGCAAGCCAGGAGCATCTGGTTCTCTAGAAAGATGATGACCACTCAGATTTATTGATATTCTTTGGCCTTATGCATTTGGAACTACATCACAAGATGCACTGCAATTCATCAAATTTCTTCCCTATGTCACTGAATATTCTGTTTGTGCTTCCAAATATCATTCTTATTGGAAATGTAAACAGTTTAGTCCAAACTGAATAGATACTCCTGTTGTCATCAATTTTAAGTAGACATATTGAAGAGGTTTTCTATTTCTGGACAGTGAACAAAACCATCTATTTCTTACCTAACGTATAATCACTATATGATATTTTAAAATTAGCTTTATGATGCCATCAGGAAGAATAATTATGAAAATTTTTCAATACTCTACTAGTCATTCTTGAGAAAGAGAGAGACTGACTATAATGAATTAGTGAGCAATTGACATGGAAGAGCCAGAATTATATTTCAAATTTTACGTCACTTGAAATCATTTGAATTATTAAAAATAATCATTAACATTATCAGCTAAAATCAAATAAATGCAAAAGGAATCAAGTCCACTTCCAATATCTGAACTCTTTGAATCTGTTCCCTGGAGGAAGCTCTGTTAATAAAAATTATCAAAATATTTTAGATTGGGAAGAAGTATATTCTGGATTAAAGCCAATAATAATTAGTTTTATAACAGTACACCAACTACATCTTATATAGGTAAATCAGTTGTCCTTGTATCACCAAAAAACTACCAAACTTTGATGGCACAATTTCCAAAGCTACCCATGAGGGTTCAGTAGATTACCTAAGTTGTTTTCAATTTAATTTTGAAAATTTCCCCTATATCCTCAAGTTACCAATAATAGCTAGATAGGGCTCAGAATCACAGAACCATCAAGGTTTGGAAAAGATCTTAAAGATCATTTAGTCTAACCTTCAACCCAGCACCACTGTAGTCAGCCCTAAACAATATCTCCAAGTGCCCCACCCAGACACTTGAAGTCTTCCAGACATAATGACTCCAGCACCTCCCTGGGCAACCTGTTCCAATGTCTAATCACTCTTTCAGAGAATTTTTTTCTAAAAACTGATCTGTACTTCCCCTGGTGCAACATTTCCTCTCATCCTTTCCCTTGAGACATGGCAGAAGACACCAACCCCCACCTGGCTACAACCTTCTTTCACAAAGTTGTAGAGAACAACGAGGTCCCCGCAAGCCTCATTTTCTCCAGACTAAACAACCACAGCTCCCTCAGCCACTCCTCACAGGAGAGGTTTTCTAGACCCTTCACAAGCTCCATTGCCCTTCTCTGGACACACTCACTGTCCTTTCTGAAGTGAGAGACCCAAAACTGATAAGGGAACTTGAGATGCACTCTCACGAGTGCCAAGTACAGAAGGACAACCCCTGCCCTGGTCCGGCTGGCCGCACTATTTTTGATACAGACCAAGATGGCACTGGCCTTCTTGGCTACCTGGACACACTGCTGGCTCTTATCCAGCTGGCTACCTACATCTGCTACTCATCCTACTGTGTCTGCTTAGAGCAATAGGAACACAGTTCCTAAGTGGCCTCCCATATTTCTCATAAGAAGGAAAAAAAGAAAGCAGAGAAACTAGTCACCATTAACACCTGTACTTATTCATCTCTATGGTCTAGCAACTTGATTAATAAAAGCTGTATAGGGATTCACAGGGAAGGAGAAGAAGTTTCTAAGTACATTATGCCTGCATTCAATGACAGGGAACTAATTATATTAAAAAACCTGAGAAGCAATTGCATCAAAAAATAATTAACATTCCAACTACAACTATTGTTTATAATAATAGTACATATATAAACATACATATAATTTACAACCATATATAGTAATATATTAATATATTTTATACCATCATATAATAAGTAGAATGCTAACCCATGGTAAATGGTCTCGTAAAACTAACAAAATCACAAACTAAAAAAACCAACAAATGATTCAAACCATAGTGCAACACTGAAACATCAAATCCTTCCTTGAGAAGCTGAGAAGAGAATTCTTTTTCTGTATTAATTATGTGATGGGCAGATTAACAGAATGAAAACTAAAAATCTTTTACTCTATCATTTACTTAAGTCTTTGTATTTCAGATTTTACACAAGTGAAGAGCTCCATCTGGCCATTACAGTTTTAGTAGCGCTAACTATGCAATAAGCGTTTCATCATTTCAAAATAAGAAGTAAAAGTAGAGTTAGAGGTACCACTACTTTGTCTCATATCAATGATTTGTTCATAGTCTTTCAAAAGATGACTGAATCTTAGTTAATTTTTAAATAAATAAAATTTTCATTTCAATTATATTTTTAACTATCTGCACTAGTTCAATACACAGCTTGAGTTGTTTTCTTCTCTTTTCTTTAATATCTTTCCATGTCCTTGCAAATAATTGGGTTTTTACTTACAATAAACCAATAGAACAAGAGATGATAAGTCCTACCATGTCTTCTTGGGACCATAAGTAACTCATCTCTCTTTTTCCTCCTATGTTTTGAGAAAGAAAAATAGAGGAAGATAAATTCATATGGCTGGACCTTCCTGTTACTTCCTGAGCCTGCAAAAATGTGAGAAGTTCTGACAGTCTCTCTTTAGTGCCCTCAAAAAGATTACGGAGGAAAACATCTTGCTGAAGTGAAAAGAGTAATAGTAATATATTAAATACCCTTTTGCAAAACATTTTGAAAACTACTAGAAAGGCAGACCTCATACCTAGAAGGCCACTGTGCAACAGAACTTATTTTACAGAATAGCAACAAGGAACCTGAAGCTTCTGTGTTAGGAAGGAAGATTCTCAAAGATGGCCATGACCATTGTACACTCTCCATAACTAGAAAGACAGATTCATCCTTGCATCAGTTTTCTGTTTGTGATTTTACTTTACTGTTTTGCAAAGAACATCTGGATTGAATGAATCAGACCTTTTCTGCTGCCATTGGTGACCAAAAGAAAGATAATAAAACCATTTTTAAGCTGAGAGAGTAAAATTTGAAATTTTAGCAATGATAAAGGAGTTTTCTTTGTTTTCACAGACAGCTGTTATTACTACTTCATGTATTAAACTACGTTATATCATATCTCTTGCACATCTTCTTAAGAAACATGTAAACCAACTTCCTATGTTAAGCAGCGTAACAGTGAACATGCTTAATTTTCTGTGAGAATTCTGTGAGAATTATCTACCCTCTATCCTTCCCCAGAACTGGACATCCTTCCTGCATGGCAGTTCTCCAAAGATTTGAAACAGCTAGGATAGTGACAGAATAGTAGAATGCATTATCAGAAAACATAGCCAACTTCATTAGTAAATTATTAAGTTAATTAATACATTTGCGTCCCTGGCTAATTTCCTTTTTTTTTTTCTCATTAAAGGTAATATCATACAACCTTCAGTTAAGCACATGACATTGTCATACTAAGCTCTGTAGATACACCCCAGGGCTATCACATTATGCATGAACAGACACCCAAGAATGGCAGTGTCTGAGAGAAAGAAAAAAAAAGATATTTAAATGTATTCCCAGTGATTGCTGCCAGTAACGTGGTAACTGACATGATGCCTGTGCTGGTTTTGGCTGCAGTAGAGTTAATTTTCTAAATTACAGGATTTATAATCAAGTATATCAAAGAGTCAGCATTTTTTGTCTGTCATGCTTTTCTTACATTTTTCTGCTTCTGAAAGTTCTAATTCTCTTTCAAAGTGGTTTTATAAAGAGTAACAACAAAAAAGGTAATGTGAAATTTGAATTTTTTGATCAGAAATGTTATTACAAAAATAGTCATTCAAGATTCGTCTTATCTGCCCTGTATGACTTAGTTAAATCTGTGGAGGATTCCACAATTAAGCACATTGTGTGGCAAACACATCTGACAGATACAGAGATATCTTTATACACCTTAAGGCAATCTGGCTCAAAGAGCAGGTAAACTAGAGAAGATAAGTTCACCTAAACCTGTTGTGGGCTACACCTCTTCCAGCAGCATGACAAAATGTTATTGCAGAGCTTAGCTTTCTAGACTCCACCTGAAATGTGGAAGTACTCTCAGGCTGAACAAGTGATACTCAAAACTATAATGATAAATAAGGCATCTCACTGGCTAAGAAGATATTCCACTCAGCCCAGGAGAGTAAGCCAGAGCACACATGCATGCTCTGCACTGAGAGTAGATTAAGATTGGATATTAAGTAGAAATTCTTTCCTGTGGGAGTATTGAGGCACCAGAATAGGCTGTCCAGAGAAGTTGTTGACATCCCATTCCTGGAAATGTTCAAGGTCAAGTTGGATGGGCCTCTAAGCAACCTGATCCAGTGGAAGGTGTCCCTACCCATGGTAGTGGGGTTGGAACTAGATGATCTTTAAAGTTCCTTCCAGCCAAAACCATTCTATGATTTTATGATGCCCAGCTCCCTGTCTCATTTCTGAAGAAAGGCAGATGTGTTTACAAGGTTTGGTTACAAACAGAGTTACAGCAGCCCTCAGAATTGCCTATCTGGCTAACACAAAATTACTGAAAAGTCTATTCCTTTGTCATAGCACAGCCTATCTTTCTCCTAACAGTCACACCTATAAGTCAGTGAAACTGTATTTCAGTTCCCTCAGCAGTCTTTAAGAGGTTTTTCATCTCCAGAAGAAAGACTCCATGCAGCACATGGAGTGTGCTGCCAAGACGCCTTGGCAGCTGTGCTGCGCTGCTGGGGGCAGGCAGCCTTTCCATAGCTGCAGTCTGGCTCTGCTAGGCAGTGGTGGCCCTTGGTGGTCTCCAATGGTGCCTATCTGAGCAGAAGTTAAGGGCCTTTTCTCACAGTCTGGTCTCGTTTTTCTGTTTGTTTGTTATTCACCCAGACCATTCAATGTAACAAGGCATAAATAGTCCAGTGAACACAGATCAAAATCCAGATCTCACATACACCGTGCCAGAGTCCTTAATCAATAAGCTAAGGATTTGCTGTCCCACTTATCTGTTTTGATTCTGGCCATCAGAGTTAGGTAGTGATGGAAAGTAGACTCTCTGACTCCTTCTTTTGAATTTAGGTATCTATGTTTTATCAGACAAAGTGGCCTTGTCTGTACAAATGTCATTAACTCCTCCCATTCATTGGGAGCTAGGATTTCTGTATGTGCCAATGATGCATACTAGCATCCCTGAAAACTGTTTGGCCTCTGGGTGCTTCTAAAAACCTGCCTGGTTCCCAGTGCAGGCAAAAGCAAATCTAACTTCCAAGGGCACAATCATTTATATGGAAAGAGTTAGGAATGAAAATCCACTGGAATTTTGTAGTAATTCCTCTGACTTCTGTGAAAGCATTGTGAAATTTATTCAAGTGACCAAGTTTGTTTTGTTTTATATGTATATACTTTATCTAAAGGAAAAAATTCATTATCCAGCACTTTTACATTATTTTTTCTGTCTTTCTTTTAAATACATTAAAATTATTTTAAAGACTGGAATACAAAGAGGTGAGGGTAGTACACTGAAAAATCTGCAATATTGTGGGGCTGGTTTAGACATCATCTCAGTATTAATTAGGAGTAACACTTCAGAAATTCAGGAAGTCAAACTGACCTAAAACTGGTGTAAGGCTTCTGGCTGGAGATTTCTTACATATGAAATTACAGTTGTGGTCCTCTTTCTGGTTTACAAAAGTGCTGTGCATTAAGGAGAGGTCAAAAATTTATGAAGTCAGTGATTGCCATATGAAGAGTTCAGTCACCAGGGCAAGAGTAACCTGACACTGTCTGATAATAAAGCTAAAATTTCTCTGTATCCTAATGTACTCTTCCTGAGCCCTTTGAAAAGAGTCATAATTTATCAGATCCAAGGTAATTAATAAATCAAAATGAAGATGGAGAGTATGACCCAGGGCATGAGTCTCTTTCAACTATTCCCACTATTGCTCATGCCAGGCATCTCTAACCCCTCACCTGGAGTCCCAAGAACTGAGCTAGATACCTAACCTCTCAGAGCCATTTACATGACAAATTAGGCACCACTAAAACATATCCTTAACAAAATCACATAGTGAAGGGAAGCTTCCTAAGGAGCTGGGAATCTCGTATGTCTAGCTAATAGGAAATGCCAATCATGTCTGCAATCCCTTCTCTTTCCTCTGGAATTTTGATTCTCTGATCTGAGCTGTGAGCAGACAGATACTCCTTTTCCACTTGGGACCCTCAGTCCCCAATGCTCTCCTGAAGGAAGCTTTACCAATTGCTCTTTGTGCAGAACTCATTGTTTTATTTCAAAAATAAATCCAAAGGAGGAGCCACATGTAATAGCTTGGCAGTTAGAGGCACTCCCTGAGGAGACTGAAGGGGGACTGTGTTCTCTTCAGCCTGAGGGGGCATCAAATTAGCAGCTCCAGGAGCTGCTCCAGCCACCGAGCCCAAGGGGTGTCTCCTTCCTCCTGCCCCCCTGAGCAGCGTGCGGCTGGCGGCAAAGCCATCGCATCTTCTGGGGCCAGAACTGAACAGTGAGGTCTGGCTGCAGCTAGCAGGTGGTGACTGGCCATGATTTGCACTGGCAACTTGTTTTGCCTTCCTCACAAGGAGAATTTATACTACAACACCACTGTCCAACTGTCCTACTCCAGCAAGAACACCTGTAAATATATTTTCTTTAGCAACAGTCAAACCTGATTCACCCAGTAGCATTGCAGAGAAAAATGTGGAAATATTAACATCTCCAAAACTGACAGATGCCATCTGAACAGTAGCACCTCACCGCTGTTAATAATTGTTAATGTGCCAGTACCATCTTCTTTCTAATATTGACCATTCTTTTTACTTTTGTCAAAATTATTTTTGCCCTTCAGCCTTCTTAACTTATGTAAGAGTTCTTTTAAGATACATCAGCATCTGAAATATTTCTTGTACACTGTTGAAACAGAAAGGAAGCACAACACCCTGCTCTACTGTAAAACAGTTGGCAATTTTTTTCAGCAATAAACAGAATAACAGAATCTAGTGTTTTGCAATTAAATTGATACTACTACTTAAAAAAAATAAGCTAGCAAAAAAGGTAGCAATCTCTCAAGATTCCTCATATAATTATTTTTATGTGCTGTATATTAACTCCTCCAAAGACCCATCTAACTACATTTCATCATATTCTCTATATTCGTTCACTATGCATTATGTCACATCAAAGGTCAGAGTAACTTTTTTCCCTACTCAAGAATAGTAGATTCTAATATCAAATATTTTTTTCAAAGAAAAAGCAGATAATTAGTGGATAGGATAAGCAGAAATTTTATCTCTAGAGAATTCACTCCTCACAGATCTCTAATTAAAGCAGAAGAAATTGCATGATGTGCATATGCTGTTAAGTATTAGCACAAGCAAACCTTGAAGAGGGCTGGTACAAAGTGATATAGGATATTTTATTTGCTTGTTTCTCAACACTTCATGCAGACAGGACCTCTACTTTTGCTTCATCTGCTAATCAGCTTGTCTGCTTACAGGATGGTTTTTCGTTGGCATTATTAGTAATTATTTGCATTGCCTTGGTACTTATGAGATGTATTTACAAGCTGAAATTATGCTACTCCTGCCAAAAAAGCAGACTCTGCTTCAGCAAGATTACCATTTAAGGATATGTCTATACTGTACAGGAGACTACTGCTCATGATAAAATAATTTCATTTAAAGATATTTCAGATATTTTCTCTCTATTCTGCAGCTAGCTCCATAAATATTATGGAGATGTACCTAAAGTATGGTAAGAGGCAAGAGATACAGACATATGGGGGAACACAAGGGAAAAATATTAGAGGATGCTGGTCACTCATCTTGATAGGGGTCAAAGCACATGCACATCATAATTGCTGTCAGCTGCTCACTAAAATTTATGGCCCCAAAGAAGAGGGTTTTAAGCAGGGAATGAAAAAATACGATAAAGTAGTTGTGTGCATAGTAACAAGAAACTTTTCCCCAGGATGAAGAGCAGGGGGAGAGAAAGTTCAGAGGTGACTGAAGATACAAGAAGTGAATAGTGAAGACTCAGGTGTGAATAGGGGGATATCGAGGGTGGAGGCAGAGTCTGGAGAAATCGTGAAGACAAGCAGTTCAGCCCCTACATAACAAATGTGGGAAAAGATACAGAAAAAGGACAAATCCTTTAAAGGATTGAAGAAAGAAGTTTAAAAAATTGTTGTAACATCATTTTACATGAGACCAGACTGTTGTAAAATTTGGACTAAGACATCCTACAGTATTACATTGTTTGTAGTTATTAAGTATCCACAAGATTTAGATTCACAGTGACCTTTAAGTTATATTAAGACAGTGGCTGAAACTACATCTACAGACAGGAGAGTGAGATTGGCAGCTCAAGAAGATAATTCATCTTCTACACTGAGAGAGCTCATGTGAATCTCCTTTTGACTAATAGACACAATCAAAATCTTTCTAAACACATTTGCAAATGACTGTGTTGAGTTACTTTTTTTTATTCCGTTTTTTTATGCACCATCTCAGTTACATCCAGGCTTCCTGTCTCTTCCTGTTCTCTAAAGGTTATGAAGTTAATTTATCAAAGTGGTTTTAAACATGAAGTGGTAATGAATATTTACACACGCTATGTCTGTCTTTGATGAGATAAAATGTGAGGATTTATTAAACAATTTTCCAATTAAAGACAGTCTACAAAGAACAAAAGATAGATCATTGGGCAGAGTAAAGCAGCACAAGTGGAGATGTTAAAAGCTTATGAATTTAGGCAGTATTGACCTATAACAATACATTACTTCTGAAAAATCCAGCACTGTTTTCTCAGACTATTAACTTTTGCTATGCATTGCCCTTTCTGCGATTCTTGGTAGGTTTGTGCCCCACGATGCAAATTTCTTAGGAGGCTTCCATCCTGACATCTGTTGTAACCTCTGCATAGTTTTTCACATAAAAATGTACTCTCTTGCAGATCTGTAAGGTATGGCATGCCACACAAGGATGAGGAGAAAAATGGTATTAGTTTACCTGTGTTTGAGAGGAAGGGTGTTTTCTTTTGGTGATGGTGGTCATCACGTACAGAGATGTCAAGAGCTGAGTAAACAGTTTAACTTCAAACAACTTGCTTTAGCAGCCACACAAAATCTAGGAAAAAGTGCTGTTAAGTCCTACATTATGTCTGGTTTATATATAAACAGAAATATATAGGACTCTTGGGTCCTCCCATTTATAAGGAAACCTGAGTAATGTCAGTATTCCTGAAAACCAGTGGGCAAATTCACAGAACCACTGTCAAGCTGAAGAGTTTGTTCAATATTTTTCCTTTTGTTATTCCATAGGTCCTAATTGCAAAGGGTCTGTCATTTCCCCACATAACTACCTTACATACAGTTCAGCTGCTCATAGGTATAGAGGAACAGAGAGTCTACACTCCTTCTCTTTGAACTCCAAATTACACTCACGTTCAAGAAAATAATTATGTTACACAATTATCAGATTTACCCTGATCTAAAAAATTTTTGTAATTTTTACCAAATGATGAAAAAATAATTTTGTCCTTGTCTTTCAAATCCAGTACAAGTGCTTGTTCACATTCCTGAACCTTTGAAATAAATCCATCAAGTACTATGAAAATGAGTTATTTGTCAAACATCACTAACAAACTTATACAAGGGCCAAAAGACATCTGTGTATTTTAATGGGGGGGAGGGGGGGGGGAGGGGAGGGGAGGGCAGAAACCACATTTACTGTTCAAGTAAAATAAGCACTGAATAAAATCAGACTAGGTTCAGGTAGCCCAACTCATCTATAGCCACTTAAAGCATCAAAGCATGTTATCTCCTACAGGAGACTTCTTGCTGGTGGGTCATCTACCACCTGTGTCTGAAGGAACAAGAACAGACATAGCTGAGGAGTTATTAGGCATTGACAACATATTGCACATTGCTGCTCTAACTCAACCCCCAACAATGCAGTATAACAATTTCAAGACATGCTCTGTCTTCTCAGAAGATTATATAGCATGTCAAAAAAGAAAATCAACTGTGTTAAAATGGAGCAAGAATTTTCTTCTGCAAAATGAACACCATCCAATTAGAATTTTTCTAAAATCAGCTGTTGGGTTTTTTCCTCTCCTTCATCATTTCAGTCAAAAAAGGCAAAATCTCAGTGTCAACTTTGCACATACTGTCTGCAGCTGATGCAAATTAAACTTGTTATTAGCTTTGGATAAAGGAAATATATCTTGACAAATAAGTTTTTTTGTCAACTGTGTATAAAACCTTTGGTATATATTCACAACTGAGCTTGAATCTAGATGCACTGTTCTTAAGTATATGGGGTAGAGCACAAAATGAGGTTAAAATTTTTAAGGAGTAATTTATAGCAGAATGATCAGTTGATGTGATTTTACCTTCCAAAATATGAGGGTGACATCAAACTTTTGACTCAATGTGGCTAAAAGGAGTAGAATTGTTTCTACTGTTCTTGCCAGTGAGAAACCAGTTGTCAGCCTATGTTTATATTAAAGTAGTTATTAGTGCATAGATCCTAAAATGAATTGCTGCATTCAGAAATCTCTTATTGAGCCGGGTTGATCCTTGCCATAGGCCGAATAAAAAAATATACATTTACCTGTGATTCAGAAATATTTTGATGTTTCAGACAGAACATATCCAGTCTGGTGAAATCTCAGCTGGGGCTTAGAGCCTGGTCCATGATGACAGAAATTGCTAGCATTTTGTGTCAGGCAACCCTCTGAAATCTGTTACATGACAGCTTTTCTTCTGTGGGATAAGTACAGGTTGCAACTATCATTGCAAATTTTTACAGTAAATTTAAGAGCCAGTTGGTCCTCAAAATATTTCACTTCCACTTTCTTTAATAAATTGCCTTTAATTCATTAGTATACTTAAGAATTAATAAATGTAAGCATTATTTATATTATTAATTAATGATAATTAATTAATGGAATCATAAACTGGTATAATAGTAAAAATGTGATTAATGCAGAACATAGCTACTGGAAAGTACTTTGTAGTTTTTCATAAATATTAAACAAATTAGAATCATAACACATTTTAGAAAAAATATTGGCAGGTAAATTCAAAAGGGGATTGCCTGCAACTTTACTCACTTCTGGCATTTTGGAAATTGTCTCCACTAATTATGTCACAATCTTTCAGGTTCTCCATGGAGATCCTAGTTGGCAGCAGAAAGATAAATATGTACCAGATAATATTAGTCTAAATTAAAACTGCTGTCATTGTAATTGAAGGAAATGTGAACATAGGCAAATTCAGATCCCTGAAATTTAGAGCCATCATCTATTCAAGTCAATGGGTCAGCATTAATTTTAATTTAAGCTTCTTTTGCAGTACATAATGAAATTTTAATAATCAACAGAGAAAAAGATTATATGGTTAAAGTTTTAAATCGAAAGAGATATATACATCAAGTCCAATCTCACACCATCCCAGCTGCCCCTCCCTACTCTGTCCATGTTCTTCCTAGAGAATATATTCACTGCTGCCTTCAGTGCCATTATCCTGGCAATTGGATGGTCTTTGCACATAGTTCCACCCCAGAGGCATCTGCACCAGAGTTCAGATCAGTCCATAACAATTGTTGACATGATACAACCCCAGGAATTCCTGAACAGAAGCTGACATCCCACAGTACCTTGAGGGAACTTAAGAATAAACTCTTTTCTACCCTGAAAAAGGTAGAAAAGGACTACCTTTTGCTCTTACAGATTCCTGTTCAGCTTCGCACACACCTTCTACTCTCACTTTGAGAGAAAAACGTAATAATCAGGTCAGTTAACCTTAAATTTATTGTTTGTGAGACTAGCTCTTAGAAAACTTTACCTCTTCTAGTCATCACCATGCTGTTCAGGAAATACATCTCATATCTAAAAAGAGTCCCAGGAGGATCAGTCCAGAACCTGATCCAGCTGACTGGGACGGATGCTGTTTGGTGAACTTACATGCACAAATACGTGACTGGGAGCTTGGGGGGTGCTGTTGGTGTCTATTTCTCAACCCACAACAAAGATCCTCTGCCGGTCTAAAGCTGTCATTACATAAGAAGAACAGGAGTAAGGCTCCAATCATCTTGATACAGCAATATTTGCCTCTGATTTCTAGTTCTGACACAGACCTCCAGTGGGAACATGGACAAATTAATGGATCAAACTCTGCTACATTAGCCTGTTTTTAGACCAGAGGCTGTTTTTCCTTGCTTCTGAAGGAGAAGCCAAATTAGGTAGACATCCCACATTTACTTTTCAGAGCAAAATAAATTATCCAGGATGTAACTTGCAGATAGAATCACAGAATCATTTTAGTTGGAAAAGACCTCTAAGGTCATCAAGTTTACTAACCCAGCACTGCCAAGTCCACCACTAACCCAGGTCCTCAAGTGCCACATCTACACATCTTTTAAATGTCTCCAGGGTTGGTGACTCAGCCACTTCCCTGGGCAGCCTGTTCCAATGCTGGAAAATAATTTCAGTGTTGCAGCTGGACTGATCCTAATTCCTTCTCTAGAGGTAACTCAATTTTGTCTACACAGTGCTTTATGTCCACAAACATTGCTGCACGGGCTGTAGAACCAGTGAATCTACTATCTTGCTAACAACTTAACCTCTGTCTGGCTGTTTGCTTGTTTCCAGCATATATGGCACCCATGTGTTTATATAGGTTCAGAGCTGACCAACCCCCAGGCAGCAACAGTGCAGACAAATCCATTGAGTTCAGTGAAATTTGCTCGTTAGGTTAGCAAACGCAGGGTCAGACTCTCTTAGATTCACTCTCTTGCATTCAAATGAACAATCAACAGGCAAAGAATAAACTGACACGTTCTGAAGGCTTCAAGAAGAATGAGGAGGAAACGTCTATTACAGCTCAATTATTAAAGGTTAAAATCGTAGGACATCTGATTATAGGACTTCTAAGCCTCATTGATCTAGGACATACTTGCACATTAAGCAATGAGAAATATTTTAATTGATCATCCCAATTAGCCATGAAGCATAGGCCTGAGCCAGCTGGTCACTGAGCACTGCCCAGGCTGAAAATCAGAAGTCATCTCTAATTTAACTGGTTTTGGGTTTGTTTTTTTTTTTTTCCTGCATTTTACTTGGATATGCTGTGTTTATTCCTATCTGCCAAAAGCCTTAGCTCCTCTGCAGACTAGCAGCTTGATCTCAACATCAGCCATTCCAGACTCAGACAATGCAAAATCAATTTTGCTACCAACATTTGCCAAGCCACAGAATATGTTTGTGTCAGCTTTTTTCAGTTATCTGACTTTTTTTCCCCATTGCCCTGTTTGCAACAGTGAGGGGCTCAGCATTTTTTAAGGTAGGAGAGGTTTTTTCACTTTGTGTTAGTACAATATCTTTGATGCAGATATCTTCAAATGTTTTACAACCAGGCAGTAATCTTGCTGCATATCATGGGGGGGTTGTATATTTGTCTATCTGTACAGCTACATTTACAGGCATTATATATAATCCATATAGCACATATGCACATATGTAAAATAATACAAATATTAGTATACATTTTGCATTATATGATTATACAACACTATATGTTGTTGCCAGTTAGACATATGTAATCCCTCAAGAAAATTATGAAGTCAGATAATCGGGTGGTTGTAAAATATGTGAACATTTCTGAGTCAAAGTTCCTGCATATACAAAATCATTATGTATACAATCATCATTGTCCCTACTCATGTCTGGATGAACTATAGCACACAGCAAATTCTCAAGATCATTCAACAAATCATGAGCACAAGTGGGAATAGGCAACCGTAGCCATGAGATGCAATTTATTTTCAGTGTTGTATATTGAGGGATGGAAGGCATTAGAGAGGGTACTGATATACCAGTGCTAAACAAAACAGTGTTTCTTTCTTCCCTGACTTCCTCATTTTTTGGCAGAAGCAATTTTATTTTTGAACATTTATATTCTTCTTGTAATATAGTGCTTCAAAACAAGAGTGTCGGAAAGTTAAAGTGCAGGAAGATCAATGAAGCTTTTTAAATGGTTTCTAAAAATGTGATAAATCTTTCTTCTAGTTTCTTCTATAATAAGCACAATGTTTAGCAAAGTAGTTCAAGCAATTTTGGGCTCCTGTAAATCTGACTTAAGCTGTTCTAGCATTAATAGGGAGAGGAACATTAAAGAATTAGAAGTATTTCTCTTAGCAACTTTGATTATAGCTGATTTACTCTCAAGCAATAATCATGTTCCAAGGCACTCAAGGTATTTCTCTTTTGTCTGATTAAAATGCAGTTATGAAAACATATAATTAAAATAGTTGTAACCTATGATTCATAATCAATATTTAGTAGGGTAGCACAGAGATTGCTAAGGCTAAGTCAGGTATACATAATGTTTCTCAACAGAGTGTTAATGCACACTAAAAGAAAAAAGTATTATCATATGTTGGTGACTAGGGAATTACCAATTTTCTGCATTACCTGCTCTTCACTATGTTATTACCATAGTCTTCCAGCAGTTGTTTGGTCACTGCATGCACAAATGTTCTTAAATAGTTAAATTAACACTACTTGCAGTCCATGTCACATGGTCTCCATAACACCTAATCACTTAAGCAGTATGAATTGGTTAACATATTTTATGACTGAGCCATATTAAAGACTATTAAGCATATTTTAACAAAATGAAAGAAAACCAGCCCAACATGTTAGATTTAATAGGTAACTTGGAAAACTAAATGCTTTTTTCTGCTCGAAAGTAGAGTCATCTGTTTTTTTGTTACTGTGTGAATATGAATATTCTGATGAAACTGGTGTAGCTGTTGCTTTCTGTTGCTCTCTGTTACTCAGTGTTTTCAGAGCTTGGGAACAGATGGTGCACCACCTGACTCTGCACACTCTAATGTAAGATTCATTGTGCTTCACAGGAAATCAAAGATCAAGCAACATTGCAGAAGGTGAAGCAGCACCTCAACAACCAGCAACACAGTATGATATAGTCAAGTGGTGGAGCAAGAAAGCAGAAAGAGAGAAGGAGAGAGAGAAAGAGAGACATAATAGAAGGAAGAAAGATTTTTGAGGTTTATTTTGCTTTCTTCTTTCTCCTTTTATTTTCTGTGCTTTTTTAATTTGTTTTCTTCTTTTTTTTAATCTCAAGTCTATTCTTTGGAAAAGGATCATGGGATTCCACATGAGAAACTTTAGTCCTTAGGTTGTCAAAAGTTCAGACCTGCCAAGCAAAATCTGAATGTTTAGAAACAAAAGAGTTACTTGATTTGGTTGTTTGCTTCCATTTCACTGCAAAAAATGCCTGTTTGCAACACCAACAGCTTTAGAAATATTTAAAAGTTCATTCCAAATTTCAGAGGGTCTTATGGCTGTAAAGAATTACAGTATTAGCTACCTGCCTCTCTTCACTTGCTACTCATTCTTCCCTCCCTTTGCCCTTTCTATGCCTGGACAGCACACTTAGGCCTGGGCCACTCCTTTAAGGAAACCCAGAGTTCACAGGCAAACTGTTACATGCCTAGGCTGTGCGACACCAACAAGGGGGATTAAGCTCTGGATTGAAGGGCTTCCTTCAAAACACTGGCCATCCTTAAATCTTTCAGATGAAAGCTGTGAGCTCTTGCCTTGGACACCTGCACTGATGTCAAATGATACAATTTCAAGTGAAGTTGAGTGTTCCCCTGATGTACTTTCTCATACATATATTCAGAAACTAAAACCACTGCCTAGCCCACATGGCGTTTTCAGGTACCCAGGACAGCACCATGCAGAACACACAGCGCCTTTCACTTCACTCATAAGAGGCAGGTAACTATCTGAAAGGATCATCCCCTACTTTCTCATTACTCAAATACAGGAATTTGCATAACTCTGTATCCTTAAAATATGTATCCCATCCAAGCATCTAGGCCTGACCTAAATCTAAATGAAGTCAATAGGAAAGCTGCTTTATGATCAATTTGAAGCTCACCAGAATAAGTCTTGCACTAAAATACTGTAGGGCTTTCTGTTAGAAATATGCAAATAGTGGAAGAAAACACATAGCTGAAACATATACCACAGTGAAGAAAGTAAGGAAAGTCAGGGTTCACCTAAAAAGGAGGGCCAGGGGAGGGTGCACAGCAAAGGAAACATTCACTCAGTCCTCAGATCTATTTGTGTGTTCCCAGCTTGCATCTGGGTATCTAATGTTCAACGAATTAAAAGTGAGGTGACCCTTGAGGATCTAATCAAGAAGACTAGCAGGTCAGCAAAATTATCAAAGCCATTGAGAAATACAAAAACTATGTTGTTATTACAGAGCTCTGATGCTATAAAGAAGATCAGATCTAGGCATAAATATACAGCAGCAGACTAGAGCATGACTGCTCTGCCTCTTTGGCTTATGCTGAGTCCCAGGAAAGCTAGACTTGTAGCTGTCACTTAGAAAGTTTAGAGCCTATCTTGTTAGTTTTTACTTTTAACCTTTCTAGTAAGAGAGTCCTGAATCTTGTAATGTCTCTGCTCCTCATCCTTGGCACAACCAAGGAAGGAGGTAAATATTAATTTTGTTTATGAAAGCTTAAGATAGATCTACCTAAGGCTTATGATATCTGGATACTGGGAAGAAGAAGTGCAAAACCAAAATTAAAAAAGCTGATTGTCCCACAGGCTGAAAATGTGTGTGAAGCTCAGTACATTGCAATACCAGACAAAGAAGTTACGCCAATCTTAAAGACAGTGAAACATCCCAGAAGACAAAGAGCAGAAAACAGCACATCAGTGTTTCACTGTGCTGCATAGACAAATGATAAGACCAAATACTGCACTCCTCCTATGGCATTCACTTTTGAAACCACCTGATTACCTCTACACATATGCTTTCCAGTTACATGTGCCAGCTTTACTGCATACTCCTCTTTTACATTTCCAACAGACCCTATATTTATAGGAATGATGCATTCAGTGATGCTTTTTCTCCAGCTAGAGCAATGCAACAGGAAACTGAGCACAGCTGATGTGCTGCCAGTTCCAGTTCACTGCAGTGAGGCTGTTTCTGAGAGGATTACAACAGTGTAGCTAGAGAGGCTAGTTTAGTTATCCTACCTGTTTTCCTTGTATGAACAAGGTGGCACCTAGTCCCTTTGGTCAGGCACAGAGTGAACAACAGCTTTGATGTTTAAGCCACAGGATTTATAAAGTATCTGGCAATACAGGGGGGTGCAAACACAGTTGGGTTATCGGTATGCTAATCATAATAAATTTCATTGGTTTCATAAGTTTAAAATGGCCCCTTTACCCTTAAGCATAATAATAACAATAGAAGTTACAAATTTTAGTTATCAGGTTTTTTTGCTGAAATCTTCATATACAAGACACAGATTAAAGCAAATCCTCATTTGCAGATGGATTATTGTTCTTTGACATATAGAAACTGAAACAATATTTATTTGCAACCACAGCAGGCTTGACACTCTGCATGTAGAATAAATTTGATATTACCAGTATACATTACCTACCTGTAAGCTTTATTTTCTTCCTTTTTTTTTCACTTCAGGCAATTATAGTGTAAGCTTTGCACCTAATCCTTCACAAATCACTGCCCATGTAGGGCTCTACATTGAAAAGTGATGTGGTTGGAATAATGATATTTCTATAAAGAAAAAACAGGCAGGAAAAAAATTTGGAATGTACATGGCATTACGGAAAAGATACCAAAATTTCTCCTGGTAAAATCCAAAGCAGCTGAAATACAAAATTCAACTATCACTTCAACATAATTAATTTTGATATTCTTATAATATTTGCTCACATACATTAGTAATGTAATTTGTTACTTCAGAAGTCAGTGCATAACTTAGTTTGACTCTTGTAGCTAAGCATGACACAGAATGAGAAAAGATGCTTTAGCTTCAATTTGTCCGTGACATTTGAAAAAAAATACTTAACCTCTTACAACAAAAACCTAAGGGTATTAACCAAAGAAGACAGTAAGTTTAAATAGGAAAGATCTAGCTAGCAATACGATTACCACTGTTATTTATATGGTGTTCTACCCTACTCTGCAATTACAATTGACTATTTTTAAAATTCAGTAAAGATACCTTAATATTTTTCTTACTTAGATGACAGAGGCACTTTGTGGACTGAGAAAGGAATCAGCTCTTCACCAATGAGGGGAATAAACTGTACTTCATCCTTTTCCATAGCTTTTTTTCAATTCTCCACCTTATGTCATATATTTGTGACTGTTAGTCATACTCAAACACAAACTACAATAATCCTGTCTACTCCTCATCTCTCCCTCGGCCAGGCAGTTTCAATCTCCCTCCTTCTCACCCATGCTGCTGTTTCTGTGACTTGGCACGGAGCTAGTTCACAGAGCTGAGTCAGCAGAAAATCACTTTCTTTTTAAAGGCTGGGGAAAAGAGGCAGAGCTGTGGCTTTGGCTGATTGTACACTACTGCAAAATAATGCTCTGAGGGATGGGGCTCAAAACAAAGCTCTTGAGACCACTTGCGAGTTTTTAGTGATGCACTGTGCATGTTGGTGTACAGCCTGCTCCTTCAGTAACAGATTCAAGGGGGAATGGGTGGAGCACTTCTAGAAAATCAAAAGTGTTCATTCTTGGAGATATTCAAAAGCTGTCTGGACACAGTCCTGGGCAACTGGGTCCAGGTGGTCCCATTTGAGCAGGGGGGTTGAGCCAAATGACCTCCATAGGTCCTTTCCAACCTCAGACATTCTGATTCCACAAAAATTACCCAGACTCTGATACTGATCTTTTTTTTCCAAATGTGGTGCTCATAGCATCTTGTTTCATTCCAGCTGTATATCTGACCTCTATAGGCATTCTGTTGGGATGTCTCATGAATCCGTACACACTCTAACTAGCATCATTGAAAACCTAGGTATTCCGTATCCTAAAGATTGAGTCATGCGTCTCAGATCACCTTCCTGAAAACAGCAGAATTTAGACAATTACTGTGTAAGCCTGAACTGTTCCTAAACAACCTCAGCTTTCAGGGGAAATTAATTTATTTTTTCCCCTTTTACCAGGAATGTATTTATTACCACTTCAAAGCAATTTGCACATTTCAGCTTTGACATGAATATGGAAAAAACTAGGCTTTTCAGGAAGAAGCTGGGAAATTGTCACAAGCAAGGCTACATATTAAGTCCAGAGTTCTGCATCACCTTTCCTTGTACACATAGTAACTTTGAAGCACAGGGTTAATAGATTCCACTTTTTAAAAATCCAAATGGTACATTGACAATAAGGTAAAAGCCACCAATATAACTAAAGTGGTTATTTCTTGCCACAGGTACATAGCAAATATTTAATCTAACCTTGGTGCTGGAGAACTGGCTTTCTTTGGTTCTTTCTTAAGTACCAATGTACAGGTACTAATGACTGTACTTTGTTCAGTCAAAATAATGAGAAGTTTACAATTACATAATTTCAGAAGTTTTATTAAGAAATAGCATCTGGGTCTCTTAATCTAAAAATATTACTTCCTCTCTTGAACAACATAGATAAAGCTAAGCATGAATGGATCAAAAACTGGATCTGTATTTCCCAGAGTCTTCAAAAAATGACATTTTTTTGGAATAAGAAAGTGAAAATTCTTCTCAAAATGGCTTCCTTGGGAACAAAATGTTCTCCCAAAGACCAAACGAACAAACAAACAAAAAGTAAAAAGCATTATTGGAGTCACGTCTATCCGCTTATTACATAATTTGCAGGAACACAGCTTCATCAACCACAACAATGCCTTCTTTCTCAGGAAGTATTACCTTTTTATTCCCAATCTCATTAAAAATACTGCAAACTCTTTAATCTTCATATTCCCTTACCTATAGGGACTTCCACTTGCACTTTTCCCTTCTACTATTTTACCCTCTCCATCCTGTCAGCTGTTGACTGCGTGTTTTTGTTCACTTTCCTTGGCCTACCCACCTGTCCTGCATGACAGCCAGAGATTTCCTATCTTCTTTGATACATAACTCATCATCCACACCCTATTTATCTTTCTCAGTCAAATATTATCTCACTCCAAATATTTGTCTTTCACTCTATCAAGACCAAATAGACTTTCTGTTATCCTGGCCAAACCCAGACAGCAACAGTAACCACACACCACTACTCTCATTTAAAGGCTGGGTTGAGCCCCGTAGGTCTCCACCCCTGCTACACGTCACCATCCAGGTTGCCTCTGTTGTCCATACCATATCTGCTCCTGTCAGGTTTCATCAGCTCACTGTAGCCATCACTTCTTCCTTCCCAAAACATCAACCAAGCAGAGGACACACAGCTTCAGGACTGGTTTTACCAGTCCCCCGAAGGACTGGGTGAGCAGCACTCTCTACCTCGTCAGAGAAAGATGGGATCCTGAGCACTCCTGGTAACACTGTCTTTGTGTTCATCTTCATAGTAAAATGCAAATGAGTGGAACCACGTTTCTAGATACTGGCATATTCATCATTCAAGGATCACATAGTCTCTATTGCTTGAACCAGGACCAGGAACAGCAGAATTTTAGAAGACTCTTCTGTGCATCCTATTTATTTATTCATGTATTTCGCAAACAGTACTGTTTCTCTTCTACATTTATCCTCCCAGGAAGATTTCAGAGGCTGTCAGCCAGCAAAAAGCCAGCAACAAGAAATGTTATAGGAGCCTCTCAATTATACTTAATGTAGCTACATATGAAAGTACACAGACTGGGGCCTCAAAACCAGAAGATGGGAAATGCAAAGGAGTTGCTAGTTTCCCTGACTCTGCAGACAGCTTGAAAGCCCTGTCTTTGTGAGGGAGAGGAGTGTGAGGCTCTGAATTTTATCCAAATAGAATTAATAGCAATCACAATACCAAAAAAGGTAAAGAAATTAGCACCTCACCTCTTTGAGAAATAGGAACTTCTTCAAGGTATATCCAGATGTTAGATTCTTGTTCCAGCTTCTTCTCTTTCTGTCACATTAACAGCTTTTGCAACTTTCTATTACTCAAGAACAAAATTGTTCCACAAGGAACTTCTGCTTCGGCAGTACTACAGGTCTGACTAGCATTTCAGACAGACTGTTGAGCTATAGAGAATGGATATTATAACACAAGCCTATAGGTCATGGCAACTTCTTGCTGATGTTGCTGTTATTTTAAAAGTCATTTACATGCTGTCCTTGAAAGTTAAAAACAGATCATACTAACAAAGAAGGCATTTTGCTGGAATCCTTAGGGCTGTGAAAATCATTATTTGGGCCTTGACTTTTCTTATGTTGTCACTTTGTTCTCAGAGCAGAGACCTTGCCAGCTTTGCTTCTTGGAGGATATTGAAGTAAAACAGCTGAACATCAGAAACAGCTCATGATGAGCTTGTCCTTTGAGTTCAACAGCAGGGACCCCACACTTGGTAACCATTACCACTGCTTAATCTACTGCATGTTTTCTTAGTCAGTAGAGATTAGAGCCATGGTACTTCAGACATCTATTGGGAACAGGGCTAAAATGGAATCACGAAAATTATGTGCAAAAACAAGAATGTATCATATAAACAATGTTACTTTGCTGAATGTTGGCCTAATAAAAATGCTGCTTGTTGCTATGCTGGAGTCCTACCTTTGGGAATTGGCTGTAGACTCTAACAACAGAACATAGAGACTATGGGCTTTTGAGGCTTCTATAAATTTAGAAACTCATTGAGAACACTTGTCCACACAGGGGGAAGTTTTCTAAGTTACGTGCTTGGGATTAGGCTGCGTGATTGCCAACAATGTTAATGGGAGTTATTCTTGCCTCTGAAAATATCAGCCTAACTCTCTAATAAAGTAATTTCCTCCACTATTGGTTTAAGAGCTTTGTGCCAAATTTCTGACCTCAGTTACTTATTTGAAATGCAAGGTTGTTTTTTGGATTGTGTTGTAATGAATCAGTGCCTGAAGGAAGAGAAAAAATTGTTCAGTAAAATTCAGAGAAAAGAAGTACATCTAGCACTAATATCGTCTGCTTTTAATACATATTTTTATACCACTATACTCCATGAATAAACCACCAGTAGGGGACATTAAATGCATTTTAAATAGAAAGTCTGTGAAATAACTTCATAGATTAAGAAAAGAAGCATCAGCTGAGAGAACTGCCAGAAGAATGAATCCAATAATTAACCAAGGTTAGTTTCTGGCCCTTCTCCTTGGGGCAGGCAGAGCTGTTCAGTGCAATGCACAGGAGACTAAAATGACAAATTTCAGCTTTGCATTCCAGAACGTCCAGTATCTCTTGAGACATTGTGGCTTACCACTGCATTGCAGTGAACTAAGCACTGGCCCACCACAGCAATCCAACTTGGGCTGTGGGAGGCTGTTTCACTGGTTTAGAAAATGTTCACTAAGATGCAATATCTCTGATAGACCAGGAATAAAAGTTTTTGAGACCTAAGTAGGAGTGGAAATATGCTTTATAGGCAATAGCCATACATTAATGTTTATCATGATTTCAAATTGGGCTGACAACTTGAAACAGAACTACTCACACATTATAGTGGAAAAAAAAATCATGGTACTAAATGTGAAGCAATTTGCTTCTGGTCATTTCAGCAGCAAACAGTTTCATTATACCAAGTACAAGTGAAGCTGGAAGATATTTTTCCTTCTATGAAACTGTCAGTCTGGTTTGACCGTCTTAAGGAGCTGTGTGATACTATTCCACTCTTTCTGGGTTTCCAAAAAATGTTGTAACAAGCAGCTGGGATAAGTGGAATTCCCCTTTCCAAAGTGGACAAGGCAATGCTCTAAATGACCCAGGCTACGTAAAATTGAGTTACTTTGAACAGTTGTTCACAGAAAGCTAAACCAGAAACTACTGTTTAATATTAAATTTATCTAAAAAGAAATTAATTTGACTTAAGTTAACAAATAAATTGTTGTTAAGGGATTATAAGTTACCATACCATAATGATAGAAGTACTTTTATTTCTTTTTCTGCCTTTTTTTTTGTGCGAAATACTCATTTTTGAACAGAATAATCAAGTTAATTGAAAATAGTATGACTAGATCTAGTTTAAATGCTATAGGCCATTTGGGTTTACAAAGTGCTGGCATCTTGGCTTTGGTCTCGTAAAGCAGAGTAAAGTATATCTAACTTTACACACAAGAACAATCCAGCATGTGTACTGTACCTGCATAGTTTGCAGTTCACTGTGGTCTCTAGCTGACTCTTTCCCATCAATGGAAACTCTCTCAGTGGGCTACCACACATCCTGGTCTCCTGATTATTTACACCAAAAGAACCTGTTGGAGTTACATACACTCTGTTATTCCCCATCTATCAGTATTTGTTCACAAAGAAAAAAGGGACTATGCCTGCATCCCATCCAACATGTAGTCAGAAGTACGTTGACTAAGGCAAATATTTGAGGAAGAGAGTGGTTTACAGCTTGTCAAGCATTCACATCACACCATAACACATCTAGAATGTAAAGAAATTTTACAACCTTTTTTAGCTTGGCTTTGGGGTAAACTACACTAGCATAGGTGTCCTTTTTTATCAGAAGCAATAAAGCAGATTGTCATTGCTACAGTTTGGCAGATGCTAACAAAGGTCACCCATGTATTCTTGCAAAGGCCAGAAAAAAAAAAATTGAAAAACACACTGTCCTAATCATCACAACCAAAACTCCCATGTAAGAGCAACACAGTTATGAGAGGGAAGAGATGGACTTTTAGCCAATGCAGCACTTACGCTACTGCCCTAGGTCCATTACAGTAGTGGATTATTACTATTTTTAAAGTGTTGCTCCACTTACATTAATCTTTTTCAGCAGAAACATATTCAAAAAAAGTTCATTTTTCCCAGAAAAGTTATTTTCAGTCTTTCAGTGGGTGCATCCTTTACATGTCTCTACTCTAGCCTAGAACATCACATCAAGAAAAGCAGTGTGATTCAGACAAGGAGGCATTGATTTTACACCAAATACAAGAAGTGGTTAAAGGTGTTGTGTGGATTATAGACCAAACAGAAGAGATCACTCTGGTGTTCACAGTCACTGGGAATGGCAAGAAGATCCTGTATTTATTATCCTGTTCAGCAAAATGTCAATTTGAGAAAATTAGGGAATTGTCAAGAATTAGAATTTAGTAGCAAGTTAGCAGTAATAATTTTGGGAAATTTGTCTTCTCAGTTTCCCACCTAAAAACTGTGAAAATGCAAGTTGACTAGATTGAGTGAAGAACCACAAGCATTTCCAAAGAATGTTGTCTTATATCTGCTGATGAAAGCCTAGATCTTTGGTCTTCAGTCTTTTTACGGTACGTTATTTATGGTGTTCTCTCATGTCAGTCCTTTTATCTCATCAGGTTTCACATGAATTATTCACTGAAGCTCTGGCTATATGATTTGATTGCTCTTCTAGAATGTATGTTAAATTTAGTTATGCTGCACTTTTCTTAGTGAAGCCTTATTACTGAAACTCACAGTTTAGCAGGATACAATCCCCTCCTCCCACCTTCCAACTGTGGGGTTTGTTGTGGGTTATTTCTTTTTTTTTTTTTTTTTGACAGAATGTCAACAGCATAGTGCTAGACAGATCCTCCATTTATACTCTGAGGCTGCATTTTCATCTAGGTTTTCACCTCTCAGAAAGGTCTTGAATGTCTTGAACTATGTTCTATTCAAGTGTATTTCTTGTAGGATGCCAGCTGCTTTCCTGGCACTAGACATGAACGTCACTGCTAAATGATGCTCTCTAACACTGTCTCTGACATCTTGAATGCAATATTTCTAACCCTGACCTCCTTTCTGAATTGAAAGACATGTTGAAGATTATTCCTGTTCTGGCCCATTCTTTCTCACTTCCACTTGTATTGTGTTAGATAACTGAACTAATTGCTGTGACTCAAAAATGTCACAACTTTGTATGTAGGGGCTTGCTATCTTCCTCTCAGACAACCGACAGCATGAATAATGTTGTATCAGCAAGGTTTTAAAATAAGGATGATTTAAAAATATTCTTTCTAAATGTGAAACAAGAAGATTATTTGGAAGATATCTTTTCTATTGTCTGCCTAATGAAAATTTTATACTGGCACATAAACCCTGTGTATCTCTTACCGCTGAACTTTTCAGGACTGAAAAATCTGAAAGTCATGGTTTGAAAATTTTCAGACCAAGGTTTGAAAACTCTGCTCTGTGAAATCAGAAAAGGCTTTTTGCATAACCACCCACTGAAATGAGAGTGGCCAACAAATTCTTTTTAGTGTAGATACTGATTTGGTCAGGTTTCCTCACCTCTGCTTAATTCTGTTCTGCATGTCCAAATTCTCTGTATAGGTATAGCCCTGAATTTCCCTTTCTGACCTGAACAATGTGGCAAGCATGGGTTTTTTTACAAACACCTGGAAGGGAAGTGATGGGGAAGAGCACAGAATATGACATAGAAAGGAAGTGAACAGTTCATATTAATCACACACATTTCAACATTTATGAACTTGAGCGTGAATGCCTAGACTACGAAGAAACATATAATGCTCATATCAGGATTACCACCTGCATCTAACTTTCTTTTAAATTATTTAGTACAACTTTTGTTTATAATTCCAGTTTGAAATCAAGAACATCTACAACCCCAAGCATCAATGCCCTTCAATATCTAATTTCACAGTTTTCTTAACACATATCTCATGTTATTTATTATAGTCAGTGTCATCACAACACCTTTGCCTGTTCTTGCTACATTTTAAATGGTTTAGCTGGCAAGCCATCAATCATAAATCATGAGACATATTTTAACTTCAACTAAGATCAGTTTAGAAAGAGAACAAGCCTTCTATGGCCTAAATGTGTACATTACTCACACCTATAAGTGATAAATGCCTGTTCTGGAAAAGAAACCTCTTTTTTGTTAGAGTTTTGGTATATATCTATAGAAAAAAAACAAAATTTTCCATTTTTTTATGACCTAGAGCAACATGTTATTGATAAAACCAAGGCTTTTAATGTGAGGAAGCCTCTGCAGACCTAAGTTTCGGTGTTCAGAAATACATCCATTAAACACAAACTTTTTTTCTCCAGTTATATTTCAGTCACTAGCTAAATGGAGGAATGATATAATCTTAGGAATAACTGAATTTCCTCCTCTGGAGACATAAAGAAGCTGGAAACATTGTTTTTATTTACTCAGTGTATTTAAAGCTTCCCTTCCTGTAAGATATCTCATATAGACTAGTTCTTCAATTGTTCTCTGTCTAACTTCTAACACTATATAAAAACAAAGATATTTTTAAAATATGAACCCATATGTGAGTTTGCCATGTGTTTTTCTCTACTTGGTGTTAAAGAATAATACGGCAACAATAACAAACTCACAATAGAAAATTATGAAAAAAACCAAAAACCTGCAGTTTTATGTAGTACAAAACAAACAAGAACTTGGAAAAGATGGCAGGCATTTCTATAGCGCAATTTTAATTCAAAAGAAAATATATACTTTTGTATATTCTATCAGTCCTATTGTACTAGCTACATTAACCAGGTGATGCTCATTTCATTTTACAGGTAATTTATTGCAACTGCAACACTAACTCCAAGGCAGTTCACAAAAAGTAATTTACCTTAAGTAAACACCATTAGCCACTAATGATGGGGCAAAACAAACTTGCAGAGCATTTATGAACAGTAACATCTCTCTCTTTCAGTACACATTTGGAAACCAATCTCTGTTGTTTGCAGATGAATTAAGCATGGCTTGAAAAATCATTAAAGCCATCTGCTTTGATGAGAAAAAAACCTGCTGTGATCATTTTATTGCACTGACAGAGGCTAGGGACCATTTTACAATATTTTTTAGCATCATTTACCCTAAATTTGACATCCTGTCTAAAAAATGATCAGTATTATCTGTTCATGGCATGCTTATTTAGAACTATGTGTGCAGAGAAAACAGCTTATACAGGTAACTCAAGGTATTTGTTTTGCTGGTCTCCAACAGATGGATAAGCCTGTTTTTCAACCATTAAAATCTGTAGTTACAACAAACTAAATGTTTATGGGTTCTGTAGGAAGCTTAATCTCCCTCCTAAATGATAGAAGCTAATAAGCATAAAAATATCATCAGTGTTTCAGTTACAAATTAGTTCCTATGGTCCATTTAAACATAACCTTTTTTTTTCCAAGAACACTCTGCAGTTATCCAAAGTATAACAAACAAATAGGTTAATATTGCCAGCTTTTTTGCTTTCCAAATGCATACTTGCGAGACCAAAGCCATCTCATTTAGCTAGAAATAACTTCTAGTAACTTCCAGAATTTCAATATTTTCCTTTTTAAGATACTATTTGAACTACTATAATTTCATCAGAGTTTTGTCTCAAGTAGCTTTTAGCAGTATTTTAGTGACTGGATTCCACTGTGACTGACTCCCATGAAGTACTAGACAAGATGTACAATTGCAGCAGTCTTCTACCAATAACAACACTGTCCTACTCCTTATTTAGCTTTTGTACAAATAAATGTACTGCACATATGGAAGTTGTTAGTAAAATTTGTGGCAATAAAGCCTCCTAACATTAAGTGAGTCATATTATGGCCCTTTTTTCAATTCCAGAGAAGAGTGGTGGATGGACCACCTAGAAATGTCACTTATTGCATCAATATCCTAAACAGGATGGGCCACAAATGACCTGAGCAAGGAACCAAAGAAGAAGAGCAAGGAGCCACTCGAGGCAGTAGCTGCTGCCTAGAACCACAGAAAGTAGTGTGGTACTAAGGTACTAATAATATTCCCTTTTCCTGTAACCACTATACTCAACTGAGTCTTTTGGCACATAACAGACTCTCCAGTCCTGGGACCAGTCTAGAATAAACAAGCCCTGAGTATTCCTTTCTCTGCATTCATCACAGTTACAGGTCCTTATGGAAGTACTTAATTAACAAGTACATAATCAGCACAAAGCAGCAGTGGGACTGATGGATTTCAGTGTCTGATGGTGATAACTTCCTTGATCCACTCTAGAACCTCATCTGCTTTTTCATTACCAGATCACATCCTTCTGCAGTAGATAAGTACTTCCATGCAAAATTTGCTTCAAGGCCAGACTCTTTAGAAAGAACTTAATAATACAGAGTCCTCATTCAGATACATCTGCCTCTTCTTAACTTGTGACTCTCCAGTTCTCTTCTCTCCATTCTAAGCCTTTTCTAGATATTCCCCTAATCTCTATCCCTTCTCCAACAACCCTAATTCTTCATATGGCTCTAGTCACAGAATGACCCTTTCCTCATTTTCTTTACTTTCCCTCAACTTAATTTTCTTCTCACTTTGCTTCCCACTTCATAATGCCTAGAGAAGTACACACATTTCTCTGTTCACCCCTTACTTGTCAATCTGCTCCCCTTCCCTTGTGGTTATACATGTACATGTGTCCTATGGATGTCAGCAACCACACTCCAAAAATCAGTCAACAGCTTAATAAAAGTTACAGAGTTTTCGGTACTCCTTGAATGCTTAGGTGTTCTTTTCTCAGCCTCCCCTGTGGCCATTTCTGAAAAACCCTAGTCTTGGTAGCAGATTGCACTAACAATTGTTTATGCTTAAAAATAATATTTGGGAATATCAAATCAGTGCAATTACTCCCATTTTGCAGACAGAGAACTTGAGCACAGAAAAATGGAGATGGTGGCCATCCTTGTAAAATAGGTCAGGTAAAGATCTGAATGAACAGACAGGTCTCTGGACACATAGCACTGAGGTTTATTCATTTTCTGTAGTGCAAATGACATATTTTAAGCATACTTTTAAGCAACAAATTTTAAGCATACTTCCCCCTGATAAACATTAAAGAAAAGTCACCTACCTGAAATCTTCCATATCAAGGTGAAAACATATAATCTAGGAACTAATTCCATTGCTGAGTATGAAAACAATACTTCATCACTGAGAGCATCGTGCAACAAAAGGAGTTCAATTTCAAAAAACACAGCAAACTCATCATACATGCTCATGTTTCTAGGTTAACAATGGAGCCCTTGGGCTCATTCCTTTCTCATCTTTTTGCAGGTGGTTGACCTGTAATTGTCATCACTCTACCTCCCTTGTCTGAGAAATATATCTGCTGATACACGCAGAGATTTTTGCAAGGTCCTAAAAGCAGAATCCAGCTGTATCTCTAATGGTGCAGAGGGACTAGAAAGAAATAGCTAGAAATTTCTTTGACTATGTAGAGGATCATGTGAAATGTTTGATGATGCATAAGAAAATATTTGATATCTATCTCAGACATGCAACAGTAGCTGTTAAAGTCTATGCAGTATCAACTATACAATCACAACTCATTACCTTTCTCTCATTATCTATTCCATGCTAATTCTAAGAATAAAGCATCATATTTGCATAAGAATATTATCTCAGTTACTCAACACTGTTTTTAAAGGCAGACTTGGAAGTTAAATAGTGATATTTTTAAAACAGTACAATGAATATTGTATGAAACAGTCACATAGCAGGTAGCTGAGTGAGATAATGCATGTACAGTATTTTTCTGTCTCTAACAAATGATATTTACAAGCATCTGTGATCAAGCTTCTATACTCCTTGAATGACAGAATTGTGCAGTTGATCCCTGAATATCTTGACCTGCCTTTTATGATCCAATCTTTTAATTAAGTAAAGTGCCTTGGATCTCATTGCTTTTATCCCAAAATGTTCTCATGTAGCACTTTCCTTTTAAAAAGTTCTTAAGTTGTGTCATAGACACACTAGCACAAAAAACAACAGTCTTTCAAAATTAACTCTGAGGCAGAATGTTCTCCTGCTGGGTTTGCATGGGAAAAACATTGTCATTTCAAGACTCTTCTACTGTTCATCTAGTCTCTTTCAAATGAATTTATCCTTCCATTCCCCCAAAAAAAAGCTGTTGAAGAAAGACAAAAGCTACACCATAATGGAAGACCTACTACAATCTAACATCAGAAATTAAGATTCACATTTTTGAAGGAGATAGCAGTTGTTCCCTGTGTACAAGATGTAAAATATATAATGTACAACATACAGCATATAAAAAAAATTTACATGTATATTAGTTAATCTTATAATTTCCTTCATCTTCAAACAATTAGTTAATATATTTGCTTTTTTGTTTTGTTATACTGAAGAATATAAATATTCTGCATCTAAGCTTACAGTCAGAGCCAACTTTTCCCAGCTGGTTAAGAGTTTAAGGAGCACTGCCAATACTTGCTGATTCACAAAGTCGTGTTACTCATTCTCTCTTTGTCTGTCTTCCACATTTTCTCTACTCTTTTCCCTATTTTTCTGATCAGTATTGTACAAAAGATGCAATCTTTTCTTTGTTTGCATATTTGTTCTGTAAAAATAGTGTTGATGGTTCTGATAATGACCAGAGTATGATTTATCTTGAAATATTCCATATTCATGTTTCATTGAAAATAAGACACGTGTTTTTTTCTCTCCACTCTCCATCTTCTATGCTCTAGACAAATGAGCTACTAAATGAAGGTTTTCTTCATTTATTTTGAATAGAAACTATCTTTATTTCCTAAGAACCATCCAATTTTCCATCATCTCATTTCTTTGCTCTTTACTTTTCCCAACAATTAAATATTTGAGTTTTCTTTGTGCAAAGATGCAGGTAGAGTTGTAAGAAATTGCAGTTACAAACTAGAAAAAGTTAGAATCTATAACTCTAGGTTCCAAACTGAAGCTCAGTATTCGCAAAGTACATTACATCACTGCTATTTTTAGTGCAGCAGTAAAAAACAGGAGTAAAAAACAGATTCCAGACCCCACTTCACAAAATACTGCACGAATATATAGTAAAGAAAAGCTTTTATTCAGAAATCTTACTAACTCAGATCAACCTACTATAGGTGTCAGTAGAAATAGTCCTAATGATTTTATTTACCTCCATGTTGATTTGGTCTCAATCTGTAATTTGCATTATAATGGTTGCAACTCACATACAATCTCCTGAAAATTCAAGGCTTTTGTGAGCACTAAGACAATACAAAACCAAAGCAGCAGAGAATATTTTCCCTGACTTTGGGCAACTAATTTAGGCATGTGCATTGTCAGTGCTGCTTCTAAAAGCCAAATCAGAAAGCAAAGGTAGCACTACCTGTTGTCTTTGTGGCAAAACCTCAGCTTCTCTTCAAGACCATAGTAAGAGACATGAAGAAGGAAGGTGAGAATTATAACTACAGGAGGGATGGAAGAAGAGAATATGACATCTGGACTGGCATCTGGGATACAGGGCTCAGTAGTTCAAGGAATGCCCCATGAGGACATTCATAGAATTCATATAATTGTTTTGGTTGAAAAAGATCTCTAACATCGTAAAGCTCAATTATTAACCCAGCACTGCCAAGTCCACCACTAACCATGTCCATAAGTGCCACATTCACTTGTGTTTTTAAGTACCTGCAGCAGATAAGCACTTCTAGAAGTTGCTACTGCCTCAGCAAGGAGCATCACCTACTGTGGTCAGGAGCAACCACAAATTAACCACTTCCTGTTTGGAGCATCAACAACAACCAGTGTCTCAGTTCTGCTAGAGCTGATGTTTCACTGCATCCCAGCAGAGCTGGCATCTGACGGCAGACTGGATATAGACTCATAAAGGATTTCCTCATCTTATGGAAAAGCTCAATAGAAGAAAATAATTTTTTTCTGACAGACCCGTTGAAAGTTACTGTAGTTATCACATCACTGATGTTTTTCAAATCTACACATAATATTCTGTGTTCCATTTTTGGTTTTCAATTCTGCTAAATTTTCCATGAGTTTTCCAAGTGGAGAAGTACTATTGTATTGATAGTAGTATCAATGATCTGTGATAAAGCTTTAGTAATATTATAGTCATTTGACCATGCCTACATATATAAGGCACAAACCCCTACGCTCTTTTCTGTGATTTTTCTGTCCAAATTTTAAAAAGTTAACTAGCTAGTAATTTCTTCGCTGTGAATTTTTACCTCAGGAAATTATAGAGGCATTAAATTTCTGAGTGAAGTAACAAAAGAAAAAACTCTAGGAACAATTTTCTATTCAATGACTCAAATGATTGCAATTAACAGCTTTCACATTTTCATGAGTTTAAGAAAAAATTTGACCTTCTTAACAAAGAAGCAGAAACTGAGTACTCTTTCTCTTAATCACTCTCTGAAGCTGAGCTAATTTAATTCCTGGATGGCGCTGATTTCTTCACTATAGCACAAGTGCAGAAATTTGACCTTATAGCTTATAAAAATTGGTTTTCGGTATAAGTGCATTGGAGATGTTTTTATACAGTATTAATTGATGCTTATTGCAAGCTGGAGGGCTGATCATTTAAAGCTGTGGTATCAGGCATGCCTTGCTTATGGGTCTTTGCGATATGACAGTAAGTACAAAGACTATTAAAATCTTTTTGTGAAAACACACAAAAATCAATCCTGTTCCAGAAGGAGGTGCCCTCCAGCACAATCAATACAAACTGGTACAACAATATCTTATGCTGCTTGTCAGCTGCTTTAAACCTTTTTGCTCAGCAGAGCTCACAAAGTGCTGCTGCCCTTCATCTCTGCTGGATTGTGCCAAATGAAGATGTATTTCTAAATGAGTTGCAGGGGCAAATGCTGCCATCAGTTACCCCCGTGCAAATGGCTTTAAATTCAGCAAGGTTGTACAAGACTGATCTCAACTTAGATTTCTTCCACTAGAGTTAAAGAAGATGAATTTGTTTACTTCCTTGAGACTTTTCTTTCCACTGCTTTAGTTATATTATGGGTTCTTGATGGAAATTTTTGCTTTACATTTTGATTCTTGCATGCTGGAGAGGCCAGAACAAAAAAGGAATCTGAGTCATGACAATCTACAGGTTCTTTCACCTTTCTTCTATTATTAATCAGTGGTATTAGCTCTAATTACAAGACAACTGTGGAAAAATAATTTCTTCAAGAGCTGTATGCCTTGATCAAGTGCATATCTACCAGCTGCTTTAACTTTAACTTTGCTTTGTCTCATTGGGATTGTTGTGCATCTGTCACACTTCTAACTCATGGCTGTGAAAATCTTAGGATTTCTGCAGTGACTTTCTAGCAATCAAATGTTTTCCTGTGATCACTATGAACCTATGGCCTGATAAGTGGAACTATTTGGTTCCTACTTCCTATCACCTAGTTCAACCAGTTTTATCTTCTGATACATATCTCTTGAAAATAAGCACCATAAAAAGCAGAGTGACAAAGACCTCTGGCTTAAAATAATGTTGCTGAATATTAGACACAGTAAAATAGTCCACTAGCCCGGGGCAACATACCTGCACACACATTCAATACAAAAAGACAGTTGATAGGCTTGTGCAGTGAAAAGTTAAACAGTATTTTCTGTTCTTGTGCTGTATTTCTTTATGTAATGAGACATCAAACACCACGACTGAAACCAAATCCCATAAAATCTTGTCCAAACAAACCCAGTGAAATCAAAATCCCTTTTATGGAAATTAACCTTCTGTGAGAAGAACAGAAAACTCAACCAAATAGGCAGCTGCATGACAGTGTGAATTAGTACATTAGCCTTTCAGCCTTGGAAGAACAGAGTTTAAGTTCTGGCATTAGGCACAAAAGCAAACAAATGTTGAGGTCTCATATGAGTCATGCTCATGATGTACTTTTGATAGCTCATGTTCAAAGAAAGGTCACTGTGATTTGGATGGATTACACAATAGATCTTTAGCCCCTGTTATTATTAGCTACTTTGATAATTTATTAAAAATAATAATGAAAAACAAAGAACCATCCTGAATTCCCCTCCTAGATGAATAAAAAATATCAAATGAAACAGATCCTGGTTTGTGAGTCAGGGAATGGTAGTAAAAATTTTAGTTTTTCAGTATTGCTCCATCAGACCTTTCACAATACAAAATAACTTGGGCATAGGTGGAATTGGAAGAGGATAGAAAAACTTCCTAGTAAGTCCAGAGTGTAGTTGATAGGCAAGCACTTTGATTGATTTTTTCTCTTACTGAGATTTCAAAGCCTCCAACCTTACTCTATAGTTTCCCATTGAGTGGAGCTGCCATAATGGGTCCTGGTTAGCAGGAGATGCCTATCCTGACAGCACTCCTGCAGAAATCAGGTATTGGCCCTTGTTTTTTGAAGCTGCTGAGGTCCATCAGTGCTGGCCACATTTTAAACATCACCTCCTAAGGGCAGAGGAGCAGGCAGCTCCCAACTGTCAGAAGTCAAGCAGGCCAGGCAAAAGGACAGTTTGGCTGAACAGGGATCTTCTCTTGAAATATGGCAATAAAAGGAGGGTGTGTGCCCAGTGGAAGCAAGGTCAAGTGACAATGGGAAGAATAGAGAGATGCTGCTTTCTACTGTAGTGAGAAAATTCGTGTAGCCAAAGCTCAGCTGGAGTTCAAGCTGGCCAGAAATGTGGAGGACAATAAAAAGAGGTTTTTTTTTCAAATATATTGATGGCAATAGGCAGTATAAAAGTAGCATCCTCCCATTACAGGATGATGGTCACCTGAAAAACAGGAACGGGGGTAAGGCAGAGATGTGTAATGCTTTCTTTGTGTTTGAAATTGTTCTGTCCATGTTTCAGCAAGGAAGATGAATTTGATACTACATAATATCCTTCTACAGACTTACAGTGGTCTTATTGTAGTGGACAGTGCTAGAATAGTTTATACTCTAAGACAAAATATTGCAGATACTTGCCTTTTGTAATGTTTATCTGAGAGTACTCTCAGTAAGATATGTTAACCTGTCTGAATAAGTTGGTATGTCTGCCTTAGCTTTGTGAAAATGGGATTTTCACAATGAAAGAGTGTAAAACACAGAAGAAGAACATAAGCAAATGGAAGTACATGGGATAAAAAGAAAAAATTATTTTTCTCATCTGAAGAGGTGAAAAAGCAGATTGCAGTATTCTGGTGCTGACAGAGATACAGAATAAAAATAAGTAATAGTCTGTTACTGCTAAAAAACAGAGGAAGAAAAACTCTTGGGTTTGCATGGAGAGGATAGCAAACAACTGGATGCCACAGCCCAGTTCTTTACTTTTTTATCTTCATTTGCATTAGTGCTGATTGGTTTGACCTTGCTCAATTCACACCCTCTACACAAGAATAAATGTATAAAGAAGGGGCAGAGGCAGAATGAATCAGTCTTCTCATAGCAAGCAAACACAAAAAATCCAATAAGGCATACAAGATTAGCTTCATCCATATGAAAATGAGGTAGAGAAACAGGGAAATCTTAGGCCCAGTCCTACTGCATTAAATAGACTTCTGAGTTCTTGTTCTAACTAAACTGTACAGAAACATTCAAAGAGCTACTGGAAATGCTGGAGAACTTACCAAGCCATTGAGTGGAGTTCCAGTGCCAGAAAATGTTGACAAAAACTGATGCTTCTGATTGTGATTGGCCTTTGAAGTCTGTCGCTTCACAGTTCAGAGTTTCACCTGTGCAGAGAATGTTCATGCATTCAGGAAACCATACATCATTCACAGGTATAAAAAAGGCAGAGGGAGCTAAAGTCTGTAGACCTCAAGGCAGATTCAGAGATAACACTGGAACTGTGTATATTAAAACATTGTGACTAAATATTCTTCTCTTTAACTTATTTTGACAGAGCTGATTATATTTGCAGTCCTTAACTTTCTGCTACCAGCTGTAATTATTATATTTAGCCTTCAACTCACTAATTATTATTCTTTTTCTTGAAGTCTTGTGAAGATATTCTGTTTTACAGTTCTCGGGGGAAGGTGAACATTTTTCTATTGTTATGCAGAAACTTGCAACAAATAAATGGATTGTCTTATGCCAGTAGTGGGAATCTGTTGAATGTTTGTCCTCTCAGGACTGCTCAATGCCTTTCTAATTTCCACAGCTATTTTGAAACTAGACAAAGGAAAAGCAAAAGTTTTATATTTTTGAACTTTGAATATATATCAGTGCAGTCCTTCTTATAGTCTTTTCTTAGAGATCTGACTATAAGGCCTGACTATATTTTAATTCCTCCTTGGTCCACTTCCGTATCTTTTCTACCCATTTCACCAAAAATTGGCCTCTGTACTCCCTTTTCCAGGGCAATTAGACTGGCTACTTTCATAGACTTTTATTATGAGATTTTATGTACTGGTAAAAATTTAGTGCAGCTTTTTTGTCTAATTCTGACAGACGGGAATAAATGCCTTATGGGGATCACACTAAGTTGTGTCTTACAGCTTCGGGATGGACGAATCATTAATGACATGTCTTAATAGAAGCACTTATATATTAATAATGTATACATTAATTACATGGCTATTATATAAAGTGCCTATAGAGTCTATGTACATGAATAGTATCCATGTAGTAAATCACAAAGCTATATGTCAACTGTAATTATCCATTCATTTTTAACTTCCTTTTCCCTGCTCCATTGGGCAATCTCACATTCCAGCAATCTGGAAAAGTTAATCTTTCTTTCTTTTCTTTTCTGATAAAGTTTTCCTTCTTTTCCCACAAAATCTGAAGTTTAGGCAAAATAGGAACCACCAATGTCTATCTTATAAAACTCTGAAATAATTGAAAACTTTTGTTAAAAGAAGAAGTTCGAATATGTGTGTGAGTAAAAAAATATTAGCTAACACATCTGTGCTACTTCTCGAAGATGCTCTATTTTGACCTCACTTTCAAATTTTTTGTCAGGACTTGAGACTTTCCTTTACAGTCATTAACTTTATAAACAGAGAAATAAATAAATCTGTGCCAATATTTAAAAATTTCTAAACATTTGAAGAATAGTTTTCTCTCTCTCTTTTTTTTTTTTTTTTAAGCGTACAAGGCTCAGGGGGGAAAAAAAAAGCTTGGAATTGTTGTTATAAAAGCCTTTTTTTATTTGGGCAGGGGGAAAGCTGTAAAATGTACTTCTGTCTCCAGAAACAAACAGCATGGAAATAACAAGCAGCTCGGGCACAGTAACACGACTCCTTCATATCCATGTCAATAAAAACCCTATACATTGTTCCATGATTATTCTATAACTGTGACATAGCAGTAACTGTATTCGGTAAAGAGTGGGTTTCAGGCTTTAGCTTTGAATTTGAATTTTACCTTTCAACAATAAGAATAAAGAAGAATATTAGGAATCTTGATAGCTATTGAATTTTAAAGGAGAAGCTTATTTTTCCTTCAAAGCAGGGTCACGAGAAAAGCAAGGCACACTATACCTCTCTAACATTTAAAACCTGAGATACTGGAGAGGCTTGTTTTTCTTGGTGTCCTTTTTTGCTATGTATATAGGCCCTTCTAAGGGCCATTTTCTTTAGCAATAATGTTGCTGTCCATGTACTGATTTGAATTTTTTTTTCTGTTATCAATATAGAGGTTCATTCTCTTATGTGATGATGTTTTCTTTAGCACATTTCGTTGAACATTCCAGATGGGCTTTTTTTTAAGCAAATTTGAGACCACTTCATGTAGTGCAAAAAAATTCATTGGCTTGAGTTACTTATATGTCCTGGATGTGCAGTCCAACAGAAGCTGAACTCATCGGCTGTCCCAGAATCAAAGGTCTCTCAGCAAGCCATTCCAAGCTAATTTTTGTTTCTCATGAATTGCAATTTACTGCTTGCTTTTGCCAATTTGCACCAACACTGGAAGTTTTAATCTTCTTTCCTTATGATTAATGGTTTCAGGATTCTTTCCGTGCTCTTCTCTACTCATACAACTATAACAGCCTGTCCTAATGTATGGAGCTACTGTCTGTCCCATTTAGGGCTTGTATGAGAATTCAGCTCACACATGCAATGATATTTTAGACTGATACCATTTTGGAACAATGAGTCAGCAGGTCACACTTTTCTGGCTAAATCCTCTTATATAAATTTTCAGAAATACTGACTTCCCGTTATAGTTTATGCACATGGTCCCCCCCAAGTAACACAAATCAGCCAAATAAAACCGCCTTTAGTCTTCCAAAAATATTACTAACTGAAGACATAACATACACAATATTTCCAGAGTTTCTCCTGTTATTTTACATGAGAGATTTGGGTCTCTTTCTGTGTGTGTCATAAGCACTCCATCAAAATCCAAACCTTCTTGTCATGAGAAATCTGGTCTTGGATCCACACCTGCTTTCAGAGAGTCAGAGGCACTGCTCTGTTGATGAAATTGATATAAATGCATGAAGTCACCTAAGGTTTTAAGGAACAGTCCAAGTCTGATGAAATTATGATATGTACTGCTTAATGTTATCTGTTGATGCTGGAACTTAGAGCATTATGGAATATGGAATTGATAAATTTAGAGGCAATATGAGAATGGAAAGACTTTTATCAGCATGTTTTTCTGTCTCTCCTTACTTTTCAGGGTTATAACTTCCTAGCTCTACTTCAACCCTTTATGTTACTATATAGCCTTAACTTCCTTTATGAAAAAATATTACGGAGAGAGCAAATATGGTGAAATGTTAGGTGTTAGTGTTAGGGATAGAAAATGGGTATTACTCACTAATTGGTCAAATTTTATTCTTGATTTTTTTTCATTTCTTCTCTGTTAAAAGACATATACTTCCCAGCTAAACATAAATGCAGCAATATTTCTCTTCTGCCTTTAAAAATAACTCCAACCCCAATGTTAGCAGCTTTGTAAACATTCACAGGCCTTTGCAATTTAGTGTAAAAAAATCCAAACTACTTAAGTGGATTGTGTTACCCCCTTTTCAGTTCAATTAGAGGACTCAAACAAAATGGTGTACACAGAACTACCTTGTGCCAATAGAACTTTGTGCCTTCATTTCAAATACTCATGTCCAGGTATATCCAAGTCACCCATAGCCAGAGGTGCATTCCTTTGCAGGTCTGGCCTTTCTGGCTATATCTACAATGTACCCGATTTTTGCTGTTACAGAGAATGGCTGGAAGCTTAGTGTACTCCTTAAGACTTGTAAATGTTCACAGTCTTTGTGACAATCTTGGCAGGCAGCCTGACCCTAGAGATCCCAGATACGTTTGTAGAGACTAGTGCTGAGCCACCTGGAGCAGAGACTCCAGCACACAGAGTCTGCCAGCATTGGTCAAAAAAATTAACTGCAAGGATTAGAGGTATGTATAGAGCTCCATCAGAGAGCTTTATAGAAAAGGGGAATGACTTGTCTACATCAGTAGAATTCAGAAGACATGTACTTTTGCTTAATTTCATGTTTTATTATTGGTCTCATGCTATGCCCCAGGTCTTGATCATTTGTATATCTTTCTGAATAATGCAATAAGAAAAAAACTCCTGTGTATATACTATGCTAGGCAGGCATACACATTACCAAATACAGGCTATAGTCTCTGTTAACATAAAGCTACATAGCTGATTTCAAGGAAACCAAGCTGAGTTATACCAACCCACAACCTGCCCCACTATCCTGAAAGGTATTCTTTTTTCGTTTGTGGTTTTTGCTTGAATTTTTTAAGTATAGTGGGATGATAAAGACACTACATTTACAGCCCCAAACACTCTGCATATTCCAATATCTGGTTTGCTCTTTCAACACCTACCAAACACTGTGCGCATGATTTTACTAAATAATCAACCACCATTCCAAAGTCAGAACTGATATTCCTGTCTTTGGGGATATACTACCAGGGCCAAACACCCCCAGTGCAGCTCTAACACATTTGGCCCACTGACCATAAAGTGCACTGCCTCCAATTACCTTTTCTCTCTTGCTCTTATCTCAGTGTACTGACTCTGCACTTATCTTTGTCCCTTCCATTTATCTAAAACACTGCAATCTTCCAAGTTCCCTAAAGCAGTTCATGGTTTGACTCCTGTTGTTCTCATCTAATATTATCATCCTTTTCTGTGTTTTACTTTCTCTCTTCCTTTTCCTGAAGCACTCCCACAAGCACCAGGGTCTTAAAAAATCACTGCTGTTTACAGAGTTTATTACTTTCCATCATTTCTTATGATTCTCCTGCAGCATGTCTTTCAAATAATTATCTCTCTGATTTACTGTATCGGTCATATAACCTCCTTCTTCCTGTACTAATCAGCTCTGGAATAGCTACTTGGTAGAGCCAGATTGCCCCTGACAGACTTTTTCCCATCTCTGTGCTTCCTCACTCAAGCATACTGGGATTGTGCTCTCTCTGGTCTTCTACATGCACACAGAGCTCCCTGCCAGATCTTCCAGGGCAGACTCACTCTGGCTGGCCAGGAAGCAGCCTAAACTGCAGATTTCAGCAAATGTCTCAAACTCTCAGGAGCTGGTGCCTCTGCAAAAAATCTCTTTCTGCCTCTATTTAGGTGGTGTAGCCATATGCCACTGCCCATGCAAGGTTTTCACTGAAAGCCACCATAGAAAGCCCTTTGCAGTACATCTAAAATACTCAACACTCTGTACCCAAGCTTCTACAAAGTGCCACTGTACTGATGAGCAGACTGTTCACTAAAATATCACGGGTGAGTGAAGAATTGGCTTAAGCTATCTTCAGATAGATCAGCTGGGTCTTATCACTAAAGGGAAGGGAAAAGAAAATGGTGAAATCTCCTCAACTCTTTCCTTTCTAGGGCAGCAGCAAGGAAATACCATAGCTTCTACCGTAAATTGCATAGCAAAAATGCTATTTTGGACACCAATTCTCTACCTGGTTACTTGGAAAGTAACTGTGGAAAGTGATACATATAGACTTTCCTTCTGAAACAAAGCCAATCATAGATACTCAAAAACTACAGAACCACCTCAACCCCCAAATCCAGCCAGTGGCTGTAATTACCTCTCTACCACACAACTAAAAAGCATTTATATGGGCATATGTGCCCACAGAGCTCTGTAAGAGCAAAGACAAAGACACGGAATTACGGCTTACCAGATCCAAATGCTTGATTGTAACGCTGCCTCAGGGGTACCTTCCTATAACTCATTTAAGAGCTCATTTAAAATGAACAAAATTTCAAGGTACACCGAGTATTTTTGAGGTCAGTCCAATGAAACTATGTAATGAGGACAATACAGCAGTATTAAAGACATGATACATTGCTAGAGTAAATACTGCTATAGTTTTGGAGAACCTGATGTATGGATATCTTATTGGAGTTTATTTACCCTTTCTTTTGGTGATGTGTGTTGCGGCATTTTCACACAAAAAAAGTTCTTTGGGGAAATGTCAACAAGACACTTCATAGACATTTTCAGACTATTACATGAGAAGATGGCACAGATATTTCCTTTCCACAGAAATTAAACTGGTGTTCAAGGAGGAAACCAATATTTCAACCTCCTGAAGTAAAAGATGAAGTTAACTTTACCTACCGACACAATCACGAAAGCTGGGAGGTAAGGGACAGCACTTTGCTGATGCACTTCTGAGTCTCAGGGACAGACAGACAGATCTGGGTAATCCTGCAGTTTTAAAATGCGACTGCCCCTAGCTTTCCATTCTGCTGCTCTGCCAGAGATTACTGCTCTCAAAGCAGAAGTAACAAAAGACAATGCACTGTAGTTCCCTCTTCTGTAAGAGCACCGGGAGGGCAGGGCTCAGTACTGTATTGCAGATGCTCTAGTTCTCAGCCTGGTATCTTAGCAAAATGCAGTGGACTTTGAACTGGAATTTCTGAGGCACAGGCACCTGCTCTCAGCTGCTATGTTCTGTCCAAGCAGAGTAGCCTCTGATTTAAAACCAAACAAAACCAACAAAACCATCAAAACCAACCAAAAAAACCCCAAAAACAAAACAAAACAAAAAACACCAAAAAACCCCAACCAACCAACCAACAAAAAAAACCCTACCAAAAACCAAAACAAAAAAAAAAAAACAAAACCAAAAAAACCAAACACACAACAGAAAAACCCTCAGATAAACAAAAATAACTGAGAAAGTAATTTCCTAGCCTCCTATTGCTAGATCCTAGGCTCTTATGTTAGTGGAATATTCCAAAGTGACGATTCTTAGAGTATAAGATACCATATTAATTAAGACTCCCAAAACATCTTTGAAGGAGACTATTTAGAAAAGTCCTCATTACTATTAATGTGAGCACTGAATAGGGCTGTTTATGGGTGCTATTACCTGTAATACATGAACTGAAGCTAATGCTCTTCAGAGGAGAAAGTACAGCCATTAACAACTCAAAGATTTCCTCATAATACCTTTTGTACATATTGATCTATTTCCTGCTATTAAAAACCAACCAAACAAAAAAACCACAAAGAAGGCAAAAATATTTAATAGATTATATGGTCCTGTGAAGATAGACTTGCAGCCCAAACCAGTCAGATGTCAAGGGCAATAAAACTCTAACCATTAATCCCTGGGGAACAGTCCCAGGTAGCAGAGAATCCCGAAAATGAAAAGATTCTGAGCAAAGGGCTCTTTGCAGGGAATTTCTGGAGAAAAACAATCATTTCTATATCCCAGTTTCCCCTGGTAACCTCAGCAGACCATTGTAAGTAAAGCAAGCAGATTTGGTCTGAGAAGCAGATGAAATTTACTCTTTCAGTTAATGTAATGTTAAGGTTTGTCCTATTGCTGGTGTGTGAGAAAGTTAGACTGGAATAATCTCGGAAGGAAAAGGCCAGGCTTCTTGGAAGTCATATCCCTAAAGCAAAATCTGTCCATTGTCCTAAACTTGTAATGTTAACTCTCTCAAATGGATTCTGAGGGGATCAGCCAAGCCCTTCACTAATTTCACCTGCATTCAGCTCTTAGTGTGAGTGAACTGTGATGGCACAGGAAACCTGAGCCCCTTCAGCTGTTCCACAGTGCTGGGTCTTCCAGCGATGCCTCCCAACTTTGCTTCACAGCAGCTCTGCCCTGGCTGCCCCAGTGCTCTGCCCAGCACAGAGACAGACAAGCAAAACACAGAGAAGCTCATTCTCCTACAGCTCCTACTAAAAACAGGTGAAAGCTGTGTATTCTCTCCACTTGTGGCACAGCTTGGAAACAAAACCAAAATACCCCCAAACCAACCAAAGAAAAACCCAGCCCCTCACCACAGCCCCAAACATCCCACATTCAAATCCAGTAGGGTATTAAAATGCCCTCTGAAAATGTGTAAATGTTCTTAGTAGGAATCAATCCCAAAAACCACATAGACCATCCTCCTTCATTTTGTCAGTCAAATACAGTGCTTTGGTAACTTAACTCCTAGCTATAACTCATATATACACACACATGAATTGTACATACTCCTCACCTATTTTTTTTCCCTTCTTTTTTTTTTCCTTTTTTTTTCCCTTCTTCTTTTTTTTTCTTTTTTTTTTTTCTGTTTTGTTACACTTTGAAGCAAGCCATTCCAGGCACTGGGAACTGGGAACAGACCATCCTCTCCTCTTTCAAAAGAATAACCTTTCTGCAGGGGCCTCTTCAATCCAAATGGTTAGGAATCCAATACACAACAATCTTGCAGGAATCAGCTGCCAGATTTATTATTCTACCTGAAAACCCCAAACAAAACAAAACAAAAAAACCTCCCAACCCCAAACAAACAAAAAAGTGGAATAAAAATAGACTTTAAATAAACCTCTTAGGTACATTTTAAAAAGGGTTAATCAGTTCAGTGAAAGACTTTTTTGTCTTCTGCTGAGAGATCATGTAATGTTGGTCTGACTGCTTGTTTTGTTCAGTGAGTCACTACCGTATACAGATATATATATATTTTTCTTCTTAAATATTACACATTCAATGCAATTTTTTCATCTTTTTTTTCCTTTTTTTGTCCAACCCCTTTCCCAAACACCCACATCCTGCCACAGGCAAGAGGCGCTCTGAGCTGACATTAAAGAACCAAAACCAATCCAAGGACTTTTCATCAAAGCATGTTTCATTTGAACCTTATTTCAATGGAAACCACAATTTTTTTAAACAATATTACTCAACATTTTCCCTTTCCTTTTTGCTAGTTCTTCAACTTTAGACTTCTTTTTCTTGGTTGATCACCAAGTATTTAAGTGCCATTGAGACCTACAGATGACAGAATTAGGTGGCATATTAAGGCATATATCATAAAATATGTTGTCTCATGGATCTGGGTAAATTAAATACCTGCCCAAATGCTTTTTATGCACCTGTGGTTTCTAGTGACCACTACTACTTTACTTTTGATTAAATGTGTATTAAAATATTCATAACTTAAGGAGTGTCTTAACTGACAAAGCATGGAAGATTAACCTACCACCTAGGACTGTCTTTGAAATCCATCCATTATGATGAAAATTATTCTTGTTGTTTTATGGTTATGTATTTATTTTTCTCCCACTTCTTGGCAATCTAGGAAAATGAGGTACTTCATATAACAACTATTTAAATTTCACTGGGCAAAAAAATGAAATCCAGATCTTACCTCCCTTTCCACACCTTCAAACCATGAATTATTGTATTTCAAAAAAGGTGCTCATAAATATTTTAAACCTTTGGGGTTTTGTCAGGGCTTTGTGTTTTTTTTTTTTTTACATACAGAATGGCATGTGTGGTTTGTGTTCAAGGTAACCCCTCTCAAAAAATAAAACAATTTGAAAAAATAACAAAACAACAAAAAAAACCCCTCAAAATTTAAATTGTCTTCCAAGCATATCCGATCACATTTACATTTAGTGTCCAAAACAAGTTGATTGGTAACACCAGTGCCAGCACTACAACGTCATACAGCAACTTCATGGTATTCTTTGACAGTTCATCTCTGTTCCACCGAAAATTACGAAAGGTTCTGCAGAGCTTTCCTTAGCAAGCTGAAGCTTACTAGTCAATTGTGGATGCGCATAAAAGCTGCTTATAGCACAGCTATGGCGTAAGCTATTTTCTAAGCAATAAATGGTTCAAGTCATCTATTTTGTCCTGAAATGCTACCTGTAGTTACAGCATTGCTTATAAATGGTCATAGTAAATTCAGCATCAAAGAGAATATTACAGAAAAAGACAGCAGCAGAAGCATTAGCATTATCTAGTATTTATATATGTTATCAACATAACACAGCAGTAAAAGGTTTAAATGCATATTAATGGATACCGTGTCTAAAAATTACTAAAGTACCTATTTAGTGTATTGGATATTTTTCTCAAGGAGTGCTTGCTGTGTCTAAACAGCATAATTAGATATGTGACTTAGTACAGTTAATTCCTATTGATTAAATAACTTATTTATGTACCAAAGGAAATGGAAGGATACAAAATGTTTTCTCCCTCCTGATCATGATCCTGTATTTAATGCTGACATGATCATCAGAAAGCCTAACCCATGTAATTACTACCCTCAAATGGATCTTGAAAAATCAACGCCATAGCATGGGCCATATATGTATAGCAATGTGGCACCAGATACAGCATGCAGCTTTCAGTCTGAAGTCAGGGATTTTGCTGCTTGGTCACGCTACTTACGGCCAGTCTGTTATTAAATAGGATTTTTTTTTTTTAAGGTCATACCCAAAAACAAACAAACAAACAAACAAAAAGAATTAGGAAAACTATCCGGTTGTTCTCAGAGGCAAGGTACAAGATCTGCCACTGGAAGCTCCTAAATTAAATGCTGTGGTATATGCTTTGCTTCTCTTTTATAACTGCAGAAAGACAATTAAGAATGGCAAGAAACAAATGCCCTAGGCATGCTGTGCTGATATCATCATCAAGTGGTTATTTTGCACAATGAGAATTAACTGTACTACGGATACCCAGAGAAAATGTACAATATCTTATGCTGATATGAAACAAAACAGACATGATATAGCTTTTTTTTGTACTTAAAACCTGTATGTTCCCTTCCCAAACTTAAGTAAAAAGCAAACCCACCCTTTTCCTCCTGTTACACAGAATAACGTTTAGGTTCCAACCCTCCCCTTTCAAATAAAGTGCGCTGTCCATGGCAGACCATAGGAGTAATGCAACAGGAAAAGCCCCTTTTAGTGTACTATTTAAAAAACAAACTGAAGTCGATTCAGCTTTCCTCTGGGTCTTGGGAAAGAGGAGAAGCTTAAGGGAGGGGGAAACATCCCCGTCACTGTCACTGTTGTTAATAGACATAGCCTTCGTTGTAGGGGTGGGTGTTGCAGCAGCCTCCGTCCTGCATGTAGACCATGCTCTCATCAAAGTGGGACAGGGGCACAGTGTCCTCCTCATTGATGTGGCGCTCCATGTCAGTCTTCAGCAAGGGGCGCTGGTTGTCCGGAAAAGCCATGGAGAAAAGCGCTTCAGGGTCACAAACAAACTTGTAGACGTATCTTTCTCCAGCCACCTTAGGACAACAGAAGGGGAAAAAAGGTGCAGCATAAGGCCTTGTCTTTTGCAACTCCGAGTTACACAATTAATAATGTGACAGCAGAACTGGTAAGGCAATGACCTAGCAAAGACAAGTGGGACCTGCCAAAGCAGACTGTGCAGAGTACTCTTGCCACACATGACATCCTGTTAGAAGATGGACTAAGTATTCTACCTCTAAACATTTTTTGCGATCGTTTCCTATACTTAACCACAAATGGAAGTTCTTATTGGAAAATGTAAACAAATTGTCACTACAGTGGCAAAATAAAATTACACACTCTGTGTGCAAAGTGGAAAAAAGAATCACATTGCACGATAGAGATCAGGATTTCACTTTACACAGATTGATTCATACTTACGTATAAAAGCACTTTAGTTATAGTGCACGCTGATTGTACAGGGACAGCGTAAGCAAATACGTAGGCTAATATGTACTTAGCAATTGCTCACGCAAAGCTGGGATTTGCTTATGGAGGGGCAATTTGTCCAAAGATCCTAAAGTTTTCCCTTAATCAGAAATAGCATTAAATGTCTATGCTTCAATTCCCTAAAAGCTAGAGAATGATAAAAACAACATAGAATTGCTGTCTTATTACAAACAAACAGAAGTCAATATAGTGTCTTCTCCAGGACCTTATTTAAAAAATTGCACTTAAAAATATGCATTATATTGCATGCTCACAATTTATTAAAATTATTTAAAATAAAGCTTATATTATCTGCTTCTTGCAACTCCAGCTACTATGGCATTGAAGTGAGTTAGTGAAGATGGAAAAAGTGTTGCGAACTTAATAACTCTCTTCTTATGGGTGCAAAATAGTTTGAAGCACCTCCTTAAAATTTCAGCTTATGTATTCCACAAATAGAATTTGTTAGAGATTGCATCTGCAGCAGATTTTTTAAAATCAAATAATGTCAGCAAGTTTGATAAGACTATAGGTTGCATGCAGAAATCAAGCTTTTGCTTAACCTGCTATCATTGCTTGATTTTAAAAAAAAGAGGGAAAATATGCATACAAACTTTGCCATAAAGAAACCTGCTTTGTATCTACAACCCCCATTAGATTTTAACATACATGAACTGGTCAGATAGAGAGATCCCAGGACAAAACCGAAACATTGGTATGTCAGAAAAATAAGTATACAAGCTAGCTTTCAAAATGTGTGTTAAACACATTCTTGTAGATAATAAAGTAGTAGTTTAGGCTGTAGCAAGCTAGCTGTCAGAAGTACTTGTAAACTTTCCATGTTAAATGGGTGTGTGCGTTGGGGCAGCATTATCAGCCTTCTGGTATTTCTATCCCCATCTTTTCAACTTGCTTCCCTCCTTCCCTCTGCTACTTTTTTTTGCCTCGCTGTTGCCTTTGAAGTGTGCTGGCAGTGCAGTTGCCTGTGCTGCTGAGCTGTAACCTGCAACAAGGAACTCCTCTACCTGAAGCACCAGTCAGTGAAACCAAGTGCTTCTGCTGCTCCCTGATCAGACCCAGTTTCCAATCCACTTCACAAAGACTCGGCGTGCAGTGACGTGACACACAAAACTTAATGAGGCGCTGAGCTACCGAAGAGCTGTAAGCCAATACTAGCCCAGATTGTTGCCCAAGTTGACTCCTGCATAGTGAAAAAGCAGTGCACTACAACAATCTCATAACCTAAGCAAGAGAACTTGTAAGACTTCACAAAACCTACTGGAAAAGTTGCCCAGTAACTTGAGCTGGGAGCACTCAGTTCATCATCACTGGTCACAAGACCAATGTGAAAAGATATGGAAAAAGCTTTACAGTCCAAGGTGTTTATTATGATCTTTGATCACACCTGCCAGATTTGTAGATACAGGAGACAGGTCTCTCCTATTGATTTCTCAGTCAATCTACATAGTACTACACAGCAAGATTTAAAAATATACATATAAATCAGCAAGCCACAGTAGGAGAATGGATTAAATACTGTCACGAAGACTAGCCTGTAATATATAAATGATTGTTAAGTATTTCTCCTAATTCAGTCTATTATAAATATTAAATTCCACTCAAAGCCAGTATTATTACAACACTATTAGTAAAAATATTAAAGTATTTGGTATGTTAATAGGTATAACTATTATCCCCTATCTTGCACTTATTAAAGTACTCAAGCATTGGGCAGCTGACTTAGATCTGCAAAACATTAATCATACTGTACTCTACTGTTTGTCTTTCCCAGCTGCCAGGAAGCTCTTTTGGATATTTTTGAATGTTACTTCTTTCCCTATAATCATGAAATGCATTGTGTGACCTAAAACCACAGACATTTTTTACATAGAAAAAAAATATCTTAATGCATATGCTGAACCTGGTAGGTCAAAAAGCTTCGTGTTTGCCTAAACAGATGAAAAAACGACCTAAGCCATGCAATTACAAGTACTCCTTGTAAACTGACCTATAGATTAACATGCAAGACTCTGGTGAAATGTAGCACAAAATTAGCTACTCACCTTTTGCATGATTCCCTTTTCATAATAATAGCGAAGCGATCGGCTAAGTTTATCATAGTTCATAGCTGGCCTGTTTTTCTGAATCCCCCAGCGACGTGCCACCTGCCACAAAAATGGATTAGCAATGATTTGTTAAAAGCATTTAAAAAGCAGATCTTATCATCAGATACTTCATTTGGGGATGCAGGAGAGAAAACCCTACAGGAGCAACAAATAGGAAAAGGTTGCCATGACCTGAACATCCCACGTACTACTATGAATTTTAATTGGATGTACATAATCATTAAACTTGAAACATACTTATTTGCCAGTGTGGTGGAGAGTTAGACTTTTTCTTTGCTTTTTAATAAAGAAAACCAATGAAAAAATAAAGCCCTACAAGGAGATGAGAGACAAAAAATATTTAGCAAGTTACACCAGAAAACGTTCACAAAACCTTTCTTTAGTTTGATACTATGGATAATTGTACCATGCCTGTCTTTTCCTTGCTGTCAGAAAACGAAGTTATTTTAAATACACATGCATACACACTTAGTTCATGAACTAATACAGACTGTACTTGGAATGACAGCAATGTTGAGATTATTAGGAGATACAAGTCAAAAGACAACTCCCAGTCTTAAACATTACTTCAGCAAAAAAAATGAATTATCTGAGGAGGCAGAATAGTCACTTGGAAGAACTATATGGTGGTATGAAGAATGGAACAGAAATTTCATAGTTGCAGTCATATAATTACCCTTAAAAATAACAATAAAAAGTTGCAAGTAACTCATGAAACTATTCCATAGAGAACAATATGCCTTCTTCTCTGACTTATGTTTTCAACTTGACTTCATGCTTCCTGTTTTATTGCTAAAGATAGTTTTGGACAAAGTGACCCTTTGTTTAAAGAGCTTAACTCCTTATTCCTTGTCTGAAATTTTAATCAGCTATTGGTGACATTTCAATTACTGTCTGTAAAAATGACTATAATATCACCAGAGAGAAAAAAAGGCAAAGCTGATGAACTCTTTAAAGTACATTTTATAAAAATGATTGAGAGGTGCATATGCATACAGCTCTGGAAAAAGGAAAGAGTAGCCAAGCAGCTTCTCCTCAGACTGCTCTGTGAAACTTCCCATAGCTGTCTGGAGCTTTTTGATGCAAGCCATGACAACATGCAGCACTGAGCAAAATCCATGATTTCGGTCTCCACCTGGAAAATAATTTCTAAAATTTCTTTTGAAAGCATTATTTCCTTTCAGTGGTGCAGCTTTTCAGGCTTATGTAAATTATCGCAGCTCTGCTAACTTCAGCTACATTTTATCTGTACTGGAACACACCTCCAATCATGTAAATTTATTCCAGCTGCAGATTTGGCCTAGATGTCTAACTTTGATTCACCTAGTCAATTTTGTAACACATGACCACATCACTCTTTTTTTATTCCTTCCAAGGCTTTTTTTCCTGCATTAATTGGAGTCCTAAAAGTCCCCAACATAAGGCTTGCAAAATAAATAAATACACAGCAAAGATAAACAACAAGTAATGGTGAAGAATATATTACATTGTGTAGTATTTTGACACTCCAAATCAAGCAATCAGGTCCAGTTCCCTTCCCTGAACTGCACAGCATTTATCTAGTCCTGCCCTGTGGAAGGGATTCAGGCTTCTACCCTTCCGCCCTACCTTCCTGCTGAAGGTTGCTGTCCCTGTGACAAGCCTGCATAAATGGACCTATGCCCAATTCTCAGGCTCCAAAGTTCACAGTTACTTACTTTCTGAATGAGCTATGGCACTCCAGGAGCTGATACATATTCATTTTTGTTGTCACTCTTTCTACAAGGGCATAAACCTCCAGTAAGGAATGGGATGGAAAGGTCATGTCACCGACATCCTAACCTGCCACAGCAGAACCAACAAGCACTTTGATTTCCCTTCAATTTACACTTGGCAACCAACAGAATTGTGCAACTTCCCATAGGCTATTCTTATTTTAATCTACTGTTTCTGTCAGATTCATGACATTCATATGAAAACAACTTAGGCTCCTTTGTACTCCTAAGAACACACAGAGTGAGGCAAGCTTCAAGCCTCCTCCCAATCTTGGATGCAATGCTGCTCAAAAACACAAAGCAACTTCTACATAGCCAGACATGCAGATGATCTGTTTAACTTAGAATATCCAGTTCTTCAGGGAATTACACAATAAGGAAGCCTTAGGGGTTTCTTAGTTTTCTTTCCTTAGCTAAAAAAATCTATAAAGTTTTTGCACCATCTGCTGGAAACCATTTCTCAATAAAACTCTTCAATCTTGAAAAAAATTGGACATACCTTAAAGACAAGACAAAACTAAAAGAGTAAAAAATAGGAGACTGAGGTAGGGGGAAAACTAGGTACATCATTGAACAAAACCAAACAAAGGACTTTCCAAAGATTTCACTCTGTTCCGGGACAGGTTACACAACTAAGGAATCCATGTAGCCTGCTAAGGCTGCAGACTTGCCAGCAAAGTTTTGGTATCGTATTGACTGAGATTATTCTGAGTTCAAATCCTCAGATACACAAAGCCAGGATCTGCCATGGCAGACTGACTATCACTAGAGCAGGGGATGCTCAGGCAAATGAGAGCCAGCACGGGGGCCCTTGCAGCAACCTGCTCCTCAGCCAGACCACACTGGGAAGAAAAGGGACATCAGTCCTGACACCATCCCCAGCTACTCCACCATCTCCACAGAGCTGTAAGCAGACAATGTAAATAAAATGCAAGAAAGCTTTCAGGCTGTTAATGCCAGCAGATGGATGGCAAACAGCAGAAATAGCTGGTGGAATGCAGAAGCAGCCATACACCCCCAAGCCTTCCCACTCAGCTCTAACTCAGAGGGGATCCTGTCAGAAAATTTGCTGTGGTCTCCTCTATCAGCAAACCCTATTCAAGGGGCAAAAAAGTAAAGCAGAATTACACTGCCTTTTGACAACCCTAATTAGATCCTCCACAACAAAATTCATATACACCTGATCTTCCAACAGTTTCCATGATAGTTTAGAATACAGACTAGGTTACGTAACGTTACCTAGTCCAAAACAGTTTACGTAATAAAACATTCAATTTATTCCTGTTTATCGCACAAGTGAACTAAGCCATGCTTCAGCAAATGTTCATGAATATAAGCAATTTTATCTATCCCATGAGTCCTTCATGGTTCAGAAGAGCCATGCATGTGCATGAGTGTTTGTAAGCCTAGGATCTAAGGCTGTATTAAACAACCTAATGATTCAATCTAATGAACCTAATATTTGGTGTTGAAAGACTAGTAAGGGACAATTTTTCAACAGCTTTTGGAATACAGTTCTGTCCATAAAATGATTCTGAAAAATGTGAACCCCACAAATAAAGCAAAGTATTTAATAACTCTAGTACTTGCAACATTTTTATTATTTTATGGGACTAGGAGTCAAATCTATGCTTAACCACACCTCTGTCCCACCTGAAGCACTTCCCTTGCCAGTCCTTTCTGTCACCCTTCTAAAGCACCACTGAAGCAAAATACTGACGGACAATAAGGCCCAAGTCCAAAGGAGGACAGTTAAATTTGCAGGACAGGGCAGTGGATGTTGAGCGCACGCTGTCTGTCTAACTCACCTCCTCTGGCTCAATCAGCTTGAACTCCATGCCTCGGCCAGTCCATGCTATGAAGTGAGAGTTTGAGGGGTCATCAAGAAGAGCTACCAAGAACTGCCAGAGCTGAAGCGAGCCTCGCCGTTGATACGTGGGTCCCTCGCGGTACATGCCTGGCTCCTGTTTGACATCACCTGCACACAACAGCAACAACGTTACAGGAGCAATGCCCTGAAACACCCTCCCTCAGTTTGTCAGATAAACTGGTAAAGCAATCATTAGGGTTAACAAAATAGAGGGAAGGATCAATCACCCTCAAATGCAACATTCCCCTGTTTGCTGGGGACTTACAATAACATATTAATATACTAAAAAGCACTTAAATTCATTCATGATTTATGGAAGTCTCACTAAGCCTCTCCCTGTGTAGTTCTGATAAATGCAAATCTCTTGCAAACCATTTTGTAATACCCTCTCTCTGAAAGAATATAAACTATTTTTGAAACAACTCTGATATCTGAAGAACTGTGTTTCTGTACTATACTTTGCACAGGCCCAGTTTTGGTAAAGTAATGTAAGCTTCATAAAGCTCCAAAACCTTATTGAGTGAAACTTCTCTTGCATGCAAATGCTTCTAAGGAAAATTTGACAAAGTATTTGACTTGGACTTAAACAGTATGTGCTTTATGTATAGGCATGTAAATCCTGCAGACATGCAACTTCCTCTGTGGCATATTGGACTTGCATATGAGAAAAAATTACTTTTACTCACATCTACATATTAAATTAGTGTTCCTTCTGAAAAGCAATAAGTTAATTTTTCTAAAATTTTAAGTCTAGAGAAACCTTTTAAAAAATATTAAAAATGTCCTTATATCTGTTCCGCAAATTGCCAATGAGAAAACCATCCTGCTACATCTATACTGTCTTTGTTGTTTTTAAAACATATTCATACTGAACAACTCATGCAAACAACAACAGCTGAAAGGTCTGATGCTGAAACAGTATTTTTTTTCTCCACACAAGGACTGCAACCCCTGATATACTGGTAAAATTCCTCATTTCAACTATCAGAACAGCAAAAGCCTCCAATAAACAGTGTGACCTGTTTAATAAGGAAAGTCAGGAGTTTACGTTCAACTACAGTATTAGGATGCTCTAACAGCCATTACATAATGGCTCTGTGTAAGGAAAGGCAGAATAATAATATTAAAAATGGAGCACTTCCTTTTGTAATCAGGAAAGAAAATTGACTCAATAGCTGTGGAAAACAAATAAATCAACACGAGGCTTTTTTGGTTTATGTGAGGTTCAAGTTCCAGTCCTGAAAGGCCTTCTTTTTCAAGGACAGGTTTTTTTCTTGTAATGATAGCTAAGCAATGTGCAAATAGCAAGTGCGGAATTACACAGGATCAAATTCTTTCCTTGTGCTGATCTTTGATTTCAAAAGAAGCAGCTGAGAATCTACTTCTGAAACATCAAGACTAGTCCTGGGCTTATCCAACTTTTGCTTTACTGGCCAGAATATGATGACACATCTGCTATTTTTTTCCCCTCAAAACATCATGCTACAAGTATAAACACCCCTATTTGCATCATGACATCAATCTTTTAGAGTACAAGGTGTTCTCTCGATGAACAGTCACAGAAACCAATAGCAGACTGCTTGCCTTGCAGGTACACAAATACTTCCCAACATTTCTTTTACTGTATTTGTATTCCTTTTTCATTTTCATTCCCTTTCCTGTATAAACCCAAACTAGCCAAAAGGTTTTTCAAGGAAGACATAGACAAATGCTACTGTTCACGAGTTTTAACTTCTTGTAGTACAGGGTCTGATCCTATTCCCATAAATGTACATATGAATTTGACACTGGTACTCAGAACAGATCCACAATCATTTGTGGGGAACAAAAAAATACCTGACACAATGTGCTTTAAAAAAAATGAAAAAAAATCCAAACAAGCTCACATTACAAAGCCAGTGTATAAAGTAGACTTTCAATAAATCACCCTTTCCATGAATGTGTCAATGCAGTGACAGCGCAACACTGGATAGAGCAACCTTCAGTTAGGTCTAATATTGTTTAAAATTCTTTATCTATTTCTTACCAACACAAAAATACATGTGATACTCTGTTTGAAGAATGTACAATTCTTTGGGTTACTTTCATTTCAGTCTCCAGATCTTCAGCAAATACAGCAAATGCTGCTAAACATGCAATAGTTTTGTAATCCGTAAGTGATTCTCAGGGGAAAACAAGCAAAATAAAGCAGAAGAAAAACACCAATTCTCCAGCTCTACTTTTAGCTGTGGTCAGAGATGTGTTCACAAGTTTATCAGGAAGTACCTAATCTTTCCTGCTAATATAAATAAAGCTGGACATATACATACTAACACAAAAGTTACAACACTACACTAGCATGCGTACACTAACATAATGCCATTCTAGCAAATCTAAGTAATTGGTCTCCAAATTACTTCCCAAAGTTGCAGACTAACAGAGTCACTGGCAAGAAATACAGTGTCCGTCTACTTTGCTTATAATGAAATAAATCTGAAATCAACTGAGTTACACCAGGAAACTGATTTTACGTCAGAGTAACTGAGGATAATTTGGACCATTCATTTTAATTGACCTCAGAATTCCTCTTAAAAAAATCTGCTATAATTGGTAGTGTTGTGAACAGAGCATTGATTTGTTATCAATCCCACTGAAAAATAAACCACTAGTACATTCAACCTAGTGCAAATACATTGGCACAAACACAAAAATGCCCTATACACTCACTCCCCACTATTCATCACTTCACAGACAGCAAGACAAGAGGCTTAATCCTCAGTAAAACCAAAGCTACTGCTTTATCCACTGTTTTGCTAATTATAAGAACAGCTTTCATTAAATCTCAAACAACAAGCGGTATGTGATCATCAGTGCAATGGAAATCCTCCTATTACTTCTCAACAGTACAGGAACTGAGCTCCTGTGCCACAACTCTGGATGCAGGCATCTTTCGCTGGCAAAAGTCGAATGACATCCTATTGAAGAGGAGACTTTGGTTTCAAGAGACAAAGGTCAGCTTTGGTTGGGCACACCACAAATGGTGTGTTAAGGAATCCTAAATTGGAACGTTACTGGGCTCTTTTGATCAGCAACAGAGAAAAGTCCCTCATCTCTTTCTTTTTCATCTCCCTACACAGGAAAAAGAGAGATGTGTCATACATACCGTCAAACTTCTCTGGAACAACGCAAGTGTCATCATAAAACTGCCTAGGTCCCTTTTCAAACATGCAGCCTGTAAGTTAAAAAGAGAGAGGTGTTTATATAAAAGATGCATGGAGAAAAAAGAGATCACAGCCTTAATGCCAGAGGGAACACTAAGTTATACAGGAATCAGATTAATATCCCACATCCTTTACACACCGCCCAATCCCAACATTTTGGCCTAAGTACAAGGGTGTTTAATTAACGTATGCATTCCCAAAAGACTGTTAATCTCCACCTGCTAAAATGAAAAAGCACCCATTTTTCTCTATGATTTATTACAAAATGTTTGTCTCATTTCCTGTTTGAACTAGCATGGCTTTGACTTTTAACCATTAGTTCCTGCAGGTCTTTTCCCTGCAAGACTAAAGAACTACTACGCAGTATTTCCTCCTCACACCCACAGAAGTCACCTTCACACACTGCTCTTGATGTTCTTTCCAATTAAGATAATTTTGTAAAATTATATTTTGTCATTAAAAGACACTCTCAACAACCCAGCAGTCTTTCTAGCACACCTTTCTGTACACACTCCTACTATTTCCTATTATGCTAATGTTTTGCTTAACCAGAACTGTATTGCATATCAGTATCAGTCTCACCAGTGCTCCTGAGCGAGACAAAACATCTCCTCCTCTCCTGCCGCCCTCTGACCCTCCTTTCGACTGCCAAAGTATTACAGAAGGCTTTTGCCTTCAGTTTACACTGTTCAGTTGGGCTGGTTTCCCACTGTGAAGCTGAGGAGGAGGAAGCCCATCTCAAAATCCTTTTTCCCAATATATTGTTTCACGGTTCCACACTCCTGGTCTACATTCATGTATTAAAAAAACCATTTTGTTTAATGTGCCCAGATTACCAAACAATTCAAACTGCTTTGTGTGACTGCCCTGTCCTGCCTGTTATTTACGGCTCTATCTTTGTGCCATAAAGTTATCCATTAACTTTGTTCCATATCTTTACTGAAAATATTGAATAGCAACACTCCTGATATCAATTCCTACAGAACTATAATAGAAAAAATCCATTCAGAGATGATTGCCCAGTGACAACCTCTTTTAGATCTGTCAGTTGGCCAGGTCTTAATGTATTTAATGTGTACTTTATTGATACTGCTTTGTGCTAACTTCTTAATCAGAATGTAATGCAGAGGAAAATTGAATGCCATAAGAAGTCTAAGTATAAGATACAAGCATCTTTATCAATCAAACTTTTATTTTCAGCAAAGAATACAATCAGATTTGACATGACCTTTATTCTGTAAAATTATGTTGATTGATTTCCAAATAGAGAAAACAAATATTTAGCAAACATCACCGCTTTTTTAACGTCATTCATAACAATTTTGCCACCTCCAACTCCTTACGAGAACATAACATGGCTAAAATGGATTTTCCCCTATCTATGCTGTGATTAAAACTCAAAATCTTTTTCCATTGGCCCTGCAGTTTGTGGATTTTTTCCTGATATCTCTCACCTCCCTTATCAAACTTTTATACTTCATATAATTTCATATAACAAGATTTAGAAATTTCCATCTCCTGTTTCACCTTCCTTGTTAAACACTACCATTTTTTTTTCTGTCTTTATTTCAACCCAGAAGCAGATGGGATTTTAGCCAGATGTGTTATCTTTCCGATTCTGTCTTTACAATAGCAAATGAAGTCTTTCTGGAAGACTTTGATTCACACATCTATCTGGATTCTCATCCATTTCAAAACCAGATTCTCATGTTTGTGAAATTTGCACATTGGAAGAAAAACAAACCCTAAACAAACAAGCAGAAAATAATATATTGGTAAGACAGATAAACTAAAACAGGACAGTGGAGGGTATAACCTCCCTTTCAGTCATCTTAGTTCTGTTTGACTTCTTATTTTTAAGACACATAAAGTACTTTCACTCAGAATAATTAACTTTGACAATTATGTAAGCTCTGTCCCACTGAAGTCATTGGGAATTTTGGTACATATCTCGATTTGGGCATAAGACACATCAAAACATTGCAGAAATAATAACAAAAGGAAAAACCCAAAACCTTCACTGAATTTAAAGTTTAAAATGGATTACTTAACACAGCTAACTGAGCCTGTCATGCTAACAGCCTGGAAAATGTCACTTGAGCAAAATGGGTGAAAGAGACAAGTTTTTAAGTGCTCTTCCTTTCAACTGCTAGAGGCCTTGAAAAGCAGAATGAGTTAAGTTCATAATATAATTGCTTCTATCCTGATCAACCCATGGCACTAAAAGAAACTACAAAAAATTCAGTGCATCAGAAAGTCAACACTGAAAAGGGAGAAAGGATGATGCAAGTCTTCCCAGTAGCAGAATTAAACCAATTAATCCCAAATCCCCCCAGGCTTTTTAATTTTTTACATTTCTCTCATACAAAAGTGATACATAATAGAAAACTTAACTTCTGTTCTGTTTGGGTGAGCCAGGAAGCCTTCTTGCCTCATGTAAATGGAATGGCAGCTAGGCACTTCTGAAAGGAGAAGATGACAATGCAAGTCAAAAGACTGTCTGGAATTAAAAGTGTGCAGGTTATCAATGAGACAGGCTGCAAGCAGAAGAGCAACAAAAACAGATGCAAGTTACAGCGAGAGGGAACCTGTCAACACACAGTCAGCATTTCAGAGCAGCACACACAATGCATGGCCAAAGGGAAAATCATGATGTGAGGATCAGAGATCCTATCTATGATAGGCACTTGAACTCCAAACCTTTTGTAAGAAACTTTGCTAAAAGCGGACTCCCATGGCAATTACACTTTAGACCATCCACAGACAAAAAAATCCACACCAGTGACCATGAATATTTTAAACCCCGTGCTTGTATATCTGTCTTTGTAACTAATTCAACCCAAAATATGTTATCAATTGCACTGAAAAGACTGCCAGTCACACTGGAGACTTATAAACTCTATATTTACACAAGGAATGTCAAAGTGAATTTAGAGCAGGATAAAGCTTTTTATACTCTGGTTAAGGACGTGAAGGGTTAATGAAATTTTCTGCAATTGCTAAGCATTTTGTCCAGGAATTTAGATCTATCTGTATCACTCTCCACTTGCGTGCATTTAAAACAAAAATGACACCTTTCAAAAAAAAAATACTGTGCATATTCTAAAATAATACTGATATTTATTTGATATTCTCCACCTCTACTCAAATCTGCAGGAAGAATGAGAAAAGCCAAATAGAACTAATGAAAAAGGTATTCTTTAAATGTCTTTCTTTTTCTTCCCCATGTCTTGCACTGTCCCCAAGTAGTCACATCCTGTGCACGGGGACTTGCAAACAGAAACGCACCGTAAATGTTTGCCCTTCTAGACCATGTTTAACCTGCTTCTTGGATATCAAAAGTCTTGCTTAACAAAGTCTATTTGATCTTGTGATGAACTCCTACCCTAAACTATGCAATCTGTTACCCGTAACTTGTAACTCTTTAAGAGATGCAAAAAGAGGTCGAAAGAGCAGACATTATTTTTCCAACACTGCCTACAGACTCTTTCAGACTGTGATTCCAAATTTCACTGTTCACTGACTAGTGATGAGTATCAAAGATTTGGCAGGATAAGAAAATGAGGTTTTACACTGACTTCACAAACAAGTGAAACACAGGGCAGTAATAATGTTTCCTCTAACAGTCCATGGTCCCTCTTGCACATCTGTGCCAAACTCTTCATTACCTCCTCTCTCAATGAAACTCTCGGTGCCTGCCTCCTCAGGCCTAGAGAATCTCTAATGTCTCTGGCAGCTATTCTGAGCAACCACAGGAATCAGTGACTCACTGATCACCCAAGTCAAGTATAGCTCTGCAGACTAGAAGTCAAGGCTACAAGCAGTGCTTCACCTGCAAGGAATCATTCATGTTACCACATAGATTGAATTCTAAGGAGAATGGAAAAATCTACGTAAAAAAAGAGGAAGTTGTAGAACTGAAACAGATGCTATTTTCTATTTTAGGTAAAAATTCTCTAGTATTGGCAGCAAAGCCCTTTTTGACTCATGAACTCCACTCTTGCAAAGTGATAGAGCAGAGTATAATGAATAAAGAATTATGCATGCATCCACAAAGTTGTCTTCTTAGCCAATACGGGGTTTCATCTCCCATGCTCCTAAGTCAATTATAATTAACATTTGGAGTCTCTTTAAGGCAAGCATTGTTTGTACCAACATTACTTTATTTTCTGGTTAGCTTGTGCTTAAACAGTCCACAGAGGACCAAAAAAATACAGCAAGGAAGAGTTTATTTCTCGTAAAGTAACTAGAGTCTTGTTATCCTAAAGTGCTATCAGTTAATTTATGACTATCAGAGTGGGTCAGACTCTAATCAAATTGTAGAAACATTTCCAAAGTGATTATTCAATCAAATGACTAACATGGTTAATTAGGAGCCATAAACATTGCTCTGAAGTTCATCAAAGTAATGACTTGCCCAGAAAAATTACTGCTAATTAAATTGCCTGCTGCTTTCATTTCTACCTTATCTAATAAAAAGTCCAACCAATGAAATTTAGTATTGCAGTTTTAAATTGTACTAAATGCTTGACTAAGACCCAGAAGTATTTTTACAGGCTAAGTGGAGCTACTTCAAAAGAAAACATTTTAGTGTAGAAATTACAGAGCAATTATATGTTTTCTTCTCCTTAAACCATTGTTTCAAGACAACAAGTACGACAGAAGCAGGCATGAAATACTTCCAGGGCAAGATCCAAGTGTTTAAGGCGACTGATTTATCACCTTTTTGCAAGTTTTAGTCTTTGAAGAAAAATGTGGATTTAGACACACCACAAGCTTATTTCAGACTATTAATGAAGTAATTCACATTTTAAGGTTAAATCAGCTCAAGAACAGCAGAACCCCTTTAAAAAAAAGCCTAACAAACTAGCTAAAAATATGGAAATGTAAAAAAATTGCTTATCTTTTATTATCAGTTTAGAATACTTAGGGGTCATTCTTCATTGCTCTTCTTATTAACAGAAACATAGCAGTCATCTTAAAACAATGAATATGGTCTTATAACATAGACCATGAAACCATTCTTTTCCCAATAGGTGCTGTTTTAAAAATTACATGTAATCTAGACACTGCAAAAATGCCTTCTCATCTGGGGCCGTCACAGAGAAAAATAATGGAAATAAGATCTGCTATGCCTTCATCAAAATACATCCAAGCAGAAAAAGCCCAAACAGACTTTCTCAGGACAAGAAAAACCTGCTATTGAATTTAGCAGGCACAGGTTCTAAGTTTCATTATTGGGTAAGACAGTTGAGTGGTAAGGTAGTTCATATTAATTATCATGTCAGAAATTAAGGGGTTAGGTTGTCTCAGCTCTGTGTAACTCAGAGCAGGTAAAGAATCCTTAAATCATCTTTTCTGATTGTTTTTCAGAGATAAGGATGAGATTTCCTTCCCACAATCTCACCCTGCACAGAAAAAACAGAATTTCAGCCTGTGTCACTAGCCGGAACAGACACAGGGAAGATGGAGCTTCCGCAGGCAAAGGATGAAATGACTGACTGTATTCTACGGGATGAAGTGACTGACTGTCTTCTTCCGAATGAAGCAGAGCAAAGCAAGAACTGGAAATCTGAACCAGGATTTATTCTTCAGCCGTTTCTGTTTCAACCTTACACAGCCTCCCTAACTAAAGGACAGGTTGTTATGTTACACTCTAACTTTGAATTACTTTTCAGTTCACTTTATCAACATCAGCTGAAGATCTGGAGGCCCAGGGCATGCCCATGTGCTTGTGACAAAGCACAGTGTGATACAGAGGTATTGGATTGTACATGTGCATGTGCAGAGGGAGAGACATGGAGGTGAAGGCTTAGAAGGCATGTGCCATCTGAAACAGGGTGGGAGAAGAAGGGGACTGCCTGCCTGGCCTCACCCTCCATGTGGCTGCTCAGGTGAACACTGTGGTGCACTGGTGGGCAGCTGCCTTAGTCAGGGAGCCTGTTAACAAGTCATTCAAATTCACCAAACACCTCAACTCATAGTGAAACGTGCTTACTTCCCTACAGGTTTAAAACAAAGTGATGACAATAAGGCTGGAACCTTCTTACAGTTTTCCTGCCCACTTTTAGCACTTATACTTTATTACCAAGTAAGTTATATTAGAAGTAGTTTCCATAAGGAACTGTTCCGAAAGGAGTTGTTCCCCAAAACTTTGAAGGGACTTCACTGCAATTTCACTTATATCAAATCCTTCTAAATTTTCCTTTTGGTCTGAAAAGTAATTATGCAAATTTTGGCCCCTATTTCGGCAATTCAGATTTCATGTGTCTATACAGCTAGACTTAAATGCGGCACTTGTCTTCCCATAGACAAGAAATGCAGCACATGCAGCTTCTCTCTCTTTGTATTACTGGGTACAGAAGGGCATGCACAAGCCCCTCAGGTAGCTGGGACAAACCTGGCTCCCAGGTGTCACTCCCATGTGCCAGCCTGCCCCTGTGCTACACACACTGGGAACACACCAGCCATCCCTTCAGTGCCTTACAGAGCTTCTCTTGCACAGTACAAGCACTTCTCTGCTACATGAGCAGGTGGTAGGTGTACTGGGAGAGATTTTTACCAAGTGCAGAGGAAAAAAAGTAGCCTTTAAAAATAAAATGTTCAAACTAGAACACATCATACTTTTGGCATTAAACTTAAAACATCACAATCCCACTGCAAATAACTTTTCTGTTCGTGGATTTCCAAGAGCACCGACAAACTGTTTACAAAGGAGCACTTCATCCACCACTGAAACTTATTCAGCCTCCTGGTGGAAAGCAGCTGTTTACCACACCATTGAAAAGTTCTGACCAGCTCAAGGGTGGAGATAATAATGAAATCACCAGAAAACAGGACCTTTTTAGGTAACAAAGGAGTTCTTCAAACGAGATCGCAACATGTCACCAAGGTAGCACCAGGCATCACTAAGAAAAATGCATGATTTGTGCTTAGCAGGGAGAAGGAACAAATTCTTCTTTTGGATATTTAAACCTGCAGAACACATTTAGATTAAAACTCACATCTCCCCAAAAGAAAACATTCAGGTAGAAATACTGGAACTAATTACAATCTCCTTATACAGGAATTGCTTGAGCATATTTTACCACTCAAATGTTGGTGGATCAAGTTTTAGTTCAACCACCTTTAAAAGCATTATCCCCTCACAAGCTATGTAATGAGCAGAGTCTTACAAATTGGTAAAGTCCTGGCAATAAAAAAGTCAGCATTATTTTTTCAGTAGGAGATTCAGCATGAAAAATGTAGGTGCCCTGAAATTACATGGGTGAAAACAGACAACTTCTCTAAAAATCAATGTAAAAATTAAGCAATCTTTTCCCAAATCATTATGCAACTTAGAAACATTCAGAACGGAAGGTTTTATTCATTTTCTCTGTCACCAGCCTTTGCACCAGCAATCTAGGAAAAAAACCAAACTTACAAGTATGTGCACTCATAGATACACATAGACTTCCTTCGAAAAAATAGCTAATTAAAATTTTTAAAGTTTAGTTTCTTACATATCACTTCACAAAAACTTGTCAGAGAATTAGGTTTGGCCCCACCGGCTCATGTCTAAGTGGAAATACTACACACATACAGAAAAAACCTTAAGCAAACAGCTTCCTTTCCACAACTTTGGTTTTTAGATCTATGACAACATCTAATGCATTTTGTGAGACCAGATGTCAACAGCCTGTCTAGGAGATGTGTAACTTTTTGTACAGCAGAACAGGAAAACAAAGGCTCATACATTCAGCTCTGAATTGAAATTCCACATGGAGTTGATCTTTTGAGCATACTTTAAAATCGTGTGTTTGCTTTTATTAACCTCAGTAACTGTAAAATGTACCTTAAACATTGCTGTCCTTTGAATTCAACAAAAGACAGCAGTATTTTCTCTCTCCCTCTCTCCTTTTGTTGGTAATCTTACTGCAAAAATGTCTGTGTTGCTTTTTCTCCCCCGCCCCATCCCCTGCCTGTAAAATCGAAGTTGGACAAACACTGCACGGCTGAAGTGACATATTTGAATGGAATTCAGACCAACCAGTTCCTGTTTATGTTTCTGATTTGAGAATGTAGCCTTCTCATTCACTATACATTAGAAACACACCAAGGCCATAAATGGTGTCAGGTTGCAGGCAGGCAGGGCCAAGCAGCATTAATCATTACTTTAAGGCAACTGGCAAAAGCAGCAGCTGAGGGAACACTACACCCTTCAGCTCCGCATAAATGGACATTCCAGGGTTTGGCGTGTGTGGGTTGGCTTTTTTTTTTTTTTTCCCTTCAGCATCCATTTTATGAATGAAACTTCAGGCTGCACAGAGTCCATTCATATAAAAGCTATGCTCACAGGGCTCAGTCTCTCGGGATCAATTGGTCTTGGACAAGGCTGATGTGATTGGTTTAAGGCAGGCTTCAGCCTTCCATTACTGATTTAAAATGCAGCCTGTGTCCATTTGACCTGCCTTAATGCACAAAGAGTAAATCCAGACTGCGCTCTCAATCCTCAAATCAAATCATTAGCCTGTGCCACTTACTGTAACTGTAGATTTACAGGATATTTATCCATTTCTTTGAAAAACAGGAATTGCAGGACAATTTTTCAGATTGTATTGTCTGCTTTGAAAACAAAAATACATGTATGGTCTCCTGCCTATATACTCACATTGACTTGGTATTCAAGTTTTCCTTTGTTCACAAAGATAACATTACAAACTGAATTCTAACTACAGATATATTTCAGACAGAAATTGTGAAGAGAAGAAATCAGCTAGATTGAAAGCAAGTGAAAAGTTAAATTTCTGCCTTTCACAGCAATCTTCTGAAGTTCAGATTTCTCAAGTTTCCCTGTTGGATCTCTTATTTTCTGCTGTCATAGGGTCCTGCAGCAGATTTGTGTTTTAAGAGCAAGTACAAAGTCCAGCGCAGCTTAACTACTGAACAAAATCCATACTCATTCACTGAAGCAATACAGCAAAGACAAGTTCCCAAAATACAAGGATGAAATATTTTAAATGACAGGGAAAACTGCAAAACCAAAATAGAGGGGGGGAGACTTCTCAAACCTCCTAACTCAAGAGTAAAACCTCATCCCTTCTCCGCTCCTGCCGTTATGCCATCTGGATTTTCATTGAGAACAATTGTACTTCTGTGTGTATAAGAATTTCTTTAAGGCCATAAGGAGATGCAGTTTTGAGAAGTGTGTACTGAAGCACCATATCCAGGAAAAGAATGGAGTCAGTTCTGTTTCACCGAGCATTTTACAAGACTGTGTTCAAAAATACTGCAAGTATTTGCAGCCTGATAAAAAAAGGGAAAAAAAAAAAAAAAGAAAAAAAAGGAAACTTAGAGAGAATTTGAGGAAAAGATTAAGCAGCTGGAAGATTTTTGAAGCAAGATACAAGATCTCAACGAGTCACACTGACAGAGCATACACGCAATCCATCTACAGTGATTAAGAGGTGGTACATTAATACCAAGAAATTGTTTACAAAGAGGTGTAGCTATGAGCAAGGGAATGGAACTGGTCAAAGAGAAAATTTAGGCTTATGATCAAGAAATATTTCTTAACTGTGAAGTCTATTTGTCTGTGAAATAATCTTCCAGGGAAAAATAGCAGTAATAATACTTAGCACTCACACAGAACTTCATGTTTTCAGAACACTGTACAAAAATTAGCCAATATAATCAAAAACAGTAGTAGAAGCACCATGAGTTATGTCACTTTAAATGCTGCACTGGTCAATGCACTAGAGCATATCCTGGAAAAAGGAAACCAGCACTGTCTCTGACTGACTTTTTCTCTTTACACTAGCATCTCCAAATATCTAAACTTTGCCTTCAGAAGTATAACAAAATAACCAACTGTTTAAAAAAGAAATAGGGGGGAGGGGAAGCAACCTGCAAATAAATATAATCTGAAAAAATAATTTTATTCCCCTTGAAATTTCAATTCAACACTTTCTCTTATTCTATTCTGCTGACTCCCAAATTTAAGAATATGTCGGTTGATGCCTAGTGAAGGATGTGCTACTAGGGGTCTTTTTCCACATTAATACCAACTGACTTCCTTTTCAAGAAACACCTCAACAGCTGTTTGAGAGGACTCTTGCATTCTATTCTGTTTCCCATCATTAGGTAAATGCATTTATAACCTGGCTGGCAGAATGCTAACATTCTATACCTGTAAGAGCAAACTTAGGAGGTTAATAAGTGCTGCAATTAACAACTTCCTGCATGAACTTTATACAAATCATTTGCTGCAAATATGATACAGCCTTTTGCTTCGGCACTCTTGTCTTGAGTGCACAGGTCAAAACTATTTGTGGGAGGAAGAGCCATGCTGCAAACACCTTAGCAGGTGGAGCCCCTGCTTCATTTGTTACAGGGGCTGGAAGTTGTCTATGTAACGAGGCAGAAGTTTTCAAGATAAGAAAAGATAATACAGCTGAATGGTCAACTTTAGGCCCTAGTAAAGCCCATTCCAGCTCCAACAAGGTTTTCCAGAGTAGCCGCATTGCTTCTTCCAGATTTTTCGTATTATGTATTTTTATACTGCCTACACTGAGACCCTAATCTTGTGTTCCTGTACTTCTTCATCTAGAAATACGAAGAAAGTCCCTAGGAGTTATGATTGGAACATATGTAGTACATAATGTTCTTTTAAAAATCACACAGTTCTAACTGGGTATCCAAAACAAACAGGTTTATATGTCTGTCTCTCGGCCTCCGCTCATTTCTCTCAACAGAAGGGCAGCTCCCCATCCATTCTCACATGCAAACACAAGGTATTTGCTTGTGAGGCTTCAGGAATTAAAGGGATGAGCAATTCAGAAAGCAAGACATGGAGGCTAATAATTCTGTCTGGAAAGTTCATTCTTTAAGTGATGTGACTAGTGTCTCAGAAGTGACAGGGAGAGAATCCAAATTTTCTAATGTCCGTTCAAGCGTATTAATTGTGAGGCAACCCTGAAATGAAACTGTGAGAATAGCCCTGCTAATGCCTCTAACACGTTCAGAAAATACTGAATCTATCTAAATTTCAACAGAAAAATTCCTGGCAATCAGTAAGAAGTATATGGAAGCAACAATTCCTCCTCTGTTTATCTCCATTACTATTGTATGACAAATTTCAGTTTCCAAAGACATGATCACAAAAATTTCTCAACCAAAATGACTATTTCAATTGGGCAAAACCAAATATGAGATTTAAACTTAATAATTTGTCATTTAAAAACTTGATTTCTAGTATTAATTGATATACACTAGATACAACTAGAGTCACACCTTAGTATATCTGCAAATACACTACATCATGTAGGAAGGATTAAGCCTGTGAAGATCCTGCTCAAAAATAAAGCCCAGAAGAGACAAGCCATATCAAGTTTGGCCTTTTTGTTGGAAGTACTTGAACACTTCACTGAATTCTAGAAGTGCTAACTGTACAGGAATGCCCACTATTAGGCCTTGTAAACAATGGTCTTAGGAAGCCTTTTGAAGTACATTCATTAATTATGCAAAATCTCAAAGCTCTGTATGCCCCTGGCTGCACTTCTGTGACTAAAGTTGGTAGATCAAGTACTAAATACATCTGTCAGCCATGAACAAAAAAAGGTACATGGCAGAAAATGTCTGATCGAACATATATGATGCACTGTGACTTCTAGAAGTGTGGATGGATAAAGAAGAGCCTCTACTCTGTTGACATTTTTCTTTTTCCATTATCTCAAACATCTCCATTATCTCTATTCTGCAGTAGAAATTGCATACCTGCAATTACAATTACAACTAATTGATCTGCCATTTCCCATGTCATAATTAATGTCATGTTTTAATAGAGTTGTAATCATTCTATAATAATGCTTTTCATTCATCAGCTTCCCACAAAGTATAAAAGAATAGTGCACAAAAGCAGTGAACTTTTATGAGCCCCTTTCAAAAACATCCCAAAAGGAACATCTCAATGCATTACAATGAACTTTTTAAATATGTTTCTATATATTTGTCTGAGCTGCCATAAAATACAATGAAAAAAAAAAGACTTTTTACTCTGGCATCCCTCCTTCCCCGAACATCCATAGGTGAAAAATGAAATCAATGATTCAGTGACAAATACATTATGTTTCCTAAGGGGTTATTTAATGTACTCTTAGCAAGGATTGAAAATGATGGTTTCTAGAGAACAGATGGTAACAAGACAAAATATCAACAGACCACAGTTGTTGACTGCAATTTATGGAGTGTACAGATGTGTCAACTTAAATGCAGTGATTCTGAGGCCAATAAAAGTACTTCCTGATACCAACAGATTAATTTTTCATGACCACTGGTTACACAGCTATTACATTTTTAAAAACTAATCATTCATCTACAAAAGAAGCAACAACTTTGCTTGAAGATCATTATTATAAAGTGGAATGTTGTTCTTGCTGGCACAAAATAAATAGGCATGACAGGACTGGATACAAGTTTGTACATCTTCATTTCAGAATAAAATTTCCTGCTTTTTTCCATACAGAATATTCCAAAAAAAGATGAATGCTAGCAGCCAATCCAGATTTAAAGCAACAGTATGCAATAAGGAGATCCCACTTCCAAGCCAAATAAGAAGCATATTTACAAAAGGGCCTTTTTTTGACCTTCAATTTAGCAGGATGAATAAAGGATGCTTGTGAAGGTTGCAAGGGACTGGAAGTGCCTGAAGCTGCAGTCCCCCATTTATTATCCACTGCCAAATGAACTACACAGTCTCTCCCATACTGCTCTGTAGGACTAGAGATACACAATTCCACAAAGCCACAGATCTCAGAACCTTCATCAATGAATAGGTTGAGTTCTGGATCTGATCCTTGTAATTCAAATCCATTTTCATCTTGTTTTATATTTCAGCTTGGAGAAATATTTCACCCTGATCCCCTTCCTGTATAGGGCTAATGCAAATTTACCTAAGGATTGGTTCTTTGCTTGTCAAGAGTAAGAAGGGAAAAGGCAGCTCTACTTTCCAAATTCCCCTCATTCTAACATCGAGATCAACTCTGTAACAAGCACTTTACATTAAGGATACCAGAGAATACCCCACCAAATAGACAGTGCTACAGAAAGAAAATAAAAAACCAGTTCTAAACTATATCAAATTGCAAGATAGCTTGTCATGAGCTAAAATTTCAAAGGACACATCAACTCAGCTGCCATGCAGCCTTTGGAAAATAAACTGCAAAAGCATCTAGCCAGAGACTAAACCAGAAGGAAAGCCCTGGGAGTACAGCAGCACCAAGAAGAAGAGGGAGTTAGAGTGAAGTCAGACAGAGCCATCCACTCCCCCTGCCCACCTCAGCATGGGTGTGTATGAAAGCAGTGTACCCTCCTCCAGAAGCATAGCTGGGACATGCTGAAATCCCTCCCTTTCAAAAGTGTGGCTTACACAAAACAGGACTGAGGCAGAAACTGAGGAGGAGCTGCAGAAATCACTTACACTGAAACTGAAAAACATTTTGATTGCATTTTCTTGGCTCCATACCAATCAACTGTTTAACCCCACCTAGTGCACTCCACATGTTTTAAACTCAGCTTCTTTCCATACCACCTTTCCAGATTTCTTCTTTGTAGTTTCCTTCGCCTTGTTACTTGGTACTCATTACTAAACTTCATTTTTGACTTCCTAATTCTCTCTCTCTTTTCCCAAATACAATATAAATATTATGTTGCAATTGTGTCAAACATTTACAATGTTATTCCCTTGATTTATTTTTCTATCCTTGCTTATCTTTTCAATTTTGATCAGAAGCTATCGAGGGCAGACTCTGCCACCACCTCCTCTGTTTTGTACTGTCTGTAAAGCAATAAGGTTCCATTCCAGTTGCCCCATAAGCACAACCATAACAAACATTATTAATAGCAACAGTGTATTCTCTACATCAGCAACCTGGCATCTCAGATTATGTACCTCCACAAAACACTGCAGCATGCACAAATTGAGAAGCTGACACCAATTTGGCCGATTCTTCTCCCTCATCGGTTTTATAGCTGTATAAACCCCACTTCAGTGGAGTTACTCCTGATTTAAAGTAATGCAAGCAAGAGGAGAAAGAGTCCTCTATTTCTGGCAGACAAATGGAAAAACTCATAAAATGGAGCACACAAATTCAGAAGTCAAAGATGAGATAGTACAGAACAAGTTCCCACTTAAAGCAGATTTGCACCCATGACTTTCTTCCTCAACTTCTTTAATGTGTGCAGTTTCTGGACAGAGAAATTCTAGAAAATTCATTCTAGAAAATGAAACCCTTTAAAGAGCAAGCAATGGTGGCACGAGTCACACGGTATTATGTAGAAATCTTAGTACTCTGTAAGCTGTCTCAGACATAATTTGTGAGATGTGTCAAAAGAGCAAGTTTCAATTCATATGCTCAAAACATCAATAGCACTGGCTTGGACCCATATACCCCTTTGTTATGCAGAACTAAAGGAGAATCTCACCTACCTGAATCATATGCAAAATCCCTAGGTTCCTGTTTAATCATCAGAGGAGGGGGGAAATTTTGACTGGCTGCACTGCCAACCATAGCGTTGTGTTCATAAACTGGATCGTGGTACTCCTGCTTAAAACCTTGAGGCGGGAAAGGGATGTTTGGTTCAGACATCTGGCGCTGATATATTGGACGTCCTTCCCTTGGCATTGCAGGCAAAGGTGGGAAAGAATTGCAAGGTTCAGAGAGCTGGCGGCGAAATCTAGAACACAGATTAGAGAGGTCATGTAAAGCACTTGAGCTATGTTCCATTTCCCAAAGATCTTCACAAGCCATTATTAGTGGCTGTTATTACTTTCTCAGTAACAAACATTTTGCTTATGATCAAGCCAAGTGCTCCCATCAGGATCACTTTCATTGTACAACAGCAGCAAGCAAAGAAACAAAAATCCCACCTATTAATACCAGCTCTAAGACCTGTCCCCACCACATCCTCTTTGCTTTCAATATCTTCTCTCAACAGAAGAGGCAAACAGGAAATGCACCAGCTTCAAAACAGTAGAAAGACTGACATTCTACCACAGTAACATGAAGGAGGTGTAAGCAGAATTATCTGCTCTTTCACAAGTGTTAGAAATATCTTGCTCGTACTCTAATTCACTCTTACCCGTCTTACTGTTACACGGAAACCATTCTGACCACAATAAACACATTTTGAATAGAGTATTGTCTGCTCTAACATTTGGAAACATTCCAGGGTAAAAGCCCACTGTTCTGTCCTCTCAGGGGTAGTGTCATGAGAGATCGATTCGCAAGGATGGCACTGCATTCCAACTGTAACAGGAAGGGAATGTCAGCACCCCAGTAAAAGGAGAGGGTACAAATTTTTGCTACAAGAATTAATTACTCTCCTGCCTTAACCTTTCCCCTTAGTCATTTCTACATGAAAGTTGTAATCTGTACAAGCCATGCTGCCATTTGCTATTCCCAAATGCTCTTTAGTTGGCATAAAATAAGATAATTCAGTTTTAAATTAACTTAATTTACATGCAATGCTGCTCTCAAGAATCTATGCTTGTTTTTTCTTCCATAAAACCTATCTACCTGAACTAAAAGTCCTGAATGTAATTACTTGGACATCTGCAGGTTCAGAAGCATACAGAAGAATACAGGGATGCTCTTTTCCCACTGGACCCTGATGAACTGCATGATGTCTTCCTGTTACCTCCTGCAGATTACCACAGTAGTAACCACCACAGCAGTAATATTGTGCCCACACTAATCAATGGCAGATGCAATGTTCTTGCAACAAACTGCTTACTAGTCCTATTATCACTTGCTATAAATAAAACACATGTAAAAAAACTCAAAAAAAACCAACAAAAGAACCCAACTTGTGCCTTTCTTTGGAAGCTTCTTACTGTCACACTAAAGAAATGAAGACCTGATCATTCTTGTGCTTCCTGTACTTTGGATCTGAACCAGCTTTGGTTCATGCAAGCAAAAGACTTTCTCCTGGAGAAAACTGTGTGAGTGAAGCACAATGCAGGGGTTTGATTGCACAAGCAATAAAATCCTTGACTATCATCACATAGATAGTACATGTTTCTGAAACAATTTGAACTCTACTACCATCTGTCATAATACTGCTGTAACTTGTTCTGACAAATATTTACTATCACAGCTTAATTATAAATACTGTGGAAACTACAAAGATAGAAACTATTACAATGTAGCAGTGGAAACAAAGTGAATTGTTCTAATGCTGCTGTAAATACTATAATTTTTGCAGTAGAAAGAGTACTGCACTGTAACATTGGGTTTTGCAATTCCACCTACACCTGCAGAAAATAAACTTAGAAACTCAAATGTATTATGAAACAGTTAGGCTGACTGGCACTGCATTCATTTCCCTCTTTTCCTTTTTTCATTAGCCAAAAAAAGAAGCAGAAATTATCATTAAGAACTGTCAAGGAGTGAATCAGAAAATTGCAACTTGAAGATAAAATAAGAAACAGGCTCACTCACAAAGCCTCAAAGGAAGTTAATAATACTTGTTGTACTGGAAGCTTTGTATGGAATCAAGCCATTTGTTTATACAAGTGGATTTGTTTCCTGTTGGTACTTGTTAGGACCACTTATCGTTCATATACTCATGGCCTGTATGAAGATGTATGGGCTGTATGTACCAGATACTACTGCTATCTTATGCCACCAATGTGTGTTCCAAAAAATTGCGCCTTGAATTATAGATTCATATATGAATTCATATAGGCAGGCCATTTGATTAAATGACATTTTCTGAATACACATGTTGTAGTAGTAGCTCATCTTATAAATCAGGAAAATTTGAATATCACAAAAATATGAAGTACATGTTTGCTTCATACAGAAGATTCAAAACAAATAAGAAAATGGAGAAAAAAATATCTTCCATTATAATTCCACCTTTCTTTAAAAAAGGAGAAAAATGAGTTTTTTGGTTTTTTTTTTGCTTGAGTCAGCTATTTTGGATTTCACTAGAACACATGATGGTCTATAGTAGAAGGGAAGTATTAGTGAAAAATGCCCTAAAGGACATGAATATCAAAGACAGGGAAGGGAGGGAGCAGAAATCATGTAAAAAGCCCACAAAGCTTGCACAGAGCAAGAGTTATGGGTACAGAAACTATACTAAGGTGTAAGCAAATGTCTACAAATACTCAGGTTAGGACTGACATACAGGTTCAGCGCTATCTTTGCAAGTTGCTTTATAACAAAAGATTTTTTTCCTCTGAAAAATCTTACTACTGTTCTCTGCACATAAGCCATTTAGCTTCTGTCAGTTTCAGTCTCCTGATAGCTTGACTTTGCTGTATATACAGAAACACATTTATCCACCATCCTGTAATCTAAACCACTGCCTGGCTTCACTGGGGGCCTTTGTGGTTAGACCACAGTCCACAGCTGGGGAGGAGATAGGGACTATGGCAGGTGAAGGGGCCGATTCAGTGTTTCCTCACTGCCAGAAGGGTTTGTGGTGGTATTTAAAGCTATCTCAGCGCAGCACAAAACAGCAATATTAACCTTAGCAACCTCCTTCAGAAGTGATCTGCGCAAATCCCTGGAGATAATGGGCCTTATTAGAGCAGAAGCATGCAAATCACACTCCTAACAACTGTTTTTCTTTTCAGGTCTTTTCTTAATTTGATAATGGTTAAGAGGTAAGACAAGTTTCTGAACATATATCTCTTTACACACCATTGGAATTTTAAGTGTTCAAGAGAAATCACAACTCAGCATACAGAAACAGGTTCATGCAATAAAGGTTAGGGTAAATAGAATTCCACAAACAAGTGTTTGGACTGAAAAAACAGAGAAATCCACTGAGCATATCTGTTGCAAAACTGAGCTAAGAAAGATAGTTGTCTGGGGATTTCTAACATATCAAAACAAAACAGGGTGATTTAAGGACAGTTTAAGCTTTAATTCTAGTCTCTAGCTCTTGTGGCTTTTACTCAGACTAATGTTATTCAAGCACGGTTTTTGTTGGCGTCTTTTTTTGAAATGCTATATTACAAAAGGGCTTGGAAAAATGATCCACTCTTCCAAAGAATATTCTGAGGCAGGAACACTGTAACATGGCCACTTATCACTTAGATAGGTGAACTGCTTAGCAAGAGGCCAGATATTTATAGTTAGGAACATGCTTGCTAGTGACTTCATCACCTCATAGGGCTTTCCAGCCTCAAGTGAATCACAGAAGTATAGAACAGCCCAGGTTGGAAGGGACCTTGAAAGACTATCGGGTCCAACCTTTCGTGGGAAAAGGAGCCTAGATGAGATTATCCAGCATACTGCAATCACCCTCACGAGACAGAACCAACAGGTAAATGAAATTCTGTCACTGCCAATATGAACTCCTACACTAGTGCACCAAGCTGGGTGCCAGCCTTTCATAAACACACACATTTCTGACACTATGAACCTTGCTGGTTTTCACCTTGATCCCCCAGCCTAAAAGGGAATACTTGCAGGCAGGAAGCCAGTACTACCCTGTATAAGAGAGTTGTAGCCACAACTGAAACACCTTTTGCATGGGTCCTTCACGTGTTTTGTGTTTTACCTGTGATCCATAGGGAAGCTGTTGTCTTGAATGGACTGGGATGGAGGGAGGTGGGTAGGGAAAACCCGGTCAGGTTTAGGAGTCTGAGCGGAGTTTGGGGAGGCATGGTGCAGCGGTGACACGGGAGTGCTGGATGGCGTTGGAGGGTTGGAGGGCCTCATTCCCACTTGTGGTTTCTGATCATAGGCACTATTAGTAAGGCAAGGGAAAGGCAAGGCAGGTTAATTTTTGCAAAGAAAGAAGAAAAACCAAAACCATAGCATCTACATCCAGAAAAAAGTCACCACAAGCACCCCATTTAGAAGCTTTTGATTATAGTTAACTTATTAACCTGTTTGGGGCAGAAGAATTCTCTACTTTACACTAAGAAGAGCACAGAAGAAGTCATGTTAGAGGCCAGCGATTCAGCAGAGCATTTTTTTCTTTGGGGCACAAAAGTGTATTTTTAAAGGACTCAGTCTTACAGTCACATTCTAACAGGAGGTATACAAAATACATAAAAGTAGAAGCACCTGGACTAGAGCACAAAGAGCTGACAGTGCCTGTCAAGACTTTTTCTTTTGCACAAACCACAAAGTGAGACAGTAAAACAATACAGCCAGAGGGAAGGGATCTGACCCAGAAAAACAATGGTATGCTGGCTTAGCTGCCCATACTAGGATGTCAGCAGCCTCTCCCGACAGGTTTTTTTTACCCCTCTCTCTCAAAAATAAACTGCTGGTTCTACAAATACATAGATGCTATTTTCAAAGGTGTCTCAAATCAGGAAAGGACTTGAGAACACTTTGATCATCCCTGTTTCTAACCAGAGAAATGCAGACATCAGGAATATAGTAAGCACAAGCTTGCATACTTTCCCATGTCAGGTCCCCTAGCACCCATCAAATACCCATCAATGGATTTATTTGATTTTTGAAACCAAAATCACTCCTTATGACTGGCAAAGGTGCCAGTCTTTTCCTTTTTTTTTCCCCCCTATTCATATCCAAAAAGTTAAATGTTATAATGCTTTAAGCACTAAGTTTTTGTAATACATTAATGAGAATCAAAGCTCACAGATGAAAGTTTCTAAAATAGACTGAGATGTCAATAAGAAATCCTTCACTGCTGCTGACACTAACGGAAGGAGGGGCATGTAAATGCAACCAAAAGAAAGTCAATAAGGAATGAAGAGGTACCAAGCCCCTCCACCCCCCACAAATAAATAACAGTTTTATTATCTATGCCTATAGAAGAAAACAACTTGCTTTTGGGTAAGTACCAAAGATGCAGGGACTAACAAAACACGGTTTTAAAAGGTAATCACCCATGAATATACACATACAACATCTGCAAAATTTGTCAGATACCTAATGTGTTGCTCAGACCTGCCAATCTCTTGCCTGTTACACAGATCTCTCTTTCCTAATGTGCATAATGCATTTTGAAAGTACTTCCAACACAGCTCATAGGAAACAAGATACTCCTTCCTTCTATTCCACGCTTGTACCCTGGGTATAAACTCTGGCTATCTCCCATGGAGGAGAAATGGAGGATGTGCATTTTCATGAAAAACACTGCTTTAAAGTGATTATGTAAGTGTTTGATACAACTGTAAACAAATCCATCAGTGTTCATCAGCTAAATGCATTATCTCATCAGTCTGTTATCTGCTGAAGAGGTAACTTTTATAAGATCTCTATTATGGTTTTATTACTCTTTAGTCAGTCCTCATTTAAATCAGCAGTTCTCACTGCAAAGATGCTCCTGATTGCTTTACCTGACATTGTACAGGCACTTTTCCCCATAACTGAACTTGAATGGTTGCTCTTGACTGCAAGCGGAGCCAAGTTCCGAACATGGGCTATGGGGTTCCTTCTTGATTTTCACAGGGAGACCATGAAAAGCCACTGGAAAGAGAAGGAAAATGCAATTAAAACCCAAGTACAATATCAACAATTAGCTTTCCCAAGTAAGCTAGACACTGCTAATTAAACACATGATTAATTAAACCATTGTAATAATAAAAACAATATAGGAAATAAACATTTCAAATCATTCTTTGAGTGTCAACTGAAAAATAGGCACCAGAGATCCTTCACATTGGCTATTATCTCTTCTATTGTTTAATAGAATGATGGCCAGCATCCCATCTCATTAGCAGGAAAATAACAGCCCACTTATATTTGGCTTAACTACTGTAAATGTTGTCAGAAGCAAAATACTTCCCAGGCACCAAATGTTTCTAAGTAATATCAGTGAGGTAGGTAGCTTTTAGCTATAAATGCAACAGTAGTCCACTTCAAAGAGTGCCACACAAATGACTCCAAAACAAATTTCAGATATATCAGCCTCAAGTAGATGACCAGTAATCTTTTTGTCGCACAGAATGCTTGAAAATTTGCAACAAAACTCTTGAAACTGTATGATTATGTGCACCTTTAATTATAAGTAACATCTAAAAAAATGCAGAAGAAATGGCTTAAGTAATTTTTCTTAAAAATAAACGTGATAAAATCCTGGCCTGACCAAACTCAATAGTGACTGTGATATAGATACAAACTGAAAAAAAAAAAAAGATCATACTTTCTAAAAGCTAAAAAAAACCCCAGAGGGCGTGTGACAGAAATGCAGCATTAATTAGAAGCACAAGTTGGTCTGTGTTAAGAAAAAGGCCAAAGGTAAAGACAAGGTTAACCAGCAAATTAGTTTACGCCAGACAGCTTTCCTTATTTCATATCCAACTTTAACTAAAATTAAAGCAGAAGAAAATTCAAAGTTCACCTGACGTTGGAAAACCTCAGTAAGTGGCTAGGAGGACAAAGGACTAAAAGACAGGTACGTAAGAGCTTGAAAACACACCTGTCCGGTTTTAAATAAAATGAGGTTGTAAATACATTTTTTAACTCTGAGATGCCTAGAAATCAGAGATAATTTTATCATTGATTTTTGATGTTGTCACCAAAACACCATAGTATGAACATCACATTCCTGCCTGACATAGACACTTGTATCTCCATGAAAATCCAGGTACATGCAGCAGTTCCTGTTAGGCAACCTCAGCACAAAGTCAGGCTATCATTACATACCATCAAGTAGCATCTTGCCCCTTCCCTTGCACCTGAACTTGGGAAAGACAACTTTTTATAGACTACATATTTTCTGATACTAATGCGTCTGCATACACACACCAGTGTTCAGTGGGGCGATACATGAAATGCTGTCTAAGAAGTGAGCATCAGAACCACTAAACTCTGGCATCTGTGAGTAAGGTCTGGATTCCAGACTTTTGCCATGGGTTTTCCCATGGTTGGGCAATGTTCACAGAACTCTTTTACAAATAGATCCTCTTGTATCCTATTACATGACAGTTTCTACTACTGCCTTTGAGTTGAGTCATCTGCAACATAACATTATCCTGTTTTGCCACATATTTTCACAAAACTCACAAGAGTTAGCAGAAAACTGCTATTCAGCTATTATATTTGGTGGATAATAGTCAGTTATGTGGAAAGATTAGAAAGGAGAAGCAGACAATAAAACATATACAAATACATATGCACAGCACAGCAACTTAGGAAACAGAGATGGAAAATGTGAACAGCACACGAAGAAAAGAATTCTTCCTGAATAAAACTGTCTGAACTTGGACTAGAAAGAAGACCATATAGACTTCTTGAAAAGAGATTCTCAAATTTAATAATATGGCAAAATGCAGCCCAGCCAGCTTTCCAAAGTAATTGCAAAACAGACCGATATCCAGTAGTTTGTTTCAGGATGTTGCTAGTGAACTTTTACTGCTGACTCTCTTTTGCATGTCATGGTCAAATAATGCATGCCACACATTTAACGCATATGATGGGCCCCACAACTCTGGGATGGTGGCTCTGATGCAAAGGTAGGCAATCTCTTTAACTTGAATCAGAAAATTAAAAGACAACTGCAACAGGACTCTTTTTTAAAGCCAGTATCACATATTTGCACAAAGGCCACATGCTGCTCTATTTTTTTTTTTTTTTAAATTTTTACTTTGCTACTTCCTTGGAGTTAATCTGTTATGAAAAATTACTTCCTTTTTTTTTTTTTTAATTTTTACTTTGCTACTTCCTTGGAGTTAATCTGTTATGAAAAATTACTTCCCTTATTTATTTTTAAATAACGGGAGTACAGAGACTCCCACACTACAGCCCTGTGCGGAGAACTGGCTGGGTATTTCATCACAGCGCTGAGAGCCTGAACGTCTGCTAACAGGCAGTTTTCCAGCTCACTGGCACAGGCACAAGTGAAAGCAGCACATTCATTTTGTGCAATTTGCTTTACCTTCCCACATGGAGTTGGTGCATGTAAAAGGCTGTTAAGTACTAAATTATTCCTTATCAAATCACCATCATCTGGAGTCATGATCAACACTAATTAAATTACTTTCACTGAACACGGCTCCAGCCTGCTGCCTCAACTGCGAGGTACATTTTATTTTGCTTACTGTACAGTCCTAGCAAGGTACAGGGCACAGTGCTAGAAGGCATCTGTGCTGTACTTTTAATTAAAGTTTACCTCACCTTCCTCCCAGCTTTATAAGCTAGGGTAAAGTGTATCAAATCAAGTAGGTTAACACCTTCACTTCATTTAGGGGAAGCATTACAGACCAAAGTGATTTTATATCAGATCTTTATCTTAACTACAGCCAGAAAGACAATGTAGCTGTAAAATTTAAAGCCCTCCTCGGGCAGTCCCCTGATACAGTCACCATGCTAAGCTTTATCTGTAACTCCTTAAGTGTACACTTTTAGAGGTAGAAAGGAAAAAAAGATAGGCTGATAAAAATACTTACTGCAATTTTGGGGGGCTTTCTTGAAGGCTACTTGCCCTTTCAGACCATATCCTAAGTGTGGCTGAAGATGACAGACTTATTTTAACAATAAAATTCTAAACATTCGAAGCAGCTTTTGTATCATCACTGAAACCCTCTGCCTGTCACTTCTGATTTTAGTGTGACACTCGTTCTATAGTGCATCTATTAAAAGAGAATTTAAACATACACTGTTTTGCTAAACTGTATTTTATATTATGTTCTCAGTCCTCTTTCTTTTGAGGAGAGCAGGGTTGCTTATTTATACAATCTAATTTTAGTGCAGCATACCAGCTACCAACACATTCAAATTAACAAAGTGACATTTTAAACAACCAGCTCCTCACCACTTCTTTCTTCCTGATGGTAAATTCATTTTACTTAACCCCAGAACAAGAGTCTCAACCCTATTAAAGTAACGGGCTCTCTGCTTTAATAAAGATCTTATTAAGAAGTGACCAAGGGCCAAGATTTCATCCCGAGTGATTACTTACAGATAACTACCTCCGAACTTGAAAGGCAAACAATCTTACCATATGTATTTAGATGGATGGCTTCAACACCTCATCTCACCTACCATGCAAAGTCAGGCTTATCGGTATCAGAAACAGACCCCTGCCCCACAGACCCTGTCTGGAGCATCTCCGAAGCCAACACAGAGATATAAGGCAAGCAGAAGGACTGCTACCATCTGTAGCAAATTGCTGAAAGTATAATACATTACTGTATGCATATTCTCTGTGCATAAATATATCTATTTATATCTGCAGAGTAAAAGGGCTTGCCTATTATACATAATGTGCTGTTGTACAGACCTAGTTTTTATACAAAGCAGTAACGATTTCACCATGAAGCAAGCTCACATGTAACATGCAAAAACACAGGGTGAAACCTGCCATCCTTCCTTCAGAAGTGCTCTTCTCCTTTGCTATCCATCAACAGCCTAATCCCTGAACATTTTGTTCATTATAACACCCAAAGAAGACTTAAATGAAGAACAATTTTATTAAGAACTCTGACATCAAAGGAGGAATTGGTTTGTCTCAGAGGAGTCTGATATGTACACCTTCTAATCTGAGAAACAAGAAGTGTACCACCTCTGTACAGATAAAACTGATCTAGTTCTTTTGAGAAAGCCCTGAAATGCACTGCATTAAGCAATGACTTAAAATATTTTTCAATTCAGGAGACGATTATTCAAGATGAAGAAGAAATGAGGAATATGTTATGTGAAGTGGCAAGTCATTTCTCCTTTGAACTAAAAGTAACATTTTAACTTTCAAACTTCAGATTCCTGCCCAGAACACATGATAAAATCTTGTTTTATTTTCTGAAGAATGGTTTTAAACATACTTTTAAAAGCCATGAAACATAACTGGTAATTCAGTGACATTGGCTAATGGCAGGTGATGCTGACTCCACTGACAAAAGAGACAAAGATGTCCCATTCAACACTTGTAGGTCAAGAGCATGTACTATATGGTAAAAAATCAATTGACAGCAGTTGATTTTATACAACACTTGCTCCTGCTAGTGAACTCCAATGTCTCCTAAGTAATACTACATTCACGTATGTTAAGTTTGAGGACTTTGAGTACCTGGAAAGAAAAGGAAGTAACACTAAGTCATGGTCTAACATGCTGTTTCTGAGCTGCTTTTCAAATTTATGCTCTCAAATCATTCTCTAAACTTGATTCTGTAAATAAACTCACCAATTTTTATCATTGATTGAGGCAAAATTTTTAATATGCAATGTAAATTTTGAGAGATTTCTTGAACACATTTGAATACAGGGGACTTGACTAACCGCAAGATGAAAAGACAGATGCAAAAATACTTAAGCTAATACCACTGAAACTCCAGGTACTAGACTGACTGAGGTGACCCGAGATAATACTTGGTAAAATTTCAAATGCAAGAAGAAAAGGCCCCTGTACTGATAAAGCCAACACTGTCACACTTTAAATCTATCTCTCGATACACACAGCAATGCAGCAGGCACTTCAGATACATCAGTCTCTCCAAGATTCTTTTCCAGTACATTTACCTCTGCCAAGCCCTCCCCTTCCCCCAACACACAAAAATCCATTACTAAAGGGTCTAATCTCAGCTATCAGCACAGAGTGCCTTTTATGGAGCCATTAAACCATTTCTCTTGTTTACAGTGCCTGAAGAAAGATGTGAATTATGTCTGTGACAAAACAGGCGATAACATTTCTAAACTGCTATCAAAATGCAAACTGAAATACACTTAAGGACAGGGACCCTAATTCGTGTTTTTGCTATTTTCCTCGCTCACTGTGACTTAACAGCACTCACCTGATGATTCAAACAAATTATTTATTACCTGTAAGTACAACAGGTAAGCATTAATAAAAAAAAAATCTTCTTTCAAATAGTTTATTGAATGGTTCATCAAAGAGCGTAAAATGCCAGTTACATCTTAGGTGATAGAAATGACCTAGGGTGCTCTTATCAGTAGACATTTTTAAAAAATCCAAACACAAACCCTGTGGGTTCACATGAGTCCTAAAATGCCTTATTTTTGCAATGGTCACCTTAACACTTGAATCATACATTCAGTATAGGTATTTGCATATCTGATGCACTGAGCTATGAAACTAAATACTTTCTCTATAGCTTTCTAGGAGGGAATGCCAGGCTTTATACATATTTTCCAAAGAAGTTTCAAAAATGTGCATTTAACTCATGAAACAATAGCCTTCTGCATTCTGGAAGGTATTTATTGATTATTTATTTCTAGATCATGATGATTTGAGCTTTAGACCTTTGAAGACAGCTGCACTCTGAATTTCAACAATCATTTAATAAGCGTCAGATTAAAGACATCAGGGTGCCAAAGCAGGGTGCTCTTTCAATTTCATTGTACTATATATTTTGATGAGAAGTTTTACTGGTAACTTTGAGATGCTCAGGAGTCATCAGAAGCAGGTACTCGATGTAGCTGACCATTCATTCGTACTCTGGAGGTTATTGTGCTGCTGAATGTGGTATGCAGCCTAGTATATTAACAAAACCTGAAATACAAACAACAGGTAGGAAGGGTGACAGATTGAGAGAGCTGGGACAGTAAAGGCAGGTAATCAAGCTTATTTCCAGCTAAACTGTTCCCACTGATTTTGAATTAAAAGCCTATAAATATGTAAGACTGCTACAGCTGAAGACAGAAGTGACTGCAAGCATGGATGTCTGAGGCAAGATCTGCGGTTGCTTTCACTCCACGTGATCTCTTGCAAAAAACCGTTTTGTTTCTGACCACTGCAACAGCTGCAGAATGAGCAAGACTTGAAGACTGTGGACTGATTTAAAAGTGGCTGAACAGATTACATCTACACAGACTCCACCAAGTTCTTCAACCATTTATCTATCAAAGTCACCTCTATCAGATCTTAGCTGAGCTCCAGTCAACTGGATTTCATTTAGGTCTTGCTCTTTGCCAGATATTGGAAGAAGTTGGTGACAAATTGGATATCTGACACACAGATATGTATCATCACTGTGGTTTCAGAGGCTATCCTGGCAGTTTATAGAAAAACTGAATATAGACAAGAGACCTGAACTTTCACTACTTTACAAGTGGAAGCTGCTAGCAAAGGAAGGGAGGGTGGGGATGGGAAGAATCTATGCATTCCTGTCAAGTATTTTTTTTGAGAAATACATGATCTTGATATTATTCTCCATTTTACGGTTGCATCTAGAAAACTAGAACTCCTTTGAGATGCAGAATTCAGACCTAAATATAACTGGGCTCCATCTAGACTCACCAAGTAGTGACCATTCACCTGGAACAGCCTGCATGTGTGTTTGGGTATTTGTGTGTGCACATAGAGTCAATGAAAGTAAGCATAATGAATGTGCAAGCATGCCTCTGCAATGATACATTACATATGGTCAAAATATGTGTAATACTGTAATAAAGAGCAGAAAGCTTTTCCCTCTTCAAATGGATATGTATAACTGGGGAGAAAATGGGGAAGCAGAATGCAGAAGAAAGTAACAACTCGTAAATGTGTGAAAAAGCATTCAATAAAAAGCTAGTTCTTTCTTATGTGGTCTTTCTAAGTCCAGAGAAGGAAATCTCTGGATAGCCTTTAACACAGAGAATGCTCTGCCACCCCTTGTCTCAGTGCTCTTTCCCAGAAAGTGGGACTTCATGACTGGGCAGGACTTGGCAGAGCTGTTATATATCATTCCATCAATTCAGTCTTCGCCTTGGCTTCAGATCAGATCCTTCCAGCCCCTACTAGCTCAAAAGATAGAAACAGCATGGGACCTCATTTTTTGGAAGCTAGTTCTGAACGATGAGCCCAAGCACCAGCTTTCAAAGCCAACTGGCAAGAATAGAATACGTGGGCAAGATGGATCTATTTGAGAATCTTGTTTAACAAAAAGAAAATACCATCTTTGAAGTAATCTGTCACCTTTACTGGAAAATATGCAACTACAAATGCACTTTAACAACAGTTAGAACTCACACTGCAAAATGAAGCAAATTGCTTATTTTCTCCTCCAGACTAAAGCTTACAATACTGTGCATGTCAATTAATGGTCTACTCGAATGCTGCATCATACAAACACTTTGCAATAGTATAGTCTTTAAAATCCTTAGGGGGTGGGAATGGATGGGGGAAAGGTAAAGAATAAAAGAATCCCAAATTTGTGAATTTTGCCCAAAATTGTGGGATTTTGTCCTCATAGCCTACATGGACTGTTCTCAGATGACATGTTATGAGAATAGAAAAAAAAATTTATTTTGAATTTGAATTAGGAAAAAGTAGCAAGCAGGTAAAAATGAACTGCAGCAAAACTGGAATTTATTTTTGTTTACTACCAAGGAGTTGCAAGATGGAAAATAACAGCTCATTTTCCTACAATTGATATTGGGAAATTCTGGACATTAAGATCTACAGTAATGCATCCATCTTAGCAAGCATTGTTTGCTAAAATAACTTGCTCTTGCTTTGGAGTGAGAGTTTTTTTCCTTTCCTAATTTTTAAGCAAAAAGCATTACATATTAATAACTAAAAGACTAAAAAATGCATTGATGAAAATAAATTTTAAATTAATTGAATCACTTGCTCTTCTCATAATCATATAGATTATGTTAATGCCATATATTCACCATAATTTTCCCTATCCTTACTCTGATCTGACATTAATATAAAGTATTGGAGACTAGCACCTGAGACCAAAAAAAGTGTTGAAATAGAAAACAGAGAACAGTTCACTGTACCTAAAGCACATTAAAGTTGCATCAGCACCCATTCGGAAGGTTTATATGAGGGCATTTGTACACAGGGAAGAGGCGACCAACAAAATCATCACAATAATGCAGGCATATGTCATTTCCCTCAAGGACAGCTTATTTGACAATTAAATGTGATGGTCCTGCCCCTGTTCAGCAAAGAAATTCTTCTAGAAGCTTCCTCACGAAAGAAAGTAAGTGTCATTCTTTAACTGGAATGTTCTTTTCTAGAGCTTGTGTGCTAAGACTGAAAAATTTTGCCAGTATAGCTATTTCTGGGCAGCTAACCCAAGACCCCCCTGCCATGGCAGATGTACCCTCCCTGAGAGGTGGAGGGGTTCCCAGTTAGCGTGGGAGAGGAAGCACAATATTAGAGGTTGTACCCAGTCAGCTTAATAATTGGTTCACTGCTATAAATCCCCATTTTTAGTGCAAGATATCCCTGATTTGCTTGTCTGTGCAGTTGCAATTTCTGAAATGCTCATTAGTTACTGAGGGTACACCTGCAGCCCTCTGACACTGGAAGTGCTGAAGGCACCACTGAGATAATTCAGATATTTGTAGCCACTGGCTTCTCATTTAAAAGGACCATGTCAGTTGAAAATTGCATAGTACATTCACTGATTATATTCAGTATAACAAAAATTAAAAAACCCACCCAAAAAGGTAAGCCACCTGACAGGGGATCAGGGGAGTAACTTTCAGTAAATATCAATAAAAGATAACCTGCTCATTAAACACAAAGGTAGAGCAATTCCAAGGCAAACTTTTCTAGAGGCTTCCAGTAAACACCTAGTTAAGGCACTATAGGTCCTTTGCTGTAAATTGATGGTATATTTGGGCAGCTGCTAAGTGGCTGAACTGCCAAAGGGTGTTAGGAGACTGTCTCTACTCTTCTACCCCCAAGCATGAAACATTTTGGCACAATTTTGGTTAGCTGATCCCTCTTTGCCTCTATCCCTGAAATATTTCCACCTTCCAGTTAAGAATTGTCTAGAAGGTATTTTCAGGCAGCAGGAGCGGCAGTTACCAACACATTTTCCTAGCCTCCAAATGAAGCAATCCCACAGAAATGTTGTCACAGGCACTGTTTTATTCAAATTTATGTCCCCTTCCTGCAGTGCTCTCCTTCCTTTCCAGACAGTTTACCTGTCCGGCTGTAGGAGACTCACAGCTGCAGGCAGTCGAGTGGAAAGTGCTGCCAGAGAGTCTCTGCCTCCCAGCAAGTACCTCCAGGGCAAAAGTGAATCTGCTGACAAATACCACGGGCACTGGATAACTGAGAAGAATACAAGGAAATTTGCAGAACATTGGTGGGTGGGAGAAGGGAAGGATTAAGCTAGGAGGAGTGAACTGGCTCACTTTGATGTCTGAGGAGAGCAGGTGAGGCAGGACGAAGAGCTGTCCCTGCCCCCAAAACAAACAGAGGCTTTAGGGCTCTCTGGAGGAGGAAGCGGTAACCTAATAAAATTAAACCAGCTGGGTTCTGTAGCAATTGAAGTAAAACACGTGGATAGCTGAAGATGATTATAGGCAGAGAAAAAAAATTAAAGAACTTTTAATCCCTCTATATTGGATCTGCAACCTCCACACGCACAGAGAAACAGGGCTGCTCCTCACCTGCATTTGCTTTCCATGTTAAAATCCTGGGAGGAGGTCAGGGGCATTTGTTCCTACAGTTACTGATAATGTATCTGGCTCCAAAGGCTCCCAGGCACGGTGCAAGAAGAGGCAATCCACCTTTAGAGCTTCAGCTAAAGAGGAAGTTCTTAATGTAAAATCAAGCCTGGGAGAAAACTTAAATTGTATTCCTACCTGGGAATTATCAATAAAGTTAAATGCAAAGAGAAGAGCTGGCCACTATATCAGGGTCTGTGTGCTTTTCTGAGGACAGGATTTCCATTTGCAGCAATTTTCAAAATTTAATTTAAATTGTGAGAGGTAATGGCTAAGCGCTACATAACTTCCATTACTAAAATATCCAGTAATATCCCATTTTACACATACCACACACACACTTTCCACTTCAGGTAAATCTGCAGTTTGACTCTTTCAGTTCTGGATTTAAATAGGTTTTGTACAGACAGAATTACGAAGAAAACTCTGTAAACTGCAACAAACATTTTCCCCAAACATAACAAGAAACTTTAAAGCATACAATTTTGTATTTTTTCTATTTGTTGTTTTAAAGGTATCATCAACTTAATATTTAGGAAAGTTGCCCCCAGCAGAAAACAAACAGGAACTGATTCTGCCTCATTTCCCCTCTTACAGAAAAGTTTCAAGTTACATCAATAGAATGATTATCTGAAATCTAATACTTTAGTTCACTACCAAAAACCACTGCAAAACTTGCAGTCTCCAGTGGAAAAGGTGCGGGCCATTGAAATAAGTCAACAGTAAAATTCAGCCCACAATTTTTATCACTGATTCAACAGGGAAACAAAAAAGCCATTGTCAGAAGTGGTTACGTCTGGGAACATAAAGTCAAGACTGTATTTAAGTAGGCTGATTTTCAAAGACTTAGCAAAGTGCTCTTTCTGGAGCAAGTGGAATTTTTACCACCTGCAACCAGGTGCTAGTTCTCAACACAGATGTTTAAGGCTTCTGCTGCTACTTAAAGCATTCTTACTGTATATGAGACTTGCAACTGAACACACATTACCAATACACTTGCTGATGCTTTCTGAAGCCAAGTGTTCCTAAAGTTTTATGATTATTTTATATGTGCATACAATCAGTAAGACTGACAATTACATGGTGTATTTCCTGTATGCATGTATGCATATATAGAGAGAAAGAGACACACTGAGTATATAACTTGTATTAATCCAGCTCCCAAATTCTAATCCCAAATGCTTGAAACTCTTTGTCATTACTGAATACTGACACTTTAAAAAGTCTGTGTTGTCTCCATGTCTCTTATTGCTTTGGTCATGTGAAATTTTATTACCAGATGGTTAGTAAGGAAACATTGCATTCAGTTTCAGCATGAAGGCAGAGTATTAAAAAAGAATTAAACTTTATCTTTTTTAGGTGTACATTATAAGCAGAAAGGAAACAACCTTTGAGCAGAGGATCAAATTAGCAAGACTAAGAATTGTTTTTGCACATGTAATTTTTCAAATGTCCTTGATGACGACTCATAATATATAAATTTAAAGACAAAAAACCTGGCCAGTCAGTAACCTTCCTATTCAGTGACTGCAGGACTCGGCAGTAAATGTCACTGCTAAAAAATACTTCACTACATTAACTTACTGGCAACCACATTTGCTGAATAAGTTCATAAACAGCCACAGGAAAAAAGACAACCAGAAATAAAGCTGCTAATGATTCACTCTTTTCTAACATGCCTAATCCTCAGTTTACAGAAGAAATAGATATGTAAGAATAAAGATATCCTTTACCAAGACAGTTCACTTCTCCATTCACCTCATCAAGGTCATACTAGAATCCAGGAACAGGTAAGAGTAATGTCTTGAAGACAAAGAAAATGAAGAATAAGTGAAAGGAAAATAAAAGAATCCTTCTCAGGGAAAAGACGAGCACAAGCTGTGATAATGTAATCACTTTTCCATTTACAAGTTTAGACTAGGTTTAGATAATTCCTAGAAAGAACACTGATGACTTCTAAAACTCAAAAGAATTAATAAATATAATCATTTATTCCTATTTGTCAGCTTATAAATGGCTTCACTGTAATTACTTCCAAGTACTGAAATGCACAGGACCAAAACAAAAGGACTTAGAACCTGAAACAAGGACTATTTTTTCCTGTATGCTTACAGAGAGCTACCTCTGTCCTACATGACACGAATGTGTCACACACACTTCAGTGCTTAACTGATGTCTTGAGGAGTTTCACTCTCTCCTCCTTTTTTTGACCACTATACCCCTTGAAAACTTCACAGCACTCTGTAGGAGAGCCTGATTTCCATCTCCAGTTGCTGAGGCAGCAAGCAGAAGTAAAAAGATAAAAAAATTATACATACTGCAAATACATTTTACATAAAGAAACATATATAATAAAGAGAAGTGGATGAAATCAACTTCCAGAGTGCCTCCTTATTTTACACCATTCCAGAGCTTATAAATTTTCAAATCATTATTTAGACTCTTGAAATACAAACTCGTTTTGCAAAAACACTGCAGGGAAAGGAGTTTTAGGAGAATAAGGGTTTTGTATCAAAGTGGAATCACAAAGACCCTTCAGTCTGCCTTGCTTGGTTTCTGTGTGAAAATACAACTAAAAAGTTTATGCACACTTTGCTTAACCCGACTGGAACTGAAAAAAAAGTTCTAATGTGTATACATACTCCTGATGAAATCAACAGAAATAACTGCAGTGTAAAAAAAATACTGCTGTGACCACAAGTTACAATGTGAGTATCTCTTGTATTGCCACAGATGGGACCTTCACAGAAGGAAGGAGGGGAAGTTTCCTCAGAGAGGAAATAGAAGGTTTTTTTCAAAACTGAGAATTTAACATTTTGAATAAAATATGTTTAATGTTTTTGTTTTTATGTAAACAGACCTTAGGAAGTGATCTGACAGCCTTAAGAAATTACCATTTGAAAGAAAAAAGGTCTACATGCTTCATCTTTGATCTACGAGACAGATTTATCACAGGACAGGATGACTGAAGTTTATTCATTAGCTGATAACCTTCACATGCAACCCAAGCCTTTAATCTGCAATAAAGCAGCAAACAAGGATGGGGCTCTAAGGAAAGGAAACTAACTCAGCTTGGCTGAGCAGGGACATGGCAGTGGAAGGGCAGGGGGGAGACAGGGGCACAAAACCGCACAAGAAGAGCCCTGTTCAGCTGCCTGGGCTCCCCCATGCCCCGCACTGCTGGAGACTATCAGGTTCAGATTGGTCCTGTGCAGTTAAACCACGTCTGCATAAGGTGTCTGCTGTCTCTGTGGATGCCCAGAGGTACCTTTCCATTAGCAATAAAATTCACATCACAGCCTGCTGGGCACTCTGAAAGAAAGCTTCCGCTTTAGAAATTTTAGAAATCAAAAGCTATGTTCTTGATGGGGTCTTCCAATTTGTTTCACAGTGCTACTGCCACCAGCACTATTTATATAATCTGTGAGACACTACCACTACTGCAATCCAGGAGAATCTTAAATCTTTGCACCTTCAAAGCTGGAAATTTAGTATAAAAATATAAGCAGAAAAGCAAATAAATAGAAACTGCTTATTAAAATCAAAGCAAGCCCACAATTTCTCCGCTACTAAGATCACAAGTTAAAGGCGTTACGGTCGACACTCTCCCTCATGGTAAAACTTTTTCAAGAATCAAATCTCGCAATTATGGCCACAACTATGGCAGATTTAAATATTTCCAAAAATCTTCTAGAGGAAAAAAGAAAAACAAAATCGTTATTAGCACAGGCTAATGCCATCAATGAGCCACAAAATGAGTTTTCTGAAAGACACCAAATCCTAATTTCTTTTGAATGTGAATTAAAAAAAAAAAAAAGGAAAAGAAAAAAGAAAGTTAACAGGTGGTAACAGTTTGAGTCCTGCTTTAAACAAAGGAAACAAGTGCTCAGGGACACAATGAAAGAAGCAAGGCTATCTAAGGCAACTATGACGGGAGGTAAGGTGGTCAGCATCGACTCCTCAGTCTGACCTCTCCAGCTCTTACAACAGCAATTGCACTGGACTGTCTTTGTAAAATGCTTTTGAGATCTCCAGATAAGTGATCATTAAGAAAGCTGTGTATCTCACAGCAGAGTGATACATGCATTTCTGTACCTATTTCAAACCAGAAACAAAGATGTTAAGCAACATGCCCAAGGTCATGCAAAGCTAAAGGCAGGAACAAACCACAGAGCCCCGACTCTCACAGCCCTTAAGAAAGAATCCATCACAGTCGGGCATGCACTAAAAGAAGTAAGCAAATGTCTCTGTATTTGACAACATCTGACCTATGGAAGGAAGTAGTTTCAAGACAAGTGGCAAGAAACAAAACACAGCTGCAGCTGAAAGCCCTACCAGGGAATAGCTCAGCACCAGGAATAAGTAGCACCACCTTGCAGGATATTTGTCAGACTGCCTGCTGTAGCACCACACTTGCGAGCTACACTCACAAAAAAGGTTATTCCAGACACACAGACACTAAATAAAGGCAAAATAAAATTTAAAAAAAAACCAAAACCTCTTAAAAAAAACAACCTGAAAAGATGCTGGTGTGTGCAACTTGCCACACACAAACAACCAAAACGCTACCAACTGCAATTTCTAGAACATTGTGCACTACCAAGACATGACTACCAGCTGCCTATGAAGTGAATCATCACATTAAAAAAATGTCATTTTCTTTAGTCCACTAAATTTTTTTTCTAGAAGATACAAAATTAAACTATTCTGCATCAAAACCAAAAAACAAATCCAGTAAATACACCTCATTTTTACTTCAGTTTGTCTGTCAGAATTCCTAATATTCTGGTGTTTTCTACTTAAATTGTGTGGGGTTTCTTCTCCAAAATATGTCAAAATAAGGGAAAATTAACCTTTATCAATTTCTCACCCGCTCTAGCTATACTAAAACAAGCAGGAAATGCTCTTCTAATTCTGAAATTCACTTGAAATTTAAATCACAGAATGAAAGAGAAAGAAAATAAAACAAACTAAGTATTTTTCATGTGGTAATGCAAAAAAAAGTCATTATTTTGTATGCTGCAAATATATAAATAAATATTAAAGCTTTTCCTCATTTAAACTGCATTTGGAATATCCTACACCATTAGTTAAAATGACAGAAGAATACAGCTACCTGAAGCCTATGTAAAGAATCTCTCTTTAACAGGCTTTTAAAGATTGCAAGCCAGAGCATCTAAAAAGCACATCCCTGAATAATTTAAGGTTCCTGGCATCTACATTGAAAGTGCTCCTTGGCTGGAGGAACAAAAAAAAAAAGGTAAGAGAAAGAATAAAGGTCATGAAAGATCAGCGACAAAATCACTACTAAAAAAGGTATTTTTTCTATCTTAAAGTTTAACCAGACATGGAGGAGCATGGATTTTTACAGCCAGCCCTTCCCATTTACTGTCAACAGATGTGGTCTAACACTAACATTTACCCCTTGGCAGTGTTAAGTTAAGGCTGTGATGATCTCGGAAACAATACAGGAACAAAACGAACGAGAAGGAAGGAAACTGATCAAGAAGGTGAAGTACAAGACAAATCCTCATTAATAGAAACTCAGTAACAAATAAAAGCCAAAACCTAGAATTTATCAGTAATTTCAAATATGTAACTGACATTTCAGGGCAAAAGAAAAAAAAAAAAAAAGAAAACTCTGAAGAAATAGATCCATGCAAATACATATTATTAAAACAAAATAAAATATGATTATGCTATTAAGACACCAGGCAATCTAGTTTGGTGCAGAGTAACCCCCATTTATAACCAATTGTATCAAGGTCGCATTACAATTCAGTGTTTTGTTGACAATACCAAGTTTTCTTTGCCAACTACATCTTTTAAACATCAGCAAATCCTACCTACTTCCTCTTGTGTCTGTCACAGAAACCATCCAAACAATGGGAGCAAGTAATCTTCACCTCAACAGCTATTGACTTCGAGCAAACTGAACACTTTATTCATTTTTACTCCTGGACTGGAAAGTCCTTGCTGTTCTACAGTATCTGAAAGCCTTGCCACTGATTACGACCAGTTCAGAATCTGGCTCCTCCTCAGTATATGAAAATGGACCTGAAACAATAGGAAACCTTATCTGAGGAAGTTAACACAGGTCACCCTTCTCCAAACGTGAATACTGACTTTATATGGACAGAAAACCAGCTTAATTAGGTTTTATGAATTGGATAAAAATTAGGAAAAAGTGTCACATACAGAATGCTGATGAAAAAAAAAACAAAACACCCCAAAACATTCACCTTTTTAGAGGAAACAGATTTTTACATATTTGCTTTACACAACTTTTTATGTTATTGTTAAAGAATAGTCATTAGGAAGTCACTTGAATGTTCAGCAAACACCTGAATTGCATTATAGAAGGAGATTCAAAAAGAGCAAAACCAACCTGCCTTAAACAGAATTTCTGAGTAAAAGCCTGTAGAAGTGATTCCTCACTCCTTCTGTGGAATTTTTATTTCTTGTGAGAATGGAAATGAAAAAGTAAGAAAATTACACTATTTAATATTCAATTCAATATTTTTCCAGTTCAACTTCAAACAAAAAAAAAAATCTTTTTTATACATATTTTTGTCCCTTAGAACTCAATAAGTTCAGTGCTCACAGAAAGCAGAAAGTTACAAGAAGCTAAACTGTGTTTTGATTTTCAAATTTCAACCAAACAAGCTAGTTGTTATCTACTCTAAATTCCATTCACTCTAAACAAAATTACAAAAAGGTTTTTTGTGATAGGTATGCCAAGTTAAAAAATATTTAATAAAAAGGTAACAGAAGATAGAGCTTTGATGACAAAAAAGAAAGGTTTGAAAGTGCAGGCATTACTTATTCTTATGTTAGTAAGGACCTCTTTCCAGAGGACATAAAGGAGCAACAAAATAAATTTTACTTTTAAACAGGTAAACTGAAGCTTAAAGCATTAAGGGGAAGCTTGACATGCTGGATCCTTAGCTAACAGAAATATGTGTAATTCCAATAACATCAATAATACCACATAAAGTTACACTAGCTGTTGATCTCACTCATAATATCTAAAGCCCACACCTAACTATAAATACACATATTATGTTTGCTTTTTGAAAACTGATTGAAGTTTAATAGCAACTCATAATTGAAATATTCATGGTCCCAAGCTAGCTTTGAAGTTAAATCCCTGAGTGGATAAAGTGGACTGTATATCTAATCTAAACTAAATGTTTCCCTTAGTTACTAATACCAGTGGAGTTTCACTAGTTAAAATCATTATTACAGAAAACAAATGCAAAACCCACAGCACTTTAAGGGGCAGTTAATCCTGCTCAGTGCTAGGACACAGCACATGATCTCGGCAGTATCAGTTCCTCCACTACCTTCCACATCTTGCTTCAAGAGCTGACTTCTTCAAATCACCAAGCTGGTCATTTCTAGGCAAGAAAATTTTAACCACATTGTTCCAGAATTGCTACTGTTACTGAAGCTTCTTAAGTCTCCTTTCAATGTTTCAATTTAATATCACAAGTTTCAATTTAACATCACAAGTTTCAATTTAACAGCATAAATCTGACTTGGCTTTAATCTGTCTCTCCTTTCTCAAACAATGAAGCTAGAAATAAAATGTCATTATTTTCTGTACCTGGGCTGCAGATTGTAACTGTTTCACTGGAGCACTTCAGTTTTCTTTACATACTTTGCATATCACACACTCCCCCCACCTATATACAGCTCCATAAATGAAATTTCTGTAGCAAACCACAGTTTCGTTTAGATACCTTTGAACTAAAGTGGCTATGACTTCTGCCCTTCCTCATTTTTGGGTCAATTAAATGTATTAAACACTAAGTCTATGAAAGCTTGTCCATTCTCTCCCATGTAAAAAAAAATACAATAAAATTAGAAAAAAATAAAATTTATTTAAATAATTTTTTTTTAAAAAAGTTAAGTGCTTCTACCAGCCTGCTGCCAGTAACGGGCTCAGTACTGCACAGTTATAGACTATACAGAGCAAGTCATTATAATGGAGTTTGAAGGCAGGCTTGGATCCTAGAGAAAACAGTCACAACTGTGCTACTTCTGCAGCAGTAATTTCCCCATGGCTTTGGTTATGTTGATCTCTGTTCCTGTTTTGCAGAGCCCACAGCTACATACATTATATCCAAGTATATGTCTGAAACTCCATAACCTTTGCCAGAGTAACTCTCCAGGAAGCTCTCCTGACCTTTACTTAAGATAAAGAAACCAACTGAAATGAAGGAATAAATGTTCCTTTGATAATACTGTGTAAGCTGTGGCTAAGGAACTTTGAAACACAACAGCATTAATAAAATAGCCATATTAGGAGAATTTCTTTATCACCAAAAGCAGTGGCCAGCTTCAATGGGGCTTTTCATTCACAGTCCACAAATTATTTTCCAAGAATCATTGACTTGTTGTGTAACGATAATTGTGGGTTAATAGAAGCCCCAACTGAACTTTGTACTCTTACACAAAGGATATATGCATGAATGACTATATTTGGACACAGATCCATATGTAAAGTAACATATCTGATTTTCCATTTATAGATTGTTTTGTCTTTCATATTATAATTTAATTAAAAAAAAACCCAAAAAGTCTTTGAAGACAGAGGTAAAAAAACCCCTCTGCTATAAAAGACAACTTTCAAAGTTTAAAAGTGACCATGATTGTTGGTTAGCATATGTACAGGAACTTTGAAAGAAAAACAAATTTAAATTGTTGCTGTGCAGGGATACTATCCTGCACAGCAACAATTCCAGGGGATTTTAAAAAATTGTGGGCTTTTTTTTGCCTCACAAAATGCTGTTATGAATACTCTCAATGAATTCTTCTTAAAACAGCTTCTTAATAACTGGAAAAAATAATCTAAAAGATTTATAGGAAAATTCAGCAAGTGTGAATTTGTTTCTTGGGTTAAAAACTATTTTAATGCAATTCCTCCTAATCTCTCTAATATTAATCTTAACATTTCAGTACATGAATGCTGTGTTTAACAGCTATCTGGTTTAGCGAACTGCAGTAATTCACCCCAATAGGATAAACTATTTAAGTTATTTAGCAAAATGGAAAAGCTACCATGTGTTCTGCTACAATCAGCAGACACTGTTTAGAAGAGACCTCTGATGATGGGGAGAAGCCTCACCAGGAAGAAGAAAACTGCAAAAAGAAGCTCCAAGAAGTCTGTGACTTTGTCAGATGTTTCTCAAACTGGGACATTCTCATCACCCAATACCACAGAACAGCAGGTATAGTAAAAGGGAGCCAGCATTTAACAGAATAGTAGTATTTTAACAGGTGAAACTTGAGGGGTGCAGGCTAATAAAAATAAGTTTAGGGTCTTGTTAAGTAAGTGGAAAACAGTGCAAAGCACCGAGCTTAACATAACTCCTGCTTTCACCAATTAACTCAGAGGAAAATATTGCTTGAGCAAGAAAATGCCACATGCTCAGACAACTTAAAAATGCTTCAGCTGTGGCTGCATCTGATTGATTATGTTGAGAATTTTATCTATTTATTCATACACGAAACATGTTGAGCAGCCTGACTTCTGCTCAGCAGATGCATCCTATGTCCCACAGTATCTGATCTGTACTGGCTAAAAAGCTCCTCTGCTCCCTCGACAGACAAAGAAACTCCTTCCACCTCTGCAACCTAGGTTTTTCCATGCTTCCCTGGGGTTGTGGGTGGAAATGACAGGAAAGGGCCCCCTGCTTAAGGTTATACATTCAGCCCAAACAAGTTCTTTTGGCTGCACATCAAAATACCACTTGCTTTATCTACTCATCACACTGATGTCACTGACCAGCAAAAGGAGCTATCACATGACCACAGATGACACAATAAATAACAAATACGAAGACACAGATATAAATAATCAAATATATATATATATATATTCTAAGAAAGTGATGCTTTGTAGTATACTTACAACTTTCAGCCTGATAGTCTGGCACAAACTGCTCATCATTGTCAGGTACCTGAGCTGAAGATAGGAAAACAAAAACAAAACAAACAAACAAAAAAGCAAGAATTAAAACAAGCCATTAAAGCATAAATAAAGACTCTTGTGCTTAATTCAAAGCACAGTCAAGTTTAAAATTATGATTTCTTGTTTCTTCATTGTTGAGTATGAAAATCAGGCAAGCGCGTCATTTTAATATCAGATAAACCCTGGGGTGAAGCTGTGTGGTGCAGTGTGAGTCCAGAGAAGTCCTGGCACAGAGCAATGAGAATGGGAGGATGTGGGGACTCACTGGCCCTGCCTCACTCCCTATACCAGGGTCTGGACCTACCATGCCACTGGTAAAACGCATCTGTGCTCATTTTCAAAATATCTGCACATAAAGTCCACATAAAACCAAATTCTACTGATTAATGCTTATGCTTCTTTAACCTGAAATTATCACACCTTCAGCTTACTTAAAAGTGATTCCAATTGTTCGTGGCAGTCAGCCAACACAGTAGGGATTTTCTGTTATTGTTTTAAATATTCAAAAAGAACTATTTTACCAGACCACAGAATTCCTGGTTCAATGACAACATTTCAGAAATCGAAAAAAGATTTACTTAAAGCAAAAATCATGATTAATATCCATTTGCCTTATGTAAGATCGTCTTTGCTTTTAGGAAACTTCCATCACAAACCTGGGCTGCTAAGTACAATCATTTCACGGTCTGCTGATAGATAATTTTGCTCCTCTGGTACCACAGTTCCTTTTCATTGTATATCCAAGACATTAGCCATCTCTCAAATTGCGTGGTAAACTCATTTAAACCATTTAAGCTGAAATACCGCTAAATGTTTATTAAAGGCGAATACATTCAGATAACTGCAGAACATTACACTGAGAAACGGCATCCTCAGAGCATGACTGCCTCTGGTACATCGCGAGAGAGACCCAGCTTATCATCTTCTAACTTTGTCATCTTTTCCTCAACGTACAAGCTAACTGGAATCACCACAGCAAAGCTGCACAAAATTATCGTTTAAAAATACTTTACACAGTTCTTGTCTAAAGACAAGCAAATAATTCATACGATCTTAATTAAAAGTTAACATCTGCCATGATCTGGTTACCCAACAAGATTTAAAAGGTAAATGCTGCTTATATAACCATTTATCGAAACTGTGACTATCAAATGTCCTCAAATATGTGAAATGATAAAATGTAACTTTAATGCCCTTCAGAACACTTTCTAGTATAGGAAGTGCATATTCCCCATTATATAGGTGCAATTGCTACTAGTTTTAATATAATTAGTTTGAATTAAAAATAGATATTTAATTAAAATTACTCACAATTATTTTGAATGTGCACTACAGTACTCTTCCTGGACCAGATCTCCACTCCTTACTCAGGAAATATTTCTAATGACTTAACTGGAAGTTTTTTTCCTGGGCAAAGAGTTCAGAATCAGGCTCATTATACTGAAAAATTATTTGCTCGGGGTTTTAAAATAAATTTAAAATCCTACTGTCTTAATTGCAGCAAATGTCCCTTAAAAACAAATGACCTTGGAAATGTGCAAATACAGATTTGAAAAGAAGTGTGAGTATGATAAATACACTAAGTGTAATTAGCCTTAATTTGAAAAAAAAATAAAAAAAACATAGCTACTGTTGCTTTGTTGTTTGAGTTTCTAATTAAAAAAAACCCAACAAAATCAAACATGACAGTAACCCATCCCTCTAGAATAAACCAGTACCTCTGAGGACATGTTGGCTCCTCGCAGTTTGAAGCTGTATAAAACAGTACCAACCCAAATATTCCCAGTATTTTGATGCATTCAATTTCTCTTTCTTCAGAGAAACCACAGAAGTTTTTACCAAGAATGAACTCAGGGACAGGATGAGCCCAAATACTAACACTCTGCAATTTCTGACACTTCACATAATTGACTACACGTGGATGTTTGGCATTTTCCTTACAAAAATGCCAACTATTTGACTGTCACAGAAAAATCTGATTATGAAATCAAGGTCGCCTACTTAAAAATCAGTTTTTAAGATTTCTTATATTTCCAATTGTTTTTGAAGCACCTGTGAGTACATTCAGAGTTAAAGTAATTGAATCAAGTAACTTCTTGTTTACAGAAGACATCCCACACATTTTTCTTAAGCCAGCTATCATTTTAAAATGCAGCAAGGAGGTTAGCAGAACTAATTTTTTAACATGCACCTGCATTTTATATATACATGTATATGTAGAGATATATATATAAAATTTGTGAATCTAGGATATCTTAAAAAGCCTCAAAGAAAACAAAACCCCTCCTGTTTAAATAAAGAGGCTACATTTAGTGATTGCAGAGCTGGGATAGAAATCTCATCTAACTTTCCAGAGAGCATACTCTCTCTGCACACTGGACAGCTTCACCAGTGTTTCATTCTGGTTTTATCAGTTTAATTTGACTTAGTCCAGAAAAAAATCTGCTGTAGAGATTTATGTATATATCAGTAATTAAGGTCCTTTTTTTTTCCTCAGCCATAGAGTAAGAAAAAAATAAAATATATCTGGTTGAACTGTCATGGAAACCACTAAATAACTGCCATTAACCCTGATTTGCTCTTGTTTATGGAGTAAACAAGAATGATGTACTTCATTCATGGATCCCCAAAATTTATGAAGGCATATTTAATAGAGAAAGAGCACATCACTTTATCGGTACTCTTGAAACAGGTGGAGGCTATGCTGTCAAAATTTACTTTAAATGCAATATTAACATAGCCTTAAAAGCCTCTGCAGAGAAAAGAACACAGCAAGTTAAGAAACCCTGCCAAATAACAACAAAACAAATAACGATATCCAAAACATTCAAACTAGGAACATGCATTTCCTACTGGAATGTAAATTTAGTAGCATCAGTACCTTAGCAATGAGCCCACAAGCCTATATGGAGAAATTAAAAGGACCTGCTAACTGGTGGAAATGAGAAATTATTTCTTCACTTAATCTGGCATTATTCTTAAACAAGCAGAACTGAAACTTGCACATGATCATACTGCTGAAAAGCAAGCAGTCCTCATCATACAGAGACTCCTTCCACCAGCATCTCACAGTGAGATGCTAAATCGTTCAGCTACATCATCCCATTACTCAAGCAGAAGAGGGGTTTTGTACCTGGATTTTGGATAATGACAGGTAGATTTTGCAGCAAATTAAACAGACAGGTAAAGACACTTCAACATGAATGTCTAAAAGGAAAATATAACTTGCAGTGTCACAACTGTCTACACATTTATATACACAGGCCATTAATTTCCTCTTTTATTCACAAATACTGCAACTTAGCAAGGATGCCATAAAAGCTTCTGTTAACATACACAAGACACAATGCATAAATCACCAAATTTTTTTTTTTTTACTTTGCCATTCAGAGGGAAATTGAAAAAAAATATCTGAAATGATCATTCATCTGAAAGAGAACATTTCCTTGAGCTACTTAATTATGGGGGTTTGAGAAGGCAAGTATATTCCAAAAGACTAATAAAAGGTTTTGAAGGATATTAAGCACGTGGCTTTTACTGCTTACAGCAGAAGCAGCTACATTAGTTCATTCCACATTCAGAGCCATCAAGTCTCAGACTCCTGAAGCAGACAACATCTGCAGCATAAACTATCCAACTCAGCCTAGAATATTACAAAAGTTTTCTTTTTCTTCTGACTATAGCTATAATGTCTCAAGAGGATTTGGAAAGCATGCAGAAATGTTAATGATGATCTTGAAGATGTTATCTGTTTAGGTTTTACAGTTTCACTACCTACTGAGCTATGCAAACATTCACAGCACAAAAATACTTAATACTTGTTTGTAGTTTTCAGAGCTTTAAACACTCTTTGAAAGGCTGAACTGATGGCTCATTTCGCAAAGGAAAAGCAATTTGGAGGAAAAAAAGTCTAGAACTCGGGCCTGTTAGCTTGCTTTCATTGCAAGTAAACAAAAAGTCCCCACTAACAAGCATCCAGGACAAAAGGAGTTAATATTTAATTAAAACCAGCTCTATCCACTGTAACAATGACCTGGAGCCAAACAAGGCAGAAGATGTATGAGTCATTCTTTCTGCCAGTGAATGAGACAGCTGATCTCCGAAGCAATTCCTCAAGACAAGCAGTCAGAACTGGAGTTCTGCCTCCATTCACAAAAACACAGTCCAGCATGAACCATGTGGCCCCAACCACAAGCTTTTCATGTCACACCCTTCCAGAAAGCTACAGCAAAGTAAACTTGAACTTTAGGCATAAACACAGTGATTTCACTGCTTTGTCTCAAGATGCAGCACAGACCTGCTGAGGAACGTTATTTAATAAATGAAAAGTTAAGCAAACTATAAAGGACTTAAACTTAACTCTTCCTTCTCCCACTCACAAACTGCTTCCAAAAGCTCAGCTGCACTCCAGAGAAAGGTGTTCCTGTTAAAAAAAACTGGAAACTTTCCAGAAAAACAAGAAGCTGAAAATGCTTCACTTAAAACTTTATTTTGGGTAGCAGAACACTTCCTGCGGTACTGTGTGCTCTGACCTCATGCTTCACTTTTAGAGCTAAGAGCAATTAGTTTTAAAATATCCATCATTTATTCAAAGTGGCAAAAGAAATTGAAATTGACAGGAAATTCTATATGAGCAGTAGTATTTTGGCCTCAGCTAAAATAAGACTTCGGGCCTCAACAGTAATGGGTCTATTGAGTTTTCTTTGATTCATTGTCACTTCGGAATATCTGAAAGACTGGCTAAATTGTAAATATTCCTGCAAGAGCTGCGGTGGGGGGTGTTGGTTGGTGGTTGTTCTCTTTCCACGGGAACAACTGTTTCTAACAAAGACACATTGGGAAGGCTAAACAGTGATAAATTTCAAGATGGTAAAAAATATTATTTCCCATAAGCACTGGATTTGCTGTCAAAACAACCCCAAACCCTTTTTACATAACGTGAGATGCTCTGACTAATAAACTTAAATGCAGTTCAAAACTAGCTCCAGATCTCAAAATTCTTCCTTATGTGAATAATCCCTAGGACTATGAAGATGGGTTTGCAGAATCTGCTCTTCATTTGCTGCTATACTAAAAATGAGAAAAAAACTTAGCTTAAAAGGAGTATTCACATTTAATGTTTTGCTACATGCCTCATGGCTAGCAAACCCCTCTACACTTTTGAAAATTACTGTTTTGAGTAAAATTATTTACTTTTCTAGAAAACAAGAAAAACATGAAAAAGTTTATTACTACACAGACTTTCAGACCTGTAGATTTTTGGTGGGTGTATTTCTTTTGGATTTTTTTTTTTTAAGTAACATCCCCTTCCCTCCCATTTTGTCTTATCTGTTCATTTTTTTTTGTGCAGGTATTTATGATCATGAGCTGTGAGTACTAGAAAATCAAATCTATCAGATCACTAGAGTCCACCAGAAAAAAAAAAAAAAAAAAAAAAAGACGATTCTCTGTCCTACAAACTGAAAGTGTTTTCCCTGCTTTTAGGAGTGTTTGTTCCTGTCAGGCAGATTTCAGCCATGGAGGTATTAAATTACTATTTCTTGACTCTTATTGCTCCTATAAAAATGTGGATAGTTCTTGAATGTGGCTACATACCATCTGCCTGACACCGGGTAAATTTTACAACTTTATGGCAGAAAAGAGCTAGTTAGCCAGATTAAACAAAGCCACTCTAACTAGACTAATATTTGAAGATCCCGTACTTTCTTTTATTAAAAACAATCCTTCAAGAACTAGAAATTATTTCCTTTCACACCTCCTCATTTAAGAAATAAACTACAAGTCAACACTCGCTTAGACATCACTGCAACACTAGTGGGTCCTTCACATCAGGAGAACAGAGGGAACAAACTTATTTTCTCAAGTTCATTCCAAAGTTGGCCAATAATTATTTGACAGAAATAACTTTTAGCTACTAAGAAGCAGCTTCTGAATACAAGTAGCCTGAAGAAGCCATCCACACAATTTAGCTGAGTTGCGGTAGAGGCATGAACCCGTTACCTGTAGCTGTTACTTCAAACCACTTACTGTTTACTTTTTGGATGTTTTTCAAATCACACAAAGAACACTATTTCATTTTTTAGTATATTACTATCTGATAAGCTTATTATCTATTGCTCTAAGAAGCAAATCTAGTGCATAAATTAATTATTTGTCTTTACTTGGGATGCCTTTTATGTATCTTGAACAAGCTGTGGGAGAAATTAGTATCTAAATAATATTAAATAAAAATCGGAGTTTTTTGTTAATCTATTATTCCCCAAAACCAAATGCTTTCACCATAGAAAGGAGACACTCACTCACTAACAATTTGTTCTCTCTTCATTTTTTTCCACAATAAGAAGGAAGAGCTACCATGACAAGACAACATTAGATTAATATTTTAACCATTTTTTCAAGTCATTGAACAATTTCTACCTGACAGAACCAATCTGATTCCAAATACTTGGAATCAATAAAGTCATTTTATGGTATTATCATGTCAAAATGTTGCCACTGAGTTAATTAAATATAAAACAAAAGAAAAGATCTGAATAATATTTCTCTTGGTTAGCAATAGGCAACTTTGACTATTTCAAGATTGAACATTGAAAAAATTATTAAAGGCTTCCTATTTTCAATTTCTAGCATCAGAAAACAGCTATACTCTATCTTCTGTCTTGCATAACAGTTGACATGGGGCAACCTTATTCAGAGTAAGTTCTACATCAAAATAATTGATATTCTTTCTTACATATATACTACTACACAGAGTAAGAAGCAAAACTCATTTCCATAAAAATCTACTATGCAGGTAGTAGAATACATTTGTGAGCTCTCTGTAAGTAGTATTCAACTTGTTAATTAAGTAGTAATAAAATATTAAACAGGTTACTGAATTGTTTACATTTGGATTAATACTTTAATACAAGTGAACCTCCCACCATTTCCAACACAAAAGGAATACATTTATTTTCTGTTTACTTGTTTACCACCAACTTGTCACAGGTGACACTGGCTGTAAAAATCTTCAGGCTGAAATACGTAATGCAGTAAGGACAGCTTCAGGAAAAGCAAAACAAAGAAAAATCCACAAGCATTATTTTTGTGGGTCATAAAATGCAACTCACTTTCTTCTCCTAACTAATAAGTAGATTTTTGACCTGGTTACTCCCCAGTGGGGATCTGAACTAGTGGGAGAAACCTGGTCAACTGCCACTGCTTTTCTTAAAAAGGGTCAAGATGTTTTAAAATTTCATGGTCATTTCCCTGGCTCAAGAGCATTATGAAAAGAAATATGTAAACACTACTGATGCTGCCAAATTGGCAGACTTCTAGCTTAGGAAGGTCCAGAAGAACATAAATGGACACATCTAGCAATGGGTAAACAAGTCTGATTTCAAAATCTGTTTCCTGGCTAAGCTCATCCATATAGACATTTGAGCAGAGCTACAATGTCCTCAAACACTAGCATATTATAAAGACTACCAGAAGTTGTTAAGGGTGGGTATTTTTCATAAAACTTTGGGAACAAGTTAATAGCTTAATATTTGATGTTTTCATCTTAACTTTTAACTTAGTTTTAGCCTTAAGAAAAGCTGTACAAAGTTTGTGCTTAATGAAACCATGGCATGGCCCAAAACAGAGGTTTCTTAAAGTATTTCTAGAACACTGAAACACCTGTAATATTTCGTTGCAACATACTATGGACAAATAGCGTTATTTAGCTTTATTACTTTCTGCTAGGAAAAAAAACAACTTTTTTTTTTTTCATTTTTATTCATTAATCATCCCAGATTATTTTATCTGCCTTTATAAAGGTTATTCAACCTAGCTGACATGGGACCAGACACCTTCTCTCTCAAAACCCATCTAAATTTATTCAGTGAAATACACTGATAAAGAGGTAAAAAGACTCTCAAACAAGTGATTCTAGTCTAAAATAAGCAGTGCCTTCAGAATAAAAATTGGCATTACATTAATTTATGCACCTATGGAAATGATCAAATTAGTTTTTAATTCTGTATTATTTTTCAAACTTCCATTATTATCTGCACATGCATTATGAATCTGCCTGTATTTTTCTGACCGAAGATCAAAGAAATTTAATCATTTTTCAGAAACAAAACCATCCATGCCAGTGAAAAATATTAAACTGAAAGTTAACCTCTCCATTAAAATATAGTATCTTTTGAGTAGCATTTTAACATGCTTCTGATTTCCTAACATGAATGAGATGATACAATGTAAAGAGTTCCTGAGGAAAATTACCACAGGGAGACAGCTACAGTTGCATCTGACCATTATACTACAAAAATGATCTTAGTACAGGACATCCTGTTTTCAATTATTAGGGAAGAATTGTATTAGTTCATAAAAATATATCCTCTGTTCCATTAATTTCAGGAGGGCTTTTTGATTACACACAGAATAACCCCATACTCAAACTAATACTAGCAGAATAAAAATGTCATCAAAATAAACAATACCTCACAACTTATTTATAGGTAAAGAAACTACACAAAAAGCTGTTAAAACAGAATCACGACATAAGAAAGTAGTCATCAGCAATATTTCCCTCTTTCTGTGAACACCAACAGCAAGCATTTCACCCTAACATCCCTCCTTTCAAAAAAAAAAAAACAAAAAACCAAAAAAAACCCAAAACCAGAACATCTCTTCTATAGACAGCTGTGCATAGTCCTGTACAGGAAAAAAATTAAACATATGTGAATACTCACATTCATTTAAATCAGGATGAATCTGGAGAGATTATTTTAACTTGCATCAAATTTATGTCTATTTCAGATGCAGAAGTTTACATAAAAAAATTTACCAGAAATATTAAGAACAGATAATGCACAAAAATCTTTATGATTAAAATAAACAGTACTGCAAATATCAAAGGAAAAAAAATCAGAAAATGTTGATGAAAACAAATAGATTTGAATGAGCAGAAAGGTATCTTGCAACTTGTTAAAGTTCTCCTAATGCAGCAGCACATTTTTGTTATTGTTAAATGAATCTCTCAACAACTACCCAAAATTCAGATTTGTACATTATTGTTCTTAAACCTTCTCTCTTCACTAGAATGTGCTCTGCAAGGTTATTTGAAATACTTAAAAGAACATGCATGTGTAAAACAGACTGATGTTAGTTTTCTAATCACCCGGTACAGAATCTCACAATTACAAATACAAAGACAAAAATAACATGCAAAATATTTAAAGGTTTCTGGAAAAAAAAAAAAAAAAAAGAAAAGAAATAAAAAGTACTGGTTAAGTACTTCATACACACCTAATGTTCTGTGTTGTGAACAAGGTGGAAAGAAGACACTTGCACTTAAATCTTGAAGCATCCCGTCCCGATGAACCCAGAGAAACTAATTTCTGCCATCAGAAAAGTACTCCACCAGAACACCAAATAATTATATGTGCTGCTGAAAAGGAAACAGCAAGCCCAGTTCTGGCTGTATGTAGTCTCTCGAGGTACAATAATATAAACCTGATCAATTGCAATTAAAATCTGAACAGAGGCTTAGAACTTGAAGTCTTGGTGCATTAGTTCTTGCCAAAAGCAGATGTGATTGTGAGCTGGAAGCAATTTCTCCTGGTAATTTGTGATGACACTGGGTAGAGCAGCCCCAGAGTCCCCAAAGACAAACTCATCAGAGGCTCTAATGTATGCATGACACATGAGGTGGCTCTTTTAGAGCTCAATTAATTGGGCTGAACATTAAGACAGCAAGTTCAGGACTTTTTTTTTCCCCTCTAGAGTTGTTTTTTCCTCTTTTTACAAGCAGTTTTTTCCCTTACCTTCTGCAAGCCATGTCTCCTGTAACTGGCTCAGATCTTGAAAGAGTTCTGCAAAAATATAAAGACATGGATAAAAGACTCACATCTTTAATCTCTTCATAAGATTAAAATATGTTCAAAAATATTTTTTTCCCTAAGAACAATATACATTAATTCTGTTTTGGCAGTCAAATGTACAGACAAAGCAGGCATTTTGAGGCAGTTAATGATTTTTCTACACCTATTAATAAAAACCCAAGCAATTACTGTATTTTCAGCTCCTGAAATAATAACCAGAATCTTAACAGAGCTCTGTAGTATAAAAGCCTCATTCAGCAATACATAGAAAAGTTAAAAATTATAGTATTTCTTACATGTGAACTATTTCTTCTTATACAATTCAGGCCTCCTCCTGTAATATCTGCCCCAGATAAAGCTTGCTCGGACTTCCACAGTTCTGCCTGAGCAATAACTGAGTGTTTTTAATAGTAGGGTCATAACTATCATATAAAAATTCTGAAGCCATGACCTGAGATGCTGCAATAGCAAAGAGAAATGGGAAATCTTTTGTACTTCCCCTTATGTTTTACTTCATATGCCATGAGAATCACCACTATTTCCTCTGTGCTGTACTCACTGTACTTCTTTAAAGCTAAAACCACTTTCTTCATGGACTGAGTTTTGCAGCAGCTTATCTTCTGCAATTCACTGAAATCAGTTACTTACAATGGGTGTAAACCAGAGCAGCATTTGGCTTACTTGCAAATCTCAGGAACTCAGTTACGAAAATTCTGTTTGCTAAGACTAAGTAGGATATTTGAACTAACAAATGGTTTATTTTTAATTTACTGTATTTTGAGAGAGACTTCCTCTTTTATGAATGCTGACAGATAACTATTTACATATACTTAAATGACAGAGGCTATTTATTTATCCTGTGGACTGATACCCCACATTCACTTTGGGAAATTACTTAACTGAAAATCAGAAAGTTGCTTCCTTTTCAATCTACTTTTCCAGGCAAGTAGGGATTTTGAAAAGTGTGTCAATGTGTTCTTACCCTGATAATATTTATACAGGAGTAAGTTATAGGCCTCTACATATCTTCCTGTATGTCTTATGTACTTTCAGAGCTGTAGGCGTAGCATATGTACATACCTTGTAACCTAAAGAAGTGTTAACAGCTATTACCAGCCTACAGTTCCCAAGCTACAATCCTGAGTGGCTACTGATGGGGCTAAGTTACAAATCTTTGGCCCTCCAAAACTTTCTCCACACTGGGCTTCTTTAACCGAAATTCCCTGGATCTTTAACCTTGTTAGTGTCATACTAGAGAAACAGGACATCAGACAACAGAAGTCTGACTATACAGTGAAGCAGGTGAAAACCAAGTCTCCACACCCACATTCTCTCACTCCTGCTACCACCAGCGAAGACATACCAGGAAAGAGGACGTTAAAAGATGGGAGGGATGAAGAATGCCTAAATCTGAAGAGGCCTGATGGTGAAAACACCAGGTGCCATGACTTGTGTCAGATGCTGCAAAGGCTTGGCTGAAGTGCATGACATCCGCGTGCCACATGTGCACAAAATGCAACAGGGTAAGTTAAGGAAAGACTTTCAACTTTATAAATTTATTGCCTTTGCCAGTTTGTTTCACATTAGTAAATGTAGTTTTCTTGTCTTGTTTATTCAGATTGATCTAGATATATTTATCTCCAAAATAAATTAATAAAGAGCTCTCAAAAAGCATCTCTGCATTAGTAAGAAAGGGAGAAGGAGAGAGGGGGGGGGGGGGGAAACAACAAGCCCTCACCTTCTGAATCATGAGCCAGGTCTCTGTTAATGAATTTTCTTTTCCTGACATTTGTCGGTCTCTCATTACAGTTTCTCCCACGCGGATTCTATATACAGGAAAGATCAGTTACTTTAGAAATCTGAGGTTTGAGATTTGGTTGGGTTTGTTTTGGGCTTTTTTTTTATTTAATCAGGAATATGCAAAGTTGGCATAAATTCTTTACATTTTCAAACAGGGAAACGGTTACCACAGGGAGACTTACGTCTTGCAAGCCTTCAATTTCTAACAAAAGATATTGCTGAGTACCTAACATCCTCCAAAAGATTCCTGTGTCTAAACGCAACACAGTTCTACCTATCTATGTAGACATCTATTTGTACAGATACATATATAATGTGCTCAAGCAGCAACACAATACCAGTCGTATTTTTAGCATCTAAAGTATACAAACCTACACGATAGCCCATAAATCCCCATAGCATAAGCTATGCAGGACAAACCAGATATGAAATTTTAATAGACTGCTTTGTTTCCCTGTGTTACTTATAAAATTGTTTGCAAAGTCCTGAAAGGAAAAAAAAAAAAACCAAAAAAAACAGAGGGAAAAAAAAGGTTAATGTTTGCCTCAACTTCATTCTTCTGAACGTTGCAGGCAAACGCAGCCAGAAACTTTGAATGCAGCTGCTGCTGCTCTCGCCTCCCTCATCCGCTAATCATGTGCATGATTTTTTAATCATCCCAAAACTGTCTTTAAAAGAACACGATGCTTTATTGCAACAACTAAGAAGATAGGCTCATCTTGCAAGCAAAGCTCCCAGATGAAGAGTCGCCCCTACAGCGGTAACAAAGCAGAGACTGTGTCTGTAAAACTCCCCCACAGAAATAAGTCGGAGTCAAGTTTATAAACACCAACTTTGAACTGATCACTCACATTGGTGACCATGTAAGGCACTTGCTGGTCATAAAATCCATCCATTCTGCAGCTCTTCCAGGAGTCTTAGTTCAGTGTTTTATTTACTGGGCATTTGATCTGGAGATTTCCTCGGGATCTGGACTCCAATCAGCCTAGAGGGGAATACAAGATGGCTTTTAGATTTAAGGAAAAAAAAAAAAAAAAAAAAAAAAAAGGCAGCATGAATGAACTGCTTGCATTTGCATACCTAATTAACCTCAAAGAGTCCCATTCATAAAAACAACCCTCCCTTCTCTGCCTTCACCTGGGTTACACGCTTCTGCCAGCAAAACGCGGAGCAAAAGCACTCCGCGGCGGCAGCCAGCGGGGCGAGAGGCAGGGCTTTATTTACACTGCGCGCCGCGCCCGCGGGCGATCCGCGCCGGCGGCAGCCCCGGCTCTCGCAAGCGTGTGCTCAACTCGTAATGGCGAACGCGGGGCTCGCCGCGCACCTCGCGGCGGCGGCGCCCGGCGGCCACGCACACACCGCACACACCCCACACACACACACACGGCCCCCCCGCCCCACGCACCAGCCACCTTCTCCCACGGGATCGCTCCCGCAGCCCCACCGCCGCCGCGCAATCCTGCGGGGCGGTGGGCAAAGTTGCTGGGGAAGACCCACCTGAAGGCCACGCGCGGCGATCGGCTGCAAAAAATTCCCTCCAAATTTAATAAAAACATTAATTATTCCCCGGCACTTCCCCCTTGGAAGCCGCGAGCGCCACTGACAGAGCTCAATCCCGTGGTTTTTCCTCTCCTCCTCCTCCAGGGGCCCCCGAGCCGCGCCGGCGGATCCCCGCCGCCCATTGGCTCCCCGCGCCCCCCGCCGGATCGCCGGATCGCCGCGCGCCCGCCCGCCCCGGCCCCGGCCCCGGCCCCGGCCCCGCCGCCCCGCCCGGCCCCGCGGGGGGCGACTCCGCCGCCGCCCCGACCCGCGCCGGCGGCGGGGGAGGGCGTCGGAAGCGGGCACTCGGGTGCCCGGGGGTACCCCGGGGCCGTGCCGCGAGCACTCCGTGTCCCCTACGCCCCCCCGGGTGGCAAGGCAACCCCTTCCATTCACAAAAAAAAAATAAATATATATATATTTAAAGAAAAAGTTTCGCCTCCCTGACTCCGTAAAGCAAAACACTCCCCCCACGCACACGCGCTCCCTTTCTTGGTGGCAGAGCTGCCCCGCAAAACGCCGCGGGCGCCCGGGGGTGAGCGCGGCGAGAGACACTTCGTACCGTTTTGCCCGGAGCTGGTGGCATCCCAGGGCTCATGCTTGCTCTAGGTTTGGGGCTTTTTGTTGGGCGGTTTTGGTTGGCGGTTTTGGTTCTTTTTTTGGTTCTTTTTTTTTTTTTTTTCTTTCGTTGAATCATAGAAAGCAATTTTTATTTCTACGAGGATGACATAATTTCTAGGTTTTGTGGACAGAATTTGGCAGCATGCATACACCGGATCTAGGGGAATTTTTGGTGTAGTGGAGCCAGGACCTCTCAAGTTAAGGAGTTCTGAGGACTTCTCTAAAGAAAACAAGCTTTCTGTTCTTTGAACAGAGTGGATGTTGGAAGGCTGTGTCCGAAAACTGCCAAAATGCACCAAAGCAGATTGTGTGGTTTCATAACAGCTATATTTGTCCTCTCTTTGAGCAGTGAATTCCAGGTATCACAGCAGTCAGGTGGTAAATTTAGGTATTCATGACGCTGTCTTGCTGTGAGATACGAAGTTTCAGATTTCTATGATCTGATGTAGTTCAGCGCTTAGCAAGCAGAGCCCCAAGCTAGCAAGTCTAGCTTCTCACTCAGCCCTTTCTGAGGGCTCACTTTATAGCTAATGTGTAAAGCCAACTAAAGAAACCTTTTGCATAATTTCCCTGTGGTGGTTTTAACAATATTCAGGTTTCTTCTTCTTCTGTACGACTTTGTTTTGAAAATTGTAATTGTTTCATTACACTCTATTCTGGAGCATATTACTTTCTGACACAGCACTTTTATTGTCCTCCTTTCTGATCTCACTATCCATACTCACTTGACACTTGTCCTGTCCAGCTGAGGGAGAGAGAAGCACCATGTTCCCACAACTTCTGTCCCTCCCATACGGCCTTCGTAGAGAAAACATCCACCAGGGAAAACAGCAGCTTGTTTTCTGTGTTCTTGTTCCTTCTGTTTTCACACACCCATCCCAGCACACCCGGAATTACAAGAGAGTAATGATATCCTAAATGCAAAAACCTATAATAATTTTATTGTGCTCTTGACCAAGTCTCTCAGTTGCTGTTCCTGTAAGCCACTTTTGTGATAAAATAATTGGTAATTCTGCCCCTCCGCCATGGGCAGCTCTCACTAGACCAGAATTCTCAAAGCTGCATCCAACCCAGCCTTGAACACTGCCAGGGATGGGGCACTCACAGATTCTCTGACGAGGCTATTGTTTTCTTATTTATACCCATACTCAGACTGGAGCAGCTGCCGAGCTTATGGGAAGGCTGTGGCTACAGATATGACCCTGGGAAGCAAGTGACCACTTTAACCCCTGGACCAGCAGAGCCGATGAAGCCCCTGTCTCCAGCTGACCATCCCACCCCACTGGATGGATATCTTGAGCCACCATCAAACAGCTCCCAAAGCACTAGACATTACCACGTATCCTTCTAAATCAAAATCAGTAATGGATTTTCTTATCTTTAAACAGTGCACTAAAAAGTTTTGGTGTGTCAGTCAGCCAAGGTAATTAAACCAACATCAACCGAAGTTTCCAGAATTACCTCAGAGCCATCATATATTAGGTATTACCTATGAAATTCACACTTCTGGGTCCCACCTTGCACTTCCCTACACCACAACCTGCACCTCACAAAGTCTGGCACAGCGCAGTGGCCACCTTCCAGCACATACCACTCCCCCACCTCCATGTGTACAGGTTTGGCATCCTGCTTTATGGATCTCTAGGAGGTCAACACTCTGCAAACAGCCGAGCTCTCTGTGGTCCCGGCTGGGCTGTAACTCCAGCAGAAGCTGAGCAATAAATGCACCCTGGCAGGAGAAGCTCTGTATGCCTTGCTGTTCTTCCTCATGCCACATATCTCTTCCTTCCCTCCTCCCTCTCTCTGGCCCTGTTACACTTGCTAGGGAGGAAAGGAAAAGTAAAGCTGTTTTGAAGCCCTCTTTATCCTCGTCTTTGTTCATCCATTGTGCTGAGTGGTACTCAGAAAAACTTCATTAACTATTAAGAGGAAGATGCTGTAGATGTAGCTCTGTGTGCTGAATTGCAGTTGTGTATCATCATCAGTCAAAACTGTCTCATATGTTAACTGCTGAAGGCATGGTAATTACTTTGTAATTTTGCATGTTTGTTCAAAATTCTTGCAACTTTTGGGTTTATTAATAAAGGGTTTATGTTTTAATTACTCTTTTTAGAAAACAGTACTATTAAATAGCTTTTCTAAAAAATAATCCTTTTAGAAAATGTAAAATTAACCTCAAAATCACTTCCATTTTTAGTTGAAAAGATGTAACAGTTTTTTATCAAATTGAAAATATCCAAAAAAAGTGCCGAATTTATTTCACTATAAGAAATCATTTAAAAATCAACTTTTCTAATGATACTGACACTAATGATAGCAAGACACTAATATTCTTTTACAGACAGACATGTTCAAGTACATTATAAAGCTTCACTATATACTGAAAATTATATATTATTTCCATCTCTTAATGGCAACATATACTTCACACACTTATTTTAAAGAGGATAATGACATATATATTTTCTGTTCAATTTGACACACTACATACCTTCAAATAATTGCTGTAATGTAAAAAATAAAAGTAAATCCAGACAGAGCAGAGAGAAGATTTGATAAGTACTGTTTTCTTCTGGAAAATGTGGAAAGAATTTAGGCACATTTTCAAATCACAAAATAAACCATCTTAATCCAGTATGATAAAATCTAAGCTCAATATGGAAAAAAAGGAAGAATAAAAAAGAAATAATATTAATTGACTTGGTAACAAGACAGAGAAATACACTCAAAAATACTTTATGATGGAAAAATAAACCTTTGGGACACCTTCATAAAATTATGCTTATACCAAAGAAAATCCTTCAGAAAAAGGATAGTCACAATTAAAATATAATTTGCAGGTCCATTTCGAAACAATATTCAGTTAAAAAAACCCTTCTTTGTTTTTTGAAATGGTTTCACTTTATCCATTCCTTCCAGGCATTTCCCCAGTAAACTTTTATGTAACTGATGAGCCTGATAGACAACAGAAAGGATGCCCTCCATCCAAACAACTGTTGAGCAGCAACTTTTAAAACATAGTCTATAGGAGACTCATTAAAATAACAACTATGTATGTGACTGACTACAGCAAATCTATGAAAACCTAATGAGATTTCTGTCTGGTAAATTAACCCTTGACCACATATTAACCTCTTGATGCTGACTCTTTGAGAAGATTAATAGTGCTTATTTTATTGTGATGCTAATGGCCTATAACAAAATAGTACATAACAGCAAAATTAAAAAGAAAAAACCAGAAAATAATACTACAGATACTTGCCCAACATTATGGCTTTTTGTGAAGCCTTTGTTTCAAAAGCAGCATCAAGGACTAAACCTTAAATCAGGAAAAAGGAAAGTACCAGTAGGAAGAAAACACATGGTGGTTATTTTCATATGTGAAACTATGAGATGTGGAATTAAAAGTACATGCAAACAAGTATCTTCAATGAAAAAAGGAAAGAAAACAAAGGAGTAATCCCAGTTTGACTGTATAAATTAATAGCGCATTGCATACGTCATTGTCATTTAGACCTAGTATTGCACACACCTAGAGTCCTCCATAAGCAACTGCATTTCAATGTCTACCCAATAATGCAATGCAGGGCAATGTTCAGAAAAATGTCTATGTACTAGAAAATTATGCTACACAGGAAAAGTGAAATTAAGATATTTCACTAAGAGTGCAAGAAATTAAAAGTCCAAACAAAATTTTTTATTGCAGTGTGTGCCAACCATATCCTGGGCTGCAGCAAGAAGTGTGACCAGGAGATCAAGGGAGATTCTCCCCCTCTACTCTCTTCTTGGGAGACCTCACTTGGAGTACTGCATCCAGCTCTGGGGCCCCCAAAATAAAAAAGATGTGCGCCTGTTGGAGAGGGCCGCTAAGTTGATCGGAGGATTTGAGAACCTCTCACATGAAGACAGACTGAGAGACCTGGGGTTGTTCAGCCTGAAGAAGAGAAGGCTCCAGGGAGAGAGACCTTGTAGCACCTCCTAGTTCATAAAGAAGCCTACAAGAGAGATGGAGAAGAAGTTTTACAAGGGCATACAGTGACAGGACAAGGTGGGAGCAGTTTTACACTGAAAGAGGGCTACTTTATATTAGATCTTAGGAAGAAATTGTTTACTGTGAGGGTGATGAGGCACTAGAACAAGTTTTGTGCCAAAATGATGGAATGTCCTATGCCTGGAAGCGTTCAAGACCAGGTTGGATGGAACTCTGAGTAACCTGGTCTTTTGGTAGGTCTCCCTGTCAGGGGGATTGAAACTACAGGGCCATTAAGGCCTGCCCCAAGCCAAACCATTCTATGAAAGATGAAAAGTAAGTTTAGTTTAACAGTATTTTCAGCCTTCATCATAACTAAGACTTCAAGGTATAAAAGCTTTAGAAAGGACAAGGCTTGGCAACTCACTTAGAACACTCGCCCACTTGTTGGAGCAGAGTAACTTCAGTATTGTTCTGGATCTCCTAGTAGTCTTCTGGGTAATTCCTACACAGGCAACCCCTGTCATCTCACTGATTTTTTTTTGTGCCTATAAAGTGAGACATTGAGCATTGAGTTCCTAACTTGAGAAGTACTCTTGACAATAATAGTCTACTACTATTGATTGTGGAGATACAGGCTGCATCTAGCTCCTTGGATTGACCTAATCTAGTTCCTTCTGAACCTTTGAGGAGCAAAAATGCTACACATATGTATTAACTTCTGTGACAGTTACTACACAACAGAACTGAATCATCTAGAACTGTGAATCCATGATCAGGACAAATTCTCATCTCTGTGTAACAACACGACCAAAGCACCAGGCAGTCCTTCAGTGCAAGTACTAGAGAACAACTCAGATGACTTTTTGATTGAGTTGTATAAATCACTTTAATCCTATCACAACAATATTCATTTCCTGAGCAACTGAGAAAATCAAAATAAAATAAAAATTATACTAGTCCAGGACCTACTATAGCAATGTATGAGTCACTGGAAGAACAAACCAAGTTAAAACATGTAAATGTAAATTGCAATAGGTTCTTGCAGGGTCAGTGGAGTTTCCAGGTTTCTCTCCTTGCAATTAAATTAATGAAATGGCCAGCCATGATTAAGTGATAATGAAGAAGCCTAGAAGTCACTTGAATATCAGGCCAGTAAAAGAATTTTCACATAACCCCTAATCTCACAGATGGCTTTAATTTCCTTGTCCTCCTGTATGGATACCAAGAGAGAATCGTGCAAACACTTCAGAATCCTTCACATATTTTGTGTAAGATTTCTGTCCCACTGTAGCTCATAGAGGTTCTAGAAAACTCAAATCTCCTGATGCAATTACAGTCTAAAGCAAACATGAAAAAAGGAACAGGAAGAGAAATGCTTAAAGATTGTGTTTACTGAGTTTGCTGGAAAATCTCTCATTTAGAAGTTGTTCAGCGCACATTAAATGGTTTTGGTCATCATTTAAGCCCTCCTGAAACCCAGAAGACACAAAGATGACACAACGTGCCCTTTCAGAATTACAAACTCTCACTCAAGATCACTATTGGACATGCTCAGAGCTTGAGCACTGAAATTAACATAGCAGCAAGAGGTCTGTAGGAAAAAGCAATGCCATTTATTAAATGCGTGGCTATAATGACAAAAGACCAAACAAGCTTGTGGAGTCAAAGAAGGGCCTTAAGCCTATTTCCTCATTTTTTTAGCAACTGCATCAACTGGGTTAGTAAAAAAGATGATCTCTCTCTACAAGTGTTCATTTATGAATTTTGATAGTTACAGCAATAATCAAAACTATTACTTCCTATTAGCAGGCAATGACTATATTGATACTCTATCATATATATGCACATGTGAAATCATAAACATGTATAACCATTAGGACCTAGCCATCCACCTCCACCTGTGTACCATCCTTAAGCCCGGATATCTGTGTACAACACCTGAGTATTCCAAAACAAGCAACACAAGAGTCAAAGAAAAGGGACAAAATCTAAACACAGCTCCACGCACATAAAAAGACAAGATACAGAAAAGTAGATACTGATTACTAATAGAAAGAAAAAAAAATAAAAGAAAACAAAAAGTATTTATTAGGGTCTTTTAAGTAGCAAAGACCTAGTAAAGATGATAAAAAGACATAAATAAACCAAGACATTAGTTGAAAAGCGCATTGTAAATGTAGCTTCAGAGGCAAACCCTGCCCTATCTCCAGTTAATTAGGAAGTGGCTTTGCTATTAAGAGGCTGAGATGCATGTGTTTCCATTGGTGTTCAGGTGAGGAATTAATTTTTTTGTGCCCATTTGCAGTAGGACATGTATTTTGTTATAGAGTAGATAATGTAGGAGAAACGGGCTATGTTAACTTCTGTGAAGATAATGAGATCATATGCATTATGTTCTCACTTTTGCTATATTTAATACATTCTCTATTTTTAGTTGCTGAGAATGCCAGCCTTCGTAGCAGGGCTTTGTTGTACCCGTGAAGGTGCTGAATAAAGATGGTGGTCTCTGGCAAGAGAGCAAAGGTGTTTGTTCATCAAAACAGAAATTAGAATGTGTTCTCCCTCCCACCCAAACCCAATATCCTTGAGAGGCAGAGGTAACAAAATAGACAGTAGCTATGTATGGCTTCTATCTGCGCCTAGCAGAGGAATTTTAAATTAGAAGTTTTAAGGCAACATTTGAAAGAACACAATGTATGAGGTTCTTGAGCTTTGCATGAGAACTTTTCCCATCCAAAGCAAAAAGTAAATAGAAAATGTGGGGCACTGCAGGCTGTCATTACCGCTTTTATGGCTATTACAGCTATTAGCTACCTAGAACAGACAATATCACGTTCAGGTTAAACTGTATTAGAAAGAGCCAAAGATGGGGTGCATCTATGAAAGGTGGTTGAGGAGAGCATGGAAATCAGGAGAGGATGGCAATACAGACAAGGAGCTAGTCCTTGGTAGCACTACATGGCACACACGGGCAGAGATGACAAAAGAACAAATGAAGTTCAGATATAAGAAAATTGTTGGTAGGCAGTGCACGGTTTAACGTGAGAACTAAACAACTATGTTGAGTCATTTGGTAAGTAAATTCTTCACTGGAAGGAAATGCCAGGTAGGAAAAAAATCAACTGAAAATGGAGACTGAAATTATATGTACAGATATAATAGGATGTACAGGAACTATAGGTCAGAGTCCCACCAGACAAATTGTGCAAGTGTTCACAGAAATAATAAATGTCAAAAAGGAGATACCATTTGAACCCTTAGAATTATAAAACACAGAAAATTTAGGAGCAGGAAGCAATCTTTTCATTTGGCAAATTTAGTGTGCTTAAAAACTTGTATTTGCACCTCCCAAAATCTGTTCACAAGATAGGAAAGACTAATTATACCTGTTTTTCAAAAAAGGAAAATTAGGCTCTTGCGAGTATACCAAGGATCAATAATAGGGACAAATGTTGCATGCTGGGAGGATTTCAGTAATATTCCAGGACTTTATTTCTTCTTTGACCTAGCTATATTGGGTCACCAAACTCAGCTCTGATGTTAGAGGCTTCTTCCACACAGAGTGCGCAAGGTTACCATTATTCACAATTTTGCAATTCATTAGTTTTCAGTATTTGAAAAAGAGGGGAGAAGGGAAGAACATACAACCTTTGAATGTTAGGATTTTCATTTTTGAAAGTATTATGTTTTAATAAGGCATTAAGTTACTGGTTCTTATTGGATTTTTTCTTGTCATTTTTCCTATTTTGAAGAATAAATTATATTTTTAAATTTCCCACACTCAATCAATCAATCAATCAATCAAACAAACAAAAATAAAAGGAACTGAAATCAGGAGGTGGAATTCAAGCCCTGATATATGTGACAAGGGCCAAATGGGGCAAGTATGGTCTAGTTCCACCTACAACTGCTGCTGTTACAGCTACAGGTTCACCACAGGGAAGCAAGTAAGGAAAAATGACTGTAGGTTAAAGGGAGCTCCCGAGCTCTTGCTCTCTGAAATATATAGCGAGGAACTCACACAGTTTTAGTCTTTTCGGGACTGTGCAACCATAGAAGGATTCTCCAGTCACTTTCCATTAATGTATGTTAAAAATATTGTTCCTATAACTAAAATAATGCATCTTCTGAGAACTGTCTGCTGCTTTAATAAGCAAACAGCATGTGTACAGTCCCAAAGAGCAAGAAGGATTCTCGTAGCATAGTGACATTTTACGGTCTTATGTTCTTTTCTAACACATTGCAGGCTGAAAAAATTGCTGTAAATCTGAAAAACATTTTTTACATAAGAAAGCCTCATAAGCCATTCTGCTCCATCTATTTCCTTGTGCACATTATTCTGCCTATTAATTCTGATTATGAAAAGTGTAACAGAGTATTAGAGCAGAGATTTTGAAGACAAAGTCTGTACAATGTCCTATGTTGTTTTAAAGGAGGAGAAGGGGGTAGAGATATTGAAAAATCTTCCAGTGATCTTATTTACTCTTTACTGTACCTTTTTATTTGGTCTCTGTATTTCTTCGGTTGGCAAAGTATTAAATACTATTAAATACTCCACATATAAGTTTGGAAACATCATAGACCAGGGCTTAAAAGTAATTGAAGGGGCTTTTTTGTGAGGTTCAGAGTGGCTTCAAGAAAAAAAGTACTATTGTGAAAAAGCTCCACAGAAGTGGCTGCTTTTAAAATGTCATGCACAGGCACAGCAAAGGTTGCACAAAGTCCCAGACTTTTGAAAAAGAGTGTTAAAATAATGTAAAATAATAATAATAACAACAACAACCACCAGTTTAACAAATGCCAGTCAGTCTGAATGGAAATTTTCAGTTGGGCAGAATTTCAGAAATGGAATGGTAGAAGAGAGGCCAAAGGAATTGACATTTATTTGCTTGTGCTTCAAAATCATATCTAGCTTGAGAAAGAGAGGAGGACAAGAAATAAACATCTGTAAGAAAAACAGCAATATAAAAGCTACAGTTTATGTTTGATAGAGTAGTTAATTACTTTATACCATTAACCTAAGATTTAAAATACAGAGATCATATTTGGTTTTTTACTATAACAGGCTTGACTGGCATTCTTTTTTCCAATTTTTGGGTTAATCTTTATTTATTGTAATTTTAGTTTCAAGGGCTAAGTTTACCTCTTTTTCAGTGTTAAATACTATATTTATTTTTGTTTTTAAATTTAGAGGCCTGTACTACAGTTTGAACTGGAGATTAATTAAATTCCTGATAGACCATGTTCTAACAGGAAATGTTGGAATCCCATTGTGGACAGGGCCAGACTATATTTAAAAAGAAATAAAAAAACTTCTCATTCACTTATAATCCTATGCAGATAAAAGCAGAAGCTCGGAATGACATAAAATTCCTCAGATTGTACACTTGCCTCAGAAAAACCCAAGAATATAAGGCTCCTTATAGCTAAGACTGCAATCTCCACAAGCTGGTATTTTATTCAGGATGTTCCTGTTGCAAACTGTTGAATCTTTCTATTATCATCTCTATGCTTTTGGTGATAGCCTAAGGAAGAAAGATGTTTTCTATTCACATTTTACAAAGGAAAGCTCAAATTTACTAAGCACAGTCCCCTGAGTCACAGTAATTTTTTTTCCCCCTTTGGACAAGGAAGATACAAATGAAAACATATCTGAGTTACAGAACTTTCTTGCTTGCTTTCTTCTAACGTCGATTTGTTTTACCAACTCTGATTACTAAATTTAATTTTGAAAATACAATTTGTGGCCAAAAATATTTACCAAGTTTTTGAGGGCTAGCACTTTGCTACAAGTCAAAGAAAAACCTTCCAAGGAGGACTTCTAATTAGATAGAATGGTTTTGTTGCCTTATTGTCTGGGCTGGATGCCACTCTTTACCTTCAAGGTCTCTTAACAAGGTGCCAAAATACTAATACCAAAAACTATGAGGTACAGGATGAAAATTACCTTTGCCTCCCTGAGAAGTCCATGTCATGACCGTAACCATGCCATCTTTGGTACACATGCCTTGAATGACAGATGAAAAGGAGCAGGAATATACACAAAGAATCACCTATGCACCCAGCCACACCTAAAATCACACAAAAGCTAAATATTCTACTCATAGCTCTACCCTTAGGATAGTAAAAGGGGGTGTACATGACATGTACTGGTTAGTTTGGTAGAATATCCTTGGACAATGTTCAAAAGCTTAAGCAATAAGTAAATTGTTACAGCCATGCATAATGCAACTCATACACAAGGATGCTACGTTATATACATAAAGTCAAATTAGTTAAAAATGCCATCAACAAATTACAATTGTAAAAAGAGAAAATATTCAAGTATTTTGGCTGAATCACACAGTAAAAATATGGATGTCCATAAAATACGTATCTATATTCTAGAGTTAATATTGCATCCACACCAGCAAATGCAAAAAAAGAATAAACTAAGCCTTGAAGCTGAGAGCTTGAAATATTAAAGAAAATGTAATTAGCAATTATTTTTCTAAAATAGAAGGTGTCTCCTCTTAAAGATAACCAATACCATGGATGCTGGCCTAATTTCTAGTAGTAAATAGTACAGTAACAAAGGATGATTGAACTAGTGCTTCTCTAATTGTTTTAGCTGTAATCCTTACTAGAAAAGAGCAACTGTAGGCTGCACAGATTTTTTTTTTTTTTAAAGCTCAGGTCACAAAACAAATGAGCCATATCTCTAAAATTCCTTCAATAGCTTTAGCAAAGGGATGTGATTTCACCATATTCCAATTAATGGTTGCTTCTTAGTGGTTTTTGATTTTTCAGAAGGCACCTGATGATACAGAAGTAGTTTCTGCATAAACTTGCTTAGGTTCTTCAATAGTCCTTTCCATGACACTTTGCTGCAACAGCATAGTAAGTCAAGACTATTAGAGATAATTTACTATAACTTCTAAGGTTTTCTAATTTATCCTGTGTCTCTCTCTAGCAATGGTTCTTTTATTGCATGTGATGCTGTCAGCTAAATATGACTTAGTGGGTTGTGCAGCCTATCAAATTTTGCAAACTCTTTTAGAGAGCCCTTATCAGAGCTTAAATTCAGATTTTTTCTCCTAAAAGCACAAACATGTCCCTAAAGAGAACTAAGAGAAACCAAACACTTCTGGCATTTGCTTAAAAAAACCCCAAACAAATGAAAACACATCATCTTGTAGGGAACTGAGCATTTTGGGAAAATGCTGGAATGGCAACTCAAAGAAGTACCCACACCGTGCCTTTAAAAAGTAGCAGTTTATATCAGGTTTAATATAGCAGAGAAATCTGTGCTGCCAGTACCAGCTGACAAACATCCCTCAGCTTTTCCAAGAGGAGCATGTCTATGGGTAGAGTGCAGTTGACTCTTGATGAGCATTTAGGCTTCTGAGCAAAGACTGTCAACACAAAAAGTATTCCTGCCAACTACACTGGTGCTTTTGCAAGACCACTAAACAGAGTTTATTTTTTCCGTCTGAATATAGCATTTCTTATAATTTTCTTGCTTTCCATATGGGTATCATCTGCTGTTCTGAATGCTTAATAGTGTAATGTAACAGGAGCATGTTCAGAAGACCTCTCTTATCTGTACCAACATCTCCAGAAGCAACTCTTGCAAAAATACTGCAGATCACATTAGAGTGAAACACTAAACATAACTCACCTCATCATGAATACAAAATCATATTCATCCTATTTATCACTGTTACGATAAATTAGTGAATAACAAGAAGGAAAAAAAAGTAGCTTGCTTGCTTGTTTAGACTAATGATGATAGTGTTGTGTTCTATTTATTAATAGCAGGGTTTTTTAATAATGGAACACTAACCATTATTGTAAAAGAGAAAGCTATCATAAGTGTTAAATATCAAAAAAGCCACATCCAGCACCCCTGAAGATGAGATCTGCAAGAGCTGACCAACTCACTCTATAGTCATCAGCTGAGTGATTTTCAACATGATGTGGGAAGATGGTCTCCATTCTTCTTTTTTTTTGATTCTTTTTTTTCTTTTTTACATAAGAAATAAAATTTAAGAAATTTTTGAGACATTAAGAATGTAAGGATAAAAAAAAGGTTAAGAACCCAGGTCAAATTTTGTGAGTCATTCTTGGAGCAGACCACATTTCACTAATTCTAAATCAAAATTTACCTCGTCAATACAAATTTGACACAAAAGTTCCTATTTTAATTTTATTTATTGATACTAGTCTAACTAGCCTAACTCGTATTATTTTTCTTGTTCTGACTAAAATTTCCATAGGGATGGCAATTATGAAGAATGACTTCAGGAATTTTTTGTCTGATATGATAACCTAAGAGATGCCCTGGGTAATGTCTGGTGTAACTACTACTAGTGGGGTTTAGAGGTCTTGTTAGGGGACTAGGAGAGCCCATACTGTTATTTAGTTTTGTGCCAAAGAAGAGAAGGCAAACTTTGACATTATCTACAACTGTTATGTTCACTGAAACAGGGAAGAGGAAGAACAGGGGGAAGGGGGGGGTGTAGAATATCACCTGGGAGGTCTCATTTACAGGAGTTACTTTTTTTCCCACCAGAGTGGTGGGCAAAACAAAAAGCATGTGCAGTAAAATATAAAATCATCACATCAACACTAGACAAACAGAAGAAATGAGCATAGTCAAAGCAACTGGTAGCTTAGATTTTTACAGTCCAAAATTTTGTGTAAGGCTTTCATATAAGACTTCAGAATATCAGTGAAAAGTTTTGTAAGATGTTGATGGAGATGTCAGGAAAACCTTCATCTCACATTTTAAGTCAAAGTGAATTTTGTTGTTAGATCTCAATTCACACAGCACACACTACTGATAGGATGGTAGCAATGATTGTATTTAGTGTTGGGCTCGATTTGGCTTGGTAAGCTGGGTTAATTGTGAGTTTCAGTTCACCTACTTTACCTAGTATTTTGAGTAAACAAAGCCCTTAAAGTGAAAAGAGAATGCAATTCAAATATTGGTGAGGGTTTTATGCAATATGGTATTTTGCTTTATGACAGCTGAGCAGAATGTGTGTGAAGAAACAAAGAGACAGAAAGCAGCAGAGTGCATTGTATTCTTGACATATCAAACCCGACTCCCAGAACTTTTCCATGCTTCCAAGAAACATCACCCACACAAGGAACATAACCCAGTATGCTGAGGGACAGAAGCTGGACCTCATCCCTGCAAGTAAGAGTCTTCATAGATTCACAGTTTAAGTGCTTGTGAGAACATAGTTTAGCTCTTTGGTGTACCACAAGTATGCAGCCCTTTTGTTAAAAAGTCCCAGCTGTATAGTAATCAGCACACATTTTTAATCCATCCATTCCCTGTTATGAAATGCCAATAGAGCATAATAGAGAATTTTAGCAAGTATCCACTCCTTTCAGTTATAGTCTTCACTTGAGCCAGCTCTTCGTTTCTGTAGGTGGTGAACCAGTACACCACAGAGATTCAATGGGACTGTAAGTGTTGGATCTCTAATACACATTAGAGAGTGATTTACTGGGGACAAATGATGTAAAAGTAGGAGGATGATAAGGATGTCACCCTTGCCCAATAATACTATTCAGAATTATACACTGTCCTTGTTTCATAATGCAGCAACAATTAGGGTGCTAAGTAGCATACCTCCCTCTGCCCTATGTTCAGCCACAAGAACAGAGATCAACCCTTGGCAGCACCACACAGACCATGTGGAGGGGTTGGTGGTGGTGGTGGGTTTTTTTGGTTCCATTTTGGTTTTTTTCAGTAGAAAAACCTGGGAAAAGGCTTCAGTATGCTCTATTTTTTCTAAAAAAGTAATATTCTTAAGCAGTAGAACAATTTTTTTTACAGCACAGGCAGCTATAAAATGGAATCTGACAAAATGGTCTGTTATTTATCTGCACAATGTCATTTCAATTTTGCCAATATCTTAAGGCGAACTTCCTGCAACTTTTCATTGAAGCGAGTGCTTTTCATTTCTCCTCTTTGAAAATGAAAAGCTTTACATTTTTAAAGGTGGGGGTGTTGGAATAAGCAATATTATTCAAATGGGAACCTCAACTACTCCATGCTGAACCCCAGAAGGTTTTGCCGACCTTATTATGCCTGATGACTTGCTTATGGGAAAGGACTAATCTCCCCTTTCATCTAGAAGGTTTCCCTGCCCAGTGTCCAGCAGTCATGCCAAAGCACACGAGTGTCCCTTTTCCAAACTGCATGGCTTTTAACAGACTGTAACATAGAGACTACAGAGAAACAAGACAGATAAAGAGCCCATGAGGGAAATTTCTCAGTCATGAAATCACACATATGGCTGTTTTTTTGTCTGAAATCTCTGAAGAAACATCCAGTTTTGTAGACATATGAACATGAAATGGACTATTCTGTCTGTACATGTGAAATCAGATTATCTGTCCTTGAGCTATCCTCATCATTCACCTGGATATATTGTGCAACTTGTCCTCTGCCAAAAAGATGCAATGTGAAAATAATTATGTATGAAGATATATACAAAACATTAGAATAATTCATTGATGAAAATTGACAATTGCGACTTCAAAAATTTTGTAAGAGAAGTAGCATATTTAATAATAATTATAGTAATAATAATAATCCTAAATTTAGTCCATTAATTGTGGTTTTTATTAATCTGCAGAGCCATCAGCATAATTTTTAAATTCTCCTTATTCATAAAAGTAAAATTTCTGAGTTAAAGATTCCACTTCAGTCCTGTCTATGTGGTTCTAACCCAACCAGATTATAGTTTCTGTATTCAAAAATTACAGCTAACTCTATTTAAAATTCTTTTAGGGACTAGATTGTTAACAAAGAAATAGAAAATTATTAAAATATTTCTGAAAACTAGTACAAACAGAAATTGAAAATAGCATCAGGAAGTACGCCTCATATACTGGTATATAATTGATGGATCTTTGAAGTATTGTCACAAAACATAAATGAATATAAGTTTATCTGCCTATAGTCTCTGAGTTTTAGACTAAAAATGAAGTTCTGAAGTATTTTAAAATTATTTGAGAAATTTATTTAGATACGTACTTGTGAAAAAGAAATGTTTTGTTTAGAGCATTCTTTCTTACAACTCATTAATAAATTTATTTAATCCTTATATTTTTGAAAGGATAAAACTTCTATTCAGAGAGTTAAAACTATGATTTTGACAGACATAAAGGATGCCTAAAGATAAACAAGTAACTTCCAACCCATATTGAAATTAATAGGGGCTATGCATTACCAACATATTCAGAAGTCTAAAGACAAATAGAAGTCTCACAATAAGTGTCAACAATTTGAAGGAAAACTGTATTATCAATTCAATTCATGTGAATGAGATTGTGTTGCCTATTTGGGGAATTCAATCCACATCTGTTCGAGCATGTAAAAATGGCACTACTTCCACATAAAAACCTCATTATACAGTAGCACTACAGCCTGCTTGAAAAAGTGCTGTATACTAAGTTCCTTAATGTAAAAAAAAAATTCTAAAACCCTCTGCCCCAATAAAACAATAATAACAACAAAAATAATTCACAGTATGCCACAGGCTAAACACCATTTTCTGTTTTGACATCTGTCTCCATGGATGAATTAAAAGAATTTACCACCAAGGTTTCTAAGGATTTTGAGAAATATACTAAGAAATAAATTAGATGGAAGGAAAAGTACCTTTTTACTTCATGTTGTTATGTCTATTGGGTTTTAAATACTGATGGCTTTAGGTACTGTTAATTATTGCTAAAGCTTTTCACTTTTTTTTATTCTTTTGATTTGACTGCACTTCAACTAGAAGAGTACTTCCTTGGGAGTTCATGTGTGACATACAACCATAAATATCTGGCATCTTTTTCAAAGCATAAGTTGTGGCGTATCTTCTAAACTATACAAGCATATAAGCTTCATCTCAAGAATCTGAAAAGTGCTTAAAAATCAATAATTGAGTGTTTTGCAAGAGCATCATCAACTCTCTAGTGATGACTTAAGAGGACTTTGAAAAAAGGTCATTGTGTAATACTTGAGAAAGTGTAACTCCTCTCACCTTCAGCATTAAAACACCTCTTCATCTTAAAAATAATTGCATAATAATGCACATGAAGCAAATAGTTTACTTCCACATATAGATATTTCATACCAAAATAATGTCCATTGTTGGATAATTAAAATTTCGTTGTAGCCACTAAATGCACAGACAAGTGGAAAATTTTGATATATTGTTTGTGGAAACAATGTAATCCCCATCTATATCAAGTCTTATTCTCTAAAAGATGACAGTGCTCAAAAATTAGCATAATTCAGGGCACTGTAGAAAACAATGGTCTTCAAATACATGAAAGATGGTGCACTTCAGACTACTATAATTTGTTTTAGCCTTAAGGAAGTTTACTGAACTGGTTTCATGGTGCTATTTTGGCAGAAAAATGCCATTGATGGACACTAGTTAAGCTTTGTTGCAGTCACTGTTCAGCTGCTCTATCCTTTCAATTCAACCCATTCACCTATACCTAAACTGACAGGTAACTTCAAAAGAAGAAAGAAAGATTATGCCTATTCTATTGACTTCCTCTGGAGAAACAGAGCACAGAAGTAGGAATTTGCAATCTTTCAACTTTGGCAACAAATCTACCTACACTTACTTTAAGTTACCAGGTTGTTTATTTATCTGTCCCTTATATCTGTATGCAAATCTGTATTAACTTGATGCAAACATATCTGTTAATTTCAGAAAAGTTTAATCACATTACATTCCATATTTTTACAACCTTCCACTATGTCTTTTAAGGAATATTTATCCTAATGCCACATATGAAATGGTGTGAAATAATTAGAGTAAAACTTGCTTCCATAAGTGAACTTTAAATCTGTAGTATTGTGTAGGTGAAGTGGGGAGCTACTTGTTTTAAACTTAGTTGAAATAGAAGCTATGTTCCCTGGAAATATTTAACATTAATAGTAGTTAGCATTTTGGCATAAAGGATTACTTAAGTCTCACACGGTGCTTAGTTGTGTTTTATTCCCCCACACAAAATCTAGAAAAGAAACATAAGCCAAAGAAGAGAGCATAAGCATTAGCTTTGAATATTCAACTATCTTGGTTTGTGTCATATCATAAACATGCTTCCAGCAATTCTTAACACTTCATATAAACCAGTCACAATAAGAAGCTTCTTACTGTTTCACTGTGAGGATGCACACGGTGACCGAGGCATTTTTAAGGATCCAATTTACTACTGTTTCCCTGAAGAATAGGGATAAAACGAAGGGACATCAGGCAATTTTGAGAAGTCTTGAGCTAATCTCAGGGTCTGAGGCACCAAAAGGGTTCGATCATCCCAAGATGCTCTCCCTCAAACTGGCTTCAAAGCCTTATGACCCTCTGTTTCACTGGACACCTGCAGTAAATCGCTGAGGATATGCAGAGGAAAGTGAATTGAATTCCATTGCAACAATAACGTGGTATCCTGAAAAAGCATAGATGTTGTAGACCTGTATATTCTTATCCTAGGTGTGTCTCCGTGTTGCAAACTAATGATCACTACACATTATACCATGCCAATATACTTCATTGCAAATTTCAGTATCTCTGCTCTCCATGTTCCATTTTTCTGCTTTGTATCAGTTATTCCAAAGGAAAGCCTTCAGAAAATATGCAATATTGTGGCGCACAAGTAAATAGAATGGAGTTGATTTCTGTATAGGTAACAGTAATTAATGGCTCTATGGAAATGTGCCACAGTAATTTTTAAAGCAAAGCTGCTTTATTAGTTAACATTTGAATGTTCAGTAATTCAATTCAGAAGAACAAGTTTTCCTGGAAGGTTATGTTGTATTTGAACAAACACCTATAAAATGCCTGTTTAAGGAAATAGGACTCACTAATTGTAAATGACAATTAATTTCTTTAATTCTTTACAGGATCTGTAAAAGGATGCACTCAGTTTTCAGGTACATTACTGTCTGATGGCAATGGGGGCTTCTAAAGCCCCCCACCTTGCAAAAATAAAATATTAACCACTGACATTTTATAGCTAATGGAAATGTTATTAGTTTAATTATATAACTCTACTCTAAACACATGATGCAAAAATGCCTAGCTCAGGCAAAAACTTAATAGACATCAGACTTTCTAATGGTAGAAAAACTCTATGTTTCAGGACTGAAAGTGTCAGTCTTAGGGAATGGATACTCAAACTGTAAAAGACAAGAAGAGCAAAGAATGCCAAAATAAAGTAGCATCATAAAATTCTCATAAGTTTTTGTTCTATTGTCTTTTAAATTAATGTTTCCTTTTTCAGAACAGAAATTGCTTCCACCATTTTTAGTGAAAAATGCTTATCACAGCCTCCATGTATAAAAAAATTGATAGTATGAAAGATTCTTAAGAAATGTTTTTCACATGAATGGTTTATAAAATCTAGAGCAGATTTCAGTTGAGATTTTTTCTTCTATTTTCAAGTTCTTGTAGCTAGCTGAGAAAAAGTGTTCTTGTCTTTTTCTCCTTTTCCAGTTTTCATAGTCTTACTCTACAATATAATATTTCTGGGTTCAAGACATTCATATTAACACTAGAGAGAGCAAATGTCTGTGTGACATACGTCCATGTAGGACTAAAACTTGTGATATTGTAAGGGCCTCAAGTGCAGCTTGAAGAAAACACTTCCTCTCAGGGGTGGTGGAGGTTATGTAAATCCTGTCAAGGGTATCTAATGCCAACTGCATGCCACAAGGCTGCCACAGTGTGAGACTTGAGAGATTACTCAGGACACCAAAGCAGCACTGACTAGACTACTGAAAGTGCTGGATAGATTTATCAACATAAAAACGTGATAAGAATTGCAGGGGCCATGTTACAGGTGTTGGTTAACTTTTCTTGTTTTCTGTGAACAGAAGATGACTGCTTCCTTTTCTTACCCGGTCAGATTTAAGTAACAAAGGAATCAATATGTAAACACTTAGGAGAGACCAGATGGTGAATGATAAATGACAAGGATCAATTTAATAAAAACCTATCAGGCCACAATAAACATAAGCCATCTCTGAAAAAAATTAAAAGAGGTGGTTTGCTGGGTAAAGTGATTGTAATTGTTTTAATAGATTTTTAGTAATGATTTTCATGCAGTCCCTCTTGGAACCTTTATAGAAGAAACAGAAAAACATGGCTGGAACACACCTCAGGAGGCTGTCTAGTCCATCCTGTGTTCCAAGTAACAAGTGGCACAAACCCCACACCTAACATATTTGTCTAACCAGTTCCTAAAAACCTCCAGCAGCAGAGAATCCACAGTCTCCCATGGCAAACTTCTCCAGTGCTTAACTGTCCTTTACAGCAAGATGGTTGTTCTTGATGGTCAAACTAAACACATCACTTCTTCACCTATCCAGAGATCTTTCTCTTTGAGCATCAACTTTTTTACATATAGAAGCCCTAACATTTCCCCAAAATTATCTGTTCTCCATAATAAACTACCTCAATTCTTTCATCTTTGCACAGAACATGAGGGGACATACTGCAGATAGCAATACAAAATAGTACTAATTCCAATATTAAGGTGAATATTCTACAGTCATGCTTTGAGAATAATGGTGAAAAGACACCATACTTATATAAGTTCTTCCATGAAGGGTAATGCCAACTTACCTAACAGTTTTACAACTTTCACCATATTTTCTTATCATTTGTGCAGGTATAATCTCCTAACTGCAGAAATGGAAGTTAAAAATCAGGTGTAATGACAGTAGCTTTTTTCCCCACATATAAGTATTTATAGCTGCCTGCATTCAAATGAAGATCAGCATTAGTTGCAGATGGGATTTAAAATAAAGTAGTATATAGATAAGAGGTATTTTCTAAGCACTTTTTTTAGAAGACAATATTTGAGATGTTATAATGGAAAGGAATCAGATGTTATTGCATTGTGATCTATTTTTTAAAAAATACAACTTGAATTCATAAATTATTATTTACTAGAAAAATCTCTTTAACAATACATGTTATAAAATATCCACGGGGATTTTTGTATTATCAGCATTACCTTTATCGTCTTCTACAGAGATTTTCGGTTTTTTGTGTGGCAGTTGCTTTAAATTCCAAGAATTCAATGTCTGACATGAAAATTCCTAGCCAAAAGTTGAATTTGCTTCTAATTACAATTGTTTTCTACTGACATTTTTGCTACTGTACAGCTATCAAATGTACAGTATCAGTATTTAATCTGAGTTAGTGTCTTAAAATATGAAATAAACATATTTTTTCTTTCCTCACTTAATTTCTTATCTGTTAGACATTCGGACTAACCACTGGTTACTGTCCTTGGGATTTGATCTTTGCATTATCTGCATACTCACGGTCCACAGCACTCTTTGTGCAACTGAACTTATTAAGCTAAAGTTCTAAGCAGGTACAAAGTATATCTATTCAAATGTGAGCATTTTAAAGAAAGCTAATGTGTATGCCCTGTAGATTTTTTCATGACCTTTTAGACATATGATTTAAATGTCAAAGGCATGCAAAAATTATTTAAAATTACCCTGGGCCAAGTCTATCTAAAAATTTATTCCATATGTGTCAATGAGTGCATGTTACATTTCTGAAAATTTACTTTTAAGGTTCCACTGAAAATGCCAATTGCAGAATTTGTATACTTTCACTGATATTGTAAATATTCCTATCTACTACACTTCCATTGACTTCTCAACCACTATGATGTCAATGGAAAAAGTTTATATGTCATTTGGCTACTATAAAAGAAAGGAAAAAGACAACATTTTAGACCTATTCCGTGTTCAAAATGTAAACATGTGGCGTATTCATACAGGCTGGTAACAGTCTATCTAAACAACAGAAATGGAGAAGTTCGGTATGGAAACTTTGTCTTTTCAATGTATTCTGTCAGTTATGAACAGATAGCTGGTGCTGACTTTCTTCCAAAAGGACGTGGTTTTTTTCTTCTGTTGTAGAAACTGAGTGATAGATTGTGATATGTACTGCACACACAAAAAAAAATTACGTGAAGACAGAAGGTAAGTAAAAACTTCCTTCTCCACTCCAAAGTAGCATCCTACATCTTTGTTAGGATTTTCCAAGGGTAAAGGAAGAGCAAGAACTTCACAACTTATCTCATCCATCCAATTAGAGGGCGAAACAGTGAGTCTGTTTGCTGCTCCTGGGGTATTGTACATAATTTGTCTCAGCCAACATGAAGTTGTTGTCCAAACTTTTTGCAAATTATGTCAATTTACTTTGTCCAAAAGAAAAGAAATTCTGCTTAAGGCACAGACACATTCAAAAATTTTACAATATCAAAGACCAAGTTGACCATAACAGATTTTGTGTAAGAACTTCACATTACCTTTGAAATAATGAAATACCATTTGGCAAATTAACTCTGAAACTCTTCACCTTCGTTAGATTAAGTAAGACCTTTAATTCAATTTTACTTCAGGGTGTTTTGCTAGTTAATTAAATGCAATGTGGTAATTCAGTGCTCAATAGAGTTCTTTTCTTCAGATAGAGCACCTGTCTCTCAGATGTTAATAGCTTCTTCAGTATGCAGAGTTTGGGGGTGGTGTGACAACATACATGGAGACAGAGGTATGACTGTAACCTGAACTTTGGTATAGATCTGTCTGCTTCCTACCTTATTGTTAGTTTTCATGTCTCTTCACTGCTTGTTGTATCTCACTTGACTCTTATTTTCTTTATATTGATGGAGACTTTGAAAGCCAAAAACCACTGTAAGGGCAGGAAATGCAAAGTGTGGTCACTTTCTGCATCCTATTATGAAATAAAATTGCTCAGTATCCTTTGTGCAACATGAAGATTCATTTATTGATTCAGAGTACCATCATCATTGTGTAATATATTGCTACCTTTCAACAACACAAAGTGGGGGGAAGGTAGAAAAGGGAAAGAAAGATAAATGATTAAAAAAAAGGACTTCTTTTGTCAAGCAAACATCATCATCCTGTGGACAGACTCTAAAATGATACCTCTAGCAAACTAATCATTTTTATAATAGAATCATTGAATGGTCTGATTTGGAAGGGATCTTAAAGATAATCTTGTTCCAAGGGACTTGGAAACACCAGACTAGATTACTCGAATCTCCATCAACCTGGCCTTGAATGCTTCCACAGCTTTTCTGACCAACTTGTTCCAGTGCCTCCTCACTCTCCTAGCAATGAATTTCTTCTAAGTATCTAACCTAAACCTACCTTAAATAATTTAAAGCTATTACTACTTGTCCTATTACTATATGCTCTTGCAAAGAAATCCCTCAGCAGCCATTTTGTAGGCCTTCTTCAGGTACTGAAAGGCTGCATTAAAGTCTATCTTGGAACCTTCTCTTTTCCAGGCTGAACAGACCCAATTGTCTCAGCTTTGGAGAAGTTCTCCATCTGTCTAACCAGCTATGTGGCACTCTTCTGGGCATGCTCCAAAAGGTCAATGTCCTTCCTGTGCTGAGGACCCTAGAGCTGGACACAGTTCTCCAGCTGAGTTGTCATGAGAGTGAAGTAGAGGGGCAGAATCCCCTCCCTCGCCCGGCTGGCCATGCTGCTTTTGATGCAGCCCAGAACCCATTTGGCTTTCTGGTCTGTGAGCTCACACTGCCAGCTCATGTCCAGCTTCTCATCCACCAGCACACCCACCACCTTCTTGGCAGGGCTGCTCTTCATCCATTTATCCCCCAGACTTTGTCGATACTGGGGATTCCGCCTTGCTCTTGGCTTTGTTAAATTTCATGTGGTTACCTTGGACTCCTCTATCAAGTTTGTCAAGGTCCCTCTTCATGCTCCCTCAGTCCCCATCTTGCGGTCCATCCACTGGAGAGGTGTGGAAAGAGAGGCTGTCATAGAAGACTGAGGTAAAAATGCTGTTGAGCATCTCAGCCTTCTCCTCGTTAGTTACCAGTCTGCCAGCCTTGCTTATCAGAGGGGTACCACTTTCTTTAACCTTCCTTTTCTGGCTGACATACCTGTAGAAACACTTCTTTTTATTCTTTGCATCCCTTGCCAAGTTCAGCTCCAACTTCACCTTGGCTCTGCCTTTTATGTGCTGTAGTACGGCCATTTCTGTGTTTCCTAAGCTAGTCTTTTGGGTAGATAACTCTACTTATATCTTTGCAAAATTATCCTTCATATTCAAGAAAGAGAACATGGATATCTTTCATTGAACAGCCTCTAGGCCCAAGTAAAAAAGATGTACAGAAAAACCTCACTGATAATCATTGATAATGATATTCAAAATGGATAAAAGTCACCTCACCATATTTTTCAACAGCCTGTTCCAAATGATGGAAATACTTGTCTTTTAACATATCAGTTGTCTTCTGTCTAAATTACCTTTCTCTCTAGGCTTTCTCCCTGTCAAGAGACCCCTTAAGTCCCCTGAATATTATGTAAGCAGAAAATGGTAATGAATAGGACTCCATTTCTACATATCTATGAAAACACCAGTAATTAATGACTAAATGATATTTGGGTATTCTAATTATGCAGGTTCAGGGAATGTTCAGATGTAACACACTCCTTCCCTATTAAGAAATGGGTGAGTTTATGCGCTTTTTCCCACTATTCCTAGGAATGGTATCTTATATTTTAGGGACCCCGTGCCTATCAGTCAAGTATCATGATAATTTTTAATGAACTAAATAGTTATAAAGACACCTACAACGTGGGTTTGAGTTCTACATTTTACAGGACCTGAGTTAAAGTCTTATCTTAGTGCTGGTGTACAAGCAGCCTCCAGGACCTTTCTACACTTGAAAATACTCTTTTACACAAGTCATTCACACCTTCCTGATGGAACCGTAAAGAGCAGCAGTCAAGGAGGTTTCTCAGGCACAAAACAACATTAATTCGTATTCTGCTGTCCAGAACCAGCTGCAAAGGAAGTCAAAACAGGTGAGCAATGAGAAGTTTCTGAAAACATTTCAGAGATGGACTGAAAGACTGTTCTGCAGTAGATTTGTTATGCTTTTAACTTTCCAGGAAAAACATAAATGAGCTCTAGCAATGTTACATTTGGTACCTATTGCAGACGGAGGATAAATAAAGATTCTCTAATAGTCTTGGCAGATAAATTAAATGGCTGTGAACCCACAACGAGAGGGAGAAAACTCCAGTGTGATGATAAAGCTCCCAAGTGTGACCTTATACCAGGGGAACAAATTAAGAATCCTCTTTCTTGCCTACATTTTCAAACATGTTAAGTTCAGATTTTTTTTTTCTTTAATTGTCTAACTTGCACTCAGGTCTGAAAAGAAACAGATAATATGCCTGTTAAGTGTCATAAAAAAAAAAAAAAATATGTACAGTACTACAAATAAAGAAGAAAAATTTTAATTCAAACCACAGAAATAGAAAAAAGTGGTTCTATGTGATCCAAAAGCACCTGACAGGATGGCTTCTGCTTTACCCTACTTTTGTATTTACTAGGTTCACAATCTGTGAAAGCCTGGCTTGGCACATATATCTAGCTCTAAGGTACCATGTGTAACATTTGAAATTTTTTAAAAAATTCCTCCGGTGCAAGGTATAACTCATTATAAATGTCTAGCAAACAAACATCTATTTTGCTTTTCAATGGGACTAAATAAAATTATATATAGAACTAAGCAAGAATCTTTAGGACAAGATAATGCTGCTGACATGACTGTTCTTTAGCATTTCCAACAATAAAATGCCACATAACTCTTAGGTTTCCCAAAGGGGTAACCATTGCCATCCAATGAACGACTTGGCTCTAATTTCTACAGAATGCTTAAAAACCTTGTCTTTAGCCTTCAGAGTTTTCTGTTGTTTTACCATCAACCTATAAATTTACCCAGGCATTCGTTGTAGCCTTACCTAATATTCAGCCATTATTGACTGTCTGCCTGAGGTTTTATCGATGAGCAGTATTCATTCACCGAAAATATAGTGATGAAGCACTAGTTATGAACCTCTGCAAGTTCTGTTCCTGCATCTAGAAGAGGGAAAATGTACATATGTGTTTCTGGAAGAATCCTCAATCTTTATTCATTCCCACAGCATTAGTAAGGAAAAAAATTGCTTTCAAAGCAACTGTTCTTATTTTCAAAGTTAACTATCTTGTCATCATTCACATAACTTAAATAGCAACTTCAAGATTATGAGTCCTGAGCTTGTCAGCTGGAACTGCACACCTGATTTACCCAACTTCCTTTCCCCAGTGCACAGAGAATGACAGAATTACTGCTTTATGCAGATCTGTCTGTATTTAAGTATAAATTGTTTATAGATATTAAATAAAAATTTCAACTGTGTACACCTATTGAAAGGAGTAGTGCTGTGAAAAATGTAAAGCACGAGCAGAAAACAAGATAAAATGCTTAACACTGTAAGAAAGACAATAAAAGTAACTGAGCAGCAAACCCAAGGAGTTATTTCCACTTGGTAATGCTTGTTAGGTCAGTTGTCTTTTTCCAAGCAGAGGGCATTTGATCTTTTCAGTGAATAGAATTCACTAAATTGCTTCCTGTTTCAGAATCTGTGAAACCAAGGGGTGAACATCCTCAGGAAACCCAGGTAGGTTGACTATGGCCAAAGTGGCTGCTTCAGGAGCTGCTTGTACTAGCGCAAACTTGATTTGTAACAGGGTAAAGGTTGAAAGCTCAAAGATCATGAAATACAGACAAAATAACAGTACTGGCAATGACTTTTCTGCTTTTGCAAAACTCATATGAACAAAAAAGGTAAGTGAATTCCTCTTCTGTATCACAGTGAAGAAAATAAGTTCAAGGAGAAAATATTTATCTTTGAACAGAAAAAACATTAAATAAAAAAGCTATCATGCTAGCTTGTTGCTGAGTTTCTAACTTGACAAAATAAATCTTACACAAGTAGTGCATGGACAAATGGTAAGGTTAACAAGATAAAGCAGAAATAAACCACAGGCCTTTATGAAACAGAAGTCTCATATAGCACATATTTCTGGAGTTTGAGCGATTTCTATCTCTGTTTTGAGGTATCAAATGCTGACCATTAGTTGATAATAATCCAAACATATGTGGAATTCATAAAATTAAAGTATGTCTCAGTCTGATGGCAAGTAAATTAAAAATTTGGGTTTAAGTCACACCTTCTCCTTGCTACTAGGTAAGCTCTGTTGGCCACATCCTCCAGGCCTGTACAGGTATCTCACTGCTGAATAATGCCCAACCACACAAAATATTGGCAACATAAAAAAGTGTTGTAGACACACACACATAACTCCTGTTAGGTATTCTAAGTGTAAATTTCAAAAAAAACTTATTTAAATGTTTAGATGCACAGTTATATATCTGAAATACTAGGTGAAAATATTCTTCTAAACTGGAATATACATGGAGAGGTATTTAGTTTAGTTTTAGGTCAGCAATTGTAGCAACAATTATACATATCACATGAAATAAGTACCCAATTGTACTTTACTCAATTACTTTCAAACTGATTTTTTTAGCTTATCATGCAGCAGCTAGATCCGAGACAGTCCCAGTCACTGAAAACAAGTACTTAAAAAAATATCAAGGAGCAAATAAAAGATATTTTTAAATTCTATTCTTCATCTAGCAAGATAGCATAATTTTATTTTATCCATGGATTTGGTGTGATTTTTTTTGAATACTTTAAAAGTTTAATTTTTATTACATTTTTATGTCTTTTCTGGCAATAGTAATAGGGTGCTTGACATTAATGTTCAACTATTAGTGGTAAGTTGGTACCCAAGACCAACAACTTGAGCTGTAGTATCAATACTTACTGTGACTGGTCTGGGAATGAAATTTGCCAAATGCTGTCAAAAATTTTAAGGCAGACTCTCTTATGTACATTAAGTTTCTGAGTCCATTGTTTTCTTGTGCTGTGGGAATAGGAATGACATTTAAGTGGCACTTTTATAATCAGAAAAATTTATTTCTAATAAATAGTTTTGTGATGTAAATTGCTTTGTTGACAATACCACAGTTCACCTAGAAATCTTGTGCCTGGAATTTTCATTGATGTCTATCTGTAGTTCAATGTACTGCAAGAGAAACCTCAGGAAAACGTATTTTCCTTTTCAAAAAGAAATTTCTCTTTCCCTTCATTGCTAGCAACACAAGCTTTTCTCCAAAAATCTCCACACACAAACAATGCAAGAGATATTCTGCTTTAAGGAACAGGTTCCTCAGCTGCTCTGTGTATTATATTTAACCAACACTTGCAACAGATGCACTGATGTAAGAAGTGGAACTGAATTGTGTGAAAAGGGTGCTTACTGTGCTGAGACACACACAGACTTGTGTGCATGTATGTCCAGGGACCTTGCACCCTCAACCACACCAGAGTTGTCACATTTTCCTTAACACAGGGTGACCCACTACAGCAGGTACTAAAGTCCACTGTGCTGTCCAAGAGCATGTTCTTAACCTGTCTAAGGGGATCAGTAAAAGAGAAAATCACATCGTAAGCTTCTGTTCTCAGAAATTTCAGTCAGGCTGGTAGAATTCCTGAACTAAAGCAGACCACAAAAGGTCTTAGTAGGCTACTGTGTGAGCTATACACACAAGGAGTATGTGAGTTGTATCTGTGCAGTCCAGCAATTTAATTGAAGAGGAGATCTAGATATATGGAATACATATATGCTGTCTGCACACTGTGAAAATGCTCTACTTTATGCTCGTTTCAAAACAAGGAGCCCACTAGACCCAGCTCACCCCCAGGTAAAAATGTTTATCTTTCCAGTGTCTACAGGAAATGTTTAATTCTGTGTATTCAAGATAATTAGGATTCAACCCCCTTAAACACAAAAGCTATAGTTTGGGAGATCTCTCTCCCTTCAGATCTACTAAGTAGGAGCTATAATCTTAGAATGGTTATTGTTCCAGCAGGATGACAGATCTCACCCTAAATTTAGAGAATCTATATTTAAAGTCTGAAACCTAAGTAATCTGAAGTTTTCAGTAAGAAGTTCTTTTCTGAGTAGCATTTTGCACACAAATGTACTTGACTCAAACTAAAATAGATGCCACAGAGTCAGACAGGAACCCAAATTCCTCCTTAGTTATCGTTGTCACCAAGAAAGGGAAGTAAAAATTAAACTTGACTCATTATTCTATTGATGTAGAAAGCAGGAAGGAAGCCAGCTGATGCCACTGCACAGGGATGAATACAGCAAAGTAGTCCCTCAGTCTCTACCAATTAAATGAATAGGCACATTCTGAGTAAATAAACATGTGTGATAAACCTGTTGAGCTGTAAAAGAGAATTCATACATTGTGCAAAGCTGCTTTCCAAGTTTAAGTACCCAGTGTGTTGTTACAAAGGCTCTAAAAAAAGGATAAATTTAATATAGTAATATCTACCAAAAACCTCTAAAAAGAGGTGTCAGAAATTATCATTAAGAAGTGTAACCTTTCTGAATGGCTTAATTCAAAGCTGACATAAGTTCCATATGCTTATTTTAACCAAGGGTATATGCCCTCAAACTGAAAGCTAAATGATGATCATAAGGCTTTTATTTCCTATTTGTAGACAAATCATTTAGGTGGATACCGCAATGTACGCAGAACTAAGAAATGTGAGAGGTTTAGTTGGATTGCAAAGAAAATTAACAGTGATAAGGGTTCTAAAACAATCTTAATTGGTTATTTCATTCTAATTTCACTTAAAGGTAAAATACTTACAATCCTGTTATCAGTGTTGCCATCAACTTATTATCCATCATTAATTCCAGGTTAAAGCTGCTGGTTGCCATCTGTTATGATTTCTTACTGTTTTCTTGTCTTAGACAGTAGGTTGCACTATTAGATACCTAAGTGTGTATATTGGAGTGCAATAAACTCATATAGGCATTTCTATGTCTCTAGTAAAACCCAGAAAAATTTTAAAAGTTAAAATAACCCAAAAACACAACCCCCCAAAGCACCTAGTCTGCCAGCAATACAGTATTTGGATTAGAACTAGAAACAGTTTCTTGAATGCAAAAAAATATCAAGGTGGAAACTCTACTAGAATTAGCATACTAGGGAATTTTTCAAGAACCAGTAATCAATGACCTTTTCCTGAACTGCCAAATGAATTTAAACCACACAAATTTGGATCAGTTGGCTGTCAGGAAAAAACCATCCAAAACAATCTAAATTCCTCTTCACAGGTAAGACTTTGTTGTAAATATGAATCAACTACATTAGTTTGCCTCAGTAACAGCAGCCATTATTTCTGTATCTGATGTCCACAAGCAAGATATCAAGGGAAAAGCTTAAAAATATCCCAAAAATTAAGTCTTAAGGGACATGCAAAAGAATGAGAATTTCTTTTGCTGCTTATGAGTATCTCCTTTATGGATTATCAGAAGCCTTTGCTTTCACAGGTTCATCACTTTTGTCACTTTTCACAAGCCCTAAAGGCATATACAGAAGATGATAGAAAACAAACACTATTACAAACTATGAAGTCATGAGAACAAAAAAATACCACATACAGGCAGATTAAAAAACCAACCCCCCACAAACAACAAAACAAAAAACCCCAAACCAACCAACCAAAAAAAACCCCAAACCAGAAAGAAAATAAAGAGCACAAAATGTTCTCTCTCTTTTTTTTTTTTTTAACATTCTCATTTTTCTATGTCTAGGAAAGGAACAAATCAAGATCAAAAGTACACTGTGTTCTAAATTAAGACTAAGATGAGTGAAAATGTGTTTTTATTGTGTGTTAAATGTGTTGAAGGAAAAGTTTGAGAAATAATGGAGGTCAGATTAGGAAACCAAAAATTCAATAATAGATGTTAGATTAGATTGAGTAACAAAATATCTGAAGCACTGATGTATTAAAAACCCAACCAAGCAACAGAGAAATCTAATGCAAATTTATTTGCTGCTCATAACATAATGTAATTTGAACAGATAAGCCCATTCTGCTGGAATGCCAGAAAATAGGTTAGTAAACTACCTGGTTGAGCGCATCTGTGTCTTATCACAGCCACACTGCTGCTCCCACCAGCATTGGTGCCTGTCCTCTTCTGAAGCCCAGGGTGTGACCACTCAAACTTAATTATTCACTGAGAGAAAAGCTGCCTTTATGATTCCCAGCCCCCAAAAAAACCCTCACAACGTGCTACACACACACATTTCAAAGCGAAGAGTGTGAGTATACTTGTATCTCAAGGAACAAATAATAAACAGACTAATGTTTCTATTGTGCTTGCTACTGAAGTACTCCTGTTTATGCTCCTGAGCTGACAGAAGCTCAGGGCAAATCCCAAGTTATTTGTTTCCACGGGTGCTTTTCCTATCCTTCCCAGATTCTCATTGGCTAATAACAAATACAGGGGAGGACAAGACTACTGACTGTTTATTACGGAGAGGGAGATTGTCACTGTTTTTTCAGGTTATCCAGGAAAATAGTGCTACCTTCCCTCAGCAGCATTCGGTTTGTAACTCCAGTGACAAAAAGCTGGGAAAGGACCAAATGAAGTAAAGAAAAGGAATGACTCTAGCTTCACTTCTCACTGCCTTGAGTAGTGGGCCAAGCACATCAGAGAGAAATCTGCTTGTACAAAGAAATGATGCAATGTTTTCCTTCCTCATTGACTGAGGGAGTAGGAAGAAAAATGATGGGCTGCAGCTTGTCTAATTTGCTATGACTTGAAATGCTTGTCAAACTGCAACTTGTTTCAAGAAGAGAAATTTAAAAAACAACAATCAAATCCCACAATGTATTCTATGCCAGAAGTCCATCAGTTCTCTTGGAGCACTGCTCCATTTTAGGATCTGTGTGTCTGTGTAGCATGCAGTACAATACAGTAGACAGCAGCTGGAGTGCACTGCAAGGTTTAGTTCTCACCCAGTGACCAAAGAAAATTGATAAAATTCAAAGTAGAAACAATACAGAGTCGTATAATAAACAAACAAATCAATACAGTCCTTAAATTTTGCTTGAGAAGAGGAGTAATCTGCAGCTGATCCTGAAACAAAATGGATGGAATAAGTAGCAGATAATTCTAAGGATGAATGTTTTTATTCAGTTGTGTAAGGATCAATTGAAAAAGTAGAGAATGTACAAACCCCCAACTGTTTCCAAAATTAGAATACTTTTATTTTTTAGGATGGTTGCATTTTAAGAGACACATCTATTGGGTCAAATACTACTCAGAAATCTCCAGGAAGATTTTTTTTTTTTTCTCATTAGAAACTAACTCTTTATTCACTTTGCAATTTTTCTAGATTTATATTTTAAAATCACTGCAACTCCTTTGAAACTGTAAGGCTTTATATATTAATCAGCAAAATTAAATAAGCTTTTAAAGAAGTGCAAAGCATAACTTATTTTTCTGGTCCTGTAATCAACTAATACAACTTTGCATGAAGAAGAGAGACATCTTTGATGAAAAAAATAAAAATAGTTAAATGCTACCACCAATGAATTGGGGGTGAGAGATGAAATGAACATTTTTATGAAGGAACAAAATTACTGAGGTGCACTTATTCCAGAAAGATATTCTTAGCCTGACGAGTGAAGATCCCAGCACCTGGAACTCATTTGCAGTGATTAAATATCTGTATTGTTACACAAAAGTGAAATCCAATTCCATGAACTTATGCAAAAATTTTCAAAAAGCCTTATATTTATTTTTTGAAAGACAAGGAAGCAGAGCGCTCAAAGACTTAGAGACTGAAAGTGATGAAAACATGAAAGGTAATCTCTAAGTTTTATTGCCAGATGTTTCTAAATTAAAGGGTTCCAGACAGTATACCAGACAAGCAGCTATAGAAACAAGACCAAGAACAGTTGAGTAACTTGTTGCTATCTTTAAAAATCTAAGCCCCAATTTTCTCTCTGGTTTTTGCCTTATTGCTCTGGTAAATTGCTTGTTTAATTTTTTAATGATGTGAGCTTTCAAATGAGTCAGAAATTTTCCCTGATGTCTCTTGTGCACCTCCTGGGGGGCTTCTCTTCTAGTCTTCTCACCATTTTTTTCTAAACTAAAAAAAACCCTTTGTTATATGCTCCAAAATTTGCTGGATGTTGCTTGAATTTCCAATTGAACCAACACACACTCCAATTCAAAATCAGAAATAGGCTGGAATAACTCACCACTACCATAAAAGAGATAATAAATAGAACACCTAGGTCAAAGACAGCATTGAGGAAAGTACATTAAGGTAGTCTAATGATTAACTTACAGACAGACTTCTGAAGTTGTTTATCAACATATAAACATCCAGGGTGCCAGCTTCATTTGACTGATGTTAGATGAACGGAACTCATCTTTCAGTCTGTGTCTATGAACCCCATTCAATCTGCTTTAATGGAAAAGAGTTCCTTTGCTCAGCTGGATAACGTGTGTTCCTATTCATGCTGAGTAACTAACCCATGCAGATGAAGGTGAGAAGGATAAAAAAAGGGGTTTTTTATCTTGGTTGAAACACAAGGAAATTTCTTTCCAAACAAAGCCCTCAGGGAGTCTTTTAAATCTGTAAAAATGTAAATAAAATTAACCTGAGCAACAACTCACCAATTCATAAATCCTAGACATTGAAAACTGTTTCAAAGCATTGTTAAAGGGACATCATTTGATGATGATGAAGTTCACTGGACTTGCTGTCTTGTGTGGACCTAACTTCTGCATGGATGGTAACTACTCTCTCATACGTATGAGCAAGCAAATAAAAATAGCTAATTGAGCTATTTCCTCCACAGAAGGGGAAGAAAGAATTATTACTGTTTTATTTGTATACTCTGTATTTATCAGAATACCTTCTGATCACTTACAAAAATTTGGGTCATGAAACTGCTAGCAACCAGATTGCAGTAATTTTAGCAAGTTGAGGAAATACTTAGCATTTTATCTGAAGTATTTAACAGAAAAGACAATCCTCAAAAAGCTGAGTTGGCTCTAAAAGAGCCAGAATTTTCCACTTCAATGCAGGCAAGTGACAAGGATAGTGTCATCTAAGGACTTTCCTGAGTCCAAGAATCCTGAGTTCCAGGGTATGGAAATACCATATACTATATACACCATATATACAAATTCTGTATGTTTAGAAGCTATAAATGAGTCTTGCAGTCATTAAGATTCACAGTCAGCTTTTGCTCTTAGACCACTGCTGGTCTTTGCCATGTCATTGAGTATCTTTGCCTTTTTGCTACACCAGATCACTCACGTATTTTTTAAGATCTTTAGCAACTTCTAGGTGAAATCTTTGAGCAACAGAATAGGTAAGAGGAAAACAAACCCACAATTACTAAACCACCATTTGCTGGTTTCTTCAAAGTTCAGTTATTCTGATGTACATGGGTGTATGAAAGTCTTTTTGTTCCTTCAAGACAGAACAAACCTTTTTTTTCATTTTGTGAAACATAACCTAAAGTAATTATTTTTCTTTCATTGTGGAGATAAAGAATAAATTTCAGTAAATCAAAATAATGTCTTTGCAACTTATGCTTTCATGATGTGAGAGAGGGTATTATTTTTCAAGACACAATATAGCCATACTTTATAAAATATAAAAGCTTCACCTGCATAGTACAGTTTGTTGACTGGAATCTCAGATAGTACAGGTTAGGCTGGTGCAAGAACCCTACTGCAGTGCCATATCCTGGTTTCTATATTGTCATTCTCCCTGTGCTCACTGGGGCACCTAGGCCATTCCCCAAGATAAGACACTGTTGTATTATTTCCTTGTCTTGCATTAGTTATGTGTAGGTCCTTTTGGCAGAGAGCTAGAGATTCACTGGAGAATTATCAACACTCAGAAAATTTAGACTGCATTATACTAAAAGCTCAGGGCATGCAGACCATAGAAAAACTGTGCTTTAACCTTCATTTCAGACAGCAAACTTTCAAACATTGGAATGCACAGATTGTTTAAAGCAAATCCCAATCTGAGTAAGCTATTTTTCTGAGAAGGTGATGAATGTAAACAAACAAACAGCACAAGAATTTGTGTCCTACATTTCAGTGACCAAAAAAAAAAGTTACAGACATATCATATTTTGTTACTACATTCATAAGCACACTTTGACATGAAGAAGGCTTGTAGCTGCAGACCCTGTTTGTCAAGGAGAACTTGAACCACACTGATATCTGCTGGAGTAGGGAAATCTCAGAACACAAACACACAAAATTTATGGAGTACATCAGGGAAAATTTTTTGTACAGGCGATGAAGATACAGGGAGGGCATAAGTTCTTGGCATAGATAGTACTCAGAAATGAAAAAGAACTGGTTGGAAACTCAGTAGTTAAGGATAACCTTGACATAAATGAGCAGGAGACAGAGTTTAAAATCATGAGAGACATGAGAAAGTCAAATAGTCAAGTAGAACCTGTAGGCAGAATCACATGACCAACTGACTTGAAGGAGGCCAGGTGAGCTGGTTGACCTTCAACAACAGTCTCCTCAAAGAACAATAATTGTCCATTCCAATGTGCCAAAAGTTCAAGCACAGGAAGCCAGCTTGTCTAAATAGGAAACTTCTGAGTGAGGTCAAGTGCTAAAGGGACTTGTACAGAAATTGGAAGCAATGTTGGGCTACCCAAAAATATTCTGAAAATATTTCTCAGGCATTCAGTAGTAAAATTAGGAAAACCAAAGCTCAGCTGTCAGGAGGTACAAAAGAAGCAGTTAAAAACTTATTGTTATCTCAGAAGACTAAATGTAGACCCATTGTTTAATGGGGCAGAAAACTTTATGACAGAAGACAAGAAAATACTGAAGAACATGGTGTCTGCTTTGCTTTGCTGTAACTTGCAAAGGCTTCTTTCAGGTCGACTGCTAAAACTGGGGAACACCACTGGGACATGTATTACTTGTATTAATATGAAGCATGGAAGACTCACAGTAAATTTAACATGCAGATCCATGGAATCAGACTGAATAATCTTCAGAGGAAACTGGGGGAGCCAGCAAGTTTCATAGAGACACTTCTGCAGTCACTGAACAGATATGTGGGAGCTCTCTGAAGAATGAGACAAGCAGATGTCACTCCTGTTTTCAGGAAGGGCAGATCTGGGGAACTGCAGATTAGTCTGGAGTTTAACCAGTGGAGAAGAGGCAGGGAATTTCCAGTTAGACACTAGGAAGAGATCTTCTGCAGGAAGGTGGTCAGACACTGTAGCAGAGACAAATTAGAACCGCTACCCTTGGGCATATTCAAAACTCAGCTGGAAAAGGCCTTTGTCTAACCTCAGGGACATTAAGCCTGCAAGACTGTTTTAAGCAAGAGGCTAAGACCTGATGATCTTGAGAGATTTATATCTAAATTATTTTGTGATTCTCATTTGTGGTTTTGTACAAGAATATTTCAAAAAATTGACAAGGACTAATTACTAACTAGTAATACAATTACTAATAAAAATGGAAAATGAAGTTTCCATGAAAGTTTAGAAATAAGAAATTTCTTTTTGAGAAGATCAGAAATCCTAAAAATATTAAGTGGGAAACCTTTTGAATAAAATTAACAGGATTTAAGACAAGAAAACATCGAAATACAGTGCTACTACCTTTTAAAAAAATTGTATGTCTTCCCTATACTGCAGTAGAATTCTCATAGCATTCTACACATTGGTGAACTAGAATACCTGTCACTTAATAAGAGTAACCAAGCTTTTCAGGAAGTAAGGGCACTTCTCTCTTTAACAAGTCAGTAACTGGTGGCTTTCAACAATTTGTGTATCTAGGAAAAATAAATGTGGAGCTCTCATGCAATGGTACAAAGGAAAGTGAGATCTGGATGCCAATTAATTTGGATGCCTTTGAAAATGTCGCTGATTTTTCAAGCTTTTTTTGTTGTTTTCCTGTTGGTTTGTTGGAGTTTTTTTGCCAGTACCAAAGGGCATTTCACAATGGGGAAAAAAAGTATCCCTAATTCTGTAGCCAAACTGTTGCAAGTGACTGCTTCATCTGTCATTAGCTCTGTCAGTTGGCATTCCTGCAGATAAAAGAAGTCTTGGTGCCATGAGATGAGTAAGAAATTGGGTCCAATATAGTATGCTAGCAGACTGATTTTTCTCTTTTACACGCCTTCATATTGAGTGGGATGTGACTGCCAAATGAAATCCAGAAGAAATAGTGGATTTGAATGCTAGCAGGGATGGGGAGGCTGGGAGAACGGGGGAGGGGGGACAATTAACATTATCATTAAAGCTGCCTGCAGTTGTAACTATATTTCAGTTTGAATATACAGCTCAAGGATTTCTGGCATTTTACACTGTCCCTATCTTTTTTTTTTTTTTTTTTTTTTTTTTTTTTGTGGTGGTGTTGGTGGTTTTTTGGGGTTTGTTTATTTGTTTTTTAAGAGAAATGCTTTGCATTCTTAGTTATTAAGGCAATATCAATACAATAATGATTAATATAAATGGAGGAAAATTTGGATTTAAAGACCAAATCCATAGCTCTATTCATTGAAACTGCACCTCTTAATTAGCTGTTACATTAAACTTATAACTGCTACATTCGTAGCAGTCTTCGGTTCATAACTATGCTTATATATGGCTATATATTTATATTTCATAAAAGAGTATTCTTTTGCTAAATGGTGTCAGCTGGAACAAGATTCAATAATCTGCAAGTCTCTTGTGAAATGCTGACAAACAACTCATTAAAATAGCTGAAGTAACTGTTTCACAAGCAATACTTGCCCACTTCGCACACTGCAGTTTCTAAGGTAAACTAAAGTATTATGAAGGACAATGGCATCAAATACATTTAAGAAAAGTATGTATCAAGAGCTACATGAAATATACTACTTAAGAATCTCATTCTGTGCACTAGGGTACCTTAACTGAGGCTGAGTACTTGCAACCTAAGTGTCCAATGCATCACAGCCAGTTTGTTCCTCTCCTGCATATCTCTGCATTCAGCAGTTCTGGAGGAAATGGAGGGTCCTGAGAGTTAAAGTTGGAGGCTTGGTGCAAAGCACCTTCTTAGCCTGCAACCAAATCCCTTATTTCTTCAGTTGTCAAGTACAAATTCAGTGAAACCTATCAAGTCAGAGAGAAATTCAAGTCCTTGTCCTGAGGCAGTTATTGCCCATCAAACAGTCTATCTACTCATTCCTTCCCAAAAAGCACACCCTAGGCTTGCTCCAAAGTACTTTTAAAGTATACCAGGCATCACAATAGAGAGCTCTCTTAAAAACTGGAGGGTGAGGGCACAAGTCCTTTAATGCAGACATTGTTTGAGGCTGGTACTTGCTGTAGTGCCCTTAGCTCCATCTCACTTTTTAGAAGGATAACACAGACACCCTGTCCTTATGGTTTCATTTACCAAAACTCTTGGCCTCTTTTTCTTTTTTTCTTTTCCCCTCCCTTCGTCTGGTTGAATTCTTCCTCCAAATTTGCAAATCGTTTCAGGCTTCAGAAAACGAACCACTTGCCAAATCACACAGACGTACAAAACGTCCACTCAGGCCCGTTCAAAAGGCCCAGCCCATTGGTATTCACCGAGAATAGCACATGTCCTTTCACAGGCCTGGGACATTGTTGGTCTAGTGCTGGTCTTTCAGCTGGTAATAAATCAACTCCACTGACTCTGAGACAACTACTATTTACCTCAGCTAAGAACCTGTCCCCAGTGCTGAAATGTCGATCTGATGAGTTAGTATCTATTCCCCTAAAATTCCTTCTGGGAATTGGTTGTTTTTCTCTTCACTCTTTACACTAGTGTGTGAAGTTGTTAGGCAAAGTTAAACATTAGAGACTAATTTTAACTGTGAATGTAGCAATCCTTTATATCAGCTTTGGTAGGCAAAGGAAACGTTGATCATTCAGAAGGAAAAACTGGTGCATAAATAATGACAGATAATAAATACATCTGATGGGCCAAGTTTTTCATAAGTCAGTGCTAGTAATACCAAGACTTTTTGGTTAGAATAAACTGAATACAGACAAATGCTTAACATCTTCCCTCTCTTTACAAGAATTCTGAGCACATTTGATTTTTTTGGTCAATGTTTGATGCTATAATATCAAAATTATATAAGATTTCAAGTATTGGATATAATTTTCAGATGTAGATCATGTCTTGTTTCACCTTAAATTAGATGTTCCTCAGAGTGATTTGTTTGGTCTACATATATGAGACAGAACTTATATTTATCTTTTTCCAGAAAATGAGGGTCAGGATCTGATCTCCTTCAGTAAATCTTTTAATGAGGTCACTTATCTTGAGGTGGGATAACCATTTTACAGGTATTAAGTTCAATTTTTAAAAGAGTAAGCTTTTCTTGTTCTGTGTAAGTTTTTGCTTTTTGCCCCAAGATTAATGGCTGTTTTTTTTTTCTTTTTTTTTTCTTGTCTTGTCAGTAGCATTTGGGATGTTTAGCTTCAAAAAGAACTAGGCATTTTAAAATAAGGACTTATATGTTTTGGATAAAATACTGGGAGTGTTCAGCTAGTCAATGCTTCAAATTCCCTTAACTTGGCTTAGACTATATGAGAGTAAAAAGAATAGAAAGAGTTGTTTAAAACATTTTGATTTCTGCAGATGCTTTTTTCTTCAAGTATTTGTGATTATGATTTCATTTTGTAAGCCATATGTGCTACTTCTACCTATTACAGACAAGTCACAGTATGTCCAAACAAAATTAAATCATTCTCTAGGACTAGTTTTCAGAGTTATTCCCGCTGTTCAACTCTTCAAAGGAATAAAACAATATATTTATAAGTTTTGCATGCTAAAAGCCATGATGTCTTTTGTCACGTAAAAATCTGAGTAAAATTGTCTGTGTTTGGAGTTAGAATTTTACCACAGTAGGAACTACAAGACTGAAGAACTGATACCTCTCCTTAACCTACTGCTATAAGAGTCCTTTGGAGTTTCTGTGCTAATCTAACAGCTCTTTTGTTAAACTGTAGAGCAGTGAGAGGAGGGTTTTATGCTTTGTATTATATTGTGAAAACATTAGCAAATGAAATAAATGTGATTTTGGCTTTTTAGCACTTAGAATTATTCACTTTGAACTGTAAATTATTTATGGTACTCAAAGTGACACTTTGTAAATAACAGGAAAGCCTCAGAAATCAAATGCAGATTGTGGTATTTAGTCTTGTCTTGCCATCATTAACCATTTCAGTTACACAACATGTTTCAATAAATCAAGCACATCTCTTAGACATCTCTCCTAAAGGAATTAGAAAGCAGCAGAAATAAATGAAGCTGTCTACAAGTGACAGCTACAAAGGGAAACCCAGAGAAGGAGTGGAAAAAAAGGTACTCCTGTGAGCAGATGATAAAGCAGATGCTGTAAAACAACAGGGGGATTGCACCATTTCTTCTCCAGAATTGACGATCGTTTGATAAACAGCTAGTCATGCTCCTGGAAAACCCTGTCCATCAGTGCATATCAGTACAAATTAATGATGACATGTCCTGATTAAACTTGCTGTGCTGTGAAATGCAATGCATTATCTGCATGGCAGTAAGAGAACAAATGCTCTCAGGGAGTAAAAGAACAAGCAAAGTCACACATCTCAGGTTAGGTCCCAAGTCATAGCTACCTGTGGTGAAGTAGGTGTTTAATCAACAAACCAGTCTTGTGGGTTTTGCAGGCTATAGCTTTTTTTTCTGTTCATTGAAAAGAGTTGTCTTGATAACGCCCTTTCTATTAACTATAAAGTCAGTTTTGAAAACCTTCAATCAAGCTCTTGAACCTCTTCCTCAAGCAAACCTTAAATAAGCTTGCACCCTGTGTACATTAACAAGAAGTCCCTCTTTGGAATAAACTGAATACTATGAACATAGTAGTGGTGACACCACAACATCACCCATGAACTGAGTTCATGGTGAACTAAGCAAGCTCTCAATGAGAATTTGAGAGATCTCCCAAAAGTTCATTTTGTAGAGTAAAAAAAAAACAATTTTATAATTCTAATGCAAATAATACAAAAAAAAAGGTTTCATTTGGATTTGTCTTGTCTAACATACAGAATGAAAACCCTTTTGTAAAAGCTAGTTATTTATTTTAAAAAATGGAAGTCACATATTTAACACCACTTCACTTTCTTAGCTTTACTAAAGCACTTCTGACATAACTGATAAATAAGTCTCTACGGAGCTGAGAAAATTTTACCTCTTAAAGACAGGTTTGCTGAACAAAGACCTCTTCTAAAATAGGTAGGTTCTCTTTGGGACTTTGTAATTCACACTGCTGCTGAAAAGAAGGACCACTCAAGGCAGTAAGAACACCATTGTCAGTACAGCTAGCAGAATCTGGAATTTCTTCTCACATCTGTAAAACACATTGATGGCTGTAGACCCAAACCAGATGAGGCAGCCCAAAATACTTTTCAGAACAATTCCTTATCCTGATCTTACTTTAACCAACCTTCCAGGCTGGGTTCTAATCTAATGTAAAATCTAGAACAATTAACTGACTGTTGTGAACTTGCATTACAATGAATGAGATTCCAGTCCAAATGTTGGCATTTCTGCAAAGGAAGTTCACAAGACAGCCATAGAGGTGTTTCCTCTATCCTTTCATTCAGGGAACAGACTGAAACAAATAAAAAAAAATATATCTTGGGAGAAGTAAAATATTTAATCCTTTTAGCTTTAATCCTTAGCTTTCTCTGTGCATACTACCTGGGCAGCAAATGAGTGGAAGGTGAAACATATCCATTTCCCTGCCAAAAAATATATGGTAAAGAAATACTGTACGGTAAGTTTTTCTCTGAAATTTTAGTTCCTACGTTAAGAAGGTATGAAGATCTAGGAAAAGAATTAGCTGTACAGGAAAACAAAGTAGCAAGAACTGCAGGTACAGACAGTGATGAAAAACACACTGAAAAGATTTGTACAAGAAGGCACAAAATACCAGGATAATCCTTTAACTACTCTTAAATACTTTTTCTAAGTTTTATTAAATGGTGTCAGGCCAGTAGGCCACATTAGAGAGGGGATGGGGTAACCAGTATTATGTAGATTTAAGACAGTGATTCATAAAGCAGACTGAGAAGGCTGCAGAAACTCAAGGCAGCCGATCTAGGAGGCTGTGGCCAGCATGCTCCCCTCACCTGCCTGCAGAGCCTGTGACAAACCAGGTGTAGCCTGGCACAGGGAGTGCCCTCAGCTTCTGGGCAGCCTCTAAAACAGAAATGTGAAAGACAATTCAACTTTTTCTCCCTCCTTTCTTTCACATGGACTTCAACCTACTTATTTTATTTTTGAAACAGAGGTTTTAATTAAAGCTACCTTCTATACAATGCACTGAACTTCAGCTCTGTTGCAAATAACACATTAATTTCCCCTGACTCCAAGTAATCTTACTTGCTCTCTTTTATCCCTGAAAACATCTTGCCTGGGTGAACACCAAGGGAAAATAACAGGTGGGGGCAACAAAACTGAAGTAGCTTACTGGAAGTTATGACAAACTCTGCATTTTGTTATTTCTCCTAATTTTTAATACATATACTTCTTTATTCTTGCAAATTCCCCCACTAAAGTTATGGAGTGAGCTTTAACAATGCAGCTTCTCACTGGAGGAATGGAAATGAAACAAGTCACAGAAGATAGCAGATAAAATAAAGACATAAATAGTGACAGAGAGGAGTATGTGATCCATTCCCTCACTACTGTGCCACCCTGTCTAGGGAGGCACTTTAGGCCAGGAATCTCTCTTTGTGACCTCAGGTAGACAGATTTAGCCTTCCAGCTCTAACCTTCCATGCCCATATCACAGTTAGGGTATTTTATCTGAAAATTCAAGTCAAAATCCAGACTAAGTTTTTTTCACATCTTTCTGATCCTGGATCAGGTCACTGGCAAATAAATTAAATATTAAAAAAATTTCACAAGGCCAGCTTTCCCGGTGCATGCAGGAGAGAAAGGAAGCAGGCAGACTTGATCTATTCAGCATCTTCCTAAAAAGTCTCCAGTGTTGCTGGATCTGGGATTACATCCACATCTTTTTTTTCTTTTTTTAGGCAGGAGGGCATGTGGGACTTTAAAGAAGCACACCAACAGGGCCTTTGTGAGACAAAGATCTTACAGTTTCTTCTACTTGTGGGAAGAGTGCAGTGGGAAGAAGTGAAATCACCGTATATCCCAGCTGTTGTTTTGACCAACAGAAGAGAGAATGAATGAAAAAAGTTTCAGAACAGTAAGCTAAAACTGTGACAGAGTAAATCCTCTAGCTGGGTTCATGTTCCCTGCAGATCATGTGCAGATGGAATATGCAATGCAATCATCAGTGGGCTATAAATCCATCTGCTAACATAAAATTACATAGATAGATCTCTGTTGGCCTAACATTTAAATGATGTAGTAGTGGATCAGAACTCCTATTGTGCTAGATGCTCTAACACCACAGAACACGGATTTGCCTTCCCCCCATGCCTAAAAACAAGCTTGTAATTTAAAAGCTGTTAAGTACAGATACAGATATGTAGGAATGTGAAAGACAATAGATTCTGATTTCTGTGGTAATAGTTACAACATAGTCTTTTTGTACATAGTTAAAGGAAGGATTTGAAGGAAGGTAATGGAGTAGCTTTGTTGACATTTCCAAAGGAATTTTGATAATGTATAAAATATGTTAAAATTGCCAAAATATTTGCTTTAAAATCGAAAATTACTGGCTAAAGAATGTTGCCATGTCTTGACCGGATGTAGATAATATGAATAAGCATTTGCCTTTCTATCAAAGAGATTCTATGAAATGAGAGCTCTCAACATGAAATGTTTTTAGGCATAGACATAAAAATATTTTTTGTCAAGGTAGACATAAGCCACTAAAGGCCTCATAAGTACAGACAAATAAATAACCTGTGCCTAATGTAACCAGAAAGGAAGGGAAGTGGGGGCAGGGTGTCAGGGAAGAAAACATTCTGAGAACGGCTCCTGACAGAAGATAAGATTGTGAACTGACAGACCAGGAATCCTTTAGAGGTGAACTCTGAATGGATCTGAATAGCAAAGAAAATTTACAAGGACTGTGACTGAGATCAAAATAACAAGTACTTCTAATTAAAAGTCTATGAACAAAGCAAAGGAAGCAAACTAGCAGATGGGAAACAAAGTGATGGGAAAACAAACAAAAACTTAAACGATTGAGGGGAATTAAGACATCAGTTATTATTTTATGACTGAAGATAAAGATAGAACAGTGATGAGCCAGAAGTCAGAGAACTGCTAAGTAGTAGTCCAGCTTAATAACATGCATGGCAATATCTGAATGAAACTAAGAAATAATGGAAATCAAATAAATAAGGACAAGAACCTTGTGCCTTCTCTATGTTCACTATTGTCACACGACAATTAAATTATTGCTTCAAATAAGCATTCCCAGCCTTTCTTTACCACTGGATTAGAGCAATGAGTTAACTTAAAATATTTTTATAATTCTGCATGCATACAGTTTTTAAGGAATAAGACTAACAGTCTTTAGAAAATTAATTAATTTTTTTTAGTTATGAATGAAAAGGGCTTCCAAATGTTTCTATTTTATGTTTTAATATGGTGCTTTTTGCTGTTGATTAACAATTTAATAACACTGAAAAAATGAGCTATGAGATTGGCTTTATACATAAAACAGTGCAAACTTGAAGGTGTGCAGTGGGTGCCAAAAAGATTACAGAACAGAAGTCATAGTACAGACATTAGCTGATACTGCAAACAAAAAGCAGTATGTAAATGAAGGAGGCTGAAGATGCACTCTTTGTACACCATTTGCATACCTTAGACCTATGACATCCTAATCAAGTTTACACACATGCCAGCTTTTAGAAAAAAATTTAAATGTTTTTATATAGCACCTAGCCCTGGCTATTTAAGCACTGGCAAAGGCCTGACTCACTACTGCGTCACTGCTGTTTTAAGAATAAAAGACAAACCCAACAGCAGCAGCTACTTTAGGCAGAAATAATTAGGAGTGGGTTGTGTTATGCTGTACACAGACCTGGGTTTTGCAGCACCGTGCCAGGGCCTCTTAAGGCAACGGGACAGGATTCCTTACCAAGTCAATATTGTGTTGAAGTCCTAAAAGCTGGGTTCAAAGCAACTATTTATTCATTCATACTCAAGTTTGGTGTTACATTACCCCAGCAGGGTGATTCAAACATTAAGGGTAGATTTTTAAGGCTCTGAATAGGGAGAAGAGGCACAGTTGCACATAGAATCCATAAAATTTACATGTGAATTGGCAGATGCAAAATAAAACAGTGATGTGTGAACTCCACCTAGTAGGAGCTTGAAAATTCTCATGCCTTTGAGATTCAGAGAGTGGAGTTTAAGACAGGTCCTTAACTTAACTCTCTTATAATATTGCTTATAGCACTTACAGTGTTTGCTAGAAAACTGGGGTCTGATTTCTTCCTTAACCTGAGAAATTAAAAATTTCTATTTCTCAGCCTAGTGCCTAACCACCAACCTACAGAACTGTGTAGATGAAAACATATTCTAATATAGCATGTTGAAGCTAATGCTTTTGGAGACAGAAATACAGAATTGCTAAGGACACAGAAGAGTCAGGAAGGAAAACATGAGCACTCTGCTGAAGGGAAGAGACCTGGTGACCTCATTTCCAGGCTAATAGTGTGGGGAAACTTCATAGGTGCAACCATTCAGTAGGTTTTTACAGATGTGTGAATGCACATAACTTTTCAATGTCTTACTTGAACTTCTTTGCAGACATTTTAACATTTTAGATGTTCCTACCGCAAGACAGCAAGGATAAAACCCAGGCTCTGTGTCTGCAATGGCAAACCAATGATTTCAGTGGAGTTGGGACTTCACATCCACATCCTTACTTCGGTTTAAATTGTCTCAAATAATGCTATATTTCAATCATAATCTCCAAAACTATGACTTAGTAACACATTTCACATTAGGACTTTAAATGCTCTCAAGGGATCCCCATTGGTGTAGCAGAAATAGCATGGCATGCATATAAGGGGAACCAGATCTGCCAAAATATTCTCAATCCTCCCTTACACAGTTGTGGCTGCATATTCTGATGAGGATCATGTCATAGGAACTCTTCAAATTCATTTGTGAAGTTAGAATGAAAAAATAAATGACATTGTAATTTGGCTAGAAGTCCTCCCTGTTGCAAACTTCTACTGAGCATAGATGGAATTGGTATTATGTGATTTTTTTTTCCCTGCAAATCCCTTTACTATCCTGTGGTGCTGGACCAGAAGGTATCTTGGGTTCCTTAAAACATTTTTTTATTGCACTTATTAAAATCTGCTTTTATGCTGTGCTATTGCACTGTGCTTTGTGGAGGAAGCACATAGTAGAAACAGTTAAAAATTACCATTTGTGCTATATCTGAGATAAGAAAACAACACAGATATTGCGCAGACATACGAGCGTTAGCAGTGGCAAGCTACAGACGTATTTAATATCTACTTGTACCCTTGCATTTTTAGACAGAAGTCACCCTAGAAACGAATAAAGGAAGTTTAACCCTTTTCTGAACGTTTCAAATTCTGCCTGTGTGAGTCTGACTCCAGAGAGCTCTGCTCTCTGTTGTCAGTACAGCTTTTCTGGTTCTATCTGAATGCTTCGACTAGCTCTCATGGTAATACATATTTCTACACACACACCAAAAGGAAACGATTGGCATCTGCCATAAGATTTATTTTTTTGCCTAAGATTCAGCAGGCAAGCCAAGGAAAAACTATAAATCATTTCACACAGACTAATATCTCAACTCTTCGACAGAGAAAGCTGTTATATCTTATAAAGTGACAGGATTCCCATCAGAAGGAAACCTTATCTTGTGCCAAAGAAACGTAACATTTTCTTAAAGCCCCATTAACCTCATGCAATTCCACTCTCCTGGTGTCCCAAGATCATAAAATTAAGACTGATGATTGTCACGGCAAGAATTTTAACATAGTATCAACTGGGTTAGACATCGCTAGACTGTACTTAGTGATAAAGGTACAGCGACCAAAAAGAAGATAGCAGAACTTCAGACAGTGTACATGTTTTGGGTAACTATGGTGTAAAAAGTGTTCACAGATTAGCTATGGCATAGTAGTAGCTGATAATGCACCTGAAAGACTGAGAGACATTAAAGACCGCAGGATTTTGAGAATTACAGTGACACACAAATGCCTTATCAACGTGATTGAATTGTTATTTTCAGTTGAGTTACAGTGCCTTCTTTATCTTAGAACAAAACCAAGCATTATATCTGCCTTGTCAGCAACTTGTTTTACAAAGCCTAGTCTAAAATATTCTTCTGTGATTTTATAATAATTAGGATAACTTAATAATGTAATTTCCCTTCTCTGTTGGGTGACCAGGTAGACCTGTACTGAAAAATTAATCTGAAAAAGGAGGAACAATGAAAAAGTCATTCCTTGGATATAACTCTTAGGAGATGTGTACCTATTGGAATACCAAAAATGAAGGGATTTTACATAAATACTAGAATTTGATGTGCAGCCTTTTAGTCTGGTGTCAACTAAGAAGCACAAAGGTAGAAAGTTTAATTGCAGGATCTTGAACAAATACAAGAGTTTAAAAATTCTCTTAAAGGAAATAAGAATTATGTTTGTAGTGAATTAAAATTAGCATAATTTTATTAACTTTTTGCTTTTTGAAGTGAAAAGTCAGTTATACCACAGTGCTAATCACTATATTAATGAACCAGAATTAATGAATTAAACAAAACTTTACATTGCCTTCTGACATTCAAGGACAAAATATTTAGATGTTTAAAAAGTAAGTCTTATTTTGCTCTGAAATGGGAATTCAATGAAAAAATTCCTTGATTAGGGAAGGTGGGTTCTTCCACACAGTTTAACAAATTTTGATGAAGCAGAGGTTAAGGAATTTTTGACCAGCACTACTGACAAAGTATGCAGGCCTGAATTTGCATCTCAATCCAAGCCCAGACTTTGTATATCAGAGGGTTGGACCAAATCTTTCAAAGCTTCTTGTAAATTAATTGTATTGAAACATGAAAAGGAAGATTTAGCTGGTTTTCCAGAAAAAAAACAAAAACCAAACACAACACAAAGAAGCAAACAACAATCCCCCCCCCTCCCTTACTATTCAGATTATATTCAATGGAAACAGTGATTGATATCAATGAGGCATAAATTCCTTAATCTACATGTATATATTGTTGTAACAAGGTGATACCACTGAGGAGAAAAGCCCAATACACCCATTTCCCCCCAGAATTCTCTCAAGCTACCTAAATTAATGAGTTTTTTCTTTTTCCTTGGAGAATAAGACTGAATTGAAACATATGGAAGTTCAACTTAGATGGAATAGATCTTCCGGCATTTGCTTGCTTACATATGTGTGTACAGTAAACATATTTTATATCTGTCCAATCAAAGTTCAAGTTCTTATCATTCTGGGATAAAAAGAGAGGTTTAGAACTCATTCACAGTTACTAAAAAAAACCCAACAAAACCAAGAAATCATCACACTGACAAAACCTACATCACACCTTTTGCAACAGCCAATTTCATGGCTGGGCAGAAGTTACGGTGCCAATGCTCATGTTGCAGTGTCTGCTCACCTCACCGAGGGACAGGAGTATCACCATTCTCTCTCTCTGCAGGTACAAATAGTTTAAAGAAGAGTTGTTATAAAATGGTTTATTTGGCTGACCTTTTTTTTTGTATATTTAATATAAATATACTGACAGCCCGGAAGATTGACAATTTGTATTTTCTTATTGGCTGGCATAACTTGGCTCATAAAGATGGTTTCACCAAAAGAGTGAGAAGTGATCATTTCCCTGTCCAAAAATGCAGCTTATCAATGCAAATTTCTGTGTTCCTTCACAGCATGCAATTTTCACCCCAGGTATAAAACAACCAACCAAAAGTTTATTTCAAAGAGGTCCATCAGCAGCTAAGTATTTTCACATCAACATTAGAATAAAAATTGAAAGCTTCAAAATCTTTCCTTCTTGCTCAGTTAGACCCAGTAAATTATTTTCCATGTTAATTAGAGTGGGCACCTCACATGAAGCTGCTTCTTTACCATCAACACAGCCACCCCCTTTTTATAAATAACAAAGCCTGATGATTATCACTTACTCTTTGTATGAGTCACATTTAAAGAGAGCCCTGAGGTGCTTCTCAGGGAGTCTCTTTGAATCATGAACCAGAAAGGAAAGAAAGCAGCCTCTGAAATATTACCATACCCAGACTCTAGATGCCTAGAACATATCATTGCCTATTTATAGTTTCAAGCCATCAGGCAGTTTCACATAATGGAAGTCAATGGTCACAGAAAAGTTTCCTCTTCTTCAGTGGTATTTGTAAAATTAAGAGAACCTGATAATGGAAAAGCTCCACACGCCTATATGCAAAACAGAAAAGGTCAAACCTCCTTATTTCAAAATCAACTGAAAATCCATAGTCTGACCAAAAATGAGGAATAAGAGCCAGCAGGCTCCCCATGGCATGAGCCCAGGTTGGGCAGACATCAGCAAAACCTGATAGACATGAGGACAGTTTCTACCTCAGTCGTTGCTGCACAGCACACCCTCAGAGCCTCACACGCCACGGATTTTAAGCTATTACTTTACTTCTCATTAACAGCTTCCAGGTCCTGTCCATGTTTTATTCATTTTCCAGCCAGGGCTACAGTTAGGCTTTTACTCACCTCAGCAGGACCACAAGAAGTTTCCTTCCTTATGGACAGGGAGAAAACAGAATGCTTTCAGACCTGATGGAGCTGGAGACAAGCAGCAATTAGCTGACAACAGGCTGACACGTTCTTCACCGCTCTTGCATAAAACATTGAGCTGTGCTCCTCTGGCCCACCTCAGCTTTCTAAATTTATTTATTTATTTTCAGGCTAACTGCTTAGTAGCTTGGCAAACTGCCGTTTTGCAAAGGCAAATTTTCCTCTTTTTTTTTTCAGGGTATGAAAGAAATAGATAAAGTCCTGAAAATCCTTTACCTTCTTTTGACAATCCTTCAGCTCTCCTTCGCTTGCAAGTCCTCCTCACTTCCCATGAAAGGCTCAGTTGTATTGTTAGCCCCATTTCTCTCAGTCTTTCCGCCCCCAAAACAAGGAAATGCTATTTTACTCCTTCAGCCTTAAATGGAAGGGGTCTCCAGATAAATGTAATTAACCCATTTCTCTAGTTCACTGCTGCTCATTAGCCCTGAGTGCCTTCATCTGGCCTCCCAGGTCCCAACCAACCATTTTTGTGGATGCCACTGCACACTCTTCACTTTGAGCATCTGTTTTCTCATTCCATAGCAGAGTTCTCTGATCTTCTCCTACTTCCTTGTCTAGACATAATTCTTCCTGATTTTTTTTTTCCATTTTGTAGCCATTCTCCCTAGTCACTCCCACAGAGATGTGAGGGACAACACCTCTCAGAAGTGTCAGCCTCCCAGTTGGTCTTGGTATGGTCTGCCTCAAAGTTACAAGCCCCAGAAACCAGTTGAGGTTGAAGACAGTAACTTGCAGAATACCACTAGTACCCTAAATCACTAATAATCACTAAAATGCTATAATCTTGGCAAACAAATATTAACCTATAGATTTAAAAATATAAAAAAGGCATTTTTCTGCCTTTCTTACCACAGCTGACTATATTACTTCTTACACTGATATTCTGAAACGTGTTGAAATCTGTAACTGTATTTGCCTTAAATAATTCTGGATATAAGCTGGTCATTGTTGGGCAATGTACATGTAACTCTAGAGAGATGAAAAGAGTGAGCAAATGTAACAGAAACTCTAGCTGGTTTCAGGAACTAAGTATTTCCTATCTCATCAGAGTCCTGAGCGTACCAACACGTTACCCGATCTGGCATGCACATACACATATGCACACCAATAAGCCTAAACCATGAGGTCTTACCCCTAGCTTTAAATAATTGTGATGATTTGCATACAAACATCTTAAAAGTACAGGAAACAGTAATTCTCTATTAGTCTCTGCAAGAAATTCTTCTTCCACTTCTTTTTAACAGGAACTCATGAGAAGTGAGAGACTGACCAATATCAGAAGTTAAAGTCGTTTCCTGAGACATGATGTTCTTTTGTCAGCATATTGCCCAGTTGACATGCAATGATGAAAGATTTGCAAATCCAGTGTCACATTTACTACCTATATATTTTTAATTATCATTTACATTGCGAATGTCACTAACAAAGCCTTAAGGAATGCTTCATTGTAAAGAGTAGAAGGTTTACAGGTACCCTCTTCAGTCAACCTAAGAACAGTACAACTACTTCAGCTGTATGAAGATATATGCATATATTCTTTGTTTTACTTCTTACACCAATCAATAGTTTCATGCCAGTTCTGTGCATACTGAAAAGAACCCCCCTTTGAAGTTCTCTTTCATTAAATCAACCACTTTCTTTTCATACTATGTTTTACGTACTCTAAGAATTTCTCTTCACCATCAATACTTTCAGCCTGAGCATGGTTTTAAATAATTAGAGGCCATGCTAAAAAAACCCAAACAACCAAGACTAACAGAAAGACAGTCTCTGCTATGAGAATTGTTAATTCAGTATAATGGCTGCTCTGTTCTATTTTGTTACAGTGAGAATTTATACATACTCATCAGCAGATCTGATTTACTTTTTATATGTCTATTCAGAATGGTATGTAATTCTGATGACATGGACTCATCTATCCCTCTTAACACACTTTTTTATGTAGTGACCAACTTGCTATCACAGACTGACACATTTAAAATTGCACACGTTATTAAGTAATAGCTTATGTATAATTTTATTTGTTTTCAGAGTTACAATGTTCATGAGATAATCATAGAGAACACATTATATATTGTTGTTAAACACATTTTTGCCACAAAAAGTTGAGAGCATTGGTAGAAAATCCTATGTCAAGTTATGTGAAAATATTTATCACCTGTAACCATAATATCATAAAACCAATATACACTTTGCGTAATATTATATCAGCAAATTCCTTCTTTTTGCAAATAACCTTTGCTCTATACTTATGCATGTTCATAGTTCAGTGCATCAAGTGCTTCTGTGTGTATGTGTGTTTGCAATGCACAGGAAAAATACTAGTTTACTCCTATGGTAACTGTAAATGTTAACACCACTGGACCCAAGAATGGTGAATTACAAGATCTTAATTTTAGCAAATAATCACCTTCATATTTTTCTACCTAATGCTGAACAAAACATTAATTGGTATTTACCTCCTAATGTTTACAGAACATAGACTCTATATTTTAAAGACATAATCCTTACCAACTATATACTTTTATTTTAGTGTCTATTATATAAATTAGGACTCTGTTGAATTCTTATACTGAGGAGCAAATGATAGTAACTTTATTTAAATACATGCACAGTACCGTGCACTACAGCATGATGAAGTATTATTTTTAAAATGGATGAACGAATCAATAGAAAAATAGATTTAATAAATAATTAACATTTTAAAGTCTGGATAAAAATGGGAAATCATGCATTTCAAGCAAAGTTTTATCTTTTCCTTGTTTTTTTAGGAAATCTCTGAGAACTTAAGACATGCAGAGCTGAGAAGCAGCTCACTCTGAACAAAGAACAATGTTAAGACTGCACAAAAAGTTTTGTTTGAGATTGTTTATATGTAAGACTGAAAAAACCTGCCATTCTTGGACTTCCCTTCAACATTAGACAGTGCTGTGCAAACCTCAGAAAAATCCCTGTAATATGATTTCTAAGCTGTTAGGAAGTCTCTCAGAGAGCTAAGAAAGTTAAAACCTGAGCAACTGCCTCACCAAAATTTATGACAAGAAATGGTTGGATTCCAGATAGCAGACGACAAAAGGGTACTAGACAGCAGTTTATCCTTTCCTTGAGAGATTAACTTAGGGGATAAGTAAATTATGAATGGCACAAATTTATAAATTATCATGACATAAAAAATATAATTTTAGTTTTCTAATATTTAGAGTTCATATCTATGTCTCAATATTTAGTGTATGTGACTATGTCTATCAACATATGAAACAAATGAAAAGTGAGTATTTACTTGCAATTAATTTAATGTTTTTCCCTACCCCAACATTTGTCTGGACATTGACAGTGTAATCAAAAGAACTGTAAATTTTCAGACGTGAGTCTACTCCAGTGAGTTTGATTAATTATGCATTAACCCATTTCTCTGAAGCATCCTTCTCTAAATCTTTGGTGGGAAATGCACTTTAATTAGGCATAAGCTTTGGTTATTTGTGTGCATATGCACTATGCTATTGGTCAATGAGCAGAATGATTTAAAGTTTACCATGTTACAGAGATATATTGCTCATGAAAATAATTCCAGGGTTTCAACAAACACTGATGGCTAGTTTTGCAAGTATTATTATCTTCACTCAGCATGATCTCCTTATTCTTATAGCTTTTGCTCAAACTCTCATCAACTTCTAATCTTAAAAAAACCTTACACAAGAACAATCATGATCATTTGAATACTGTGCATATTGTTAGATGTTTTCAGCAGGTACAGTTACTCATATACATAGGAGTTATCAGAATAAGATACAAGATTTTAATACTTAGTTGAATAAAAATATTCTCAGGGTAGAAAGAAGTGATAAACTAAAAATACAGGTTAATGAGACCTGTAATGATTTTACTCTGAAACAGGTCAGATTGACTACTGATGTAAAGATGTTTGATTGAAGAGATACTATTGAACCAATGACATATGATTATTGTAGTAGAAAAAGCTGAAACAGAAAAGAGAGAAATCAAATTACTCATGACATTCTCTTCCCATATTCCATGGCAGAATTAGCCCACAGATCAGTAAATGGTAACGCATGCAACAAAAAATAGGCTGTATCACTTCATGTAAACATCTGCTTTCATCATGCAAAATGCCTACAAAACTGTGACAACATTTTTTTCTAGTAGCATAGTTTTACATCAGCTTAGCTACAGAACGGTTAAACCAAAATCCAAGATTTTGCAAACAGAAGATATTCTAAAACTCTTGAAAGATTTCCAGCATGAATATTCCAAAGCCCAACGAAGCTAATTGTTTTTTTTAACTAAACTACATAGGTTTATTCCTTGCTGTGGTTCCTTGTTCTTTTGATGATAGAAGAGAAAAGACCGGTTTTTGGAGGAGGTCCCATCAACATGGGGGCTTGGTTCTTGTGAGTAATTTTTATCTGGGGAAGAAAAAAGAAAAACAGAGTTATCCCTTGAGCTACTTCAGTTCCAACTATCTGAGATGCCTGAATTATCTTTACATGTAACTTACAGACCTTCTGCATTTAATCTAAGATGAAAGGAAAATACCTGGGTTCTTTTATGAACCAATCTATGTGTAATTGTTCTTCCACAAATAATTTAAATTATACAGAAAAAAAATTAAAAACATAAGCCATGAAATAAATGCCAATACATAATCTTACTTTTTGAGTGTGGGATTTATTGCTTGTTGTTGAGGAAGAATTTAAAAGTTGGAAAGAACATACATGCTGACAGACCAAGCTGTTGCCTATTATTAAGACAAGCTATATCTTTATATGCTTTATTTATACATCTAATCAAGCCGTACTCTTTTACCACAAGACACTACTTAATTTCAAAACAGCCATTATGGACAAAAGTATAAAGTTAATACACAAGAAAAGGTCCAAAAAGATGAACTAGCATTCTAATTTGTTAATTAATTTCTAATAGAATAGACTCAAATACTGAAAAGACTATTTAAAACACTTTGTAATACTGCTCTAAAGCCACCCGTTTTGATTTCTTTGATATAGAACTACGAATCACCTTAAATGAGACAACCTTAAAGTAGATTATGTCTGCAATTTTCTCTAATTCAAGTCTAAATTAGAGAAGACATTTTATGAATGTATGCTATGCTCAAAGCTAATTGAAAGCAATTATCAAAGTGGCATTTTGTCTGTGACTTTAAGATACATTGTAAGATAATAAATGATTCTCATTATGTAATAAAAAGGTCACATCTTGCCTTTGGGCTAGTGACGTTAAGAGTTTTTCAAAAGCAATCCGAGACATTTTCTTTAGTGAACTACGACTAATACAAGAACCATCACTTATTAAATATCAGTTGTCACCTGCACAGTACCCACATCAGAGATGGGTATTTCTTTCAAAAAGAAACACCACCTCATTAAAAACTGGAAAAATATATCTCTTAAAGTGCATACCTGACATTTTCAAGTTAAAATGAATATCCTTCACTTGTCATTCACTAATAGTAATGAAACAAAAAAAGTATGTCACGTGGAGAGGCTCATTAAAATATAGATCAGGACATTTCTTGGGGTGGAAATTTACTTTACAATATAAGGAGACAGAAAAAATAAAAATCTCAACAGTGTGTGCCTTGGTTTAATTCTACTAGAGCCTTTACTTTACTCTCCAAATGCTCATTTTCATGCCACCTTATTTCATTAACTTCAAATTTCATGTGGGACCTCTTTTTGTCAACACTGTTCATTAGTATTGAATATAGCATATGGGGGGTTTTTGGCAATGTAGACTACTTTCACATGGATAATAACTCTTGCTTTCAAAGATTGGCACCAATATATTTTCTCACAATAAATTCCGCTTCAGGCATCACTTTGGAAGACAAATCTGTAGTTGGGGTAAACTGGCATTATTCCACTGATGTCAGTACCAGCTGATGATCTGGTCCTGGAAAATTGCCTCAAGGATTTTTGCAACTTTCACATGCTTCATAAGATGCATTTTGGAGCTCGGGAGCAGTGATGATATCAACCTGATCCTGAGGATCATGACATGAAGTAATCTACAGCTGTTGTGAGTGAATTTTTCAAGCCATTAAGAGTTTATCTTATTTCAAGATTTGGCCATGATGTGGCAGTAGGAATGCCTTTAAGTTTCCTTTCAGAGGTAAAACATAGTAATTCCATCTTTAAGGGAATAAAAGATGGCTTTAGTATGAATGGGTGAGGTAATCCTGAGACCCTGGACAGATTGCATGTTGGGATGGGGCTGTTCAATGCTGCTCAGGATGAATGCAATTACATACTGAGTAAATGCTTATCATTTGTAATGTCTTTCTTGGCTTGAGACATCTGTTTCAGAGACCATGACCTCTTCAGTATGTTGCTTCCTATCAGCTGAGATCAGCTAACATACCTTAACATGATTAACCACTATCATGCACTGGGGAAAGTCCTGTATTTTCAACTGTTATAAATTGGCACAATTTCAATGGTGTAAAATATATTTTACATTCTGGAAACACTACAATAAAGTTTAAATTAAAATATATGTTTTACTTAGGCATAGTAGTGTCTGTTAACATTGCATTGGTTAACAATGATAACCCATTGATTCCTTACTTTCCTACCCTAAAAAAAAAAATTGAAACCTCTCATTTTTGGCTGATGAAAAGAGATCAGTATGTTTCTGAACCACTACGCTCTTTTGCCTGAAGAAGGCTAATTTTGCCTTTCCTGAGACTCTCAGGCACTGCATTTCTGCCCTGGTCTCTCACTTCTGCTTCTGTTCTCATACTGCCAGCACTGCCAGAGTTGGAGCTGTGAGTTTGGGTGACGAGTGTCAGTACACACTTCGAGATGGGAAGAAGCACTGAGGATCTCAGACTGAGAAATAGTGTTGTAGGTCAAAGTAGGGCAGAACATTGAAAGTGCTCTATGAGAAGACAGAAAGAGAGACAGGGAGAGAGACAGGGAGAGAGAGAGCACAATCTTTACTTACAAGCAACTGAGAGTTCGTTAAGTTAAAAATTCCTACTTACAGCTGTATAGAGATTCTGTGTGTGTGCACATGGAGTGTCTAAAGACTTTTACCATTCAGTTTCTCTTCCATTCAGCAAGCAACTTCGTGTCTTTTTTAGAAGAAACACAACTATAAAAATTTTAATTAAGACCCTCTTACAAAATTTTTAATGTTTCTTAGATTTACCTGTGAATCACACGCACGCACGTGAGAAAAAGAGATTGCACAGGCGAAAATCCAGAAAGCTAAAATCCTACCTAATGCATTTTTAGGAATTGATGATAACATACTGACAAACAGACTCGTATAAATCACTATGAAATTCTGGAAAACAGTTTTTGAGATCACTTACTCAATTTTATTGAAAATATATAATAACTTGAGGGTAATATGGAGAACATTTTAAACATAAATTGAGTGCCTGAATTGCTGCTGGAACAAAACCAAAACAAATAAACAAAAACCACCCCAAAAAATCCTAACCAACCAATAAAACCCCCCAAAACAACCCCTCTCCCCCAAACTAACATCAACCAAAACAAAACAAAAAAAGAAAACCAAAACAAAAAAGAAATTATTTGATGTACTTGGCACACATTTATATTTAAAAATAGGCAAAATCAGGAAATAACAGAATTCCACTTAGAAGTAAGTAAGTAGTCACATGAATTGCTATGATACCATGGATATTTGTTGTAAGCCTGACCCACAACATTCTAAGCTAAACTTAAAACTGTTGATGGCAATGACAAACCTCTTATTCACTAATTGAAACCAAGATGAGGGCTGGTATATCTAGTAAATAGGTTTAGCAGAAAAACACTTCATTTGCAACTTTGAAATCACCTTTCCAGTACTAAAAAGTATGTCCAGTGATTGTATTCATGGCAAGGAACACTAGGTCATATTGAAAGAGTATAATTCTCAAAAGAGATGATAATATCTCCTTATATGTCAATAGAAATTTTTTGATAAAGAAACCTGAATTTTGATACTAAAGATACTTACAAGTGCATAAGCCAGGCATTTATTTGTTTCAGGAGCAGGTCAAGGTTTCTAAAGGCCTTGAAGCCCCATTAATACAATGTATCCACTAAATGAAATGCAGTGAGCATCAATAATTTTAGCATGATAACAATATCTTTTAGGTCTGTCAGTTTTGCTTTCATTTTCCCTTTTCTGCAGTATGTGTTGATTACCTTCATGCTCCTAACTTCACAGAATGCCTAAATATTTATTATTTCAGAAGACATGGTGCTATAAATACAGGTTCTAAAGTACTGCTTTGACAATAGGATACTGGAAACAGAGCTAGTCAGCTCTGCTTATAGTATTTCAGTTAATGTTAAAGAACATATTGCTGTATTTTAAAGACAGAGGGGGAAAAACCTGCAGAAAAAAACCCCAGCCTTATTTCCAGCTGGATCTTTTAGTTTGTGGTCACTTTTTTCCATGTTCTAAGCAGGGTTTAGATGTTGGTTGTTTTGCAGGTATGAGGGTTTTCTCACAGTCTAGATGCCCTAGTGCTGCTCCTCTTACCAGAAATGGAGGGATGCAACACCTCTACATCACAGGAGTGCCAAATACTTTTATCTTTCCTTAGCTGATCAAGAGTTTATGGGGTATCATGCTATGAATTAGACTGACAGAATGTAGGCAGTGCTGAGCAAAATTAAACTGTGACTTTCATTATGTGGCATTTTGGACAAAATCTCTCAGATCTAGACTAGTTGTTTTAAAAGCGTTATGCAACGCATCTTAAATAAATTTCTAAACAATATTATTGTGCAAAGCGCAATCAAATCTAATCAGTTTGGCATTAATTAAGCTCTAATAATATACTCTAGTCTCTCTCCTAAGTAGTGTGATCCATTTCCCCTTTGCACAGGTAGATTGGAAAACGTTACGGTGTCATCATAATTTTTAAACACACTGAGAAAATGACAGAGCTGCAAAATTAAAATAAATGATTAATGGCATTTTTTTCATGTTTTGTACTAATAGGTATCACTGAGGTTTTAAATTAATAGAGCTGTCAGCTCAGGGTTGTTACAGATCCAGTGCAGAACTAAAATGGAAATTATGTATTTCACAGATACCTAAAGATGACACTTTGGAATATTTTAAATTTTAATTAGTAGGTGCAATTGTTTTTCCCCCTCCTCCCTAAAACCACTGCAAATTAATTGGCAATTAGTCACAACTAATTCTTTTCTTAACAATCTGAACTGGAAAGAAAGGTGCATTACATGTTAGAGTATTTGTCTGGGGTGCAGAAAGCACACATGCAGTAAATTGCTTTGTCAATTACAAAAAACTGTTGTGAAATTAAAAAAAAATATGCATACATAAACAAAAATAATTAAAGTACAGTGTACCTGTGACCACAAAAAATAATGCCCAGCTGCAAAATAAAATGTTAAAAACTAAATAAATCAATCTGGCTTTGCAACAGAAATATATGCACACTGCTGTTCAAAAGGGAAAAAAAATGCAGCATTTTTGTAATACACCAAGTCTTTTCTAGTGAATGACTTCCATTTATGGGTTAACTATATAGTAATTGGCTAACATGCTATTGAAATTAGCCACCATCTAGGACCCAGCGGTAAAGTGGCAGACACAGTAGTTTAAATGCTTGCATTATAAACAACTGATAAGAAAATACTGGTACAGCCAGAGGCATGAAAAGAAGATACTTTAGAGACAGAGTCTAGAATACTGCTCCACCTGCTTCATGTGATGTGTGGGGTATTGGAGAAAATGGATCTATATAAAAGCAAATCTGTATGTCTTTTAGTTTTCTCACCTGGCTCTGACATATAGTGATTATTAATAAAAGCTTGGTTTTTTGTGTTTTAAGTTCTTGTTTCTCTCTGGATTTAACAACAGGGCAGTAGGATCTCTGTGCCCTGGCTTATCACATCGCTAGGGACTAAAGGAAAAACTAGAGAGAAATCACTCATTCAAAACTTATTTTTAAGGTGCATCAAATTATAATATTTTGAAATACTAATTTCGAGTAACATTATTCCACGATTTACTCCAAGTTTTTATATAAGTAAACAAGTCTAAAAGTACTGTGTCTCAAATAGCTATGAAACTGTGTTTCTGACAATCCATTAGGTGAGCTCTGACTATAGATTTTTATTTTTGTTTCTTTATTTAAGCAATATTCTTGCATCTTCTATAGACATTTCTGTCTTCTACTTTTAATCTAGTGTTTCTAGAAGCTTGACACTCTTTCAGATATCATGCCAAGCAAGTCAGGAATAGATGAAAGAACTGAAATTGCAGTTATTTCTAATTAAGATGGAACACTGTTATAGATTTTTTCAAAACATTGCTAATAATTTATGTAGCTAAATTGAAAGATTACTTTTCTTAAAAAAACCCCTGATGGCTAAAGCTAGAAGTTTATTGAATTAACTTGAGAGTCTTTGAAGTTTCATTACTATTAATGACGTGTTTGGAGATCAGGTGAAACCATAGATATCTTTCATGTTGCTATATTTGTCTGGGAGAGCTCTGATAGAATTTCCTCTTCAGCTAATCAGACAAGATGTTTAACATAACATTAACATTATCATCTTTCCTTCTTCCAAAGAGTCTTCTATAAAAAAAACAGTGAAAACAATACAATTTGATGCTCAGATGCTTCATCTTATTATGAAGGAGTAGAATGACTTTGTTAGACGCTGCAGTCTGCATGTGTTCAACATACTGAATAATTCTGGATGACAGATTTTTAGACCACTCACATTTTTAAGTATGCACAGAAGCTACAGGAGTGCATACCTGCTCTCATCTAGGGATGTTAGGTGCCTAAGCAATACACCACAAATGATTTTAAAAGAAACATACAACAATTTGTTTACTACTAAAATTGATCACAGGAAGGAAAAAACACAGATCACAGCTTCTGGAGAATCACTGCATTATCTACCACATGTCAAAACATTTTCTCAGAGCTCACAGTATCATTTTGGAGTAGCACAGCCTCCACATGCATGAGAAGGGACAGTGTCAGCAACTCATGCTATTTGTGTGAAACTTTTTTTCCACTCAGAAAGGAGAGTCAGCAAAGAGAAACATGTTTATTCCTTCAACAGGAAGTAAACTTCCAAGCCTGCATGTGCAGGGCGCATCCTATACATAACAGGAATTTGATGCTGATCTTGTTTTCCTGAATAGGCATAATAGAAAAGCTGGAGAATTTTGATCAGGTTGAACTTGGTTTCCTGAAAAATCATTTGAAAAATACTCTCATTTATATCAAAACCTGAAGCAATCCAGAAAAGTACTTTTGAGCTTAAGTACTTGCAACCTGGGCAAGAGTTGATTCAATAGCTGCAGATTCTCTGAATTTCTTTCTCACTTAGTCTCTGTAATATTTATAGGTCAGCCCTTAAAACTACTGAACTTAGATGACACTGAAGTTCCCAAGATACCAAAAATAAAGTGTGTTATTTCAACATCATAAAGGACAGTTGAAGGGGGAAATACAGCAGTCTTTTTTTTTTTTTTTTTTAAAACAATAACTTTCTGGCTGGAACACCAAAGAATCAAAAACCTGAGGCTCAGCTGCTGTCTCCCTGATGCACATAATCTGTGCAACCTAACAAGGTGCCGACCTCTCTCCCCTAAAACTACTGAGCTGGTATATCCAACCACAACTGTATCTTTTGTCCTTCGTACAACATAGCTAGTAAACTAATAAGTGCCTTGCCTCAGCATCCTGATGTGAAAAAAGAGGTAGCATAGGAATGTCTCCCCATGTCTCATTGCACAATGCAGGAATAGCAGCATCTTTATATATGGGCCTCAATTTCTTGTAAGAGCTAGGGAAAGAAATTTCCTAAGAGGCGAAATAAAAGGAAAGCCAAACTATCACATGTGTACTAAGGAATTAAACTTATGGAGTTCTTTATCTGGCCATGATGATTTTTTTTTTTTTTTTTCATTTAAAAATGGGTCATTAATAATTTTCTTTCATTTTGGGAGAAAAAGGCAGTTTTTTCTCTGAAAAAGACAAACCCTGTGATTTTTATACTGGCCTCCTTGTATTGTTTTTTGAAATTTGAACTCCTTCTGGCTCAAATGACAGACTATGTAGCTGACTAAGTCTAAAGAATTATTTTGATTTCATGGGGGTTTTGTATAGACTCTGGTTTGGATACACATCACAGATATCACCCTGGTATTTACGTGATCAAGTACGCTTTGGCTTCCAAACAAAGACTGCTGTGAAGTACAAACTCAGAAATCAAATCTTATTCTCTGGTTGAAAGAAAGCTAATATCCACCTATGTCATTATCTATGGAAGAATTCCTAGTTACTTTGCAGAGAACTTCAATAAAATCTCTACTGTAGTTAGAATTAGTGGGGAGAAGAGAGGTTAGACCATACATGTTTTTTACTTTGTATATATACAAGGCAAGGAGCTATTGCAACAAATACTAAAGCTCCTCCGCAGAAAAAAAATCCTCAAATATGAATAAAGAAAAATAATATTTCTATGTCTAAATTCATGGATGTGCATTGGTATAGACAAATGGTTCATGTCTTTTTTCCTCAGAGGAAACAAGTACATTCAACAGCATGGTTTTCTTACCAAGTGCCAAGTATATTCTCTTAACAATGGTATAGCAAAAAGAATACGTTCCTCAGAAAAGCGTATGCCATTTCTATTCCCTTTAAAACTGGACAGCAGTAATTATCAGTAGTAATTTACTGTTTCCTCAGGACAGTAATTGAAATGTAAGAACTGTCTCTTTTTCCAGGTTTGTTCTCAATTGCACAGGCAGCTTCTGCTACCATGATCAATCAGAGAACAGGGATTTTGCACAGAGCAAGCATCAGGATAAAAAAAAAGCACATGTTATTGCCAGCATTCTTCCATAAGTTCTCTTCTGTAATCTGGCAACTGAAAATTACATGTCTTTCTCCTGAACAAGTAACTGCTGGGTTCAGTGCTGTTGCTCTGCACTGAGCCATCATTGTAGAAGAGGTAAAGATAATGATATCTCTTAACTCCAAAAGGTTTTCTGCAACTAATCTCATAAAATTCCCTCCGTTCTGCTTCTACAAACTATGTGTTCATATGTTTCTCCTCCTATTGCAGAATCTGTGCACCTCCCTAGAGAATGAAAATTCAGCACCCTTCACACTGTTCAGCTGTACACTATGGTGTATCTAGTAAACACGAACTATCACAACTCTCATCTGTCATCCTAAATCATATATTATCAATTAAACGCCTATTAGCACCTTACTGAACGTCGTCCTTTCTATTTTTTTGTGTAACTTTTAATTCTACCACAGACATAAACTTATGGAAGTAATCCAGTATCCTTTTTTGGAAAATTACTCCCATTTGGAGTGGGATTTCTTCCTCGTCACAACACTGGTTTGTGATATTTACAAGCTGAAAGGCTACAGCAACTAGTCTACCTAAAACCACAGGTCTTCTTTACGGAAGCAAAATTAGTAGAACTGCATATTAAAACGTGTCACTAAGATTGCACAGGACAGTAAAGAACTTGTATTTCTTCAACCTCTTCTGTGAATGCTTGGTTAGCCTCTCTAATTATTGGAGAGACATGAAAATGGAGCGTTCTTACAAATACACCTTTCCTTGCGTTGTCTCTAAACAGTCACTCAAAGAACATTCTCTGAGAAAGCTCCTATCCTATCCTAGCTTATCCTAACCTATCCAGATTGATGTTAACCTGCCCTCACTTTGTATGTGTGGGTACTGAAACAAGAAACGAATTAATTTCCTTTATTTCTCCCTTAAACTGTAAGGACTTAAAAAAATATTAGCCCTATTGCATAATACCATCAGCACAGTTAAGACTTCAGCTTTAGTTAAAACTTTCTTGATATGAGCTCTCAAAAACACAATAGAAAATCTTCTAAATTTTAAAGACTAATATTAGTTACCTTATACATTTCAGCATCAAAACAAAGATTGAATTTTCCTCAGCAATAGAGACTGATACACCATCATAAATAAATGATCATATTGGGTAAAGGTATATTGAGACTGCAATCTTAAAGTACCAACTTCTGAAATAAATGCCTTTTTATTCCATTCTAACCTGTGGTTGAAATCAGAATGATAACTTGAAAATGCAGGGGGTATTGAAGTACATAAAAACAGTTTGTGAAGACGTTATTTAAGTAAAGTGAGTTAATGCCGATGAAAATGGTTGTCTTTTAAACAAAAGAGAAATATTTCTATCAGTGAAAAAGAAGAGGAAAAAAAAAAAATCAGTTGCAGTTACCGTGCAAGGAGTTTGCATCCAAGGTTCCCCATCTATCTGCATAGGCAGAGACTTGCTGGTCCTAAAGGTACAAATTTCATAATGTAAGAAAAAGAAACTAGACAAAATTAATAAATGTATTTATTAAAAAGGCATATATGTGATGGTATACAGATATAACCCTGATTTACCCCTAAACTTGTATGAAGTTTCCAGTATGACTCAAAATGCTTACAGAAGTAACCCAGTCAACTTAGTAGGTGTAGTCTGATTTTCAACACACAAAGCAAAAACATGGCAAATACTCATGTATCTTGCTAGTAATATACTACTCTTTCATGGAAGAAGAGTCTGCAATTTGTGAAATAATGAGTGAATTACACAATAACTTCAGGAACAAACCTTATTAACAGAAAAGACAAATTTCTGCTATTTTTTTATAATTTAGACCCTGCTAGTATATAGTATATATATTATACTACTATAAAGGAAATAACAAATAAATTTTAAGTCTGTCATCCCCACTTATTAGAACCACTGTGTCTAACTCCAAGTTAGAACAGTCACAGAGAATGAAGTCTGTGCTATATTCAGTGTTTAACAAGCCACGTTATAAATTTAAATTGTTAGCAAAGGGGCGCTGATTTCAACATAAAGATACAGACAGTATTCCCTCCCTAGGTCTGGATGCCACGTTAAGAAAAGTGTAGAAAAATGAGAACCAAAAAAGAAAAATGTACTATGTTTTTGGCCTTTTCCAACCCTGTATTTCTGCATTATAATAGTTTGCTCCAACCCTGTATTTCTGCATTATAATAGTTTGCATACAAGACTATTAGAAACAGTGTGGAATAGAAAAATCTAATGATGTAGAAATTAGTCACGCATGTTGGTCAGTGGGAATTCAGGTTTGGATGTTATTTGAAAACAACCAATAGTTCATGGAATTATCCACTATCACCTATGCCCATAAATGGAGGAAGGGAAGAATGTTTAATGAGCTCTCACTTTACAGTTCGGGAAGGGCTCCTACTTATTTTCTTAAAGCTTTTATTGTTGCTCTTTTGTTTTAGGCTTATAATTGTAGACCTTATGGGTTTAATAAATTTTGGAAAATTTTTCTTGAGTAATTCTTCACTGACAAAGAGAGAGATGGTCAATTCTTTTTCAGTCCTTATTTAATCCAAAAGTTAGAATAATTATTTTTTCCTTGTGTTCTAATCCAAGTTTACTCTATTGTGAATGTTCATCTCTTAAAAATGATAAAACACAATGAAATTAGAGTACTCCACCACCATCAGCTCACACATACCAACAGATTTAATAATGGTGGCTTGTCAGAATTCAGGAAATAACAAATTAATTAAAAACAGAGCACTTTGACTTCCACAGATCAAAAAAGTGCTTTACAATTACTAATTACATGCTAATATTCACTAGTGTGGTATGCATTATAAATGGGTTAAAATGTGACAAAGTAATGCTAAATTACTTTTGGCTTGAAATTGCATGGAGTGTATGCCAACAATAAACCCCAAGATGTCCATGCCTTATTCCTTCTACGCCAAATGCTTGACAATACTTTGTCATAGGACAAAATGGTACTTGAATAAGGGCATGTGAAGCTTGAATGTAAACACCCTCTTTTTAGTTTTTTGACACCTTTAAAGAAAGGAAGATATATGGGCATAAAATATGGATGGAATATATTAATTTCATATACAAAAATGATATTTCCACAAGAAATAATAATTATGACTGTTAAACTACAAAAGAAAGTCAGCTGGCAATATAGAAAACTCTAGTTTCATTACAACAGTGCAGTGTAAATTAAAGCTGCTGATACCTGATGACAACAGATGAGCACTGGGCAAGCCGTCTTCCAGCACTTTTCAGACCTGTGTATATCTGTCCCATCTCCATGGCTCCTTCCAGACCAACCACTTCCATAAGCTGGTCACTTAGATCTGCAAAAGTTGAAAAAAACCCACATTTTGCCTCAACAACATTTGGAAAGCAGTCACATTGACCAACAAGAACTGCCAGAAGACAAGTTGATAATAAAAGATGTGGAGAACAGAACTGGCAAAATTGATGATTCCTAAGAAGAATTACAGCTTTAAGTTGGACACAACTGGGCCCTGCTGTCACATGATTATAAAATATTCTGACCAAAATTATTCTGAAATAGAATAATTAAATCCATAGTTTATTTTATTACATGAAGACTGAAGAAATAATTTAATTATATGAGAAAATAGGAGAAATTCCTCCATTTTGGTTACCTGACACACAGAAAATGAGATATTTACAGTTCACAAATTTATGCTTTTTATTTTTTCAACAGATATTTAAAATCTGTGAAGAAAACATCAGTACTCCAGACCCTAAAGGATCTGCCTCTGTACAGTACTTTTCAGACAATGTGTACAGCTTTAATTCAGCCTTTATGTGCATGCATTATCATTATGACACCATTATTACTTTTTGTGTTGGATCAGTGTCTTAATCAGTACACAGATGCAATGCAAAAAGAAAGAAAAACACCTTAACTTTCCACCTAGCTTTCCTGAACTTTGTAGTGCTTGTTTGCACTCAGTTATATATTTTTTGTTTCACGTTTCTTTTTGACTAAATAGAACTCTGGCATTAAACTTCAAAAAAAAACTCCATTAAATAAACATTAGTTTGCTTGACTTCAAGTAGCAAGGACAAATTATGTCTGGAATTTCAGGTACAAACAGAAACCTAAACAGTAATAAGCAGTCTGCTTTGAGAAGCAACCAAGCAAGGTAATGAAATATTATCCAGAATCAACTAGGGTGTTTTGTATGAAATTCTTTATATGCTCCTGTGTAAATATATGTTGCCAAGACCAAATGGACGAGAAAAAGAAACATTTCTTTCTAGCTGTATTATACGTGTGTTTTATAAATTGGCTGTTAACATCAATGTTTCCAAAAGGTACATTATTCCGTGAAGCAAAGCGTTGAGCTACAATGTTAGTCTATCATCACACTGAAAAACCCAAAGAAAAGAGACCACATTACTCTGTATATTTTAAACCCCTCAACCTTTAATGAAGGTAAAATTTCATGCTAACAATCATATCTACGAGGCTATTCCAAAGTTTCAACGGGAGTCTTTTCTGTTCACTTCTTTGGGCTTTCAATGAAGGTAATTAACTGAAAGAAGTACTGTGATGAGGGAAAAAAAATATTAAAAGCAAATAGGATTTATGATCTGGATTATTCAGCTTCCAATAGAAAATCTGATACTATCCAAAGCCTTCCATTTTTCTTCTTATACTTTCTTAATATTTTCTGCTATATTAATTTTGTTATCACAGTGAAATCAGTTCCATATAATATTAATGGAGAAAAAAATAAATATTTTTGCCCATTAAGGGAAAACAATAAGACAGTCAAAAGTTTAAAACACACAATATGATTAATTCTAAATATACATTTTTATAGTTTGCATCCCTGTAACACATGTAAGCCCAATTTTGTACGTCTGGCTTTCTACTGCCTTTTTTTTTTCCTTAAAATGTTTCCTGTAAGTAACTCACATTTAAACTCAACTGAGATTTAAACAAATGCTGCTTTTCTTGGTAGCCACAGAGATTTAACTGGGAAAGCACTACTCATTTTCAAAAGTTACTATAAAAGCAAACAGAACTTTACGGATGTACTAAATCATTAAAATGTTTAGACAAAAAAACCATCAAATTCCTATTCACTGGGCCATTAGAAAATTATTATTTTTTAAATGGAAGAATAAATATGAGGAGATTTTTATTTCTGACAGCTCAGGCAACACGTGCAAGTTTCAGAATAGTGACATTTGCAGGGATATATATTTGATGCATCATTTTTCAATAGCTGTGAGATTAGTGCCAGTAGCAGCAGGTAACTAAGGGCCAAATCCTGCACTTTGATCTCTACCACGCTCCTCAAAAAATTTGATATATTAAACATTGGAAGATGGAACTGAACAATACTCTCATCTACCAAGAAAGTGAAGCCCTTTCAAAAACTTCACATTTGCAGTGGCACATTCCCAAAGTGGAGTTATTTTAGGCCAAATATGAATATTTTTAGAATCAAGCTTAAATTAGACATAACTTTCCCTCACAAGCAGTAAAAACTAAAGCAAATGTAACATGCAATTATTGACTGCATTAGTTCACACTCCTGCCCTTGCTAATATATTTGACCTCATGCTTTTACATAGTCATGTCCATTTCAACAAATCCTTGAGATATATTGACTTTGATAAGAACTCGAGTGAAAAGTGGAAAAGGGAGTGTGTCTATTTTAGTCCCATTCTTCAATGATGTTACATGGCTATAGGTACAATGGTTGAATATAAAGGGTCAAGACATCAACAAATGGATTATATTTCTTCTTAAAAGATCTCCACCAAAGACTCTGAAAGAGACTAAGCTCCGTTTAAGGAGATCTGATCTTCTATATAAATTAAAAGATAGGAAAGGGGAAGTCATGCTTCATTCTGGTGGAAATTTATCACTGATTTTTCAGAAAGATCAGTGCGGGCCTCTGTACTGCTCAACGTAAACCCCAAAATAATCTGGAAATAGAAGTAGATAGTGAATACTGAGGATTCAACAAAGGAAAAAGAAAAGCCGATTATAAAAAAAGTTTAGGAATTTTACAGTACTAAGTAATGGGGCTTTACAAAGTCAGAAAGTTCAATATATGTAACTTAACATCCATGAGGAGAAAGAGAGCTCACTACAGATATGTAGATTGTTATATACCTATATGTAACTTTAGGAAATAAATATGGTGTGGGTGTGTCTCCATATGTATATGCTTATTTTCTGGACTACAGTTGATAATGTCATGCAGGAATAAATATTGTGAAGTTACTGTGACAAGTTCTGCGAAAATATCAGCTCAATGCTCAATTTCAGATCATCAAATATTACAATTGGTACATCCATAAAGTATGGAATTTGTAGTTCCAGTTCACTCAGCAACGAAGAGGAATAAAAAAAACCTGGAAATGACAGATGAACAAATGTGCTAACAAATATGGAGCAACTTCTGTATGAAAATAAATTAGACTAGTAGCCTTCCAGAAGTAAGGAGATGAATGGAGGAAAGATGAGAAAATAATAAGTGCAATGGAGTAGGTGAAGACAGTAATGTAATTCAGTATTTCTCAAAATGCAAGAACCAAGGGGTTTCATAGTGCTTCTAGACAAGAAGGAAATCCTTTTTACATAATATTTTGTTATGCCATGAGGCCACACTAGACTCTGAAATTACTTAAATCAAAAATGATGCATATTCGGTAGGATATCTTAACAGAAAAGAATCACTATAAGTTTGCACTTCTGTGCTTTATTTCTAACACAGGTTGGTGTTAGAGGTTGGACTGAGCTACACAAACTTGTGGGTTGTATCACTATTCTTGTTGACTTCTTATACTTCTTATAAATTGTAGTAAAAAATAATGAATGCTGCCGCTCACTAAACATCATTTGTCACTTCAAACAGTTTATAATATGGACTTTTCTATGACATGTATTTGTCATAGTATTGTGTTTGAGACCTCATTGAGAAAGTCACTCTTTTCCATCCTCAAATTATATTCTTAAGTTACAGACTCGTATGCATCTGTGTCTCTACCAACTATAAAGCAAAAAAGTATCCCCTTTTAGGGATGTGTTTCTTTCTCACATTTCTTCTGCATCCTACAGACTTTATTCTAAAGAGAAATAATTGGTGATTGCAACGATAGAATTCTCCAATGCATGCTTCACCTGTTGTAACTAGTTTTAGAAAGCTTAGATTTAGGAAACTAAAGGTTAGATTTTCAAGAAGAATTTCACAGCTAACAGTGAACAAAAGCAACGATCAGATATTGAGCGGTTTTTCTTTCTAACGAGTTCATTTATTTGCCTAAAGGAGAGCTGAAGTCTCATAGGTAAGCTATCATGTAGAGCATCTCAGTCCATTAGGAAAGTGTTTTCTGACTGGTGCCTTGGGGTTCCCGAGTCCGTTTGTTCTACTTTGTGCTCTGTGAAAGAGCTGAAGGCTCTCGCTTGTTTTCTATGTGAATGAGCCATTAGAGTGTGTGGGAATGTTTTCACAGCACCATGTCTCTCCTGCCTCTTCCACAAACCAAAGTACTTCACGTGTCTCCTCATATTAGCCCTGTCAGTAAACAAAGCCAGCTCTCCCAGGGGAGCACTGCTATCAGCAGACGGTGACTAGCATGCAGAGGGGGATCTGACCCCTTGCACTCATTCCTGATGGGGAGATAAAGTCACTAGGGAGCTGACTGTCCATTTCTTCCCATAAGGCAGCAGAAGAAAGAAGTTCAAACAGAAACTTGCACAAGTGGCAGACAAAACATTGTATCCGACTATAAGCCCTTTATAGCCCTTCTCAAGGCATGAAGAAATACACTTTGAGACTTTAAAGTTTCGTAATGAGTTTACGTTATCCATTATCTTGGCATTAGCTGAATGCCTCAACATTCAAAGTGAACACACAAGAGAAAAACACATTTGGAATTCATCTATGAAGATAAAGCAAGGAAAGCAAAATGGGGTAGGGGGTGGGTGAGAAGAAACATGGTGTGATTAGAAAAACTGATTTACATAGAGAACTTTCCCTCTGTAATGGAACTGGTTTTGATATCTAATTTATCTTTGCAATATATAAATATTGCTGTCCTGGCAAGAGATTGAATGACTCTATTATAACTTGGGGTTACTGCACTCACTCAGGCACATTTGCATAAAAACACTGTTGGTCAGTGGTAAATCTGTCTCTGGCAGCAGTTTGTCTTCAAAGAGAAGGGGCTCCATAGCTTACTAAATGTAATCAAACCCTAGTAATCATCACACTGGAAATTTTTTGGTTCCAGTTAAAATACTGGATAAGAATTTGAAAGCTGGTATGATGCCAGTGGATCCTTGAAAAACTCCCAAGCTCAATGCTCTGCACCACATGAATGCTTCAGTATCTTCCTAGAACACAGCATGTATTAAATCTCCAGTTACCCATTATGCAGGAATGTGAGGTTGCTTCCACATGCAGTGATAGGGACTGTTGTAAAAAAATGCTAGAAATGTGTTTACTGTCACAATATTTTCCTGATTTTAAATGAACACCTTTTTCTAAATTCCTGGTTGCAAAAAAAAAAATCAGTATATCCTCTGCAATCTGTACATCCTGGGTTTTGTTATATCTTCCTTTAGAGAAGCTACCTGAAGTAACATATGCCTCAACATTTATAACTGTTTATATCAGAGTTATAACTCAAGGTCCAGATGATGTCAATGCTTTGTTTTGTTACTGATACGCAGACATATACAAAAGACAGTTCTCCTATCCAAGAATTTATAGACAAATAAAACAGACAAAGCATTGGGGAAAAATAATATTATTATGTCCATTTTACAAAGTGAAAATTGTACACAGACATGTTTAGGTCCTGGAAAATATTTGTTCTCATATTCAGCTGAATATATTGTGTGCAGACCTGCAAGAGTCATAATATTATTTCTATCACATAAAGTTAAGTACAAGAGTTTTCAGAACTGACCTAGCCAAGATCACATGTGAAGTTTGGAGAAGAGACAGGAAATAAATCAGCAAATCCTAAATTTCAACATTCTGTTATCAAAAGTCTGTTATCCCTCTTAATGTTGACTTCAAGGATATATATCAAGTCCTATATTTATGGTATGTCACCCAGTTTTGAGTATTTTGTGTTGCTGAGTTTGCTTGTAAACATTAAAATCTCAGGTGGATCCATACATCTATTTCATGCCAGTATTGATTCTCTAGCCTTTATTCTTGTCTTCATATTTTGTTTTCCTAATTTTAAAACAAAACAAAAGAAGTTAACCTTCCACTTAGCATGAAGGAAGATATATCACTGGTGTAATTCTCACCCTGGAGAGATACTCAGATACGGTGATAATAAATTAAGCAGGTATTTTATATACATAAAACCACACAAAAATACATACACATTTTATACCTCTGTGGACATACACAAATTATATACATTACCCATATTTAAGCATATGTGAGAAATTCAGTAGAATTTTGCTCCAGCATCAGAATTGATGGTGTACTTAATAGCCCTAATGGGATAATGGGGTAAGATGCAAAAGTGCTAGTTTTGTCACTTAAAATGAATGCAACCAATAAATCCTCTCTCTGCTGAATTTAGTGGCATAACTCGTAGTGATTTCAGTGGAATGCGAATTTCACTCAGTATCATACTTGCATCAGTCTAGCACGGAGGCCCTATCCTCAGATGGAATCATTTAGCAGACACAGCTCAGCCTACTCCTGTGTAAGGGATTTTTTTCTGTGTGCACAGTCATCTCCCAATTCTCATTAATCACAGAATGACCAATTTCCCCCAAAAAACCAGCAAGACAAACAAGGAAGAATCAGTCCTTATAATGAAATATTTTATGAAACTTTTTAAAGTGCACAGAAGGCCTTCATAAAACTTTTGCTTAAGTGAACTTTTTTCCCCAGCTAAGTGGGGGGAAGGAGAGGAAAGTTCTTTATGAAACTTTTTTGAATAATGGTAAAAGAAAGAAAAAAAGCACAACAACAAGCCCAACCCACCCCAGAGCATTCAAATAAAATCACTTCCACTCAGAAACTACTCCAAAATACCAGTATTCAGATGCTCAAAATTTGAAACAAGAGATCTCATCTTCCAGTTTGGGAGATCATTATGTGTAAATCTTTTATGGTAAAGGTTGGCAGACAAAATGTATTCTTTTTTAATGGAATTTTTCTGTTAATGGTTTGAGGTACAACTGCACTGAACATGCTGCTGCACCAAAAAGCCCCCCATTATTTTAATCGGTATTCTTTTAAAAGTTATTTGTTCAAAAGGATTTCACTGTGTTACTCTTATACTCCCTTCATCCAAGAGAACAAAAGCTGTTCTATGAAAGCAGTCTAAACTTGGACAAACCGTAAAAAAAAAAAAAAAAGCAAAGTTCCTCTCTGTTTTTATCAAATTTGATTGCTGCAGCTGTTCCCAGTTTCTGTATTTTAAAAATAGCCTTATTCAGTGCCTTGTTGGCTAAAGGCCAGAGTACCATTAGAACATGCTGTACGGAAAACCTCTATTCAGTTACAGATACAGAAATATATTTAAGATCAGTGGGGGTCATCTGCAGCAAACACTTGTATGGGGAAAATGGAATTTTAATGTGCTTGGACTGCTCACCACTTTTAACAGATATTTAAGAACTTCAAACCGGATATCTTCCTATTTGTATTGGTACTATCGTATTACTGAGCATCAGGTACGATACAATATGAGCAAGTCAAGATCACTTCAACTAACAAAAATAGATCTAATTCTCAAATTACTCCTTAGTACTTCTGGCATTCACTTTAGATGGCTCCTAGTAATATTAGATATTTGATTAGCCTATAAAAATGCCACAGACTAGAAAAGAAAAATACAGTAATATTTATGGAAATGTAGAAGTCTGATCAATGAAAACCAGCTTTGATTTGTACATTTCTAGGAGAACTAGTACTAACAGGGTATAAATGTTCTCCTTCTGCAGGGCAGAAAGCTCTATTAACAGCATTATCCCTATATTTATCCACCAAAGAGTTTTTTAATCATCTGCCGGAAAGAAATACTCATTCCATTTATGTGAGTATTAAAACTCCTTTTGATTAAGGTGGTACTGACTTTGGCCCAGGAGTTCAGAAAACCCCAAAGATGATCTTCATTTCTCTTGCTCTTCATGAGAGCCAATTCCATTTTCTTCCTCTACCATGCTAGTATTCCGTGGTGTTTGGTGATCACACTATGCAGAGTGGATACCAGTTTGAACAAAAGCATTATTTATTTATTTGTTAACCAAGGGGCTAACTCAGGAAAGTATTCTAAACATCAGTGAGATGTGTCATAGATTACTTCTCATCATTTATGATGGGGTAAAATGTCTGCCTTAAAGCACTCAAGATTATGTAGGTGGGGAATAGCCTTCAGCATGGTAACGTTGTCCAAGGTAGTTTGGACAGGTACTAACAGGAAAGAAAACATAGCAGTGAAAGCATCAATATAGTCTATTGAGCTTGCTGATACTCCAAGTTTTCGGTGGCTGGTTTGCCTCCTAAGCTTCTTTGCCCTCACTCTTTGTACCTGGGTTATTTTAATTAAATAAATACTACAATCATACTTTGGATTGCACTTTCAATTACATTGTTCAGACCTTCTCTTTGTACAGAAGGAGCATCAGACAGTTGGATGAACTCAAATCCAGTGAACGCTGGGGCACATATTTGTAACATGCAAGTCAATCAGACAATCTTCCTAAACTTCCTGCAGTCCACAAAGTTAAAGAAGCTTTGATTTAGTTTCCCACTAAACTAAATGTATTTGATGTTGTCTGAGGCGGCCTAGGATTTCCAGGACATTCCCAATGGGCCTGACAAGGACAAACAAGCCTGACAAAGGAGCAACAGAAGAAGCAGATGAAAGGATGGTATCTTGAGAGGAACTCTAATGGTGTTAAGAAGTTATATATGGAGAATTGAAGAAAGGTCTAGTTTTCTTCTGACAGTGATTCAGAGAAAGAATTTAAGACGTCTGGTTTTCTGGAGAGGCACATTTTTCTCTCTTGTCACCAAGAGGAATTTTGGGAGACAAGTTAGCACACTTGGACAACTTAGGAATTCTGCTAAATCTACTACTCAAAACTACCATGTGTTGGCTTCTTTGCAGAGGTTAAGGCCCGAAGAACTGATACACCCTCTATTTACTCATTGTTTGATGGGCAACAAGTTTGCTTGATAGCTCCAGGACTGAGCTCCAAATATGTGAGCAGATTTTCCCAGGGCTTTTCCTTGCATTTGTTCTGTTCTCACTAGTTGTCATTGTGGGATTTAGTCTCTGCTATCTAATCTAGTTACATACAGAGAATTGCCATTATTTTTCTTCCTACCTGAACTACACACATTGCTAAATATTCATTATTTTTTATACTGTTACTAGTTTACAAGAAGACACATCTGGGATACACTGAAACCTTTGTTATTGGAGAAAGGCAATGGGAAAGTTACCTCTAGTAGTGCTGCAAGAAAATATCTTTGGTGGGCGTTACATGGAATGACATTTCAAAGGACCACAAAGAAAGCAAAAATAAATTTCTTATTATACCTTTCAATATTTTAAGTATTAATGACTGACATAAAGGTATTTTTCAATATATTTTCTCAGCAGTTACTTACAACACATATAGGAAGAAAAGGCATTTCCGTCTCTGTGATCAAGTACAGAACAGTTCCAAATTCTTCTCAAGGACAATAGGACCAAAGCCAGCCACAAGCATCATGGTAGCAAGACTCAAATTATTTTTAGTGATCTAGTCCTTAACAGTATCTCACAGAAAAAAAAAAAAAAAACAAAACAAAAAACCTTTCTCTCATTCCAAACAACAAAAGACTACTTACAAGCAAAATCAGATTGGTTACAATTTATTTTTTACTTTATTCTGCCACAAAAGGGAAGCCACAATGTTTCACTAAAAAAATTATCTGAGCACACACTATTCAGTTGCAACACCATTCATGATGTTTCAGGTATCTGAGAAATACAGAAGCAAAGTCCTTGCCGAGAGCTAACCTCCAACAATCCTGTGCTGAAAAGGTATACTGAAATGTGGAGCCTTACTGAATTTGTCTTTAGAGGGATTGGACATGGTAAGAAAATATATTTTCAAGGATTTTAATGCAAAATAGGAGACCTATAAAACTAACAACATTATTCTCATCTTATTTTGATTGTCTTTTTTCACTCTTACTTTTTTTCTGAATTATGAAGGGTAAGAGAAAGTACATGAGGAACAGAAAAGGAGATCAGTGTTGCCTCTGAGACAAATTTTTAAAGGACCTTAATGTTGGTATCTGCCCAATAAACCATTTGAGCATGAATATTCAGTAATATCCAAAGGACTACATGCATGTTTCAAGCATGACTGTTAGGTGCTCTGTTTATACAGGCCTATTGCCATGGTAACTACTTTATGGCACATGCTTTCAGAATGCTAATTACAAAGCAATATAAATAAGGTTGCGTACAACAAGCAAGTTCCCATTTACATATTTCTAGCATCTGAAAATTCAGCCTTACACCTATAATATGATGAAAAATATTTTTCAAAATCAATCACACATTAATATAATTCATACATTGTAATGTCAGCTTAATTTTCTTTTCCATAACACTACTTTGCATTAGGATCAGCAGCACAAGGAGAACGGAATATACTGAGGGAATTAAAGAAAGCAGAAGATGCAGGTGCACTAATAAATGGGTGGCCTTTGGAGTACAGTATTTATGTGTGCTATGCCGAGCTAAACAGAAACCTAAATGTTACACTAAGAAGTGGTACAACAAGAACATCTGTGTTGGGGAACTGAACTGGCATGGCTAACACCTCCAGTGCCAGGTGCAAAGGACATTTCAGTACAGCTTGAGTGATTTTGACTGTTAGCATCTGTATATATCAGATTATCTCTTCTTTTCCCTCCATATTCCACTAGAGTATTTGTATTATACATCTGGCTTTAGATTCTAGCATAGCAAAAGACAGGTTTCAGTCCTTCAATTCCTGGATCTTAGCCACAGATTTTTTTTTTTTTTTCAGTCTTGCTTTTCATAGAAGCATAAAGCCAGAGTCACTAGTAATTTCTAAATGTATGGTTGAGGAAACTGAGCATTTTTCCCCAGGAAAGAAAGAACCATTAAAGGAAGAACTTTACCTTTGATCTATTTAAAGTTGATCAAATGCCTGCAGAAAAAGCTTTTCCTCTCTAAAATACTAAAGTTGGATTGAAACTTCACATTTCAACATCCATTCTGGGAAATTCTAGATTTTCATGTAAAGTCACTTTTTAAAACCAGTTCTCTAAACAGTATGAAAATTTTTAGTTCAGGTGACATACCTGATTCATACAAATATTGATAATATTTGGTAGAAGACTTGAAATGAACAAATGAGACAGCTGATTGAAATGCTAGGAAATGCAAAACTACTTACTTGTGATGTATTCTTTTAAGCCCAAATCTAATAATCCTTGAAATATTTGAGATCTCACCAGAGTCCATTGAGACCATGACCTACTGTACTAAGTGGCTCAGGCTCAATCTTTTATTTCTTAATTAGGCAAAGATTTCAGGAATCAATTGTTTTTTAAAGCTGAAAACCTATAAAAACTACCAGTGGCAATGTTAGTTCAGGTGGAAGTCAATGGCCCATTCATCATTACCATGACACCAACAAAATTTGAAACTGTTCCCAAGAAAGAATTGTAAAGACGGGGGGGGGAAGAAGGGGAGAGGGAAAAAAAAGAGAAAAATATAAGCATAGTGCTTGTATTCTGGAAGAATCTACTCATGTTGTGCTGCACTATTAATGAGTCTGAAACACAGCTCTCAAGGTTTTATTTGTCCAGCATAACAAGCCCTACATTCCCATTCAAGACAGGAACAAAACATCGTCAATAGTAAAACAGGACATAATGAGCTTTGAAGGAATTTCTTCAAAAAATTGTTTCTTTCTCTTGGCAATTCCAAATCACCTCCTTCCATCCCCAGCCACTGTTAAAACCCTTTGAACATGTCTAATAAATAATCTAAAAAAGGAAAGGACAAATTATTTAAGTCTACACTTCCCTGGGAATTGAGAGTTTGTTTCACCACATTGTAAATTATCTTTTCTAACTTCTAATAAGGTGTGACAAAAATGCAATAAATACAAATAAATCCACAGGGAAGAGATGCAGAAAAAAACTACAAAAGCTTGATGTGAAAAAAAAAAGAAAAATGAAAAAGCTATAACGAATTTGCAATCCCTAGTCACTCATCTTTTCTTGTTACTTCAGTTCTAACGCCAAATTCCTTCATTATTTTTTGACCTGATATGAAACACCATCTGGCAAAAGCATGTTGCAATTCTAAATAAATGAAATAATTGGATGGTTGCTTTAAAATATCTTTCATAAATAAGGACAATTATACATTAGCAAAACTCACTTTATTGAATTTCTGAGCTCTGATGCTGTGCTGTGACTTTCTGTCTGCCTAGAGGACCTGGGGCTCCCAAGCAGTCTCGCATTTAGTGTTAAGCTGTCATGAGCCTGATGAGCTTCCACAGTCACAAAGTATCAGATGCATATGTCCATATGCTTGATTTGTATTTCTTGTATACATTATTATCATTATTATTGCTACTACTGTTAGACAAGGGTAACACCACAGACTCATAAGAATCATTGCCCCGAGGATGAGATCACAGCCTGAGGGTCCTGATGGATCTGCAGCAACAGATTACAAACCATATGGCTGACGTGGTTATCTTATAATAAACCAAATGGCTGCGGGTATTCAGGAGCCATTTCAAAAGTGGATCAGATGTCACTGTCATAAGATATCTAATCACACTTCAAAATGGCTTCAGAATAATTCTGGCCAGCCAATTACTTTCAATCTACTACCACAAATGTTTTAAGATCTGAGGAGATCATCCTATTGCTGGAGTCCTACAGAGGTATTTCTGTGCCTACATGGACCCTTTCACTAGTCTGGGGGAGCTTCTGCAGAGTGCACACCTCCCTAGGCATACATCATGGGAGGAATCAGGTCAGAAGAGACAGAGAAGTCATCGATTAATTGGATATATGTTACTACATTGCTCCTCGACAAGTTATGACAAGCACGGAGTAACAGCGAAAAATAAAATATTTGTTAGTGATGAAAAGCGGTGTACAAAACAGCAGTTGGTCATGAGCAAACATTTTGCAACTATAAAGACCCAGCTGCTTTGGCTGACTAAAATGGAAAGGAACAATGCTTTAGGGGTTGTGAAAGAAGATCTCACAACTGATGGATTATATAGAAAAAAAGACTTCTGTTTAAAGCATTAGTACTCATAGTCCTTTTTTGGTAACAAATCTAATTTCTTTGAGCCAAGAATCCAAGGTAAGTATGGCATGCACTAAATGAAAACGTGTTCACAGCTGCTGGAACTAGTTTATTCTGTATGCCTGCTTTGTCTTTCATTAAATATTCATTTATTGATATTAGACTTATGAAAAATTTAACATAATTTTAATCCTCCCATATATGAGTGGGAGAAATTAAAGGAAAAGTGAGTTCATCCAGGTTTATAGGTGTGTGTGATACAAATTGTGACATTTCCAGAAAATGACAACAAAATCAGGAATCCAGGAGAAAAAAATGTCATATGCATCACCTAAATATTTAACTACAATATCAGCTTATGTTAATCATATTTCAAGAGTTAGGTTAAACATGCTGTAATTGTGCCATCAACCCACATGAATCAAACCTTTATTTAATAACTGTAAAAGCTGCCATTTGCTACTTTTAAGATATCTAATTTCTCACGGCCTTTACTCGATAATGGTCACTAGAGTTACAAAATGCTAAAAATAACAGTGTTTTTGAAAATCTTGTTTGAGTTCTTACTGCAGAAGCTGAAACATCTGTAACAGTATGGCAGTTATCAGCTTCTTGTAAATTCTGGCGATGTTCATTTGTAAGTACAAGTAAAAACATTAGTGTTTTGACTACTTGCAAGAAACTGGTATGTATACAATTAATATAAAGGGAACTGCCAAGTCAATCTGAGCTTAAAATTCAGGGGCTGATATTATTTTTATTTTATTTATTTTTGAATTTGTAAAAATCCCCAAGCTGTTGCAAAACCTAGTACCAATTGAACATTCCAGGTACTCTATTTTAATTAATAGAAACATATTGTGTAATTCAACAGATATACAAAATAATAAACAAGAGCAGAAACATCCTTATACAGTTAACATATGAAAAAAACCCCCAAGATTCCTCATCCTCATTTATGCAAGGAAAAAAGCAAACAAAATCAAACTCTAAAAACAAGTGTTCTCTCAATAGCAAGCATAGAGAAAGTTCAACAAAAGTTTGACTCAACCCATATTCAGATATAATGAGAACTGGACCCAGTCCTAAATCTATTGAATAAAGGGAAAAAGTATCCTCTCAGAATAAAATAAAATTAATCAATGCTATTTTGGCTATAGCATGAAAAACAAACAAAAACAAAGAGGAAGATAAAAGGAAAGCAGTGAGGGACAACAGAGTTAATGGCTAAGTTTTGAGATATTTTTCCTCCATCATATGTTTTCTTCCAAAATATCCTGGAATATTACATTGCCAATGCTAATTCCCAGTGCTTAAACAGTTCTTTATATCATCAAAGCACAGTATACACACTGAAGTTCATGGCACTTACCACGGAAAATAAAATGTACAACACTATATGAAGTCCAGAAAACTGTGGCCTTCACAAGAGGACTAAATTAAGGTTAGACTGTCTGAATATTGGCCCTTTCTATATTTTGAGTTCTAACTTTGTAGCCTTTATTATTCTTTTAACTGAGTTTTTATGTTCATTGTACATAAAACATAAAAACAGAGTAAATTTAGAGAATTTTCCACATTAATGTATAATACATTTTTATACAAATTTTATGTTTATCTAATCCCACTACTTGTAATTTCTTTTCAATGAAATTCTAGTCTTTTAATTGGCAAAAGCTGTTGTTTAAAAATTTAACAGAAGCTTTATCAAACTGAAAATACATTTTGCTGAGCCCCCACTAAAGATTTTCCTGTTGCAGTATTTCAGCTGTAAAGGCTGAGACAGACTGCTTTTCGTATTTCACAAACTAGGACCACATTTTGATGTTGTATCATAGGAGTCATGACTACTGCTAATAATATGAAGTATAGATCTTTATTTGGGATCTGCTCCAAAGCCTGCCAGTTCTGTGGGAATAAAATAGCCACCATGTGTTTGGTATCTTAACTTCCTAAACTGATGCAATATCAGATGAGTTCTGTAAGAAATTATGGCTTAAACACTTTCATTTTATTTTTATCTATATATTAATCACAGAGTGACAGAGAAAAGACAGGGATTTCAAATTTCATTCCACTCACCCATATAACTGCTATTTAACTATATGAAAAACTGCTATGCAACTATATAAAGCCACCATATCTCATTTACAACCCTGGTCCAATTGTACCTATTGAATTAAAAGAGCTATTTAGAGTTAATATATGTCTGCATTCTTCTGGATCTTGTGGGAATGGGAAAATCTTAATTTATATACCTTCTCACAAAATTTGCAGACTCTGGTTTCACATGTGAAATCAATGATCAGTCATGATCACCAACAAAACACTGAGCATATTGCAAGCTCTCCAGGGCATGGACTGCTTTTTTGTTTGTTCCCTGTAACTCCACTATCTGATTAGGCTCCTTAGGAGGTACTGGAATATACATAAATAATAAGCAAGAGGAGACAATTAAAAAAAAATAATTGCTACTATTAATCTATGAGATTAAGATGTAAACTACCCACTTTGCATTGCTCTGCTGACTCCCAGGGGACGTCTGGCAAAGAGAGTGTGCGTACTAGGCCCTGTCACTGAGCAGTGCTGCCTCTCCAGTTCAGCAGAAATTCCAAATTCCACCCCAGAGCAGACTGATGATTTACTTTGTGTTTTCCTCAGCTAACTTGAAGTGTTCCTCTCTTCAGGTCAGTCACTCAGCCTTCTTGCAAATGTCAGCTTACTGTTCACTCATGGGGGTTTTAATAGGCACGAATGGGGACAGTTATGAAGGAAATTCACAGTGTAATGGAAAGCCCTGAAACTCAGTTGTTAATTGGGCATCCAGGCTTCACATCGTTTTCAAGCTGACTAGCTCTTGCTCATTTGAACAATGCCAGTGATCTCTTTCTCTGCTGACCATCATAAAGCCACTTGTACACAGTAGCATGGCTTTTCTCTGAGCTTGTGAGTGTGCCTGCAGCTCAATAGGACTATTCACATGAACAGATGTTACTCAATGTGAACACTGGTTGCAGAATTAAGCCTGTCCTTGCTCTTCCTCTTGCTACAAACATCAGCTGCTCAGACATCCAGGCTTTTTTTTTAATGGCTTTTTGCCATCCACAAAGCATGCAAAATGACAACTTCTGTAATTAAAAAAATTAGAAATAAAAAATCCCCCTATATTCCATTAGCACTCATACAAACTAACATTTATATACTTCTCCATATACTTTCTTGTATGGATGGTGATAAGAAATTAAAGTCCATTTAGTTGTTTGTCGCAATATTTTTTGGCCTTCACAGATAAACAGAAACCTTGATCTTTCACTTGAAAATATATATTTGAATAGATATGGAAGGATGTCAGACCAATGTTGAAATTTTACTTTCAAACTATGCAACAAAAGCTGATGAGTCTACAGATTGTGTTTGGCTTGATACAATTTTTTTCCATTCCAACACTATTTTTTTCTATACCAAACTGAACATATCTTTTAGAAGTAAAACAGTCTTAACCAAGGGGAAAAAACCCTCTAAGAATTATTAGACAGACACTTTATTGTTTATAAAATTATAACATTAAATATGTCATAATATTTCTTTATCTAACTATTCTTCTCAGTTTTTACTAAATTGGGACTGTTACAACCTAAATCCACTTTTGGTGTAAGAAAGATACTCCAGCTTAAGACCTGAAATTATGGGTGTTAACACTTGCTTGTGGAAATAAACTACAAATTTGGAAATGGACAATAATAGTAATGATAATGCTTTCCATACTTCTTACTTAAAAACTGAAGGCATTTTATTTAGCTTTTTACTTTTGGGTGATGGCCAAAAGTGATCATTGATATTAGTATCCTTTCAGACATTTATATTTTTAAATCTCTCCAAATTGATTCTGTGCTGAAAGCACAGCTGCGGCCCACAAATAAGTTAGAAAAGGTATAAAAAGATCCTTTGAAAATGAAAAAGAAAAATACCTGAAAAGAGCAAGCTTCACAAGTAGCAACTATACAACCAGGTTAAAAGACCAAATCAGGCTTGTGGGGCTTGTTTTTGTTTGTGTAGTGTTTCCTTTTCTGTGTTATATAAAAATCTTCAGTTATTTTTCTTTGTTGCAAACTGTGAACCCAGTAGCCTAGGAATAAAGATCTGGGAGGAAAACTTTAAGGGAAATACATTTCAGATACAGCTGGACCAGGTGGTCCAATCTGCCAGTTTACAACTAATTGGCAAACCATTTGCTCTTCTTCAGACCTCTGGTACATCACCTGTTCTAATGCCTTGTCAGAATTATGGCGAGTGGATCCACAATCTATTCTGACAGTTGTTTAAGAACCCTTGACTGAACATCATCTGTCCCTGCTGATTTATGTATGTATTTAGGGGTCTTTAGGTATTCTCTTATTTCAATAGCACTCATTTTAAATGATTTTCATTACGTGTTAGCTTGCTTTCTTCTATGTTTATGTACTGAAAAAGAAAATAATCCTGAAGACAGAGTGAGGAAGGAGAAGAAAAAAATCCCTGCAAATCCCTCAAAACAAATCTTGATGAGTATTTCCAAAAAACTGCAGGTTCCCTGCTTCTTCTTGGGGAGTACCAAAACATACTAAATGGATGCAGATGCATGGTTATCCCATCTAACAGAGAAAAGTGGTTATTCCTGTTTAGCAGGTACAGTCACATTTATGAACAAATGAAGGAATTTGGAGCACTCGCTCTCCTCTTCCCTTCTCCTTTTACACCCACAAATTACTAACAAGGGAAACAAACTGAAGAGCACCAATACTTTCTTAAGTACCAGACATGAGGCTCTAGCCGTAAGTTATGCAGCAAAAGACAGGCTAAAAAGATTCAGAAGGAAAAAACAACTTCTCCCAACCCAGACACTTAATGCCAACAACCATCTCCTCTGGTAAAAGCATACATCAGCCTTGTTTTTCATCGACTAGTTTGTTCAGATTTCTTATATCATCACTTTTCACTTCTTCTGGAAAGCGTAAGCATTTTCTGGCCAAGTATCTCCGATTAGCAGAATCCGTAACATGTATTTACTAGCCTTTTCCTTTTTTTCTTATTTCTTCTTAATTCCTTCATTATCTCAGCTTATGGAGAACCATGCTGGTACTCTTAGTACCAGAACTGCCATCTGTTGTGCCTTTATTATTGTATCATTCATTCTATGCCATTTTCCATGTCCTGCCACCTCTTACTAACACTGCTTACTGGATACTGGCATGATGATTCTTTTAATGTCAGAGTATCTCCCTTTAAAATGAAGTATATTTTAATTTTTTACTAGTTTACTGGTTTATGCACTATTGTAACAGGTTGCAATCTACTGCATGTAAATGCTAGCACCTCTGTTCAGGGGACACTGAAGTAGAAGGAGCTGAGTGTATCCAACTCTTCTACAGACACATACCCAAGCTCCCTGTCTCATCATGAGAGAGGCCTACCTCCATTAAGTCTCTCTTCATTGGCTGTATAGGGAAGAAGCGAGTGTTAAAGACTCCCTTCCATTTAGGATCTGATTCTTTAACCATGTTACAAGGTGGGAACTGATGGACCAAGGTTGTCTTTTATTAGGAAAGGCAATTATAGCCACAGCAGCAGTACTGACTGCTTAGCTCCTGGTAGTAGGTGATACCCTTAGGGTTTAAGCCATACAGAAGAGTGCCTACCAGTTTTCACAGCATGTTGGAGGACCATCAATGTGTAAGAACAAAAATGTTCATGGGGTTATAAGGAAAGCAAGAAAAAGTATTCCTGAAAACAAGAAACATGGATCAGCATGTGAGAGTGGAGTACCCAGACACCTTTCCTGGATGAGGCCCCTAACCAGCAGTCCATAGTGAAACCATACCCAGTAAGTTATCTGTGCTCCTGACTAGTATGGCACTTGGGTATCTCCTTGTCTGAACTGAGTCACAACAGACTAGGAAATACACACCCATCTCCCCAGATTAATGCAAGAAGTCACAGCTGTTATCAGTATCCAACCAAGCAGGTAGTTTCAGGCAACTGAACAGTGCCTAATGCATTTCATTGCCTGCAAGGTTTACACAGCACTAGAAATTAAAAGTACTGGACCTTTCTCTGTGGTTTAGATGGATTTTTAGGCACTTCAATCACAGGTTAAGCTGTATTTAGATTCACGGGATCCCATCTATTAATCAATACTAATATTTTGATATTAAAATTGATTCCACAGAACTGATTGGACTACTTTCTCCTGCCAATCTTACCAAACCCCATGATGCACAGTGAAGTGTTATGCCTAACTTCTTGAAAGTCAAAATTTATCTTGAAAATTAAACAGTTCCTAAATGAAATGCAATTAAATTATCAAAGTTTACATTTTTACAAATTGAGCACCAAGATGTGATTTAAAATATGTTGTTTGTCCTTGAAACTCCTAAATGTCATGTTTTGGCCTAGGAAATTTCTGTAGCTAGATTATGAACTTGTGGTAGAGTGATGAAAACACTGAATTGTTCTGTAACAGTGACAGTATAATAGTCTACTGATCTGAAGGAATGCTTCATCTCATGCTGGAAACAAGCCCACACCTTCAGCAAATACTGAATGAAAACAATAAATTACATTGATCCAAGGGACACAAAGAACCATGCTGGAAAACAGTATCTAATGGTGGTAGGAAGCAAACCACTTTTTATGCAATTTCAAAGCAGTAACATAGAAATGACGTGTTTTATGCTGCTCCTGTGTATAATATGTACTGTTTACTAATACTGTGCTTTGATAGGACTAAAGTTCTATCTCAGTACATGCTATGTTAGCATCAAATTTTTCTCTCCCCAAATTGATCTGCATAATGTGTTTAGACAAAAGAAAAAATTATGTGTAAATCCATACATAAAATACCTACAAGAAATAAATAAATAAAATCAGTAAGACACACAGAAATACATTTCCAAACTACAGTGTACGGACCTCTCCTTTTAGGGAACAGACATTTTACAGGGATGGAAACCTGGTCAAAGGAAGCTTTTGCAGTATATAGTTTCACAGGGGAAAGAACTGGAGGAATTTTCCCCTCCTAAGAAAAGTAATGTAAAAGAGGGACAGAGAAGTAGTAAAAGCATAAATACTCATACTTTGCTTGCATAAAGAAAACCATTGCAGAAAAAGAAATAAACAAGCTCTGATCTCTTGACTGATCTGGGGAAACAATTCAATTAAAATAATCAACATGCCAGATCTCCCTTCCTGATTTGCTTAAGTAAGCTTGCATTTGCAATTGTAGAATTAGATTGTGCATATATATGCGAGTGCTCCCCTCCTCCTCTTCTCCCCCAGGGAAAAATCAAACTTACAAGGGGTTGTTTAGCAAACGTTATGGGGGATTAAAGGACCTTGTGTTCCCAGAATTTTGGCTACACTAAGTATAGGATTTGTACACATTAAGAGAGAAAGCTGGCTCAGATTTAACTCAGCTATTGCTTTGCTAGCTCAACTAACCAAACTTAGTTGGGTCATGTGTGGTTTTGGTCTGGAACGGTGCATTTGCTCCACAGTGGTTATAATTTTTATTAGTTTCTATTCTACCCAAACTAAAAAGATGAAATCTCCATTTTTACTGTATCACTTTTTGAAATGTCTGCACAAATCAGATACATATAACTCAACAAACAAACAAAAAAAACCCTCTCCAAACAACAAGAATGACATATGGCATGTTGTTATCTTTACCACTTTAAAACACAAATCTCCAACATTAGTCAAACTCTGAAAGAGTGATAAAGTGTTAAAAATCTGTAACATAAACAAAGATTATACTCCTGGTAAAAGACACATTTCCAGTCAGAGTAGGTGATACCTTTGGAAATATGAAAAGAACCTGTTTGTTAGTGCTGCAGCAGACAAAGTAACAGGAAAATCAGTGATGGATAAAGCAGAGTACTCTGACAATGACGAGAGCATCTCTGTTGCTCTCTAAGACTATCCCCACACAGAATACAGCACTTTGCTGAAAACACCTACAGTCCATAGACTCAGCAGGAATAAGGCACTTATAGTATTATTATAGTATGTTACGTTAAATTCCACCTACAATACATTGATAAGATAGGGTAATGATGTTTCTCAAGGAATAATATACAAAAGGCTAACAGGCTTAGATACTGATAACCACCCAAGTGACAGTAACCCTCAAATTTCTAGATTATGTAATTTTTCTATTTCACAGGATTCACACTTCTTGTATTCATACCTTTGCTACACAAAAATTTTTTTAGTAGCTCACACTTTTTTTGAAAATGTTATGAAAATTGTTCTTCTTGACATTTATTGAAATTTAATACTTGAAATACTGTCCCTCAATTCTCTAGCCCTCATAATACATTGTTATAATTTCTATAAAGTTATTAATAGATTATTTGATAATATTTAATTTATAATGATATTTTCACTCCTCTTATGCCCCCAAAGAAAGATATCTTTTCCTGAAAACTTATTTATATTAAGGGAACACAATTTAAATTTAAAAAAAAAAAAAAAGTAGCTACTTAGATATATTTTTCATAAGCCATTTTTCACCCAACACTAACATTCAGAACCATTTGGCCTTTATATTGAGGATTTCCAACTTCAATATTTGAATAAAAATTAAGTGACTCATTAGTGAATAAAATCACAAACCTTCACATAGTATTAGATTTTAGATAGCTTCTAACATATGCAAACATGCTACAGTAAGAACAAGCAAGAATTTCAGCAAAGAACAAACCACTAAAACTGACAGTATCAGTCAAAAATAAACTCACAGTTTATAAATGTATTGAACAATCATCAGCAATAACAGTGGTGAATACTGTTAGATCTACTTGGAAAAATGTCACTGTACTTTCACTTTCAGAGGTCTGAAAATAATTTTCAAAAAGAGCTGAATATTGCCATTTCATCTTCTATCTCTGTGTTTATGAATAAATATCTACCTTCTCAATAGAAATTCATAAAACACCAGAGTTCACGTGGTTTAACTTTGTACAGGCACTGGTGGGATTCGTGGCTTCCCACCTGCTGCAGATCGGAGTTTCCTGAGTGCCGTTACAGAGCACTGCCAGGAGATAGGAGTGCATTCAGAGGGGCTATTTTAGCACAGATTTCTCTGTTCTCTCTGTCAGAGAAGCAGGTAATAAATGACTATAAAAGCTGTTTGTGAGCTCTGGTAGAGGAACAATAAGGCACGCAATTTAAATTTCTTGGATTTGGGAATACTAGTCATGTGTTCCTTAAAATACTATCCTAATTATGAATCAAGTTTTTAATTTTAGAAAGCAAAATTCAGACTGATTTACTTTCAGAAACACATGAAATGAAAGAAAATTTATATTGAGCACAAAGGGAATGAGCCCATTCCCTCTTATGAAACTATTTTAATGAAGACATAAAAACCAGCAATTTACTTCTCATTCAGTCTGCTGAACTTGACCACACCTTAACAGCTAGGGAATCCCGGCTTACTCTTTGCCTCTACTACAATTCTGGGAACCTCCACAAAAACCTGTTCTGTAGTATTATAACCAGGAAGCAGTCCTTTTTATGACTATGCTCATAAGTATAGTGTTTCAATTTCCAGGTGAGCAGCACAACATTAGAAAGAAAAAACCCCCAGGTCTCAAAAATTAAGTTGAATGTATTAAAAGAAAGTAAGTGTTCCCAGGTTAGCATATTTACTAGTGGGGGTATAGAACTTGGCACTAAGAACTATTTGTGTCTGACCAGTACAGATGGATAAGTGTATCTGTATGCATTTATGGTTTAAGTTACAGTGACTTGATTCTAGAACAGTCCAGCATACAAATCCTGTCATGCAACTCTGCTTTGGAAGCTTTCATTTGGAAGTCCAATATCCAAATGTTTCCTTTTTATACATCACCTACATCTGCAGGTATCTTTCTGAAATTGTAAAAAATAAAACAAATAAACAAGAAACAATAAAAGAAAGCAAAAAAAAAAGACCACCCAAACAAACTTTCAAATATTATGTACATTAGTCTGATACGGCAAAAACATGTAGATAGGGGTATGTGTATTTTTATATATGTATTTTCATGAAGAGAGAAAGAAGGCAGAGAGGTAAAAGGACTTACCTAGCTCTCATTGCAGAATTTCTAGTTTTAAAAGCTTAGAGACTGTATTATGTCATAAGTCTCTGGGTTTCACTAATTCCATGACTGCAGGCTTCTTTGTGATTTTGATTTTGCAATTGAAACTGATTGGCTGGCAGACAAAGGGACAGAAACAGCTGCAGCTGGTATTATTGATTATTTCCTCAATTTAAAGGAAGTAAATGAGGAGGCTAACAACATTGAAGGACAAAGGCAAAGTTGTTGCTCTAGAGTTCTGGCAAAGCCAGTCACTATCCCCTGCCACATGAGCTGAATTAATTCATAAAATGCAGTTATTATCATTTTAATACCACGGAGTGCCGTGGAAGTGATAGGAACCTGCTTGTTGTGATAGTGAATTTTTAACCTCATTATTTCTTCGTAAAAACTAGATATTTAATATGGAAAGACACTAAATCTAATATAAACATTCTGGAAACTGCTTTTGGGCTATGATCAGTAATACAAATGACTTTCTAGAAATACGCTGAGATTATAATAGTTAATGCCTACCCTGAGAGGTTCTGCCCTCTGCATGAGAATTGTGACTTCCTAAAGAAAACAGAAAATAACTCTCAAAAACTAGAAGATACATCAGTGGTCAGCAGTGGAAAAAAATATAATCGAATTAGAGAAGGAAATGTGTAAATGTAGAAAACAAACGGCACGAATTTTATTTGTTTTGCCCCTCTTCTTTGCCCTTGTCAATGACGTTAACCACTCTTCTTATGCAGGGCTTCAACTCGAGGGAAATAAAGCAGAATTGAAGAGAGCCTATTTCCATTAAAGAAATCACAGAATCACAGAACAACTGAGTTGGAAGGACCCACAAAGATCTTTGAGTCCAACTCCTGGCCCTCAGGAGTACAGGATATCGCCAAGACTCACACCATGTGCCCAAGAGTATTGTCCAAACACTTTTTGAACTCTGTTAGGCTTGGTGCTATGGCCACTTCCCTGGGGAGCCTGTTCCAGTGCCCAAACACCCTCTGGGTGAAGAACCTTTGTCTAACATCCAACCTAAACCTCCCCTGACACAACTTCAGGCCATTCCCTTGGATGCTGACACTGGTCACCATAGAGAAGAGATCAGTGTCTGCCCCTCCTCTTCCCCTCATGAGGAATTTGTAACTGCAATGAGGTCTCCCCTCAGTCTCCTCCAGGCTGAACAGACCAAGTGACTTCAGCCACTCCTCATATGTCTTCCCCTCAAGACCCTTCACCATCCCTGTTGCCCTCCTTTGGACACACTCCAGTAATTTTATATCTTTCATATATTGGGGCACCCAAAAATGCCCCCAGCCCTTGAGGTGAGGCCGCCCCAGTGCAGAGGAGAGGGGACAATCCCCTCCCTTGCCCAGCTGGCGATGCTGTGCCTGATGCTCCCCAGGACACGCTCGGCCCTCCTGGCTGCCAGGGCACTGCTGACTCAGATTCAACTTGCCATTGACCAGGACCCCCAGGTCCCTTTCCATAGCGCTGTTTTCCAGCCTCTCATTCCCAGTCTGTCTGTACATTCAGGGTTGCCCCAAGACAGGTGCAGAATTCAGCACTTTCCCTTGTTGTGCTTTATGTGGTTGGTGATTGCCAAGTCCTGTAATTGTTGAGGTCTCTCTGCAGGGTCTCCCTGCCCTCTAGGTTCATCCCAGTTTTGTATTGTCTGTGAACTTGCCTAGTATCCCTTCCAGTCCCATATCCAAGTCATTTATAAAGATGCTGAAGAGCTCAGGGCCTAAAATGGAGCACTGTGGATGCATGGTATAAACAGCAGCTTGTATATACACTCTAGGTGTAAAATTAGGTTTGTCCTCACACAGCTGCTGGATGGTGAGGTGCTGGATGGAGGCTTCTCAGGCTACAGAACTGTACCTTAGGTAGCAGGCACTGCATTGTTAAGATGAAGTTTTCAAGCAACAACAGCAGGAGGAATTTGATGCTCCCTTGCAACCAACATTTTTACAACAAATCTTAAAAATTACCACTACAGACGTCTGTAAAGACCCACAAACAAAAAACCCCAACAAAATAGAGACTTGCGGGACCCCCTATGACACTCAGTCATTCTCACAGCCTTACTGCCACAAATCCTCCCTCAACTCCCTGAGCAGCCTATTCTAGCTTCTTGCTCTCATTACCATTACAAAGATTTTCTAGTCTAGCTGAATCTCTTGACAGAATTTAAGCCCATTACTCGTTGTTCTGCTCTCCATGTACATACAAAACAGATGATCTCCTTCTGCTTTAAGAAGTTGGAAGCCATCCTCATGTTGTCAGGCTTTCCAAACTAAGCAAGGATCTTTTAAAGAAACGCCCTCTAGGATCTGAGATCATTCTTAAGTAATCATAAGGATTGGATCTGTGCATTACTGGATCATCTGAGAATAAATATTATCTGCACATGTAGATCTCAACCTTTCTGTTGAGAACACACAGTATGATACCTCCTGCTACACCCACGGATCAACTGCGTTCCCTGCATTTTGCCTTACCCTCCTCTTGCCTCCCAGTCAAAGTATTCTGTCTGTAATGCTAAACGAAACCAGGTCAGGTTTTCTGGCCCTGGGGCTAACTGGCACAGAATGGCTTCCTCCCATACAGTTAAATCTCTCTTCTCAGATAACAGTATAGCTTTGTCAGTACTGCCTATTGGGAACAGTCCCTGGCCTGCACCCAGACATTATCTAGGAAAGTTAGTTTCCACCAGACAGTAGTCTTGGTAATAAGCATGAGCCAGGACTTGAGGGTTTTCCCTGTTTAATTTACAGCCATAAATGTAGCCAAGGATGTTGACTCTATCATGTTAGAGGAGAAGTTTATGGCCACTAACACTTTGGGATATGGTGTTCACTTCCTGAGATTAACTAGTACCTTAGAAAAAGCCTCCAGAAAAAGTCCTTATGCCACTTCCAGGCTGATAGTTTTACTTTGTAAATATTCTAACACCAGGCTATTTACATCTCCCTGCTTCCTAGGTATCATTTTTAGGGTAGCCTAAGTAGAAAGCTGTATATGGGTCTATATCCATGCAAAGTCCCCTTGTTAAACACACCGTAAGAGAATGTGAACCCCTTGTTCAGATGCTGAGAAGTCTTCATAAACCACAGCTGAGGAGCTGTGAAATTACCTCATGAAATTCATCAGGGCAAAGTACATAGTCCTGCACTTGGGAAGGAACAACGCCAGGCACCAGTACATGTGAGGGCCCCCCAGCTGGAAGCAGCTTGGCAGTAAAGCACCTGGGAGTCCTAATGGACTCCAGGTTAAATAAGACCCAGGAACGTGCCCTTGCTGCAAAGATGGCCAGTGGTATCCTGGACTCCATTTGGCATAACAAGGCCAGCAGATGCAGAGAGGTGATCCTTCTCCCGTACTCAGCACTGGCGAGGCTGTGCCTGAAGTCCTGGGTGCAGTTCTGGGCTCCTCGGTGCAAAAGACATGAACACACTGGCCCAGGGCCATCCAGGTGATTAAGCTACTGGAACATCTCTCCTATGAGGAAAGGCTGAGAGAGCTGAGACTCTATGGCCTGGGGAAGAGATGCCTGCGAGGGCTCTTGTTAATGCGTCCAAATACTTGAAGGGAGGGTGCAAAGAAGATTGAGCCAGGCTCTTTCCAGACACTGCATATGTGTCTTTGTGCAAATTTCTTTTTTTGATGCACAAGACAAATCATACTTTCAAACCGTGAGGCCAGAAAAGACTAATTTCTTAGCTACTATGAACAGACCCATTTGCCATTCCTTTTTTTCTCACACTGGGAACGGTTTAAGAAATATATTAAAAACTTGAGAATGCAAACCTTTTTTTCTTTCAATTAGAAAAATTCTCTAAGTCAGATCACAAAGAAAAATTCTGAATATAGTATCCCTTGCCTGTCTCTGAACAGTTCATATTGTGACAGTACTTTGCTTTTCTGTTTCATTTCACAATGTTTCAGAATATTTATGCCACTGTACAAGAGCTGTATAATTTCCATAATATGAAAAATTGTTATAATTACCAGCAAATATTAAGAAAGCGTAAGACACCTGGGGAATTTCTGATTCAGATTTTCTACTTTGTTTGTAATCACAAGAGATACTTTTTGTGCTTAAGAAAAATAATCAAAGGAAAGCCACTAGCTGAAAGAGAACACATATCTGCTTGTCAGTAATCAGGAAAGGAAATAAAACACTAAACTCACCCCTGTAACAAACCAGTGGATGTTGGGTAACTGAAGTTCCAGTGCTCCCTTCTAATGCCTCTGAATTGGCAGCATGCTCAAACTGGAATGGGAAGGATGTGTGTTCAAAAACTTCTATACTGTCCCATTAAGAAAGGTAAAGAAAATTATTGAAATTGGTGACTCAGTCATTGTATTAATGAACAGACCCAATATAGTAAAAATCAGTGTGCCTGAAAACAGATTTAATATTAGCCTGCTTAGTTTACCCAAGTTCTGTGAATCTCCAGGGTTTAAACATCAAACCTGAAGACAGCACAAGACTGAGATTACCTATGTTCTGTTCATCTGGGGGTTTATATGATCACAGAGGAATCATGCAGCTAGGCTAAGCTAGGTCAGCTAGTGAGCCAAGTTCTATTAATTTTTTTTTGTGGAGAAAACAGTGATTCTAAAGACAATGTGATCCAAAATCCTTGAGAAAATTTGTCAAGAGGGTTGTTCCATGAAGGGATATGCTATGCTAGCATAGAATGACCATGCAAATGGAAGGAAAAGGGAGAAGAGATTGTTGCAAACATGCAACCAGATGGAGAACTGCGAAGAGGCACCAAGGGATACTCACCAGCAATTGATAGCCTGGTTATTACAGCACCCACTCCTCAAATGGGTAAGTTTCATATTCAAAGAGTAGAAAGATTTTTATAAATCCTAATGTTGAATTAAGCTGCCACAGCAACAACGATGTCCGTGCACTTTTGTTTACGTACGTACATACTGTGTTCATGCAAACATGTATATGGCCAGAACCATGCCTCTGAGACACAAGAAACAAACCAGGTTTAATGAAAATGTTTTGGTCATCTGCCAAGTAGAAAGAGTTTGAGATAATGTTTTTGAAAATGCTACAAAACTCTGTATAGCTCACACCATCCTGTGTAGGAATTTCTGTTACTGCAAACAGTAAATTGAAAGGCACACAAGTCATATTTATGCCATAAGTTCTCGAAAGTGAGTACAACCTCTTTGAAAGTACATGCAATAGTGCAATAGGACAGACCACAGGATTTTCTCTCAGCTCATACAGAGACTAAAAGAGAGGCCAGAAGACCTATAGGTTTACTGTGACCAGCTGACTACTGTTCTCCTTCCACTCTCTCTATGCCATCTGGAAGCACTGGGAGTGTCCAGTCCAGCACTGACACATACCCTCAGCCTTCACATCTTGCCTTTTTTTATTCTTCTTAAAAGTAAGAAGTTCCATAACAAGATAAAACTAAAAGACTGAAGTATTTATTTAGATTGTAGTTCTGATTTAGCACCTACTTCATGTAACAGCAAAATCTCCACTGGTTAAACTGGAACAGAATGGGATATGTGCATAAGCGAGTGTAGATTCCTTTGTCTAAAGCTGCTTTCACCTCTCCTGAAAAGACCTAATCTATTCTTGCATACTTAAAGAGGTATTTATTAATTTTTAGCTTCCTGTAGATAATTTGACTTCTCTATGCAGCCATAAAATTTTATGACAGTAAACATGAGAGATGTGCCTAAATTGCACAGAAATGTTTCTAGACTGCCTGTTTTATTTTTCTTTTATAGTGTCAGTCCCATTAAATTTACACTGGTGATAATTTTGCAAAAACTTGATGTCAAAATTATTAAGGTGTCAAATATGCTAAGTCAATTAATTTTAGTGATGGCCCTGAATGACTGTGCACTGTACATTTCAGTCTGAAATGTACATATGTGGAAACACTACAGCGAATGCTCCTATTCTTATCCAACTCTAATGATGACAGTAAGAGATCATTAAAATGGGATTTTAATTGTTCAAATCTCAATGTGCCCATCAGAGCACAATTCCTTAAAAAAAAGAGCTTATTTCTTAACATTGTGAAAAATCTACTGTGAGAGTAAAAGAGAAATACACATTTAATAAATATTATACTTTATTATAAAAATAGCTGAACATTATATTGCTGAGGGTAGATTTATCAATCAGCTTCTAGACCTTCCCAGTGCAAAAGCAGAGTACTCTCTCTACTCATGAGATTTACAGAAGGAGCCACAAACTATTCCAGCATTAGCACAGCACAGATTTCTATAGACTGGAGAGAAGATGAAGAGTATGAAGAACAGATACCCAACACAATATTATATATCTTTTGATGAGGGAATATTTCTGCAGTCATGCTTTGTGCCTACTTAGATGAACTTTCCCAGACTGCAAGTCTTTAGCTGAAAGAAACAACATAAGGCTTAAAAGTTTGAGCAATTCAACACGTTTCCTTACAGTGAAATGACTTAAAGCAAGATATTTCTTCTTGCTCCTTGTGTTAGGGGTTAGTATGACTTTCAATGCTCTCTGCCTGAGATAGTCCCAAAATGGTATGCAGGTCAACAGCTTAAACTCTCCTGAATCCTATGGACTCAAAATGCTGCAAGTGAGCCCTACCAGTTTGTTTACATTCAACATTACAAAACTAGCATGATAGAAATAACACACCTCAATTCTTCAATGCTAGAGTGTTTTTTTCTGCATATTTTCTGTGTAAGTAGTTTTTCTTTGCCTGCCTTCTCTTTCTGTGTCTTCCCTCTGCTTTCCTTCATGCTTTGGTGATACTAAATTCGGTGGTACTAAATTTGAATTAAGCAATGTTTTAGTTATTAAAACATAAGATAATGGTCTTTACTTTGACTACAGACATGATTCTTGTAAGATATTTTTATTTGTCTGAAGAAAATATTTTTAGTTGTCAAAGTTCACAAAGCAGAACCCTGTTTGGTCTAGTAATAACCTAGAGCTACATATCTGATGAATAGCTAATTTTGAACCCTCACCAAAAAATTTCAGTAAATGCATATGTAGATGCATATGTAGATTTTATCCTTTTTTTTTTTTTTTTGAAATATATGCCCAAAGCAGAAATGTCCTTCTGAAATTCTGATTGTACCACATGGAAGGAGAGATCTGCCATGTCACTGGCACAGTATTTTCTCAGAATGGTTAAATAATCCCAAATCCTATTTTCCTAACTTTTATTTTGTTTGGTTCTCCTCATTCATTTTGCATTCATCCTTGGCTTGCATCTGTTTGCATACTAGTCTATTATTCATCTACAATAGAAATGGTGCAGCAGCCACAGCACTCTTTTCATATAATATTTGCAGCTTCTGTTTCTAACTTGCTGAGTTTTTTTAAACTTATATAAGCAATCAAGCCAAGAAAGAGTATGAGAACACAAAATAAACTGTAGCTTGAACCCCAAGCTTTTTAAGCTTCGGCAAGGTTATTACTGATGCCAGAGAAAAGTAATGTTCAAAACTGCTACCCAGAAAGTTTTAGGCTTAAAAGCATGATAAATGAGAAATACCTCGGATCCAAAACATAGGAATCATAACAGATTTCTGATGTCAAGGAATATAAAATACCTTACAGGCTGTCTGGCTTTTCTGTATAACGGCAACAAATCAGAGATCCTCCAAACAGGAAAACAAAATTTTTTGAGCATCACCTTTTTTTACCTTTTTACCTGCAATCTTCTATGTAAAAAGATGATTTAAGAGAGGTTTATGTAAATATCGCTAAACTCAAAAGAGATTCTTCAGCCTCTCTACTGTAAATCTTTTTCATATGAACATCAGCATAATTTTGTCCTACTTTCTCTATCATCATCAGTTCTCATCTTAGCTTTTCCTCCAAATACAGGACTTCCTAACTAGGCTGATACACTGTTTTATAGTGCAAGAAAATGGAAACATTCAAAGATAACAAAAAGAAGACAAAATTTAAAAATAATTTAAAAAAGCAGCAGCTTCCTTATGAAATAAATTTATGAAATAAACTATTGAACCTACAGCAGAAAATGCTACCAGAGGAGTAAGTAAAGGTGGATTCTGAAACAAACTTAAATAAGTAAGATAAATAGAAATATTAATTGAACTATGATTACAGTTTCAGGCAGAATAGGGACTTTGTAACTCAAGACATATAAAGCAACCATACTTTGCCTGATGTAAGGAAATAAATCCTTTCAGGTATTGATACTTATCATGTGGGAATTCTTGCCATCTCCGTTAGGCAGCCAGCATATTCAGAGAAAGAAGAACTGAATCAATGAGTAAGTGACATAGTTTGATTATATAGCAGTTATTCTTCTACTTTTAATCTAAAAAGTTCATTCTTGTGCTAAAATGCTCTTAAAAAAACCCTTTTTTTGAGATGAGCGTGCATATATTTATTTATTAAATTGGACACCCTATTACATAAGCCACTTCTCTAGTCTCAGAAAATGTTAAAGGAAAAATAAACCCACAAAATATCTAAACCCAAAACTAACAAAGGATGAGAAATCATAACCATATATTTGAGAAAGAGTGTCAAATGCTCTTCTTCAAGAGCACTATAAAAAAGTAAGGAAGAAAGGAAATAAAAATAAAATACTGTGTGGCACAGTATCATACTAGCAACAGCTGTAATATAAGTAGACAGAAAAATATAACAAACTGCACTGGATTATTGAACATTTGTAATTTGTACTTTTCCACACACATTTCCATAAAAGTCCAAGTGTGAGGTAAATCTACATTCTTCAGTTCAGAGAAGGCAAGAAACTAAATAGATTTTGTTTAATTCAGTCAATGACCTGCCTGCAGGCTGACATAATTTTCCTTCACTATTACTAGTCTCTGGTGGATACAAATTTTGACTTCATCTAATACAAAATTGTATTTCTGCAAACTACCGAGCAATCTAGATTTGGATATTAGGCTAAATAAATCCTCCAAGCCAAAACAATTGTAAGAAATGGTTTTTATGCTGCAGTGATCTCTAGACTGTGTTAGAGAAGACAGAATTCAGGCTACATGCTCATCCTTCCACAGTACAGATTATTGGCTGCAATGTCTGACTGTATTTGAGGAGTTGGATTCTGTCCTCACAGAACCAAGGGTAAAATCTACAGTGTCCCTTCTGTTTATGTAAGGGTTATTTTTTCAAAAAAGGCAGAGACCTACCAAGCTTTCATCCTAGGCAGTGTACGCCAGGCTTTTACCAGAACTCCAAACCCACTGATGTCTTAAAATGTGAAATAAACTTTCAAGAAATAACTTATGACTATTCATAACTTATGTTACTAACAGAATGGAGGAAAACTACTCTCCATAAAATGTAATTGGTGACCTCAGAAGAGTGCTAATACCTAAAATATAACTACTCCTACTATGACTTCCCAAATCAATAATAATAATATTTGAATATGAAGTTAGACCACCTAAATTCAATCGAAATGTCAGTGACAGTAAATTTTAAGGAGACCTTGTACCCAAAGACATGAAAGCTCTTCAATAAACAGAAGAAAAAGAAAAAGTCTTTGGCTCCATCCCAGGAACACCTAATGTATCTCCAGTGCAGAACACACATCTTCAGTTGTTCAAGAAATCATCTATCTGCCCCCTCAGAACTAGACTTTCTTAAAAACACAGCTTGGAAGAAGAGTCATTTTATTCAGGTTTAGGTTCTGATGAGAGAAGTATTTCTAAGCATTTCTTTGCGCTCAGAAAGGCTAAAAATGTTCTTTCATGTTTCAGGGCTTTTTTTTGTTGTTTTGTTTTCCCTTTTTTTTTTATTTTTAAATAAAATGAAAGATCTTCTTACTGTGTCACATGATTCCATGATTTGGGGATTGAAGAAAAACACCAAATGTCTTGGGAGCTGGCAGCTCTGAGAGTGTTACAAAACAAGCCTCTGAGCCAACTAGACTGAGAGATGTTGGCCTCGCACAGTTGCTACAGTGTAACGATAAATGTTTAAGTTAAATGCCTATAGCACTGGGAAGCTGCCTATGACTTTATGTTTGTGTAGAGACTCGATTAGGATAATAGCAGATGCCAGTGTACGCAGAGCTCTCATGAGAAAACACACTCCCTGGTTCCCCCAGGGGGGACAAGGCGGAGCTCTGGCTCTGCTGGCCCCCAGCCCTCGGCGTCGGCCAGCAGCATCTCTGGGCACGCCGAGAGGTGAAGGCAGGAGGCATGTGTTATTCTGACAAACAGGGACCAACGCCGGCGCACAGAGCTCTGTCGCTATCTCGGGAGAGCAGGCTTGCAGTCGGAGGGGCGGAGCAGCGCTCTTCCCGTCTAAATGATGAATTGAGACCATGCAACCCTGCCGCAAGTTACACCGAATTTTGTTTCAGTGGTTGCTATATATATGACATGGAATGATTCCTTAAAATTCAAATCGCAAATCTCTTTCCCAACCAACTTTGTTTCTTCTCCAGAGGAAGGGGCAGGAGAATGAAATAACAAAGAAAGATCCAAATGGATTAAATAAAAGCTATTTACTTCCTGACCTTGCTGGCTTGTCTTTGTTCCTCACTGAACAATTCTATTGAAATAAGTAAAACTGCTCACACCAACTAACAGAAGAGAATTTGGGTCATTCCCTCATTTATTTGATCTAAAAGATTGCTCTGCTGTGCAAATGTGGTCTCAAAGCATGTTAGCAAAGATAAAAGCCACATAACTGTCAGCTAAAAGAAATGCAAATTTTACCTGTGTTGGGTCCAAATCCAAAATGAGAAGACTGAAAAGCTAGTAGCCAGCATATAATTTCAATAGGTAGGCAAGAAAGTTTCCAGTGTTTTTGGAATAAAAATTAAAAATACTGAAACTTTCTTAAAATTATTACAAAATATGTTTTAAACAAATGGAAATATTTTGCTTTAATAACATTGAAACATTTTATTTTGATTCTGGAAAGTGTATCACATAAATAATAAATATAATCAATGATATGTTTTTGGTTTTTTAAAATTGTATTATAAACATTATTAAAACACATTAAGAGAATAAAAATTATCAAATTGATTTTTAAGATTGAAAATCTCATTTAAATAATTTTCATAATACACATTTAAATGAATTTTCAGGTTTTATGACAATAATGGATCTCTAACTACATAGCTTATTCAACATTTAAATTACTTGAACTAATTGATGAGGTCTTGTGCCTGAGAAACTGATGCAAGTAGTTATGAGAACATTTAGTACATATCCAAATCCAGTGAACATAAATTGAAAATAATGCAACAGGGGAGTGTTCATAAAGCTATGGACACATACAAATATTAAACCCAGTCAAGATCTACATAGGGTTGAATCTGGTTTGAAATTGAAATTATATCACAGTGGCTTTTACTTTAACAAATGCATGTGGTTGGAAGAAACAATTTTGAAAGTACTTTAAGAACGTAGAATACAACAGCTCAGGGTAATTATCCAAACCAAAATATATACACAATTTCAGGGAACAAAAGCTCTTGAAGTAGTGGGGGTGGAGAGAAGGCAGGTGGGCAAGAGCAAATACACCTTTATTTCAGTTGCTTTTAGGCTTTTAACTTTTAACACCTGAAGTCAGTTTGTTACTCCAGGTCGTCTCTACAACAAATGGAGAAAAATGGGCAGTCCCAGATGGTGACTGGATGAGTCTCAAAGTGCTTAAATAGTTATGAGTTGTCACTTCCCAAGCTTACCCTTAGTGATCCTGAAAGCACAGCTCAGACACAGGAAACTCATCGCACCATATGAGAAAATACGCAATCAGTAAAAGGCACTGCTCATCACACCTCAGTTCAACTTTTATACCTGTACAAAACAGGTAAGAAATGAGAAGAAAACTCCTGGCATTAATTTAAAGAGGATTTATGAAGAAACCACAGCTGAGGGGCACATAGATTTTGAAAGCCCATCATGAAGTAGCACCCACATTTCCAGTCCAAAATGAATTTTTACTGATCTACATTTCCAGAAAAATCCCTCATCCCTTTGCGTGCTGTAATTGACAGCAGTGACAGAAACATCTAGGGCATAGTAAATGCTTCACATTAATCTAGTAAAGAACAGAAAAGTATGAGCAATAGAGACTGACTTTAGTACAGACAGGAAATGGTTGGAGACTGAGTGTGACAGGCCACTGAGTGACAGGTACAAAGCTCTAACGGAAATAAGATGTGTAATAAGAATGGTTTTTAAAGCAGTTAAACAACTCCCCGTTAGCACCCATCGTGCTGTGACAACACTGGTTTATGTCTGATAGTGTGGTCATTGTTATGGCCAAGCAAATCTCTACAGGTTGCATTGCAATAAATGTCAATTCCTAGCAAAGAGGTTTTTTTGGAAAAGAAAGACAAGGCTGACATACTATTAGTTCACAGCATCAAGGAACAGTGGGATATCAAATAGAGAAAATGTTTGTTGATTCATGATTTAAAGGCAAAATTGAAACTATGCAGATGGAGGTCACTGGGAATTGTTCTAATTAGCAAAGTGCAACAAGATAGATCATCTGTTTCTGCTTCCTCTCCCGAGTGTCCAAATATATCTCATCAAGAACAGCTGCCAGGAAATAAATAAATAAATAAACCATGTGAGATGGAAGTGTCATAAAACTAGCAAGTGCCAGCCACAGCTTCTTTAGTATTTGGAGCTGCACTTTGTGCTCAATTCCTACCGAAGAAAGAGTCATCAACATACCTCTGTTTCAATATAGATGCATATTGGAAGTGTATTCTTAAAATTTAACTTCAGCTCTTGTTAAATTAATCATCAACTCTACACAGATATATGCTCTCATTTAGCTTGTAGAGATTTATGAAAGCAACATGCCTCTCCAAGGAATACAACTACAATAGCAACTCCACCACTGCCTTACTCTTTACCTGAAATTAATGCTACTTGAAACCAAAAATACCCACTAAAATCAGTGTAATTTAATGTGCTGCAAACTATGCTTCCACTGAAAGAAACTATTCTGTACTACCTTTATGATGCAATCCTAATTCAAAACATTTCATATTGTATATGTCACCATTATGAATGTGTTGATTTTGAAACTTCATAAAACACAGACACATAGTTTATTATGGAAGAGAGAGAGAAAAAAAGAGAAAAAAACAACCTGAAGTTTACTTAAAAAATCCTAAATAAATAATTCATACGTGGATGAACTGAATTCTAGTCTTTTAGAAGGTGCCAACAGATGGTTTACATTTATAGAAAGTGCATTTGCTGACTTTTAAAACAGAAATTAAAATTCATAAACTATATCATTAGCTCCCCTTTGAAGCACCATTATGTTTATGGTGAAGATTAGAATTTTCCCAGGTGAAGAGTCTTTAATCATTATTTTACTACAGAAAAAGCGCAACATGTTACTTTTAAGCTATTGTTATATGTTTGTAGGTTCAAAGTTAAACTAATGATCAGTCAAAGGGCAAACAGAAACATGGAATCTGAGCTGGGCTGATGTTTTCAGCTATTACAAATTTCAAAGCTGTTTTAGAATTTTCCCATTCCTTAAATGAAGGGCACCGTATTGTCAGTCCTCATGTGGTAGTGGCTCATAAACCCCGACTTCAGTTTACAATACCCTGCTTACACTTAACCCCACATCCACCACAAAAAGCAGTGAGATTGCAGCTCATGAGGTGGGCATGAAGTTCTTGGTTAATTTTAGTAATTCCATAGTGTAAACACAACCAATATAATAGCCTGGTATTATTGAAACACTTAATTTTTGTTAGACAAAATGCTAGCACCTAGCAGGGTTATGATTAAGGCTTACTTTATACCTATAAAATATACAGTGATTAGCTTTCATTAAATATTTTTATACATCTTTTTCCTTCTTCCAGAGCTGATTTACTGTTTAATATATTTTATTTTTTTGATGAAGGAAAGTAATACTAAAAGGTATGGAAGAATCCCACTAGATGGGAGGTGGGATTCTTCCTTACTGTCGCAGGGTCAAGAACAGGACAAAGAACTCTTTCTCAGTAGGAGCCTGTTGAATTTTAAAATAATTGAATAAATTAGTTGTTTCAAAACAAAGTTTACAAAGGAAGAACCAATAAGGAAAGACTGTATGCATATCTAGTCCACAAGTCAAATGCCTTTATACTTTTGGTAGCATTATATACCAAACCATGGTGATGCACCAGACAGCCAGCTAGGAGCTGTGGGCAGATAGAACAGGCATCCCACAGTTACACACCTAAACAAAGTATCTAAATGAGATGTGTGTCCCTACAATCACCTTTTCCAAAGAGTAATTACCTGCATGAGGCAATAAGCAGTGCACAGTAGACTAACACCAGTACCTAAGCTAGGCAGGGGAATGCCCCTTTCTTGTTCCCAGAAAGCATCTCCAAAGACATCTGCAACCTAATGTTTTGCATAACACTTAATCACCTCTTAATTCTACCCTCAGGTGAACAAAGTTCAATATTCTTTATACCAAAATTTTGAAAGAAGATTAATTGTGGTTATTTCTCACCTGAATTATCATGGCCACAGAACACTATTCAAAGCCTGGGCGAGGGTGTGCTGGGCACTATACAAATAGGAATAAATGCTTGTTCTTGCTTGTTCTTCATGCGGTCAGATTGTGTTTTTCTGTTTCATGAATGTGTACCTTGTCTATGGAGAAAACTCTAAGGGGCAGACAGTGTTTTTCATAGTCCTTCTCACCGGTGATCCAGGCCTAGCCAGCCTAATGAAAGCATTTCTCAGACAATGTGCAAACTGGAAATTCTTGAAATTCTTAACTAAAACAGATCAATGTTTAAGTAATTTTCACATAACAAAGCCTACCATATCACCTATCAAACTGGGTAGATTCTCATTCAAATACCCACAAGGTACGGATCAATCCCCAAACCTTTCTCATTTTCTGCACAAGACAAAGGTAAAGCTAGTGCCAACAAGAATAAACAAAACAAAAAATAAAAACCAACCAAATAAACATAAAAGACACCCCCCTCAAAAAAAAACCCAAAAACCCCACAAACAAAAAACTCCAAAACAAAATAAAAATCCCCAAACAAAACTAACAACTGAGCAACCAAACAAAACACTAACAACCTGAAATTTGTTATTTTGAAGACTTTAGCTTTCTCCAGTGGGCATAAGATCTATCAAAAACTCACATCCCTATAGGTCTTTATAGCTTTTTTCTACACTGGGGTGACCAATATATTGACCTAAAATCAAACATACCTAAAATCTAAACATTTTATCTATTCACTTCATTACATGTTTGATACTGAAATAAGGACAGTAGAACAGCCAAACTGATTGCTAATAAGGCAAGTTTCATCCTGATACCCAATTCCTGCTACACATTACATTCCTAAAAAAAATCTTTACCAAAATGGAAGAATAATGGGATGCAAAAATTAGGAGAGAGTCTGTCTAAGTGGTTGATGAATGGATAAAAGAATCAAGTCTTCTTTGGGGGAGGAGGGGGCTTGTCTTCCAAATTTCCTGAAATTTATCTCCTACGCATTCTTCAGTGCTCCCTCCCCCCATCCCTTCCAGTTCCCAATATCTATAAGATATCCCATCATATTAAATCAAGTGGAAAATGTAGTTTGGAAATGAAAATTAAGGGAGATTCCTGAGCAGTACTCCAACAAAAACAAGGAGACATCAACACGTCTAGATCACGGAATGTTATGTACGTAAGAGAAATCAAACAAGACCCAGGGTTACAATTCTGTGGATTATTTAGATTTTTTTGGATATACAGAGAATCCTTCTGGTTGCTGCAGAACTTGAGACAGTTAAATCAGACTGATATGCAATACAGACTAAAGAGGTAAATAGATAAACAGCGTCTTATGAATTAATTTGAATGGAAAGGGTGATCAGTGCTTTGTGACAGAACAGTTTTTCATCTGAGACTATGAAATATGACTGATTCTGTCAAAGTGCAACCTGAATTTTGCTAGTTCTTATGATCATGCTACCTTTACCTTCAGTAAAAAGCCCCAGGAGTACACCATGTATTACACTTGGGTTTGGATCGAGTCTTTCACTCTCCATCCTTCCACGCACTATTCAAACAAACACATTTTCCAAAGAAGCTTTCATTTTATTCTGGAGAAGGAGTACAGTTTTTATATCCTGAGAATTAGGGGTCTATCATTTAAACAACAATAGCAGACAGAAATTATCATTGCTTTTACTGCAGATTGCTAAGATGTGAAAGAAAGCTACTTTATGTGACCAGTTTAGAGACTGGTGAAAGTACGGCCTGTAGGAAAAGAGTTTTCTTAAGACTTGTTTTGGTACCCAAAGCCAAAGGCAATATATTCAATTACTGGAAATGGTTATGTACAGTATATTTTATAACTACTACTATTGCTTATGTTTTATGTACTGGAGTCTTTGTAAACTAATAAAAATCAGATGCTATCATGAAAATGAGAAAGGGCTGTGGCCCTTGATAGAAAATAATAGAGAGGCTTGCAGTTCAAATACTTTGATACAAAAGTCCATTCACAAAGCCTTCAGGATAACATAATTTTTGGTTTTAGTCTGTAAATATCTTCCAGGACTAATATACAAAACTAACAGTATATATGGTACTTTTTCAGTTATCTGTTCATTTTAGGTGGTTCTCAAGCATATGTTTTGCACAGAAAGACTACTTTCCACTTGTCCTTCCTCTCAGACACACTGTTCTGAAAACATCTGGAAAGTTAAGTCAGATGTGGAAAGAATTTACTTTGGGGTGCACCTGAAATATTAGGCTGCCATGTGCATGCTGTCCTGTACATAAGTGACTTAGCTGGATTGCTTTCATGGTGACATAAGCTGTTTTTCTTCTATTCAGGTCAGAATATGAATGCTGCCAAAGCTCTGGTGTATTTCACTGGGTTAGATTCAGGTTCATTATTAATATCTAATTTCCTGACTGATATTAGGAGCCTCATTAATACTCTGAAATTTGACCATTAATATCACATGTTGGTTGTTAAAGAACTGGAAGTTTCTAAACCTTAAAATATTCTTTTTCCTTAAAATACACGATGTATAGCTATGTATCTGGCATCTAAGTTTCCTGGGACTCAGAAAAAAATAAGTGAACTAAACAAAACAGCCTATTCATTGTTTGCTCCTACAGAGGCTTATTCAAAAGAAGAGATAATACTTTGATTAGGTTTCTTGAAAAACACCTGTAAATCACTGTGCTGGAAATCTGCCTGTTGCTAAAAAGCTTATGAATAGCATAAATAATTTCATGTAGAATCTGCCTTATGTAGCTGCTTATTATGTTTTATATTCTTCCACTTAATAAGAGGACAAAATAATGAATGCTGTTGAATGATTCAATTTGCCAGCACTCGAATGCAACCTCTTAGTTTCCCCGAGTCCAAACATTTGAGGGCTCTTGGCCTACTTGAGTAAGTCAGTATAGCCTTCCAGATGCAGACAAATAAACTTCCAAATATTTTATCTGCCTGCTAACAATAACATTCAAAAACATATCTCCACTGAAAAAATAAATAGTCACTTATTTAATGTTATTTCTACTTGAACTTATTTGGAATGTAGAATGCTTCACAGGTACATTGGGTCTGATGTTTTTAAATATTTCACACGCTATTTTGCACAAATTATATATTGACACTGCTGTAGACAAGAGAAGAAGCAGCTCCTGTTCACTTCCACCTTCACATGATGCTTTTCTCATTATCACAATTGGTCCTGAAATACATTTCTTTTCCCAAATCATATCAGCATTGCTACATCTATATATCCATACCTGTAGGAACAAAAATCACAGTGTCTTTAACGAGATATACCTTGGAGATACTTGCTATTTTCTATTACAAAAAGAAAAATCTTTACAAAGGATCACAGATATTCCCTGCTTTTGGAAACAGAAGAGAATCTCTTGATCTTTCTGCAGGAGAAACTTATCTTTAAAAACAGAGCCATCAAAACCTCTTAGTCATTACCAAGGGGCTCTGCAGCATATTGATCCCCAGTACAGTGAAGGCATGAGCTCATGTTCCACCTCAGTCTGACTACTCCTGCTACTGTTGCTTCGGTCCCCACCTGCTCCTTGTGGCCTGTCTTCAGTGTAGGGATGGGTACAAAGAGCAGCAAGGACAGAAATTTCTGGGATAGCTTCTGGAAAACTCTGCATCTGCCATGGCCTGAATCAACCAAGTCTCTCACCTGGTTTGTATCATATTGACTCCCACACACAGAAATAACTCGGAACGATTTTAGCATCTGGAGGCTTTATTGGCATTCCCGTCAGAGCACGGTCACATGAATGTAAATGAAATATTGACACTTAAGGAAACCATTAGACAGTAGGAAGAAGGATTATCACAGCAAAGCCCTTCAGGTTTACCTTATGCCTGTTTTAGACTGTCCTGTCACAGCTACATGGGCAAGTGAGCTATTGGGACATCTTTTTTTCGTCAACTACACCTTAGCAAATATTTCTGAAGGCAATATTCCTGTGAATAATTAACTTCAGTTATTCATGGCCATAACTGAGTCTGAATAACAGACATGACTACAATCTGATTCATCTGATCTACTTCAAATACTTACCTCAGAGCACAAAAGGAACCATGCTCTGGTTAGGCAGAGAGCTATGGTGCAGCTACTGCTGACAGGTAAATGTGATGAACATCAGAACGAATTTCTACATCAAGGTTTGCAAGACCTAGACAACTGTGCAGTTAAAAAAGTCTACTTGCCTTCTTTAGTTTCCACTGTTACTTTTTTTTAGGGTCTTTCTCTATCTACGTCTTACTCAGAATATAAAGTGTGATTAGGAAGAGACCTTTGGTTGCTCTTGAAGGCAGGTGGTAGGAAAGAACTGTAAATCACATACAGCAAAGAAGTCTAGGTATTTTCTACTTGCTTTCTAAAAGAACTACATGGCACTCACTGTTAAAATGAATGGAAATAAATGGGGTTTGAATTTATTTCTAATAGTAAGGCATACCATCAGTGCAAATTAGAGCTATTCCTTTTATATAGGATCTTTACAAGTAGAAGTAAATCTATTTACTTTTATTTCCTCAGTCATTTATATAATTTTTTGATTCATACACATCTAAGTATACATATACTGAGAATGTTGTGTCTTAAAACGTTAGGATCTATTTCTGTTCAAAGGGGGGATAATTTATGAGAAACTCCCAGCTAACAAATTAAAGAATTTTCATAAAAGTTAAGCATTAACCTGACATTGTATCCTAATTTTGGGTCAAACTCTCAAATGTATCTTGATCAAGTCTTTCAAAGTTCATCAACAAACTAATTTGAAGTGGACTGTGCGTGTGTTCAACCATATAGTAGTCAGTAATCCAAGAAATTAAGAAGGCTACATAATGCTGAACAATTCTTTAGACTTACTAGGGCTAAACTTAATTTAGAACAAAAAAAAAGATAACTTCAGAACTTATTAAAAATCACAAGCAAGTTTATCCTTATGTTTACCTGAAGAAGAAATATTACACACAGCAGAATTTTGCCCATATAAACAGATATACTGTTGCTCTACACACTACTGGAAATAAAAGTCTGTTTCAAGACTGCTTCTAAAACATCTTAGAAACTTTGGGTAGATCTTTCTAACAAAAAAAAAGAAAGTTTGGGGTTTTTTTTAAAGCATTGTCTGTAAGCAGTTTGCAGATATTTTACATATATGCTGAGTTTTCTGAGGAAGCTGCATGTTTTCAAACAGTTGTTCAGAGACCTCTTCGCAGCTACCAGCACGATTGGCTCTTACCACTGTCATTCCCTTAACAATGTCTACTGACATTCCACTTTTGTCTTCAAACCAGATGTCATCCATTACGGAGAACATTCTCTCCACAGGTGCATTAGTGTCTCTGCATGCCAAAACAAATTCAGCAAGGAGCAGGAGATTCTAGAATGTATGGTATTTTTTTTTTAATTATTTACAATTTTCACCCATCTTTCAGTGAGCTTTCTGCACCCAAAACCTCATGACTGACGGAAGAGGAGAAACCTCCATTTGAAGGCAGACTTTCATTTCAGAATGCATAAAGGCTCCATTATTTAAAAATAAAATAAAAATGAATTTACCCTCCCTGTGGTTTTGGGACTATGTTCTGCATGCTATTAAGAAGATGGAGGAATTTGGTTTAAGAAGAAACTCAGATTTGAAAACCAGTGACCTAGTAAACAAATGTAGCAGAGATGTGTTTAGCACTGAAGGGGAAAAATACACTTTTGAAGAATAGGCTTGCATAAATCTGAGTAACTAAGTTAGTCCAAGTAACTTGTGATACTCAATTTGCAATATTCTGCAATGTAGAGGATTTAAGACTCCATTACATTAACTGGGGCTGCACTGCAAGTCAGAAGCACTTTTATCAGTGCTTTGACACCGGACTGTCTCCTTAACAAGCATAGCCAGACTCATAACTGCATGAAAGGCAATGGGACTGGGACCAAAATTTTCATGTCAAATGAGATTTGCTGCTGCATTATACTGTTCATATGTTTTTCACCTTCAGTTGTCCACTAGCTCTGGTCTTGTCTTCTTGGGGAGGTTTCTGCAGAGTAAGCTGGGATCTATACTTAAACAGCAAATCCTTTTTAGACATTTGTAGTTTATACTAAAAATGCTATTGTGTGGGATAATGTAGGAGCACTTCCAGTGCTGTTAAATCATACATTCAGCAATTCTTCCTGAGCAGAGGCCTATATATTCAGTGCTAATTACTGCTGACACTGCATGGATGCAGTTGCTGATGGCTGTGATATTAGTGTAAACAGAGTCTGTAATTAAAAGACCATGACTCTTCCTATACAAACATTTCTTCCTGAGTATCTCATGCAGTGACGCGTATTTCAAAATCTACTCAGTATGTCAGGGGAAAATTGAAAGAACACCTCAGGTGAAAGCACAGTTTTTAGATATTACTAACTTTCAAATGGCAACAGTATTTCTAACTTTTGAGTTTATGAAATTTTAGAAGTAAATAATGTATTGTCTCTCTTACAAATGCCTAAACTCTGCTTTTGCTATTCTTCCTTGTGTAATGGGTGGCAAAAATTGATAGTGCTACTAGTTTCAGGCAGTTAGAACTGACGTGCAATATCCCACACCCATGAGATTTTTTTTTTTCTCCAAAGAAATATAATTCTTAATTTTTTTCCTTCTGGTTTTTTAGTCTTTAAGTTTCCATCACATAACTTTCTGTGACCAAAAGAGCCAAAAAGGTAGACAGACCCTCTTTATTGAAACCCAAGCTTTTCAAAAGACCTTGAAAATTTGATGTAGACTACAAGTGGGGCAAAATAAATTAGGCCTTCTGTGAAGCAGGGAAGTGGGACTGCAAGTACTTCATCTACTAATTCCAGGTACTACTGAACCATAACATCACTCTTACTTATGGTGTGAAAGAATTCTAATTTTTTTATTCTTGCTTGCAGGAGACTGAGGTGGCTTTCAAGGTTTTATTATTATAGGGAAAAGTGATACTATTTTTGTGTAATAAGCAAAAATGAATCTCCTCTCATAAGGGGATTTATTATATGCTGTTCAGATACATAACTTGTATCTCTGGACTGGGAAAAATCATGTAAGAAGTTGCAGGAATGTACATGGTTCTCAGTGAGGGGAAAAGGTGACAGTGCTCTGAGAGCCTTTCCTGCTCACAGTCTGTTAGGTTGGAGGGTTATTATTATTCTTAGAGCCAGGGGATGTGGACATCTGTCAGCTTTTTTCCCTCACATGTGCAGCAACTGTGTGTGGTCCTCTAAATGAAACTATTAGCTATGCAGCTCTGTATTCACGTACCGATTCTGAGAGTGCTGAATTCATGCCAATTAGAAAGTATTGTCTTATGGGTGGGTGAAATGGGGATACATAAATACCATAATAAAGTAAACAATTGCTTTAAAATAACTTCTTTTTCTTAACTTTCTCTCCAAATTTTAAATTAATTCTTTTAAAATACGAGTGTACGCTACATTAACAGGTCTGTTTTTAAAAAGCAAGCTTGTTTTACTGCAGCACGCTGAACTGGATGATAATCACTGTAAGAGCAGCTGCTGTGGGGAGTCAGGGAAGTCAAGGAAGAGAAAAAGGAGCCACTGCCATAAGAAGTTGGGTGATATCTAGATGCAGTTGGTTTAATTCACAAAATGTACATTACTAAGAAGACTGCATTAATAAAGACTACTGGGAACCAATGTTTACATTCAAAAGTTGTTAGGCACATAAGGATAGGCTACCATACTCATTAGTAAGTATCTTGTGATTGCACAGGTGTTTACTAAGTACTTGGGAAAAGTTCAGCTGATGCACAACAAACACCCATATGCTTCATAACACTGAATTAAGAGATTAACTTTGTTTACTGGGTTAATTAACTTTTCAGATTAGGGCAGCCTTCAAGATTACATTGAAAACAGAGCCACTGTAAACACACATACTTTACAGCATAAATCCTGCAGCAGTATTATCATCATGGAAACCATCACAACAACAACGTCTAGGCTGCGTGTAATGCCTTTTTGGGATCTCAACATACAATATGAACCATTTTCTATTAAGGGGAAGAAACACACACTCATCTGGCTTCCCTGCCAAAATAACCCAGCTATGCCACTTCATATGCACTGCCACTTCTTGTTGCTAGATATGTAACAGTGTCATCTACCATGCTGTTCAAGTAATACATGTTAGTTAAATGGATTTTTCTTTTTCAATTATCTAGCAACATTTTGTCAATTATCTAGCAGTTCACATTGGCAAGACTTGTCATAAACTTCATAGATCTGTCAGATTCCTATAATGATGGAACATATGTTAAGAAGAGCCCTAAATCCCTTAAAAAAAAAAAAAAAAAGAAAATCAAACATGTGGCCTTGACCAAAAGATATTTAATGCATGTACAATGAAAGGAATCTAGTGATTTTTGAATTCACTGGTCACAATGTCACTCTCTCTTTCAAGTTCTTGCAAGTAGTTCCTCTACTTTTAAAGCTAAAAGGCCATCTTCTCTCCTATTAGCTTTTGTTTTAACACAGTCCTTTCATTTCCCCAGCAGAACAAATCTTTTTCCACGATCCAACTGCCAAGAGAAATTTTCTTTAACTACCTCTCAAAGCCACCCAAAGCCTTGATATTACACTCAAGAAATGTCTGACAATTTGGGCATTTTTTTCAGATTTTGACAAGACATACTATTTGACACATTTTTTAAGCTATTCAAAATAGATTTTATAAAAAGTTCTAGTTAACCTGTAAAGAAATAACTTCTGAATGCTAAGGCACTAAACAGACATTACCAATTTGGTAGAGGTAGTCTTAACACAGTCTTGGAGGATGTTTTACACAGATAATATGCCATTAAGCATACTAGTTTCCTCCTTAGTTCTATAAAATATCTCTTCTTCTATTTGTTCAATAATAAAAAGAGTCATACTCAGAAATGTGACCTACAAAAAGACAAAAAAAAATCATAAATATAGTAATAATTTTATACCAGTGATATCCTCTGACTCCAGCTGAACCAAAGTAATGTAAAAGTGAACTTTTATGTTACCTTTAATCATTCAAACAAACAGTTGCCATCTCACCCACAAATCCTCTGCTACACAAAATGAAATGAAATTTTACCTAGATAAATATGGCCAAAGCCCTTCTCATCTGTCTCTCTTCTGGTACTGACAACAAATTACCATGAATCTTCTGGCATATGAGTACTTCATAATTCAACATAGAATACAAGACACAATATGTTAAAATAATTTAGCAAAGCAGACAATACTTCATGAACTCATGAGTAAGAAGTGATAAAAAAATTGTAACTGGACCAATACAGTTAAGTAGATGATGTCAAATGTTCATACTCAGACAGAATATGTCTGAGGTAGCAAGAATATGTCTGAAAAGAGACATTCTGTTCATCACACAGATCTTGGCAACAAGCCTCAGCAACTCAAAACAGAAGGTCAATAGAAGCTGCTTTAGACTCCTTTCCCAAGGAGATACAGTGTGGCCAAAGAGAGATGTCCAGGTAAGAAAGCCTTGTCAATCATGCATCTGCATTCTCTCTTTTCCATAGGGATAATTTAAAGCATGAGGTAAATAAAACGAAAGAAATACAACATGTTTTCCTAGCAGGGATAAAAAAATTGGAATTTTCATATGCTGTACTGCAATCTTTTTTGCTTGTTCGTTTTTATTAAACTTTTTCACATATACAGAAATCATAACTCTGAGACAATCTTATAGGAACAGAATGAAATGCTTTAGTAGGGGTCGCCACTCAATGCAAAAATTAGCAGATGATCTTAGTTTTGAATACTATGAATATGTATGTTTTAAAATTATCATCACAACAAGTAATGTTAGAATTTATGTTCAGTGTCCTTCCCTCTAAGAAGTATAAATTATTTCATAGAGGTCTGCTCAAAGTGACCTCTTCATTCTTTATATTCAACCAGTTCTTTTGGTACAATATAAGCAGGAAACTCATACACTGGAAAACTGGAAAACATATCTATTGCAGCTACGTATCATGATTTCTTCGCTCCAGTAGGTGTCTGTAATGTAGAAATTTTTCCTTCGCTTTTATATTCATATTGGGTTGATGCTTACTTTAAAATACAGGTTATTGTAAAGTAATTTAAGAATATGCTGTCTTATTTTGTTAGCATTTACACCCAGTTAGAGCTTGGTACATATCAGACAAAGTTTTACAAATCTGGACACATTTATAAATAGAGTGACATCATCACAGTGAGGTTTGAAGTAAGTCTTTGTGTCTCACTATAGAAAAAGCCCCATAGGCTGAAAATAACAAAAAGTAAGACATATCTCCTCATGAATGGATACCTACATAACTGTCCTTATATATTTTGGCAATCTTATAGCTGAAAAGCATTGTCAGTATATATGAGACTAACCATAAAGATTTCCACCTGTAGAAAATGATAGTTTAATAAATTGCTTCAGACAGAGCTAGATTAATCAACTCCATCACCCCAATTAATTATACAGCAATTATTTTCTGATGTTTTAAATGTCTTCTGATTACGTCTTACTCAGTAATTCTCAAAGTGTCTACATCTTAATATTATTTCCGATGTTATAACAAAAATTGCTGATTGTTTCTTACTAGCATAACTTTTTCAAGCTCTAAAGACTTAATCATCCATTTTATCAGTTCTTAGGTAATGGTTCTAAACATCCCCAAACTGGCAAAGAATATTTTAAATGGAATAAATTTAAAAACTCAAGTCATGAATAATTTTTTTCCACACAGCCTAGAGGAAACGACCACCTATGAGAAATGTTTTACTCTCTGTAGAAGGTCATATAAATACGAGGCCCCTTGCACTCTATAAAGCTTTTTGCCATTATTTCTACAGGTCTGTAAGCCATTTGGGATCCAGAGGTCCTAAACTTTCAACTAATTTTTCATAAGAAAATAGAGCTGAAATCAAATGAAACATGAAATAGGAGGTCAGTAAGGAGAAACGAAATACTCTAGAAGGAAAATTATATCCTCAACTATATCTAGAGTCCAAGTAAATGATGGGAAGCTTTCTAGAACATACTAGGAACTCCCCTAAGTCCTATTGACTCTATTTGGCTTTCAAAACAATCTTACAATTCAACATGTGCCTCCTTGTTGACCATCAATGGGTTAAGCAGGTCTGTAAGGAACTGATGAACATACTGGGACTCTACCTGAAGCAGCCAAAAATGATCATTTGCAAACTTGAGGAAAAGGCGGGGAACATTGATCAAAAAAAGCAATGAGGATCAATTCCAGTGCACTCTTTTCCAGTAGGGGTGAGAATTCCTTTGTGTTTTCACTTGACAGTTTTGATTTTGCCCATGGGTGGGTATTCTGAGGCCTTTTCCAAAAAGCAAGTGCCCAGTAGAGAACTCTTATTTCTAAGACTGAACTAGGAGCCTCTAGGATAGGAGGACTACAGGGTCAGCTAAGTCTATGATTGAGTGCATAAGACAGATGAAAATAAAACTAATTACGTACTGACTGCCACATACATGCAGTATGAAATTGGACTTCTTAACCTTGCATTCAGCAACCAAGCCCTTAGATTTTAGCAAATGAACTTTAGATCATAAATTCTTAGATTTTTTAGAGTGTAAGTTCTAGATAAGCCCCTGAGCAACCTGATCCAATTAGACCTGCTCTGAGCAGAGAGGGTTGGTCTAGATGACCTTTGGAGGTCTCTTCCAACCTAAATTATCTTTGGGCCTCTGATTCTTCAAGCAGGAAATGTCCATTTGATCTGCGCTTGTAAAGCACCTAGTGTCCGAGACCTTTGGGTGTTACCACAGAAAAAATAAATAATAATCACTAACTGCCAATTTGTTCATACAGTTGATCTAAAGTAATACAAGGAATGGTTTGGTCAGCCTCAGATTATTTACTGGATTCTAAAATTACTGGGGATTTTTAAGGATATCACTTTTTTTCCTGACTATAACAGACACACAAGAAAGAAAAACAAAAAAGGTACACAAATAGCATCTGTAATCTATTGCAAAACCTAACCTATTGCAAAAACATTGCTGCTCTAGTCCATATTTTAAAAAAAGGTTTCTTACTGGCTGGCAGCTGAAGCCACTGAAAATGATAAGCAAGCCTTTCTGGTAGGACAATGTTATTTAACTAGTAACCAGAGTTTTCATTATATAATAACACATGTAGAAAGTATTTAAAAGTTCCACTGAGGATGTGCAAACCAGAATAAGAAAATTCAGCTCAAGCCCATAATTTTACCATTTCTACAGTGTTAGCAACTATTGAAAGTTATTGTGTCTGAATACTGATAAGGAGGATGATGGGACAACTCCTGAGCCCACACAGTGGACCTTTAAAATTGTTCAATTAGCCTCATGCAGATTTCTACAGCATGGAATGCAATGCCAGGGGGACAACAAAGCCAACACAGGGACTTTAAGCTGTGCCTTCTAAATATCAGGGAAAGAAGCACAGCCAGAAAATGTATTACCTGCAGGAACCACCCACTAGGGCTATAGATAGGTAGCACAATTTAGTGCTATCAGAAATCACAACATATACAATAAGCGGCGAAATTTGTACCTACTTGGATTTTGCAATTAAGTATATACCTCTGCTTCACTGGTATTTTTCTGATGTCAAATTTCAAGGACTTTTGATGATAATAAAAAACCCTCCCACTGACACATATGAAAGATAAGCAGTGTGTTTGTAACCCTGTTGCCTGGAAATAGTAGGTCCAGAAATAGTTGGCGCTAAACTTTAAATAAAATTATAGAACTCTTTCAACCTTTCTACTCTCACTGTGTAAATGTGAAAGTAGTGTAAATCTTGTTGACAGTTATTGCCATATCTATTGGCACACACTCAGCAGCAGTTTGAGAAGTGTTGTGCAGCATGGCTAGTGCCCATTACCTGTCTCCCCATATTTTCTTACAATTTATTTTCACCCCAGCAGGCAGTGCCTCACAATGCCATTAATTTGTTGGGCAGCTCATACTTTCCAACACAAACTATTTTACAATGTGCTCTTATAAACAAGCTGGTGGTTTACTGGCAATGCTCAACAGTGTCAGGAGGGAGGTTATGATTTAAAGGCAGCAGGTAAAAAATTGAGCAGGTCACAGAGATGACATCGTTTGACCAAACCTCCTCTCCTTTAATTTTACTATCATCAGCACAAGTGCATAGAATCACCAGATTTACACTTGGTCTCCATAATATGTGACTGAAACAATGCTACTATCAAACAGCTCTTTTTGTTGGTGCTTTTCCTACACAGTATTCTGCTAATAGCATATCTGCTAGCTGACCATGGGTTAAAGAAAACAAATGGAGAAAGAAGGGGGGAAAAAATAAATCTTTAAATTGATTTTAACAGCAAGTATGGAAAACCCCACCCAAAGCCCTATCTCCTTGCAGAGTAATTAGGCACTAGTAAAATACTTGCATGACTCCAATATATATTTATAGCTACTTGCAATTGACTGCTTTGGTTAATACAAGCCTTTGCAGAGTGAAGGAAAAAAACCCCACCACTAAGAGAACAAATTCAGTCTTTTTAATATAACAAACTGAATATCACAATTTTTGTCTTTTTTACACTCCAAACACTAATTTCCTCTTGTAAACTCTACTTCTACCTCTAGTAAGTAATGCAAATGTATATACACACAATCTGAGGTCTTATCAGGTTCTTCAAATCATCAATATTTTTAGAATATTTTACATAATTTTTTATCAGTAATACTAATGTGTGCATTAACTGAAGCTGTCTCTCCTGTTGTTACTCAAAATTAAATTGCTGTCAATCTGACACCTTTTACAGACACTCAAGGAACTTGAAATTTTCTATTAACAACTAATAGAAAACTAGAATGGATCAGAGGATATGATTATGTGTTACAGCAGCCAAAAATGGTCTGCTAGGCTATTCTATTTTTATTTCTGTATCTTTAATCTAAAGATTCCGGCACCTGGGGCAGGGTTAAATGAGCAAACAATCTGAGTAATATGCTATCAGTATTCCTAGGGAATGCTTGTCTGCCATTACACAAATTGAATACTGCAAAATGGTTATTGAAGCTTTTCATGCAAAGGTCACAATATAAAAGCACATCTTTGGTGTCAAAAATTTCTTATTGTAAATCTAAGCCATAAATGCAAGTATCACTCACATGTAAAGAGAGCCTGAAGGGGTTAAGCCTATCTCAGTCTTAAATTCATGCAACCTTTCCACTTAATTTTAAACATTTTCCATGTGCTTGCAATGTTTTCTAATAACAGGCCAATCCCTTAACTCACACAGGAATCTAAATTACAATAATCACATGCATTCCTTTCCCCAAGAAAGGAAACACCTGTTGTAGTTGGTTAATTGCTGACTTTTTGTAAGCTTTCAGAAGAAAACTAACATTTACAAATAATTTATAACTGAAAATCTTCAGAAGCTGAGAAACACATGAATTTTAAAACTGATATGAAACTCAAAATGTATGTTGAGATAGTAACAGATGTTTTCACTTTGTTAATTAAAGAAAAACTCTGTATCAAAGTACCATAATAGGATATGGTTATTTTATAACTAAGATGGGGCTACTTTCTGTTCCATTTCATTTCTGCAATAATTGTTATTCATGCCACTATACAGCAGGAGAAAATAAAAAAAAATTAAACCTTAAAAAAGTATGAGAATAAAAAAAAGTTTGTGTACTTAACTCTATACAATGTAGAAGATTTATTCAGTGAGGAATTTAAGAAATTAATTCACTTGTTTCTATGGAATTCTTGGTGAATTAGAGAAAAAGGCACATATTTACATGATTATAAACCCCAAAGTGTCAATTAAACCTATCTTTATAAAAAATACACACATATGCACTCATATTTGTAATAGTAGTAATAGTTTTAATCTGAGACTTGCTAATTATTTCCAGCCACATTCTAATATATAAAAAAGTGAAATTCTGCCCTAAGGTATGGTACTTTATTTTCATTCATATAAATCCGGTAATTTCAGTGGAATTACCCTCCTTAAAAGGAGCAAAAGGACTTATGACTTGTGCTAATGCTCTTACACAAATATCTGTATTTGAGGCATGACATGGTACTTTTAAATAACAGAGACTCATCTGCTGTATCTACTGTTATGCCGCTAGGCTGGACATGGTAGTTGACACATGGGAGCAAAAGTATAGTCCAAGCATGATCAACATGGAGGAAAGACCCAAGGAAAGAGTGCACAAAAGGCAAACTCTAGCTTCTCCTGTCATGTACAAATGAGATAGTTATAGAGCTTCACATCCTGCAAGGTGTATTTTCAAATGACAGTCAAGTCTAACAGTAGCAGGATAACCATTGCCTTCAGTACTACTGGAAAAAAAATTAAAAAAACAAAAAAGGAGGAAAAATAACAGAAAAAAACCTGGGTAAGCTGATCAGTTTTTTGCTACAACAAAGAATGATATGTGTTACTAAGTTTGCAGTGGATAGGGGAAAAAAAACCCAACAAAATATCCGGATATTGCATTCACATCCCTTGCCATTTATGACTTAACTAATGGCTGGCATACAGGTAAGTGTTCATTTACCTGGGTTAATGAGGTGCAAGGCTTATGAAGGGCTCCTAGCAAAGCCAAGTTAAGCACTGGGAATACTGTGGAACAGGTCATACGAACCTTCTGCAGACACCTGTGCTGAGGTATGTGCCACAGGCCCTGCACAAGGTGCACATTAGAGCACATCCTTTGTTCCAGGTCAGCCAGACCCAGGCTAAATACACCTTGAACGCTGCAGAGGAGCCTGAGCTACTCTAAGTAGCTGGCCCAATATGAGAATGCACATCAGCAAGGTGATGTTCCCACTCCAGCATCCGAAGTCCCAGCAGAACAACGCAGTAATGCTGACAGCAGAGAACTTGGTGTGATTATTTGGATGCTACATGGTAGGTGTATCCTGAAGCAATAAGCAACTTCCTACTTCTTAACATGGCTACTTAACATGCCATCGTTCCCACCCTCACCTTTTTCTCTGTACGAACCAATTTACTGAGACTTTTTTTTATACAAAAGCTAATTTCACCTACTGCATTTAATGTCATAGGAGTTATACATGTAAATCCCTGTACTTAGAGATAAGATAGTCCTTTATGCCATTTTAATCAATCTTTGTCATGGGTATGTTACTTAATAGCTCTGTCTTCCTATAGAAAATGAGCAACTTAAGGGAAATGAAACTTTTCAAAGATACATTTTCCTTCTGGCAGACTGTGAAATACACCATAATTATCCTCTTTCGATGAATAACGTTTGAAAGAAAATGAACATTCTGTGCACCAAAAAGTATAATACAATGACAATCTCAAGTGCCTTTTAAATAAAAGGAAATTGTTTTTCTGCTATGATCTATATTGCACAGAAACATATATACATGCTTGATAAATAAAAAACCAAATCAGACTATCAAGCCATTTTTTAAGGTCCTACTACTTTCTAATAACAATAAACTCAATGTTTCACAGCCAAAAGGCATTGTATTTATATTTCTGAAAGATTAAAATTGTGTTATGAATTATGGGCTCCATCTTGCATGCCGATGGAACTACTTGTATGAGCAAGGCTTGGATTGAACATGGCCTCTTTTAAAGATAAGGGGAGAGAGATAATGACACCACAAAATTTTATCACTGGGGATGGGGGCATAGGGGGTTAGTGAGGGTGGAAGAGAAGACAGGAAAAGGCCTTTTCAATAGCATAATAAAATCATGACTTTCCAGCCTACCTTCTCCTATTTGGAAACCTGTACTATCTTTAACAGCTCAGTAAAGTAAATGTTTGAACACAGATCTCACAAACTAATGGTGCTATGCACAATTTAACTAAATGGTTAGGACAAAGTGCCATTCAGCCCTTTATGACATCTGAATATATTGTTCCAGTAAATATGAGCATGAAGCAAAAATAAGGAGCCAAGGCCACACAACCTTCATTAGCTAATATGGGACAAAAACATTTGAATACCAACCTCTCCCTCAGACAGTCAGCCAAAATCCAGTTTTGAGTTAGGAAAATTACAACTCTACTTTTTTACCATGGGGAAACTTCAATGTTTATTTCTTACATTCCTTGTTTTCTCTTTTTAATTTTCTTCTCCCTTCCCCTATCCCCCCTCCCCAAATCACTGCCTCCAGAGAGATAAGAAGCTGATGATTAGTGGTAACACATCACAGTATGGAGCATTCTGTTCCACAGTTTCTAGAAGAACCAACAAAAACATGGAAACTAATAAGTATCACTAGAAGGAACTTCTCAGTTGCATCTTGCCTTACAAAAGTCCTGGATTTGCAAGAACAGGTGCTTCCACTGGGAGAAATCAGTAAGGCTTCCTTGCCCAGGCTGAACTTTCTGCAAAGCCAGAGATCCAACACCACACACTGATGAGCTGCACCTTGCAGCTGCCTCAGGGAGAGAGCAGCTCCCACTGCCCACCAAGTTCCTACTTAGTGGCTGGTCACTGCTGCTCAGCAGGTGGAAGAGGCCCGTGTACAATTAGTGCTGCAATGCAAATGCACCCAAAGGAAACGGGATACTCAGCATGTCCTTCAGATGTTTAAAAGGTGACAAAATAATGCAGTACACACTAAATATGGGGCAGTATGTAATGCCACTGAATACTATCCTATTTCCCAACACTGCTTATACAATAATATCCAAAACAGGTGTTCCCCTGCTCTAGTCCCCAGCACTTGGAAACTGCACTCCAAACAGGGTTTCCACAAACTGGACAGACAGATCCTCTACCACAGTCATTTCTGCTCAGTAGATTGGTGGCCACAGAGCTAATGAAAGACAGGGGACACACCAGCACCTGATCCACTGAAGCAAACATGGCTCAGTTCAACAAGTCTAATCTGGCAGTGGTGCCCGATTCCCATTCCTGCTCCAAGAACTGTTTAAGTATTTGATGAACTGTCTCCACATGCAGAACATACAGAAACTCATCTCACCATCTAGTTAGCAGGAAAGGAGGTGTCTAACCCAACCTATTCCTTAGGTTCTACTGAACTGGAGAGAGAGTCACCTCCAGTGAGCATTTTATTCTGTCTACGTTAGATACTGATTTGAATGCAGGATAAACACTTTTCTTGAGGTGACTCTATCTACTGGCTATAGGGTTGATTTCTTAGACACTGAAGTTTATGCCACACTAACTTAACAGCCCTCACAATTATTTCATTTACTGTAAACAACACACAACACTCCCAAAATAGTAACAAAAAATTCTACACAGAAATACATGCCCTTTAGTTTAAAGCTTCAGAATAGATATGGCACATGCATGGACAAGAAAAAAAAATACTGTTTGAATAAATCTAAAAATTTTTTTCTAATGTTTAGACTAATGTTAAAAGTTAATGTTAAAACTGGTCTTAACATAGACCAGTTATGAAATAGCTCTAATTAGAATTTTTTCTCTGTGGTAATGTGTTAATGTCTATGTTGTAAAAAGCTGTCTAAACAAGATACAAAGTAAGGGCTATTACCTTATGTAGCCATGACATTATCAATAATATTTAATAAAAATATTATCATAGAGAGTTCATTATACATGCCTTACCCTGTCAAAAATAACCTAAAGTCTACCAATAATGAACATACACGGTGTATATTTGGTGCATATATTACACAGACTGTGTATGCAGTACACAGTTTCAACTTTCTTAACAAGCAAAGGTCACCTAGCCAGAATATAGATTATGAAACATCTCCATAAATTAAATTAAGCAGCTAGCTCACAAAGTTATAAGCTGTTTAGGGGACATGTCAGGAATCCCCTATCTATAGGGAAGCTTCTCTCTCCCTGTAGAGTAGAATTTGACACCTAATAAGAAAGGCATTTTCTATTCTTTTAATATTTATGGATATTTTGAAGTGTTTTAAGGTCTTCACAGTCTCTGCATGTTTCGAACTACTTTTAACTGCAGTGAACTGCCTGCATATGCATTATTCCATCTCCAAAGCTACTGTATTTCCATTCAGAAAATCATAATGCAGTTATTAAAAGAGATTTCCACACAGAGTTATTGAATCATATTGGTAAGCTTGGTTTATGCCTAGGTGCTGTGACATGAATGCACATTGTCTTGAATTAGTCTAATAGTCTGTGGAGTGACAGCTCACTGCAGCTCTTAACAAGCTGCACAGATCAACTTGGCAAGTACTTGGTTAAGTATCAGTGTGCCTGGTGATGTACAAAATAAATATGAAAAGGTATTGCACTGAAATATTTATAGTTTAAAGGTTTCACCTTTAAACTCATAGATATTGTCTTCAAGCCTGAGTCCATTGAGGTGGTGGAAAGTTACAAGTTATGTATTTGTTTGCCATCAAATCTGAAGAGAGTTTAAAAGGGATTCCATTTCAGGACAGGGCCCTAACTAAGCAAATCAAAAGCATAACAACATCCACCCCGAGGGAAACTTCATTTAGCGAAAAGTTTACTGGAGAGATTTAAAAAAAAAATTCCTTTTTGTCACAAAAGGTTTGAAAATTTTATTTAGAATTTCTGTGAGGAAGAAAACTGTTTAAGACTCAACATAAGGGGTAGGTATTTTTCATGTAAGACATGTTGTCATGATTTAACTTATGTTTTAGATGCAATTTGCAACCAAGTAGTGCAGTTATGTGCATTTATGTTTCTCAACTCATAGTTTTGTTTCTATGCAGTATGTCAATCTTTTCAAAGTACTGACTTTTGGAATTTATCAGTATCTGTGTATATCCAAAAAAATTCCTATCCAAATAATGTTCAAGGGTAGTTCACAGTAACTAAAATCTGTAAATGGCCTGTGGATAGATGCATCATAGATATGTACATACTAGAAGACTTTAAATAAAACAACAAATGGAAAAATTGAAAGTATGAGATTCATGATGTGAAAACACTAAGTCATCTACTTTCACAAATTGTCACATATGTCTGTAGTTTTATTTTTTCCAAATGCATTGATATTGTACAATACAAATTGTACTCATAGATTAGAAATTAAAATGAAAATAAATTATAAAAAGGCCACATAATTTTTAGCCTAACAAAATGTGATGAAAGATCCCCTCTAGTTCTACGCAGTAGCTAAAATGAAACCTGTAGTACTTTTTCCACTAAGAAAGATTATGATAATACTTAGTACACTACAGCTAAATATGTTTGGGTGTTTTTTTTATTTTCCAATTAGTTATAATCTAATCAGACAAATACACTTTCATATATATTTTATATTGAAATGTTACTAGTTAGACAGAAATGCAATACACAGGCACACACACCTATATGCTCTGACTACCAAATATTTCTCTGCCAAATACATGCACAAATCCCTAATAAGATAAGCAGGGAATGTATTTAAATAGCGCACATTTTAAACCACTACATTTCAGAATATTGTTTTTCAGACTACACGCACATAACCAGACCATTTTCCAAGCAGACATCCATTTGATTACTTAAAGTGCAAATTATGGTCTGGCTATTGAGTGTGCAGAGGAGGATAATAGGAAGTGCAAAGAAAATACAAGCCTTTTACATCAACAGGTGGCAACGCTAAATAGGAAAAAAAGAAGAGGGGAGTGGGCTCAGAGGAATACACCTTCCCTGTGTTGTACAGATATCTAAGAAAGAAAAAAGATTTGGCAGAAACTGGACCCTTTTTCCTGCAGCAATGATCGTGTTGCATGTACATGGTTTGTACACAAAGAATGGGGAAGACAGCACCAGGACCTCATAGAGGTTTCCTGGGCAGTTTGTGAAGTCCTCCTTGGGGCTGTTCAACATGCTCAGGGGCAACAAACGATGCAGAGCGAGGAGACAGCTTCCAATAGTCCATGCAAGTACCCCACCTAAGGGCTCTAGTACTAACCTTCAATTCATATATTTATGGTCAAGTTATAAAACCATAAAAGCAGAGACAAGAATACAGATTGATATACAGCTGAAAAACCCACAGTTGTAGTGCAATTGAAAAAGTCTAAAAGTAAATGTGCATGTCACTCAGGAGTCCCATATAATACTGTTAGATTTATAAAAACCAAACAAAATTCAACACCAAAATCTTATATACATAGGTATCCATAGGAAAACATGAGGATTGATTGCTGTCTCCTAGGAAGTGCAGTGTTTAGTTGTCAAGTGATTAGATGCTTTATTTGGACATAAACCAAACTGCATGGGTGTTTATTCAGAACAAGTTAATAAATAGAAGTTAACAAGCATGTATTTATCATGGTTCTCAATACAGCAATACCTATCTCTGCACCAGGTATTAATACTTAGCAAAATGTTTTCTTCAAACTAAAAAGTACAATGTGCCAAAAGTACATAGTGCCTAAGAAAACAATCGGCTAGTGAAAAAAATCATAACACTTTCAAGTGAGTCAGTTATTTCCCCAGTGAGGAGACTCAGATTTAACAAAACTATTTGAGAAACCTAGACATAAAATTGATTGAATTCCATTATTCAGCAATAATCTTGAATTCTGAGTTGATGAAGCACACTCAGCCTAAGAACAGATCTTAGCTAGCAGAATTAAGTGACTCTTCTTTGCAGTATAAAATAGGAGTGGATCCATAAAGCCAATCAGTTGGTTCTGAAATGTTCACACCACCTTCATTTTTGAGTTTTATTTTGAGTTGCTTTAACCTGGTTTCATAGACTAAACACCCACTTGAAGTCAGAGCATGTACCTCCCAAACCCATACACCCCACACCTTTAAAAGGAATCCACTTTGCATGCTCAAGACTACCCAGTGTTTCAAACTGGAACAAAATAAATATGGACTACTCTGAAATCCAAGAAGGGTACTCCTGCTCAGCACTGGAATGCTACTGTACATGGAAACTATAATACTATCTATGTACTCAGTGATGTGAGAGGTGCTCTAGTTTTTGATATTGAGAAGTCAATCTCTGCTTTAAAATTGCCTTTTGGATGAAGCTACTTCCATCCATATTGTACATCAAGTGATTAGAAACTAAGTAATGAGCAGTTTTTCTAAAGTAAAGTGCTTAATGTCTGCTCTATGAACATTTCAACAGGTAACATGGGAAGTTCTGTTCAGTCTGTAATATTTTTATTTTAATTTTATTTTCTCCTGTCCAGGAAAATGGAAATCGAGTGTAGCAATGCCCTTTTAATACACCAGTTGTAGTCAGTAGATTGAAATCACTGTTACATATGTATCAAAGATGCACATAATTTCAATAATTAAACAGGTGATAATGTCTGCTTCACTACTATCAAAAGGATAAACGTCCTGTCTCCCTATGTTCAGGAGCAAAACAAAAGGAAAAATTTGGTGAGCCCTTTACGCAGCAGCCTCCATCTCTTGAACATCAGGGCATAACAGAGAATTGTAGCATACACAGAAGCTTAGTGCCTGGTAAGACTTTGGCTGACAGGGTGTATCAGTGAGTCACACTGAGATACTGAGAACATATGTCAAATTGCTCAAGCTCACAGAAATTGAATGCTAGTGCCTATTGAAGCCCCTCAGCCACAAAAAACTACTTTATTCCTAAACTTTTGTCACCCAGATAATTTAGCTGAATTAAAACTACAACACATAATAATGAACTATGTTATAACTAGTGACTTAAAAATTACTGTTGCTGAAATGTAGTGACAGGATATTCAAAACTACTTAAAGGATCCAAACAGCATGAGACAGTAAAGTCCAAATCTTTATACACTCTGAATGAAGAGGAGAAGCAAGATAGTCTGAAGCAAAAGATAATCCTTTTTGTAGGGTAAAAAGATAACAAACAAACAAACAAACAAACAACAAAACCCCAAAACATTTTCAAAGTCTGGTCTGTCCATCTCTTTGGTGTGAAGAGAGTGATGGCTTATAATTGTTTGGACTTGTGATGGGTAGTTGTGTGTTACAATGCATAGTATTCAGATTCTCAGAGAAGAATAGAGATTATTATTTATTATTGGTTTTGTCAAGAGTTATGTTTAATAATAAAATTTATTGAGAAAGCGCATCTAATCACCAGGAAAGTATATAAGCCCTGAAAAACATTATCACGTTTGTGCAAGCCAACTACAGCACATGTATTCAAGGATTAATACAGCATTACAACATAGTAACATAAAATGTATAGACAGCTTGCTCTTTTTACTCTGAAGTAACTTCCATCGCCTCTGGCCACAGCTTGTTAGAAACAGGGCACAATTATCCCCAAGTTTTATGCACACTGATACTAAGAAGCATTATAAATGCTCGGGAAGCACTTTCCAACTCTAAAATCTCCAACTACCTCTAGACTGAATGTCACAGTAGCAAACAGTGCCACATGGTGTGATTAGTCTGCGTAACAGGTAATACCTGAGGCAGGCTTGTAAGTATAGAGACTGCAATTGGCAGTATGTCTTTGTTTGTGTCCTTGTGCCAGTGCTTCCCATCAGAAAGCTAAAAGCACAAGAAGGGAAATATCTAAGAGCTGCCTATCCTTTTTCTTGACAAGGTCAATTATATAACCAAGTTGACATTATGGAGCCAGATAGCCCATATCAATCTGTAAGCTTACCTTGGCATACAAACTTCAATTCCTTGGCATCTGTAACGGTGGTTCTTTTATCTGACCTCTTCTTTTCTGTCCGACGGTGGCTACGTCTTTTCTTTGTCTCTCCCCAGAGATTCGATCCACCATGCATGCTAGGGATGTTTAGAATGGCAATTCCTTCCAGAGAGATATTGATTAAGTCTAGCTGAATTCCATCACACTGATTAGAAAGGAAGAAAGAAAAAGGAAAAAAAAAGGAAAAAGAGAGAGAAAGCAGTAAGAGAGAAAGAAAACTCTGAATGTTCTTTTTCTCAGATATTTTTCTTCAACAATTTATCACTCTTAACACTGCTAATAGTTTATTCAATGTTTATACCTAAGATTGTACCTGAGTAATTTTGTACCTGAAAAGGAGGTATGAGATAAGAACAGATCATCATTCAGAAGGTAAAATATGATTGCTATTCAAGTTTTGATTGCTTAAGTGTGGGACCATTTGGTACTGTCTTGTTATCTGATACCTGTTTACTGACCCAAGTAAAATATATTTCTAGCTTCACTCCAGCTATTAGCAGAAAAATGTTTTTACTACCAAAATTTCTTTATCAATAACTGGAGGGTTTTTGTTGCCTTTTCCAGCTAAATTTTCTGCCTTATGATTTTTCAATGATACTTGTCACTCTAACAACTGAGTCCCCCCCACAACAAACTGAATACAAAAGTCTCTGCATGCAGAGAATACACAGATTTATGGAAAGGAGTCTAAGCAAGACCCAAGAGCACAGAACATCACACAGGCATTAGTTTCAATCCAAAGGCACAACAAGCATATCAGCACAGGGCTATGCCTGACTACTAGCTCCTAGCAAGAGGTAAAATTAGTAGAAGTGGGTACAGCAATTGCTGATGCTGGTACAGCATTTCTTATCCCAGAACCTTCGCCAACCAGTTCTCTGAAATATGCATCATTACTAAGGGAAAACATAGTATAAGGAGCTAAAGAAGAGGAATCAGTGATCTAAAACCTTTCCAAGACTTACTGGACACACAGAAGTAATCTTAGCCCGTGGCATAGTCCCTTCAGTGCTGGAATCATAACCATAGGGCATCCCGTGTCACTAGTGTGTATTTCTCATGCTTCCTATAGCAACCCTGGAGATTAAGACATTTTATACAAGTACATTTCTTTGCTAAATCTGTCTTCCCTTTATATCTTATAATGGGACCATTTTTTCACTTCTGGAAAATGGCTCAGGGATCCTAACATATCAGACTGCTCAGTGACAAACTGCAACATTTTCTCAGGTGGTTGAAGCCTACAACATTTTCAGATACAGTTCACCTGAGACTCACTGCATGAGATGAACCTAGCTTAACAGCATATACCTAGCCTTCACTGGCTATAATTTACTCAAGCTAAGTCCTCCTCTCTTCCAACATTAGGAATTTTTTAACCCATATAAAATGTAGCAAAATACTGAAGAACCTCTCCAAGAGGAAAAAAAAAACAACCCAGCTTCATATTACAAAAGCGGAACCTGCAGGTGGAAAGCAAAGCATCCATTTCTACTCATGAGTTCTCTGAACCAGCCAGAGCTGCCCAGGATTCATGTAGTTGCACCTCGGCTAGAGATAGATTAGCTTAAAAAACAACATAGAGTATATCAATATCCTGGCAAGTCACATGCACCACAGTGTAGAGCAGCGCATTTTTAATACATTAGATCCTACTCCTGCAATGTTCTGCAAGCTTGTAGAAGACCTAGTCATCCATTTCAAACTAATTAAGAATATTATTTTACAATTCCAATATACAATAATCAGGAAGAAAACAGGAAAAATAATTAAGCATGCTTCAGTAGTAGTCCACTGACATCTTGCAGCTTGCTGCTCTGTGGGTCACTGGCACTTCTTGCTCTCTGCCTAAACCTTTATCACAGCTTTGAAGAAGAAAAGCCAAGTACAACTCAAGAACAACTGCGAATAATTGTTTATTCTTAAACTTTCTGAGATCATAAAACAGAACTGTATTACAATGCACACACATCTTAATTCTTCTAAGAAGAGCATAAATCTGAAGAGAGAACAATTTCAACACTAAGATTTCCATTTCATATTTGCTCTTCAAGAATTAAATTTTAAACCTGTGGATTATATTCATACAGGGAAACCCTTAAAGTCAAAAGACATATCTGAAAGTGAATTGGCAGTTGTGGCAACTACTGCAATTGAAAGTGTAACTTTTTAATAACACTTTTCTTACAAGAATAAAGGCATAGGTCTTTACTGTGATTTTTGGAAGCAAATTTGTGGTTTTCCCTGGTATTTTATATGTATTAAATACTAAGATGATTTATTTTGCTAAAAATTCTGCTCATGTGTATGCTCACTTACTGCTATACATTCTAGATAAACAGATATTAATTTCATAATTAAAAGTAATCTTGTGTAAATACCCTGCAGGCCTCAATGAATCAAACACATACTGTGTGTCAGGCCTCCCACTGTCTTCAAGTGGAATGTACTGGCTGGATAATTAGATAGTACATATTTTTTAACCTTATTTGCATGCATATTATATCTTTTGCACACTGACAAGCAGCAGTAACAACAAAAGTCAGATTACCACAGGGAATTCCCACAAAGAAGTCTTCATTTCTTATAATTTGCAGCCTAAATTAAAATAATTTGATCTTTGACAAGGATGAAATGTCAAGCAGAAGGGGGTCCTCTACAAGCCACGGCCTGTGGCTTCTGAAATCTGCCTAATTTATGTCAGTCACTTCTTAATACATATTTAAGTATTACACGAGAAAGATGATAAATATGCAATCTGACACCTTTGGTATTTCCCTGCTGTTAATTTATAAAGGTCTGGCGTCCCCCAAACTGACTGGAATTATTTAAATAAAAGAAGAATTGTGAAATAGGATGGCGCGGGGTCTAGCTTCCATTTTCACTCAATATTGAGCACAGCAGGTAGTACACTAAGACAATTATGTGACGAGGCCTCAGAGTCCCACAGTGATGAGCAACTTTCTGAATTAAGAAAGGAGCATTTCTTTTGTTCGTACACAGTCAAAAAGTTTGCCCTACAGGTACCTCTGCATAGTCCTAACACATTCATATATTACAAAAACAAAACACACATGTATTCTGCTTGTTTTCTTTTTTCTTTTTATTTCAAATAATGTAATGATGCTGTAAAAACAAAAGCATGTTTTTACAATGCGGAGTATGTCTACCTAGATTAAAAAGAAACACTAGCTCTTCTAACTCTTTTTTACCTTCTTTTCTGGCCTCAGTCACTTCCTGGGTATTATTGTTTATGCCTTATTTATCATATCAAATATTTTCAGATCATTTCTCTGTTGAGAAAATACGCATCTATGCTTGAAAAGAGCTGATATGAAGGCTTTGCTGTGAAAGCAAGGGCAATAGCAAGCAAGTGCATGGGAATGTTTTAAACTCCTTTACTTTACCCAGTAATACCAGGTGGTATAGAAGGCTTACATTGGTCCCACTACGCTTTTACAGCATTGCAGATATTGTCCATGCCACCCCTACTTACACAGCATCTATACCTACTCTCATTAAATACCTTTCACATGCCTTTCTTTTTTCCTGAAGTCAAAATAAAGTGCAAGTTCTCTAAATTGTAAAAGCTTCAGCCTTGCTTACTGACACATTATTATTGAAAATAAATACTTAATTTTGTCCTAGTTTTTGGGTTTTTTTTGTTTCATTTTGTTTTCTTTTCCTTTACAACCTCTCTTCAACTCCTTGCATCCCATTTTGAAAACAAAAATCCATCTTATTCTGGATAACATAAGAATTGTGTCCAATTTTTTCTGCATCTCACACTCACGCAGAAGAAAACAGAGAACATGAGTCAAGAATGTATGTCAGAAAAACCAAGCTTAATCAGGTTAGAAATCAAATACATGGTTGAACAAATATTTGCTCAGAGAACATTAGATCACTGTCTCACAGCTCAGAGATACAGATCCTTAATCTTCCCAAGGATTGTGCATTCAAGATTTGGCTGTAGAGCAAACACATTCTTTGTGCATTTTATCTGGAGTGAAATGTGGTCTCATACATCAACCTCCCATTTACAGTGACATCCCCAAGGAGCATCAGGTTAAAAATCAGATTAAAATGGTGCTACTCCAAAATGCTGATAATGTTCAAACAAGAAACATTAGATACAAGCATACTGGAAAGCATTGTAATTTACTCATTGTAAATAAATATGCAAATAACTGCCTCCTAACACTTCCTGTAAATTTTGGAAACTATGCTTTTTGTTCCTCACTGTATGATTAATGGTAATGACCAGGATAGATGAAGTGAATACTAAAAAACGTCTCATATACTGGCAGTGTAACACTTTACTGGCAATAATAGTTATTGACATGAATTGGTAATAATTATACAACTGATACAAGCAGCACCACAAACTTGTATACCTACTTGTTTGCTTTGTGATGTTAACACTTTCAGTGGTTACAATTATATGGTTAAAGTTCACATCTTAGTATGTATCAGAATATGTATGACTTTCTCTAGATATTAATATTTTATTGGGAAAGCCTGCTCTTCAATTTGTATTTAATCAAAAGGTACATTTAACTTGCAGTTTATTCAAATCTAATCAAACCAGGTAAGTATTTCTTGCAATAACTAACAAAATATTCTTCATGCTACATTTTCTTAAACTCATGGATGGGAAGCACTCTCTTGGGAAACAAGGGGGATTTTTTGGGTTTTTTTCTAAGGTTTTTGCTGGAGTTTTGTTTAATTTTTATTATATTTTAATCTAATGTGAGGAACATGTTTTCACTTCAAAGAGAAACATAACAGCATAACAGGCAAGTGTGGCACTGCTGGTGTTACAGTTTCAGTCTCAGTATTTGCTACTTGTTCTGCTACCAGGCACATGGTTCCCTCAGATCATTTCGGACTTCACCCTTTAGGAAGCTTTGACTCGACTCTCATAGCTCCCACCATACCTCTCTGAGTGCCTCATGCTGTGACACAAATACTCCATTGGCACATGTGGTTCCTCATTACTACTGGAAAGGAAAAGCACCACAATCGTCTTGAGAAATTATTTCATTATTTGACCTAAATTCTCAGTTTGTATCTTCATTCATTTCTCATTTTTCATGTACTTATTTATAAACATCAGACCCCCAAACAGTTTATGTAATACAGCCACTTATCCTAGCACCCATCAAAGTGGCAGTGGCACATTATTTTAAATTCCTGTTTTGTCTGTACGTATCCTGTGTCTTTTTAGTTAATGTTCAATGTATAATGGCAAGATGACCCCTTGTGCAGAGAGAAAAGCTATTTAATGAAGGGGAATAATTCAAAAAATATATATATATATTCTTTAACCTTTATTCAGGAAAGTAAGTACAATTTTAGGGAATTGAGTTTTAAAGGTTAGAAAACCTTGGGACCTAGAAATAATAAGATTATTTTTTTTATTTTAATCCTGCAACAGCTCTCACTCCCTCCAACAGTCTTTCATTTTTCCATCTGACCTAGCCACACTCCCTATTGATTTCTAATGTTATACTTCACCTCTTGACCTTGTCTACTGTATTAAGACTTCACTAATCATCAAACTGAACTTTGTTCCAGTGTGCAGGGCTACACTACAAATAGACATGATAAAAATAATATTTTGGAATATAGGGTCGAAAGGATGTGCACTGCCTTGCCTTGTTGGATTCAGGCACTCTGCACCCTTGCTCCCTGCATTTCAGCCAAACTAGTGACATTTCAAGGATAAAGGCAACAATTAGTTTCTTACTTCTATTTCTACAGATTCATGCAGCTTCTTACAGGTGGCTGAGAAAGTTTCCGAAGTGCCAAATTCAAAATACCAAAATTTGTTCTTCATTCTGAAACAAGAAAAAAAAAAGAAAAGAAAAAAAGAAAGATCTTATTCACTATCAATATGTGACAAAAGTGATCATCCTGTCTTCCACTATAAGTAATGGCAAAGGCTTGGGAACATGTGACATCCCATTTGAAATAGATGAGCTCATAATTTTCAAAGCTTAAATGTTGGTGTCAAGTTGTATGATATCCCCTAAAGGGATAACAGGAATGTGTTGAACTGACAGGTTCAAATGTACCTTTGACTTTTCTTTTTCAGTGACTATCAGAATATTTTTTGTCACTTAACCAGTGACATGCCTCAGAAAAATGTATCGATTTTATTTCATGTCTTACACCTACTATACTATTTCTGATTCACAGTTAACATCTTTATCCTGCAGAGTAGTAGAATGTGCAAGCAGGGCAATCCCATCATGAAGACGAGCCAAGACAAAAATGCAGCTTGCCCTAAGCTAGTTAAAAGTAAAGGCAAATGCTTATTGTGCATGGTGACAGATGAGATACTACAAGAAAATAAAAATTCCAGATCTAACAATCTTTAGATATTTTGCAGTAGGAGAGCTGTATTACCAGGTAATTCACTCATAGACACATTTTAAATGGGCAATGAGGCCTGCATCTTGAAGTTCATTAACAGGTCTACAGGAAAATAAAACTGGATTTAATGCTAGTAAATTGCTTAGTTTATCATGACAGCAGGCAGAATTTACACTTTTTTCTTTTTAAATACATAAAGACTGCACTTCTGTTTTACCAGATTTATAGCATACTGTTAAATACAATCAGGACGCCAACAGCACCATTTCAAATAAATACGTGTACTTTTTGTGAATTCTCATGAGTAATTATTATTCTGTAACAAAAAAAAAGAAGCTAAACAACCACAACAAAAGACACTGAATTAGAATTCATTATTCCCACTTAAGAATCAGATATGAACACAGTTTCTCCACTTGTATAAACTGTTCTCTGACACAGCACATTGTGCTTTTAACTTGAAAATGACTGAGTTTGCATGAGCTAGAAGTGGAGAAGAGTGAAACATAAATGTAGATGACTGTAAAACATGTCAAAAGTACAAATCCTACCCGTAATTATTTCAAATTACATATAAAAGGCTACTTAGTTGTTGTTAAAGTCTACTTAATGACTCTTAGAATTACAAAATGCAAAGAGGTATCGCAGTACTGGCCATTTCCAGAAACCTGTTCATACAAGAGTCAGCAATTTCTGGAGCAGTATTAGAGGGGTGTAAAGATGTCCAACCTGGTAGCCTACACAGAGTTGGGAAGAGAAGAGTAATAAGGAAATGACACATTTCCAATGAAAAAAATTACAGGAATTTCCAAAGGTTTTTACACAGAAAATCTGAAAATATTTGGAAACTATTTTTGAGAACCTGTTCTCAGATAAAGGCATATTCTCGAAGGAGCTCCAACAACCAGAAGGGTTCAGGCCAGATTCAGGTGCAGATTCCTCAAGTCTATGAATGGAAGTGGTCTGACATATGTTCCTTCTACCCCTGCAGTTTACTTAGCACACTGCCATACTGACCTGGGATCAAGTGCTCTATTTATGCCAACGTATAGAAAAAAATTTAGAAACCTTTTGTTTCCAAAGAAATGTGAACTAAGTCTTGAATTTCCATTGGGTGCCTTTGGAAAATCTGGATGCAGCTATCTTCCCACTACTTTCTAGACAAGGATGATGAATAATCAAAATTCCCAAAAAAACCCCAAAACAAAACAAAACAAAACAATCCCACACCAAACAAAAACCCCAAAGCAAAGAAATAAAAACCCTCCAAAACCAACCAACCAACCAACCAACCACAAAAAAAACAGCAAAACCCACAACCAAACAAAAAACCTCAACAAAACAAAAAACCAACGAAACCTTGATGTAAGTATTCCTAAAAATACTTTGTAATTTCTTTTGATCCTATTAAGATAAAAAGCCTTTGTATCTTCTTTTGATAGCCTTTCTTTTTGCTATTCAGTTACTTTTACCTCAAATGAAGAACCTTTTTTTTATTTAAAAGACTGCTTTAAACTGACTCACTTATTAGCACTCTATCTAACAAACTCTTTGACTTATGCAAAGTTAAAACAGACATATATTTTTAAGTCATATACTTTAAGTCATATACTGTGTCAAATTCAGGTACCAAAAAAACCCAGCATTGTCAATGCACTCAAGGATTACTAGAAAATTTAGATCTATAAATCTAAACCTTGTAGAATCATATGACAGAAGATTAAGTAAATATATCAGGTGAGTTTTTGTTTTCTTATAATTTTAATAAAACCTCTAAGATTCTATCAGGCTGAAAAATGTATTGTGAGCCTGTTCTCCATCTCTGGTTGACTGTCTCTTTTTAAGCATAGAAGGACAACTTACTTGACAGCTTTTCAAATACAAAGATAGATGTAGATACAAATAATTTTATGCTTAATTTCCAAATGGTTTACCAACTTCTTTTACAAGCCATGAAATAGATCAAATTCCATGGTTTTATTCAAATGCACTACATCTTTTATTGAACAGAGGATTGTATTAAAACTTTTCATAGCTACAAAATGGAGTTAAATAAAGAACTTCAGAGAAATCATACCGAAATTTTCATAAGCAAGACAAGTCTTATAATTCTAGTAAATATTACAATTTTTCTAATAACAATAAAAACCTCAACTTCTAGTTCGTATCTTCCACTTGCATTCCTGCTTCAAAGAGGTAAAGCTCATCTGCTTATCAATATAGCAGCAAACAGCAGAAGAATCCATTCAGAAGATTAATGAACTACTTATCATGGCCATTCTAATTTCTTCCATAATGTAACTAAATTTTAGATTGCTAAACAAATACATATTTAATAACAATTTTGCCACATTAAAACTGTAAGAAACTGCATCACAGGCTTCTGTCATGTATATTTTCTCTCTCTCCCAGAGGAAATGATTTAGACTTTTCTCAGCTTTTAATAAGATGACCAAAAATAAGCTTGAAGCCTGCTTCTTCTTTACAACACTGGTTTTGTTGGAATAGGAAAGGGAATGGATTATTCTAAAGAAAAGGGCTTGGGTTTTTTTTGTTTTTCCCATATGCCTCAAAACGCTTATCTAAACTCTTAAACAACTTTACAAGATAAATAAAGCATCAGTCATGATTAAAGGCTGACCTATGTTGCTATTGTATTAGCGTATGTCAAAATACACAGCCTATGGGTGTAGGAATGACAAAACAAAACTGGACTTCAAGAACCTAAAAACTTTTTATGCTGGCAATGTTATACATTTCAAGTATTGATCAATCTTCTGACAAGTGGAATGATCTTCTTTAACGGGGATGAAATAAATTTGCAAGACAGTTGTGAGAGACTGAAATGTTAATGGTTAATGACTCAAACAATTGGCCATTTGCAAAAGCAGCAGGTGCTCTGCTGCGGCCAGGTTTGCATCCCCCAACCGAAGGGGAGGAGGAGGGTTTCTGGATGTGTGGTGGTGAAACCCAAGAACACCCCAGGTGCAGAGGGGGCAAGCACTAGAGGAGGACCGCAACAAGCCAGTCTCTTTAGCCTCAAGCTGGGGTTTGAGGCAAGCAAGGGAAGAGGCTGGTGAGGAGCAGATCTTGCTAGGTGCGATAATGCTTTTTATCATGCCAATGTCCTCAGTTATGCAACTTGCTCAGGTATAAAACTCTGGTCCTGGGGAAGTACCAGGACATTCTGACACAGGCCTGAAGGTGTTCATCCCTTCTGATGGGGCAGAGACATGAGAAGCAACTGTAATGTCTTAGAAGACATCATAAACCATCAAAGATTCCCAAAGTGCCCCCAGACTCATTTCTGGGGCCTTCCACCAGAGGACTGAGCATGATCCACAGTGTTTCAAGAGAGAGTGTTGAATTCCATCTCAGAGGAGGTACCTGGGTGTGTTCCTACCTGAACCTGAACGCACATCAACCCACTGAACTATACATTTCAGGGGCTTCCCCCAGCCCTCACAGATCAAGACTGTGGCCATCACTTCAACCAAGCAACAACCAAATCTCATCACTGGATCCACGGGTGGTGATATCCATGTATGTATAAACACCGGTCATTCTGTGTCATTTCACTCTAATCTGCCCCAAGGGATCTGTTAACAAGAACCTCAGCTACTCTCACCTTCAGGAGTAGGTCATAACAACAGTATAAAAAGGCTAATACTGCCATTTCTTACAGTATTTCTATACTGTGGGTAGATATCAGACTTAGAAACTTAGATACATTTCTTGGAAAAGTTCAGACTGATATTTGGTAATCAAGGCAAAATAATCAAAATAGTCTGTGATATGGGTTTGCTCCATTATCAGTTAATCAGAAACCCCCCTACTGCTAAAACTATTTTATATAACCTTTCTGATTAAGCAATTACAAGGCATGTCATTGAAAAATTGTCCTGTATCTAAATATGGAAATAGTAAATACTTTATTCAACACCTGAAGAGCATGTGTACTTCACTGCACTATGATCACTCTGTCAGAACATGCATAACAATACACCAGTTATGGGCTGCTAGTAAAAGGTCACAATAAAAGAGGAGTACCTTTAACTCAAGTAACAAATTCTTACTCTGGCATTTAGGGTCTATACTCAGGGCAAGAGCTTATTGATACACTTGCAAGTTTTTCACACTTTCTACCACATCCTATTTACACTTCTTAAATTTACTTTTTACTTTTTTGCTTTATAAATTTATTATATTTATTTCCACTTTAATTATGCAGTGTCAAGCTTCAATGACTTTAGCTAAAATTTCTACATCAGAAAATTTCTGACTGTTTTTTTTTGTAGTGTCAGCTGAAATACTTTGACCATTTTTGAAAATGACTGGATTAAAAACTTGTATGTTTGCTTATATTAGAAGTGTTTGATAACATACATTTTGAACTGTTTTAAAACAGCTACACTTTCTGAGCAGAGATTTTAAATTTAGCATGAGAATGGCCTTGAATCAAGAATATGCCTCTAGCTGTCTGCATGAAAATACATACAGAATTTAACCATATTATGACCTGTTGGAAATAGACCCTGGGAAGGCTTTGTTTTCCATATTCTGTGGCAGAGAAACAACAAATTTTTGTCTCCAGCTCTGTCAATTTTTTTCCTTTAATCTGTACTAAATATAGAGCTTTTTTACCCAGGAACATACTAGAATTCTTCATTCTTCCAAGGTAAATTCCTTGAAAAGCCCACTACCAGGAAGGAACCTCTAATACAAATCTGTGCAACAATGTCTGCCCATGGACAAGCAGAACTTGAATTCCTCCAGAAAGTATATTTTTCCCCAAAATATAACCTCTTAGCACTGCTTTCTGAAAATACTTTTTTTAAAGACTATTCCAACTTTTTTTGCAAAAGTACTGTTTCTTTGTCAGTGAGTGTCAAGAGTTGATCTCAATCTATATCATAAACTCATACAGTTTTCAGCATAAAGCTCCCATTCTAAGAGCAGCATTCATGAACAACAATGTACAGAATGTAATAAATTTTTAAAAGAAAATTCTATGGCAGGAAAAAAAAAAGTAGCAAAGAACATTTAATCTATTTCATAAAGAGTAGATGCTTATCATCTCAACCACCACAAGTCTGGAAGGTGCTCAGAGCCATAGATTAATGCTATATATTTAAAAGGAACAGGTCTCTTTACCTCCCTTTTCTCCCTTGTTCACTCTTTTGTTCCAAGCAAATGTGGAATAATGTGTAGAACCACCTCTGCAGGGAACCAGAAATACCAGAAAAGCCTGCTGAAATGGAGGTATATTTCCATGGAGAAACTGTGAGCAGTACAAAGGGAAAAAAGGGTTGACAAGTACATGTGAAAAAAGAGGAGGTCATCATCAGAAAATAGAGGAATCATGAAAGAGAAGAATGAGCAGGACAGAGAAACTTAATTTCAAAATGCATTGAAGTTCTACAGCACTTAAAAAGGTATGGTGATAAAATACAGAAGAGAAGTAAAATAACCCTAAAAGAGACCTAAATAAAAACACATATTTCTTAAGTTTGAAAATACAGATAATAAGGTCTAAAAATGAAACTAGGAGTATAGGAAACACCATGATGGGCAAAAATCTGAGCATCTCTTCCAATATTCTCTCACTAACAGCGGTTATTACCAGACACCATGGCAGATAATATAAAACTCCATGTAGTAAACATCTAACTCTATGGAAGGTTTATTATTATTTATGATTCCATCAAATTGCAAAATTCATTCAGATTAGACATAAAGAAAAATTCTTTTAATGATGAGGGGGGTGAGACACTAGAACAGGTTGCACAGAGAAGCTGTGGATGCCCCATTCCTGGAAGCACTCAAGGCCAGGTTGGATGGGGCTTTGAGCAACTGGTCTAGCGGAAGGTATCCCTGACCATGGCAGAGGGGTCAGAACCAGATGATCTTTCAAGATCCCTTCCAACCCAAAGCATTCTATGATTTGAATTCAATTTGTGGACACTTACACCATTAAGCAGTATGAAAGTGATTCCCAATGTATGGGGGGAAAAAAAATGTCTCCTTGGGAAAAATAAGGAAAAATACTAAGGTGGGTCTGAAGTTGCTCTTTTGGTTTAATGAGTCCTAGCCTGTAAGACATACATTCAAGAGCAAGTGACAGACACACTCCTCTCTGGGCTGGCAGAATGGCAGGATCCAGACACCAATGTTGAATGGTGCCACATTCAGTCAACATCCCATCATTAGTAGTGTTCCCCAGGATCAGTCCTGCCTACCATCTTTATCGATTTGGATGAAGGGCTTGAGGGTACAATAATCAAATTTGCAGATGGCATCAAGCTGGATCGGTGTTCTGATCTGCTGGAGGGCAGGAAGGCTCTGCAGAGGGACCTAGACAGGCTGGATCAATGGGCCAAGACCAGAAGTGTAAGGTTCAACAAGATCAAGAGCCAGGTCCTACACTTTGGCCACAACACCCCCATGCAGCGCTACAGCCTGGGGCAGAATATCCAGAAAATGACCCAGCAGAAAAGGACCTGTGGCTGCTGGTCGACAGCTGCTGAACAAGTGTGGCTGAATGCAGCGTGCCCAGATGGCCAAGAAGGCCAGTGGTATCTTGGCTTGTATCAGGAATAGTGTGGCCAGCAGGATCAGGGAAGCAATTCTTCCCCTGTACTCAGCACTGGTGAGGCCACACCTCAAATGCCATGTCCAGTTCTGGGCCCCTCAATTCAGGAAGGACACTGAGGTGCTGGAGCAAGTCCAGTGAAAGGTAATGGTGAAGTGTTTGGAGCACAAGTTCTGAGAGGAGCGGCTGAGGGAGCTGGGGTTCTTTAGCCTGGAGAAAAGGAGGTTCAGGGGTCACCTTACTGCTCTCTCTGCAACTCTCTGAAAGGAGGCTGTGACTGGGGGGGGAAGGGAGTGGGTGTCAGTGCTTTTCCCAGGCAACAAGTGACAGGACAAGAGGACCTAGTGTCAAGCTGTTGGACATTAGGGAGAATTTCTTAGCAGAATGGGTGATTAGGTACTGGAATGGACTGCCCAGGGAAGTGGTGGAGTCACTATCCCTGGAGGTGTTTAAGGAATGACAACGTGGCACTTAGTACGATGCTCGAGTTGACACGGTAGTGTTTGGTCACAGGTTGGACTTGATAGTCTGAGGATCTCAGAGGTATTTTCCAAACTAATTCATTCTGCAATTCTGTGAAGTAAAACTTTGCAGCATATTATATGTCACAGGGATTGTACTTTGTATTTCTGGTGATAAAAATATGTGTATATATAGGATTTTATCTAATTTAATACTCAACACTGTATAAAATAAAACTTCAGTTGGTAAAAAATATTTTAATGTTTTCTGCAATTCAATATAAAGAATATTTTTACCAGATCTCTCACAGTAGTTTTCAACAGACAACATATTTTCCATCTTTTCTTACAGTTCATAAATCTATTATCTAGGTAATTTTATACTTAGGTAAAAATGATTTCATTGCAGCACATAATATATATTAATAAGAATGTATGACTTTTTCTAATGTTCTCTTCTTTCTACTTCTGTCTTAACAATCATATAATTTCTGTTCTTCTTTATAATGAATCATATGCAAAGGTAAGGAAATAGCCAGTGGAGATGCACATCCATAAGAGATTTATGTGTGACTGGCATGATTTTAATAGAGACATCTTTGTCAATTTTTTTCTTTTTTCCATTACCAACTGTACTTCTGGCAAATCTAAGTGTTAATCTCCTATGGCACAGAGCTTAGGCAGAGACCATATAAGTAAGTGCAGAAAAGCTAAAATCCTCATAGAGCAGTTTCAGTTTTACACAATAAATAACATTTTCACATATCATAAAATGATACTACCCATGGCTGAAAAGCTACCCCATAAGTAGTCATACCACTAAGTAACACTGTGAGATCACGTTCCCTGACATTATCAGTTCTACTGCTGCAAAGCTGAATCTGGCTCCATTTTCTCTCATGCTTTGTCATAGCTTTGCACTGTAGCTCAAAGGCGTCCATGCAGCTGGGCTGCAAGCTCCACTGCCTGCCTGCCTGTCCCCCTTTATCCAGTTCTTTGCCCAATTTTCTCAAAACCCTCAGCAGTTCATTCCAGCTGTAATTCTCATCCTTCCCCCTTCTCCATTCAGTTCTAGTCCTTCATTCAGCTCTGCTCTCACATCTGGCCAAGAAGCCACTCCTGGACACCTTGCCCTGACCATTTTCAGTAATAAACCCAAGTCATGAAAAGTTGCAAAAGGGCCTTGCAGTACTTAGTGATTGGGGTATAAAAATGTAGATGACATTTAATGTGGATAAATTTAAAGTGATGTATAGAGAAAAATAACAAAGTAATTATAATTTTACAAAGAGTGATCAGTTCTCAGTGACAAAGTCTTGGGTTTACAAATAGCTGAATTAAACTTTCATTTCCCCAAGGGGATTAATGGAGGGGGAGAGAGAAAACCATTTCTTATCTCAGGCTCCAACCATCCATTTGGATTGAAATATTTGTACAGACAGTTCACCTATGAATACTGGTCAATTCACACACTCCAGACAGGTACTGATGTTCCCAAATATCATCTGTTGTCTGTATATTTGCAGACAAAAGGTGCAGCGAATTCATTGCAGGTCTGTGCACTGTTTCTTGATTTCGTTGAGCTACAGATCAGAATGCAATTTGTTCAGGTTTCTGAGAGAAATAGTAGCCAGACTGGACGTGTTTACTTCTTATAGGGTTACCAGGAAAAAAACCAACACAAGAGCAACACCAGGTTGATAATGATATCCATAAGCCACAATCTCATTTGCTGTGAATCCTGTTGTTGTTTTATTAATTATGATACCTTTCTTGCATACCCTCCTTATACTACAGACACCAGCACAGAGCCTACTGCTAACATCTATATGGAGGAAAATCTTATCCTAAAATACAAGTAAAAATTCCCATATGGAAATATAAACAAAACACCCTAAAAGTTTTAAGATCTTTGTAGTATGTGCTAGGTGCTATAATGCAGGAAGAACTTCTGAGCTTTGCCTCACATTGTATCTGATTTCTTCCAGTATGCAACAAGATGCTCACAAGGGAAAAAAATATTTTCTCCAGGGTTACAGAAAAGTGGCTTATTCAACTGAGACTAATTGCAGGAGGTTAACCTACAGCAACTGATATGAAACCTAGCTACTATAAAACATCGTGATACCTGACTGACATAGTCAACAAGACATTTCTCCATGAAAGAGGGTACTGTTTCTAGTCTGTGACAGTAATACCTGTTTTGAATATATTGTTTTAACAAATTTATTAGTAAGACCAAAAAAATAGTTGTTTCTCAAAATATTTACTTTAAAAGTGTCTTCATTATAGCTTTGATTTAATCTGTCATTTTGCTCCCCTAAACAAACATGTTACACTTCTTAAATCCTTTGTGTCCATTCACCATCATGAAGATTTCTTCTCTTAACATTTTACTTATTTTTATGCTTATATTTCTCCTAGTTTCCTTCCAAAATTCCCCAGCCTTGGGAGCAGATGCTGAGGCACCAATGACTCATTAATCTCAAGAGGTTTTTTATCATGAACAAAAATAAAGTCTCTGAACAGTTCCATATTTACCAGCCTTGGTCATACTAGAGAGCCAACAAAGCTCATTTAAAAAAAGGCAAAAAAAGCCCTCTCTGTATGTATTAGAATAGACTGACTAGCTCAGAGCAAGGACACAGACCTCCACATTTCATCTTTTTATTATGTCAGAGGAATGAAACAATATTCCTTTCCCTTATGCCCTAACAGGGATATGTACACACAGACATGACACTAGGTACGCTAAGCAGTACTTATAGTTCAGAGGCTCAGGGACAGGTTTGAAGGAGGAACTCCTCACTGGCTGCTTCACATGCAAAATTGTACCTTTGTTTTAGAAAACTAGCAAACTAACAATCATATAAACCAGTTTTGTTTCCCTGTAAAGCAGGTGATGACATGTAATTAAATAATCTTTTTCTCTAGCCCATACTTTAACTCTCACTGAAAAACTGAAGTTATCTCAATACTTCTATTAAATTCTTGCCAAATAAATCCTTCCATTACCATAAAGTACTTAAACCACCATGCTTTACACCATTCCCAAGTAGGACATAATGAGAAGATTAAGTGAAAAGAAATTAAAAAAAAAGGAAAAAGCAATCAAATGCTGTAAGGCAAACAATAAGCATCTCTTCTGTGAGCACACGAGAGAAAATCAGACTGGATAGAAGATCTTTGACTAAATCTTTCTCCTTATTATTCCTCCAGAAATATTTAAACCTTACTGGTTTAAACCTTTACAGGTCAGACTCTGCCTGTCTGGCTGGGATTCAGAAGAGTTTAAAATTTATTTTTCTATTGAAATAGCTGGTTTATAAATTTAGGAAGCCTCACTCATTTCAAGTTTCATTGTCTCCTGATTTCACCTCTATGAGAATACCACTTCTAAGAAGGAAGTGGCTTGCCTAGGATTTAGTTTACCACCACAATGCATTTGTCTGCCTGTGAAGTAGGAAGACACCGTATTTCCATCCAAGACAAAAGACATCTACTCAGTGAAACTGAAGGTGTGATTTACCAGGCCTGAGTAAGCAGAATTGGTCTCCAGGTTTCATTGAGAGAAATAACTGGTTCTCCACTGACTATAGTGAGAGCACTGACACCTAGTTCATATGTAGATAGACACTTTTGAGTCCTAGATTAAGCTCTCTAATCTAAAACTGAAAACCTATCTTGTTTCAAAACACTTCACCTAGATAGAAGACTGTCCTCCCAAGCCCTTCAACATAAAAGAAGTCTCATTATTTCTCACTTCACTTGCTAAAAGAGAATTTACAAAACATATCATTGCAAGTATGCACTCATACCTATGGATTTTAGTAACTTATCACAAAAGAATCCAAGATCTGAACCCAGGCCACCTGTGTTCCCTGCAGCACATTCAATTCAAAAGGCCACATAAACTGTCCCATCTCTCTAGTCTCATCTTCAGGGAATTTCTAAATAGGCATATAACCTGTTTTTCTCTTGTGGAAATGCATGGACACTCTGCTACCTGCTTTCCTAGAGGAGGGTTAAAGCACAGCTACTGGATCTCAGGTGCAGATCATTCAGGAGAGAACAGGCAGGTGAAACATGTGGGCCAAGCTTCATTCTCTTTGTGAAAAAACAAGTTCATATTTCTTAAATAATGGTACATTACTTTCTATTTTGTGGAGGATGGGATGAGTTTTGCTTTTAAAAGGCCACTGATTTTTTAAAAACCTGAAAATATTACGATTAATGCTATATTTGTGAGTCTATATTTTTAGGCAACTTTTTTCCCCTGAAGATTGAACGCAGTCATCAGCTGTGGTTAAAAATGCTGTTCTGTAAATGTGCAGAGACTTCAGAATGCATTTTTAGTGTGACAGAAGGTCTTTACTTAGTGGAAATCAGGACTTAGCATTGAAAATGCACATGGTAGCTGTATAAATAATAAATTCTACTGCTATAATTACTTACTGTCTTATCCTTCACAATAAAAATTTAGAAAATTTTCTACATTGAACAGCACCTTAAAGGACAAGGCAGATTGCCAGACAGAGAGTAAAGCTAGGAAGAGTATAGTGGTTTTGGTCCTCCATACAAAACTATGTGACCACAGATCATTCCTCCAAAAACTGTGTTGGATTATCAGCAAATAACATTTATATATCCAGCATGTAATTGTTTCACTTATTACATGGCTGCAGTGAGAGCACTTATTCTTCAATCCTGCTCCATTAAAATTCAAAATACATGCAAACAAGAAGAAATCGATTAATTTTTCTAAAGCATGTTTAAAATAAATCTGTAAAATGGTTCCCTATGTGTCTTTCATGGAATGTCCTTGTGACATTTCACTTTGAAAAAGTCTATACAGACCCTTTTGACAGGAACATACACAAAGAAATCTGTCTTTGTAATTTTTTTATCATCACATGCTACACAAATTGTAAATTTAGCACCAATGTCTAGTAGGATTCTTTTCTGCAGCCAGAGAATTGGTGAGGAATCAACCTTTATGGGTAATAACTCTAAGCTATCAAGCCTAGTAATTAGACCTGTGCTGCCTAAATTATATTTGCCTAGTTCAGTGCCTTCGGTTTTACTTTTTACACTACAGCTCCATATTGCATTTCTAATCATTACTTCACCCCAGCTTTTTAAAATCTCACACAGCTCCATGCTACCAGCTGTTGTTTTCTTTCCTAATGCACTTCACTTGCAAAGAAAGAAAAAAAACCTAAACCCAACAAAAAACCTCACAGATTTAGATTTCTTTGAACCTCATCCTTACTCACTGCTTTTCAGCTCCTGAAATAAATGGAAGTAATCATTCTGTGCTTTAAATTCAGTAATACTTTAGGACTTAAACTTGATAAGGAAATTGAACATGGTGAATGACAATACTGTAATTTGGGGGCAGTGATCTGATTTCTTCAACTTTGCATAATTTGGACTCTATTTCAGTATAAAACTTCAAAATTTTAGATAAAACTTTTCTAGCTAACTAACTTAGCCAGATCAACCAGCTCTTAAATGAAAGTTAAAATTTAGCTAATCTATAATTAGTTCTAGTTCAATCATTCTATTGATTTAATTAAAAAAGTAACAACAAAAACCAACTCCAAATGACAAAAGAAACAGAAACGCTTATATTAAACTGGCATTTTTTTTAATCAGTTCATGTTATTTGACATACAGAAAACATCAGCTGCACAGCTTTTGTTAATATACATGCACAGCTTTTTTTGAAGTGCAAATACTCAAAAAATGCTGTAACACAGTTTGTTGTAGTTACAGGAGAACTGCAGGTAACACTTCCACTGACACTTGTATAAAGCTCACAGAAGTTAGCTTGCAAGCTTGCCTTTCTTTCAAAAGAAAAAATCTTAAGAGTGTATTAAAGCATAAAAGCCTAGCAGCTAAAACAGGTCTGCAAAATGTATTCTGCCATAAACTTTTTAAGGCTGAAGAAAAGTAAAGGGTAAGTGAACTTTTTAAAATCTTAGCAAACAAAAAAGCTAAAAAGAAACCATATATTGAGCAGTCTGGAAAATTTTCTTCTTGGGACTTCACAAAAGCAGGTACTAAATTCTTATAGTAAAGCTTAGTGAGCTGACTACAAAAGGCATACTTAAAATAAAAAATAAGGTCTATCAAATTTTTTCAGTTTTTCAACAGAGAACACACATTCATCCACCATTTTTAATTTTAATGTATATTGCAGAACTAGCACGAAGTATACACTGAAATTCTTAGCTTTTCCATAGGTCCTGGGCATCAGTTCACAAACACAAGGGGGCAGTAAAAATTATTATCTTTGTGCAAAGTCCTAACGACCTCTACCTCACAGTAATAGGATTTTTCTGTTGTTCAGGGATTTTCCCAGAGAATGGGAAAATACTTGAATATTTTTTCTTCCCATCAGTTTTCAGCTGTTTAGCATGGTGCAAAGGCTGAATCAAACAGAGTTAATGACTTAGCTGGTAGGAGAGGTGGCATAAAACACACGTAGGATTTGAAATGCAACTTCCAGATTTAAAACATGCATATTTCCACATTTTTGTGAGATCCCCAGAGCTGACTGTAATTCTAATGTTTCTGTGTTATGATATAAGTAGCTTACTAACCAAGTCTAACTCCCTTCAGAGAAGGGGATGGGAAGGAAGGAAAAAGCCAAGCCTGATTAGTGAAAACAGTGCTGTTTCCAATAAATAACACAGACTATCATGTTAAAGCAGAACTGAAAAATGCCTTCCAAGGAAAGGTCTTATCTTTGCAAGTGGACTTCAAAAAAATGTTCCTGCACAATTTTTCTAAGTAGTAGCCATAGACTATGCGTTGGGAATTAATATTAAATTGTGGCTTTACCTCTAAACAAGAATATTATCAATACAGCAGCTCTACCATAGTAAGCTTCATGATTTTGGCTACATATATTTTACATTTACAGCCCTAAAACACCTGACAGTCATTTGTATAAACATATGACTTTTCCAGACAGGTTATCTCTAGGAAATAAAAATCATATTATTATTTTCTTTAGATGTGTCTCTATATGTGGCTCAGGAGCATTTATTTAAGCTTGCATAATTTTGAAAATACTTAATTCCAGCATCCTAGCTTGCTTTTCCTTTGAGTTGTTTCTTAGAGCTAGAGCTCATTTGCTATGAGTATGAAGTATCATGGGCAATTGTCACGTGATAAATTACTGTTTTCATCCATCAAATATTAAAGCTGCTCACTACTGACCTTGAGCACCACTTACACTGCCAGAGCCATGGCCCTTTTCAAAGTCAGCAGGGTACAGCTGGCACAAATTCAGCCAAGCAATCAGATTCATACCCCTTCACAAAAGTTCAGTCTTTTAAAAATGCTGTTTCTCACGTAGTGCAACCAGAGGTTTGACCACTCTTGAAAAAGGTGTCCAACACCTGACTGTTCCTATCAAGGAGTATTACCTGCTCACATTGATTTGCAGCAAAGTATTTCTCAGTAAGCATTTCCACTTAACATTTACTCTCATGGAACCTGTGTAGTGGGAGATATTTACGAGTTGCTTTCAGCTTAAAAATAAATCACCTCTAATTCCTCTAAGCGAAATCAATCAAAAGTCTTTAAAAAATGGACTGGTTGTTTGGTCGATTCTGGCAGAAAAGTAAACAGCACTTCAGCTTTTCTCCACCATTAAGGTCTAAATGGCCTAGAAAGTAAATCAATATCTCCAGTCAGCCCTCTGGCTATTGTTTAGCCAGTAGATATGGATTTTCTCTAGCTTACTGCACTCCTTTGGGACTAACCTGTAATCCTCAGAGAGTAATAATAAGTTCATTATCTAGTTCAGCTCTCTGTTGTACATTTAAATGGACCACATCCATCAGCAGCACTTGTTAAAGTTAAAGGACAATGACATCCCATTCAACCTGTTTCACAATGAAATACTTGCAATACCTGATGGAGAAAATTATTATAAAAACCTTATCTGTTGTCAGGTTATTAAAAATGAAATATCACAAATGAGTTAAACAGTAAATAAGGATTTTTCCTTATGTAACATTGTTTCTTTGTTAATGAGTTAAATTGTGGTAAAGTTTATTTGTGTCATACATCATGCAATCTTTCATTATTCATATCAATCTGTTTCAAATATTTCTGGTTAAATACCACTACAAAGCAAGCAGCTGTCAGAACCAATCAGTACTTTTTTATCATTCTTCAGCTACCAGATGTTTGCTGGACTAAAAGGATTTCCCCTCCCTCTACCTAGAAGTGCAAAAGAAATCTCTCTCATTTTTAAACACTGAAGTTTTAAAAGGCTCTACTCTCAGATCACAGAACCTGTACTCTGCTCTCAGCCAGAAAGAGTTTCAGCCTCTGATCTGAGCACTCTGTTTCACTGTGTACGCACATTTTCTCTGATAAACATACACATTCCATCACAGCATGACAAATAACACATTAATTTTACTGCTTTTACACAGAACATTAAAAAAAAAACCAAAAAACAACTAGAAACTATTCTGCAGATGATCTGAGTATAAAAAAAACCCACTTACTACTTACTAGTTGCTATGACTAGTTCCGTACTGTAAATTATGCACATAAAGAGTGCTGTCTGCTGGGAAATGTGCTGCACTTTATCTGCAGCCTCATATTTAGCCCTCAGAGGGGTTACAGAAATATTAATAAAAATCACAGCCACAACTGCCAGAAGTTCTTTTCTCTAATTCAAGAATTATTAGGAAGAATGAAACGGGAAAAGGATGGGGACTAGGGCTCTATTCAGGCAAGGGGTTTGAACAGCAATAGCTTCTATAATAAGTAACCGTGCTTTTTTTCTTTCAGAATTGCCTATCCGGATTTCAACCACATTTAGGTGAGTGACAGTCTTCAAATCAAAAGAAGAGCTGACAGAGTCCTAAATAAAGATTAAGGAATTGATCCTTAAAATGGATCTTCTAAATTCAGAGGTAAAGCCCAAACAGCAATGCTATACAGAAGGACAAATGGAGCTTTATGACATTGAAAATTCCCAAGATGCAGCTTTAGTCTTGGGTGAGCTGCTGTTGGTACTGGGATCACCACTAGGTGACAGCTGGAGAGCACCCAGAGTTCCCCAGCTCTGGGGACATCTCTGACAATTCTGCTCTGCTCTAGAGCAATTCACTTGTTTTGGTGAAGTTTTTAGATCACCCCACACAGTACCGTAATGAAAATCAATAGAACTCAAGTTCTTAAGTACATGTCACTTTGAAAATATCTGTTAATATTGTGTGAAATAATGCTTATACACTCTAAAAATGGAGCCTTAAGGTCTTCTGAATGTCACTAATCCTCAGCAGAGAATATGGTCTGGTGGAAAGACAAGTCAAAGAGATCAAAGCCATAGAATAGAGTGCCTGAAAAAGCAGCCCAGAAGGTGTCCTTCCAAAATTCTTCATAAATGTTGGTTCTTGTACTCACTCTTTTAGCATGTAAGACATAAATAAAAAACAAGTATTTCCTCTACCTTTTCACAGGACTTGGGGGTTCACCCCCCCAAGTGATGCAATTGATATTCTAGGAGGGTTTATTTGTTTACTTTTGGTATTTTTATTGTGGGATTCTGTTCCCCTCATTATGTTTGTTCTCATGGAACTGTAATGGCATTGACTTGTGAGACAATTCTTTCACCAGCTCATTATGTTGACTGATAAGCATTTGTATTCTTCATTCCCAGATCAAATCTACCTACTTGCAGTTTCTGTGCCTTTGAATACCTTCGACCAAACAACCCTTTACAATTTTTACAAATGAGTAATATCTTATGCAGACACTTGCTATGATCATCTCATAATTTAATATTCTCCTTTTTATGATGAATGACTAGTATTCAACTGTTTTGTGTCTTTTTCTTTAACAATTTCTTAAACAATTTTTGCAGCTTTTTCAGAAACCTTTGTAATTTTCAATGTTCTTTTTAAAGACTGGACACTAGGATAGTGTAAAACAGCGGTGTTCTTATGACCACATGAATTTTAAAGAATCATCTTCCCACATCTCATTCCCCTGTTCCTAAAGTCAAAGCACATACCTTGTCTTCAAGCCACAGAATCACTCTCAAAAGCTCCTGTTCAGCTCATTACCAGGTATGACCATCTAGTACTTTCCTGAGTCATTGTTCTCTAAAATAAAAGTTCATCATTCTCCACATGGCCTACCTCTGTGTTTCCTAGATATTTGACCCTCCATTTACCTATTTTTAAAACAATTCACCCAGACAACTGTTGACATTTTTCAAGCATTACTTAACATTCTTCCAATTTTTGTAAGACAAAAACTTTGCTATCAATGATTTCTTACAACTAACAGAGACATTAGAAGAAATAGCTAAAGCATAAAAATATATAATAGCAATTATTTCCATGAATTAGCCTGTGTAGACTGTACACTTCTATTGAATAACACACTTATAAGAAAATACTAGAAACGAAATAAAATTAATTTTGTCTTTCATGTAGCATATTACAGACTCCTTCCAGTCAATATACTTTTACTCTCCTGTTACATTAGAAAGTACTGAAATTTAAATCTTGTTAAAGAAATGAAAACCTTTAAGATAACTCTTTGATATAGTATCTTCTGTGTTCAGTTCTGTATTGATGCCATGATGATTTTTCTGCCTTTTCTTTTATACCCGTTATACCTTTTTACAACTTCTGTATTCTTAGTGCTTTTTGCCTACATTCTTGGACTTGTTTGTCAAGCTGAGAGACTAAACATTTTAGAAGCTTTGTAGGTAGGGGTTAGTGAGCCCCAGACCCCAAGGTCCTCTCCAGAACACATTCTGTAAACTAAGATAGAACCATCTGTGGGGGTACCTTGGAGAGGGGGGCTCACTTGAGCCTCTCATTGGGGAATCTTTAATATATATGCTAATTAGTAAGACCTATAATGCTATACCAGATCTTTTGGGTTGGGCATTGCGGTGTGCATTGGGGTACGTTCAACCTGGACATAGTGCACCTAAGGATCCTTAAAACAAATATCAAGGTAAAATCCCTTTTCCCTTCTAACTGTGTTTGAGAATTGATTTTAAGACCAGGAAGAGGCATCAGTATCCTCATCTCACTCCTACTTAATGCTAGTTTTGTGCAGGAACTAAATCCTCTACACAATCTGCATAATTTAATAATTGTTTCAGACATTTTTAATACTTTCATATCCTAATAGCTAGTAAGGAAACTTATGCCCTAACATCTTGTATCTAGAATGAAATCTGACCCTGCTAATTCAAAAATCAAATTCACGCCAGTTTCAATGAGGTCAGGGTCTCAGTCTTGATCTTTCAAGGCATTAGCATAATGCACTCTTGAGTCTGATTTTAGCATTCTTCTTTCCTTTGCATAATGCACATTTGTAAAACTTTTTTTTTTTTTCTTTGGTTTTAGCTAGAGAGCAAATTAAAAAATAAATCAATTTGGTTATTTTTAAATGTTAAGAGAATGAGTTCTGTATAGACATTCTCTTATTTCTTCACTCATCTGCTCCTGCTGTCTCTCAGGTCTACAGCCGAATGTTTTACCCAAATGCTAGAACTCAGGAACACATCTTTCAAAACTTTGCTGATGAGGTGTCACAAGATACTCAAAGCTACCCATAGCTTAAAGTTTAAGTAGAGGATTAAATGTTCAGAGCTGATCACCATTTTCAGCTGATCAATATATCAGCGGAAGTTTTGTATTACAGATAAAAGAGAAAATCAGGACTCTCACGAGTGTACATAAAGCACCATGGCATCAATAGAACAGGAGCATTATGAGAGCTAAAAGTTATCAGAAGCAGTGACAACAAATCATCCTGATGGAAATTGTTTAATGGTGGACACAAACAGACTTTTCCCAGCGCAAAGACTCACAGGGCGCCTAACTTCAAGATGCACCTGTTTTTCTTTGCTGCACATAGAGAATTTGAGAGAGTGGCTGTTATTCTGTGAGACCAGCAGTGTGCTCCTAGGGGCTGGCTAGAGCTGCACAATGCATCCTGACAGCCTTAAAACACCGAGGGAGATGTAGCCAAAGAGGTGATTTTAACATGGGGGAAAATGGGACAAAAGCACCTAAACTACAACTCTCTTGACATATTCAGCACTTGGAAGCATGCTGTTGAACTTGAGAGACTTCCTAATTTGCTAACATTGCTCTTCTGAAAGAATTCCTCAATTACATGACATGGCATTGGGAATAAGGTGCTTGTGCAGGTTATGTGACAGGCTTTTGCTTTCAAGTGACTAAAGTAGTTTTCATAGCCGGGAATATGACTTTCCTTCGGCATTAAGGCCTCTGCTGAATGCAATGCAGTGTCCTGGCCTCATAGTCCCCCTGGGACACTATGTGTCAAGTTTGATCGGCCATGGGCTTCTGGCACAAGGAGTTCTGTTTTATGTTACCTGAGTGAAGGCAAATCAAAGTAAACATAAAGGGCTCGTAAGGAGCCATGACAGGAGAGGATCCAAGTAACCTCATCCATGAAGAACAGAGCACAGGCAGTCCTACCATCAAAGGAGAAGAAGTTCAGGGTGTCCAGCAGAGGCCACCAAGCTGGCTAGGGCTGGTGCATTTGTCCTTTGTGAGGGGAGGTAGAGGGTGCTGGGCTTGATTCAACCTGGAGAAGAGGCGGGGAAAGAAGTAACAGCCCCCTGGTGCCCACAGGAGCAATCCAGGCTCTTCACAATGGTGTATGACACAAAGAAACAGAGGGCATAAATTGAAATAAGGTCTGATAGGACATAAGATTGTTTTTCAATCAACAACTGAAGGCACAAGAATTGTTTGCCTAAAAAGGACGTTCAGTCTCCATCCTCTCAGATTTTCAGGCCAGACCACATAAAAACCTGAGCAAACTGGGTGCCTCGTAGCTGACCCTAGGATGTGGGCGTGGACACAGGAGAGACCTGAAGTCCAGGATATTTAATAGCTCTGTCACTATGAGCAGAATTGGGAATCAAGATGGTAAGGGCTCGTGTAAATCTAAAAACCTACACACATGCCTAAGAGAATCCATCAGTATTAGACAAGAGTAGAATCAACTACTTAGGGAAAACAGAACTACCAGGAGGTATCAATGACCTTCAACCTCTACAGGTCGTGCAACAGAAAAAACTAACAACACGAAAACCATCCAATATAACAGAAAACAATCTGTTAATCAACGTGTTATTGATCCCTTGTTTTTGTCAAGGTCATTTAATGTTCTAAAAAATGATCTCACACTTAATCTTTATAGAAAAAGTGGGCTAATTTGATTTACAAAGTAAAGTGCTATTAATTATGGAAGACAGTCAATAAAAAAGATGATTCCTCTAAACACAAGGCAGATCTTATGGCCTGTGATTTATGATGATGATTATAATGGCAAAATATTTGCAGTTCTCACCATCATCTAACTTGGGTTAGCTGCAACAAAAGATTCAGATAAGATATAATCAAGCATCAATACAAAGAGCATTAGGAGACAAACAACCTTTAGAGCAGTAAAAGTAAACATCTGGATTAAGAGCAGTATGCAAAAACAATAACGTGACCTATTGTTCCTCTTCCAACATAGGCACAAAAACCTCTGCTTTTTCAATATCAGAGCCAGACTTCTGTCTTGCTGCTGCTGTTTCCTTTGAATTACAGTCCCTAAACGTCTAAGTTACATAACCAGACATCTCAAGGGTGCACCGCATTCATCTCAAAGGATATACTCATTGCAAATTTTCCCATTCCAGATTATTAGTGTGTCAATAAAACCTGGCAGCTTCTCCCACAACTAAGGCAAGCCTTGGATTTTACTAAAAATACCTTATGGGACATAAAAGTATTCAAAGGCCTGATTCCTCTTTAACAAAGGCATATTATTTAACCCTTAAGTTAAAGATTGGAAGCAGCATATGAGACATTTTATTTTATAATATTTAACATTAAATAAGTATGTCATAAAGTGGAAATAAAATATAAAAGATAAGCCTAGAAAGAAGGATGAGAAGAACAAAACTGATTTACAGAAGAAAATCAATTTTAGTTTAAAGAGTAGAAAAATGGAGAACTTGGAAAATTTATATGCATGTATCACAATATATGCAGTTTTCCCTTCTCATCGTTTTTGGTTTGCAAAGCAAAAATGGGATAATTCACACTTTTTACAAATAATTGTTTCAAGCTGCCAACAGACAAAGAGAGAAATATTACTGGTTATGCGAGGCCATGTTTTCAAACTTTTTCTCATAGCCACAAGATTTAAAGTATGTTTCAGTCACTGACATAATCAAAGGGCTTCAAAAGTCAGCATCCATAGCTTGCTCTTTTAATATATGTGTCTTAATTCAGCCTGGATTTTACAGCCCTTTCTTTAATATAGCTGTTTATCCTGCAAGGTTTAGAAACAGAAAAGCCAATTTTGAAAGAACTTGTCAAACTTCAGCCTACCAAAATAATCTTCTTGCTTTACACACAAACAGCTGTTTGAAGAAAGTATCATTAATGTATAGTTGCAAGGCACTGGAAAAATAGTATAAACTAAACCTATGCCTATTGCTAAAAGCTTTCATCATGTTTGCTTTGTTTTCATGTGAAGAACATGGCACTTAATTTTGACAATCTGTCATTTTTCTACCACGTTCAGAGAGTGGTTGGACAGAGCAGTACTTTTATGTTTTCCATCAAAAACCTTACGATGCAGAACTGCTTGTCTTCTATTAGAGTCGTTGTCAAGCTCAGTGAGCTGTTTAGGCTGAGGGAGGACTATGTCATATTGTTTCAAGCTCACATGTCAGCAAAGAGAGATATAGATCTAGTGGTTTCTATCAGCATTAATGCTTGCTTGTGCATTCATATATAGCAGATATCTTTGTTTGCAAGTTGCAGTTGGATAGTGCTGTAGTGCCAGTACGAACAATCTATAAAAGCCTCCATTTTCAAGGTAGAGAGGGGATACCTGGCATATTCTCCACCAGCCTGTTCTCTTGGAGCAGCTGTTTGTCCCCATAAAAGCACAGGGACAAATATGGGGTACAATATTGACAAGTCCAAGCATTGTAAGTTGATAGAGAGTTGTCAAATCACTTGTGGAACGTTATTCATCAGCTCTTATTTTTAAGTCTAACAGAAAGTTGTATTTTTCCATAGATTCAATTTTTTTTTTGCTCTTGAGTAATTATAAGAGTATCAGATAATTTCTGAGAACTTTCCCAAAAAATATATCTCCATTTTGTTTGCAACTCTATAAAGTTGTAAAGTTGCAATGTCTCTCCTTAGGGAAATTATTTTCTAAATCTCTCGCAAGGTCTTAAAATTGTTTAAAAAACCCAAAACAAACGAACAAACAAACGACACTTTACTTTTTCATAAAAAAATACATATTTTACATTAAAAAATCACCTATTATAGCTTGAGCACAAGAGGGACCTAGAACACCCAAAAAGATTCCTCTATTATTAGCAAGAAACCTAAAAGTATGTAATGATTTTGCATTATATATCTAAGTAAATACAAGAAGTTATTTTCTGGCAAATATGTAACCTCTTCTGACTTTCTACTAAAAATAACATTAATTTGAAATTCATGCATCATTCTTTCTGGTGTTAAACCTCTGCACAAATGATGCTTTAAGCAAACTTAAAAACAGAAAGATGACATAACTTCTCAATTTAAATCTTTGTGAACTAGAGCTCTGAAGTTACCTACCATTCTTTGATGTCTTCTTGAAGTGCAAAATAATCAGTTTAAATTAATTATACAAAATTACAAACGATATAATGTCAAAAATGAATTGATGTAACTTACATCAATGAAACTGCCATATGTTCCAAGATCTAAGAGACTTCTAGCTGCACAGTAGTCTGTGCTTACATCAATAGCATCTCTTGCACATGAGCTCAATCCCACACTAAAGCCCAGACCTGCCTTGTTTCCAAACTGTTGCACAAGGACACCTGTGGGAGAGCTCAAGGAAAAGCTGTGGCTGTTTCCTATTTCTGGACCCACAAATAAGTCACCCAGATGACTTCTCAGAATGGTTGAGATTTGACTAAACTTACAGGAGTACAGAGTAGTAGAAGAATGTGTGCAGGACACAGTACAGCCTAGCCCATGGCAGGATCTGTGCTCTACAGAGTACATTATGTACATTATGTACACAGTACAGTCTAAGACAGCAAACTATCACTGCCAGTGCACATCAGTTCCCTAGGACTGGGTGGTAAAGCTGTGCACACATCAGGGTTGTCTGATACACCATTTAAACTGCTGTTACAACCTCAAATCATACCAGAAGTTTGAAGTCCCTCTAAAACTGGAGCACTACTCAGCTGTGCTCTGCATCCCACAGGCCGGAAACACTTTCCTAACTACCTAGGTAGACATCTTCCAAAGAAATGCAGTCTTTGAAGAGAGCTGTCTTCCAGAGATCAGATAGTCCAGGTACTCCAAGCCTGCAAGTAGGCTTATTTAAAGTTATTTATGAGCATAATTTTAAGAACACGTTTTCCAAACTTGAAATGCAACTGACGAGATGGTCACAGCAGCAAAAAATTCTAATTTTTATGGGAACATTTTTGTTGTCATTCTTATTATTCCTACAGCAATGCAAAGCCTCTCTCATGGAACAAGACACCATTATGCCAGAATGACAAAACAAAAAGATGGTCTATGAATCAGAAATCTTACATTTAATGGAATTGTAGGGTTTGGTTTTTTTCCACATTATTGATCAGATAAGAGGCTTCTATTCTCTGGAAGGATAAAAGATTTTTGAGAGAATACCAATATTATTTCTTATTTAATGGTGCATTCCAATTTGAAACAGCAGTATTGTCAACTTTAATATTAAAAAATCATGCACTGGGGCTCAAAAAGCATGAGACTGGAAAAAAAATATTTGGGTATTTTATATTTGTCCTTCACTACTTTGCCTAAGGAAGCATTCAAACTATAACAATAAAGTGTTCTCTACCACAATATAGACAAAACGTCCACATTTGCAAGTAAGCTTTTCTGATAAAAAGTTTAGGATTGAGACCAGAAAAATTCAAACATACCAACATTTTATATGAAAAAAATTAATACTATTTGCCAATACAATAATTAAAAAGCCTGTGTTCAATGAGTCACTTTTAACTCAAGGACAGTCTTGTAAAGTCCTTGGGCAACCCTTCCTATTTGCATAGGGAGCTTTTGCAAGGAGCAGGTCAAGGTTCATACAAAAAAAAAGGGAGGAACACCAAGGACTAAGGGTGAAAACAATAATATTTTGTATTACTTGAGAGGATAGCACTCTCCTCCAATTTGCATTTATTTCACATTTATTTCTGCATTTATTTTTAAATGGTTGGAGATTATTGTCTAATAGAACATGTTGTTTAGAAAAGAGATTTAGGAAGCCAAGGAAAAGGAGGCAGAGGAAGACAGAAAAGAAGTTAAGATATGGCATCTGGACAGACTCAAACCACATCTGCAAGGATAAAATGCCAGTCAGGTACTACTTTAATTAAAAAAAAGCAAAGAGATGGTATTTCTTTTTACAATCAAAGATTAGGTAGAGACATAGCCAGTCAAGACAAAAGCCAATATTAGTTTTCTGTACCTCATGCCTAAGAACACAGTGGAATGTGTTTCATTATTTGCCTAAATTATCCATGAAAAACAACCTACAGTTCTTTAGCATCAATGCCAAACATCCCAGAGAGGGAACACACCTCAGGTATCAGCCAAAGAAGCCAGCACTTTAGCCAAAAATGCTCTATAGCCATGACCATCCATGCTTGACATTCCACTCACCCGGGGGCGGGGGGATGCGGTGGGAGGGAGGGAAGGGAGGAAGGAAGGAAGGGAGGAAGGGAGGGAGGGAGGGAGGGAGGGAGGGAGGGAGGAAGGAAGGAAGGAAGGAAGGAAGGAAGGAAGGAAGGAAGGAAGGAAGGAAGGAAGGAAGGAAGGAAGGAAGGAAGGAAGGAAGGAAGGAAGGAAGGAAGGAAGGAAGGAAGGAAGGAAGGAAGGAAGGAAGGAAGGAAGGAAGGAAGGAAGGAAGGAAGGAAGGAAGGAAGGAAGGAAGGAAGGAAGGAAGGAAGGAAGGAAGGAAGGAAGGAAGGAAGGAAGGAAGGAAGGAAGGAAGGAAGGAAGGAAGGAAGGAAGGAAGGAAGGAAGGAAGGAAGGAAGTTCTGAGGCTTTTTGCTATATCCAACCTCAAGATTATTTTTGTTTCTTTTTAACATGAGTTTTACCAGTAAAATCATTATTTTGTAGATAGGGTTAATATTCACCAGCAATGATCTATTGTTAAAAATGCAGAAGAAAGGAGAGAATTTTGACTTGGTGAAACAGCTCCAAAAAACAGTCAGCTTTTGAAATTACAATACATGAGATTCCGCCCCATTAGATATTTCTAAATTTTATGATTTGATGTACAGTTTCTTAGAAGCAAAAAAGTATCATCAGATTACAGCAAGGACTTACACCAAGGATCTGTGGTTGAAAATATGGAGAGACCCAACAGCTTCACAGCATATAAAAACAGAAGCATGCTATGATGTTATACTGCATGCACTGCCTGGCATTCATTCAAATCACTGTAGCTGAAAAATAGCTGTGAGCATCTATGTTCCACTAACACTGTGTTAATTATTATCACTGTCTCATCAGTAGTTTGTTTACGACAGCTCTGGGTGACAAGGATACTGAGATGCTCTGTCAAAGCCATCACCTGATGAGATTTTTATTGGCATAAGATATTTCTTTCCCTTAGTCAGCTACACTACAAAAATCACTGTTTCATTAAATGCAAATACTATTGCCGGCCTTTGGCTTTTTATAATAACCCTGATCTGGCACTGCATTAACTGGTTTCTTCACTAAGTGAGGATAAGCTAATCTGTATCTTTTCTGAAGAAATTCATGTTACAATAGTAAAACATCAAATGGACATGTTGAAGCTTGCTTAATAAATCTTTTATTTCTGATTCTCCCATGTATGAAAGATATAAAATGAGGCACTATGGTCTAACTGAAAGCAAATTCCATAGGAAGGCTAGCACTAAAAGAGAAAGAGAGTAAATGCTTAATTATTCTTCAGTTTTATTACTGAATACTTAGGAATTCAATTTAGATAATTAGTTCTAAGTCTTTGCTTATAAAAATATTCTGGACCTTTTTTCCTACTTTCCTTCCTTAATTGTCCATTCCAATATCCCTTCCAAAACAAAGTATGTTCTAGCAAGGTAAATGATCCAGAGCCAAATGCATACAGAGGACTAACTATTTTGTTTTGCTGGATGTTTTGGTAAGTGCCATGGATTTTACTGAGACCTTTTATACTTACCTAAAATCTACTTAAGCAGATCTTAGACACGCTAATATTAGAAGGATGAAGACCACCTCACATGAGTTACTGGGCACTATATACTTAAGCATTGAGACAAATGTACTAGACTAGACAGCATAAATCTAGTCCTATATTTAGCTTCAATTTTCCTCTTTGGCAGACAAAAATTATGGCAGTTCTAAAATAATTGGTCCTTCTTCTCCCACAATTTTTTGAAGTTGGAAAATTGAAAACCTTTAGAAAAAAATTAATTCCATTAGTATTTCAGGTTGTGAATAACAACATGAACAAATGCTGCTTCATTAAATTGTATTGTACTAACTACTGGGCTATTTCCATACTTCATCTTATTATCTTTCACATTTATCTAACAGTTTTTCTTCTGGCAATTTTAATTATCTTTGTTATTAAAGAGTTACATTATGTTATGCCGAACTGGGAACTGGCATTACTATGGGAAAAACATCATGTAACTCTACTTAAGAAACAATTCCTTTATAAAATACTCCTCCAACCTGATGATTTTTATTTCTCATTTTGTGATGTCTGTCTTCATAGAATCACTTAGGTTGAAAAAGGACTTTAAGTTCATTGATTCCAATTGTTAACTCAGCTCTGCCAAGCCTACCACATCTGTTAAACACCTCCAGGGATGGTGACACTCACAGTTCCCTAGGCAGCCGGTTCCAATATTTGACATCCCTTTCCATGAAGAATTTTTTCCTAATCCAATCTAAACTTTCCCTGGTACATCTTGAAGCCATTTCCTGTTGTCCTATGACTTGCAATTTCAGAGAAGAGACTGACCCCAACTGTGTTATGATCTCCTTTCTGGTAGTTTTAGAGAGCAATGAGGTTCCTTCTGAGCCCCATTTTCTCCGGTCTTAACAATCCCAGCTCCCTCAGCTGCTCCTCATAAGCGTTGTGTTCCAGACCCTTGACCAACTTTGCTGCCCTTCTCTGGACATCCTCCAGCACCTCAATGTCTTTCATGGAGTGGCCCAAAAGTGGACACAGCACTCAAGGCATGGCCTCACCAGTGCCGATTACAGGAGGACAGTCACTGCCCTGGTCCTGCTGGCCACATTATTGCTGATACAGTCTAAGATGCCATTGGCCTTCTTGGCCACCTGCACATACTGACAGTTCATGTTCAGCTGGCAGTCATCCAAAACCCCCAGGCCTTTTTCCACTGGGCAGTTTTCCAGCCACTTTTCTCTATTCCTGTAGCATTGCGTGGGATTGTTGCGACCCAAGTGCAGGACCCAGCACTTGGCCTTGTTGAACCTCAAACAGTTGGCCTCAGCCCATTGATCCAGCCTGTCCAGAACCTCTGCAGAGGCTTCCTATCATCCAGCAGATGAACACTCCCATCCAGCTCGCTGTTGTCTGCAAATTGACTGAGGGCGCACTTGATCCCCTACTCCACACCATTATCATTCTGCTACATTACTAACTAGAGACACAGTCACAGAAAGGAAAAGCCACATTGTGATTCTGGTGTGAACCTCATCTTAACAGTGCTTAGCTATTAAGTTAAATCATCCTGTGTCATCATTCAGACAAGCTTGTATTTTCCTTCATATCTCTTGGGTTAGCATTTCAAATGTACATGATGTCAACCCAGTCTATCTGTAGCTGACAGTGTTGCCTATCATCACCCAAAAGTTGACCTCAACAAGACTTTCTACAGTGGAACTGCTTGACGAGCTATCTATGAGATTAAATAATAATATTTTTTGTATCACACAGTTGTTTCCCTTTCCAGTGTTTACCTTTCTAATGATCATGCCTGATTCACATTAGAAGAAATTCTCATATTAATTACTACAGGAGCCTTATTTTTTGAAAATATACTGTGAATATCAGATCAGTCCTTACCACACAGTCATAAGTAGATCAGCCAGCATAAACAAAAAGATCATAAAAAGAAGTCTGAAACTATCAGGGTCTGTTTCATGCAATGGATTTTAATATGCCTCAATCACGGAATATCCTTTAAATTGTCATGGACTATTAGCAATATATATGGAAGTTAGTAAGGAATAATAAAATTAGTAAGAAATAATAAGTAAATAAACATATACAAAATCAGAGTAATAATGTTCAAAAATTTGTCCTTTAAAATGGTGAACAAAAACAAGGACCAATTACATCCAAAGGGAAAAAAAAAGGAAAAAAAGGGCCATCCCAATGAAGCTGAATCTATAACAGAATTACTTGACTTCTCCACATGCATGTTTTCAAACACTGGACTTTGAGAGTAACAGTACTCAGGTCAATCATTCACAAAGCAGGAGACAGATAAGCACCTAATTCCATATATTACTGTTTTTGCTCACATTAGTGATGCTTCAAATTTTGTCCTTATTTAGTTCTAAGTGATTTGTCTCCTTTTATGATCCAATTAGTCTGTCAACTAATCTAAAAAAAAAATATTTCACACCATGGCCTCGAGGACTTTTGTCACAGTTTGTTTGGCTTATGTATGGCTAAAATTAATTTAATTTTTAAGTAGTTACTTCAGTGAATGCAAGATCACACCTTAGGAAAATATTTAATGTAAAAATAGCCAGTGATTTCCTAAAAGAATTCACAAGTGCTTGAAATTAGCCTTAATTTTTCACTTTTGCATCCAGAATAAAAAAAAAAAAAAAACCAACAACAAAAACCAAAGACAAATAATTTTTTATATTGATCGTCCAGGGAGTGTGCCTATGCTACAATTTGGTACATAACACAGCTTATCACCATAAATTTTCTGAGCTAGGTTACAAGGCTTTTCTGTTATGAATATATATTTTTATTTAGTTTACTTTTGCAAATAGTAATGCAGATACTAAGACTCTAGATTTTAATGAAATTCATATGCCTATGACTTCTAATGAGCTAGAACTAGGAAGGAACTAAGGAAATGAAAGAAGAAAGAAAGGTTTGAAGATACATTGGGCCAACAACTTGGCCTAGAATTGCTAAAGTTCTGGGACATCTCTTACGAGTTCCAGGCTTCCTCTGCTGATGGAGCCAGAACCTCATGGTTCACTTCCCATGAATTTTCTCCCTTTACTTTGGGATGGATTTGGAAAAGTATCTCCTGAATCCAACAGTACACTTCTAAAAGGAGAGATTCTGCTTAGTTTTGAGCTATGATTAAAGGATACAAGTCAAATGGACAATGGAGTGAGATTTTGTGTGTGTTTTGGTGTGCTTGTACTGAAAGCATACTTTTCCATCATCCTTTAATCTATTTATTACCTACCCAAAGGACTTTCCTAGCCTTTTATGATGTCAAGTTTCAGTAAGGAATAGGTTTTTATGACCCTACTATAAACCCATAAAAATGAAGTTTTACAATGGAAAAACTAACAGATGTTTATTTCTAGCTTTAAAAGAAGGAGCTTTGGACTCTAGAGTGAACATTTCTTTATTTAAAAATAGTCAGTCTTACCAGTTATTTAGCATTTTGTCCTGGAACTCTATATTCTATTTCCTACAGTTTCTGCAGCTAGATCTATCACTCCTACAATAAAATTATTTGTCCAGGTACACTACAGTCTGCCTTTCCTTTATCAATAAATTCTTATTCTTAGCTCTTGAAAATATGTTCTACATTTAAAGTTGTCATTAAAAGTTGGGTTAGGAATGAAATTGGTTACAAAATTTAATAATGAAAAATATGTATCTATATTTGAGTTTTAAATAAAAATGCAAGAATGAATGACTTAAAGCTTAAAAATTGATTTTTAAATGGGTTCTAGGAGCCAAAGAATTTTTAAACTATATTAATTGATTTGTTATTTAGTAAAAAAACCAAAACAGGACAAGTCCATTGTTAAAAATAGGTCAGTGCTTTCAATGACAATTGCATAAAATCATCTGTAGGACTACTAACCCCTCATTGCATTAATGAGTTAGTGTCTATAGAAAAAAAGATTGAGAGATCATCTAACCCTGAAAGTTAGCAGCATCATTAATATCTAATATTTCAAAAATCAAGCAACTATTTCTACATATTACATCCTTATTAATTCTTAACTAAATCCTTAATTTGGTTGAATTTGAAGGAATTAGCAGGACATTTTCACCACAGTAAACAATGAGCTTGGGCTCTAAACAGCGATGAAGTAAATATACATAGCCCAATAAAGCTGGTATTTTGCCTATTAAATTAAGTTCAAAATACATCTTGAATTCTAGCTATATAATACTGAGAAGTTTGGTAACAGAGGAGCACCTTTAAGACTTAAAAAGACTTCAAAGACACACAAATGCACAGTGTAGCATATCTGGTGCATACAATAAAAGGAAAATTGATGGGGCATTACAACACAAGCCCAGCATTACTCATTTGCAGATGTATTTTAAACAGTCATTTCCTATAATCTCTTTGTATTTCCTCCATTGCTTTTCTGACTTTCCCTATAATGACTAGATTAAAAGGAATGTACTTTGTCAACAGCGAAGAAAATGGGCCTAATTCATTCTCTACAAATGCAAAAACTTCTTACAATTTTGAAGAAGCCTTTTTCTATAGGATTTTTTTGGATACACTGTAAAATGCCTCTATAACAGGAATCTGAAATTATTATGGCTGCTTAAAACAGATTGATTAGGTCTAATCACAACTGTGAAACTTCACACAGAAAACAATCATAGCTTAACTATTGTACCACCCTGATGTACAGTGTCTGATGTGTCTATTCTGTTAAATTACTATTATTCATAATTTGGGTTTTCTTGTATAAGGTTTCTCAAAATGGAATCTACCCAATTTTGGTGCTGCTCTCTTGAAAATTTGAGAGGTGATTCAAAACATACCATGGTGCAGGAAAGGAGGAGAACAGGGGTTACTGCAAAACTAACAGAATTCTTAGTTTGATAAACAAATCCTATCCACACCTATCTACTCAATTGTATTAAAAGAAAACTTTTTATAAAGGAATATACATACAATGAGGAGAACAAAATATTACAGAATAGATTACATGAAATGCAACCCAAACAAACTTTTTTGATAATCGCAATCATTGTCATCAGAACTCTCCTGAAAGCAGTGAATATTTAAATCTTCAAAGTAAGAAATAGAATTTCAAGTTCTCTCACTACAGTGGTGCATGTACTAATAATCTTACATATATATAAATATATATAATTGATATGCATTTCTACAGGTCACATATATAGCATAAAATAATATCACTGAAACAAATTTTTCAGAGCAGCCACACAATTTATTCAGTTTGGTTCTATCAAAGTAGTTGATGATCTGGGGCACCCTCTTTTGATTAAAGGATAAAAGAAGACAAATTCCTTATGATGACAAATGTCAAAGGAAATAAGGAATAACTTAGGAAATCACTGAAATCTTTCAGTCAGGACATTAAATATATTTAGGAGGAAAAGAGTTATGTCGTAAGATAGTGTCTTATAAAACAGTTAGTAAATTAAATTAGAACTAAACCAAATCAAATTGACAAAATTCTATTTTATATCATAGGATGTTAGGATTATTTCTTCCTTCTCTTTCAGGCAATGTTATTTCCTATTTAATGTACCCATGGATCTACTTATTTTATAAAAGTTTTAAGCGCCCCCACTCACATTCAGGAAAGTACTTTGAGTTAAATGCACACTATAGAGACATGCTTACGTGCTCGTGTGAGAGGTTCCATGGGTATGCTTGGTACCAAGGAAGCACTCCAAGGAACACCCAGTTCACACACTGATGTACATCTATACAGACATGCAGGACTACAGGCACAGGCACAAATGAGGGCTTAACAAGATAATGAACAAAAATTTAAAAAGAGGAAAATGTTGCTCGACCACATTTTTTATTAATCAATTATGACCTGCATAAGGCAAATGACTCATTGATGGAGTTTATTCCTTCCAATGACTTATTAAAACCTAACAAAATTTATAGATTAACTTAAATGGTCTAACACCAAAAATATCTTGTAGGGGGGCTTGGGAAATAACATGCATTGTGCTCTCTCCATCCTAAGATTATCCTGAGGACACTTTTAGATGCCAATTTCTTGGAAGGAAAACAAACAGTAAGATGAATACTGTGTCCTAGGCTGGGCTGAGAGGAAAGAAGAACCAGCAGAATTTTAGTAGGTGAGATAATGGGGAGCATGGGCAATAAAATTAAGAAATACTGAAAATGGTCACTTCTGTGTGGGCATGCACTACAATGTAGCTCAGTGAAAGGGATACTGTTAGGAGTCAGAGACAAAACAACATTAGGATAGACCTCATGCATGTTAAGAGAAAGAGATCTGAAACATTAACATCCTGATTTTTTTTCTATACAATTATCAGTTGCAATTACACATCAAAAGAAACAAATCTACCCCCAGTTGCGATGGATGAACATCTGCACTTTCCAGACGTTCTCTTCCACAGGATTTCTTTGCAATAGCATAGAACAACCAATCAGTCATTTAATGACAGCATTATAACCCATTATGTTCAAGAGTCAATTACTCTAAGACCTTACAGTTTTATCACATACAATATGTCTAAATTGGATGCAATACTGTGGATCAATCAAATTCAAAATTTTATTTGAATCTGACTGTATAAGGCCACAAATGATTTATACTGAGGAGTGGGGACAAGGAAGAAGTGTCAAAATTGCCAAACACCAAATAGTTGATGAGCCCTTAAAGAATTAACTACTTCTTTCATTGATACATGCCCTGTACACAAACAAGATAATTGCAGTTTAAAGAAAGTGTCTGGCACTTTTTCCATTTGTAACAAAGCCCAGAAATCAGCAAATACTGATTGGTTAATCGGAAACACAGAGCACAGAGCAGCATGTGGAACTAAGACCATATGTGAAAATGGGATTGTCACAGCAAGGACACTAAGGGTCACAGGACATACATCTGTAGGAAATCAGTCTTCATTAGTCTGGCTGCTCATGGAACAGTTTGTTAGTATTATGTTCATACATGGATGTGCAATCATTAATAAAACAGAACTATAAGTTACTTTTCAGAAATGGAATACAATATATGTCTGCCCAAGGGATGAGGAAATGTACATCAGATGTATTATTTACAAATGTTATATTTTGCAGCATCTTGACATTTGCCTGTTTGTAAAGGCTATGGTTGATATATCTTGGAAAATAAAAGAATTTATTCCTGTACTACTGGAAAAGAGGCTATGCTCCATCTGACGGCCAAAATAGTTACAAATTCATTACTGGAAAATAAGATCTTCACTGGCTGTAAGAGAGCATTACTCCATCAAAATCAATAGTGTTGATTGACTGTAACAGGGGAAGTGTCAGAAACATACATCAAAACATCTTAATAATTTTCTTTTTTGTTTTTTGGGGTTTTTTAATAACCCATCTATCAAATCAATTTCACAAACAGTTCTGTGCGTCTTTAATGGGTAAACGTGGAATTCAATCAAATTTCATGTAAGCAGGCATTACCTAAAACACAGGCAAAAAGACGGGCCAAAGTACAAGCATTTAGGTTTTCAGTTGTGGTAGGTAGGTGCTGTAAGCAGCACCAGAGGATGGGAAAGGAAATTTGGATATTGAAACAGCATGAAAGAAGCTGGGTTTATGAACATGTGATCAAATATGAAAAGCCATCTCTTTCAGGCAAGTTAATAGCACAACATAAAATACATGGCAAAATATTCTACAAATTCAAAAACCAAAGGTAATAGTTTATCATTAGGCTAGTCTGGATTCTAGAAAATTGAAACTGACAATATTTTAAGAAATTAAATTAAATTCAGTTATGGTTCTTTTTAATAGAATTTAATTAAAACATGTTGCCTTTCTCATATCACGAGAAGTATTCCACTGCCTTCAGTTTTGAGTGTGTTCACTTAACAAAATAAAAAACTTCAACGAAATACTCCTTCAAATTTCTTCAAGAAAACTCCACTTCTACCATGTTTGAAATGTCTGCATAAATTCAAAGTAACAGGATAGATGGAACCTTGATTTGACAACTTTAAAAATTAAAAAAGTTAATTTTTAAACAAAGTAATCTGTGACATATGCATGGTATCTTTAAGGCATGTTTATAACAAAGAGGTTTCGTCTTTTAAGAAAATTGTTTTGTCTTCTTGATATATATGTAACCCTTCTCAGATGAAGAGTTGCTTCTTCCCTCTCTTTTTTAACTAAGGATTGGCCATAAATAAATAAACAAATATTTAGATCAGATATTTACCAGCACTCCAGATACCACTAAGTTACCTGAAGTGCCACTCTTGTTCACATAATCAAGTCAGTTGCTAATGTGGGAAACTTTGCTCTACACCAGCTGGTATCTTCTTACCACCTTAGACCAGGGTCTGCCTTCTGGATTCATTTGGAAGGGTTTGGATTTTTTATCCTTAGTTTTTAGTTGGTTGGTTTTTTTTTAAATTCCTCATATTGCAGGTATGTAGGGCTGCTGGAGTCTGTGATCACATCTCTATTCTTTCCAATACACAGTATGATTTTGGGTGTCTCATTATTTATCATTAATTTCTGGTAGCAGGTAGACAAGTATGTAAGAGTTCTGGGAATTTGACAACCCATGGACATTTTTGAGTAATTTTATTGCACCATCATCTTTGACAGCAAAAAATTCAATTTGGTGTCCCAGATGTTTACTTCAGTTCCTATCCTGACAGACAAGAAAAAATACAGGGCAAAACTTCCTCTCTAGATTTTTACACCTCTACTTTATGTACTGGAAGGTGCAACTAGACTATAATGTTTAACAGCTCTTCATCTACATCTTCCATCCTTTTGTTTAAATACTACGTCATTCTGTGGATTGGCAAATCTAAGTCAGGAGGGTTTGAACTACTCCCTCAGGTTATTCTTTCTGTCTATTTTATTAAAAATATGTTTTTGTTATTAGAGTAAAAAGAAATTGAAAGCTAATAGATTTGACTCTTCTATCCACAATAAACCTCTGGATGGATACTTAATGAGAATGTGTATATCTGGGATAATCAAACAAAGCAGATCCCTAACCAACATAGGTTAGTGAGACAGGAAATCCCACATTTCTTACTCAGACACAATTTCCATAAAAACAAAAGTTTTTGTTATACTATAACATAGTCAACTCACATTCTCTGTCAAAGGTACAAGATACACATTCATTCTGAGTCAGTATGGTCAACCCTCTCCTGTCACTTTTATTATCAAAGCTCACACTGCAGCTTCACTGGTTTCTTTAGGATTCCTACTCTATGTTTACAAGGAATTAGCTTTTTGTAGCCAAATCAGTAATAAATTCTGTTAATAATGTTATTAGGAAAGTAGGGCAACCCACATGACAGATTCTTCTGACGCCAAAATAGCGCATATTCTAAATTGCCATTTAAAGTCCATGGGGTAAGATGGTCAATAAGAGTATTTAAAAAAAAAAAAAAACAAAAAAAACCACTCAAAACTCAAGTCACAAAGTACCATACTAAAAAGAAGAAAAAATAAATGAAGAAAAAAATTACCCCTCAAAGCAGGGCCTACAACAGAATATTCACTGTATTTACATGGCTCTTCTGGTATGGCTTAAAATTTTTGCTGAGAAATTAATGACATATTTAATTCATTATATTTTCATTATATTTTCAAAATAATTTATGACTCTCTGCAAGGCATAAAGGAACAGATTGACACCCATATATAAAGCAGACTCATGGCATCACTACTGCACAGCGTGCAAATCTAAAGAAATGTTTTTGCCCCTGTGACTGCCTGGGAGCCACTAGGAAGAGTCTTTGCCTGCTTTAGCATCATCTGAAGATGAACTGCTGTGGGGTTAATTGCAATAAATATGTACTTTCTCCCTCTCTAAGAAACATTTACTCAGCATTTCAGACTAGGGAATGTGAAGGACGAAGTTGAGCCCGTGCATCTGCTTTGTGCTGAGTGCTGTCCCACATAATTATTTTGGGGAGTGCGAGTGAAGAGATAGATCTGGTATTACGTTTTTCTTCTCCAGACATGTAGATTACACCATTTCTGGAACTGCTCTCTGTTTATCTCTTACTTTGCCATGAAAACCAAGGAAGCACTCACTTTTACAATGGCATAAAACTGAACCTATGTATAACCTGAATTAAAAACTGCACTAAGCAAAACTTGTCAAGTTTCTTATTAAGAAATATTTTTTTATTTACCAAATTTGATTGCACATGCAAGCTTTACTTAACTAGTTTATTATTTTGATTGCATACCTCCAAAATATGTTTTCAACTAACGTAATTGTGTTAATTTACATCTTGAAAGGGCACCTTTGCAAAACTGAGCATTTTATCAAGGTTATTTCTGCTGAATCAAATGAAATTCACACACAGAGTTGTAATAATTGCCTTCAATATTTAGCATTGACTAGGGAAAGAAAAAAAATAAAATGTTCAAATCTTCTTATCATAGTACAATTTTAAAAATTGAATATATAATGGATTTCCATTGAAATAAATATAAAAATAAATTATTTCTGGCTGTCAGGGGATTCCTGAAAACAAGACCTGAACAAACAAGATGTGATACAGACAGAACCCTTTCCCTTATTCTAGGGATAGTAACAGATAAAGTGTCCTAGTCAACAGTTGATCAAGCGGTGGCTGTTCAATAGAAAGTTTAACAATGTATTGCATAGCCCTTGCCTTGAGTTTACTCCAGGTGATTTTGTACCCTTTTACTTAAATCAGTGGCCAAACCTGTATTTGTTGCATTTTTTTCTAAGAGGGTTTTATTTGCAAGTGAGTACACAAAGGCTTCCTTTGTTTCAGTGGAAATGAGCTTAATGCAATTTTTTTTTTTCTTCTTTCAAATTAGGACATACTACATCAAGGTAAACTGATTTTTCATCAGTAAAATTCAAATTTTAGATCACATAACTTTAAATACTAGAAAATAGAATAAACAGTTCATCCAAGTGGCTTTTTAACCTACGCAACTCTAAAGGACTTCTGATTAATGACTGCAGCCAGCTAACCCACTATCCACAATCTTGTTCCCCCTGAGCTTCATGCACTCCTGAGAAGAGCAAACACCACATAGTGTGTATGATCCCTTCTCAGATCTTGTTCATACATATGCCTCTGTGTAAGAGAACCATGGCACTTACACTTCTTTTTGGGTCTCTAGACTCTGCAGAACTGAGGTAGGAGAAGAATGTCATATAGAGGGTAATACTGTTACATCACCTCATTTGTTGGCTTCTGCAAATGAGAGAGGAGGCTTGCTTAAACTAGAAATGATATTGTAGGCACTCATCCAATAATATGCAGATTAAATAATCTGTTATACACAAAACTGGAATGAAATATCCAGATTAAGAGCACTGAAAGATCCCTCTGGATATATTCACAGGTGGCTAGTTTAATTATGTGGAATCTCATCTATTAATTACATTATTCCAAACCTGATGAATTGTGTCCCAGTAATGCTGATATACTTAATATTACAAAAAATGGGGATGTAACAGCCTGCCTTGTTATCACTGTGTATGTTGTCACAGCTTCACAGTGAACTGTGACTGAGATGTATTAGTAGGTTAAAAGGGCAAAGCTTTTCAATTTTTAAAACTTCTAGAAAATGGATGACATTCAAAGAAAAGCTTACTCTTAGCAGGGAACCAAAGGAAGGGGTATTATTTTTTATATATATTCTTAAAGAGGGGTAAAAGGAAACAAAAAAATGCAGACACTGTTATTAAAAGGCTCTACATCATGCCAGGCTTCTTCTATATGTTTATTGTGTACAATTTACTGCTTAAATCCCTTATAAAGCTCACACAATGATTTGGATAGAACCAGAAAGAAAACTGCTGTCTTTTTCTTCCTGGAGTGGCAGAGGTTGGGCCAGAGGTGAGATTTCAATGAATTACACTCGTAAGTGTCTATCAATTATTGATAACAGTATAGTTAGATGCATTATTTTATCTCAAATTAGAGCCATGCAATTGGGTATTCACAGGAGCTCTCTCCAGCAGCTTTATGCAAGTGATGGCAGCTGAATGAGGTTGGACCTGACTACCTCTTCTTTAAAGAAACAGATAATCAAGTATCTCCCAATCATCTGTCCTCTCCTTTTGTTCCCCCTCCTTTTCAAAAGGTTAACACTTGAATGCTTTAAAAATCTGAGTAATAAGAAAAAGAGTGTGATGATCTGCTAAACTTTCTAACCTTTATTACTCTCGAAGACATTTTTACTATTTAATGTTCCACAATAACTTTGTTAATGTTCAATATTTTTCCATTTAGGAGAGCCCAGTCTACTTGCCCCCTGTGGCAAGATGAAGACTTGGGTTAGTAATGCAATCAATAAACACTGCAATAATTAGTAAGATTAGTAAGTTTCTTGCAAAGGGGCTAAGGGAGAAAGCTTACTACATATTTCTACTTCAAAATTTTTTTCTCAATTACATCACATTTTCCACTCTTGCATATGTTTCTAGCATACATAAAAAGGATGACGTGTCCTTTGACAGTCAATGCGCCTTGGGCTGAATTCCAGAGGGTATCAGTTTGGTCCTAGAGTCCCTGGAAAACCTTTGTATATCTTTGTATACCTGTTTCACTAGCCTTGAAGACTTCATCTGAGCTCTTATATGTTAATGGACTGTGAGAGAGCAACTATAAACAAACATAGAGCTAACGATGTAAATATAACTGAAATTTAAATTCTCTTCCTTAATTTTGCAAAACTTTCTAGGGTGTTAAAGCACAAACTATTATTTTAAAGACAAATCCAGGCCTCTTAAGACAACACTAAAACTAGAGATAAGGCAGGACATCAGGGATCTGTAAGCATTTCCTCTTTTAATTTGGAGTGGAAGCTGGATCTCTATAAACCATCTACTTTCAACATGGCAATATTTCCTATGTAAGGAAGGCCAGTACACAGAGTTGTAACAGGATTTCTACACTTACTTGCACCTATAGGTCCTTCTTTTAAACTGTGAAAAACTTGCCATATATAGAAGTTGATGAGAGACCATCATGCTTCTTCAATAATATCTCAGTTGTGGTATTTTATGGGTGGCCTTGTGTTAAGAATCCATTGGACAGGATTGGACATGATAATCCTGCTGTCTCTATGCTGTTTGTTTTTTACCTATAAAAGTCAAAAGTCCCAAGAGAAAAGCTTGCCAGGCACCTCATCAAGCTCTGGATTCTGGAAACCCAGGATGAAAACATATCCTCAGAACGCCCCAGTTGCATCACCTTTTCCCACAGCGTAAAACAAAGGACTTGTACCTAATGACTGCTACCTTGAAGACTTGTGTAGGTCTGAGAAATTTTGGAAAATTACATTTTTTTCTGGATGCACTGTGAGCATGTCTTGTTCAACCAAAAATATCTAGAGTTGTTATGTAAAATGTCATTCAAAGTAGCTATTTACCATCATGATTGTTGTGAATCATCTATTTAGGAAGGGAGAACTATTGTCAATTGTTTCTAAATTGTTGGCCTATAGGCTTACAGAGCCATTATTGATAAATTTCTGGGTAAGAGCACTGGTTAATCTTTGTCATATGATTTACTTTACACAATAAGAAAGATTTGTTAATATCCAACGATGATAAAAAAAAAATCTTAACAATATTAAAAATATATTTTATAAATACCTTCATGACTGAGTATATAATATTAATCTACTACTGTTAAATCAGTCAGTATTGCATCCCATTTTGTAAATGACTGAGTATTTGTCCTTTTCTGTATGTATATTTAGCACACTACAAAAAATATTCTTTTACTTCTTTCATAATGGTAATAAAACGAACCTGATTACTTTTTACTTGTCCATAAAACATGTCCCCACAACAACCTGAAGCTCATTAGGCCAGTATATCAAATATACATATGGAACTGTGCACGCAAAGTAAGGCTTACTGGAAGTATGTACAAATTAGATGATTGCAATATTTAATAACTCAGAGAATCCTTGTTAATGTAACACTTTTTTCCTGCATTCAGTTACTTGAAATTGAAGTGATTTCTAGCTAGAACATGCTGGGTTTTTAATGTTTAAATCAGCCTTCCTTTATCAACACACAGATCATAACTGCTGTAATGGAACATCTCAGATCTTGAAAGTTTGAACACACTGATGTAATACTAAGAAAACAGTTTTTATTCTTTAGCATAAGATTAATTTCAAGGTTGATGCAAACAAAAACAAAATACCAGACAATATACTTTCCCCTCTTCCCTAGAATAAGACTTCATTGAGCTATAGAAAAAAAAATCTCAATCTTATTAAAAGTGAAAAAATTGGAACATTTAAAGACATTTTAAATGATCTTAGGCTGTACAGTTTCCTCCTTGGGTTAGGCCAGGAAGTTAGTTTTAAGAAGAACTGAATACTACACGGATCCTAAGCAAAGGAAATTGGCTTCAATGTTTTAAAATGTAAGGTCAGTGGATATTGCACTGATTCAATGTGATAGACACAAGACCTGATTGTTTAGATGTGAACCACTCATTTTACATTCATTGCTATTTCTCCATTGTCTTTATTGGAGTCTAGAGTCACCAAAAAAATCACTCTGTGTCCTCAATAGTAACTGCATTTAGTTTTGCTTAAAATAGAGAATTAATCACTGCCAGTATATATATATTTTTTTTCTCTGACAGTGCTTAAAGTTTGCAGTGAAATTAGAAAATGATTGTTAATTTACACATACAAGATAATTTTATGTGACTTAAGAAAGATTAAATGGAACAATCAGGAGTGACAGTGGAAGAAATTAAATCAGGATATGAATGAGAGCTGTTTTATACTGTAGGTGTTCCTGCAAAACCTAATGCTAATACTTAAACTCACCAGTTAATCACTTCCCATACTCTTTTTCAAATATTAACCTTTTAAAAAGTTGAATTAGCTTAAGAATAACTTGATATATTATTAGGACTCATTTAAAAAGTCCATACTGAAAAAGAATGGTTCTCTTTTTAAACAGTTTTTAATTATTACGAGGCTTATATGAAGAGGAAAATATATTTTAACAAGCATCCACACAAGTGGTCTGATTATGTTATTCTAATCTGCAAACCTAATTATCACCTTCTTATGGAGTACAAGGAACAGCTTTAGAAGAAAATTAATGTATCCTATCAGTGGGACAGTTTGTCACTTTATTAAATAATCATCTTCTTTGCAAATAAAATTGTTAGAGGCTTCATTGTATTAAGGAAAAAATAAAACCCCTCACACCATTACATATTAAAATTAACTTCCCACCGTTTCTTTAATGGTCTATTAAGCCTTCACTGTGGTGGATTATGAAGTACAAATGAGGATATCAACTGTTTCTAAAACGGTAAGAAACAAATATGTTCTATGTGCATTTTTTTATTAAGGTGAGGTATAACTTAGCAAACATTTAAACCATTTTCACTAGTTTCCAATGTAGAAAGTGTATGTTAAACCCAAAGTAGATAAGGTAATTTATTTTTTCTCTTCTTGATCTCAGTCATAAGCTGTGGGACAAAACGAACATCTCTCTATGTGTAGCTCTTCTTATGTAAAACTGACAATTAATATTCTATATTGCAACCTAGAAGACAAAACCAAGCCAAACATAATCTGAAGTGCTGCCAAGGATGCCCCTGGAACAAGTCTTTAGACTGACCTATGTCACAAAAAGTAGGAATCTTGACAGAAATACTTAATACATAATTATTTAAAATATCATTCTACCTAAGACTGAAATTTGGTCCCCATATTTTCAAAGATTTTTTGTAAAGGAAATGCAGAATGTCACAGCTGGTAAATACATACAGGAATCCATCTTGCAAACCAATAGAGGGTCGTACTGTCTGCCCTGTAATGAAGAAATCCTATTGGGCTCACCAGTAACTAAAGACTTTCTTTTACTGGTCACTATGGTAAAAAAATATGGTGCAAGTTGTTACCTTTGAGTTTTCTCCCCTCTCAGGATACATGTTATGACTTCCGTGTAGAGGTAACCTGGATTATTTTTAGCTATCTTTGATTAGGCTGTATTATGCAGTGAAATAAAAAAAAAAAACCCTACACATAATGAAGCCAATTTTAATAGAATTTTCATCTAGAAAGAGTTGTTAGCTAACAGATGGAATATCAGCTTAAAGCTACATATAAAAGCATGCTTAGCTACCCTTTATTAACTATCTCTGGTGAGTCATCACCTGGGACTTAGGAAACACAGTTTGTGTGTACCATATTTGCATTAAAGGTATAAATTAATATCCAAATCTCAGGCAACTGCTCTTACCTCTGCAATTCTAGCCACAGTTTTCATTGTTACCTACTGAAGTTGTCACCCTGGTAGCAGGACAGCATAACCATCATCCTAGCCCCTTGGATGAGCCTATACTGTTCAGGTGCTCTGTTTCTTTTAAATGAACATTCACCACTTAACAAACAAAGAAACAAAACCCCAAGCTGTCTGTCACAAGACAACTTGTACTTTACTTAAGCAGCACAGAGGGAGAAGGTGAGTCTTAATCAGGGGTTTGCAGCTGGGACTGTCTCATTTCAAGCAAGCACTTCAGCTCTCAGTGTAGCAGCAACTGCAAGAGAGGCAAAGTTCCCTTTCTGTCATGAGGGCAGGTTCTGATTTTTTCACATCAGGGAAACTATTTCCTGCTCAGCACTATCTCTGAGGAACCTTTACTAACTCCATATTTTTTCCTTCATCCAGAAAGCAGGATACTTTGCTCTCATGGGCAATATAGAATTTCATAAGGTTAAGATCTATAAAGATACTGATTTTCCTTAAGTATTATCTGATACTGTTAAGAGTTCACCTCCTGTGGCTTGTGGGTAAGATATATCCAGCCATAAAAATTGTTCAATATTCTGTGATATTATACATGGACATTACCAATAGTCTGTAAAATAAGACAGTCTGAAATATTGGACGTTACTTAATTTTAATGTACAAGACAGTACCTGAGTTAATGAAACAAGCCATGAAGTCATTGTTTTATAGTAAACTCCATCTCTGCATTTTTTGACTTACAACTGTAAAGAGCAAAAGCATGTCTTGTGACAAAAGGTGAAAAATATAAAAGCTCAGACAGATCAGGAGTTCAGTGATACACTGTCTGACATTGCCAGGCAACAGGTCTGTGCTTATTCCCAAATCTAAATTCTTGGACAACAGAATAAGATAATATTCACAGTTAGGTATGTCAGAGTGCTTTCAAAAAAAAAGCCCCATAAAAGTAATTAATTCTAGAAAAAATGGATAGCAGTTACTTAGTCTGCAGTGGCATTGATACTTTGCTTCATGCTTCTTTACAGACTTTCATGAGGAAAATCACTTCTCTAAATCTTAATGTCACTTTCCCATTTTTTTAGCATGCATTGGGCTTTTATTTCCATATGCTTTCAAAAGGGATTGCACCTCCAGAAGCTCTCACAGACTTCTCACTGTGCATCAAAATCTTGGCACAGAAACTGAATATATCCTTTTCCAAGCTACAGGTTTTAGTGTGCTACCAGTTCACTGCATTAAATGGCCATACTTATGGTTTTATTACTTAACTTTACATTGTCAAAGAGTATTCAAGTAGAAGTGTACAGCACATGCAGCTTTACACCACGTTATTTCACAGAGAATAAAAGAAGATAGACAATATACAATACAGGACTCAGACAAAATTAATAAATAGACAAAACAAAGCAACACTTAGGACTTCAAGTGTCAGACATGGCTGAAAAGCACTTTCCTCTTTCTCTGCCAGCTTCTCCCTTTCCCTTTTTATTAAAATACTAAACCATGAGCATTAAGAAGCTCTTAATTTAGCTTTATAATAAAAATTGAAATCCTTCTTAACCAAGAGTATAGTATTGTTGAAATCTGTATCCTTGATTATTTTATAAGGTGAAGGAACAAAGTTAAGTCAAGAAAGGTAAGGAAAAAAGGAGTCAAGTCAGAAAGAGAAGCAAGAGAAGTCCTAAAATGCCAGAGGAAGGAAAAGATGAGTGTGCCTTATAGCAAGAATAAATTTGTAAGTTAAAATTTAATCTCAAAGACTTCCTTCACTTGAGACAGCTAAAATACATTTTGTAAGGACTAAGAAGCTGGTATAATATAGGAGACTAGGGAACACTGGCTTGTGATTCAGTGTACTCAACCAGTGCACACATTTTATCCAACACTTCTGCCACATCTCCATTTTGTAATGGAACACGCTTCCAGGACAGCAGAGCTGGTGCCAACTCAGATGGCCCTCAAAGTAGAAGCAAAACAGCCATAGTGATGTTGCCTTGTCCTTTAGTACTTTAAATCTACCCTAAACATCAGAAGAACACGTGGTCTTGTGCTTCATGCAGACCTTGCAGTGCCATCCAGCTCAGAAGTAGTTCACTACACAGGTCAGCTGTGACTGTCCATGAATCATTTTGAGAAACTGTCAGAATCAGTGAAGGTTCAGGGTAGCCCTGATGGGCATCTTCTTTCTGTACCTCTAAGCAGTTCTGTCTTTGGCAGTGTTTGCTGTGTCTAATATGTCTCTCTGACAGGGACTGTTCTGCACCATGCCTATATTCCCTCATTCTAAATTTTAGTGTCATTGGGCATTGTAGGTTGTTAAGGAAATTACTCAGTCTGACCATTCATGAGACTCTCTGGCAGTCACATTTCCAACACCAGATACTGCCACTGCTGGGACCAAAGTCCCTTCAGAGACAGCAGCTCCAGTGAGCTGACAGGTGCCTGCTTCACTCCACACCCCACTCACACGTGGTTAGACCAGGCTTCCCCACCAATTCAGCTCTAGGTTTCCCACAGCAGAGTCTCAGATGCCTCATTCTATAATGCAATTTATTCATACTGCAGTAACAGAGAGGCAAGTCAAGCTGGTTCCTCTGAGGAGGGACCCCCAACAAAGCAACAACCCCTGGGCTTGTATAACCTCCCAGTCCAAGCATATGCAAATCTCTTCCTCCTGAATATTTGTCTCCTGCTGTGACTCCCAATCTTCGTTCACCTGGCTAGCACCACAGGTCTTCATGCCCTTTGTCATAAAAAGGGTTGGCAGTTCATGGCTTATTGTCTCCTGCTGCTGCTATCCTATTCTAGACTTAACAGAAGCAGCTGGGAATCTCTCGTTCTGGCATGCAGATACTCACATACGGCACATAAACCATTGCCTTTGCAGCAGAAGCATCCAGGTTTCATGATACTTATTTTGCTTGTGTGGCTAAAGTAGTGGATAAATATTGTTAATAATTTAAGCAATATAGTAAAAAGTTAGTATTTCACCAGACTTTAAATAATACAGAACTGCCTCTTCACCTGGCAACCTCATGACAGTCAAATTCCCACCTGTTTACTTGTTTTCTGTGTTTCTGCTGTAGCTGTGAAAGATGACATTTGCATTTGCATTGTAGGCCTGCTCCTATTTTGCTGTTTAGTGACTAAAACACTTTCCAAGTAAAGGAGTGTATCTGATTAGAAGGGCGACTTGAACCCCAAACTCCCTCTTCCTGGCTGACTGCCCTCACTATGATGCCAGTGTGAAAAACAGCCCCATGGCTGCAGTGTCCTGGCTGCTGTGCAGCTTTCCTTCTGCAAGGTTTCTTTGGATAAGCCATACTTAGTTAGGTCAATCCACTCAGGTTTAATTAGAAAAGCCCACAACAATTTGTCAATTAAATGTATGTTCCCAAATCACTTTCACTGCAGATTTACACTACAATTCTCTATGAAATCAAAGCAGCTAAACATATTGAAGATTTCATTCAGTGTGAATAGTCAGCTGCCTCATATCAGCAAGAAGAACATATTTCTTTGATTAACACTTTTTTCTTTCTTTGAACATCAACAAAATCTTGATAAAAACCCTAGATTGACAACTTAACACAGCCTTCAAGGCTTTACTATCAAACTCCAAATCACTTAAGAAGCTTCTGCTATTTCTGCTGTTACTATAGTTATTAATATATCACCACAACTAAAAGAAAAATTCCAAGAAGTATTTTAGCTCATAAAAAAAAAAATCAATGCTGCCCTTGTTTTTTATATATTGTGAGCACAGATACACTAACCACAGAGAAAGTTCTCCAGTTGGCCATTACACTCCCAAATCACAAGTTACTGTTCCAAAGAGCATTCGATGCCTTTAGACATCTTCATAATTGGCTCGGAAATAGCATGCTGCAAGAAAGGTTAACAGACCTTGCTGTCCCTCATATGGACAAATCTTTATTAAAAACAGTGTAACTGAAAGGTTCTCAAGAATCAGGAAACCATATTACTTGCAGTTGTTCCCTAAGTCTAATTTGAACAACAACAAAAAAAAAAGGCAAAACAAACAACTTCTTCCTCTGACTATTATATTAAAATCCTAGGTAGCTTTTAATACATCTTCCTATGACGTGTATTCAAGTGATACTCTGGTCCTGAATTTTAGCTCATCAGAAGAAAAAAAATAACCTAAGGTCAATATTATTTTAAAAATTAATAATAATTTATTAACCTAAGGAACAGTGTTAATTCCTGCCATAACTAAGTTGACTTACAGGGATTGAAACTGGATAGAATTGAAAACTTTCCAAGCTTAATAAATTCCAAGCAACTACTAGATAACAGTTGTTATGTCCAATGATTTTCTCCTTTTCCTGTTGTGGTCCATTTTATGCCATGGCATGCAAACATTACAGAAACATCAAGCTCATTCTCCCAATTTCTGATCAGTAAGGAATTCAGAAATCTGTAACTCCTGACTTTAAAACTCTGAGAATCAATACCAAAATTACATTGTTCTCCACATGTTTCTTTGCCCATCTTGTATCCTATCTTGGTAGTTTCCCCATAAAGTACTCCTGGATATTTTGAGCTGGAAGGAGCCAGGGGTATACTGATCCCTTAGCCAACAATCTGCCACATGCCTCATTGATCTGAACCCTTTTACCCAAACCAGAGCTGAACATTAGAGAGCACTCGAGACAAATAATACATATACAATGTGTATTTCCTGAAGAGCAAAGAGAGGGCTAATTGAACATGAACTACTTTTGTTTGAGCAATCTGGCAAATTTTTTTAATTCCCACAATTTCTCTGTGTGACAAAAGGAAAAGGTGAGAGCAGGGTCCTAATGCCCTACACAATGGTGAGAGAAAATGACTATCCATTAATCTTCCACTTCATAAGCAGATGTAGATCAATAGTTGCCAATCATTCAGCAATAGAATTGTAAGAGAAGCCAGAGAGGAATTCCTTCAGTGCCATGACAGCACACAGAAATATCCTAAAATGAGTAAGCCTGTCTTAGGAATGGCAAGAATGTAAGAAATTATATGACTTAGTCTCAAAGGCATAAATGACCAAAATAGTATTCCCAAAACACATCAGAACTTCTGTTAGGCAGACTATGAAGCATCATGGGGGAAAGATGGACAATATAACTCTAAACAAATTTTATCTCTTAGATAAACATGGCTTCAATAGTAGTAGTGTCACATATCAGAATAAGCAACAGCCATTCCCTTTAAATCACCAAGTCAGCCAATACATTTTTCTGGTGATGTTTTTTGCTTTGTGCTTTTTTCTAAAAATGTATTTAAAATTTGTTTCACAAACACACACATACACACACACACACACACACACATACACACACAAAGACACTGAAAAAAATAATATTTTGGCTATCGTTACATAACACAAAATAAAAAAATATCTAAAAAGAAAAAGCAAATATGAAAGAATGAAAACATAAATTTGGTTATATCAATGCTAAAGACATCTTCAATACTAAGACAAATACTTCTCAATTTTGATTATATACTTGTGTCCTTATCAGGTGAAATAAAAAGAAGTAGTAGTCTGTATTATTTTACAAGTAAAATCAAACTCCAAAATTATTCTGAAGGCAACATTAGGACAATGCAGTTATAACAAAGGTACTGTTGTTCAGCTGCATCTATCATTCAATTTTCATAAAAATGCATTACGTGAATTGCTCTGTGATATTAAAAACAAATATTTTCAAAACATTTTCTTTGGAAAAATAAATCCTATGTTAATAAAATGAAGATATAAATTGGAAGAGAATAAGAATTTTAACTGAGAGAGATCTGATTGATTGATCTTATTTTCTGAGATACACAAATTATACTTTACTTCATACTACAAGTTTGGAAATACCTCTAGCTTTGCACATTTCTTAGAAAGGGCTATGCAATCTATTGCAATAAAAATAAGGAACTTGGAATCAGATCAGAAAACAGTCAAAATACTTACATGAAAACACACAGACATGAGCCAGGCAAACTACTTTCAAATGGGATAATGAGGCAAATGGAAAATGTTATCTGAAATTACGGAGATGTTGACACAGGTTCTTCATTTGATATATTAAGTACTTAAAATCGCTTCAGTTATATAATTAATAAGATAAGAATTTTGGCTACTTAATCAGGAACTGACATATTGGCTGAAAGCATTACTTTTCAGGTAATCTATTAAAAGTGAATTCTGAACAGTAGTACAAAGGGTTAGGAAGGACTGGCTACATTCTTCAAAATTTTCTTCCCAATTACATAAATTTGTCTAATATGATGCAAACCAATTCGCAATTTCAGAGTGTAGAGTTGGAATCTGGAGTATATTAATCACAAGATTCAGGATCGGATGCAAATCTAAGAACCAATTTCTTGTGAGTTAAAGGAGAAGGCAAGTAAAAGCACATGCTGTATATTGTGTCAGTCTTTGCTGTACTAAAGGAGTATTTGGGTTCTCCTCATTATCTATGTGTACTGTAGTAGGGGTTTAATTACCGGAATTAAAGGATTAAAAAAAAAAGCCCCATAAAGCACCCACAGTTCAGAGAAAAGGTTTTCATTGTTCTGATTAAATTTTAATTTCTTTGTACTAAAGAGTATTGTGTTTATGTTTATTAAATAGGAAGTGTAAAAATTATCCCTTAACAATTAATTTTGTTGCTTTTAATGGATTGGATATTGTCAATCATATTATATATAGGTGCATTGTGGCCACTTAGCAATATGGACTGGATTTTGAAAGAAGGTTTTGTTGGGTTTGTGACATATATTAGAAAGGGCTGCTGCTGAACTGTTTATAAAACCCAGCATCTGTTGTAAACATGAATTATAGCCACATCAAACTTACATAAAGATTTGCCATTTGCTTCTGAGATTTGAAAATTAATTCATTCAAAATGAAGCTTGAAGCTGCAAATCCACGTTAGTGTTCATTAGTTCTGATTATAATCCCTCTCAAAAAAAAAAAAAGCAGTATTTGATAAAACCCAATTTTATTACAAAGTGCTCTATTTAGTGTGCTCATGAAAATACAAAGAAAATAACCTTATTGATTTGTATAGAAATGCTTGACCATACTTCATCAACACGGAACAAATAGCAAGCTGTAGTTTAGCAGTTTTGTTACAGTGTTTTTCGCATCTACTATAGACTCCTCTCACATCTGAATTTACTACAAATTAAAGAAGTTAGAAAACTTTTTCTGTCATTGTGTATTCACAGTTATTTCAAATGGTGGGACTATACTGTGGAAGAGACCAAGATTTAATTCCTATGGAGTTACATTTGCCTTTAACGCATTGTAATAAAAGGCAGTAGTTTTAATTAATTAAGGAATGTGTAAAACATTCACTAGGCACTTCAATACATAGAAAAGGTTCAGTGACCTGCTCTGAGTAACAAAACATCATCTGCAATAAATTTCTTCACCAGCCTGACGCCAGTTGAAGAAAATTAGATTCTATTGACCTTGGGCTGTAGCATATGGATAGACATTTTGTAAATCAACAGTTTGTTACTTCCACAATGCATGCTGGGCCAATCCCTCTGTATGATTCTGCACCATAAACAGTTCTGTCTCCTGGAAATGCAATGATTTTAACCCTTTGACATTAACCCAAATACATTTTACTCGACAATTTCTAAAGAAACTATTTCTTTAAAAACTGGGTATCACTACATATCTTATAAACATAGAACTTTCTTAAAAGAAAAAAAAGACAACATTCCCATATCTTGTCAATAGTACTAGTATATATGTTAGTCATTTGTCTTTAAAAGTGCAGAATGGTGATCCTCCCCAATGGAAGTGCCCAATGAATGAGCAGCCCTTACCACTCTAACAGTACAAAATCTGATCCCAGTTTAGTCCTGCAGTAGTGAACTCAATAGCTGCAGACCCCAAGAATACAAACATAAATTCACTGCTCTGCTTATGGTCTGATACAGCACACTGCTTTCAGAGATGTACTTTGAAATCCCAGGGCATGCCCAGGACTTAAGGATTCCTGCTTAACATAAATTTTATACAGCACACTGCCTCTAGCCCTCATGAGTCTGAACCCAAGGTTCCCCAACCACACCAGCCTCCCAGACAGCTGCTATAGAATAATGTTTAGGAGAGTAAGAAGTCTCTCAAACAGAGGGCCTTAGCCCATTAACACTTTCTAGAAAACATGAAATCTTATATCAGAGAGAGGTGCAGATACTGCAGATGCAAACTACTGTGATTTTGCTCTCTAGACAGCAGATACAGGCTAAACCAGATTTGTGCTCCAACTATCTTCCTTTGTCCCAACTCAAGCACACATTATGTGCTTCAGGCATTATTTCTAAAGGTGGGCTACTACATGTTTGAAGTCTGGCAAAAGAACATGCTAGTTTGTTTTTTCTTTCTTTCTCTCTATAAACATTATAACCAAGAGCTAGGCAGAGTAGTAGTTTAACTACAAGACATCTCTTGCCTGTGGGAAAATATTTTGCACTCTATCACAAGTATTTTCACATTGCTTTGCTTCTTCTGATGACTACATTTGCAGCAATGCTGCCTGAGTTCAGAGGTACCGTTCCCTGCAGCCTTTTCCTTTTTTGAAAAGGAACCTGTGGGATCAGTGGGACAGGTAACAGATGCCTGCAATCTGGTCTCTCTGTGAGGCCAGTGTCTTCTTTTTAAGCATTTTCGTATCAGTCAAAACTAGGAAGAGAGGAGAAGTTGAAGGAGAAGCTGAAAGGCCTACAATTAAAGTTAGGAATTTGTGTTGATCCTTAGTATCTTCACTGAAAATGTGAGGTTGTGATTCAATCCAAGAGACTCCATCACCCAAACCGAAAAACTGGAAGAATAATGAAAATATCAAAACAGTTTTTTTCTTTTCAAAATGAAACATTTTGACTGTTGGATTCAAAGATGAAGCAAGTCAAATTTAAAACAAAGGCAAGCACATATGAGAATAGACCGTTTAATTCACCCCATCACAACTGATTTTGCTCTTAAACTGATTTTTTTCACTTTCAGTCACAAAACTTGAACTTCAATTCCAGTATTCAAGTGGAATAACTGTGTTATGGTTTCTTTGCTGTCAGGCAGGACTAGACATCCCTTACAATACAGCTTTTGAATACAGTAACAGGGTATGCATACCAGGATTTTTTTCCCTTTTTTTGAATGTTAGCCAAGATATGATGCTATAACATTGCATAGTGCAGTACTCAGGACACACGAAATAACTTGCTAATTTATCTGCCATTTCTCCTACCTTTTCTTGCTGTGGCCCTTCCTTATTCTCCTGGAGAACACTCGAACACGGTAAAATCAGTAATTTCTATTACTTAAAATCTTTCTTAGAGATTAAATGCATAGATATCAGCACAAAATAAAAGCATAATTAAACAAGTTGAGAGGGAGTCTCAAAAATATATGGTCAGGAATATGACAACTCAAGCTATTAGGAACTTTTTCTGCTTTAGTTTTCTTCATAAAAGATGGAAATAGAGTGATGTTTGGAAACTTCAAAGACAACATACTTAAGACTGTAAATGGAATTTATAAATTCTGCTTTAGTTTATTGAGACTAAGAAATATCTTTTATGCTATAGGATGCCAAAGAGTCAAATTAGTATGCCTAATTGAACTGAATATGGTTTTAGAAAAGCTAACATCAACTTGAATTATTTTTTTGTTGAACATATTCTTTGTTTCCTTGTGTATATTCCAGTCACATAACTCATACATCTGTTATTCCCAGCATCGAGCCTATGATGTTTACACAGATCTCCCTGTAGGGCATTTTGGACTAACTGAATCATTATTTCAACAGAATGTCCTAGTTTAATGATACTTTCACTTGAAATACTGCCTTTTGCAAGTTTTATCCCCACTGGCACTAACTCAGCCCTTCCACGCTTACATCGGAAAGTTTGACCCTACTCTTAAGCAGGAGATGCTGGGAAGGAAACTGATTTCCCAAACACAGGGTTGTGAGCACTTCAGACCTGTAGAGTGGGTAATGTGACAGCTGAGATTTTGGGGTTGATGAACACATTTAAATCTTAATGCAATGTCATTCCTGGTTTCTGATAATGTGTGCTAATGATCAAAAGATATAATTAAAATGACATATTAATATTCATTATTTTGACAGAGCTCAGGATGCTACTGCTGTGTTCTCACTTCCATTCTCTACTATTTAACCATCACCAGAATTCTTCTCTTCCAGACTTGGGTTTAGGAACAAGTAATGTATATTTTAAAATCACTGGTAGACATTTATGCTGAGCCTTATTTGGAAAACTATATGGAGCCATTCCATATCACAGCTTACAAGTATAACATTTTCAAGATATTAAGGCATGTATAAAGTATTTTTTAATTGAAAATTAAACTTCTGAACACAGATGACCCTTTTGACAAAGGAACGTGATTTCAATTTCTTAAGAAACTCAAATAACCAGGTGCTTCATTGCAAAGGAAACAATTGATAATGTGGATTTTTAGCGCATGAATATTGACACAAACTTAGATTCTCCAAAGACTTATATGTCCAACTATCTCTAGACAATTTAGAAACCTACACCTTAATTTATTTCTTTTTATTTTTAATAAGTCATGTATACTATTATATGTATACTATACATGTATTACTATACATGTAATACTAAGTGTTTATGTCCAGAATCTGTGAATACACTGTGAATATGTCACAGTTCCCAAGACCTAGTTCCAAAGAATGCCACAACATTGGCTAACAGTCATTAAAAAAAGCCATTCTAAGTGTTGCAATATTCTCTCACCTTCATTTTGAGAAGAAAAACAGTGCAAGAAGATTTTGCTTCCACACAAGTAGAATGTGTCAGGATGTGTTTTCCTATTAGTATGCTCTATTTACACATGAACTTTGGGGTCAGAGTGGCAAGGAATGTCCTCAGGAATTTGAGGATGATTACCAGGATTTAATGTAAAAGATTCTCTAACTCCAAACTTAACTAAATTACTTCACTGAAGCAAATACCTGTGGATTCCAAAAGATCTCTGCACACAATACAAACTTAAAGTTTCTCTTCAGTAAGGAAAATTTTTGTATATTCATTTTTCAGAGTAGAACCTCAGTGCAACGACCTGCTCTGAATGATAGCTGTGGAAGTTAAAATGTTGGAAAATTAGGCAAGAGGAAACTAACATAAAAGCAAAAAAGAATTACTTTTTTTAAATCACAAGAGATATGCCCATATGACAGTGTAGGATTTTCAAATGAGTAATGTAGGGTTTTCAAAGGAGCAGGTGCTGTTAACTACAGAGCCCACTATGAATCAGACTTGAGTTGGACTTGCTGAGCCTAAATAATTTAGATTGCATAGAAAATTCTACATTCTGTTGAATTAAGTTTTGGGGCTTAGCAGACAACTGAAAAAGGGGTTTCTTTTCACACATTCCAGGAAAATGCTGCTGCAACATATTATGGACTTATTTCTCCACGCAAATAAGTGGTAGCGAAAAGATTTGTGAACTAACATCATCTGGAAAATTCTATTGAACAGAAATAGAAATCCACTTTTTTTTCTCACTAGACAAAAGAAAACACATTTTACAATATCAGTTTCTATTATACTTTGCTCGAGTCTTTATACTGTTTTTTAGAAAGGCATAACCTTTCTGAATAATTTTTAAATACCTAGAGAATCATTTCTTTTTTTCAAGTTCTTTCAATATCACAGTACCAAAGTACATAGGGACTACGACTATATATTTTTGTAATTAATTTCCTAAAGATAATGTTAGAAATATCAGGTTCCTTAAAATATAGATGAATTTCAAGGTGAGTCTGCTAGCAGATGTTATTAATGGCATATGATTTATTGTGACATGAAATCTGATCTGAAACTCATGTTATTAGCCGAGCTTTTTACAAATTATAATTGCCAACTGCTGAAAATATGCAGAAAGACCACTGATAAACTAGCTTCATCTTCAGGGCCTAGAATATCATCATTTGCTAAAAGTCCAGTATCTCTAGACCTGCTGGTAGGGTACAGTACCTAGGGATCCATAGATCAGGCTTGAGTTCAGATCTTATCCTACTATAATTCTTTCAGAATGAGAAGCATCAGAGCTAGGAAAAGGAGGTCACAGAAAACAAATACATATTGTGTTACTTGAAATATACACTTGGGTTCAGAGTATGCCATTGCATAGATGCTAAACAGATTGAGTGTTTCAGAAAAAAAAGCCCCCATTCTGACTGTTAGCTATAAAATATATACTTTTAATGTAAAAACAGTAAGCAAGATAATGTTCAAACATATTTGAACATCATTCTGTACAGCTCTTAGATGAGAACACAAACAGCATATTTTATCATCCTAAAGTCTACAAAGATCTGCATCTACAGAAGACTTTCCAGGTCACCCTCATGGAAAACTAAACAGTCTATGGTTGGGGTCACAGTGAAAAAACATTTCTGTTAGTAATTATTTCTAGACATTCTCTGTTTATCCCAAATAATGTTGTATTTTACTTTTCTCTCCCCATGTGTCTTTAAATGCTAATTAAAGTTTCTGAAATGTTGCTTTTAACCACCACAACTTACTTGCTAAATTACCTAAATAAGAAGAAACAAATATAAACATTGCATTATGAATGTTATCTACTCAACAAACCAGATAATTGAATTTACAGTAAATGTAATACATTTTTAATCTCCAGAAAAGCTTTGCAATAGCACTGAAGATTCAAAAAGCAACACAAGAAACAGATGCAAAGTCTCACTCCTGACTTTTTTTATAGAAACAAAGTTTCTTAATGATAAAAGCAGTTATGTGTAAAATGGCATTCACTTGCCCTTACTAAGAGTATATGTGGAAGAGCCCCCTGTCAATGTACTAGTGTGAGTGTGGGAATGAAACATAAGGATCACCATCTGCAGCTGTCTAAGAAGTGTTCTTCAGTGCCTAATGGCAAAGTGTCAGTTCAGGGATCCTCACAAACACAATGCATAATCTTGTCCATGCTAGTCTTACAAGGCAAACATTTCACCTGTGAGAACAGTTTATTTATAATGCTATTCATTTCAGCTGAAATACCAGATATGAAAAAGTTACACTACAAGCAGTCTGGAAGCCCATGCTTAATATAAAATGAACCAATTTCCTCTCTTTTATAAGAATCAATATTTTAAAGGATGTGCAAAACTTAACCCCTCACAGACCATATCTTAGTAACATGGAAAAATATTTTAATATGCAGGTATTTTTAGATTCTTACCTACTGTTGAACTTCTCTGGATGTTTTTCTCTCATGATATGGAATCTGTGGGCAATTGAAGCGTCCTAACAGGATGACAAGAAAAAGCACCATGAATGTATTGTGACAGGAAAATTGCAAAACAGAAGACTGAATCTGTAAAAAATGCATATCATTTGTAAGGTGCTTCATGAACTGTCATTTTCTACAACAGCAATACTCTTATCACTTAGAAAGCTTACAGGTACATTGTTCCCAGAATGGGATGTATCTGAACTTAATAATTTATTATTCTTGTTGCAGTCTGCATTACTTCTTTTTACAAATCAAACATGATAGTTTTCTGTAGTGAAGATGTCTTCAAATTTTATACCGCAAATAACATCCAGGTATAGTAAAGGTTCACTATAAGACCATTGACACAGTTGTGTCTTTTAGAAATACCAAATAAGCTATTTGAAATCCATTTCTTTAGTAAAAGTGAGTGACAGATTCAGCAAAGTTACTTTATATGCATACAAGTTGATATCTGCATATGACATTCAATAGCTTTCTCTAAAATTGGGTAGAAAATAGGAATAATTCCTAGAAGATTCCCCATTTGCTGTATGTCAGGATGTGAAATCATGTGGGGAAATATTGTTTAATATAAAAAAGAGATTTATTAATTAAATAAATTTAATCAATATTTTAAAATGTAGTAAATTATGTTAATAATATAATTGAAAAACATGTATGTGAAATGAAATAGCTGAATGATGTAAGTGTATAACATTTAGAAGAGAATCAACCCATTGTGCTGGTGGGAGTTGTTGAAAATAGAATAGCTGGAACTGATGTGCTAGAATCAGTTTTCAAAGTAGTTTTTGTATCTCCTTTGCAAGTATGAAGAGAATTTTTTCCTCAGTCCAGATCATGTAATATTTATTTCTCATACTAATCATTAAAACTTTACAAACTGGGAATTAATCTTTTATTTTTTATGTATGTATTAAAGGAGTTATGAGAGTATGAAATCCACCAACTCTTGAGTCTTGCAGGGGATAGTAAACACAGAGAAATCCATTTGTAATGTCTTTGTAATTATGTCCTAAAATTCCAGATATATATCAATATAAATATAAGAAGAGTTAGTTCAGTTAGTAAGAAATTTAAATTAATTCCAGTTTCCATGCAAATAGTATTTGAGAAAAACTACAAATAAAACTGTCACTATAACCAACTTTCATATATATGGGTCCCCACCCATTATTTACCAATTTAAAAGATTATGAAACTATAAAGGTTAAAACTTTGAAAGAAATATTAAATTCAGTATAAGCCTATATCTAGAAACATTTTAAATTATTTTCGAACAATGAGAATTAGAATTTGCAGGCAAAAAAACCCAAATAAAATAATTAAATAATTTATTAATGATTCCAAATATGACTAAAACTTTGGTTCAAAATAATTTATTTAAACCAATCAATGTTAATCTGAATAAAAAATAAGCAAGCATTTAATGCAATTATAAAGATACCCACTAATATAAACCATGGCTGCAACACTTTGTGTTTATAAAGGTTTTTATTTACTAGAACTTAAGCAGGGCATGCACCAGAGAACTGACTGGCCCAAGCTTCAAGGTTTGGTTTACTAATTCATGTGTGCTTTGAAAAGATAAATGTATGAACTTTAATACATACAAACCATTGAAGTCAAATTGTTCAGATAGATTAATAACATATAAATAAAATTATACAATTATGAATAAAAAGCAATACATAATTCATTAAATATCACACATACTATCTACATAAGGATGTCACACAGTATAAAGTTTTTAGGCAAAACTTGTGATCACTGATCAAATGAAATCAGTTAGTAGCAACATTAAATGTGCTGACTCCATTAAGGTACTCAATTTTTTTTATGATCTTGTTATGTAGTTTCAAAAGATGTACATAGTTTCCTGCTTTAGGCACATCACATACATCATGTATTTTTCTATTATATTTAAGGATTGAATTGTCATTCCACATTTCACTGTTCTGCAAGGAAATGACAGCAAAATTCCCAAGTGAATAGTGTTAGTAAAAAAATGCCTTATTGTTCTGTTCTGTCATCCAAACTGTCATCTGAAACTTTCAGTGCTGTATTCTCAAACTGCACTCACTGTTAATTTAAATTTATTTTTACGTGCAATTTTATAAGGCAAATATCCACAAGTATCCAGGTGATCCCACAGTTCTTGGAGACGGATGAAATAAAGCTGACAGTAAACCCTGAGACATCACACTTCTAAACAAAGCCTGCCAGCTGAACTAAAAAAAATAACTCTGTTAACTTTGGAAAGACCCATCATTCATACTTTATCCTGCATTAGATGTGCCGGCATTAGAAAAGTATATTTGTTAGCCAGTTTCATATGAAAAAGAAATGAAAGGACTATTGTTGTAGTTAACTGTTCATTTTCTACACACTGAAGCATAAGACAGACCCAAGACAAAATGAATAAAGGAGTAGTAGCATTTTTGACAGAAACTGGAAACACTAATCAAGGACTAACTGTCTAATGAATTAAATGAAAAGGCTAATGTGCTTACTCATGCATAACAAATGCAAGGCACAAACAAGCTAGGGATCAATGCCCACTGCAGATGGCAAACAGGCAGTTGTTTCCATGCAAGGTTGATTTGATCAAAATTTTCCCCTCCCTGAACACTTTCTGACTCCAAAATGAATCAACTAACTTAATGAGCAAAGAGGTAAAAAAAGTAATACACACAGCTAATTTTGACAGGCACAACACAAGACAGACACACACCAGGCCAATTTCACTAGAAAAAAATGCTGAAAAGCTACTTTTAGTGATGGAAACTGTAAACCAGAAGAGCAACTACACACAGATAAGCTCAAAAGTAGGGGAGCTGCTAAGGCTTCCTTCAGCTTATACTGTCCAACTATTCTTTATAACCTTTAATCAAATCCAAAGTAGAGTCCTTAGATTCCCTAGCACAGGGACCTCTTCCCAACCATAACTCCATGCTGTAAGAAAATCTGACACCAGCCCGTGCTGGCTGTGCATTAACAAAACAATCCTCTGCTTTAGGAGCAAAAAAAACATAAGAGAGAAAAAAATAAAACCAAAACCAACCAACCAACCAAAAAATCCACCCAAGAAACTAAGCTGAGTTTTCTGGTTTTCAGATGTCTATTCCTTTACTTGTTAAGACAGCAGCATATAAACTGGTATAAGTAAATTAAAAGCAATGGGAAGAACTGAAATTAATTGTGACTTGAGATTGAATAGGAGTACTGTCTCTTAAGAGCTGCTGGAATTACCAGATGCCATCCCTGAATCCTGAGGAACAACCATTAGAAGTTTCCTGGGTGAGGAGAGCAGAGAGTCCTTCATTGTGAGTTTTTTGGCTACATTTGAAACAGGATTAATTTCAGCAGACTTCATTCAGCCATTTCAAATAGAGGCATCTAGCTGAACCTGTTTAGACATACAATTGTTGCTGGACCAATGGAGAATTTCTTTCTTTTTTGTGTCAAAAGCCGTATTAAAATCACTTAATTAACTATACAGAAACAGAGCAATATTCACATGTATGGTAAATCAAATATAGTTTGCAAAATATGCTGACCTTTCCTGGTACCTGATATTGTGAATGGCCAGTAAAATATGAGAAATAATTTTTGCATTTTACTATAAAACTGTTGTGAAAGAGAAAATCCAGGATTCAGTAAAGCAAACTCATATGCTTCATGATATTACCTAGCAAAGTGAACAGGATTTTTAAAGAAAGATCATTTGACAGTCAGATACTAGTCTATAATTAATATAATCTCTGGAAATTATTAATTTTTATTAGTAAACTGATTTGCATTCTGGCATGAAATGAAATTTTCCAGCATTACTATATCTGAATCTGAGTATTTTCCAGTTTTACAAGTAACACACCATAAGTACATACTTAAACATACCCAAAATTTGTGAAATTTTTATTATTACTAATAATAATCTGAGGAGAAACAATGCTGTCAAGCCTGTTACAAGATGAAAGGAGGAGGAAAGTTTATGGCATCACTCTACTACGAAACTATCACCTTTCCCTTCATCCACATTTCAGCCACAGAGCTCATTTTATACCTATACTTGTAACACATTTCACCAAACCATCCAAGAATTGACATTTTTTTTCAGGAGCCATTTTGCATCAGAATCAATGTTGGGCACAAAGTAATGCTGAATACAGAGCATCTACAGCAGAACTAAGCAGCCAATTAGGCAATTTTGTGTTTCTGAGACAATTATACGAATGCTTGAGTTGTATGGTACTATTCTAAAATTCTGCATTTCTTTTTTAAGATACACAGTATTTTTAGTCATTTACATGTCATGACAACAGCCTACATGATAATTTTTCTTAACTAAATTCATAGTACCAATCTAATCTGAAAGAAATGACCACACCATGTGTTCTTCTGTATGCCTTTCTTGTTTAGATGGTTTCCACTCACTACTGTAGCATTTAGAAACAAGAGATGAAAGAATGAGTATTTGAAGAACAGAAAATGCAGTTTATCCCAGTTTAAATTCTACAAAATTGTACACGCTCTTAAAAAATGTACCTTTATATCACACAAGTATTCAACCAGGACATATATGTGATGAACATGCAGACATACACAGATATATGCACCCTTACATCTGAACCTGTTCAGGCTCTGAAGCTGGACTAGCCTTACACCTCACTCAGGTTTGTTTTAAATCCTGACAGTGAAGATAAGATAGAGAACAGACAGAGCATATCTGAATCTACACCTAGGAAATGGAAAAAATATTTTAATTGAACTAGGACATTTCTCAAAGTGACCTGCCAAGAAGAAAAGAAGCTTAAGTTGCTACACCTCTTTAATACCTTATGATTGACTTACACACATATATATTCATCTTTTTAATGGGTATTAGCATTACCGGAAAGCAATCTGAAGCAGTCTGTTCAGAGGAGTAACCTTATACATTGTGAATAACCTTATAGAAAGATTAATGCATTTAATATATGTCTATCTATAAGTTTGCTGTGATTAAAATTTCCATTAAATAATAATTTTTATGCTGGTGAACAAACAAATAACCAGTGTGCATCTTCTTTGGATACAAATGGTCTGATTATTCTTTTTTTCCTAAGATGCTTCTTTAATTAAGGCTTAATGGATCGACAAGGCTAGGAAGCTTAAGGGATAATTCAGCAACCTGTAATCTTTGGATCAGAATGCAAATCTAACCTGAACAACCAGTTTGCTCACATCAGTTATTAATGTGGTATAGTACAGATGTACAAAAAATATCACTGAAAATAGATGAAGAAAGTTTGCTGTGGTGGCTTAAAATAATTTCTAGATAATTATTTTTTAGAAATTATTTTCTAGATAAACAAACATCCTCACAACTATGCATTCTACTTTCTGTGCATATATATAAAATACAGAAAAACAGTACAACCTTAATTTTAGTATTTCCCACCCCATAATAACAATCTCAGATAAACAAATCATATTGAACCATTGAATGACCAAGTATAGAAAAAGGCAGTCAAGAAGCTTCAGGTTCTGCCTTGTTTGAATCAAGCTGTCAGTTCACATTTGACTCCCAGGTTTTTGATTAAATTACATTAATTAACCTGAGAGGGAAAGGGATTTAAAAAAAAAATTCATTAATACATTAGTTTTTGGTGAAACATTAGTTACTATAATTGCATTAGTTTCTGCTGATATTTTGAGCCGTTTTGGGTATAGATGAGAAAGATGGTAGTTTGAAAACATCAGAGCAAGAAGAGATTACAAGCACTTCTTAAAACAGCTTTACTAAAAGATACTGATAATTCACTTTCTTAAGAAAAAAATCTGAGAACAAAAATCTGAGAAACTTGCATTCCTGGCTTTTAAAGAAGAACACAGAAACTGTGAAGATAATGCTATTTATCTGTGATATTCTCTGATGGTCAAGTTTAAATACAGTTCAGCAGTACATGCATTGCTGAGTCAATCGACAGTTCATACTTTAAATACTCATTTAAATAGGCAATATCCCAAAACCCAGGATGAAACATAAGTAACACAGTATTTATAAGTGATAGACAAAAGACCAGAGGATAGTAAATCTGGAAATTGTAACAAAAAATCAGAAACAGACCTTCAAAGGTAAGCATATTTCACCTCCCTTTTTTATTTGAAGTCAGAATTCTGTTGAGTTTCTGACACTGTACACAAAATGGAATCCATTTTGCAGGAAAAGACAAAATATTTGTGCAAAAAAACTCAGCCACTCCAATGTTCTGCCTGTGTATAACTCTGTAAATTGTGGGCACATACAGCAATTGATTCCTTGGTATTTACTATTGATCAGTTTATACTGGGTGACCCCACAAGTTCCATCTGTGTAGGGACCAGACCTATAAGATAAGCCTTTGTACCAGTATCTCAAGGACCTTCTTTGAGGAGCTATTTTGGGTTTTAGAAACTGATATTACATTCCTATGCATCTATATTTTAAAGTCATTAATCAAGTGCAAGACTGGAGGTAAGACAGGCTGTTACCAGACCATATGTGTCATGTGCCCCATGACTCAATGCAATGCAGAGGACATGTACCCTGTAAGATGATCTCTGCTGAGTCTACACTGCACTACATCTTCCCTTCTTTATATTCGGTCACCCTAAATTTACTGTAACTGGAGAAGGGTTCTTCTAGGTCCATGCTAAGTGTTTATGTGGTCACTAAAAAGAGAAGGAGAAAAGTGATCACATGGCAATTAGCCAACATAGCCATATAGACAGTGTATTAAATATCTTGTATATTAAAAAGATCTCTGTGGTAAACCTGTAGTAGCACTTCTGATAACTGCTGATCAAGAACTACGTTGAAATAGTCCCAAATTATCCTGCAAAATGAGTTTGAGCAGAACACAATCAAGGACATAGCTTAGGCTGAAAGTCAATACAAGCAACACAATGCAATTCAATTGGTTGTTGCTTTATATGTTCTTCAGAAACACAGAAATAGCTCACAGGTGTCTTCAATAAAAAGCATAGAAATTAAGTTTACATTAAAAGCTTGTCTAGCATGAAAGGAGTGCCTAGACTTTCATGCCCAGCACTTTTGCAGTTCTTAGGAGAGAAAAGTGAGTAATTTGCTCAACTACTAAGCTTTTTTTTGCTGAAATACTAATTAGTGTCATCACATTAAAACTTAGAGAAAAAAGTAAATTTGGGATAAGGAATAACTGCTTGTGTAGTGTCTTGAAAAATGATACTCAAATAAGATTTTTCAAAAACTCTCATAATAAAAAAACCCAAAACACCCCCCAAAACCCCCAAACATAAATCCCTTTGAGTATTTTTATTTTGAACACTGATTAAGTTTGCATTAGAGCAGTATTCTTGAGGGCTGAATGTAGGCCCTTAATTTTGGTGCCTAAACTGTCAGGGTGATCTCCCTATCCTCCCAGTATGCTCAAGAGTTAAAAGAAAGCTCTTTGGAAGGATTCTCCCAAAAGGCATGTTGACAAGTTTCTGTTCTGAATTGTTAGTTCAAGGTCTTTTGTTACTAATCATACAAGAAACTGAGCACACCTAGCTTCTCAAGTTTATGAAGGTATGCCTGACATGCCACAGTTTGAGCAGTCCTCTGAAATCCTCGATGGGGTTCAAGCCAAATCTTGTATCACCACCCATTTTATACACTCATTTGTTTGATAGGGATCAAATAATAAATGTTCACCTGACTTCTCCCTAGCAACTTCCCATAACTTGTTAGTCAAAGCCTTGGCAACAGGGTCTTATAATTTTAATACATATTTATGCTATTCATTTGTTTCCATAGCAGATATTTATTTTTATAAGAAATATGCAAACCACTAAAACATCTCTCATTGATTTATACTCTGAAAGAATATTTTTCTCTTAATTGAAAAAGGTCACTGTTTTCCTCATTCATTATGTTTTTGATTTGAAATTTAAATTTTTGCATTACAATATTATTTATTGTCTTTCCTATTGGACAAACAAATATTAATTTATAAAAAAACCCCTAACATACTCATAAATTAGGGCTAGATGTTGGATTATTTATCTACAGATGTTCACTCTCTCTCTGCGCTGATTTACGACAAACTTTTCAAGATCCTCTCCCTTACATCTTTCACATAGCCAGTTTGTTCCGTCTCATAGGTCTTCCCCTAGAAGCAACTTCCTTAACTTTTGTTCAATATCTGCAATTTTGTCTTGTGCAGCATCAATCAAAATATTTCCTGAATCCTTCTCCTTTATTTTCTTGCTAAGGTGTATAAGGTTTCTAATTCCCACCTTTGTGGAGGTTCCTTCAAGCTTGCTCCCTTCTTTCTCCTCTACCAACACAGGCCACCTCCTTGTACCAGTAAGCACCTGAGATTCAGTTCAGACCCTAAGGGTCTGTCAAAGTGTGAGGTAGCTGTGGGAAGGCCAGAATAGCAAAAATGGCACAAGACTGAGACAAACTGAGACAAACCTATTTAACAGTAAGTCTGAAAATAACTGTCCAACTTGGAGAAGCCTCCAAGAATGAGCTCGATTCACGTGAGCTAGTCATGCCAAGTTTACTCCCACCACATTGGTTCTCTGAGTGTCTGAAACAGTACTGCAGAAGTAAAATTAAATTAAACTGTTCATAACAATATTAGATGGAAGAGATTACACCCTAGCAGATCATCTTGATTACCTACTGGTTTAACTGCTACTGTTAATCAAATTTGCAATTTAAAAGGTGAATGCATACTTGTTTTCATGCACAGTGGAAGTGATCAAATTCCTTTCTGGAGTGAAAAACCCAATCACATGCTACATGTAAATGACCAATATTTTCATGAAAAGCAAGGGGTTAATATTCTCTGAAATATGTCTGCCAACCCAGTAACTTAATACAATAAGTTCATATGAACAGTGTTTGATATCATTCCTCTCAAGTTAAATAAAGCCCAGGCTTTGCAGTAACAGCTACCTGAAATGTGAAATAGACTAAAAAATGGAACTTGATGCCATCTTACTGAGCTTTTAGGGACTGAAAAAGATATTCTCTCTGAATAAAAGGGAGCTGCATTAAAAAACAACTTAAACATGCTATGGCTTAGAGAATGAAAAGCCTTTTCTGGACTTAATATTTGGATATGGAAAAGCGTTAAAATATGTCCAAATATAAACATGTGTTTGTGGAAGATGAATTCAAATTTAAAAAAATTAATTCACATATATTTTCTTTCCAAAACAAATCAAGCTTTTTCTACAGCTGCTTTGAATAAGTAATTTAGATATGCAAAACATTTTACAGTGATGGACCACCCAGAGAATGACATACAAAGGTTATGCAGTAACTATTTTTGTAGACTTTGGACATTGAAAGGCTTAGAGGTTAAATATATCTATTTACTACACAGAGAGATTCTACTATGGGCTATAAAGGGAATAAGTCACAGGTTATTATCAGAATATTGATACTTAGGGACAACAAAAACCTTGTTCTTTATTGCACTAAAGGCACTAATAATTGAGAACTGTAAAGTTTTTTTAAACAAAATCAACATGGAGTTAAAAATGGTTTCCACTGAAAAGGGAAAAACACCTAGCAACTTTAGAAACTACCAGTTCTGTATTTCACTCTTGGTTTATGTTAAACTGTTTCAGTATTAAGCAATCTCACAGCAAAATAAAAAATACTGTTCTTGATGCAGTCAGAAACCCAGGAAACTGCACTAAAGCACTTTGTTATGATTTAACATGTACAGAATTTTGAATCTAAGAAATAAAAATGTCCAAATTGCTTTCAAAGTGCTGAATTAATCCTTCATAGAGGGTCAAAGAAATGCTTTTTCTGCCTTTTCACATCCCAAGGATCCAAATTTGCAGAAGACTAGTGGAAAAGTCTAGAGTAGTGTAGTGAAACTGAGAAATTCCTTAAATTTTCTAGCAAAAAAATTCCCTCTCCCAAGAGTGCACTTGCATAATGCTTTTTGCCTAACCATCTGGACAGACTCAGTGCGTCATGGTTGTTTAGCAACTTAGGACTTTCATGGTAGCTTTGAATATATTATACCAGTATCCTATTCTCAGCTTCAAATTGTTTGGGAGGATTCTATATCTGCATAAAACGTCTTTGCATAAGACCCATTTACTCAGGATTTACAACACATAGGAGGTTTTCTAGAAGGCTAAGTTGTTTACACTAAATACTAGGGTACAATTCCCCAAATTAGTGATCTACTTTACAAAGTTACTCCCCAAATGATCAAACTAAGGGTGCAAACAGCTGCAGTGCAGAGGCAGGATGAGCAGAGTGAGTTCAGGAGAGAACTAAAGCATACAGTCAAAGTTAGGTCCACGAATTTTCACTGCAAACAACATGAATGGGGAAGTTTCTCTGAACTCTAGACCAGACAGTTATGCTATAAATATATTTTACAGATGGAGAACCCCATCATTTTTGACAATAAATCAATTTGCTTCATGAGAAAGAAGATCTAAGGAAAAAAATCTTTGGTCTCAATGGAAGCATAGTCAAATCACCTTTCAATTTTTTATCTTAAAAAACAACAGCGCAGTTGGCTGAAAGCTGCTCCTAGATTTTTATAAATTTGCAAATCAAAGAGCACCTGTTTGTAAAGTGCTGCTTTGCTCAACTACTTAAATAATGTAATCAATACTAAATGACAAGCCAGAATTCCCAAATTTGCTGCACAGTAAGCAGACACTTGTCTTGCTGATGTTTGTAATAAGTAATCCTTATAATGTTAGCCAAGACAAATGTTGTTAATATTAACTTTTCCTCAAGCATAAATATCACATCCATATGACATCAGATATTATCTCAGAGTAAGATTACCTTAATGTTTGCAACTATTTTGTATAATACTAGCATTAATAAGGGAGATGTAAATCAGTTAAACCCTACTTTTACTACTGGGCTTTTTTTTTTTTGCTAATGAACAATCAAAACCTATAAAAACATATGCAATTTAAAGATCAGTGCAAACAAAATGTTTCCAAACATTTGCAAAAGCCTGGAACCAGAAGTAATCTTTCATTTAGTTTCAATCACGTACATTGTATTCAAAGCTATTTCCTAGCCAGAAGAAATATACTGTTGAGAGACTGTTTGAAGGACAATGGATGCAATACACATTTAGGAATGACAATCACAGAATATTCTGAATTGGAAGGGACCCACAAGGAACATCAAGTCCAGCTCTTAAGTGAATGACCCATACAGGAATCAAACCAACAACCTTGGCATTATTAGCACCATGCTCCAAGCAACTGAGCTAATCCCAGTTTCTTACTGATAAAATGAAAATTGCCCTTCAAACTGCCATTACATTCCAAATAAATTAATCTATGTCAACACTCCTCAAAGAGGCATTTCATAATGGCCTTCATGTACACATTATCTGTGACAACAATTTTGTTTCTGGAATAATAAGCATTTTTTTCTTTAGATTTCTTTTAGTAAAAATACTTACACTGTTCAAAATTATTAAAGTATCATCTACATCAATTTCAGTGTTATTGCACAAATTGTAAGTTATGGGTGGAATTATGGGTGGAATTTTTAAGAGGCTTCCATTTTTATAGTCTTTTGAAAGGACAAAGAAATCTATAAAAAAAACCAAGATTACAATTTCAGTATTTAAATCTACACAAAATAATTCAAACAAATGTTATGACATTTAAGATAATGAAACCCTTCATTTATGCCAATGTGTCCTACTTCACATGTAAGGAGTCAGAACAGATGTCCAAATATATTGTAATGCCAGAGAAAAGTTAGGGCCTATCTCGATTAACACTCTCAGAGCAGTCCGTAGTGTCTCTTTAAAACTGGCATGAGTTACTTCAAAATATCTATTCAAAATCCATTCTAGGAAACAGAGCTAGACAAAGTGTTCCCAAGACAAAAGGAAAACAATAAAGCTCTGTATAAGCCTTTTAGCAATGTAAGCTACATATTATCGACAGACCATTCATTGCAATCAACAAATGATTAATTGCAAATTTGTTGCTAAATTGACCACGAAAAAGACAAGCTTCAGGGTACCGTTAAAGAGGAAAAACTTATGTTAAAAATGATTGGAGACTTTTTGTAGTGAATTAATTCTAATCAATACTCTTGTTGACTGCACAGTGGAATAATGACTTCCTTAAATAGCGTATGTACCCATTATTGTAGACATTCAAATTAATATTTAACCTAATGCCTTCTTTTTTCTCCTTTTGAAATAGCATTTTTTTAATTTCAACTTTAAGAACAACAGTCTACTATAAACAAATTTTTTGCAATGTCTAATATCAATCATCTTGGGAGGGACAATATACAGGCAAAAAAAATTTAGAATATAAATATAATGTTTATTTAGAGTATTTACATGAAGAAGTTCTTTTTAAATACAACTGGCATGGATGAAACAATAGGGTGCCTTTAAGCATATCTGCTTTACAAACTTCTGAACAGCTATGCAATGATTTTGTTTGGAGCAAAAGTACAATTTCAGAGTTTTGTGGCTGTGCCTTTTTCCCCCTTTTGTGGACGCAGTCTTAACTAAAACTTAACCTTTTAATGATAAAGATAATTTCATTCCTGTGATGGTCAATGTACTAGCACAAAACAGATATGAGTTAGTGGTGGGGGGGTATTTTTGTCATACCAATGGTTTCTTGAAAATTGCTTTTCTTCTTGCATTTGACCAAAAGTCTGGTTCTCAAACTTTTGTCCAAGACAACAATTTTCCATTAATTTACAAACACTGCTATTGACAAAGTAATAATTTAATTATGTAAATATATTCACAGCTAACGCCCAAGTTACAGTTTTGACAACGAATGGACTGAGTCATATGTTTAAATGTATCTCATTAATAAAAAATTTTCAGAAATCAGGTTTCTTATAAATGTGGCTTAGGTTGAACTGCACAGCTGAACTATTATATTCTTTTATATTTTTTAGGTGTTGGTGGGGTTGTTTTGTTGGGGTTTTTTTGGGGGTTTTTTGTTTGTTTGGGGTTTTGGTTGGTTGGTCGGGTTGTTTTTGTATGATGGAAGAAGACTTCTTTTTCAGGCACTAGAAATCTTCTATTCCTCAACTACTCCTGTAGTGTATATTAAACAAAAAAATCCAAACAAACAAACAAAACATCTATATCTATATATTTATATCTTTCTATCTCAAGGAAAAAAATTTGTAAATAATGAAATTTCTCTGACTCCAAAGCAAACTACAAGCTTACCTAAAAAGCACAAACAGACTATCCAAGGATAGAGTTCAGAGCTGAAAGTGAAGCTATTGACAAACTGACACCAGTTTTTAAGTATCTATGCAGGCCTCATTAAATTTTCTGCTTTAAAGATCTCTGAAATATTGTTTTCTTTGAGGCACTTAAATGACATAAAGAATCCACAATACCTAACTTTCAATCTTAGACGTAAAGTAGAACCCAAACCCCAAGTCTATACCCAAACCTCTATATTATCAGTTATTACTTGACTCAAAATCCCATGTTTTATGATTCAATTATATCTGGCCATACCACTATGTCCTCTTCACTGGAGCATTCAGGAAAGTTCCTCCACTCACTCAGCAGCCAGAGACCTGCAAGGAGGTACTTACATCTATTCTTTAAGAGAGGTTAGCAGAGCTTATGCAGTAACTCCACCTAGTCCAGTGTCCTGTTTTCTGTTGGGGTTAAAAGTAGATTCTTAATGCAAAATTTAGAAAGGTAAGTGTGAAGTGGTACTTACTCATTATACTCTCTCAGACCCCCCCCAAATTTCTTTCTGCTAAAAAAACTGGGCTGATGGAAAACTCCTGAATTTCAACAAAAGCAAATGCAAAGACTTGCATCTGGGTGGAATAAGGCTACCATACAAGCTGGTGATGACTGTCAAGTAGATCTGCAGAAAAGGATACACTGGTCCTTGTGGACTATAATATGAACATGAGTTACCAGTGTGCCCTTACAGCAAAGAAAGCAAATAGCATCCTGTGCTCCATCAGAAGAGTGTATCCCCCATCCATGCACATGGCAGCGACCCTCCCTCTCTGTTCATCTTTGGAGAACTATTTGGCTTTGGGCTTCCCAATACTGGAAAGACATGGGCAGACCATGTCTGTAAGTATCTGAAGGGAAGATGTCAAAATCATGGATCCAGGCTCTTCCTGGTGATGCCAAGCAATATGACAAGAGGCAAGGAGCAGAAACTGACGCACAAGAAGTTCCACCCGAATATGACAAAGAACTTCTTTACTGTGAGGGTGACTTGCACTGGAACGGAGAGGCCAGGGAGGGTATGAAGTCTCCCTCACTGGAGATATTCAAAGCTGTCTGGACACAATCTTGTGCCATGTGCTCTGGGTTGGACCGGATGACCCACTATTGTCCCTTCCAACCTGACCAATTCTGTGATTCTGTGACACTGAAATATATTCAAAAGAGGGACAGCAGGCTGTGCAGGGGCTGAAGCACATACCACTTGAGCAGTATCTGAGGCAACTTGTTCAGCCTCACAAAAAGCTGGTAACAGGAGATTTTATTGCTGCCTACACCTACCTGATGCAGAAAAGACAGACGGACTCTTGTAAGAGGTGCACAGGATAGGATGAAAGGCAACAAGAAACAAGTTAAACACTGCTCAGACAGGTTGTGAGAACTCCATTCTTGAAGGTATTCAAGCTTCAATTAGAGAAGTCTCTAAGGAAAGTGATCTGATCAGACTTGCTACAAGTAGGACATTCATCTAGAGGATCTCCAGAGGATCCTTTTAAACTGAAATATTCTTTGAGAGCCAGAGGTCTCTGCTGAGTATTTCTTACCAAATGTCCCTCCCATGAATTTCACGGTCTCTTGATGAAATGAACTGCAAGCATCTTTGGAGTTCTGCAGTTGATTTACAGGTGGTATAGAGAAATACTTTGTTTTGTTTGCCTTGAAACTGCAATCTAGTAACTTCATTTGGTGCCTGTCAGTTTTTGTACTGGAAGAAACAGCAAACATAACTTGACCACCAACCCCCTCCTAATTTATGATTACATAGACTCCATCACCTGCTTTCTATACCAATGGATTTTAGCCTACATAACTGTTCTGATGGAAGCAGGCAAGGAACAGAGCAGACTGATATGGGGACTAACAATGTAATTAATTAATACAGAAAAGTCCATTTTGCATGGATTACTTTCACAGTACATGGAAAAAGAAATTTAATATGAAGTAGGAATAACACTCCTTGACTAACAAGATGAGTCTTTACCCATTCTAGTTTCACAGGGATATTTCCCTAAGTTTAAGCATATAATTATTTCCTCTTCTCTAGCTTGAATATAACAGATTCATTAATAAAAGTTTGCTTTAGACACAAGCTTAGGAAAATAGTTCCTAGGACCTTTTAGAACAGGCTAGAACTAAACAGTTGGAAGGCACCTGCAAGTTGGAAGTCTCCTAGTCCAACTGCCTGAACCCTTCAGGGCTGACCAAAAGTTGAAGCATATTATTATGGGCCTTGTCCAAATTCCTCTTAAACACTTACAAGCATAGGGATTCAACCATGTCTCTCTCTAGGAAGCCTGTTCCAGAGTTTGACTGCTCTTTCCTTAAACAAATATTTCCTCATGTTCAGTTTAAAACTCCCGTGACTCAGCTTTTTACCACTTCCATGCATCCTATCATGGGTTATAATGGAGATCAGCAGCTCTCTCTCCACTTCCCTTCCATCAAGAAGCAACAGAGGAATGAAGTCACTCCTTGGTGTCTTTTTTGCAAACCTAGACAAAGGCAGTATCCTTACCTGATCTTCACAGAACATGCCTTCCAGCTCTTGCATCAGCTTTGCTGCCCTACTCTGGATCCATGCAAGTACCCAAACATCCTTCTTAAATCATGGGGCCCAAAACTACACACACTACTCAAGTGAGTCTGCACCCATCTAAAAGCAGCTCTGTAGTTTCATAGGTCCTCCTTCATTCCCTTCTTGTAGATTTCAATGTGCTTCTCTTGTATTTTTGGCTTTTTTTTCTTTTTTTTTTTAGCAGAAGATTACAGTCTGCTGCATGTATAAGCCAGTGTTAAGGCTTTTGTACCATTCTACGCTTTAAAAATATCCACAGCCAGCAGTAAAACCATTCCTCAGCGATATTGTCTCTAGCACCTAAATACTATGAATTACAACAGGTTTGGGGTGTTTTTCACAAACCTGTATTGTCAAAGAGCAGCAGACTTTTTTCACTACTAACAATAAGAGAAGCTAATAATGTGTTCTTGAAACATTAATAGAGAAGACAACTAAATGTTGCCTTCTTAACTAAGAAATGAGGAATTACAGTACAGCACTGTGTTTATAGCCAAAAGTGCAAATTTTCTGTCTAGTTTTCATTAAAGAGATATGAACAGCTATAACATGGCACGAAAAAACCCCAACATCTGTATGACAACATAGCCTCAATTTTGTATAGTAATGCTTTTAAACTTTGACTTACACTGTATCTTCATAAAGAATCTTTTTTGTAGTTTTTTTTTTTTTAAATTCAGTTGGTTTTTTTGGTCCTTTGTAATTCTGATACGTAAACCAAAAAAACTGACATGCTATGTGAATTGAGTAGCCTCTTTGGATTCCAGCTGGCTTGGCTGCATGCCTTTCTAATGGTAATGAAGTCACACAGCTGCTAGGACAATCAGCTGGAGTTCAGATCATCACCAGCTAAATGGATATCCACTGACTGGCTTCTTATCAGGACCCATTAAAGTTCAGTGTTAACAAACTGTAGGGTTACGGAGGTTTACATGGTTACAGCAAAGTGCCTTTTAAAAATGAACTTGTCAGAGCTGAAAAAATCTCTCCTTTTTCTGCCTATAAATGTTACTTTGTGCTGGTCAACTCAAAAAATGTTCAACCCTACTCCCAGTGAAGTGAAAGGAAAATTCCCATTCATTTGCATGGAAGTAAAACAAATCGGTTTCCAGTGTTTCAGGGATTTTTGGAGAATACTGCTATTCAAATTACTTCAGAATGCCTCAGCTAAAGGGTTACTCAGTATTCAGCTACGTCCAATTTTCAACTTAGAATGCAGTGCACACTAGACCTGTGAGAATTTACTTTGCCCATCAAATTGCTACCATGTTTATGCCACATAAAAGAGTAAAGTTTCACCATTCCTACAAAAAGAAAATGTTCTACTATGAAAAACAAGTAGATGTAAAATCTTGTTTTTTACCCTTATGGTACTACTGCAGTACACATGTATGTCCTGCCAGTTCTGGAGTTTATTCTGGGATCACAGTGCAGCCTGAGGAGGAGGGCTGGGGGGACGGTTGTACCACCACAAAGCTTCAGTGTGAACACAATAGATTTCAGTATTAACCATCTTTCCTACAGATAAATGGGAAAGTACCAAATGCATCAACTCTTACAAAATCATTACTTATCTTTTTCACCTCTACAGTTTTTGTCATCTGTTTTTACTGAACAAAATTTGAATTACTAACCCTTATTAGAACAAGGAACATGCAATGCTGCTTGTTTGACATATTAAAATGGGATAAAAGGTTGTATGAATGTGGAGTGAATGCACAGTAACAGACCTTCTAAAGCATTCTCTACATTCAAAACTGATACAGTCCTTAGACAACATTTCAGCTGTTATGAGTAATGGAACCAAATGGTTTGAATCATGGGAACAAATATCAACTGCTCTGTGAGTGAAACTTTCAGTGAGAAATAACAGCAGTCTAACAACAACCTCTTTTAAATTAATGAGAAAAGAAGTTTTTTTACAGATATTCAGGTGGTTAGGATTCTGGTCATCAGCTTTATGCATCACCTCATAATACAGAAGCTGCACAATATAATATTTGTAATGAACTTTAAAGTACCTTGCAAGTTCTTCTATACTTTATCTTATCTTTATCTTATCTTGATAGTGGTTTGTGAAAACAAGAAAATACCCACCCAAATTACAAGCGAACTACATCCTGCATTCCAAACAGTTCTGACTTTTGATCTCTTAGCTTTCCTTTTTGAGGTTTACCCAGCTCTTTCCCACTGGGTTTTCTCCAGGAATCAAAACCTAGTCAGTATTACTTATGTGAAACTAAGATGAAGGGCTTTGGCAACATTTCCAGATTATAATCAGCAAAATATCATATCTCCCACTAACCAATATATGGAAACTCACCCACGTAAATGATGTCATCCTGATTCAACTAAGCATGCTCAAACTGAGCAGTGACATTCATGCACAGGGAGAAGTCCACAAAAGGAAAAAAACAATACTCCTACAGTTAATTATACTCAAAGACAAACAGGCCAATAATTGCTTTACACTTCCACATACTCTGAATTCTACATTGTACCTCTTGTTAGAAACAAAAACATTATTTTAGTTTTGATTTTAAAATTATATTAGTGGCTATGAAAACTGGCAGGATGACAGCATTTTTTACATAAAGTCCTATATTTATCCACCAAGCTTAGGTTTCCTTGCCAATTTCCTTTGGCTCTTACCTACAGGAGCTGCTTCTGCTGGCAAGCAATAAGTTCACTTCCATGGTTCACAGTTGAGGCTGTCAACAAATGTGCCAATTGTATAACATGGATATCTATTCAATAGAGAGGACTCAGCAGAATTATTCCATAGGTTGTATAAATGTCACTTGGTGATAACTTTTAGTTGCTGTATATCTCAGCTGCATTCAATCCTGTAACCTGTTACTCCTCTTAGAAACTTATTCCAGAAGTCAACCAACCAACTGCAAGTAGCCACTGTCAGATGACTTACCTTAGTCCACTAGCAAGCAAACTTAAATATAATTTACAACTCTATACTTATATCAGTGCAAATATTCCTATTAACGTCTGTGAGCTTTTGATTAGCTTTTTGCCAACTTGTAATGAATGAATATTTTTCAGATGGAAAACAAGGAGAAACACATTCAACTCAATTGAAATGCACTTTGTTTCCTCCTCTAAGGGTTTAGAAAAGGTAGCTTCAGCAGTAAAAAAGAGTTAGGATGAGCACATAAACTTTTTCTGTTTCTAATCACTGCAGTATACAGGTATGTCTACAGGATATTACAAAGTGTTAAAGTGGTGTCCAAAAGAGAGAGACTTCGTACAAAATAGGAACTACTTGCAGTGTTTTGCAGTGTAACCATCTAGAGCAATTGCTCTTGGCACAGGTCTAACCAATTTGTGAGCAGGCAAAATGCCACCTGAACAGATGGCATGAGGTACACAGCCAAATAGCCATGTATGTGCATCGGCTGTGGGTAGTAATGGCATGATTCCCAGCCATGAAGGTCTAAACAGTTGTCCATCCTGATCTTAAAAGCTCATGTTTATAGAGAATTGTCATCAATAATCCAGCTTTCACTAAATTATCCTTAAAATAAAAAATGTTCCTGAAGACAAAAATGACAGCTGAGTTTAAGGAGAACTCCTCTGTTCATTTCTTTGTTGCTTCATTTAACAACTTTTAAAAAAAGGGAAAAAAAAAGCACAGTGATGAAAACAGGCTCCAGTTTCCCAGACCCATTTACTTGTTGCTTGCTGCTGTGGTAATAGTGTACAGAAAAGATCCTGATCTGAGGAGCAGAGAATTAGCTTTGGGTAAGGGAACTTGGGTAAGGGAATGCCTGTGCTGCAAAACTGCACATAGATTGTATCAACATCCTCCTCCTTTTTCTTGTTCCCAGATTATATAACTGGCACAAAAAATAAAAGAACAAAATGTTTTTCTACTGTGGAGGTTCACAGGACTTACTCAAATCATCATGAATACACCCATGGCTAGGAACAGTCAACTGTACCTGGAGCTTTACAAACCTTATCTTTCCATAATCATGGAACTACAAAACAGCTCTGATTTAAATTTGCCTGGAATTTTTACAAACAGTGTACCTCAGCTACATCTGAAAATCCAAAGCAATGATTTTGCCTAAGCAAATTTCACTTAAATTCTTCAGTCCTCTAGTGCAGCTAATAATTATTAACCAGCTATTTTCAACCAACAGAATTAATTAATTTTCTGCTTACAAAATGCCCAAGAAAGATTAAGTTATCTTTGTGATCATTAGTTACTTGAAATGATTTTACATGTCATTTTAGTGATTGGTTCTTATCCTTAAATCTCCACAGATTTTCATTATGTATGTTTAGCATAGAGCTCAGTTTGTGAATTGCATACAAAGGTTACATTGACAATGTTTCTGTCCTGTCAGGATGAACTGAAATTCTACAATCAAGATTTTGATACAAACATCTGCAATTTCAAGTTCCAAATGAGAATTCTGACAAATAAATTCTGTTTTTCTTAAAAATGCTCGCTGCTAGTAAATGTACATCCATGCAACATAAACATTACTTTGTTATTTTATTTATCATTTTTATCTTTCTAAATGTTGGGGGAAAAAACTCCACAAGAGACAGACTCAGTTCTGTAAGCAGAATTGACTATCTGAAAAAAAATAAAACATGATCACTTATTTTTTAAAATATGATACATACTAAACTTTATTCCTATGATACATACTAAATGTTATTTTCAAACAACCATATTTGATTCTACGTTAGCACCAATCCAGTGGTCCAAGATTTTTTTGCTCACCTACCATGCAATAGTATCAATTTTTAGAGAAAATGTTGCCAGCTGCAATTTAATTAGCTTTACTAAATGATCCATCCTTACAAATTCAGTGGTAAGGAAGAGTGGATTCTCTGTGGATAACTTGGGCTGATTCAATAGTGTACCTACCAGTACTCAATAGAATGCACAACTATCAACTATAGTCTTTTAAGACATGTCTTGATGGATGCCTTTTGCATATGCCAAATAATCTGGCAAGTAAGAAGACAAATTTGGTGCCCTTGAAAGAAAACAAACAACAACAGCAGAAGGTCTACTACAGATTTCAACAGGTTTGGGAAACGGCCCATAAACATATTACAGATTCCAGATTATCAAGATTTATATAAAAGGAATCACAGAGAATTGTAGAAATATTTGAGGTGGAAAAGCTGTGTTACCTTTAGCAGTTGCCTATTGTTGGGCTTGTGCAAGGAACTGACCAAAAGAGAGCAGTTTGCTTGAAATGGAAAACAAAATTCAGGGAGAAAAAAAGGAGCATATAATCCAAAACAAAGCTGTGATTGTCAAGGACCTGCTAAAATAGCTCTTTCCTTTTGCAGTATGTCTTGAACATATTGAACATTTCAACCTTACAGAGAGAACCTGTCAAATCTTAAAAGGATCTAGCAGTACAACTGTATGTAAAATAGGCTAGCAGAGATGAAGTTTACAAGAGCAAAACATATTTTTGCCCCAAGAGCTGAAAGTTTCAAGTAGTTTTCAGTAAATGATAAATGTACAGTTATTTAAACCTCTTCTTCACACTAGATCTCAAAAAATCAGTTTGGCTCAGTAAGTGGCATCAAAACCACAGTTATTGCCTGGGTTGTTAAACTGATCAGGCACACAAAGGAGAATAAATTACATATACATGCAGATGACAGGGATGTTGCATGTTAAGCAGAGGGATAAATATTTGGTGATGGCATCCATCTGCCCTCTATAATACTTACCATAGCTGGGCAAGTAAAAGCCTTTCATATTTCCTGTTTGTCTAGGGCAGCTGTAACAACAGCAGATAGTGTATATGGTTCAGGAATCCAAAAGAAGGCCCATTTCTCCTAAACTTGCCCTATTTAGACCTGGAAGCCATGATGGATTTGACATTATGAGATGACAATGGAATGTTTATTCTATGTAGGAGGATACTGAAAAAACATATTAATGAATGACATCCATCTTCTCAGGCTAACCAATTAAGAGCTGCAAACAACAGCACTGATTAAAATGGGAAAGAGAAAAATTCAGAATGAAGACCCACAAGAAACCTCCAAATGACAGCTACTTAAATCTGAAGAAAAGACCAAAAATTTTGGACAAAATGCTAGGACTATTCAAAAAGACACAGACATTTTGGAGATAAAGTGTTGAAGAACAGGAATTATGAATATGTCAAGAAAGAACTTAAACAGCCATTGCTCAATGGCAAGAGCTGGAAAGTTGAACTAACTAAAATAACAATCAAAAGCACTGTTTATCAGAGATTATTATGCCAATGAGGTACTCAAAAAAAGGGATTAAAAAATAGAGTGGATGACTGAATATTAAGAAAGTGTTTTTCAAGCAGCAGAACTCCTGAAAACTCTTTTTTTTACTGATATGTCTGTCTGTTATGTTTACATATCAGTCTGTTAAACTTACATATCTCTACCTCCCAAGACAACTTTGATGGACAAGAAACTGTGCCATCTTCTAGCTGTTGCAAAACTAAATGTATGATAGTTAATGCACTATTACTATGAATTAGACTGACAGCTGAATTCTCTCTGCTTTTCTTTCAAAAGCAGCATCTCTCCTACACCAGGTATCGATTTTTGTAAATTACGGGGAACTTCACATGTCTTTAACTTCTCTTAGGAATCAGCCTGATGCTGACATCAATATACAATATGTTCATGGTACACTTTATTTCACTGGGATCACGTCTAAAATTAATGAAGCTGCAAAGATGGCTGAAGACAGAAAACAAGGAAGAAATGCAAGAATTGTTTCCCAGAGGAGTATCTCTTGAGCTCATCCACAGGTAGAGAATGATTCTATTCTTTTCCAGTGGTGAATCTAAATGTGGATAAAAATATAAGTAATTGGAAATAAAAACCCAAGAAAAAATCCACTCTTCCTATAAAAATAAGTAATCTTTCTAACTTTCACATTTCAGTATGGCACTGGGCAAAACCACATTCCTATCAAGTCTTAAAACTAAAGCAGTAGCTTCTACAAGAAGTGGGTCACAAATTTCTATGCTGAAATCTAAGACACACTTACAGTGAAGGGCAGGGGTTTATGGTCATTTAGCACATTTCTGGGAGATAAAAAGTACTAGTATGTCTTTGTGACCTTGCTCAACTCACTTACTGGGAAACTGTCAACTAAAAAAAGTAATTCATATACTTCTGCCTCAAAATGACTTAGCTCCTGTTATTACGATTTGTCTGGTATTAGTATGCATAAATCTACTACCATTATGACATAAATGAAAAATAATGTTCTCCATTTTCCATTTTGCTAATGTAGTGAACTTCAGAAGTCTCTTCCTGTATTTTAGTATTTACACGTGTAATTTCTGCTCTTAAGCATGAGTGTGTTAAGACAGCAATGGAGGATAGTAAAATGAATAAATACCTAAAAAAATGAAAACCATTTATCTTCCACAATCCTTAAAAATTACTGTAGGAGATTTAAGTAGAGGCATAATGATTGAGACCACATTAACATCAGTATTTCAAATTCCCCAGATTTGGATTTAACTGCACACTCTTTCTGTTCTGAATCTAACTGGATCTAACAAGGGGACAATTACATACCTCAAAGAGGTATTAGGACAATGTTAAATGATTTAACATCACAGAGGGAAAGGTAAGAAAAAATACTATTCTGTTAGGAGCCCTACATACAGACAATAAGGTTTATGTAGTCTGAAGAGCAGGACATCATCTCATCTCTATTACAAAGTGACTTATTTTATTTATGCCAACTGGGCAATTTTATAACATGTACTGTTTAGTTCACACCAAGAAAGTGGTGTATCAACTCCAGTTCACTGATGGAAAATGTGACAGTACATTGCAACCTCAATTCTCAAGTGATTAGAAAAATAAAAATAATTTCAAAAAAGGGTATCTTGCAGGACTGTAAGTCACACTTTTCTAGAGACCTTGGCGAATACTGAGAAAAATGTCCACGTGAGATGGATCCAAATTGGAATCCAGTATTTGAATCAGCCTAAAATGTAAATGGAGAAGGCCTCCACACCACAGCCAGGCATAATATGGTTTTTATAATGTTCTTCACTGACACTGCTCAGAGTCACTTTGAAAACACATGTGCAAAGCATGGCAATAAAAGGGTTATTCAAGTACCTTAAGCATCTGCTTTTGTGATTAGTATTTGAAAGGAGATGAGTGCTTCACTTGCAAGGCATAAAATGACATGGATTATAACAGGTACTGTTAATGACAGTATATGAATGTTTAATAATGCAGAGTGATTAAGACTGGGTCTGTACTTTATTATTCTATCTTCTACATATGTCAGAATGGCTTGAATACCTTTTGGCATGATATTTAATTAAAAGTAAAAGTTAATTTTTCTCATTCACTTCAGGTATAAGAGTTATTACTTATTATTATGCTGGGTTTCCTACAATGACTTTCTTTCTTTAATTGATTGGTTACAGTAGGAATTAATACAACTTTGAGTTCTTTGTTTTGTCTACAAAAATGCAAAATATCATATTAATTGACATTAATTGATTGAAGATTGTTTAAGATATTTATATTAAAGGAGGGTTTTTTCCCCCCACAGAGTTCCTAGACAAAGAACTAGATTTGCAAAAATTCCCAAGTGATACATACATTTTTCGATGGATGTGGCCCTCATAAAATGATTTGAAGACCTTTCACCTTGTAAATCTTTCCTTCAGCTTCTTTGAAAAATCAAAGAAGATGCATTTTATCCCTTTAATAAAAACAAAACAAAACAACAAAACCAAAAAGCAAACCTCTCCAAAAACAGATCTGAAACCAAATATTTTGTCCATGAATTTCATGCCCAAGAAAACTGACAGTAGCAAAGCTGCAAAAGGGCCCATCTTAATACATTTTAAATCAATTCTCCTACTAATCCCATCTGAAATTTTCATACAACAGTCTTGCTAAAAACACAAATATAAGCAGAGAGAAAAAAAAAAATTATTTCAAGTCACTCTTTGAACTGAGGAAGACTGACACAGATTGGTACATCAGCCTTCTGTATTTCTAGAAGTCCCTAGTAGAACAGCAATTTCTAGAGACAGTACAATTAGATACATAATCTTAAATAGAAAGTATTTCTGCAGGAAGCCAATATAACAACTAAAAATAAGGAAGTTTTTCTAGACCATCACCTAATGTTACCTGTGTTTCTTCAAACAAATTCACTATAGAACAAGATTTCCTGGAGATTTAGGTACTTTTAAATTCTTGTTCTCAGGCCCTGGGTTCTGTAAAATGGGAATACAATTTTCTTATATTAAACCTCACTGCGAAATTATATTAATTTGCAAGCATTTCTACTGCAAAGAGAGTCATATACAAGTCTAAAAATAAACCATACTGTAAATCCTATTTATTCAGTGAATACTTGCCCACACTAGATTGCAACTCTGCTTCAAAAAATATGTTTGGAGGCTTCAGGAAAAAAAGCCCATATGTTTATCTCCTGTATAAGAATGTGAAGAGAGGGACAAATTAGTTTAAGACATTCAAAGTAGTCCAAAGACTGATTTAAATGATGTACAGTCCCCTGGTCTATGTAGCTAAAGGTGATGTAGGATGGGTAGATTGAGGCAAGAAAAAAAACAAGCTACAAATCCTTGCCAGGTACGTGCATCATTTTCATTTGAAATGTATCTGCAACTTATCACCTGCTATTTTTGAGGCTTAAGCAAAATGTCTCTCCTAGGTATTGTGACATCCTATATCTGCACTTTCATTTTTTTAGATATATATATTTAAAGAAACCTTCTTTTGCGTCTCTGATACTCTCTGCTCCCATCTATTCACTTGTTCCTGCTGTCTCCTCAAGCTCTCCCCCTGCACCCAGATTTCTCAGAGTAACGAGAAGGCAGGCAATTCAGCCTTTAGGAACACTGTGCAGAAATACAGGAGTGAAAAATTATGGGGAAGGACCAACAAAGCAAGAAAACTAAGGGAAGGTTCATTTGCTTTCTGCCATTCATGACATTTTTGATTTTGTACGTCTGTTTCTAGCACTGAGTCAAATTTCACATGGCTGAGAAGAGATTATAAACCTTTGTCGAAAGTCACCTTGCCTAGCTGAGAAGTGCTACTGAATTTAAAATAAATTGCTACTGAGTTATCGTAATCATTTGGTTCTTCATCTGTTGTTCAAATAAACACGGCATCTTCATGACGATGCTCATTCTTAGCACTTTTCCTCTAAAAATAAATTTACCATAATACCAATAGAGTTGCACACAGAGTTCTAGCAAGGCTATATTTTACACTTTTCAAGAAAAAGAAATGAAGATGAGTTGAAGTTCTTACAGTCCTTGGAACATTTAGATATGTGAGTTATTATTTTACAGATCCACTAGCAATTCATCTTCAGTTGAAATTTTAACACAGCACAAGATAGGACTATAAAGAAACGGAATTCTCTTACATTACTGTTTTCATATAGAAACCAGTTGTTAAGGTTATAATTTTCATTACAGTTAAATGTTGTTTTTTCATTTGTCCACAACAGACCAACCAGTTTCTGGTACCTGACCTCATGCAAGCCCATACAACTAAAACATATCCTGTCAACACTTGCACATTTTCAGTAATTATATGCATCTCTATCTGTAATGATATTTTTATAAAATTCACAGTAATGAAGACAGAAATATGAACTTCAAAGAGGAGAAGAAAGGTATGTAGCTACACTTCTTAAAAGCTTGATAACACAAGAAAAGGTTTGTTTTTACCATAATGTTTCCTTTCTACTTTAAAATCTGAAGCAGATGAAAAAATCCAGATCAATAAGGTTAGAATAATAATACTTAATAGAAAGCAGTACCCAGACGGCCCCCAGGGACATAGATTACTTTTCTTTCAACACTATGTCTCTAGACATGGTTAAACTTTTCCAGTAGACCTGTGAAAAATGAAATATTGATATAGACTTTCTATCTGAGCTGGATCACCAATCTTTCCACCATCTACCCAGTCCCCCAAAGAGAAAAAAAAACACAAAAAAACCCCAAAACACCAAATCACTGCCCGTCACCAATCTGAAGAGTCTCTACAAGCCAATTCATGTAAAATTTTAGTAGTATATCTTTTTAATTGAGATGTCACTTTATTGGCCCACTGTAGGAAATGAAGGCATGAGTGAAATAAGGAAGTGGACACAGCCACATATTTGCTGTCTTTTATTTTTTTAATCTGCTAATTTTTTAAGCAGCTGATTTACAAAAGTAAAGGTTTAATTCCTGTAATTTGCTGAAAAGGAGTGTGAATTATAAAGAATTTATTAAAAAAACAAAAAACCCCAATACACCCCCTTCCAACAGTTTTCAAAAGTGCTAAACACTTCACAAAATATTTAGAACAGATGAGTAAACAGACATTACAAATAAATTTCAACTGAAAAATCAGGTCTAATGATCATAACTATAATTGTCCAAAAAAGCTAAGAACTGCAGGCACTTGGGCACTATAGCACTATGAAGTTTATGTTTCTGTAAACTGTCTGTTACCCCTCAGACTACAACTACAGAGAATGAAAATATTTTGTTTGCTTTGCTCCTACTGTCTATAACTCACACCTACCCTAGTTCTCAAGGCATGCTTCTCTTGTGGAACCTGATTTACACAGCTCTAAGCAGATAGTTGTGCATTCAACTATTTTACCCAATTGGAACATTCTAATTTCCAAAAGCATTTTATAATCAGATTATACCATGTTGACATTTATTTACAAATTATAGTGTTTCCATGTATCATAACCCTTATAATCATGAACAGCTTTAGAAGAATTCTCTGTGGAAGACAGCTTTGATAGAAAATCATTTCTGTACTCCCAGTTAATTACTGATTTTTTTCCACCAATTACAAATTTGAACTCAATCCCACAGATTTATAATTTCCAATCAGTAGCCGATGCATACAAATTACTCTTGCTTCTCTTCTAAACATGACTAAAAGTTCAATTTATTAAATGCTAAATCATATGAATTATCCACAGTAAAATGCTGTGTAGTTAAACCTTCTCTGGCTACTGGACATCACAGAATAGTTATTTATTTTAACTAATCAACCTTAAAAGCTACTAAAGGCTTTTCTATACTCAGCATATGTGTTTGCACTCTAACCTACTAGATCAGTGTTGCCAATTCAGCCTCTTAATCAATTTAAATATATATATTTAAAAGCACTAGGATAAATAATACAAGTAAAACAAAAATTGTAGATTGAAAAAGGATGATTACAAAAAAGGATGCTACAAAAACCCCTCAGCCAACAAGGAAGAGAGAAACATTAATTTAGACTTCTTGCTCTAGTAATTCAGTCATAGTAGACTGACTCATAGTAGACTGAGGTTTCAAAATTTACCTCAGTTACAAGGAAACTGCACTTCTGTGCAATTTATTTCACTCCTTTACTCCTGACCCTTCAGCTGTATGAGAGAGGGCTCCATACTGAATTATTTGAAAATAAGTAAATAGGGACAAAGCATCATTTCTTGCAGCTATGCTCACAGAGACAGAGCACACACAGAAGAATGTCCCCCAAGTTCAACACTGCTAATGAGTCTAGAATTCATGTATTTTCCTGAAAGCCTCTTCAGCACAGGTTATGAAAGCCTACATCAGCAGATGTTACAAATACTATTGATGGAGTCTCTTTTCTCATGAATACATCAGGGAATGAAGCTGTAACAAAAAAAAATGACCAGGCAAAACTGACTTCATAACATTCAACTTAGGACAACTACATAAACAGCACTTCGGTAGTTTGCTTTTTTGCCAACTAATGCACTATAAGATATAATGAATGGAGAAATTTTTAAAACTCTTGATTAGGTTAATAGAGTGACTTCAAGCAATTGCAAAGGGAAGAAACATGAGACAACATATAGAGGAAGTCTTCTTTATATTTCACCAAAAAAGTATTGCAAGAGATAACAAGAATAAAATTAACTTTAGCTCTGCATATTACAGCTTTGCCCTCTAAGCTATCAACAAATAGATGGCTACCTTATCTAGAAGATATAAAAGAAACATCCAGTTCTGTAGCTTCAACCTGTGTGACTTAGATTAAAATAGGTATAGGGCTACTGATTAAAGCAAAAGTTGTTACAAATATAAACTCTTGTTTATCTGCATTCTTTTTATAATGAAGACTGTCCTTAAACTATCTGAGTAACAAATTCAGAGTGGCAATCTTTTCATTATCTTACTGCAATGATTTCCTCACCCTGCCTGGAGAAAAGCTGCTCACTTTTCTACTTCAGGCTATCACCAGTAGTATGGTAGAAGGTGCAGCTGAGAATCAAATTAAGACTGTTACTAAAAATATTCATATCCAGTTGATAACTTCATCAATTTTTCTGATCCTTACAAAGAAATTCCCTCTACTTAGGTTTCTGTTTTGAATTACACTAGATTGTGATTGCAACAAAAGTCATAAACACTTTGCAGTTTAGTTTACCAGGAACAACTTTAGGGAGAAAATTCTTTGACTTGGAAGTAAAATGATAGATTGTAAAATTCTTCACAGTGGTAGAAGTACTCTGAACAAAAGTACCCATACATTTTAGTAAATATAAAGCAATTGTGAAGCTACTTTAGTGAAAACAATCTTTATGCATATTAGGTACATGTCTGATATGCATTTCCAGAAGAACTCTTTTACTCCGAAGTATAAACATGCAATCCTTAAAAAAAAAAAAAAAAAAAAAAAAAAAAAACCAAACCCAAAGAAAAAAATCAAACAAAAAAGCCCAAAACAAACAAAGAATGCACAAGCAGACCAAAAAAGTAATGTTGTAACATTTAAAAAAAATCTCTCAAAAGCATTTCCTAATGATTTTGCTGAATCTTTTTGACTACACAAATGTTTAAAGTGTACAAAGTTTGAAGCTACCCTGCTCCCTATGTTTGGTTTTTTGAATATACAGCATTTAATACAAGTGAATCTAATGATAAAAAAATCCTTATGCATTAAGTGAATAGTACTTTTATCCCTATAATCATAACAAAAATAAATCTTCATTTTAGTGACATTCTGGTTTTGACATGTATTAGTTATACAATACATCTCTTATCATACATTCACACATTTTTTACTTAAACATGCTTGAAATAAATGTTTTTCAACTCATCATTATAAAAGAGAGATTTAATCCTAAGACTGCACTCAATAAACAAACACATTATGGTCTAGATAGCCTTATATTCACATACTCAATGGTGAGAATTCCGGAAAGTGATTTTATACGTAACTTCCACATACAAACAAATAATCAAGACTGTAAAATATGTACTACTGCTAAGAAGAGATATAGAACCTTCTGAAATACTGATAATATTTGTTACTGCTGTTTCCTTCCCCCCCCGCCCCTTCTCTATCAGGATTTCACTGCCACAGGAAACCACCAGAAATATAAATGAGTCTGTAAGTAGTCAAAATACTACCTCAGATGTGTTTACTAAATGGTGTTTGTTGTTTCTGTTTGATTTTTTTATTTTTATTTTTTAATAAAACAATAATAATGGTAATGGGAGCACTAATGGATTCCTTGACCAATCCTTTTACCTAAAATCTCAAAGGCTCTGTGTGGACTCTTATTAAAGTCTACAGGAACACTCTCTATGACTTTAATAGGGTTAAAGTGCATTACAGCATTTAGTAAGTATTAGACTCCTTGTCTCACAGGGGGACTTGAACACTGAGCAGTGTCCTAAGTTTTCCTAGTGCTTTTTTTCTTCATCACTCTGCTACATCTTGCTCAGCTTCATCTCTATTCACCCAATCTGACTGTTTATATTTTAGCCTCCTCCTATCACCAAATCTCCGAAATATCGGAACAAGACTCTTTAACACTACTGTGGTGAATTTCAGGAGGCAAACTAGGGGCTGGCTTGAATTTGAAGCCTCCTCCATAACCATGACACAAAACTGGCTTCAGATGGTTCAGTCCCAGTCTGCTAAAAATATCCCCAATAACTTGACAGATGCCCCTGCAGTTCTATTCTCTTATGTCTGTGTTTATTCTCAAGTTATCTGATGTCATCCCACTGAAAAAATGGAATCTGCAAGGTACAAATATGTCCAATAATGGAAATTACACACATAGCAAACTTGGCGATCTGTATAGATGAAGCTGATCTACACCAGAAGCAGGTAGCATGGAACAGTGGGAAGGGGTCAGACTCCTCGCTCACACTGGAAGCACTACCAACAGCCAAAGCACAACAAGCTAGAGTACCTTGGACTCAACTCACAGCCAGGTGCAGACCCTACAGGACAGTATTTTCTTTTTGTTCTCTAGGGGATGGAAAACACAGTTTCATAAATCAAACCAACAAGACATGTTAACTGGATAAAGTAAAAAAACTCAAACCAAACCAAACCAAACCCCAAATCTTTCTAACACACTGGCAGGTAACACACTTTTCTTCAGTGAAACAGAACTTCAACTCCTTGAGCTGTGAAAAACTGTAACTGGAGAGAGACCACTGGCAAACCAATGACAAGTAGAAGCAGTGTTTCTCAGTAATTCACAGTGCACAAGAAACTTGGAGGGAAAGGCAAATTTAAAATCACTTTTGTGTCATTATTCTGTTACTTTCTTCTTTGCTATGTAGAGGAAGTCAGCACTAAAATTTGTTGCTGATACTTGCAGGTCAGGTTTAGACTAAAACAACCAATTCTTTGTCCTATCATCACACTGACTTTTTAATTTGATCTTCTGAAACACTGTGTAAAGTTCTTGTCACTTCCCCTTGAAACTAGGCAGAGCTCAGTTACCAACACACAATTACACAAGTCAAATTCAGTAGTTCAGCATCCCTGATCACAGATCAGAACAACTTCTAATATTCATATTTCAACATTAAACAGTTCTCTTTTAAACAACTGTCTTCAGTTTACTAACCATTATTAGTGTCAGTCTCATACACAGTCATTTTCTCATTGACATCATTGTATCTTGCTGCCATGGTTTCCAAACAGCAATGGTTTAGCTGCTAAATGGCAGAACCATAAATTTTGCAGGTATATATTGTTCCAAATGCAAAACCCTGAGCAAAGCAGTTTGACATGGACACTCCAGAGTCCCCAGGCTCCTGAACCTCACTGTGTAGAGATTAATTCTAAAAGATTAATTCTATTTGGTTAGAAATTCTGGTGTGAACAGAGAAAGCAGTATCACTTGCCCTACAAAAATTCTGCCTTCAGCAGCCAAAAATACTGTGATTGCCTCCCAAAAGTTCTTCCTGTTGCCCTGTGCCAGGCCACAGTTATTTATTATTTGTATTAACACAGCATTTAAGAATTGTTGTCATGATCCCAAGGGCAAAGAAGAGCTATACAAATACAGAATAAAAGGTCAGTTCTTGTCATGACTGTCCTGAATTGGAGGCATGAAAAGCTTTATCTGAAACATCACTTCCTTTGGATTTATTAGCTCTGATTAAATCTGGCATTTGATATTTATTTACATCACAGTTCACACTAAATACTACATAAGCTTAAATATGAAAGAGTATTCTAACAAAAAAGGAGCAAATTCTTGATTTAAAATTCAGCAGTCATTACAAGAATGAAATATTACATAATAAATAACAACAAAACATATTCCAAGACTATTTTTAGTAATAAAGATCTTTCCCAACTGCTACACCACCTTGTCTGGCTAAAGAAACGATTCCACCCCTAATCCCCATGAATGAGCAAGCCTTGAGGGGTTACATGTACCTTCATTATTCCTTTGTTTAAGGGTCACATACCCATTTTCTTCTCAGTCTGGCTGATATTGCTATCCAGTGTAGATGTGTCAAGAAAGGTATACTTCATTTCCATCCTTTGACTATTTCTTCTGGCTTAACATTCCAGCTCACTACAATATTTTAAAGAGTGCTGCAAGTCACAGAGCACAGGTCTACCACAGATGTATAAGTAATGGACTGTAAAAAGTTATCACTGCTAATACATCTTCTCAAATTCACAATATTTGGTTTATCTTCATAGAGACCAGAGAGAGCTTATTAAATACAGAGTTCCAAACTTGGCATTCAGAGTGCTCTCACCCTTCTCTCACAGCACTTGTCAGTTTTGGGCTCTTGCCATCACTATACTATAGAAAATCAGTAAATCAGAATTCATTATATGATTCAATCAGTTTTCCAAGTACCTAATTTACCCAAGAAGAATTTCATGGCCTCTAAAATTATTTTCATAATCCTTTTTAGCCCATGTTTCCCTCTCTACTTCTTGTGTAATAAAACAGAACCTTTTGAAACAAACCTAGTGATGTAGCTAGGTATATAAAGCATTCCCCAGTCCTGCCAATGAAACACAAAACCTTTAATTTTACACATGAAACTTTTAGGAAAACGTATGGGCAGTGTATTACATGAGATCAGCTGTGATTATCTGCCCTCTCTTTCAGCAGGGATCGCTCAAAAAAAATTAGAGAATACACTTGCAATTTCATAAGATGGATGAATATTTCTCCATATTTCATAATTTTTATATTCTTCCCTTTACATCAGCAAATACATTCCATGATCATAGTTAAAGACATGCAGATTCACTCCGCTGCTGTTCAGTGCACTTAATAAATAAACAAATGAGTATTTAACTCAACAAGGGTTGTATTGCATTTGGTTGCTGTCTTTTTGACTTTTCTTCTTAATACCAGGTAATACCAGCCAGTTCTACACTGATGTGAACCAGTGAGGCACCAGTTCTGCACTTTGATAATTATCCTTTTCTACTTCTCAATTGCTCTGCATGTCCTTACTGCTAAAGTTCAAGCTGGTGTCAAACCACTGTACAAGATACAGCCAAATCAGAAAAATGTGGGTATTTCTTGATCATTTGGTCTCTGAGTTGTTGTATTCCAGCACCAGTAGCTACAGAGATCTGTTAAGGTTAGCCTGAAATATTAAACATACATACATTTATATATATATAAGGTCTAGTCATGCGAGCTTTCATGCATATGGCTGAGCCTTTTTTTCCCCCCATTATTTGAATCTCCTGAGGTTATGGGAACTAACCTGACAGTGTTTAAAAGCAGCTCATGTCAGTCAATCAGTTTATCTCGAGAGACAGCTGTGAAACTTGATTTGGATTCAACAAATATTGTTTGCCATGTGGATAGATGCCTAAAAATCAGCTAGAATAGGCTACTTAATTAAAGCCATATGTTCCCATCAGTTACGCACTGCACACGGAAGCAGCTGGTCACAAGTTATACAACTTACATGCAAAGTGCTAGTAAACCCTTTATGTGGGACATTAATGTCTAGATGGCATTCTGACAGTGCTGGCTAGTACCTTTTGATACTCAGATGTACATCATTCAGGTTCAATGTCGTACTGTACTTAGATGCTTCCCAAAATATTATTTAAAACTTGATCCAGTGCAAGAATAAAACAGTAAGTCTCAGAATTCTGGGGGTTTTATTTTGTAATGCAATATGGAAAACCCACAAATTAATATTAAAATAGCACCAACAGCTAGAATTACCTGCAGGGGTTTACTCGGTAGTCAGAGTAATGACCAGAGCAACTGGAATTTAAACATGCAATTCTTCAAGGATTCTATGGGACTGTGTGTTTTTATCAGACCTATGAAATCAGTAAGACCTTGATCGTGGGTCTCAAAATTTCACAATCAAATCCCTATATGGAGAGAAAAACCACTGACTGGGGACTATGGTAGTGATTTATGCCTTGGTAGTGACTGCTAATTAGTTAATGTTATAATTCTTATTGGCAGGCACTTGCCAATGGTAATAGTAATGAAAAAAATGTATAGTTTTACTAGCAGTGGGGCTCTTTGTAATTCAGTCAGTATATATACGATATCTTATGTCGCCGCAAATTTAAAAGCACAGTTAAAAGAACTTTGGCCAGGTAAAGGGACAAGCCTTTCGTTTATTAGAAAGTCTGGGTGGAAAAAAAGCCCCCCTGGTTTTTCTAGGAAATATTGAGTTCATCTGGCTGCCTTTGCAAGAGCTAAATATAGGTCCACCATAGAAAGCAGAACTGTGCTAATACGGGTTTTGAGTTTGTTTTCCCTTTTAACAAAATATGTACAATCTGCTTCAAACAAAGTATTGTGAAAAACCCTTAAAAACCAAAGAAGTTCTGTATGATCCTCAAAGGAATGTTTGCAAGCAGTAGCTTATAAAGAGCTCAACAGTGCAAATCCATAGGCAAATTTCATGATGAAATTATAAGGTATTTTACCCCTTGTGGCATAAAAATGCCAGCTTCCAGAGAGGCTGCAGTTTGACCCATACTTGAGAGAACAAACCTTGGTTCTCATTTCTATCATGCTTTTGGGCCACTCACTTTCAAGAATGGTAATGACTGCACAAAGCAGGACATAAGGTCTCAACCAACTGGCTAGAAAAGCAAATCTGGAGAGGAACATATTGACTCTCTTTGATGGGGCCCTAAGCTGAAGACATTCCAGTCCTTTAGCCTACATATGGTATAAATAATATTGCACAATGATGCTATTCTTGGCACATAGGATTACGACGTATTGGCACATGGGATAATGATGTAAATAATGTACTTATCTAAGAGAAGATAAACTTTCATTCCTGTTCTGAATCAGGACAAACTAAGGTACAACTTCATCATCAGCTTTTACACATATGAAGACTGTGCCTTCGTAGCCAAATGTTTGTGATATTAAATTTTCTGAATACCACAAAGGTTAAGATATGCATTGCTTTGGGCACAACACTGGGAATAAAAGGGCTATTAACCATTAACCCCATTAACCATTTCACTAAATATGCACTGACATGAGACATCTTTATATAGTGACTGAATTACAAAGAGCCTCATTCCAAGTAAACTATAGTCTGCTTTTATTTTTTCATTGCAATTATCATGCATTCTGCATCCATTTGAGACACTAGCTGCTAGTTTGACCTTGGAGTCTATCTGTTAAGTACTTAACAATACCAATTTTTTGCTTCTGCTCCTGAAAGCTAAATCGAGAACAGAAAGATAAGACTCCTAAATCCACTTGGTGTTCATAACTGGTTAGCTGTTCAATATATATGTTTTTATATATCCAGGTTAGCAGAAAACACAGATTTTTGTAGCCATCTAGGGGGGTTTTATATTCCACCCACCAGGAGTAAATGTCTGTATATTTTCAAGAAGAATATAAGGCCCAATATGCAATCTTCTAGCTTGACATGACCAGCAAAGCTATGTCATACATTCTGGAGCTAGACATTCCTCAGGAACATTTTCATAACTGCAGTCTGCATATGAAACTTTATGCAAATTAATGGCAGGCAGGGGCTTCCAGAAAGTCACCTCTTGGGGAATTAATTATTGATTTCCCAGTCTCCTTCTATCACCCAAATACAATAATTTTGTGTTATTTTACATGTTTTACATTTAGAAACCTTATTTTTTTAGTCTAACTTGAAAAAACATCTTTAACTGCAAGGCTTAGTTGTTCTTGGCAGTTGACCATAAATTATCAGAACAAGGCAACCAATAAATATACATGTTAAAACTCAGTGACTGTAGCCATCAAAACAGTCATTGGAATATTTATACTCTGTGAAACAAGGGAATTATAGAAGCTGTCACTCTTTTTGACAGAAAAAAGACATCATACATGCTGTTTAACTTCAAATATAGTTAAAAAGAAATGGTATACAAAAGGATACAGATCCACACAGTTTAAGCAATGAGCCAAGGGTGAGGAAGACCTTGTAATTATTCTATGCTGCTTTTCAACTGTATTTCACATATGTACATGTTCTTTTTCTTCTCCATTTTCAATTATTTTTTTCTGTGAACTACAAAATTTTTCTTGCCATTAACTCCACTTCTAAATTGTCATACAAATCAATTGGGTCTTTTAAATTCAGTAGCCTTTAAATAGCTTCAGTGAAGCCTCATATGGCACATATCAACTGCAATCACCTTTTGAGATTTTAAACAGAAGAGAGAGTAAAGGCTGAGGAGATTGAGATGATGTGATGATGGAAGACATTTAAAGAACAGAAAGTCTTTTAGGTGAAGTATTTGCATTGACAATACTGTGGAAACATTATGAACCATCCTATGAAGAAATATGTAATATGGTTCAAATCAAGCAGGCCAGCTTGTTAAACATCAAATTGCTATATATTTTAGCTTTGCAAGGAATGGGAAATTTGCCCACCGCTTCTCCACACATTTTCCTTTACATAAAAAATTCTTTCTCATGATAACATACAGATAAGAAGTCCACAGTATTACATATCAAATAAAAGCTTGCTTAGTAAGTACTGTGGTCATTGAGACACTATAATACTATTATATATACTGTATACTGTGATACCCTTAAATCTTATTATTACGCTTTAATAATAATATGCTCATTATTATGCATTATTTTGCTGCTCTGTTGCTTTCAAAAATTATGCTTATTTTCATTTATATATCTACTCTGCCATTTGAAATTTCTTTTGCTATACACACACAGCACTGTAACATTCTGGACAGGACAGCAGAAAATGACTGTAGACAGGCAGAGGAAGTGAGAAGTCACGAGTAGCTCTGGCAAGCTGGAATGGGAAGGACTAACTCCAGCAACCCCAGCAACAGCCTCCCTGTGTGCTGCTACCTCCCCTCCTTATTTCTTTTGGAATGGGAATCCCTGATATATTTGAAGTATGTGGAAAAGGTCCCACTGATGAAGAATTCACTGCATACATATAGTTTATTATGATTCCTGTCTAAATAGGAAATAAAATTGAACGCTGCCATTCCTAAATAAACATTATTTCTTCCTGAGCTATACAATTTTTTTTTCCGGAAATGGTACCGTCTTGATCTGAAAATTCAGGTGATGAAAGAAAGCAGATTATTATCTCCCTAATTTCCTTTCATTTTAGGTTTCAGTGGCTCATGTCCAACCTTGATTTGTCTAGTTTCGCCTTATATCTTGAAGAACTTTGCCATCTTAACAGACTGCTGACTACCATGTATTTTCTTCCCACTAAGGTATATTTAGACTGATCAAGTTCTCTCTTCACTGTCTTTTGCAATAAAGCTCTTAAACCTTCTGAACCACTCTTGTCACACTTTTCTGAACTTCCTTGAATCTTTCAACATCCTTTTTGAAATATGGATGTCACAGCTGGACAAATTTAGCAAGACTGTATCCAAAGCATGTTATGTTTACTCAGTCTTCCCCTCAGAAGAAATTCAAGTATCATATTTGCCCTTCCAGAAAGAGCTTACATTTAAGTGATTGCTGAACATGGAAAATTAGTGCCTCTGTGTTGCTGCTCTGTGGTATGCCGTCTTCTACCTGTAAGTCCTGTGCTTCATTCCTAGCAATCTGAAAGGGTTAAAACAGAAACCCCCTATGATTGGTTAATAAGATTAGCTATTATCACCCAGAAATGAGAAGAGAGAAAAGACTGAGGTTGATCTAGATAACATGCTTGTTAAATAATTTATTCCCGAGATTTGTCCTTGCTATTTCCAATATTTGGTATCTGAGAAGCCCTGCTAACCTTTCTGACAGGCTGAAATGTACACTAATCAATGAGAGTGAATTTGATCTCCAAGAATATATTCTGTGCCCTAGTATTAAGTTAATCACAGTGTTGCGCAATGAAACAGAGTTTGTCTGAATTTCTGTTTTAAATTTTGTATTTTGCAGTCTGATAATCTGAAACAATTTTCAGAGGTATTCCAGAATCAGCTTCGTCTGGAAATTAGCGTACTGGATCAAAAAGAAAATGTGTGGGACTCTGTGATCTGGTGAGAAAGAATGTGAAAAGAGATACTAAGGGATTACAGATGTGAAATCTGCTGATTTATCTAAATTAATTTAGACAAAATTGATGCACTCATTTGTGTGGTTGCTTTTAAAGTGGTTAAAGAGTGGTCAAAATTGATTTAGTTTAATTGGGTTAAGCTAAAACTGTTTTAGCCACTTTTAAACTGCTTCAATGTCCACACAAAGCAGTTGAACCTACTTAGCTAAATGGAATTAGAAACTGATTTTGTAAAGCAGGAACAATTCCTATCACACAGATAAGTAACAGAGTTAAAAAGAGAGAGTGGTGAAGATGAGGTTGTAATAAATGGGCATTACAGGATAAATGAATGAACCTTAAGGAGGGAAAAAGAGTGAAGGGCTGAATACAAATGAAGATACTAATAAACAGATATATGTGAGAAGCAGAAAAGAAGGCCAAACACACATTGGGGAAAGAAGAGCAGTTTGATTTTAAACTTCCTAGAGAACAAACAAAGACAGAAATAGTTAAGACAAAGTAAAGATTTTATAAACCGTACTTCTAAGAACAGTCACCTATGTCTTGGTCTGGCAAAGCTGCTATTGATTTTTTCCTGAGTAGAGACTGAGCTTCTAATTTGGCTCTAAAAGTAGAAATTTGTTCATTCTTGCCATGTACCCTCTCAACGAACTATTGTAAGAAAACATGGTTGTTATGATCTTTTGCTAAGATGCCAGGTGGTAGCACTTAAAACCTCTTGCTATGGGAGTAGAAAGGGGATTTATTTTCATTATTCATGAGAGCCATTTTTAAGGGATAACTAGTAACATGAATGTAGTTGCAAATCAAGTGATAACAAGAGTACTTACTTCTGGGGTTACAAAATGAAATGAGGTGAGGTAGTTCCTTAAATTTTTGACAATTAGTTATGAAATGCAGGTATAATGGAGCAACAAAAAGGTACAAGAACCCAATTTCATTAGCCCCATGACTTTCTAATGTTTTGTTTGCATAAACATGTTAGTGCCATATAGGCAAATCTGATATCTAATATTGTGCACACAAAGATTAAGTGCTGCTTTACATTGCAAGTTTCATTTTTATATTTCATCTGACAATTCCAAAGTACTGATCCTCATCATTATTTGCTGTTCATGTAATTTTCTGGCACAGACTTATTTTTTCCTCTGAAATTCTGGAAAATAAAAGAAAAAAACCAAAACAAAGCAACCAAAAAAACCCAAAAAAATAACCAACCAACCACCAACAAAAACCCCACAAAAAAGCCCAACCAAAAAAACCCTCCAAAAAACAATAACCCACAACAACGTGAAAAGAATTTGGGAGTGGTATAATGAAATTAGAAAATTTCAGAACTAAATATTAAAATTAGATGGATAAATCTGACTAGACAGAAGTGGCCCAGAGCTTTTCAGAATTCCTGAAAATGAAAATTTCCTCTTGAGACACTGGTAGCCTCTCTCAATCACACAGATAAATCTAGACTGAGTAAATACTGAAAACAGTATTTTTATACATAAAATAAATTTTTCATATTTTCATACATAAAATACAACCACAACTCATTTACTATCTCTTCATTTTACCTACAAAAGCTTTATAATATTACTTCTTTACTCATCAAGAAATAATTTTAGGAATTTATTTTATTCAGATTTTGAAGACATTGTGAGAGTAGAAGGATTATATGGCTGTACATTATGTAACAAAGTAACTTGAGCTTTAGGTCAAAATTCATTAATTATAAGGCACTTCCAAATACGTGGAGTTGGCACAACCTAAGAAAGAACCATATTAAGCATTATGTCAGTTAAGCTATAAACACAGGAAAAAAAAAAGGTGCAATGAAGAAAAAAATCTGCTGCTGTAACTGAGCATCCCTAAGCTATCTCTGACGTGATCTGGTATGTGCACACAGAACAGCATTACATGAAGAAGGCTGCACTGATTCTGGGATCATGTTCAGGCAGCATGGTGTATATCTTTACACATGTAATGGAAAATCCACAGAACAGATTACTTGCAGATGAACAAAAGTACAAGAGCATCATTATTTTATTTGTGCTTAATAGTATAAGTTCAAAACATGCAAAGAAAGTTAAGGGATACCCCATGAATGCCCTATCCCTGAAGTGTCCAAGGTCAAGTTGGATGGACCTTGGGCAACTTGCTTTTTCACAGGCTTTTGCCCTCTGAAGCTAAAACAAAATCCAAGAGACTGTGATTTTGGCTACTAAAACAGTGTTTTAATAAAAAAAAGTAGAAAAAACAAAGGTTTGAAGCAGGAATTTCAAGTATCTGTCTACTTGTCTGCACATTTCTTTGGTAGCTTACATAAATGTTACCTTTTTTTTTTTAATATGAGAACAGAAATCACCATCAACTCACACATTAAGGAGATCATATGTTGAGGAAGGGAGAAGATGTCAGTCTTTTTCCATGCATTTTCTCTGGGTGATGGATGAAGTTGTATTGCAAAATTCAGCTTCAAACATTAACCCACACAACTAGCCAGAAATAATTAGACAGTCAGGTGAGAGAGTATTAGTTGTCATGCACTGAGCTTTTTCATCTTACGACCTGTACAGATTTTCATAAGGTGAAGGCCAAAATGGACTACAGCATTTTTATTTGGCTAGCATTTATGAATTCATGTATCATTATATAAATATTACCTTTGATTGAGATCTCATTAAAGGTCTCTCTGTCTCATATCAAAATGTCAATAACACTCCTAAGGAGGGAAATGTCATTTAACTAAGGCTGTGGCTATTAATATAATAAGTTCAAAAATGATCACAGAAAATTACTTTTTTCTTATTAGACTCCGATTGTTATTTTTTTAATTCTTTTTTTTTTTCTTTTTTAAGAGTTATTTTGCGAAGAAAGCAGAAAACAGTCATTATTTGAACTGATATTTATCTTCCTGAGGAACCATCATAGAACCCTCCTGCCACAGTGATTCTTTCTGGCTTAACATAGCATTTTTTCTAGACACTGGCATAGCCTTTCTTCCTCTCAGTTTCATAACATACTTAGTGCAGAATAAAATAAGTATTACCACCATAGTGAAACTCTCATTGAGTATCAAGAGAGACAAGTAGAAATCCAGAGTGAAAAGGCATTTTCATTATTACCCAACTTCTACCCCAGCATCAATGCTTTTGACTGGGTATATTCACTTCCCCAAAGATTCTTCAGCCATTGCTGTTTCAAAAGTAGGGATACTTCCTTCCTTGTAATCCTAGTAGAAGGGAATGTGGTTGGATATTTCAGGTAGGTGACAAAGCAGTTTCATGTGTCAGGTTAAAACCAATATTTTTAAGCACAGAGACACATCAGTGAACAGCTAACATCACCCCCTTTGACATGGAGTTTCCCCAAGGGGGAAGAATGGCAAGAGAAATTCTTTTAGGCACCAGCTATGGAATTTTACAAATGCAAGGCAGCAGATCTTTTTCCTGCCACTCTCTATGGGAATCAAAATGCTGCAGTAATTTAGACAAGCCCTATGTACCAGGGCACCAGAATTGGATTCCCAGGCTATGTGTTTTACAGTTTGGGTTTTTTTTCCCCATTTGGCCAAGATCGGCAAGGCTGGATCGATATAATCTACGTGTCTTGCTATTCCTAAGTACTAGCTGCATAAAAGTCCAGAAATCCCAATTTACATCTGCTTCTCCAGAGAATACTGAGACTTGTGCTATTTATTTCCTTTAACATTCTGTATTACCTGATCTGTTTGAATGCAAGGATACTTCTAAGAAAGAAGTAATTCAATAACATGCAATGCAGATTAATTATTTTTAAAATATGGGATAAACATGGCAAAAAAAATTTAAGATAAGAGCTCCAAACAGCAACTGTAAATGGCTAATACCATGAGCAGCTCTGAAGTGACTGGTGCCAATTCTGATGCCTCTCTCGTATCATAGAATCATCTAAGTTGGGAAAGATCTCTAAGATCATTAAGTCCAATTCACTGCCATATTCACTCCTAAGTCATGTCCCTAAAAGTGCAACAACCATACATTTTTTAACACTTCCAGGCCTGGTGATTCCACCACTTCCCTGGGCAGCTTGTTCCAATGCCTGACTTTACACAGTGAAGAAATTTTTCCTACTATCCGAACTAAACCTAACCTGGTGCAACATGAGTTATAAAGTATAACATCATGATTTACAGAGCACAATGAAAAGGGAAACATGAAAAGCCAGAGCAGAAAAGTAAGGAGAGCATATGTGAACACCCTAGACAATCCAGCCTCTGAGGAGCTCTTCCTTCGTCGGTGTAGGGACGGCAATGGCTGCATGAACAGTCCTTCCATCGCAGCAGTACTAAACGTAAAGCCAAGGACAGTCCTCCAGACAGAAACCTCATTACCAGGATGGTACCACGGGCTGCCTTGGAAAGGTGCTCTGTCTACTCTACACAGTTCTTGAAGAGTGTGCATGTGGCATGGTGGTGCTAAAATAAGGTGCAGCTGTAAGTGGGTGCACACTGTACTGCAGCACACTGTGGTGTCCATGTGCCTCCAGAGATCTGGATGGGAATCGCTTAGCAGGATGCACTGGAAAGCACCGACTCGTACTCTTGTGTGCCACATCAGTCCATTCAGCCTTGGTGACATCACCCGTACCATAAAAGGGCAGCATAAGAGCAACAATTTTGACACACTCTTTGGCATTTTATAAGCTTAAGTAGACTTGGGATTGTCATAGAAATAAAAAATATGCTATGTTATATCCTCAGAGCTCCAGTTTAAGTGAAGAAACTGTAAAATCACAAATAGTGACTAGAGAGTGCCTTGGCTGTGTCTGTAGAGGCTCTTTAGTACAAATTGTTCCAGTAAGGACATGGAATAACTTATGTTCAGTAATTTGCTTCTAGTTCCACCTGGTTCAGATGGTAACATAAGACTAAGTGTTTCTTGGCTAAATCCACCCACTTTCAGTTTAGTTAAATCATGTTCCTTTTGGGACTTTGCCATCAAAATGTAGAAAACATGCAGATCTGGAGATATAAAGAATATTTTTATACCACAGGAATATCAATTAAGCTATCTACTCTCTAGATATGTAAATAATGCTAAATGACAGGCAACTCTAGATCTCTGAGATTTTTATATATTTCCCCCCTGGATAACATATACCACAAATTCAATAGTGCACATAATTTAAATGTCTGATATACTATTGCTATTTTAACATATTTTGGCACATGAGATCTTCTCATATATATATATATATGCAAGTCTCCCCAAACTGTAAGCTGCTTCCTAAACAGCATTTGTTGAATTTCTTAAAGATGAATGTTTATCTGGCCTCAAGACTGACTGCAGTTACATACCATACATATGATTATATGGTGGATGACAAAATAACAATTCCCTGTGCCTATTTAACATCTAATTCACACATCAAATTTCTCCTTTAAATATGTAGAGGTGCCCACCTTAAATCTAAGGTTTCTATGTTTATTTGTTCTCTTTACCCCTCTGTGTCCAGAATGCCTTTCTAACTCTTTTTTGACTTATCTTTCTACCTCATAGCATCAAGATCACAAAAGTTATGACTACATAAAACACACTAAAATAGCATCATATCCTATACATTATGCACCCAAAGGATCAATATCTCAGATTAATTTCCTAGTACTAACAGCAATTTTGCATGTAATCAACAGGTGGACTTTTCTTTTAAACTAAGACAATCAAAATTAGAAGACAGAGGAAGAAATTTCCAATAGCTATCATGCTCCTAATTTCCTAATCAATAAGTAATTCTAAGCAATTAATTAAGAACATATTTCTTAAATGTATATAATAAAACATCTGTAAATTTAACTTGATCTAAAATGCTTATAAAATGGATCTCCCTCTTTGTTACCTGTAATAGATTGGGTTTTATATTGTGTTCTCAGAAATAACTGTACTTCATGTCCTCAATGGGCACTTGAGTCAGCATGATTATGATTTCTTTGGTCCCTTCTCAGCTACACACAGGCAGTCTGAAAAGACTCAGTAGGGCTCTGGCAGACCTGTGAAAGTAAAGTTCTGAGACAGGATCTTTAATGGCATGGCAAAAAGGTAAATGATGTTGTCAGGGAGAAGTTGGTAAAGCAACTAATTTACATAAACTTGTTTACATATATCAGGATTAACTCTCACATGAAAACAGAATGATTACAATTTAAATCTGAGCTATTTTTCACATAGTTCTACATGTGCACACAGAGACATATGTCTTGCATCTTAGCCAGGTGAAGGTACCAGGGTACACACAGCCCACCTTATGTTCTGTACAGCTTGCGTACCTCATAAACATTTCCCAGATTCAACTTACTTCCATTGCTACACTCACATGTCTTAAAAATCTTTGCCTTTTTAATGCAAGCAATTTCCTCAGTTGTTCTTCCTACTTTGAGTTCCAAATTAGTCTTATGACCAACCTTAAAGCTTATTCACCTTACTCCTGACTTTAATATAAAGTCTTGTTGGCTTCTACCATTCCTTGACACATTCCTGTCATCACTAACAAGCAGAACTACAAAATCTAGACAAGGATCAAAATTTCAATGTCATTTGAATAGAGATGCTTCTCAGTGTGTGTGAAAAAAAACACCACATCATATTTTCCTGACATCCTTGACATTTCTTTTAAGAACAAGTAGCAATAACAGCATTAACAAGATGAACATTCATCACAATTATATTATGATAATATGAACAAAATACTATAATGAACTCTTAATCATTACTTAGAATATTACAAATTTCATATGGAGAAAATAATAACTTACATATATAATGAATAATATTGTTGTAGGACTAATATAGTTGTAAGTTAATTACACACTGTGTAGCTGATTTAGTTGCATTTAGCTAAGGAGCTGTTCCAAGCTCATTGCAAATTAATTATGTCTTTAGGCATATATTCTCATTTATAACTGTCACTTGCAACCGTAGCTGTTGGCAAGGCTGCTCTGTAGACCCTTCCTTTATGAAAACAAATGCACCACACCCCCAAAACAATGAAAGCAACAAACAAACCCCAGAAAAATTCCTGAACAAGACTCAAAATCTTCGCTAGCTAGGGTATGCAATGACAAAACACCAGAGGACTGAAAGTTTCATTTTATTGCATTTTGTCCCAAAAAATATTCTTTGCAGTATCTACTTAGTAAGGTTATGCCTCATTGCATTTTATTTAATACCTAGCTTTCACAAATTTGACACAGATGAAATTCAGCATCTTCTCAATTCTAGAAATTGTCCTACTTTACAAGTCCCTTACAAATTAAAGAGAGGGATATAGCTAACTGCCAAAGACTCTACCTATGATTTTTCTCAAATTTTTTACCGACTAAGGGAAACAAGTCACTTTCTACCCTTTGATTCCATGCCAGAAGAATAATTTTGTGACAGGAATGGGTACTAAGTACTAGCAAGCGAATGAGATATTCATAAACCTAAAACAAAGGAGCCTTTCCTAGTTCAAGGTATTCACCCTTGTTCTCCCCACAACATGAAAAGTTAAATGAGCCTCAAATACCTAAAATGACAGAAGAAAAAGATCTACATGGGAAACTAGAAGGGAAAGATGGTAAGCCAAAGTTAGACACACCATACACCTATTTGACTTTTTCAGGTCCATTGCAAAACTATAAAGCAATTAAATTTTTAAGCAAATTTTTAATCATTCCTACTTCCTGTGATTCTCTTTGAAGCAAAGAATGGTGTATGTCAGTCAGATATCTTTGGAAGATAACATATTTAGTGTGGCCAGTGTGCTCCTTCCACATTATGGGGATACACAGGCTAAACCAATGACCAGTCATTTAGGTCACTTTAGGACAAGCATGTTTAGGACAGTTCATAGCAGGAGAACAGACTACATACAGTTTGAATTAAGACTCCCAAACTTCTGTTTTGCAGACAGAAGGGACTCAGCATCAATTGCTACATTCCTACTGAGCAAAATTCCTTGCTGCTTTAAATATAGCCCACAGAACCGTATTTTTCACTGAACCTGACAAAACCTACAGTGAATTCAGCACAAACCTAGGTATTCTTACTGCACTGTAAGAGAAATCATACACACACAAATCTTAATAAACTCATTTGATATACATAAATATTTTCAGAAAGTTCCAGCACATACTAGCATAAATTCACACTTTAGCATTAAAATAAAAATAAATAAATGACCAACCAAACAGGAAGAAAAATCTAAATTCTTTGAATTTCTTTATCCTTATAAGAAATATAAGAAATGGTACCTCTGGAAATAATCTTTTTGCAGTGATTGGTGTAGATTTTTGTAGTGATTTCAAGATTAGTAAGACTCATTACACAGTAGAGTAAGCTACAAAACTTTAGTTCTCTGGAAAAACTACCTCCCACATCCCATGCAGTGCAGTACAAATCTCATGCTAGGGTACCACAATACACATTATGAACGGTAGAAGAATATGATGGCAAGAGGGATTTAGAAGGTAAACTAAATCCACACTGGTAGAGAGAAACTACCTAACAGGAAACACCACCAGCAGTGTTGCAGTATAGATATTACCACCTCTAAGTATATCTTAGTTATGGAATTCACATTCTCCATGTCCAGGGAAATATTGCAGCACATTAGTGAGAGGAAACCTACAAAGAGCCTCCTATCGCTCCTTATTTATGAATTATTCTACAGATCCTGCTTGCCATGGCATGCAGTATATGCTTGTGACTTTCTGCCATATGAAAAAAATAACCACCTGCAACAAAAATTCCTAAATCATCATACTTGCCATATATGATACCCAACATTTGTGCAGAAGAATTTCAATATTTCAACAATAAAGTTGAAAAGAGTAAAGAAGATTCAAACATGCAAATAGCAAAACCTGTAAGAATAACTAATTTGCAAGAATTAGCAATGTGAGCAAAAAATTAAACAAGATGATACATTGAACTATCAACAACTCCTCAAAATAACAGTATTTCAAATCTGGGATTAAAGTGTTCTGAACATGCTCCTTCTGAAAGAGAGCAGAGTTCTCCCCACAGATACAGCAACCAGTTTTACAGATTTGGCTACTTGACTGAGACTATGACTCGCCCAATACCAATATGGATCTTTTAATATTACATGTGCATTCACACATGGATTAATTGTTCATTTTTTTAACCCTTTTTGCAGGAAAAAAAAGTGATTTGGGTTACAAAGCAGTAATACTGTTTACTATGAAGTGTTCTCTCCCTCCTTGGCACAGAAATAATGCAATATATCACAACATTCCATTAGCACATTCAAAGTGATGACTAGGATTCACAAAATCACTTAGGCATGTGTTTATGTTCACATTAGTTCAGCAAACCAATAAACATGATTTTTAGTTATGTATACCAAAAATCCCACTTGAATAATTTATTAGCTTCCACCAAATGCCCAGAATTCAACATGTGCAATTGTCCAGTCATATTAGTGAAAATGCAAAAAATGCTTAAAAAATTACCCAAGTATTTAAGTGCTTCACTAGATCAGGAAAGTTTAAACACATACTTAGAAGTCACATTGTATCAGCATTAAGACGTACATGAACTTAAATTCTGCACTGAATCAGCAAATGTCCCTAGGATATTTTCCTATGCAGAAAAAAAATTCCTTCTCACCACCATGGACAGCAAAATGCTATGAAGCTTTAAAATTTCAAAATATGGGGCCAGCATAAAACTGAAATTCATTCACAGCTGTAAATATTATATACAATAATAAATTCCTTTTTTTTGTAGTAGCAGTAATAAATATACTCTAAAATAACATAGATAATAAAATAACATAGAAAATAAAGGATTATGGGATCCCATAGTCAGTTAGAGAAACAACTGTACTTAAGACTCCGGTATTTGAGACTAAAAAGTCTGGTAGTCAAAATTTCTGTTGATGTTAATGAAAGTCCTTTCTCAAGAAAACCAAAACTTTGGCTTCTATGTAAGATTTTTCTAACTTTTTTTTCTGAGTCTTGCAAAAAAAAAAAAAAAAGAAAAAAATTAATAAGATATAATGGAAGTGTAGGTTGATGACTTAAGAGTATAGTCATAGGGAAGCAGACCCATAGCAAGTTCAAATTTATGATTATGAGAATTAAGAAGTCATATTTTTCCCTACTGGCAGAATAAGAGGCTCTTAGTGACTGGTTAAGGCTGAAGAATATTAAATCATGAGCACCCAAATATCTATTTGATAGTGCATTTGGATAGTAACATATTAGGTGTCATAAAAGTACACGTCTTTGTCGTAGACCTTTATTACTTTATAGCAATAATTCTTCAGAGAACACATTCTGATTGTAGTATTACTTACTAGTATTAATGAAATTTCCCCTCTACGTGATAACTGCTTATTTTTTTATTAATCCAGTATATAATACTGACTTGTTTCTCAAAGAACTTACAGAACATTTCCAGGCACATTCAGATATCTTTACTGCCTTAACTAAAAACACTGGCAAAAAATATTTTTGTTGTAGATCATCCAAGTGAGAATATCACCATATTGCAATGAAATCAATTACCACATGTTGTAAAGACTGAATGAAAGACTGAGGTGATCTAGTTCTGTAAGTTCTGATTTAGCATTAAAATTTTGTACCTATCGATTTTAGAAAAGAAGTCTCTCAGAGTAATGTAAGTTTCTGAATCTCCATGTACAAGTTAATCAAATGGACAAAAACAACAGATGGAACAGGAATCTGGATATCCCAGTTCTCTTCCAGGTTACTGTCTTAATTGCTGTCCTAGAGCATTCCATTTCTTTTTTTTCCCCTCCAATATGTTCTTGTGTATGTGTTTGCACATGCATTCAAAATTTCAGCTGAAGGGAGGCTGGAAGATCCGTATCTAAATTCTTTATCAGTAAGGAAGACAGACAAGATGTTTTCCATATCTTAAGTACGTCTGCAAATGAAATAGTGTGAATAAGATCAGCTGTAGCTTTAAGTTTCCAAAGGAACTTGATTCTGCTGACAATGACTCTTTAGGGTACATAGATAAAACAGCACCAATAGCAAAGATCCCAAGTAGGCTTACCCTAAAGCATGCCTTCAGGTGATCAGTCTAGACAAGAGAGAAGCAATTCTGGATCTACAAAGAATGTAAGCCTCTTAAGGAATCTGCTGGTTTCCTAAGGGACAGCCCAGAACACTAGGCAATTACTTAAGCCTGAACAGAGAATCTGTATGTTCTTTACATATATAACAGCTTCATAACTTGGTCAAAAATAAAAGTTCATCATTTTAATGGAATCTGGCCCAAGAAGAAGAAAATAGAGATGAAAATCAGAGAGTTACCTAATCAGTCATTCATATAAAACATTTCTAGTCAAACACAAGGATAGACAATGACTGCTAATATAATCTTTAGAATTGCCTTATGTAAATACCAGTAAGTACCATGTCATTTGGTTTACTCTTACACTTTGAATACTGCCCTAAACACCAGTGAGAACTGCTTTCATTTTAGAATGGTATTCACTGTTTTAACATAGGGAAGGTTGCACTGTGCCACACTTTATCTAGTAAAATTTTCCTTAAAATCTAGCTCAGTAATATTTCTTTCTACACAAAATTGTACTAAAAGACAATGCAGATGTTTCCAAGTTCAGTTTATGATGTTCCAACAGTCTAATTACAGAACTGCAAGGGGCTCAGCAGCATATGCTCTGCAATACCCTATGCAGTTACAAAAAATTCAAGTGACAAACAGCATTAATAACATTTTATCTCCTATTAATATTAGATAAATTTATGATTTATTCAAAAGGTAAAAAAAAAAAGGAAAAAAGCAGAAAGAAAATGTTTATGGTTAAAGATCTTCAGTACTGATTCATGTTGACCTAATTTTGGCTCCATAAAGTCTAAACTCTAAGCTAATTCAGTAGCAGAACAGTAAATTCAAAATTATGCTTGCTTCTGGAAAACCTACTTTAGGACTCCCATCTTAACATCTATTCATAATTTCTTTCAGCATTATTACCCACAAAATGGAAAACAATAAAAAGAGCTATTAGTAACTAACAGGAAAGTCAATGGGAAATAGATTAGTTGTTTGGTTTAAAAATTGTTACCTTTTTTGAGATAAGCCATTATCTGAGTCCAATCATTGTTTTTTTTATTTAATATTTTCAAGTGGTTTGCATAATAAGGGTAAAAAAATCAGGGTCTAGCAACCTTGATTCTCAGGTGACTACAGCTGTGCCTTTGGTTTGGCCTACAGCTATTTGCTCCAGCCAAGGAGGAGCCTCAGAAAAACTCATCTATCTCCAGGATTATCAATTATGAGATAAAGAATAATGAGATATTTTTTTAAAGAACTTCATTATAGTTTTTGCTTGATTTCATCATTTCTCTTGAATACCCACCTTTAGAGAAAGCACAGAAAGCAGAGATATTGTGCTCTCTCACACATTTCTATCCACAAGTACATAAGATGGCTTCTTCCCCCTTCCACATGCTCTTTTCAACCAAGCATTTAGTGGAAGCCAAGGTTTCTAATGTTTAATCACAATGGGACATTTAATGAGGCAGTCTTTCCATTATCAAAATACCCACTTTGTCTCACTTTGTGTGCGAAATTATGTGAGAAGCACCAAAAATAAGCAATATAACTTCCCTACATAGTTGACATTCTTTAAAAACTTCCCAATAAAAGATAAACAGCCTTGACAGTCACTCCCTTTTCAGTGATTAGAATCAACAATACAATATTGCTTGACAACTAAGCTACTTATCCCTAAGCTTAAAAGAACTCTTTCTTTGCACCTTAGTGCTATGTAAAATTTTTGGCCGTGCCATGACAGAGCTTCCTAACAGTGCACATGGAAGTCCTTCTCAAGGTAACAATGTTCTCAAGTTGTTTTTCTATTTTGCTTTTATGTGAGAGTTTGCCTCACTGTCTGTTGGTCACTCACCTTCCATGACTGCTGCTCAGGTCTCAATCAGCACATGATTATTTCACCATCTTCCATGTTTACCTGGTTTTGTGTGTACTTGAATTGGGTACATTTATTGTGAATAGAATATAGGCCCATCCATTTCATAATTAACAATGTGCATTTATGCTTTATTATGCCTGCATAACTGAAAAAAATGTTTCAATCCAGGCAAGATCTGAGAGCAGACTTGATAACAATTGTTTGCAAAAATAGGGGTTTTTTTCAGGATATCATTATCCACTATTTTCCTCTTAGTTTTCAAATAACGCATAGTCATGAATATATGGAGATTTAATCTGAGGATTATTTTATTTGCTTGGATGTTGTTTTGGGTATTTTTTGCTGGGGGGCGGGGGGAGTGTTATTTTAAGCACTGAACTGAAGAGTTATTACCGATTTTGTGAAACTATTTCTCTAAGATAGCATTAGATTAGGGAAGTGTTGGGTTTTTGGTTTTTGGAGTTTTTACAGACTTGACATACAGAAATGAAAAATAGCTAGGATAAGATATAGCAGGTGTGCAGGGGTGTTACAGCACACAAGCTTATCCTGTCCACGTATACATGCTGAGCCACCATTAATGGTAAGCAGCTGAGTGCTTGAAGAAAGCAGCAAAAGTTAAGCTGTTTTATCATAGGGAAGAGGTTAACCATGACAAACAATATGTCCAATAAAATACTCTGTCTACACACATATACTCCCTCTGATTATAGCAACAGCAAGTTGGCTAAATGAAGTGACAAGACTGAAATTCCATTACTGCAGCAACTGCAGAAATGCATCTCAAGCCCAAAAACAGTCTGTGATAACACAACAATACTGACATTACTGAAGTCTGTCTTTGATGATCACTGGGATAATGTCAACCTAGTGCATGAATGTATGACTATTAATGCTGGTTGGGTAGATTATAGGGAAAATAACTTTTATTTTCTCTAAAGTACATTGGTAATTGAACTTGCCACTGTCTGACAGCTGGCCTGACATTTCCTGTCTCTGTCATGCCTCCTCATTAATCCTCTAATACTACCAGTTATGTTTGTCCAGCTCACCAAATCTGTGACTTTCCAAGATAAGCTTTCATGTTCAGATGACCCTATCATACTCTTGAAGAGGTTTTTTGGTTTCATTTGGTTTTCCTTGGGGTGGTGGCATTTTTGTTTTTTAAAGCAAATATGATTTGACTATGTTAATGCACATTTTTCTTGGATATTTAGCTGGTATCAGTGACTCCAGTATTATTAGGAAGCAGATGGAACTTCTCTCCTGGTATCTTGCCATCCTGACAGAATGATGGATGTGAGCAATTGAAAAATCTTTATCTTATTCTACATTGCTCTTAGATGTTTTCTAGCTCCTGCTTTGAAACTGACACACGGTTTGGCATTCACTTTTCATGGTCCTTCCGTGCTCTGTGCTTCCATCAGGTTGAACATTACCCATACTCATTCACACTTTGTTACACATACATCTCAGTTTGTTTCTTACCTTTTTCCCTGTACTTAGACAAAGTACAGTTCTTATGGACATATCAGAGCTTTGAGATTGCCATAGGAAAAAAACAGGCTTGTTTGGCTTGAACATACTAATCAAACTTTTCACATAGATACACTGCTGTCTCCAACGCTCCATTCAACTTAGCGTATAATTTTCCTTCCAAGGGGTAAATTACTTTCTAATTGCTACCTATGGTCAAACAACTAGATTTGTAGATGAGGAGAGAGCAGGAGATGTCATGCTCAACTTCAGCAAGGTTTTGAACACTGTCTACCCCAACATTCTTGTATCTAGCTTGGGATATTACGGTCTTGATTGCTGGAGAGATTTTTAAAAAAAAGACTGACTAGGTAAGGTGGTTCACTGGTAAAAGGGCAGCTCCAGAGAGGTCTAATAGCAGCCTGCAAGTACCTATGAGGAGATATCAAGAAGACAAAGCCAGATTCTTCACAGAGGCCCACATGACAGGAGGATGGGAGACAGATAATTTATGTTGAAATGAGAGATTCAGACAGGATGTAGAAAAAAAATTCTTTCATCGTAAGGACAGTCAAGCATCACCCAGAGAGGCTGTGCCATCCCTCCATCCTTGGGGGCTTTTAAGACCTAAATGGATCATGTCCTGCGCAATATGATCTGCTCTCATAGCTTACCCTGTTTAGAATTAATGACTTCCTGCAATCCTTTCCATCCTGAATTATGGTCCTAAAACATCAAGAGCCCCATGTCAAGAAAAATTTTATTCAGTTTTACTTTCACATCCTCTCTAAACATGCATTTATATCATTATTAAGTACAATTTCTGCCACACTGTTACAAAGATCATACAGCAAGTTCTATTCATGTTGGATTAGAGATTGTGATTATTTGGCAAGAATCTATGAGGCAATGTGCAGTATGTTGTAGTTTTCACAGTGCCTTGGAGAAACAGTAAAAATTAAAAGAGAGTGTAACTCAAACAAATGTAAGTTTCTGCGTATAGGCAGGAAGAATCACCCAGGAAAAACCCAAATGAGGTATGAAATAATGGTTCTTCAGAATAGTATCTGAAATTAACAACAAATCACAAATCAAATATGAATAAAGAAATTCTGCTAATATTCAGAAGCATAGATAGTACATAGAAAACCACAGAGAAGCACAAACCAGAGATGCAGTTCCTCAGACATGAAGAGTTGCTTAAACTGTTTTCCTCCTAATTAATTCAAACTGTGAATATCCCTACAAGGCAGAACCAAGAAAATACATGCAGGGCTTTCTTTTTGTATTATTGTTTTATTATTTAAAACTGCCCTGAAGAAATAAAGAATGCAACTGTTCTTTTAAACAGTTTTGGCTATGTGAATACTACTGGAAAAGGTTACTTAAGAGTTCTTATTGATTAGTTTTTCCTTTATATTTTTATAGGACCTTCAAAATGAGAATGTAAGTTTATTATTATGGCTGCTCATAAACCATTAAGAACAACACAAATATCTTCTTTACAAATGGGAAGGTAGAAGGTCCTGAAAAATAATTCAGGTTTGAATGAGAGGAAGCAAATTTATGCAAATTGCTGTCAGTCATCTATGTATTCATTTCACTAGCAAAACAACATTATAAATTATCTCTAGCCAACAGTTCTTCATCTGAAGGCATGTGATGCAAATATTTATTCAAAACAGAAAAAGAAAATCACTTAAGGATAAGCGTAAGTCTTACCACGCCAATAGAAAAGTAGTTATTGATGATGTTGTAAGGCACTGGGTCTCCTTTCTCATCTTTATCATTGGGTATTACTTCGAATTTCCACCTGTCCAGTAAAATCTCTGAGCTATTCTCAATGTCTTTTAAGATCTTCATCAAATTCTCACCTTCATACCCTAGCAAAACATAAAACCAGTTATTTAATCAAGCATAATAAAGTTTCATTACATTTTCTTTCTCTTTCTAGATGGCTAGTTGGACAGGGCTCTGAGCAACCTGACCTAATTGAAGATGCCCCTGCTCATTGCACGGAGGGTTGGACTAGTTAGCCAACCTTCAAAGATCCCTTCCAACACAAAATATTCTATGATTCTATGACTGGAAAAATGAAATCTATGCATATAATACCTTAAAAGCAGGATTGTGCTTGAAGTATTGACAATTTTCCAGCACTTGCCATTAAAAGAAGTACAAATACGAAGCTAATTAAGCATGTAAATTTAGAATAACTCTACAGATTTCAGTGGACATCAGATCTGTGATGAAGAAAATAATGAGATTTTCAAAATTTGCCAATCTCTTGAATTTTCCAAATGATTCAAAAAGCTACTGTGGTACTTTGCAAATTGTTCTTGAAGTGAAATTAATCTTAATATTTAAATTTCTTTGATTTCAAAATTTATGGAAAAGAGACATATTGTAGTTTTGCCTGACAAGAAAATGAAAGGTTAAAGGCTGTCTACTAATTTTCATGGATTGTTTCAATCTGGTTTAGCATAAAAAAATCCAAAATTGCAAATCTATAGCTGATAGCTTTATCAGCAAAAGTAACATTTTTGCATATTCCAACAACTTCTTCATGAGCCTCATCCTGCTTTGTAGAGAGAGCTTACTCTTACTTGCAAATAAGCACCCACATGTAATTCACTAAACTGAGTAGAAAACTTGTTTATGCACTCATGAGTATATACAACATACATGTGTGCATGAAGAAAAATTGTGGGGGTTTTACTACGGCACATTATCAACTCTGAGTATTGTTCAGAACAAATGACTTTGTAATAGACAGCTAAGATCTGGGGATTCAGTCCTTCTTCAAAGCAGAAAAAACAAGATCTCCTATTCAGGAAATATGTACTGCCAGTGTCATTAACACCTTTAGCAGGCCAAGCCAATCAAAGCCTCCTTGCTCAAAACCCATTGCTGATGTATTTGTTTACGGCTGTCTAGCACACTTTTGCTAGTTACTGACAACCACCACATGACAGCAGCATGCACAATTCCATTTCTCTGCATCCTTGAGATCACTCACCAGCAATTTAGTTTCTGGAATCCCTGTCTCCTCTCCCATCTATGGAAGTTCCAGAAAATCTGTATTATGGTATTGTTTACCACAAAGCAACTGGGCAAAGAATGATGAAACCCAGAATATTTTCATATTGCCTTTTTCTACTTTAGTCCAAATGGAATCACTTAAGATACAGAACATAAATAAAAGTGAAGGTAAGGACAGGTCCCAGCTAATGTGATTAAATATTCTCATGGCTGGACCGTGCTTAGAACAGCAGTGACACAGACCAGTGACTTCCTACGACCCCTTTCAGCCTAGCTACTCTATGGCTCTATGAACAATTCAGAAAGTTAAGCAAGGCTGATTTGGTTTTGGCTCGTTTGTTTTCCTTTTTTTCCCCTAAGACTATAAGAATGTAAACAATCAACAGTTGTGACAGAGAAAATAAAGGAGGCTCTCAAATGATTTGACAGAACATTATGGTTAACAAAGTGCTATAGCATGAAAACTACTGAGAATTTCCTAAAGAATATCTGGCAACAAGGCAGACATTTGGAAAGGAAACTGATGAGACAGAAGAAGTAAGATATCTGCAAAGGCTGAGAAGTTCCAAAAAAACCCCAACCAAGTTCCAAATACAAAACATCTCAATTGAAACAACCAAGACCTGAAATAGACCTGGCTATGAGCCCATAAATTGAGGTGCTTTCACCACAGATTGACTCTGGTCTAAGATTTTCTTCCTTGTGTCTCCTTCAAGTTATCCTGTAATACAAATTCTGAACAGAATTTTTGGAGAAGCTGAGTGTAAATCTCCATACATCCAGGAAAGGATGCAAAGGGTATTAAACGTTTGATTTTCTATATATTCTTCTTTCAGCATTATTTGCCTTCTCATTTTCTGATAAATAGTACCACAGCACTTATTGTCTGGAATCCTCTGTAGGAAAACAGAAAGGGAGTGGATCAAAGGAACTTGTCCAAGGCTGAGACATGTTTTTCATTTAATATTTTTAAAGATTAAAAAAGCTTAAACCACTCCTAACCCATTATTTGAAGTTTTCAGTAACCCTTTCAGAACCGTCCCAATTAAAATCCATTTAAGACTGCTCCCTTTACAAGGTATTTATCAAAGCAGTAACTGCAATACAGATGGTAAAAAGCCAACCAAACTGCTATACACTATTCTCATTACACTTTGGAACATTTTTGGTGTCAGCAGAAGCGACAAACAAAGTATGAAGTGTGATTACAACCTTTAATATCTTACATATCTGTACAACATTTACAAACAGATCATTCCAAAAATAGAAAAGGTGATAATGGTTCTTTATGAAAACAAATCCAAATGTGGATGTTGATGCAAAAGGTTTTTATTTTTAATTTTAGTTCCATAATACATTGCATTTTCATTTGTGTTTACCTCCTCCCCATCTCAGACACCTTGCTAAATCATTGCCAGTCCCAAGAGGCAGGATAGCAACAGGAGGATGCTTAATCAAGTTCGCTTTCTCTGTGAATAAAGAAGGAAAAAACATAACTAAGGAACAAAAATGATCTAACTGCATGTTATTATATGATAACTGTGTTAGGTTTTGTTTCAGTGAAAGACTTGTTTTGTATATGAAATTATGCTGCCTGCTCAGCAATGAGCATTTCACTGTCAGTCCCTTTTGTAGCCCCTTCTCCACTCGATATTCAATCCTTAATCCCAATTTACTCATTTGTTATCATAAGGATTTTGTAATCCTAATTTACTCATTTGTTATCATAAGGATTTCATAAATCATAGATGGGACAAACATTCACAATGATACTCAAGATCTTTCCAAGACTGAGTATGGTGTTCTCTGTCTAGTTCTCAGCTCTGCCATCCCCAGCTATGAATGCAGAAAAGTAATAGTTAAGGGCATGAATAATGAGGTGAACCTTCTACTTTTTCACCTGGGTGACCAAATTTGTGTTTAACTGTGTATTCACCTGGATTTGTATCTATACCTGAGCACCACTACCAAGAAGTCCTTGGAACTAACACAAGACCTTAGATGGGTTTGCCTGTCAGGAATTAAACCTGCCATCCAAAGGGAGCACTTGTCTGTCAAGTCTTTAAGTAGCAATTTTGTATTTACTAAGCAGTGTTTTGAAATGAATGAATTTACAGTGTCTTTTCAGTCTTTACTGGTATTTTTGTAGCATTTTAAGCCCAAGGATCTCTTCAAAACCCAATGAGAAAACCCTTGTCAAGAAAGCTTTTCTGAAAGCTGGAATATATATTTCAAATATATAATTTGTCAAATTTCCCATTTAATGTGAATGAATAGTATGTCTAGTTTAAAAGTTATAATTAATTAATCAGTTATTTTGTTTATAGAATTATGCACAATTATCAGCAATAATCAGCAGGAGTTTATCTATACAATGGATGTAGCAGGGGACATCAATGTTTATCAGTATTTTAGAAAGGGTTAACCTTCATATAGGCAGTTTAATGGAAATCTTTCAGAGAATGTAATATTTAATAGAACATTTTTTTTTTAAGTTTCAAACTGATGAGAATTATTTTTTGCTTTTAATTTTTCTTTCCTTTCTTTTTTTTTTTAATTTTTCCCCTTTTTTTTTTTCTTGCTGTGTTCTCAGATAAAGCTCTTTGTGTATCAAGACATCAGGGAAAATCAAATTAGAAAGTGTCTGGAAACAGGTGTGCTCCTAAAGTTTCTATGCTAAAGTGCTTTAGCTCCCTAAAAGGCAGCACTCAAAACATATTTTCTGCACCTATGAAAAAAGATGGTTCCTGGATCCCCCAAGTAATTTCTTAGTTCCATACCACAAAAAATGCTGCACAATATAGTATGTTACTGAAAGAGAAAGCAACTGCATGACATTTTAGACCTCATGAAAACATTGATGACACAATTAACAGCTGCAAAACTTTGTTTCTTCCAAGTTTAGACAATGCACTTGATGTTTATGTACATTAATTTATGACTCTGAAAGCTATTTGCGAGCTACAACCAGTAGCTTGCATTTGCAAAAAGACGTTTTTCCATCCAAGATTAGAAATATTCCTTTGCTAACCTTCCTTCATGACATCAGGTTTACATTTCAGTGAACTTTTAAAGGTTTTCTGGTCCCCCAAGAAGCACACACTTTTAAACACTTTAGATAAAATTTCAGTTGAGTCTTTTGACCTCTCTTGATCCTCTTTCTGATTCCACTGTCACACATGCCCACTATTTTTCTCTGCAGCCTAACACCAAATAAATGTTCATGTGATGTGGAAGACGTTCTCCTTAATAATCCTTGAGAAAATTAAGTCTTGTAAGTCTGCAATACCTTGACTTCTGGGCCTTCCTTATGATTTGTACAGAGAACTTTGCAGACAACTGACTGAAAGAACCCCAAAACTGAATTATCTCTTAATACATTATCTCCATTACAGGATAATAGAGCATAGCCAAAAATTCAGTAACTAAAAAAAGCAACTGAGCTAAATTAAATTGTCTTAAAATTAGCAAATCAGATTTGACTCAGTTGTGGAATAGACTTTGAACTGAAATTAAAATAGATTAATTCAAATTTCTTGCATTCAGGAAATCCAGCAACACTGAACTTGTCTAGAGATTTTATATAACTTTTGCAACTTGAGTGCCTTTAAAAATAATCATGTCCCAAAGTAACACATTTCAAAAATTTAAATGAACAAGCTGTTGCTTGAAATAGCTGTATCCATGCATTGGTATGTAAGGAAGACCATTAAAATGAAAACCATGAGGCAAGCAAAACTGTGTAAAGGCTATAGATTACCTATGCAATCCAAAATCCAGCCTACTGTTCCATCTCCACCACATGCTAGTACTCTGAATTCAGCAACATCTCGGAAAAAATTTAACCTAAAAAGAGTAAATGAAGATACCTAATTATGATCAATATAATTGTGCATTATGTAAACATTTTATGCCTTAAGACATTTCATTTATTAGTAAATAGCAAGTGATCACTTAAAATAAAAATCAATTGTGCTTACGTATTCATTTTTTAGACAAATACTATCCAACATTATTATTAACTATTATCAGTATTATCTGAAATATTTTAAACAAAATCAATAATTTAAGGGTTATTATAGCACACTAACACTAAAAAAAGTTTCTACCTGATGGTTAGTCCAACCTTTGTCTCACTTCAAGTCTTGTTTGAAACCATTATCAGAAAACATTATCTGTTCACCTAGCTGCAAATGGATAGGTAGTCTGTCAAGACAGAAAAGTCTATGTTGTCTAAATGTATTAGCCAGAACATTTATTTCTGAAGTTCTTTCTATAAAGAAACTTCATACTTCTGGTAGGACACTGGTGCATATTAAGGCTGGACATTCTGCGGTTGGTAAAAACAACTCTGCATCATGGTTTAATACAAAATGAGAAAGCAGAAGATTGAAGGGACACATTCTATCATCTTAAAAATCGTATTTTAAAAGTAAAATATCTTTGGTAATATTTGCTTGGCTATTTCTGCCTCCATATCCATCAAGTGAGTATCAGCACCTACTTGGCCACTTCATTCTATTGCAACATTGTTGCATAATGCTAAAAAGTGAGGATATATCAAAACAATGCTAGGGTGCAATAATTTTACTTTAAAAGCATCATTTCAGGATAGCTTTTGATATATGCCGAAATCAGCCCTTACACAGAAACTGTGACTAGACAAAAAACTTCCAGTAATTTTGTTGTATTACTCTGTATGTATGTATATGTACATTCACATATATTGTATTCATTAGTGTTACAGATACCTTAATGGATATTGTACATTCTAGTGACCAGATCTGATTTCCAGTTTGCAATCTCCTAATAAATGCACAACTAATAAATACATTTTACACAAAGACTTGAAGACAAATAAATATAGACAATAACTTGTAAGTGTTTAATTCCAGCTGTTTTCCATATGAAATTTTAATGCTGCAGGGGGAATGGAGCTCCTGTCCTTAGAAAGTTTTAAAATTTTTTTGGACCTCTTGATAAAATCAAGAACACATGAAAAATTACAGAGCAAAAGAGTTAGAATGGGAGAAGGAAATGAAAAAAACAATGACCAAAAAAGTTATGTGAAATGTAGAAGATGACAAGACAAGCTCTTGTTCTATTAGTTTTTGACCAGAATTTCAATTTTAGCCAAGTTGCATAGAATTAAGCCCATCACATGTCCCACTCCCTGTAATTTTCTTTGCTCAGAAGAGCTCTTAAGCAATTTCAAGTGCAAATATAATGCCTGAAAGATGCTTATTCACCTTGTATTAAAGGCTGCCTTGCCCTTCTCACCCCTTTTATGTTCTACTTCACACATCTGCAAGAAAAGTGCTTTAGGATTTCCTGCGATTCAAAATGTCGAGTGCCAAATCCGACTGGGTACACATGGGGAAGAGATCTAATACACGTATGTGCTGAAAGATCCTCTTCTGGAAGTCACCTCACACCACTGCAAGAGTAGGCACTGAGATATGCCCTGGCCCCCAGGTGTGCATGTCCATCCCCTCACAAGGCCTGGCATAGAGACAAATGCTCCTGCCACCAGCACTCCCACTTTGACCCAATGCGTTGGGTTTGCAGAAAGTTACCAGGTATAATTACATTGCTTCCTATACTGAAGGTATTTCAGCTTAATTTAAAGTCAAATTATAGCCCAGAGGTGACGTCAGACTGACTTCTAAATTTTAAGCATTTCTACCTCATGTAGCAGATGTGGAAAAGAAAGTCCAGAAAAAAACAACCAACTAAAACAACACCAAAAGTACAGGGTTGATTTTAGCATTGCTCCAGACTGGCAGAATATAGACCTAAACCTCTGCCATTTTTTATAAATAAGCTTCTTCACCATATGGCTATCAAACATTCTTTTTGTTTTGACTATATATTTAATCTTCATCAAAAAAGAGTAACTTCCAAAAAAATGGGGGACTGAAAAATCCGGCAAAATCATATTGTGAAAAACATTTTCAATAAGCTGCATTTGTATTTCCCTTGGAGCTTTTTATGTTCACAGACAGTGAATTTTCCAAAGTACAGCATTAAATTCACATAACTTTTTCTTTTTCATTAATTTAAATATAAAAATAATATAAAAATCATATAAAAGTCTAACACACAAAATAAAGTAATGCATAAGTTACATTGTATATTTGCATATATAAATGTAGTGTATATAAATATAGTATAGCAGATATAAATATTTATAAAATCAAATTAATTTATAAAATTAAATATAGTTATATAATTATATATGTAAATAAATCTTATTCATTGAATTAGAATGTGCAGCCCACATTAGGAGTTGGGAAGGGAACACAGTTTTATAAGGTTTCATTCAGACTCAGTAAGCGTTACACTTGTAAAGAAAGAATTTGACAGATTTCTTCATAGACCTTTAGGGAGAAATTCAGTATTGCTTACCAAGAAAACTGTGCTCAGTTAGTGTTTTAATAGCACCTGTTACTTTTTGTCCACCATTTTTGACATGGTTTCATAATCACCTCATCAAATCCATAGGAGTGCAGGGGATCTATTTATGAATAAAATACCAATGCTAGAAGATGTAACAATTTGATTTTGAATCATGTAATTAATTGATTTATGCACAGGTAGCAAACACATACACATTCTTATAAAACTTTTTAAGGAAATACCTAAAGTATTTATTTAAATTTATTTAATTAATTTAATTTATTAGAGTAAAACTGAAGTTTTACTCATAGTAATGAAAACATAAATTGCAATGTTTTCCATTTACTTCCCTGCACATGACTTTTGCTCTTATATCCAAGCACAGTGCACTGTGCAGAACTTCAGGTGCTCAGCCACACAAGGTGGCATAACAGGAGCAATGCATGAAATCATTCAGCATTCTTCACACAGTGGAAGCAAAACTTAAGACTGTCTACAGTCCAAGCAAAGAATAATCCACTAGTGGATCTCAGGATAGGTATAAGGTGCCAACACCACAGATGTCATAGAAGCAAAAATATTGTTAAACAGCTGCTTAAACTACATCTCTAAATTCAGGATTTAAGTTTCATATGTGAAGACTTGATGAATTCTAAGTACTACTGATTCGTGATGTAAAAAAATAATTTTGATCATTAGAGTACAATCAATCCAATGGCTTTGCCATTCTTTGGCAAAAATGTAATTCTTCTAAGAAAATATGGACCAGATTCAATATTTTGTTCAGAAGAAAATAACTATACAGTTATTATTTTCTAAAAATACTCTTGGTGTATGTATCTTTCCAGAATTTGGGTACTCCAAATGTCCAACAGCAAAGAAATGCTCTAGCAATCAATTCAAATGATTAAGGAAATTCAAATAATTAAGGAAAATAGTGTAATTTTCAAAACAGGCCTCTGGCTTTGTGAAGGTAAAAAAGCCCAGGTGCTGTAGATTCCCAACAGTCTAAGTAAATTACAGTGTAAGTTGTAGGGAGTCAGTTTTGTTATCTTGGGCATCTTTTAAGTGGGCAGAATTTCAGATTTAGAAAGGCCTGTTGAGGCAAACTTGCAGCTAGAATCTAAAAACTAGATGTTCTTCAAATTAAATGATTAAGGAAGTTATAAAGAAATACAACTTTCGTGGATATAATTTCTATTATAGAGTATAAAAATACCATAAATTAGACATTTTAAATAATAGAACTTTAGAGAACAGAGGCCTTTTCAGAGGGACAAAGGCTTTGTGAAACGCTGACCTCTCCACAGAGTCCTGCGGCTCTGTGGCTCGACTGCTATTCATCCTGCTATTATTTACCTCTCTGTGAGGTGAACAATAACTGAATTTCACATTCTTCAAGATCATTAAATCCACAATAACAGTTGTTGTCAGAAGTAGAAGACTCCTATAGAGATGTAACAACCAAACAGGGAAACTCTTTTCATGGCTAAAAACACAGGTGCTAGGCACAAATTACACAATGCATCAGCCCAGCAATTTTCACGTCACTGTGTTAACTGTGGCAGTCTGTAACTGTGGAGTACCTTTCTTTCCTGTGTTCAGCTGCAGAGCCTACGAGGTTTTTCCATCTCACTCATATTCCTCTACTGCCAATTAAAGAATGTCTAAACCATTAATTATTATACCCATGCCTAAAGCGTACTGTTGCCCTTTGGCTCGATTTTCAGGCCTCGCAGCAGGTCTCCATTGCTGGAAAGGAATCAATGCAAGAGTTGCTGCCATGAGGTTTATTTGCATCATGTACATATTTTTACATAGACTATGTACATAACGTGTCTTCACATAAACTGCTCCAGAAACCCTAACTCAGGCAGGCAAAGAAACTAACAGAAATGTCATTGCTACTGTTCCTGCACTGCTTCATGTACCTTCCCATCTATTATGAAAGAAGGCAACACATCCACTTCAGTAATTGTACACCGAGATACTGATACTAAAATTCATTGTCAACTTGTTCAGAGTATTTTTCTGTTGTCCTGCTATATGCCAGCATAGTTACAGAAAAAATACACAATAAATGGTACGAGGAAAGGTGGGGATTTTTTGTCATTTTTGGGGGTTGCGTTTTGGTTTGGGTTTTTTTTGTTGTTGCTATTAATTTGGAGTCCTGTATTCCAACACATTTCTCTGCAATAGCATGGCTATCCCACCAAAGAGGTAGAACAACAGACATAGCAATTGATGCTGACCATTAAAAAAAAACCCAACAAACCAGCAGTTTCACAGTCCCCCTAAGATTTACGATTTTATTAGTCTCCTAGCTCCCTTGTCCTCTCTGCTATTTGAAAAGAGGATACTTAGATTGTTGACAAAAATGAACTGAAATATCAATTCATGTCAGCCACAGATGTTTGGAACTCAAGTTAGAAAACTTGTGAATGTTATTTTCTTGCTTGATGACAGCAGCCCATGACAAAAATACCATCAAAAATTAAAAACGTTAACTTGTGGGTTAAAGCAGACAGGTTGGCTCTACCAAAAAAATGCAAATTCTTAGCTAATACTATGAAGATTCTCTAGGTTGAGTAAACACATCCGAAAAGAGTACTTGAAAGCAAAAAAAAACAAATCTCAAAATATGCTCAACTGAAATGTACTGCAATAATCATAAATGCTTTAAAATAAATATACATTATGTTTATCCCTTTCTACTAAATAACCTATTGGGATGAAGGATATACTTTTGCTTTTCTCTGTGCTGTACAGTACCCAGATCTGTTCCCTTTTGATCTAAATTTCATATATGACAACATAAACACAAAATTTTGATTGACAATCCAGTATAACTGGCAGTATAGAGATGGATGAATGAGGGGATGGATGGATGGATGGATGGATGGATGGATGGATGGATGGATGGATGGATGGGCAGGTTTTATTAGGCAATTCAGCCGTCGCAGAAAACAAGTACTGGTAAGTGAAATACCAGAGTTTATTCAACTTCTCACTTAATGGACAAATTATATGCAGCCTACAGAGTATTGCCAGGGGCAAGAAGTGATAGAAGGAGATAAACTGGAAATTTAGGATTATTCATTTCTGTGAAATGAATAAAAAAATATACCAAAACAAGCAGTGTCTGTTTGAAAATTAATTAGAATTTTCTTCAAAGTGACTCTGAACTAAAACTACTTCGATTCCTAATAGAAGGAGAAATTGAAAACATTTTCTAAAAAACACTGTCCTGGTTCAAAAGACTATGTTTAAATTGCCTCAGTGCACCGTTTCAGCTTGAACTTAACACTGCCCTCTTGTGCCTCTGCCTTAAAAATGCATTTTCTTTCACATAGCCAGATTCATGAAAACTAAATCACCAATGGACAGAAATGCAGTCAGATTTTTTTTTAAGTTCGATGAAATAAGGTGACTTTGAACAAAATTATTTCAGTTGTTTTAAAAATCATCCTCTCAATTTCTAGCATGGTATTTCTACTATACAGTATGTAAAACAATATTGGTTACTAGCTTTGTCTCAGTTAATTCTGCCAGTCTATTCTTTGAACTAAGGGTACTTAAATTTTCCATATGTGTCAAGACTAGCATAAAATCAACAAATTCCATTAGACTAATAAAAACAGCACTAGCATTCAGGTACAAGACAATTACAGGCATGAAAGATCACATGCACGTCATTATCTCCATTTTTTTGAGCTGGTTTTGCACCATTCAGCAGGTTAACGTTAACCACACTGCAGTGCACGATATCTTAACTTCTAAAAGGATTGAGCCCAATATGCTTTTCACTTTCATCAGTGTTACACACATCTCAAGTCTAAGACAATAAATAGCTGATATAGTTTCAAGAGAGAATAGCTTCCTGTACATTGGGCCTTAAACCCAGAAGTACTGTCAGAAACAGAGCATACTCTTTCCAGTAATATAAATGTGAAAACTTAAATGTAACTTTGCAGGGCACAAATCAGATAAGTTTCCACCTTCAACTTCTTTTCCTCCATTTTCAAAGAAAAAAAAGTCTAAACATATACAAACTGCAAAGATTAAAAAGAGAAGTATTCAAACAACAGTGTAAACTTAATGTCAATGAACATATATCTCCTAATATCCTTCTGCAACTCTTCACTGATGTAAAATTTCATGTATCAGTGACATAGGTGAATAGCACCCAGTACGTAAAAAATATTATACAGAGCACATATTCAGTTCTGTTCTTATTTTCTTCTATCAAAGCACCCACGACTTAAAAAGGAGACAAAATCAGGTGGCAAAGGTTGGTATTTGATAAACTGTAATTCTCCTGTCTTCACTCGAACGCAAATTAAGAAGAATCACAGAGGAAGCACATTAAGCAAGGGACTGCAATGCCAGCTGGTTCAGAGAACACTTCAGTCCACATAAAATGTCCCTGCCAGCATAATCTAGCCTGGCCAGTCATTTTCCAACCACTACATTTCCAAGATTATGTAACTGATAAGGAGTGTGCAGTTACCAATATATTACAGACACATATACATGTGCACATGTGTATTTATGTAAAAGAAATGGACGTCCTGCAGGTCAGTCTTTGAGGCTGCTGATATCTGTAACACAGAAGTAATGCCCCCAAGAACTTGGGTTGCTGATATGGCAGTTAAAGCTGCAACGAGAATTAAATTTATCCTACAGTTCTTATAATGCATATGTTTTCAGAAAACCATGCAGAATAATGCATGGTTTTCAGTAAGACATATGAGACATAGCTTTATTTGTACATGTAAAAAAATAATACCTATACATTTCTGCAGCCATGCAGAGAACTGCAGTGTTGATACATTCCAAACATGCTATATGTATTTCAGTCTGTTCATTTGATTATACAGCATTTTATTAAATGAGTTCCTGGTAATAATATTAACTGTAGACTTACCCTGGCATTGGTCCATTTCCAGAAAGACTATAAACTTGACGAGGATTTAAAAGGTACTGAAATTTTCTATAAATTCTGAAGAGGTAAAAGAGACAAGGAGAAAATATTTACAGACATGTTTGAATTTTTTTTAAACTTTTCAAATGAAAGAATTAAAGAACTTAGAACATACTATAATTATTTGAACTGCAGGATCTCATTTATACAAAAAATCAAATACTTGAACACAGCAATTATAATTCATACATAGAGAAAGTTGAGACAGAAGTAATACAAGCTATTTACAATTTAAATGCTGTGTATAGACAGAAACAAAATGCAACAAAGAGGTATAATTACACAAGAAAAGGTGAGTCACAAAAGCATTTCAAAAAGCATATCGATTTGTATTAAAAGTAACTCCATGGCAAAGGAGACATTTCTTCCTGAAATTTATTGCAAACAGAGAATTACAAGTATAATTAATTGCAAAAGCTAATTGGCTTTGCCACCCACCAAAAATATCTCCATAGGCTGAAAAACATTCTGATACAGAAAACCTATGGTCAACTACATTTCCTCAGGATTACATTTGAATGGGAAGAAAATGAAAATGATTTGAAGCCACTGTTTTACTAAATTAGACTTATTTTAAAATTATCTGAATAACAGGAAGTAATTTACTGATACAGCATGACAAGCATTGGCCTATCCCACAAGGGACCCTATTTGCTGTCCTACCCCCAGCAATCATTTCTTCAAAATTGTAAATTTAGAAATTTGAGTTTACTTGTCCTAAAAGTATGATAGAGTTTTTTTTTCTTCATTACAAATATTGGAAATGTAATTTCCTACATTGACTAGAATGTAGTAGTTGATTCGTTTCTCACACAGAAACAAGAAAGCACACAAAAGAGCTGAAGCTCAGAATATATAAATATACACCTGGGATCTATGGCAATAGTTTAAATTACAAACCCATGTTTCTTGTTTTTAATTTTAATGTTTCTATCCTTAAGCTAATTAATATTTTAATATTTTTGAGAAAACATTAATTTTTTCCCCTGAAATATTGCTTCCTTTCTTTATAATGGCTTAAATAAAATAGAAGCATAATAAGAGCTGAATTTTAGGTTAAAATGTCCACGTTTTCAAATACAGCAAAATAAAACTGTCTAGACACAATCTATGTGCACATTCAGGGATTTTTCTTTCCATATTTTTTCTTAATAGCAATGCATAATTTATCAGGGTAGCTGGAAGACAAGTGTGTAAAAATACTGAATACAAACAAATTCATAATTATCTCTAAAATTGCCAAATTGGAACATTTTCTTAACTTGTCAATTATTTAGTGATATCAGCTTCATAAAGCATTTTATTCAAGCACACTCACACAATGTATCCCTGATGCCATTCCTGACAGAATAAGTCAATATGAAATGACTAGTTTCATTTTCCAAGTATGTATGCATCATTGTCGATGGCTGTGACGATGATTAAATCAGACTTTTGAGAATGGATTTGCAACATAATACCTATTTTCCCATTTTACAAATGTAAAAGGAGAGGTTTTTAGTTAGTGTGTGTGATTTGCTTCTCAGAGACGTGTAGGATTTAACCTGGTCAAAGGTGATGCTAATTTAATTTGCCTAGCTGGCCCTAAGAAGTTCATGAACAGTATTTTTACAAAGTCCCAAAGGTCTAAGAGTTATTTTCCTAAAGCTTGGTGCTACAAAACATACTAGCCATTACCTACACTCACTCTGCTGTTGTCAGGTAACACTGAAATGCTATAAAACCCTTCTTAATAAAGAGAAGGCTGGGTTTCTCTACTCAGAACACAGAAGTTCAACTGCAACGATGAGATTACACTGATTCGTACTTGACTCAGTGCATACCATTCACAGGTTCCAGTCGAACATCAGTACCAGCTAAGCAAATGACACATCAAGCTTTAAGATAGTAAATGCATTTACGTATTCTAGTCTGTGTAAAATTCATAAATTGATGGCTCATTTCCATTCATACATTCTCCAAAACAAAAAAAGTTAGAAACTGTCTATAAATGTTTCCTTCACACTAAGTTGTACTCAGACCTAACAGGGTGACACATGGATGCCAAGGAAATGGACAGTAACTTAACCTTCCAGTTTTACATCTACAGTACCAAACAGTGACACTGACAGGGCTCTGAATGTCTTGCTTCCACATGTAAGGAAGGAATTGGATGTGGTTTGCTGTCATTGGAGATTTGTGCAGACAAGGATATGAGGTGGTGTGGTGGGAAATGCCCCAAAAGACATTTTTGGGATGAAATGCAATTTCATGAACAAAGCTGGTTTATGAAGCTTACTTGTCCACAAACAGCTGCGCTTCTGTGCCTATATTTGGGTTTATTCTGTGATCTGGTATACTAAAAATACTCAATTTAAAACACAAATCCACAGAGAAGTTTCTTCATTGTCATTTTTCCTTTTACCTAAATCATGCCCATGAATCTCATATAAACCTCAAAATACTCTGCTAGCATAACTGAGGAGGCAGAAAATTAACTCAGGACTGGCCAAAGGAGCTGGCATCATCTTTAAACAGCTCGGCTGCTGACGAAAATACTTCTGAATGCCCCTTGGGCTGAGTTAGACTGAGCTGTCTTCTGAAGAAGAAAGAAAATAAATAGACAAAAACCTGCTGGCAATTCAAAACTGGCAATAAAGTTGACTACACTGTGGAGAAACCTGGTCATGGCAATGCCTTCTGCCACAACTGGGGGATGCATCTTCAGTCATCTAGGGGCTCTTCAGGATGTGGCTAGAATAGGCTTAATTTAACCCTAATGTCAGACAAGAAAGAAGCCAAGGATTCCTCCCCAAAATTAAAAAATGCTAGTGATCTTCTCTCCCAGACACACAGTATTTGAAAAAGATAGGTTGGAACTGCTTTTACATTTTGTCTCAATGTTAAATGAAAGCTCAGAAAGCCACATTAGTCAGAGGGGAAGAGGGAAGAGCTACTATGAACCAAAGTTATTTGAAAACTGCAAAGGTTAAAAATATCATCAACCTGTATTGCACAGACACTGAACGTGGAGTCAGCAGGAAACGTCAGCGTACGGAAGCTGATCTCCAGTGCATCCAACAGCACATTTGTCAAGGAAACAATTGTGTAAACTCACCTGCTGGTCAGGCAAATAAACTGGAAAATGGGGAAGTGGAAATCAAAGTAATGAGTATGGCAAAACAACAGCATGATTTAGAAGGACTCCTATATGAGAAACATTATCCTTAACAACAGCCTTTAGAAGCACTACATGCTCATTGTCCATTCTTTCTGTTGAAAGAAACTATTTTGTCAATGGTGTACCAAATATATACATTCTATTCACAGATTGTTGAAAACTGCTGCCTTGATTAGTCAGATCATAAATGCAGACATCCCAAACTGGTAGCCCTAGAATGAAATGGATGTCCTGCACTTTTTTTGGATGAAATTAACTGCACCCGTCCATTTCATGCACAACCACTGAAAATATGTTACAATGTGATATAGCCTGAGCAATTCACTTGCCTGGGTTTGATGAACTCCTATTCAGTCTCATGCTCAGTTAAAATCCATTTCTGGTATGTGTAAGCCTTAAATTCATCCACTTTAATTCTATTTTTTTACTTTCTTCTTAATAAACATTGACTTATATTTTTGTTCTATTATAAACATATGTATTGTCTAATACACAAAATCATTCAAGTCCAAATAACGGTAAATACACTTGAGTTTCACATGATGGGCAATTATTAACCTCTTAATTGAGAAGGTAATTGGGCTATTGTCATAATTCTTCATTTTGTAAAGTCAATGGTCTTTAAAACAGAAACCTATTCAGGAAGAAAATGCTATTTATCACTACACATTCTGAAAAAATGTATTTTTAACATAATGAAAGTTTTAAAATGTATTGATAGGATATGGTTGTAAAGAACGCACTTTTCTGTTCTGAAGGCACTTTTTCTACATATCCATTTGTTTCCCACCACCCCTCTGTTTGAATATTTAAAAACTAAACTAAAGTACAAAACTTTTTTACCTTTAAGTCATCCTCAGTTCTTTTCTTTTGCATTTGAGAGATTTGAAAAAAAATTACAAAATACAAGTGGAAACAACAATGTATTACTGGGGGTGTGCATTTATTCAACTTGTTTTCAGTTGGATGCATAAACTCTCTCAAAGAATAAGGGCAATGAAATGGGCTGTGTTATCACATGGCAAGACATAAAATCTCATACGGGGAACTGTGGGAACACTGGAGTCTTGATAATCTGCAATAACCTTTCTGTTTTCAATGAAAGTCAATTAAAAATCTTAATTTCATTCATTGTGACCTCTGAAACACAGAGAGTCCTAAGTAAAAACTGAGGAATAGTTTTCAGTGGAAGATTTGCTTAATCTGAATGAATCAAGATAATGAAATTCTGATCTACAAAAATTAGAAGGTTGTGGGTTTATTTTGCTTTCTTTTTCTCCCCTCACTGCTGTGGAAATCTTATTTTTGTTGCAGCATATCCTCTAGTCCCATCCTCTCAGCACCTGACCAGATTACAAAATTGCTATAATCAAAAAGCCTGACCTGAATGCCATTTACTTAAATGTTGGACTCGATGATCCTTGTGGGTCCCTTCCAACTCAGAATATCTGTGAATCACCATAACTGTGCATTTTGCAAAGTAATTTATGTCTTGAAATGTCTGTGATTTTACTTTCCGCAACATATAACTGCCACAAAATTGGAGGGTAGGGAATATATGGGAATCTTCTCTTTCTGGTGACTGACTGTAAAGCAGACAGATAAAACGCAAGAAAACTAAAAAAAGTTCAGTATTATTTCTCCTGAAAATGTTTTCATCACTTAGATTGAATACTCAAACTAATATACACTGTTAACATCCTTATTTTAGATTTTTGCTGCTGGCATTGATACGAAACATTAACATCTAAAAAAAGGAGGGCAAACCCCTTCTTACCAAATAGTCCATATGTGGACTTTTTGAAACCTTTTTGAATCTGGCTTTAGATCTAACCATGAGATATTATCTCCTGATGGTGGATGACCTGAGACATGTTTACATGACTATGCAGTTGACCTTCTGATTAAAACAAAAATACTGAGCCTGCGACCTTACACATTAGTATGCAATTTAACATTTTGTGTGTGTGTGTGGTATCAAAGCCAATTTAAGAAGTTCTTACACTTCACTATACTCATTTCTGGTGCCTGCCCTCACGCTATACGCTTAATTGCGTAATGACACTTGTGGATAATGGTACTAGTGAATGAAGTGTGTATAGGGCATCCATTTCTAAAATTCAAATAATTCCTGTGATCTGTTTGGCCTCAGTAACAGTTTTATTGACATAAACTGAGAAGTGTTAGACTGTAATACATGAAGGGGAGTAGGAGCTTGAGATGGGGATCAGGTTTTAAACTTGCTTTTACCCTGGAGAATATCTAACATTAAATGACATCCCTAATGCATTAAGCCCGTTCAGATAGTAACACTTGAGACCAATTACAAGCTGGGAACTGAAAGCTGTGAAACAGCATTTCATTAAATTGTTTCTAGGCTATAACTAACTATGTAAGTGCAGCTCTCTAACCTGCCTCTCACCTACATAATTGCAGACTGGATCTCTGATCTATTCACTTCATATTGGTACTATAAGAAGTCAAGCTGAGTGCTAGTGCAGATTACCTTCCACAAGACCCCTGACTGCACAGCAGACCAGGGCTACCTCACACTGTGACTGTGGCTGAAACATGAAAACTCAGGATGGCTCACACTGTTTTGTTCCAATTGCAAAGGCATGTTCTTGAAACTGCTGAGAATTAATGTTTTCGATCATTAACTGCCTTTGACACACCTAGCTGATATCTAGGTACACATAATCAGCTCTCAAGTGATAACCTGTTCTCTCAGAGGCCTTCAAATACAGTTTTAGTTAAATGCTCCTCAGCTCTAAGAATTACTCTAACAACTACTCTGCAGGATTTTTTCCCCTTTGACAGTCTACTTTTAGGGGCACAGGAAGACGTGGTCTAAGGGAGGCAGGGTGGAGGAGGTAGAAAAAACTTGACCCACCAGCTTTAGAATCACACTGGATCCCTCCTTTTGTGCTTCTGGCAACCCATATCACCAGTATCCATAGGTGTCACCTTCAGCTGGATCCTGGCCCAAAGACCATAATCTTTTCCAAGACTTGAAGTTACAGCACTGACATGGTGAACTAGGCTATAAAAATTTAGGGATTTATGTGATGATCATAAATGGCGATAGTGTTAGCATTTGGGATTCTGAAACATGCTCTGAAAAGTCTGTTTAGGGGGCAACTATTTCAGCTTTCCTGCCTGAGTACCTCTACTTTATCAGGCCTCTGATACAGTAACACTTAAACTAATAAACTCAGACATTTTAATTTAAATCAATATAATTACTGACACATGTAAAATTAATATGTCTTCAAGTTTGTGTGATCGGACTCTAATACTTTAACTGGATTTTTAGAATGCTTCCTATCTACAGAAATCAAAAGGTTTCTTTGAAGGAAATCTTATGAAGAAGCTTGAGAGCCTCTACTACTAAGTCTTTAAAAAGCAAATCATACATTAGAAAATTGAATACTGCTTCTAATTTACTGGCCTGCCTGTATAATCATTACAGAGATTAAAAGAAAACTCTCAGCACTTCAAAGTTTTAATACAAGATGTAGCAACTCACATCTTCATGCAAATCACACAAACCCATACACTGAATAAAGCTTTTTTTGATTTGAGACAAAACTATTCTATAAAATTAACTAGTTTTTAACTGGAGAATTTATAAGTACATGGATATAGGATGTCCAATTGTGAGGAATAACAATATAAAATTTTGGATTTTTTTCCTCATGTACAAACTTTTAAAATTCATTTTCAAATGTATCACAGACCAGAATCAAGAAAGAGAGGAAAAAAAGAGAAAGAAAAAAAACCCTTACCTTTCTCCTTGTTTCCCACCACTTTTAGGATTGACAAAAACTAAAAGTGGATGAGTGCCTGGAACTGGAGTGATCTAAAAGAAGGGAATAACACAGCCACTCATTAATGCTGTGTGTTGCATTCATTTTTTCCTATAGTAGACAGAAAACAAAAAGCTTAATGCAAACTCTATGTTATGCTATGTAATCCAGCTGGAAGCAATACCATAATTTGCAACAATCCTCATTTCATTAATTTGCCAGAAATTGCAAGTGACTTCTCTTTTAATGCTCTCTGTTTTACAGCTGTGTTGCAATTTTAACCTATAATGCCACTGAAATATTGAGATATATATATAATCTCTCTTTATATATACATTTATGTGTGTATGTGTATATATATATATATATCCATCAGTAGAGAAGAAAACTTTAAATGCAAATAATGCATGACTTACTCTGACAGTAATTCCCTAGAGAAAAAAGCTTAAAAGAAACTGTATTTTGGAGTGAGAAATGACACTATATTATATACTCTGAAGGTAAACTATAGCTATATGGAACATTGAACTTAAGAGATTTTTTTTTTTAATTACGACAATGATTACCTGTAATATTTGATAGGATCAGAAATCACAAACTTTTTTAAATGTGGCACCCATAATATTTCCAGGTGTTTAAAGGAACACCTTTCAGCTGATAAAGCTGAAAAACTTAAAAGGTAGAGGAGAAAACATATGGAAGAAAGGCAAGTCACAGGAAAAGAATGTTGAGGAGAAGGAAGGAAACAATGACTTCTACTATTATTTCTTTAAAATCCTTTTGTGTATGGAAAGTTTTACACGTTCACATTAATATTTAGCTTTACAAACACCTTCATTCTAAGTAATAGTGTTTGTCTGTGTTTTCAGACACTCTGAGATATGTGTGTTCATTGCCTTTACTCCATAGACTTGAACATTAAAAAATCACATCAGATGATCTCTAGTACAGGTTTTTAAACCATTTGGCTAGACCATTCATATTTAAAAGTATAACTTTTAGACATATATCAATTCCAGAATGTTTCAAACTCTACTAAGAGTTCAAAGTCAACATCTCCAAAGTCACATACGAACAACTTCAGAGATGAAGCTTAGACCATCTGTGTTTCAAAATGACACATTGAAAGGCCTTGCTCTAAATCCTTATTGATAATTCCTGAAATAACAAAATCTGAAGATTTCATAAAGTGTAATTTAAGGCAGAACCTGGGAAACATCACAGCTAAGGAGTTTTACAAGCATACTATAGATATATGCATATAATCCTACAGGCATCTAAAAGCACTTGTCTTTTGGTAGGAAATGTCAACTCTATTCATGATTTCACAAAAAATAGAATCAAATCTGTTCCAATGCATACAAAAAATAATGGAAAACTCCACGAACTCAGTGGTATTAAGCTTAGCATAAAACTCAGTATCACCTAGCACAGTAAAGTGCTGTATGTTGAAACATACATCAAATTGCAGAATACTGTGAAGTTTGTCATATATTTAATTTTTACCTACTCTTTTAATCAATTTTAGTTATTTAGCCAATTCCCATGGTGTTTATTCCTGTGAACTAAGTGTAAACCAATGGTGCTCACTGTGACAGAGATGGAATACCTACTGAAATCCCTTAGGACGCAGGTTAATTAATGAGACTCATCCTAAGGTTATACATGATCTATTACTTCCTCTAATTAGAAATAATAATCCTGATCATTATGCTGGTTAGCTAGAAAGAAGCAAGATGAATGTCCTTAACTATGATTAATTGTCTTTAAGTCGTGCAGACCTCCACTGCCACTAAGTTATCTGCCCACTGTCTGATGGAAGGAAGGTTTGGTCTTGATCTTTTTCTCAACAAAAGCTAAGTGATGGACTTATTTCTATTTCAAATCTTTTATTCTAAGACTCAACAATATTACTTCAAGTAGAAGGTTTTGAATCATCCAAAAAAAAAAAAAATCGAATAATTAGTCTATGTTCCACTCGGTTCCAAAATAAATTTTAATTAAATTTTTAGAGCTTTTCCAAATTACTTTTCCAGATAACATATGGTATTTTTATACAATGAAATGCAACTAAAGATTTGGACTAAATCAGTGAACATCTTCAAGCCCTAATCTAGCTCAATTTATAGGCAATCTTCAAGATGTTATAGGATAAGTGACTTAAAGTAAAAAGAAAAAGTGGTGCAGCACTTATACACAGTTTCTCCCATATTGAAAACAGAGGTCTAACAGCAGTAGTATGAAGATCTTTGCTTTGTTACCTTCTGACTTAAAACATAAATGAATGCAATTAACATACTGATTAAGTTTTCTGAAAAAAAATCCTCGCTTACTGAAGATCTTATTAAAATGAGACCATGCCAGCAGAATCAGAGTATTGAGTAGCATGCCAGATATGGGAGAATTGGAGTAGTATACTTTGATCAGATTTAGAATGTTTTCTCCAGACCATCTTTGGGCAAAGTACTATATTAATTACCAGTTATATTTATGGCATCTTACATCTTTGTGAGAATAGTTGAAAAATTACACTATCTGTGAGGAAAAAAAAGCCCTAACATTCTCATTGATCTCATCCCTTTCAGTAGGATAGCCTTCAAGGTCCACCCAGCCTTCACAATAATCAGGTTATCCTTATTAATGCCAATCAAAACTTTAGTATTTGATGTTATGGTGGATTCCTGCTGCTCAAAACCAATCTAATCCATCAGTGAAAAACAAAGATCACAGTATAATCAGCAAATTAGGGCCATCAGTGCAGAATTATTTCTAATGTTGTCACCATGATTACCAGTATTGTGTCATGCACTACATTACAAATGTGTCATTACAGAACACCAAGCACTTCAAAAAACACCTCAGATCTATTCAATAATAATTCTACTGTCTTCAACCCCACTCTCTTTTTCTCTGTCTCTAGTGGTAATAAAGAAAAGCAAGGATGAAACCCAGACTTTTAATTCATCTTGAAAAAAGAAGATAGAACACAGGTTTTGGATTGCACTAAAAAACTTAAGAGAAAATCTTATGACCTGAAAGCAGAACATATAATAATTTAAAGTTTAGTGTCAAAGAGTCAATGGTGATAGAAGTTGCTATTTTGAATAGACCAAGTATTATATCCGCCATGGTATCACATGAGTGGGAAATAGAGACTTCAAACACAGCTGAAAATAAACGATGAGCATAAGTAATCTAATGCTTGGAGTAAACACAAAATTCATAATGATACATGGTGCTGCAACCAAAAGGAGATGCCAAAGATGCTCCTCTATCAAGAATACTTTGGCTCACTGAATTGCATGGGTATCACCCAAAAGTTAGAAAACACTGTGTGTTTCCTTTAGCACAAACTTATTAATCACACTGTGACTGATTACACAGAACTTGAGCTTTCTTTTCAATTAAGACTCTAGTCTTTTTGCTTCATGTTTTGTCACAGATGATCTGGGTAGCAATGAAGCCTGTGAAATTGGTAAGTACAGGAAGAGATTGTTGAAAGCAATGGATAATGATTGCTGTAATGTCCAATTATACCATCAATGGAGCAGCCATATGACTGGATAGGTTTTAGGGGGGTTTTTTCGAGTTTTGTTTGGATTTTTTTCCCATCTTTGGGTTGTCATAACAAGAATGTTTGACTAATCTAAAAAGACAAAACAATACAATAAGCCTTCCTAGCCTGACACAATACACAAGAAGAAATAATTATGAGGCATAAAGTAATTGATATACGGTAACAGAATCTTTTTACTGAAGCTCAATTGCAACATATCAAAAGATAGAGAGAACAGACAACTATGATTATCATATTGTTATCATTATGGTAATTTAACTCCTGAGGAAATAAAGCAGCAGCATCCTGCATATGGACATCAATTTCACTCAAAACTACTCATATCTCAAGGGAAAAAAGTCAGCAGTTCAGGCAGAACTTCTGGCATGCCTCGAAGTCATCACCCTTAAATAACATTAGCTCATCACACACAAGTTTTTCTTTCAAGTAGAAAAACTTCCATTTTTATTATAGATATTGCTAGTAACGAAAACACGTTGCTTCTCACCACTGTTAATGTTGATATGCCAAAATGGTCCAAATGAGAATAGTTGACAGTTATCAAGACAGACTTAGATGAATAACGTAGATTTACACAACACTGCATGACAGATACCAAAATAAACTAGTTCAGCTTCACCCTATGACAGAAATGTTTTAGAGCTAGTCCTCCTTCCCCCTTAATGTTTAGGAAATCCTAACAATCACATGAGAAGAAGGTGTGTATCACAGGATTCCAAAACCAATAGAAGAATTTATCTATTGCATTTTTAAATATGTAAAATTGAAGTATTAGAAGAGTGAATGCATATTCCAATTTAAACATTTCTCACTCTATCATTGTCTTCATACCTAAAATCATCTGCTTAATATTAGAACACCAATAATCACACCTGAAGGCCTTGTCCATCTACGGTGACAGAATTTGCTCTTTGCATTTTGTTCCTTTCTCCCAGTTTGTTCATTTGCTGGGGGCAACTCTTTTCTTTTTTCACTGTTGCCTGTCTTTCCTTGAAAAGAGAAAAGGAGAAAAGGGAGCATTGTAACACATTATATAATGCTATACAACTGTAACTGAGACTGTACCTCCACAAAGTTATTTTTTGACTAGCGAGTAATGTCAGACTCTGCTTTAATGAAAATGAGATCTCAGTCAAGTTAATACACAATGTCTGGCCACTTCACATAACATCTATCTATGTGCCTGGACATTCCATAATGACTAGGCAATAGATGGATGAAAAGTGTGCAGTCACAACACAAATTAATGCAATGATGTGAAAAGATAATCTGACATTACCAGGGTTCCATTCTGAAACTTGAAAGCCAATCATACAATACACTTGATTGTTTAATAAGGACATTGCTGAGAGATGAGTAATTTTTCAAAATTTCATCCTGACTGCTAGCAAAAGTTGGATGCTTCAGAGTACTTTACCGCTTTGGCAAAATATACCTGGTCTAAATGTACCATAATCAATTGGCTGAGCAGCTTTTTATAAAATATGTCTTTTGTATCAGAAGGAAACCAGAACCTAATCAGATTCTAAGTCACTGGCAACTTTTGATGCTGATACACAATAAGATAGCTATCTGAAAGATAAAAACTCAGAATTATACTATTGAAATCCTATTTTCAACTGTTATCAGGCCATTTCAGAGAACTCTGCACGGAAAAAAAAAGTATTCTCATTCTTTGTATCTCATTTATTCTATTTATAAACTGCACCCAGCATGTCCTTTCAGGTTGTCCAAAAAACACACCATAAATTAAAACAGCAGATGTTTATCAAATAGAATCAGTGTCTCCAATCCCAACCGCACCCCAACCACTTTTCTCACTTCACAAGCACAAGGAGGTTTTAAACTAGTCAAGGGAATGGGCTGGCACAAAGCTGCTGCACTAGAAAGGAGCATGAAGGACATTGTTGCACCCCCTGCAACTGCATTCAGTAACAAGTTCATTAAATGTTACCATTTACATTCCATACCAGGCCAAACCCATTTCTGTGCTACCTCTGATAAAGCCTTAGGGATCGTAGTAGCAATTAATGCATGAAAGTCTTTCAGGAGCAGTTTTTACTGGTAAGAAGCACTGACACAGATTCTGTCAGGAAGGGAATAACTCCCAGCTTAATACAGTGCCTTCTAACACAGATGTGGACCCTGACTGTTTTTAAAGCATCTTTAGTTTCTTTAACTGAGACTGACAGAGTCTCAATCTAGTCCTGATGCAAAGAGTGGTCCAGGTCATCCTAGGCTACCTTGGGTAGCCAGGTGCTTGGGGGAATTGTGACAACCTGACCACATTTTGTATGAAAGGACTGACAAACCTATGCCACAGGAAAAAAAACAACCAGGAGAGTCTACATAACTGTCTGTATGCAGTGAGATTCCTAAAAGGTTAGTTAACAGAGCTCTTGGATGCTTTGAGTAACTCGGCTGGTGCAAGATGAGGTCCAAGACTCCAGACTACAACACCCTTGCTTTAAAGAGAAAACAGTAGAAGCAATTAGAGCTATTCACCTCATCCTTAAAAACACTGTACATATCACTCCCTAAGAAATCACCAACTCTGCACTTACTTATTTGATAATTTTTTTCAGAAAGTAGAACTAGGATGAGGCACCCAAAGAGAATACAATTTTTAACTAACACAAAACATTTTGCACAATGGTATTGGTTAGTGCCAAGGATAGAAAGTAAGATACTTCAATATGAAGGAAGCTTCACACTTCATTACAAATTTAAGAAGTTGCTTTGGGGTTTAAACAACTTTGTAAGTAATTACCCTTAAAAATCACTACCTTTATAAAAAGGAAGCATACCCTGCTAAATAGGATTTTACATTGTGGCCAAATCTGTCTCATGGAAACATCTTCAAAAATCAAATCAGATGGCAGTAAAGCAGAGTAAAAGCTAGTAAAAATTGTGATTTCTAACAAAAATCAGAGAGGGTGAGCAAATTTTAAAAGGTCTAAAAAAAATCTCAAGCTAAAGGACACATTTGTGATAATTCAGAGAAAAAGTTAACAGAAAGTAAGATTCAGCACGTTGAGTTTGTGCATTTAGAGGTTAAAAAAACATTAAAAACAGGCCTACTTATAAAGTGTGGCACTAAAAATCTTCTTGCATGTATCATGCTACTATTTAGAGGAAAAATATTTATACACTGCTAAGACCTGTGCCCAAGCTTGCTGTTATTTATGACTCAAGTAAAACACAGTAACAATTACCCAAAGCAAAGTTTTGGATATTGGGGTGATACAAATACAGCATGATATAAAAACCAGTAAATACCCTCAGCTGGCCTTAGACCTATGACTGCTGCATTAAAAACATTCCTTCTCCAATTTATATTTCCTGTCCCATAAGAAAACCACTGCTTGACTCAAAAAGACAATACAAGATTAGGTCATATATCTCACATAACATAAAGGAAAAAGTATATTCATGATACAGAATTGTCTGTGAATAATATGGTCAAAGATGGATACCTGGTCTCATTAACATTGAAACTCTGCTTTCGTCACTGATGATTTTTGAAGAAAGTACAAATAAAGTATTTCATATCACCCATCTTATATGAGTATGATATCCCCATACGTGTCACCATGTCTACCAATGCTTTCTAAAACATTGCTGAAGAAGTTGACAAGAGATTCTAGATTTCCTAGAGTTATATATTCTGTAATTTTTAGCTTTGTGTCACACTAGTGAGGACTTGACATATGTGACATAATGTGACAAACTGTATCATAATTCTAATGAATAAATCTGTTAATGGAACACAAAAATATTTACCACTTCATTAAAAAAATATTTTTAAAATATTCTTGTACAGACCCTTTCTCTTACATATGAAATACCAGTTGTGCCTGACCTAGACTATCTTCTTTTTGGGAGCTACAATATTACTAAGATATCAGAGAGCGTCAGGAAAAAAACAACGCAATTTTTAAATGAGACAAAAACATAAGAAGATAAGAATGGATAACAGGCTAAAAATTCTAATAACGTTAAGAAAAATTTGACATGCATTAATAAAATGGTTTTATAAAATGCAAAAATTTACCTTTCAAGGTAAGAAATATTTCTCTAACAGTTGTGCTATTTTTAATATTTTGCTAAATAAAGCATACAAAATGATCAATGTACCTGTGAACCATTTTGTTTTGTGAACATGCATGAGGTTGACAGAGGTACTGAATACAGCATTTTAGACGCTAGTGTACATTTTGATGGCTCAAGGAATGAAGTTTTTTGTGCTTTTGATATGTGCCAGAGCACATACCTTCCAAAATAGTACTTACCACAACAAAAAATTTTTCCACCCCTTTTTGCACTTCTCATATCTTATTTTCTCCCTTGAATTCCCACTTTGAAGTCAATATTCATTAGCTGGAGCTTCTACCATTCATACTGCTCCAGAGAGACCACTGCCAGGTGAGAACTACGCAATTGCATCTATCCCATACTCCAAATCAGAAAATAATTGACAAGTAAGAAAGGACTTTGCAAATAATAACCCAGAATATCATCTCTAGATTTTTGGTTCAGCCCCAAAATGCACTTCATAGCAGAAAGAACGTACAATATCATGAACTGTTAGTACTCAAGCGTTCCTAGACGCCTCCTGCTACGCACCTCAGGGAGCAAACCTCCTAAAGTGGGAAGCGTCTGTTGGAAAAAGAGAATGTTAGGCTGCAACACCAAACAGCTGGGATGGCAAAGGGCATGGACAGAGTGTTCACAAGGAATGTTACCTTGCAGCAGTCATACTTAACAAAAATGTACATGGTACTTTGTTACACTTTTGCACAAGTGTACTTTCCCAATGTTTGGCTGTCATAGTTTATAATTTACACTCTGGAAAGTATGTGTGGGATCATTTTAACACCAGCTAACAATATTACAAAACCTGAGGACTTTAGTCTTTTGAATAGCAAAAAGAGCTACTTGATACCTGGAAAGCTATTTTTATTTTATCTTCCAAGTCTTTGAATCCTCATCCAAATCAAGAAATCTTGTTTAAAAAGCCTTCCTCTGCTACAATTAACAAGCTATGCATCATTAATCCTCAAAAAATGCTCATATTCTTTCTTTAAATAGAGGTAGAATCTTTTCCTTTACACAAAACACTAACATTTATAAATATCATACTCTATCATAGCTGTTAGGATAAAAACAGATGAATAGTTACTAAAGGCTTACTAAAGAGATACCTCTTTATATTTTAACTGCTGACACAGAATCCAGGGCAAATACGGGAACAATTGCTTTTTCTCACTTTGCCTTTTAATCAGTAACTGCAAATATATTTTTGTAGATTATTTCCTACACAAGATTATCTAAATTAATATATTTCATAACATGAAACAACAATTTACTTATACATTATATAGGATTGCAAAGTCATTAGTAAATGCTTAATACCATTACACAGTTTGCCAACTTAAAACTTCAGATTACTTCTCTTAAATTATAATTGCTTCTTTTATAATATATATTTTCGGATGAAGCATACACCCTGTTTGGGCATGGGGTTGCATAACGAGGGAAGTATATTTTTATGTTATTATGCATAAACTAAAATAGTTATTTTAAAAAAATCTTATTCTGGAACTCTAGAACTTGAACTTAAATGATACTGACCAAAGGAATTTGGTCACAGATCAGATGGAACACATGGAAGACCAAGTAAAGATATCCTCAAATGCTTGCAAGATGAAGGCCATGGAAATTTAAATTTGTGACTTGAATACCAAACTGATGCTTTGGGGGGGGGGGTTTAAGGAATTTGAAGAAAGGTTGCTCCTGATTCCTTAGATCTATTTTGTTTAATGTAATGGGAATCTTTAAGAACATAATAATAATAATAGGTTATTAATAATATTAGGTACTCCTAGACTGTAATTTTGTAAACTTATATGGCATTCAAGACCCTACTTACAAAATTCCCATTCCATGAAATTTCTGTCCATAATTATACAATAATCAAAAAGAATTAAAGATTCAAAAATCCTGAAAACCAAAAAAAACCCAACACATTGCCACTATGCCAAAACCATGGGGGGCAATCTACCTGTAGTATCCATGAGATATCACATCCGAGTAACTGTGATTCAGATGAGCTAAACTATTTTGAAAATTTATTTTATAAATTCTCCACATTTCCAGCTCTAACTCTGTGTACATGCTAATCAAAAGAGCCAATATTAGAATACCACATCATGCTGTCTTGAAAGCTCATAGAGCTGTAGCACAATACCCAGCTCTAGGCATCCCTAGACATCCCTAGGCAGAAGCTAAAAGTCATCCTGTGGACAAGATTATTAACCAATTCTCAGCAAAAATACTGTCCAGTGAGCTGCACATGCCCATACTATAAAAGGAAAGTTAAGGCTTCTATTTAATTTGAGAGCTGTCTTGAGAAAAGCATTTGCAGCTATGGAAAAAAAAAATAAATGGAAAAATCACATTACATTTTGTCATCCATAACACTGGTAGCCAAAACACATGCAACAAGACAAGGCTGGAATGGAGAATATGGCATTTAAGAATAACTTCTAAAACTGCTGACTGTTCCCTCTTCTGAACAAGGAATCACTATGTGATAACATTTTAAACGTACTTTGTGCTGCTTCTTTAGTTTTTCTAAGTAAAAAGGTAAAGAATTACACACCAATTCACAATCAAGTCTTTCTCATTTAGCATGTTGGCCTTAGTTCATTCAGTTTTCTGAGGACAACTTGCCTTACATCTTGCACCCATTCAATGTATGCATCAATATATGGTCCAAGGCTTTCAACTGGATTTGCAACTGAAAATGAACTTGGGCTATAGCAGCTGATTATGTACACTATCCAAGAAAGACAGAAGTGTTGGAAAAGAATTTTGAAAATAAAATCATATTAAACTCCAATGAGAGAGAATGTAAGGAATAAACTTTAGACAGTAGTGATGAGCTGTGGGCAGGCTAGTGGACATAACTTAAAATGATTGAATGGCTGCCATTTCAGTTTATCAGCATCTTATTATTTTAACATTGAACTGTGTTTGTCGAACAGCTAATTAGTTAGGAAGATACATTTTCCTCCAGGGCAATTATTAATTTCCTTCTGACTTCAAAGAAATGAAAAAGCTCTTAGTGTAGATAAGCACACCATTATATTTCAAGTCTGATTTAGATTCTCAGAGAACTGAAGCTGCAATATGATACACAATTGAAAAGGAAAAAAGTGGTTTGTTTTGTTTTTTAAATCTCTTTCAATTGCTATGTCATTACTTAATATTCAACAACCAGACTTAACTTCAACTCCCCCCCCAAGCATATATATTCAAATAACTTTTTTTTATAGTATCTTTGTTCAGAAACTCAGGATAAGGCTAGTACTCAACTTCAAAGGACTGAGTTGCTCATAAAATGCTTACACACTGCACTGACTTTCTGTGCTCCATTTTGAGTTTGGATTCAACTGAGCTAAAACTGATCTCTACTATTATAAAAACAGAAGAATCATTTTAGGATTAATAACTGGAAAGGGGATTAAGAAAACTCATTCTTCAACCAGGCACTGCTAATTCCCTTTTTCTCTCTCTACAACTCTGCTTTCCTATGTGAATAACGTCTACATACCTCACAGGAAAATAGTATTAGTAAAACATATTACCAGACATGGAAGAAATATCTATTGAACTATGTTGCAATTATAACGTAGCCAATAGCTATTCTATCTAGTCTAAATACTGATAGTGGAAGAAAATTCTTAAACAGTATTTTCAACTTTAATTCTGTATTACTTTTGGTCAGAATGTCAACACACTTGTTATATTTACACAAAAAGTTTGAAGCTATAGATCATAATGTATATTGTTTAGTTGAATAAGGCACATTTTCTATCTAAAATATTTGTAATCTGCTGTGTACATTGTTCTACATGCCTAAATAGAACTAGTCATAAACAAAAGGTTTTTGAACATTTATGGTTTTGTACAATAAAATGCCAAATCAAAGAGGAATCAGATACATCTGTTTTCTCCTCCAAAATATGTAGCCATTTATATTTTAAAATAAGAGGTCAAGTGAATTCAACTTATGATGGTATTTTATATTAGTGTATCTAAACAGATCTACACTATGATGTATAAAAATTCTATATATTTTAAATATATCAATTTATCTCTACATTCCATATTTACATAAATTGTATTTATGCTTAGATGACTTTGTCCTAAAATGTTATAACATCTTCACTACACAAAACAAAAGTCAAATTCATTCACAAGAGAAAAGAAACAAAATGCATATTGTTTCAAACTTTTTATCATGATGACCCATTTTTCCCAGAATGAAAAACAATGAAGTTGGATATCAAAACACAAAGAAATGTACCCAGTTTTAATTTTTTTTTTAATTTCTTACCTTCCATATTATACCAGAGTCTCCACCTTTGAAATAAACTGGTTACTATGGGGACAGTGATAATTGCAGTATAGTAATGCTCACATTATAAGCAGGGTACCTTAGGCTTTACAATTTATCCTTTAATTTAATTTTTATTCCACAATTAACAGTTTTAATTATAATTTTAGAAAAACAATTAAAATTGTTAGAAATTAAGTGAAAAAATTCATTGTAAAACTCACATATATAATAGGAGAATCAAAATCATCATGCATTATAAAATAAATACACATCATTATTTATTAAATAGTAAGCTTTTATTGGTTGGTCACTATCCAATGCTGTATCTATTTTGGTGGGAAATTGAAAATCTAATTACTTTTCTACAGACATAAATAAAAATTAGAACATCCTATATGGTCATCAGTAAATGGGGCAAAGTAAAGGAAGGCATGAAATGAAGACAAAACGTATGCTAGCATTTTTCCCTTTCTGCCTCATAAAGGGACAGAGTGAGGAAAACTGTCTCATAAGCAGAGACCCATCTTGTTTTCTTCACTACTCACTCATCTCATTCCAAACCCCAGTTTTAAACCTGGTTATGATCTAATTCTGTACTCCTGGTAGGCTAGGATTCAATTGAGTTAAAGATTTTTAAACTCACTGCCAGTCAACCTTATCATGAACTTTCATTATGTGCATGTAATTAATTGGGTCCAATGAACAATATCAGTACTGAGTTATAGACTTCTCCCCCCCACCATATAATTAGAATATAATTACCCACAGGATATCAGAATGATGCAAAACCTTTCCTCTAAATGTGCCCTCATTAGGAAACAAGTCTCAATGTACATTTATTCAATCAGTATGAATTAATTAAAATGTTACTGAAATAAAAGAGAGTAACATTAAAGTGTATCTGACATCTATTAAAAGACTATCACTTGAGATCTGCACACAGTTTATAACAAAACTCATTTAACTTGAACAAAAAACTTCACCATACAACAAGTCTTATATATGGTAAACAGAAAAGTAAAAAGGACTAAAGTTGACAGACTATATTTTACTAAGACACTTAAAATTACTGCAGTGAGATATGAAAAATCTTTATAAGACATTGAATCTTGACAGATATGTGATGTTTTCATGATGTACACAGTATCAACTACATGAGTTTCCCCATTGTTTCTTTTTCAGCTGACAATGTAGCTTATTGTATTTAAGAATAACATTTGACAAGCTCTTTTTTTGTGCAGTTTTGAAGACGGGAGGGCCATTATTTAACTTAGACTAGCCATCCAACTTTCACTTGATGAGGCATTTTGGTTCTCTCTCCAGCCACTAAGAGTCAGTCATCTGAGAGATTTTTGGTAGCACTGGTATAATACATGGTGCTGTGAAATGCAATGTCTGAAAAAGTCCTTTAACTGTGCAGAAATTGTTGAGGCTGGACCTCACAAGAACTGAAGAAATGAGACATGAGAAATGCTGGATGAAAAAGGCAAAAATATGAATGTCCCTAGTTCTGCAAAAGAGAAGAGATGAGAAGCGATTCAGCCTGTACTCTTGAAGGAAAACTTAGGAGAAGGCATCTTGTTCTGAGATGAACTCTGCAGTTTTCTGGAGGGAATCCGGACTTCCAAAGTTGCAGGTGGAAGGGAGGGCAAACATTTTTAGGAGATCAAAAATACAAGATTTTTCATCTTGCTATTTTCCCTATATTCTATGGGAGAAGAAGATACATTCTCTGGCACCTCAAAATACTCAAGGATAAGCCTGGTACAGCAAGCATTATGCTTATCTGCTTTATTTACCTTCCATGTATACACTGCATTGCAAGAATATTAATGCTCAGCTGATCTCTGAAGCTAAATGTGTGACCTGGGCAAAGGACCCTTCCACTGTCAGATTTGTAGGTCTGATAACAGACACACTTCCTATTGCATGGTTAGACAGTTTGGACAAGGATCTAGTCACTGGTTTTGCTGTCATTATTGAGAATGCTGGTCTCACATACACTGAAGTATTATGTTTCTCAAAAGGAATCCCCATAACAGGAAACAGGAGACACTAATTAAAAAATTACTAACACAAATTATATGCACACTATAACCAATCAGTTTTAGAAGAAATTACTATTAGCTAATTCAGTGAGGTAGTATCTGTAACATAATTAAACTCAGGATTTTAATGCATTTTTGGAAGAAACTACTAGATGAACAAATGTACTACAAAATTATAAAGTCCCCATTAAATCACAGTATTTTCCATTCCTAACAATATAAATTGAGCTGAAATACATGTCTTGTGTTGCATTGTCAGTAACATGATTCCAACACAGGAAAACATATTTACTTCTGCTTAGGTCTTGAAAATTTGGAGATAAAACAAACCTATTCAAGGGTGATTTGACTCTAGAGTGGTTTTACATATCCTCTAAACAACTTAACTAAACTCCAACTGTGGAATAAAAATCTTAATTCCCCTATTCCTCTTCCTCTCCTGAAAAGAAAATGTAGTTACGCCAATATAATTGAAGATAAAATTTCATGCTGAGGTTTCATTCCGTTTATACCAATGGCAAATGATAAATAACATTAAAATGAAAACAATAGCCCAATAACAGAATCATAGTTTCCAGATGCAGACTTTTAAAGTATGACCTCAAATCCTGAAAATTAAATAAGGTAATACAGAATATAATCATCCAACAAACTTAAAATAGTATTTTATAACTATTAATCAGAACTTGTCCAGATAATACCAAAATACCATAGAGACAAGTTAGAAAGCCACTCTTGCGACTTAAAAAATACCTAAAATATTTCATAAATATTTAAGGCAGGTTTCCATTGGATTATTTCATTGAGAGCCATGGAATAATCCCAGTTTACACAAGAAGAGGGCCAAAGCCTAGCATCTGTTCCTTAGCAGATTTATAAACAAATGGACGAAAGGATTCATTACAAAACAAGTAATTTACAATAGGGATGAATATTATTCCAAATGATCAGCAACTGGTTTAAGATTAGGATGTATATTTTCTTTTTTGCCTCCCCTCAATAAATTACGCTTTCTTAAGTTCAAGCATTTCTTACACTTATTATGAAATATGTTTAAAGAGGACCTCTCATCTGTTCTCTTATGAATATGATGATGCTATGACTTTCATCAGCATAAAATATCCAATTTAATATGTGAATACGTAAGTTAATTCTAAAGCTCCTTTCTAATGATAAAATGGTCAGCTCTTTTCTATGCAACCTACACATAGCATGCATTTTTATTTTCATTGAATTGAGTTATTGTTTTTGTGGACAGAGAAATTTACTGTCCACGACTGCAGAATAAAATATACCATAATGTTGATGCATAGCTTACTGCAAGACCAGTGTCATCATTCTAGGTAACCTCCGGCTTAGATCAGAGACCTCAGCATTGCAGATATACAATATGCATCCCAAGCAAAAACTGCCCATAAGAATAACTTCATTATTCTGGGAAGTTGGATCTATAAAAGATGTAAAATGTAGAAGTGTCCTGCCTATACAGTTTCTGGTAAGTACAGTCTGAATAAGTGATAAAACCTGAGTCAGCTTCAGTTATAATATGCCCTACAGAAAGTTCATTCTCACATGAAGGAAAATGCAATACCCAGAGGGTAAAACACTTATGCCTATAAACCCATCATCCAGGGTTACACATTGTGTTTAAGGCTCACATAGCCCTGTGAATTTAACAAATACCTGGCAGTCAGTCCCAGCAGTGTTTTAATGCTGCATATGATAGAGGATTACATCTGAAATTAACATACAGACAACTCACCAATACTACTGGGCAGATTGATGTGGGTGGTAAAATATGGTCCTTCAAAGGTCCACAGTCACATTCAGGTTTCAGATGTGAAGCACACTTGTTATGCAACTACATGAAAACAGAAAATTAAGATTCAACTTAGACATTTTACTATTACAGCATAAGGAAATGGGCATCCTAGAATGGAGTGAATTTCATTAAATTAATGATTACCAAAGTACTGGAAGGAAAATGAAACACACTACAGTGGAAAGCAGATTTATATTGAAGTGAAGAATGATGGATTAAAGTAGGGGAAATTGTATGTGTGGATCAGCACACAAAATAAGAACATTGCACAGCAGTACAGTAACACCAGCATACTGTTAATAGTGACCAAAAGCTTCATTTCAGAAGAGAGCTTCTTGCACTGAGCCAGGAACTTCTGTTCTACTACTAGTGAGTAATTCAAGGCAGCTTTTGGCACTACTGGTGTGACTCTGTTTCCTTCCTGAAACTGATACTATAGATTTAAATATAACAGAAGAATACAGGAATATCCTACATTAAGCTTCATTACGTAAATTTTGGTCTTGATTGAATCAGTGTTCAGCCTTCCACTGAGTGCTGAGGAACCAGAATTACTCTCCTTTTTCTAATTTATGCTTAGAATTCATCCAGTTTTCTTGAAAGCAATGACTAGTTCTACTCTGAAAACATGAAAAGAATATCCTCAAGTCTGCTGACTGGAAGAGCAGTGGTTGACTTCCGTTTTGTTACAGAGGTTGAATGGACAAATGTGTATATAACGGGAACATAAAATGGCAACAACTAGTGATAAATGATGAAATATTTCACATTAGCAATCAAGAGTTCTTGTTCATAATTTAGAATTTAATTCAAATGTCTCTAAATATTCAGCCATGCAGTACAAAGGCACAGTTGCATGTTTGGATCACGCAAAGCATTCACATTTAATTGGTATACTTCACAGTATCATTAGAGATAGTCAGAATAAAATAAACTTAATATCGTGAAATTTTGTGAAGTTTATTTCTCTGGACTCAATGATGTTAAAGGTCTTTTCCAACTTAAATTATTCTGCATTTTCATCTCTGCATTGATTCAATAAAATGCATTAAGGTGTTCAGATAGTATCCACTTCCCATAGAGATGGATATTTTTTAAAATAATATTTATATTTACAGTAAAAAAAAATCAGGCTAATAAATATGAGGAGTTGTGAGGTAAAAATCTTACAAACATAAAATTTAACTAGTATAACAGGTAGCATACAGAATTAGTCCATCAGGTTCAAAAGCTGTTACAAAATCTGTAGTTCAGGGTCTGCACCTGTAAATTACAAGTTTTTCAATGACTGACTCATTTTCTCTTAAATGGTTTAACTCATATGAACTCTATTAAAATTACAATAAAAATGTACCAATTGCTGATGTATATAAACTTTACTGGTAATATGGTCTTCATAAAATTATCTGGTACAGTTAATTTTGACATGACATTTCTGAATTTTGAACTGAATGGCACCTAATATTAGCCTTGTCCATATTCATTTATACTGCAAAGTTACCTTTTTAGGCAGTTACTTAGCAACAGAAAATAAAAGTCTAACGAGTTTCAATTTACTCTGAGTATTAAAGCCTTATTGTGAGGGTATTTTGGTAGCCCTGTAATCTAAATCATTTGTCATGCTAATTCTCTGCCTCAGTGGTAAGGCTACTTGTACCATAATTAATGCACACCAGGCCATGTTACATCAAATAAAAGTATCTTCACACATTCAGTGGTAATTAGCAGCTTTGCAACTCAGTGGCATGCAAACTTATCTATGAAAAAATAGCTTAATCTTCTTATTAGTCTCTGCTGATCTCTGACAACAGAATTGGCACATAGCAAATAACAAAAAAGGTAGAAGAAATGTAGCTTCGATGAAAACAACACTTTGACACAAAGATATAAAATAATATGCATCCCTCTCAAAAAAAAAAGTATTTTGGCAGGTTTTAAATACATTTCCCAAAAACTCTGTTATCCTAAACCTATTTCTGGTAGAATATTACCTCCCTCACAAACCTGTAAAGCAGGAAAAAGTGTATATGCTGGAGAGAAAAGGAGGGAAAGAAAATTTTCATGACCATGGTAGAGAGCTATGAAATTCATATGGAAGAGGGATCATGGATTTGGCTGACAAGCCAGTATAACAAGCCTCCTTAGTGAAAAACACCTCTAAATTTTGGGACTTGAGTCAGTTATTTGACATCAGAAGTGACCCTATTAAGTTGTAAGGACAGATATTTAAAATGCCTCCAAATCAGTGCTTCGATTGTAAGCCGTAAATGTGTGGTACAAGGAGTTGAAAAATGCCTGAAGGATGTGATGATAATTATATAACTTCAGAACATCCATTCAAAAATCTGTTAGAAATTTAAAACACTTTTTTTCTGTAATAAAGGTGCTACTATTAGAAAATGAAGTTATTGCAACAGAATGTATCGAATACATAGAATTGCAAGTGAATAGGAGTTTGAAAAATAATTTGCAGTATTAAAAAATACTCATTCTTCATTTATGTGTCTAATTTACATCTGAAGCGATAAAAAGAATTAAAAATATTATTAAATTTATTTGAAAATAAAAAATTACTTTTTAAAAAAATCTTTAAATTACTGATGGAAATAAATTGAAAAATTGTAAACCTTAGTGCCAACATTTTCAATTTCAGCTCTCAAAAAACACACACCCATTTCTAATTGGAATCTTGACAGCTATTTAGGCATTTAAATAAGCACACAAGCACCCAAGATATTTTCAAAAGAATTTAGCCTTTTTCTTTAGAGTGACTTCAATTATAAATAATTCCTCAGTACTTCTTTGGTGAATAACAATTCTTATGAAAATCCTCTGAATCTTGATGTACAACTTCAAGGAGTAAAAGACCTTTACAAATCTGGTCCAGCTTCACATGAAATAATGGGAAAATAATTTCTACTGAGGAAAGACAGAATTTGCAACTTCCTTTGACTTTAAAAGTCAATATATATTACAAAATATATATTTCTTGAATGATATACACATATTATACAGATGTAAACACTTCTATATCTACAGCAAAACACCCTTATCTATCTTGCTAAACACATATAGCCATTGCCTAAGTTTAATTATCTGCATGCAAAACATTTTGGATTGGGTGTTTCACTCTTTACATAAATTATCCAAATTTTGACAGCAATCTGGACTACATATTTGCTTTCTTCTAAAATATTGTTTTTTAAGTAATCATAACAGCTTATCACTGAAAGTATCCTGGATCTATTTTCTTTGATGATGTTTCATATTTTGCATTCTTGTGTTAAGAAAATATTTCATAAAACATCCAAATTTGTATGTCTAAAACAAACATTCACTAATGCCTCAGTCTCATATTATTATTTAAAGCACTGAACAAACAACTGCTGTTCCGTAACAATAGTAATAATGATATCAGCAAAACCAGCAAATACAGGAGAAGAAGGCTGAAATCTCTCCCCATTTAGATTTAAATCCTGCCCTGGCTAGAAACAGAAATACTGGCATTGCTCCTTCTAGCATGAAGATCCCACTTATAAGGGCAGTGTTCCTTGAATGTCATTAGTTCCAGTTACTGGTTCCTGCTGAATAAGGAGTGCACAAAAGTTGTATATATTTGACTTGGTGCACAGATTAGTAGATTATCAACTTGTCTCTGCTATTATTCCCAGACGTTGAAATCACTGTATCCTACCAGATGTCCTCAATTTCATTTGCCTGTCAGTACATGGCCAATTAGACCAAGTGTCACAGTGACCTTGATTTTTCCTGGTACTGAAAACTCTTCCGTAATCTTTCTGTAGTGTAGATTGGGAATTCCACTCTTTAGTGGCACACATTGTTTTCATATGGATATTGTCATGAAGCAAAATTTACCTTTAAGCATATTTGCTTGCCACAAGTAAGAAGTCCTAAGAATATTCTGCATATACCATTCCTTAAATACACACTAATCATTGCTGATGACCAAATGAATGACACATTCCAGATTACGAGGCTATAGAATGGCATTCCATGATTTTTATCTCTCTAACCTGCGTGAAAGGTGTTACTGTAGTATACTCACTGTAATCTGACACCAAACACAGTGAAGTCCAGTCAAGCCTTGGTAACACTTTATAGTTTTGTGACACTTATCACATTTTGTTGGACAGTTTCCTTCTACCCAGAAATGGTGCATTACCTGCAAAAGAAAAATGTGGATATACATAGAGTTACTAAATTAACTGGTACATGGCAAAGTTAATGCTACCCCAAACTTACATCAGTATTCTTTTTAGACTTCACATATGTTTTGATGCAAGATGCAGGAGCTCTTGAGACACAGCGTTCATGGACTGTATACTTGCAAACTGAAAAAAAGACACATTATTAGATGTTGAGGCAATGGTGTTTCTGCCTACATTTCTATGAAACAAATAACATTACCAGCATGTCATCTCTAAATAATCAATCCAATCAGTCAATGAAAACTCAAACTAGACTGCTTTTTCCATGGAGTACAAAAGGCCAATTAGAACAGGAAATATTATGCAAGTGAGAAATCTAAGAATGCACTATCATTGCATAACAGGAAATGCTTAATTAAATCAGACCTCACTAAATTTTTTCACAATAACTCCCAAATGACAAAAATCTTAAAGACAAATTGGTGACTGCCGAATGGTTTGGTGTCATTTGCTAGTAGGAAGAAATATATATTTTACAAACTATAGGCAGGAGAGCAGCTGGCAAGCACAAAAATAAAAGCCAATGAATTTATGCTGTTCCTCCCATTGATTTATAAATCTGAAATGGCTGATTAGTCCATTTTTCAATAGGAATTGTTTTCATGCATTCCATGTAATCACCATAACTTTAACTCTTGTTTTACAAAATACCAACTCCTGAGAAGCTTTATTTTCCACTAAGCCTTCCAGCACCAGTTTTAGGTAACTACTGTTGCTGACCAGGTCTGTAAAGATCATGCTAGCTGCATTTGGAAAACATACAAATGTCAGGGTACAATGCAAAGCTCTCCTGACTTCAATGATACAATTGTGCCAAGATGAGGAAATAATGCTACAGCTTATGCCTGCATTCAAAAGAGTCAACTATTAAAAACTGAGAATGAATTTCTCCCGGCATGGTATATGTCTCAGGCTTTTGACCTCGAGAGCAATTAAGCACAAAGTACTTCTAAACACCTTGCTTGCACCTATTACACAAACCCAGTGGGAGGCGCAGCCATTAATCAGACAAACTGCAGGGAGTAACATTGTTGATTGGACCATGGAGGGATGGTGAGGACCCCTGTGGTTCCCCCTTTTTTTTTTCCTCCCACACAATCTAAAATGCAAATAATGAAATCTATAGCAATGCTTTGAAAATATACTGGAGAAAAAGCTTAGCTAAACAAGGAAATAGTGAAATAGTTTTGCAAGTAGACTCATGCTTCTTGCTGCATGAAGTAACTGAAAGGAACATGTTCTTCAGATACTCTGAGACCATCGTTATCACAAAATAAATGCCAAGCACGATAACAAATACATTCTCAAAAGATACACTGCAGCAGAAAAAAAATACAGCTCCTGCAAGGCTGGTCTTTTTGGGACAGTTTACGTAACCGGCCTACCCATTTCTGATAACTACTAAAGAAGGTGATCTACGTCACTTGCTCAATAGAACTCTCTTTCCAACATATATGGGTCTTATTTCTTCACAATAACAGTCTGACAAAAAAGAATCTTAAAGAATGTAACATTTCGAGATCTAATAGTCAAATCAGTATTTTATATATATATTTCAGTTACTGTCATCAGCATTTATTAATCTCAAGTTATGCAATTTCAATTTGTTTGAATTTAATAAATGTATTTTTTCCATTTCATAGTATAGTGAATGAAATTATATGACATGAAAATGCATACAAGTATTTACATACGAATTATATTTTAGAGGGGTCTGTGGCCCCCAGAGGACAGAAATGGTCAATTCAAAACTCTGATTCATTCAGACTAACCTCAAATTAAATCAATAGAACTGTACAGGCAGAAAGGTCTTCATCAGCTGTGAGGGGCTATCTTTCATACCAAAAATGGTGAAAGTCAGTTACATTAAGAAACTGATTATTTTACCAAAAAAGAAAAATGGAGGGTGACTCGGTACCATCATGACAAGAAGACAGTTGTGTACTAAAGATACCATTAAACTAATGGAGCAGGGCATAACATGAACCAGTCACTGGAACCATCTACAAGACATATTCAAATCAGAAAATAGGTCTTAAAAAAAAGAGATGATTAATCATTGGAACACACCACAAGAGAAAGATATGGATCGTCCATTTCTGGAAACTTTCAAATGGAGACGAGGTATCTTTCAGCAAGCCTTGATTTCTTAGGAGACATGTTATGAGGTGGTCAAACAGATTATCACAGAAAATACATAGATCCAGCTCAAGGAACTGAAAGGTAGTAACTGCATCTAATCGCCTAATGAAGGACAAATTAGATGCAGTAGCTTTTCTGCGTTCCTTTTCTTAAAATCTATGATCAGTTAATATATGGATTGAGATTTATGACTACAAAACAAGTAATTACAGAAAATTTCAGAACCATTACAGAAACTTGATTTCTGGGAAACAGGGATTTTCACCTTCACAATTAACAGTAATTCTGTGCAAAATTTGAATCAACAAACATGGGACTTACATGTTTGTCAAGCTGATACCTATTGTAAAATTATTAATAAAAACAATAGAGAAATAACAAAAGTAGAAAGTTAAAACTTAAGCTTGATACTTACTTACAGAAAATTTAAAAAAATAATAGTAAAGAAAAAAGGAGCAATAGACTTCAAAGGGAACTAACAGTGATAATCCTTAGAAAGAAGAAAACTCCGTCAAACAACATATTTCAAAGCCCAATATTCTGAAAAATTACAAGAAGAACCTTGGACACTCAAGCAGAGAAGAGAAGGAGGAGCTTCTACTGTGGTGGCAATGGTTTTGTAATAGGAAGCTACTAGATCTCTCTGTTACATGGCAAGAACAACATTTCTAGCAATAGACACGTAAGCAAATGGACACTGAAATACTTATACTCACAAGAACAGCAGAGACCTTGCTTGCCTACTCCGATTAGCATGTTCAAACAAAGATTACAGTAGGCAGGCTTGCTGAAGTGTTTCAATCTCCATACATGCTGCCCATCATCTTTCACATTCTGCACAGGACATAAGAGAAACAGATTTCACTTAATAAAATAAACAATGGAATATATAAGTGCCAATAAAAATTGGAGATTGACTCAAGAACATAAAAGACAAGCTGTTACTTCATTTAAGACTCTGCACCAGATCACAGCATAATCATTCTATATACACAGGCAATGGTATAATAGAAAAATTCTTCAGAAACTCATGGACATCCATATGTTTCAAAAACAACTCAGAAAAAGCCACCAGGCTGCTGTTGCCACAGCAATACAATGTATCTAGCGAGATATTAAATTCCGACTAATATTGAAAATACTTTTTTTCCTAGACTAATCCTAACAATAAAGGTGCTGCAGGTCAGAAGATAAAACTCCCTAAAACAAAGAATAGAAAGAGTTTTCTAAAACCACACAGATATTTTTAATGACTGCCAGAATTAAGTACATACATCAACATATGTGAAACAGGAAAACTAACCACACCACAATAACTATTCCAAAAAACTAGATGAAGCTAATGCAATATCACTTGATTAAAAAAAAAAAAAAAAATCTTTTACCCAATATAACATCCAATGGAACACAGGCAGTTAAGGTCCATCACCTGCAAATGGGCTGCTTCCTGCTGTATCGCTGAAACTCTGTAGTCTTGGTCATGTCATTGCCAAAAAGAAATTGCCACATAGCTAAAGGAAGTCACACCCAGCTCTGTTTCTCAGAAAACACGTCAACAGCTGGTTCTTATCCAGTTTCTGATTTCTCACATCAAAATACTATTACCTGGCATCATGCACACACAATATTCCAGGCTAAAATTTCAATAATATGATGGTTTTCACTGATGAGAATAGTCAATGTAAGTTGGTGAGCATAAGTTTTAATAAAAACTTAGTTTTGTTCTATATTAGCATATACTGTATGAGTTACGTCCTTAAAAATCAGTATTGCTCTGTTCTAGGAGTTAGAAGTTAATAGAAGTCAAATATGATGAAGACGTCGTCATCCTTGTGGGCAAAAACAAACATCCTTACGCAAAAGCAGCACTCTGAGAAATTAAGAATGTTTGGCTCAAAGCTGAGTCTAAGCTGGGACACAACTTTGAATATTTCCTACAAGTTACCTAGAAACAAAAAGAACTGAAGCCAGTTAAAATATTATTTTTTTTTTCTCCAGTGAGGTATCAGGATCAGAGTATAAATAATAGCTCCCCCAATCTTATCAGCAGGAGTTCAAATGCCATCTCTGACAGCTGGGCAATGTCAGGGTCCCCTTTCTGCAGAAAAAGCACAGCAGATGCCTAATGTGGGATTCTCACTGGCAAAGAGTGTGGAAGTTTTCCAATTTCCCCTGAAGAAGCAGAAATAGATTCTGCAGCTGTGAAGCACTAGAAGCCTGTCAAGCTCCTTCATGACTGGCAGCTGAAGAGGATGTATTTCATTAAACACAGCTCTCTAACTTCTATTTTTCTTCCCATCTTACTACCATATTCCACACGTTTTTAAAGAATTGTTAAACTACAATATAGTATGTGAATTTCAAGACTTCTGAAAGAAGCAATTATTCACTAGACAACAAAGACCATGGAAACCCTTCTGAGAAAAACCAGCAAACGTAGTATACTTCAATTTTAACATCACTCAGGTCATCAACAGATACAGTCATAAACCATAAGCACTTAAAAATGTGAGCTGACCAGCCTTCCTCAGCAAAATAGTTGCTGTTTATGAAAATTAACAGAAATGCATAATTATGCATAAAATTGCCCCTCTTCCATATTAATTTTGTGTTACTTTTTCATTTTATTTTTAAAGAATGACCATTACATGTGAATATGTCGCTTCTTATTTGAACAGAACATATGGTCTAACTTAGCTGGCATTTTCCTTATCAGAAAAACAAACAAGTCTTGATGTGGGTGTTCTGCCAATTAAAACACTTAGCTGTGTTACAGACTGCAACTGATGCAAATCCATTACATAAACACAATGCACTTTTGGAAAAGAGCAAATTAAATTTTTGCTCTTGTGCACTGCCAAAAATAAGCAATAAAGTGCTGCATATGATTATGCATGCATATAACTTTTTAAAACACTGCCAAGAGAAAAAAAAATACATAATATGAAACAAAGCCACCTCAATGCCAGTCTTTAAGTATGAATAAAATCCACAATTCTGACACATCAGTGCATTTACCGACATTAACTCATTTTGCTTCCATATCCCGAGAAAGAGTTTAAAAACAAATAGACATTAAGAAGATCTCAAAGCAGGGCAGGTACAGTAAAAATCTCTTCCTCACTTCATTATACACATCACTGAAAATCAAGCCTCCATATGTCATACACAGACTTTAAAACATAATGACAATAGTAACATTTGTTTTGTTAACAACGGTTCTCTTAACTTGTGGTCCTGACCCTGCTACCATGGATTTGATTGCCAAAACTACCTGACCTTAAAAAGCAAGTCAACGATAAAAGAGACAACCTTAGAATTAGTGGGAAATTTTATGCTATCAGAGACTTTAGCTACACATCCCCAATCTGCTTTAATATTAACTTATGTCAGCTTTTCAGATATTTGTGTATAAAGGTAGACAAAGAGATCTTCAAGATTTTGAGACTTAAAAAAGGTAATGAAATCACTGATAAATTTTGATCCCAGCAAACATGCCCTCTTCCAATAACTACGGAGTGTCTAAAATACCAGAATGTTCAGTTTTTTCTATCAGAAGAGTCAATAAAGAGCGTCCAAGTGAGAAGGATGTTACGGAGTAGTCGTTATTCTTCTACTGATTACTTTTGTTTCCACTTATTTTAAAATATTTACTTGACTTATACAAGAGAATTTTATTACTGATTTTTAGGTATTGTTCAGTCAGTGGGAAGGTGAGAAGAGTTTCCATTAAACTATGCAGCATCTCCTTTTAAAACAAATACAGTTACACTCTATATATACTCCTTTGGTTTGCTCTCAGCAAAGAATTCATATCATGTTTTGTTTAGTTCAATTTCCTTTGGGAAGAAAGGGTTTTAAGTCTGTTCTTGGTCAAGTGGAGAGGGAGTAACCTGACTCACGGGACATACTATTTGGGAGGGCTCCTCACTTCTAATTTCGGAGAGATTTTGTGTGTATGTGTGTGTTTGAGAAAGCAAAACAAAACAAAAATCTTCTACAGCCTTCATCCATGCAGTCGTCCAGAAACAAAAAAAAAAGGACCACAAGAGAGAAAATTAAATAGTTTTTAAAAGCTTCATAAATAGCCACAGTATTAAGTTCCCCTGTCCAAAATCTGTAACCATCTGTCATCTGCAGAGACTTCGATGATGCAGAAACTAAACTGTAAATAATGGTAAATCTGTATACCTGCATGAAATACCATTTATTTAACACCTTATTCACAGAAGAGGTTAGTTACTCCTGACTTTTCCTGGGCTTTTTTCAACCTAGAGACAAAAGGAAAAGCGGGACTGCAGTAAGGAAAGGCGTTTGCGAACTTCCCGCAAGGAAGCGGGAGCCAGCCCAGCCCAGCGCAGGAGTCGGCGGCGCGGTCAGGGGAGGGACGAGCAGCGCTCCGGGAGCGGCTCCGGCCACCGCAGCCTCCCACAGCGGGGACACCGCGCCCTCTGCGGGCCGTGCCGACAAACCAGACCGCCCAAACAGCTCCTCTCATCCCTTACGGGAACCTGCTTCCAGCCGGGAGCGAGCCGGCACAAAGGCAATGAGCTACAGTTCAGAGGGCTCGAGTTTGCCTCCTGTTTGTATGGAAATAGCATATGGTGCACCGGAACTTCGGCCTTCTAGAAAACTCACCTGCCACACTTCAGAGAGGACTTGCAGAAATGTCACTCAGGACAACAAAAGGCCTGACGGCCCTTCTTCCTCTCTGAACAAAAGAAACAGAAGTCTATGAAACTGCCCAGGTGTTAAGCAGTCATTTCAAGCTTCAGCCTGAAGGGCTCACTCATGGTAGGACAGATCCCACTCCAGACTTGTAAATGCTTGCGAGTCTCTAGCTCGGTTCCTTTTTAACACACTCACAGCTCAAAAAGTATGGCAACAGTAATGTAATATACAACATGAGAAGCAGTATTCCCAAGCATGGACTCCCACTGAAACATTCCATGCCACATTTAATCAAAAGAGTTTCAAATGTTGCTTTTGAAATTACTTGAGTGCATTTGCATAATATTTGCTGCTTGAGGATCCAAAATAACATTTTAAGAGTATTTCCTTATGATTTCTTTAAATATAGTCACAGTTCAACACAAAATTTTGTTCCATCAAAATTTACCTTGACTTAAAAGGTGAACTGGGTTGAAAATTACAATTAGTGATTTAAAAGAAAGGCATATTGGCCTGATTTCAAATTATTGATGACTGAACTATTTACTGGTTTTCAACTTCTCTCTCACCCTAGGGCAGCTTTTCAGCAACTGTACAGTACCAGGTACAGTGCAACTGTGACATCTAGTGGCCAGTAGAGAGGAATAAAATACTTCCCTAAAATACAGGATTTCTTTAAACACTAGCATTTATCAGCTTCCAGTTTATACTTCCTTTTTGTGCAATCTCACTGACAGAGGTGATAGTAATAATTTGTGACAGGAAACGTGAGACCAAATATCTGGCATGCAATTATTTTAAAAGAGAAATCAAGTGCTTCTATCAAATCAAGGTGGAATAATATTGCACACCACCTACCAAAGAGCAGAGTACAATGCTTATGGCTCACAAAACCCATCATTAAGAGGCCTTTTTTCACAGATTACAAAAGAAATTTTAAGTGATGCTAGGAGAGTCAATGAGGTCACTCTCCACCTTCTCTTACAATGTTAATCTACTTAAATTAAGGCAGAAGCAAATAAAAAGGTCAGAAACTTCAAAGGTTTCTACTGTGCAGAAGTAGAATAAAAAGCCTAGTGGTCACTAATGTGCAATAGACCACTTCCCAAAGGAATCAGGAGTACTGCCAGGGATGTGTCTGTCCAATTTGTGTTTGGGTGGGAGACTAACTATTAGCTTAAGATGCAAAAATAAATATGGAAAGTTGGATGAGGACTGTGAAAACTCCAGACTGAAGTGTGACACTCAGCAAAAAAACTAACTCATATGTTTATTACTAAAACTTAGACCACACAAATAACAATTTCCTCTATAGTTAACATTTTCTTCTTCTTCATGAAATTCTCACTTTACATGAGAGAATTTCTACAAAAAAAAGATCCATGAAACTGGAACAACGAAACATGGCAGTAAGAATTACTTTGTCTTAACAAAGGTTTCAGTAGATGCCATATAGAACACATTTAGACACTGCTAATTAGAAAAAAGGGTAGTCACCCAATTACAAATGGATTACAATACATGTAATATATATATACAATATAATGTATACATGTATACATTTCCAAGATCTTTTCTTCTAAAACAAATTGCCTAATAGTATGTGTATCTATCTCAGAACCCCTATAGAAAAAGAACCAATTAATTCTTATTTAAATTCCTTATCTTGTACCCAAATTGTTTGTTTAGAACATCAACTGCTTTCAAAAGCACCAGCAAATCAAATACATGGTTTCTATCCTGGAACATTCTCAGAGATAAAACTCTGTATTTCTAAAGTCTACCTTCAAAACAACTCCAAAATCAAATCTTAGGAGGAAACAGAACATAAAACCCAGCAAGATAAAACAAACTGGATATTAAGGTTGATTTCCTAGGGAAATTAGACCTTTTTATGCTCTTTCTCCTATTATCTTCATGACTCCAAACTGTGCCAGCAACTTTTAAATTAGTTTAGTAAATCCAAATAAATTTGAAGGGCAGTAGAAATTTCATGAAAGTCTAGGAAAAAGGTATGGGGGGCAGGGGTGGGAGGGGATGCAGAGAGAGAGAGAGAGAGCGCGCAGAAGGGCAATCAGGCAGATTTCCTTGTTACTTCTTTGACTTGGTAACAGGTGGCTGGCAAATACTTGTAGTAACAGCCTAACACTCTTATCTCTTTCAGAAGGGGATTACTGATGAGGTCAGAGGGCAAAGGCCAGAAACCTGTGAGAGGTTAGGCTATCTCAACCCCAATGTTCATAAACACTGACTTGCTTATTCTTTTCTTTTTAAATAATATAGTTCCATACTTCACTTAAATGGTCCTTTTTTTTTGCAATTATTCTGACTAAATCATCTAATACACTATGTAATAAAAACTGAGAGTCTTTAAATGTAATATGGAACTTTTACATGATATCTGACCTTTCTGTATAGCTATTACAGGAAACTAAGGATTAAGTACAAACAATGTAGCTGAATTCTAAAAGTACTATGACAAATCTGCATCTGAAATAAATTATCATAGCTTCACTGATATTAGCATAACAAATTAGACCAGCTGAGAATCTTCTATCCTTCCTACAAGCTCTATAAACAGTTAAGTATATTACAGTGTTAATGGACCCCAGCCCAAAACAAATTAAACATTTCACTGGTATCATAATTTATTTAAATAAACTATAGTGACAATACTTTGTCATCATCATACTAGAAATGCTCTGAACTTGATCTCTTGGATTTAAAATTTTGTCATTGCCAACTTCAGCATAGAACCAACACTTAAAAGAAGAGACAGAATAGTTTGGTTGGTGGGTTCTTTGTGGGTTTTGTTTGGGGTTTTTTGTGGTTTTGCTTTAAGGTTTGGGGGGGGGTGGGAGGTGGTCTTGTTGTTGTTGTTTTTTTCCCTCTGATTTTCATCATATGAAGATTACTTGGACATGTCTAAGCAGCATAATCCAGTAGGTTATGCCCCTTATTTTCGCATACTAATCAGCTTGAGGAAAACCTTAAGATATCACAGCACTTTTTTATTTCATTAGTGAGTCCAAAAGATTCTTATCTTACTTTTCATTACCATAACTAAAAGGAGAGAGATAGACACCCAAAAAAGCAGAGACCTGGGAAGCTAGGTTTGCAAAATCTAACAACGGCATGCAAAAGAAATAACAGCATCCCACTAACGGTATTGATGCACTGGAATGAAGAGTTTGGATAATACATTAGATGCAGCAAAACCATCAAAATCATGCTATCAGTTTACTCTAAATAACAGACAGGCATTAGAGTTTTATCTTTATTGATTTCACTTTTCAATGATCTTCACAGGGATGTGTCCTAAAATACACTTTTATTCAAACTGTGTACAAATGGAAGGAGTACATTTTTGGTTGTTTAATGAAAAATATAAAAATTTTGTTTTTCTCTAAATATTATGTGATGGTTTAAAAAATTAAGCAGTTTTAAACATAAAAAGAAAAATAGGAGCCATTTTAAAGAGCTCATAATCAAAAATATCCTAGTGAATCACTAGCAAATTACTAGCAAATCAGCTCATGTGTAGGTAATGGACATCACATAAACAATACTTATGTATAATACAGATATTTTGGATGCTATTATAATATTTTTTCCACAACTGTGCATTTATGTCTATTAAATGCATCAAATACTAGGAATACTCCTGATGGCAGAAACACAGACCTGTGCTGATAACAGGCTGTAGAATTTTGATCACTATTTATGTATATTTAGTATTTTCATAGGAAAGCTATGTGCAGCAAGATAAATATCTAATAACTAGTAAAAATACTCAAAATGATAAAATGTTTGATAACACAGCTTCTTTCCAAGAGCTTTTGCTTTAATATGAAAATAAACTCTACAGAATGATCTGCATTAATTTATGCCATAATTTAAGGAGTTTCAAATTTAGAAAGAACGAAATGTAGACATAGAAAAGTACTCCCAGAACACCTAGACTACCTGTCATAAAAGAAAATCTGTGCTGAAAATCACTATCAGTTATCTGCTATACTGCTCGCTTGAGAGCATTTGCTGCCCATTGCTAAGAGTAATTCTGTGGAAATAATGGAACTCATCCTCACAAAGATCTGTTGTTTGATGACAGGGAAGTAATTTGACATTTTTCTTACTCAGTCTCACATATAGAATTAGGGAAGTAGTACTACAGTGATCCGGACACAATGAAAGTTATCTTCAATTCAGACATTTTACTTGTAATTTAATAAATAAGATCTTGCAAGACATAGTTCTTCTGTTCAACAAATTGGTTTGTTACCTATTTCCCTGCACAAAGTATCAATCTGAGCATTCTTTGTGCAAATAAAATAGCACAGAGCAACTACAGCAGTCTAGATTTAGTTCAAGCCATAGCACTAAATGCAGAAAATAAATATTATTTATTATTTTCAATATGTGAAAATTACTTAAGAAAAGATGAGAGGAAAAGGCTTTATTTCCAATAGCAGAAAAGCATTTGAAACCTGTGTTTTGATACATGAGTTCAAAATTAGCTCAAATACAGGACAGCAGGTGGCACTGACAGCATGCCAATCTTAGAACAGCTGTGTCGAACTGGTACAAAATTGATCATATTACATCTGTATTATCTTTAATGTGATGTTGTAAATGTAGAGAACATAAGCTCATCTTTCACAATACTCTACCCTTTGCTGTAAGTGTTCCCTTTGATATTGCTTCTTCCTATACTTTATTAACGTAGTTACAGAGATGGAAGATCTTCACAGGGATGTATCATGACAGGACAAGAGGCAGCAATAATTGCTGCAGAAGAAATTCCATCTGCACATAAGAACAAAAGATCTTTCCCTTGAGAACAATTAACAAGGGGAAAGTTTGCCAACAGAACTGGTAGAATCCACCTCACTGGAATTATTCAGGCTTGACAGGGCCCTGGATAATTCAATCTGTGGCGCTGCCTTTAATTAGGGACTGGAACAGAAGATCCCCAGAAGTTCTTTCCAGCCTAGATTGCTCTGTGACTCAGTACAGTTAGGCCACACAACCCAGTACCATGCTGAGAAGCCTAGACACTGCTCCAAGCCAGCTGTAACACACACATGGGCAGTAAAACACTCTTAACAGATAATACCACAGCTAGGAATTAACAGCATGTTGTTAGCAGGGAAAATTATTCCACTTTTTACAACTTCCAGCTCCAGAGCCAGCTTATTAGGTGGTGCTTCAAACTTGCCAGTGTCTCTCTGACACTGAAGACACTTTCATTCTTTGCATTTCATTCAACCATAGTAAAGAGGAACAAAGTCATTCTTTATTCAGGCCACAGAGAAACTAACCTGAAGGCCACAGTCAATATGCAAGCAGAAACGGGACACTATTACTTAATACTTACATTTTCTAACCCAAGAAGGACCAGGAGTGGGATTGTTGTCATTCCTCCTTGGATCCACTCTTCTAGAGAAACAGTACCATCATGATCATAGTCAATTTCTTCCATCATTTCATGAAGAATCTAAAGTTTAATGAAAAATTTCCTAAGTTATAATTTATTATTATTATTATATTCTAATATAGCAGCTTGTTAGGACATGTGCAGATCTCCAATTCTCTCATACAAAAAAAAGAAAAATATTACTTGCATGGTAGCTGTAGTAAAATGAGTGTGGACAGTTCAGAAAATGAAGTGTCATGTTCCTATTTACATTTTATTAACACCTAAAGGTCCCAAACCAAGTTGTGTCCTTTGTGCACTCACTCTTAAGAAATTTTCAGAGACAAACTGGTTGTGTTATAAAAGTTAATTATTACATTTATTGAACGTTTCATGGATCATATTTAACCAGCAAAATACTGGTAAAAGTGCTAATTCACAGTGCCATAATGGAACACAGACTATTCTCATTTCTACCATACTCACCTATATCCCATGTGAGTATGAAATATCACAAAACTTTGACAGCTGTCTCTAGCAACATAAAAAATTTGTGATAAATGGATACTTACTGGACTTAATTCAGTAATATCCCATTCAAGGTATTCTGCAACATGCATCATTTGAGCAATGATATTTTCCAGCTCCTGGAGATGAATGAAAAAGTATTATATTTAGTGTAAGGTTATAAAGAAAAATTCTACTGCAAGCAACTAATAATTCAACCATATTGCATCCAGTGGCACTATTTCATCAGCGTCCCTGAGGAAATGTACTTCACTTTGGAATCTCTTCTCAAGTGAATCTGCTTACTAGTAAAACATCCTGTATGGACTACAAAGCATTCAGGGAGGTGAAATACAGCCCCACAATCAAAGTAATTGAAAGTAGTCATAGATACTTCCTTCTTTGTTATCTTTCAAGCATCCATGTTTTCATGATCTGATTTCCACCCTGTGAAACAATCATGTAATGTCTTTAAATTCCATCACTCTAACAAATATAAATCACAACTTTCTAATAGAAATAAGGCATAAAGTGGATTCTGTAAACTACTACAGATTTATTTTCTTACCACTACAGTATTGCAATTTCCCTTGATCATGTATCACTAGGGCTTTTCTATACTCATATATACACTTTTGCTTTCTAAACATGCTCAAATGCTTATCTAGAACCATTCTGAATTCTCAATTGTATCTAGTTACCTAACTCAAATTTGGTATTGCCTAGAATTATGGTGCTGTATTTGCTTTATACCCGTATACAATTTAGCTTCCCTATTTCCCTGCAGTTTATGGCAATCCTCTTCCTTACCAATCCACTCTATGGTGTCTTGTAGATACCAGTAGACACAAAAGAAGGTGGAAAAAAACCCAAAGAAAAGTTAAAAAAGAACACTGCAAATAAAACACTTGTTTCTGATAGCTATCAGAAAAAAAAATAGTTACATCTTTCAAAATTATTTCCATCTCTCTGACTTTTCTTCAAGCATTTGGTTGGTCTACTCCTCAAAACTTTGCCCTTAATATTGTTCCTCCATTCTTAGTAACAACATGGAAGTTATAACATCTCTCCACATAAATCCACTGTGTGACTCTCACACTTACCCTTTTTAATGAAATCTTTACAAATGCTGCTTTCATACACATGTCCCAGCAGCATACTAGAATTATTGGAATCATATTAATGTGTCCCCTACAGTAATATGATTAAAAATCAGAAGACTATAGAGCAGGACTCCATGACAGCAGTGTCAGCAACTGAAAATTTATACAGTTGTAGAAGCACTATTTCTTATTGGAAAAGAAAACCCAAGCATTACTTTTCAAATGAATGAATTTTTATTGACTATATTTTATACTGCTTCTAATAATTCAAGGTAAATATAAACTTGATTTGAATTAATGTAGTTTTGCATAGTTTTGCCACGTTTACATACTCTTACAATGCAATACATAAAAACATTACCGAACTGTCCAGGTATCCATTCCCATCTGTATCATACAAGCGAAACATAACTGAAAAGAGAACAAAGAGAGAAGGCAACTCAGTTAGAATACATAACAAATACTTCTCTTTTTCATAAATAAAACCAAACCAAAACACAAAACAACTAAGCCTGAGTTTCAAAGACAAATATTAACATTTTCGTTTAATGATCAGACTAGCTGTAGACCCAACAAACAAATTGCATTTAGAATTTGCATTACAGCCACAGGATCTACTGCTTTCAAATTCAGAGTTAAATAATACCATTAATTTATAATGAGAATTCAACTGAAATCAACAGGAAAGTCTGCACACAATGGTGCAGTACAAGCTGAAGTTTATATACTAAAAAGCTACAATATGTGGTGTATTTCAACTCTGTATGACAAAGAAGAAAATAAACCCATAAAATAACCATGCCCAGAATAACATGTAGCAAATGCAATTGACCTTCAATACACAAAATATTTAAGTACCACACACATATTAGATTATGCTCTCTCACTCCTGAATCATATAGAACATAGTCGTTCGCCCATGCAGCTCCTATTGCAGGAAGTTCATGGAAAATCCCCATACTAGAATTACCATCTGCTCCTCTGTCTCTCCTCCTTTCCCTGTACCAATTCCTGACACCAGGGGAGGCAACTGATCTCCATTTCATGCCATGGTTTGAGCATTGAGCTCCTCAGAGCTCCCATAAGGCTTGCATAGCTTGCTACCATGCAGCAGTTATTACACTGGAAGTTAAATTCAGTCCTTGGATCTCAGTTTTTCTCTGCTTGTGTTCTGAATGACCATTCACATGTACATTCTCACATTTTAATCATATGATACCAAAACGGTATTACCAAATTTGGGGCGTTTGGGGGATTTGCTGTGCAGTACAAAGTTGCCACTGTAAGCTAACTACAGGTAACAAAACATCAAGATAATTCAGCAACATGTAACCTTGTATGGATTTCTTATTCTGGCAGAAGCAGCCTACTGTTTGGACATTCTATCATACTGAATATTTACTTTCCATATGAGAGCCTGATCCCACAAATCTGTTATAAACACACCAGTTATGTATATTGAAGTATATTTCATCTCAATAAGGACTATATGATTCATCTGTTTAGCCACATGAAAATCTGGCTTCTAAAATTCCACAGTAAGGAAACAGTTTTTCTTCTTTTTTTTCCTCCAGTTTATAGATCAAGCTCACAGGGGTTTTTATGTTTGTTTGTTTGTTTGTTTTAAAAGGTAGTGGTGTTGCACCTTCATGACTCATGCCCCTAATTAATGAAAAAAACCAAACAAACAACCAAACAAGTAATTTCTAACTTCCTGTGTCCCACATTCCTTCCCAATAGTGATGCTGACTTAGATCATAACTGGCTTTTCACTATTTAGTAATATTATAGAGCCCACAGCCTATATTAGCAACTATTCTTTGTTTGAATTGGGATGCTTAGTACAGGTTATTCACCCATCTATATATCTCTGAGTATACTCAGTATATTTTTTCTCAGACCTGATACTAATCAAGAGATGACAGTATAGAGAGGATTACTGTAACTACAGAATGTATAATCCTTACTCCCCATCTTAGCAAGTGCTAGATAGAACAAATTTAGTTTAAAATCTCATCATTAGCAAGAACAGAAGATCATTTCTGCAATAAGGGTCACCTAGAACCATATTTTTATAATCCATCTGCTCAAAACTGGTTCTTAAATTCAGAAACAGATTATTTGATGACTTGTGGAAATAAATATTTAAAATTAAAAAAGAACATTACATACATTCTAGCTTGTCTTCAGGTCTTCCTCTTTCTAGCAGTGACAAATAGCAAACAATATCTTTTAGCTGGATCATGTCTGGTAAATGTGAGTTGGCAGGAGTAGGAGGTCTGGATGTAGAGGTACCCTTGTTAAGCCTCAGACCTGGAAATAACCCATAGCCTTTGTTAGCCTGAACATATGATACAAGCAGAAAATGAAAACATAATTCTTGCATGCATTCATCTCTGTTTTATGTGAATCTCAGATTACTTCTTAATTTAAATGTAAAGTTTAAAACAATTCATGTTCATAGTTTATCCAGCAAAGATAGAATTAAAATTAACTATCCAAAAAAACCCGACCCAGATACGGGAATGGCATAACCTTTTTATAATTTGTGTTGATCTGATTTCATTTGACTACAAAATAATTTGGTGAAAATTTTTATTCTAGCATACTAGATGCTAAGTATTAAAAATAATCCCTACCCAACTCTGCATCCACTTCCTTGTGCTTGTAGAAGCTTCATCTAATTTATAGATTGACAACTACACTAATGGAAGATGTTTTAGTGTAAATGAAAACTCTTATAATACCCAAGTGTATTGTTATCCCAAAAACACAGCCAGATGTGTCAGTGCAGCACATATTTAACACAGAGAAGTCTCAGTAACAGACTACTGAGAAAATAAAGATAGAATTTAAATAATAGTCATAATAATTGCTCAGACATTGTGAGTAATAGCCATTCCAGCGTACCACTTGGAATTAAAGTTTCAAAATTGCCAAACTTTCTGTTTCAGGACAACATTAGTATCACCAGACCTGATGATATTACTGGAATCTACAGGACCAAAATGGGGAAAAATGGGAAGAACACAGAGAAAGAAGTAACAAAACTTTCTTTACAAGTGTTTTACATTTCTCACTGACTGAGGGTTGTCCCCTCTCCCCCTAAATTTAGCTTGAAAAACTTCATTGCAATCTGGACACATCTTCAAAAGCCTGTATTTTAAAAGATAGGTCTACATGCTATGAAGTACACGTTAAAACAATAAAATTAGGTAAATAAGAGCAAACTGGCACGCAAAAAACATATCTTGGAATCAAGTTAATTTTCATGGTTTCAGGCAAATAAACATTAAAAGTAAATATTTAAATGAATAAAAATATTTAATAAGGCAATGTTCTATTTAATGAGCTTGCATTCAGTTAAGTGTCAGTAAAACTAAGACATTATAATATTTTATTCAGTTAAATGCTAGCTTTAATCACACAACTTACACAAACAGTTCATATTTCAGTCTTATGTAAATCTTTTTCCCAGAATAAAAAGGATTATAAAACCTCGGATAGCTCTTCTCAAAAATAAATAGTCCTGAAATCCAAATGAAAAGAAATGCAAATTTTAAGGTATCTTTTAACCTATCATCAGCTGCAAGGTACAGGTTAAATTATTACTTCTTAATCAGAGCTGGGAAGGGTTGGCTGCAATGTTCTGACTTACAGATGACTTCCAGTCCTGCTGCTTACCTGGCATCTGTTTCCATCTCTCTTCAGACACCTTAACTGCAAATACAATTTATAAACAGACATGAGTGGACAGAAAGAGACTAAGTGAAGAACAAACACATAGTTGACAGATTCATGAACCCTGCAACTTTCCTTGTCCTTTTCTCTAGCTCTCATTTACCTTTCCATTTTCCAGAAGAATGTCAAATATTTCTGACAAAGTTATTTTCCAGTACAGTCGGATTTTTTTTCAATACTGGTAACATTTAAAATTTACTAGATACCCAAAAAAAAGTGTTTCCATAATCTCCATTTGCACATCAAAATGTACCAATGCACAGTTTCCCTTTAAATGTTACAATTTATCAGGATTAAACATTTAGTTTAAATAATGAACTTTAATTAAAATATAAAACCAAATTTCAAGCCCAAACAATTCTTGCAGGAGGTGAACTGCCTCTCTGAACACATTTTGTATATAACAATTTATCAAACAGTCCTTCTGGTATTATGCTAAACACATATGGAAGCTCATATTACATTATATTATTTCTGAAGTCCTTAGTAACAGAAAAAGATGAAAACTCATTACAAACTGGGAAAAGTTAGCGTGGGAGAAAAAAATTTTAGGAGGCAACTTTAGAGTAAGAAACTTAACATACAGTTTAAACAACAAAAATAATAACAGCACCATCCTTAATAATGATGTTATAATAATTACCATTTTTGTAATTTTACCACACATAAGAATAAAATATATAAAATATATTTGATTATATTAATATCTAATATAGAGAGAGAACTACAGTGTAAGTGAAGAAAGTTGAGTACAGACTATACAGGGCAGAATTTAGCTATAAATCTGACAATGACCTAAAATCAGTTGCTGTCATTCCTACAGATGAAGTGTCAAAACCATAAATATACAGTACCAGAGTCATAAAAGATGATTTTTTTAAATAACAGTAATCAGAAAATATATGTGAAAACACAGAAAAATAAATAAACATGCACCATTAAATGGCAGGTATTATTGGAATTATCAGGCAAAAAGTAGCTACAAATTTTGGTGAGTGGTTCATGTCTATTGCTGATGCTGGTCATTGATGAAATCATGATGAAAAGGTCAATGAAAAGTTAAATGGAATAAACACATGAAACCATTTGGTACCTTGTCTAAGCATTTGAGACTACTTCAATAAATTAGTCCAGCTTCTGATTTTAGGTACTGGATTTTGATAGACTTCCCAAACTGCTGAAGTACTAAACCAAGTATTTCAAGCTAGGAAAGTAACCATAAATTTCTTTAGCAAGGTTTTATAAAATTTTGTAGTTGACAGTTTTTAAAACTATTTTGCATGCCATTTTCTCTGAACTCAAAATCCCTTTTAGGGATATATTAACACTTACCCAACATTTAAAATATCAGTAGCTGCTAAGTATGTAGGATTAATAACAACAAAATCACACCTAGACAATTAAGAGAAACAGCAGCAACTGGCACAGAAACAGGAGCCTCCTGCATGATGCTTGAAGGTTTCTAAGTGTTTATACAGGAGAGTAGGCAACAAGATCACGTAACCATAGCAATCTGATTAGCATTAACATTACAAAGAATGTCCACTTGGTGTCTCAGCTGCATCATTATTGTGAATTAAAAAGACAAAACCACTTAATTTCCATTCCTTTTCACAGTATTTCCTATCATGGTTGAGTTAGTTTCTCTAATTTCACAAACACCAGAACAAAAATCCCTCCACGTATAGTTTAGAATTCCATATTTACAGCTATTAGAAGTAAAACAGCAGAGGGAGGGAACCTTTAGCTCTTATATTACTGGTTTTACTACTTACCTCCAGAAAGGTGCTGTGGTTTGTTTTTTATTAATGGGCTGCAGTGAGAGATTTTGTTCCTAAATGATGTAAAAAGATGTTCAACAAAATCATCTGGTAACTCTGCCTCCAGAAAAGTCTTCATGAACAGCTTGAACCCCTCTAAATCAATTGTCTGCAGTGAAGGGGAAGAAAACAAGAAAAATTATTGAAAGTTTTGTAAAAAAAATTCATACTAATCCATCAAATAATATCCTGTTGACAAAAACTTTGTACTGTATTTGAATATACTGACTTCTGAAGATACAGACTGGCACACCTATTCTTGAAAGTGATTATTGAATTAAGTATTACTTTGAAAATTCACAGTATTTCTGCAATATCTCAGAGCACAGTATAAAACAGCCCCAAGTAAATTCTGAGTACTTATATCAGGACCCTGAAATCAGGTTCCGTGCTCTCAAATTTCTTCATTAGCAACCAAAGGCGCCTACAGAGCTCCTAGGGATGTACTTAGTATGTCTTAGCTTTTCCTATTATTAGGCAGACAAAAAGCAGGGGATTTTTGGATGCCTAATTCAGGGAATTGACGGCCTCCTGTCTTTTCCTAGGTGGCAACATGCTTTGCCAAAGAGTTACTAATCACCCTGTCTCAAATAGGTTTGAAGAGTCAAATGAGAGTGCTTAGACATGGAGTATTACTTAGAGGGGAAAAGACCAAAAATTGTTGATTCAAACCAATTGTCACTTAGTTTAATTTGGTTTTGCTTTTGCCAGCAAGGTAAGAGCCAATTAATAAAATTCCAGTGATGATATCTTCTGTTAAAACAGCATTGTCTGCTTCAAGGAATAAAATGAATCATTGATTATCTCAAGTCGGAAGGAATACATAAGGATCATTGAGTTCAATTCCCTGCTCCTCACAGGACTACCTGAAACTAAACCATATAACCAAGAACATCATCCAAATGCTCCTTGAGCTCTTGGTGCCAGGACCAAGCTGTGCCCTGGGACACCTCTTCCACTGACCAACGGCCCTCTCAGTGAAGAGCCTTTTCCTGATGTCTGATCTGAACTTCCCCTGATGCAACTTCATTCCATTTCCTCATATCCTGTTGCTGGTCACCAGGGAGATTTCAGCACCTCCCCCTCAAGGAAGGTGTAGGCTGCAATGGGATCACAGCAATGCAAAGCATTATGATCCCATTTTATCCTGCTAATCAAGAATGGAGATAAAGGTATCCTGAAACATACTGACACAACTGCATATTTATCACTGATGCTGCTCATTACACATGTGATTTTAAAACAGCTTATCAATTATTAATCTGAAAAAACATAGTGTTACCTTGTTTATAGATCAAACAGAACAGCAACTTGTCATCATTAAATAATTAAGGGATAAAGCCACATGATACCACAAAACTATTTTGAGAAATTTCCCTGTGCTTCAGGAAGACTACATTTCTCCAAAGAAAACTCTAGTGCAACTCCTTTAGATCATCACAGTGAATGTGGAAGGAGGGAAAACACTACCAAGAATCAGTTGGAAACCATGCCAGAAAAAAGAAAATCAAAACTGAATTTTCAAAACGCCTCAGTGAATTTGCAAACTGTCAGTATAAATAATTTTTGCTATTATTTTAATATAATTTTAAGACTTAGGAGCAGAGACTTCTCTTCCCCTGACTTCTTTGACTTTTACTTTTTCAATGTATTTATGAGACATTGAAATTTTATGTCCACATTAAATTAGGTGTTTCCCATTAAGATCAAGACCTAACTGCTAAACGGTAATATTTCAAATGTGTATCATTATCCTCATGAGGCACCAACAACACAAATTGCAAAATCTGACTGCTCTTGTGCAAGTCATTATTATTATTAGGAATGCAAGATTGGCATGAGGGTCTCTCTGCTGAGCTTCTAATACAGAACATCTCATTTGAGAAAGAAGTGCAGCGAAAGCAATAACACTCTCACCTCTTCAAGACAAAAATAGCAGAGGCCGAAAAAAATTGCACACAATGCTCAAGATGGGTGTAAAACAGAAATAATCACCTTGGACATGGACTTGCTATCTTTATGTCACCAGACAGTTTCAGCCACACGCTTTTACTTTGGCAAATCATACACTGTTTCATTCGTGCTACAAACTTAACATTTTTTCTCTCTGATAAAACCACTGACATCTAGTTCACTGTTTATAAACTATGAATCACAATAGCAAAAGGGTTTGTCTCAGCATCCAAGTAAACCAATAATTAGTTACACTAATATACACTATATAACTGCATTTTTTATCCGCAAGCATAACAAACACATAAATCACTAAATCAACTGACTTTACACAATGTGAAATTGCTTTGTTAAATTGTGCATTAATGAAATGGGTCTTAGCTATTTCACTAAATGATATACACAAAAAAAACCAGCTAAGTGTAAAAGGAAACTAAACCCAAGTCATAACCCCATTTAAACTAAGGTTTATGGATAGACATATAAAATATCTTTGCATTACATTAATCTTTTCTTTATTTACCTCGTCTGTGGATTTTATGTATATGTTGCAAAAAAATATTCTTTGAGTTCAGAGCCACCTTAGATTTTTAAACTGCTGAGTAGCATTGGTCCTTCAAGCTGCCAGCACTAACTAAATCCCTAAGGCTACATTTTTTCCACTTTTGGGTTCAGAATTGTATCTGTGTAGAGAATTGGATAAATAAATAAGTTTGAAATTATGTACTTTTTTCTTCCTGAAGACTCATTCTCAAAGATGTTCAAACTTTTCAATATTTTGTAAAGAGGGTCACACACTATCATTCAAGCCAGCATCCTCCAACACATGCTCCAAACCTCAAGAAAAGGCAAGAGATACTATAATAACACATGACTTGGCTGCCATGTCCATTTATTTATATTTGACATCTTGACTGCCACCAATCACAGTAGCTCAGCAAAGGACAACAGAAAGTGTGTGGTTGTTCTAAAGGTTGTTCTACAGTCAGATTTGTTCAGCTGAAAGTGCTTTATCCTCTGTTCTAGCATGCTCTGTGACCGGTATTCCCCCAGGGAAGCAGCAATATTCATACAACCAGAGTTCGGATGTTCCACACCCAAGAGCTTTCGAATTATAACAAAAGTTAGTCAGGAGTTGGCAAATGACTTGAATACACATCAGAAATGTTTAAAATGGCAGATGCAAATGTTTAAAATGCAGATGCAAAACCACATGCTGTATGCAAAGAATGTGTAAAACTAGTCCTGCCTATGGGAGATCTCTGTGTAGAGCCCTGTGATTAGGTTCTCGCCTAAAACTCCAAAATCTGTGATTCTAATACTCCATAGCTGAAAAACATTCTAGATGACCTAACATAATTGGTGTACATTATCCTATTAGAAGTGAGCTCTAAAATAGTATAGTCATTTCTGGATATTTGTTTTTGTAAATGTATATACAGTAAATAACAGAACTAAGCTAGAATATGGCAGATCTAGGAGCAGTTCAGATCATCCATCACGTTTCACAATGAAAAAGAGTGATCTTTAAAAACCAGGCTCACTTTGAAATTGCTTTCAGTCCCCTCTCTATCATCTCTCTTTCATTGTAATATACATAACTTATAGAAAAATGGAAGAATTTCTTAAAAGAAATCCTGAGAGGAGCACTGTAGAAGACAGAGGTGTTAGAGCATTCTCACCAAGCAGAGTATGGTTCACTTAGAACAGAGCACCTTAAGATGAAAAACATTTGCTCAGCTTAATTTAAATCTACTTTCACAATAGAGGAAACAACACACAATATTATAGTCATTTCTCTATTCTGCAATTATACACAATTTTTCTTTTTTCCACATTGAACTTTACCATTCTGAAACAGCGAAATGCTGCAGCAAGGAACTACCCTTCCTTTAATTACCAGCATTTTCCCCCAACCCCAGTCACTTTTCAAATGTATTGTACAATGTTTTGGTAAGCAGAAGGGCAAAAAAAAGGAAAGCAGAGAACAATCATTTTCCACCTTAAAATGTATCATGCTTGATCTTCCTTTTAAATCTCACTGTCATTATCAGAAGTTCTCAAATGAAAAGTTCAGAGAATTTTGGTATGGTTTGAAAATAATTTATTTATGCTAATGAATTCTCAAACATTAATTAAACAGTTCAAATCAATAACATCAGAATAATATATAAACCATAATGGTGGATGTGGTTTTCTTAAGCATGCAGGCTAATTGCTTAATTTTCAACAGTTGCTTGCCTTCCAGAAGCTCCAGCTGAATTTAAATGAACCTGAGAAAGAAGGATTTAGCATTTCAAAGGCATTTTCCATGACGTTTCCCAAGTGAGGGGATGAGAGCGTGAGAGGATGCACCAAACTGACAACAATTAGCCTGGCACATAAATTAATTCATTCCATTTCACAAGAGACTATCAGGGCATAGAGAGACTATGATCACAAATTTAGGGACTTCAGGAAAATTTTCAACATAACAAAGAGATAAAATATGACATAGTTGAATCAGAAAAACATGAAAGAATTTTCAAATAATTTGGCCTAAATCTTCTGAGGGAGTCTAAAAGAAGAAAAAAATCTGTGCAGTTTTAGCTTTGACTCTAATAAAAAGGGTACCAAAATCCTTGCCTGTAGGTCTCAGAAAAATAAAGGGTTTTATACTAATCATATAAAATTGAATTTCTATTTTTACATGTCAAACTGACTCACCAAGTTTACTGGAACTCCTTTTCTTATGTTTTACAAAAAGAAACTTTACAAAATAAGACTTCTGGTATTACTGGGTAATAAAATTTCATTTGGTAATGAAAGATTTTGATATAAGTCCAGAGAAGTACACATTTAAAACCACCACTGAGTTTCAGCTAATTTAAACCATAAAATTAATATAAAATAATTGTATTATATTTTTAGAAGTAGTTAGTTCCTACTTATAGATTTTATCGATATTTCCAAATACCTGAAATTAAGAAAAAAAATTTAAAATTATATATCCACCTTGGAGAAAAGGAAAGGAGAAGGAACAGAAGACATAAGCAACACTGCAGAAATTTAACTTTAAAATTATTTTTGGCAAGTAAAATGTGTAAACTATAAAACAATTTTCATCTTTTCTGAAAGCAAACATAGAACTGGACTCCCTATGACTCAATGCATAGGGATATTAAAAATGTGCATCTTTTCCTACACAATAAATTGTCAGGGAAAATCCATAACCTTTAATTAACCACCCACAAAATTTCAAAATTAAAATCCTAGCCCTAAACTTCCAACCAGCATTTATTCCATAAGTATTGGGAGTTTTTTCCCCTCTACGCTCCTTCCAAACTGATAAAGAAGAAACAGACCAAAGTTTACAATGAGGTCTATGTCGCTGACTGGCCACAGAGAAGAAGGTTCTCAGTATATACGTTCACAAAAAAATAGAATCATCTACAAAAACAAAAAATGTGCTATGCACCAAGTACAACTGAGACCATCACTTCCTTCTGAAAGCACAGAAAAAGTAACAGATTTTCCCTCTTGTGGGGGAAAAAAATCTCCTGGTAAAGACAACTCGCCTGTGGGAGTCACCTGGCTGATTTCCCATTTGCCTGAGGAAATTCAAACCTGTGTCTCTTTCTCTAAAGAGCATCCAAGTATCAGGAAAGAGCTGAAGAGTCACTGAGGGCAAAAAGAAGGTTTCTGTATGTCTATGCCAACAAAATTTTTAAATATTTATTTGTAAAAATGTGACTGAACAAATTACGGATAAACTCCTATGAATGAGGTGATCTGAACATGCACTCACAGAGATGTATGAAAAAAGAGGCCAAAATGTTTCCGCTGTTAAGGCAGTACTTCTGGACACATGAACAAATTTAAGATGCTTAGGTGAATTTTAAAGAAAATAGACGAGACAAGTTTTTATTTCTTCTCTTTTTTAAATTGTCATAACAGAGTTGGATGCTATCTTTACTCAGAGAGCAAATAACTCATTCAGGATCCACGCCTATGCTAGAAGAAACAGAACAAATATATGTATTGCATATCTAAAAATAAATATTCATCTATACATACTACCATATATTAATTCTAAATGAAGCAGTGAACAGCAAATATAGATTGCTCAGTGAGGTACTTCAGTGCCTCTGGGACTATAACATGTCATCTCACATCCTGCATATATTTTACAGTTAAATTTAGGGATGTATGCATTAGTCCAAAAAATCTATCAGTTGTGGGGTTTTTAATGTAAACGACATGAAAAGATTACATACAAAAAATTCCATCAGTGCAAATAACTCACTGTACACTCTCTTATTATTAAAAACAGAAGAAGCAGTTTTCATTACAGTGAAACAAAGCAGACTAATCTGTCTTTATTTCCACATATCCACATACTACGAGAACATTCCTGCCATGATGTCCAACTAAGCAAATATAGAGAGATTTGCCCAGATCTGTAGTTTCAACTGAATTGTTCTTGGTAAAGAACCCATACCCAACCAATGTGTTGTGGTGGAAATTTTTCTGAAGGTTATGGCTTATGGCATCCTTGACTTCACAAGGAAGCTACAAACAATTAGGATTTGCTCTGCCAACTCCCATTATTTTGGAGAAAATTCCATCACTCAAATAGCCCTTTAAGAACCAGGATGAAACAAAAATAATTAGGCCAATAATTATCCTCATAATATTATTCTTAGAATAACAGAATACAATAAAAGTTTATCACGGAACTCTGTTATGCCTTACGCATTTTGTAAAATATGAAAATATAAAACTAAAGCATCACTAGCTATATGGATAAAAAGCAGCAACTGCAAAAGATAATACCATGCAGCACCTATTTTACTTAAAACAAAAGTCTGGAAAGAAAGAGGCAATGCCATTTGCATATAGACTGAGTTTGTGTGGAGGCAACATCCGGGCCATGCAAGACAGGTGGAAATTATCAGTCTTTCCTCCAAACTTGTTTACAACCCTATCTCCTTTGCATCTCTGCTATCAAGGATGCATCACTGGGTAACTATGTGTTGGGTGGGGAAGAAAGCTGAGATTGAGCTACAGACCCCAGATTTCAACTCAGAGATTTCAACCACATCTGTAGGCAACCTACTCGGACAGCTGCCTGACACCATATTATGGAAAATGGTGGTGGAGCAGACAAAAGGAGGTTTCTTTTGAGTTATAAAGAATATTCTGCACTCAGTGGGAAAACTGAGATAAGATGTAAAAGTAGATTCTCAGAACACTGAAGTTCCTTCCTCCCCAGCTGCTAAAAGCTCCTGGCAAACTGTTGAGCAGCTCACCATGCATTCTGAGATATTTCACTGTTTTCCTATAATCATACATTTAAAAAGCCAGCTATGTAGAAAATTCTTTAGCCTGGCCTTTTGTTGTTCTTCTACATCTCAGAAAACCTCTGCTATGAAGATTGGCTGAGAGAGCTGGAGTTGTTAAGCCTGGAGCAGAGAAGACTTTGGGGAGACCTTATCGCACCTCTCAGTCCCTAAAGGGGGCTAAAGAGAAAGCTGGTGAGGGACTTTTTGCAAGGGCAGGTAGAGAAAGGACAAGGTTTAATGCTTTTAAACTGAACAAGCGTAGCTTTAGGACAAATATTAGGAAGTTCTTTATAGTGAGGATGGTGAGGCACTAGAACAGGCTGCCCACAAAAGTTGTGGATGCCCCATCCCCTGCAGTGCTCAAGGGCTCTGAGCAACGTGGTCAAGTAGAATGTGTCCCTGCCCATAGCAGGGGTCTTGGAAATAGATGATCTTCCTTCCCAAACAATAAGCTGATACTATTTTACCCTGAATCTGAACACTAGTTCATCCTTCTTAAGATACCACACGAAATCACATGAAAGAACAGTAGGCACACATAAAAAGACACATTTGAACAAATGGCAATCACTGAACTAGAAAAAAATAATTACTAAGAATCTTAACTTTAAAGAAGTGGAAGTCACAAAGAAATTAAAGACCTGGCAACTGTTTAAATACAGTTTTCAGGATAAATGACATATTTCAAGAGATTTTCCAGGTTGACACTGATTACTTTGACTAAAGAATTCACAACTGTGAAGAAACAAAACCATTAAAATAGTTTAGGGGTTTTAGATGCACTAAAAATCTCACTTTATTCATAGTCAAAAAAGTAGTCTGGAATTTTTCTTCTTCTGTTACGGCATAAAATACTGCAAACCTGACAATAAAGCAGGCACTATTTTCCATAGTATCATGACCATATGTGAATTTCTTGGCAGTGTATCCAATGTATCTCATAGATGTGTGATAAGATGCTTTTTATCTTATGAACATCACTAAAGAAAGCATATCTCTTACTTCTCTTTCTACTCTACACCAACAGCATAAAGCAAAGCTCTTGCTTCCCACACTACAGTTTCTTTTGAATCCCAGATAAGCAGACTATAAGGGACTCCAAGGATAAAGAAATGTGCATCAGTCTATGCTTAACATGCTTTAAAAAATCTCCAATTACCATGATAAGAGTTCTGTTTCTTCTCAAGCACTCACTGATAAGTGCATTACTCTAATTTAGCGCTGCTTCATAGAGGGTGAGTCTCAGTCTCAGGAAGAACAGGAATTGAAGGACTGATTTTCAAGTAGCAGTTATGACTTTGCTTGACAAAATAGCAGACACTTTCAGGTTTCTTCTAGTTTTGAATCAGACATATATAGGCCAACACTCAGCTAAAACCACAGGTCTTTATCTCCTGTTTATGGCTACAACAGGCTATGGAGGTGCCTTAAAATATCTGATCCTGTCCCAAGCAGCAGAATGGCTTCTAACACCTTGACAACAGAGAGGAAGAGGCTGAACTCCACCTACAAACACTGTGTGTATTTGACTTCTTTGTTTCTCCTACAATAGTTAAGCTGTTCAATTTTACAATTTGCTTTTCTGCTTTACTGATAGTAAACACAGATATGTAAGATCAAGAAAAATCCAAATATGCATGCATATTTTGAAGATTTATGCATTTTGTGTATGTTCTGTGCCAACACACAGAACTCTACATGGTATAGACATCAAAAGCCAGTATATCCCAATACTGAGAATACAGAAAACATGGTTTCTCAGTGAAAAATAGGATATATACAAGGAAATTTGTGCCTCTTTTTATATAGAAGTTTTTTAACTATGCTGCATAATATTTTAACTCCTACCATACTAAGACATTTGAAAAGAACCAACAATTTATTAAGAAAATGGAAGCTTTTTGACTCAAGATCTATCCTAACAACTGCAATAAAGGAGTTCTAACTGTCTCCTGTATTTTCCTAGCTGGTGTAAAGGCAACAACCAGCTCTTCTGGATGATATGTAGAAAGAAGGGAGAGCTGCTGTATCACTCTCTTTCTCCTCACAAGACACCAAAAAATTAATAGTCTCTTGACGAAAGAGTTGCCATTGTGGATGGAGCAGGGCAGGGAGGGGTAGAATAACAACTTCTTTTATTCCTCCCCACCACACTGGCCACATAAATGGGAACAAGACACGATCTAGTGTTTGAAGTTAATCTCCTCCCATAAATTCTTTTAAAATACCACATTCTCTTTGGTCTTTTCTTCTTTTAGATTTGTACAAAATATTTCAACATAAGCCACTATTTTTATCATCCTGAAAAACAGAAGGTAATAGAGAAAAGAAAAAAAAATCATTCATTTCAAGAGACTTCCACAACATATGGTTTTGATTTATTAAAAAGACCATTTCACAGATAATGGAAAGAGAATTATGTTGAAATGTAATTTTCAATTATTTACTTTTTAAATTATGTTGTCCAATCTCCAAATGGTGCAAAAAATATAATCAGCTTTCATCTACTGACAGTAATTGCTCTGGGTTATTTTTTGGGGTTGAGTAAGTTCCTTTAACTGATTATTTCTTTTTAAACTACTTATATTAACCTAATATGTGAAAAAGGAACTGTTAAGTAAGAGTAGATGTTACAGGGCCTTGATTCACACATAGTGCTATGACAACAGGGGCAAACGCTTATGCGAGTGCATTAGTGACAATTACATGATTAACTGTGAACACCAATGCTAAAGCATTCCCACAAAAGTCAAAGTCTTGAAGATTTATTGATCATCACATTTCAAAACCTGCTGTTGTTTTGATAAAAGATGTGGAAAAAAAGTAGAGAGACTATATATATAGAGAGGATTAACAAGTTAAAACCCAGGAATCACATGAGAATGCGTTAAGTTTTTGGTGTTTAAAATGTATTTCTCACGTTCATAAGGCAGAAATTAAAATAAAATTTGGAATTCCTCATGAAGACTGGCTTTGTGCATCAAGGTAAAATCTGGTTTAAATTCAAAATCCTTAGCATTTTCTGCTCAAAGCATTCCATTAAATACAGTTTTTACATAATTAATTTTGAAAATTCTAGTAACCAAATAAAACTATTTCTTAGCTATATCAGCATTCAAATTCTTATCTACTGAAATGAACGTTTAAAAAAAAATCTAAAAACCCCACATGCTCTCACAGGCTGCTCCTATGAAATACTCCATATGGACAAACTACATTTGGATATTACCAATACACAGACATATATTACTGCCAAAATTTTCCCTCAGCTCTTCAAAGAAGTAAGCTCAACAAAACATCTAAAATGGAAATGGGAAGAACTCCATTTTTATGCAATAATTAGATTTTTAAGCATAACATTCTCATGTTATTAAAATAAATTGATGCTAATTACCAAAATAAGTCTGGAATGTATTCACCAGCTACTGCAGTCTCATCACAATCTTACATGCAGGTAATAAAAACCAAAAAATTTTTATCAGCAGGTTTTCTTTAGTACATGATTCTATGTGTGCATATCCATAAGTACTGCACACATACGTACTTGTATTTAATATGTAACTTTCCCTAAATATGCTATATTTACTATACAGAGGTGGGGTTTTTTTTAAGAAGAGTGGTAAATCACATACTTTTAGAATATCTTGTTGGAGATTATCATTCAGAGTCTACTTGAAATTATTATATACCAAATAACGTGAAAAGTAGATAGTTTGCATTCTGCCCCAGAAGAATTGGTCAGGAAAAATGGGTTAGGTGGCATGGTTCAGACAAAAGCCAAATAAAATAGCAAAATGAATGAATCCCTGAAAAAAAGTCAGTTATGACAAAAAGTTCTGGTTGAACAATTAAGCTGCTTGTGAAGATTGTGTAAAGACCTACTCACAGAAAAACATGTCTGCATTGGCATCTTCATAATGCAGCTAAAAGTAGGAAAAATCACTTCTCTATACATGTTGTATGGTAATGGTATTCTCACATATTTCACCCGTATTGACCCTATCTGTGCATTACAAATTTTTGTGGAGGTTATTTCAGCTACATTTATTAAAAATACTTGCTATAACACTTTTAGTAAGAAAAGTAATATGTGACAATGTCATGTTACCAGTTATTGTTAATCCCGCCCTCTTTAAAGTTTTGAAGAATACAAATTAATAAACTTTCACTTCATGAATGAATGGTTTGCTGAGATTTAACCAAACCTGAGCCCAGCTGGAACCTTCACTTGGATTAATCACACCAATAGAAAAACATTTAAAATGCCCCATTCCATTTGTCAACAAGTTACATCCACTTTATACTACGTAAATGTAAAGATTTTAGTAAAAGTGGAACTATACTAATTGACCTAAGTTTGAGTTTCTCCTCACCAGTATTTAAAAGTACAGCTTAGAAAGAATTAAAAGGATATGAGCAGTGGCATCTGTTCAATTATACATGTATACATTCATATATATCAATACCTGTATTGCCCAAGAAAACTTCAAGACATTTGTTGATTAATTCTTGCAATAAACTATGATTTAAAGTATTTTCCTTATATTTTGTTTTTCTATGCAGTTTCATAAATATTATCTAGATGCCACCATGCACATGAATCAAGCATAGCTGAAGCTATCATGAGAAAAAAACCAACACAAAACATAATATATTGTTCTTCATAAAGAAAACAAATTACACCCCCTCACCATAATCAAATAGTCCATCTAAAGCTCTTCAAATTGTCTTTTTTAACACGTGACATGTAGACAAAAGTGGTAATAGGTTCATGAAGTTAAAGCATAAGGTACTGTGCAACACAAAAATGTAAAGGAAAAAAAGGATAAAAATAAGTTCTTAAGGAAGAGAAGTGTATCAAAAGGAAAGGAGGATATCAAAGAGGGAGATTAGTACTAGTAGCACAGACTGAGAAAAGGAGAAAGACCAGCAAAGATCATAAAAAATGTTCTAACCCAAACAGTTTTGCAGCAGAAATTGACTATCTGAAGTATTTTACACCTCAATGCCCTGAACACACTCCACAGAAAGCAGGCTCACAGCCAGACTGCCAACATCTCTGCCTGGCAGGCTTCCCAACTCTCTAGGTATCCAGAAAGCTTTCCCTAGAAATTTTGCCCATGGAGCCAGAAACACAGAGTACCCAGTGTCGGAAACCTAGAGTTTACTGCTGGTGACACACATAAGATGCTACATTCTTTTCTTTTGTAGCTATAAAGATACAACTTAAGCTTCTTACATGTGAAGGACAGGCTTCTCCTACATTATATATGCTATAATTCTGCACATCCTACTAACCTTCTGTAAATTAGTTTCAATTTGAGTTCACTTCATCCCATCATTTGGACAAAAGTAGAAAGACGTGGCTTCTGCAGTACCTTTTTTAAAGAAAATTAAATCTTCCTATCTGCAGTAGAAATACTTCACTTAATACATTATAATAAGGCAAGGTTTTTTACAGTAATTTAATATCTTCTGTCACATTAAAGAACATCGCTGAGGGAAAGAACACAAAATATGCTTTCAAACTATATTCCTGTGTGCTTGAAATTTTAACTACTTTTCCACTTATGTCAACAGGCCTAAGAAACTACCTCTTCTTACAAGTTTTGTCTTCTTTTCAGACTGCCATGGCCACAGGAACACTATTACAACATCCCAGTAACATCCTTCTCCTCTTCATGCCCAAACCACAATGATGCTTTGCATTCACCTTTGGTCAACTACATACACGTTAATTTATCTGACAATGCCAGTGGTACCAGGGTACGCTACACTGCGGCCTGCACACGAGCATTTCATTCCATTTACTATAGTCCACAACATCATCAAGTTTTTCCCATGTGATATTAACTCCCAAATTTCGTTTAGTTTGTTGATTCTATTAGTATTCATCTACTCATCTGACAAAGTAATTAGCTAAATACTGATGAGATTATGCTCAAGATTAGTCACAGATACACTGTTTTAATGTTGCAACCTCTTTCAGAACCCTCTGCAGTCAGTCTGTTAGCTTGTAAAAAAAAAAGATAATGTTGGTCATCTGAAGAAAGTCCTTTTATGATTGGGCAGTTCTGATCTTACTAACACATCTCCAAAAGCTCAACTGGCCTCTGACCCCAGAAACTGAGGGGTTCCTATAAAACTAATGCTTTCACTCTCTTGACTTTCTCATTGTTCGCATGCTCTGGCTGCCTCTTCCCTGAACAGCAGAGCCAGAGCTTTTTAACACCTTTGTGCTATGAAGAAAGAATAACTAGGTCACTTAAAAAACTAGTCCATTTGATTAGTCCTTCTTCCCTAGGTTTTTTTTTTCCTGTTTTACTTTTATACCTGGATTTAGGCCAATGAAGTTTCTCAGGAGTAGCTTCTCCTGAGTAGTAGCTGATGTTCAGCATTTTAGCCATTTCTCTTGCAATTGCTGTAAAGTCACAATTGCTTAAAGCACACTATAAGCCTAATTCAAATTATTAAATCTTCAATTTTAAGCCTGCTCCATATGAATGGTATTATATGGTTATAGAAATTGGTATTTAATATTTTTTCCTGAGACATATTCTTTCATTTCAGAATAATACAGATCATTACAAGATCTCACAGTAAAGTGAAATTTCTGTGAAAAGTATGGAACAAGTAATTTATTTGCTCTTGTTTCTCATATTCAACTCAATTAATGTTAGTAAAATTATGTACTGTGAATGACAAAAATGAAGTTCACCTAGTGAAAAATTCTGCCACCAGAAAAGGAGTGCACTCTGCTTTCAGATTTAAATATTACTCTGTTATCTGAAAGAATAGCCACATGCAGTATTTATTAATAAGTACATCTCAGTGGAAGCTTACAAAATAAAAGATACTGCACCTACGCAAAAAGAAAGACAAAATCAAATTAGCATTACTTACTTGATTAAGTATATCTTGTTTCTGTAACACATGCAAGGAAAGAGAGAACATACATACATTAGTGCAGTGTCATAACACTCAAGCTCTGTTTTTTATAATAAAAATATTTTTAGTGAAAGGTTAGTGATTTAGATGAGCAGGTTTAAGACATTTGATAGAATATCCCATTTTCTTACATTAGCACATAAGTCAAGAAAATGGTTCTAAGTCAGCATTCTAGTCTTGATTAGACAGTGTAAGCAATTTATTTCTAAACATGCAATGACAGATAACCAAGAAAGAAAAATAAATATAATATTAGTCTTTCAACCCTGCGTACTTTTAAAAAGCATAAAAAATTAATTGTTACCAAGAAGAGTCATAAATTAAACAAATTATCAGAACTGAATAATTCTAAACTCAAAGTGGGAAGGTCATGGAGCAGATGATTCTCACTGCCATCACATGGCACATACAGGAGCACCAGGGGATCAGGCCAGGCCAGCCAGATCTTCAGAAAGGCAGATCTTGCCTGACTCACTGGTCCTTGACACCTAAACTCCTTCTATGACAAGGTGATCTGCTTAGTAGATGAGGGAAAGGCTGTGGATATTGTCTACCTAGACTTCTGTAGAATCATTATCATTAAGGGTGGGAAAGACCTCTAAGGTCTTTAGTACAGCCTTTGACACTGCATTCTCCTGGAGAAACTGTCTGCTCATGGCTTGGACAGGTGCACCCTTTGCTGGGTAATAAACTGGCCAGGTAGCCAGACCTAGGGAGTGGTAGTCAGTGGAGTCATATCCAGTTGGTAGCCAGGCACAAGTGGTGTTTCCCAGCACTTACTAAGTCCTGGATAATATCTTTATCAAGGATCTGGGCAAAGGTATTGATGCCTTAGGTTTTAACTTTCATATTTTTCAAATCCTGTACTGCCTAGTGTGTAACTCTGAAGTTTCTTGTAGCCTGTTAACTTCTGCTCTCTCGTGCTAGGCAGACATAACAAAGCCTCTCCAGGGCTGTTCTCCAAGGACACTCAGACTGTCCTAGGCCCAAAGAGTATAAACCAAAAGCCTCTAAGGGGGGCAAGCTGAGGGGAATTACATCATTAAACTGAAGCTCTAATTGGAGAATTAACCCTGATACGCAAATGAACCAAACCTATAAAAGTGTGAAGAACTCATGACCTGTCATCCATCTTGGGGTCTGTCTTGGCAGTAGCCTCTGGCCCCAGGGGGTACCTTTGAAGGCCTTTCAAATAAATACCTGCTTTTATTCCCTTACTCCTGTCTAGTCTCTGTTTCTAGTTGGCCTCTCAAGGCATCAGCATGAATTGCACCTTAGTCAGTCTGAAGATGATGCCCTGTTGGGCAAGAGCTTTGATTTCCTACTTGAGGGTAGGAACGCTCTGCACAGGGATCTGGACAGGCTGGATCAACTGGCTGAGGTCGATGTCATGAGGTTCAACAAGGCCAAGTGCTTGGTCCTGCACTTGGGTCACAATGAGCCCAGGCAGCTCCAGGGGCTGGCGGAAAAGTGTCTGGAAAGCTGCCCAGCAGAAAAGGAGCTGGGGGTGCTGGTTGACAGCCAGTTAAACATGGTGCAGCATGTGCCCAGGTGGCCAAGAAAGCCAGTGGACTTCTTGGTAAACAAAAAATTAGGATGCACTCAGAAAGGATGACAACACTAGGACCACAAGCACACAATGCTTGTAATGGGCAACACAACTGCCCATTTTAACAGTCTGTAGCTCTATCTGCTTTCCTAAGTCTTGCCAACCAATTCAACGCTCCCCTCAAAGTGAAATGATTGAAATTAATTAATATAAATAGATCTCAAATGATGAAAAGAATATTTATCAATCACAGCTTTCCTAGAGTCTGGTCTTAGCCTACCTATGTGCCTTATACCACGTAAAAAAATCCATTCTTAATTACCTATTTGATATTGACTTAGAGAAGAAGGTGAAAGGGCAGGTGTTCAGTAGCATTTGTGAAATTTTAGGCATCTCCCTTAGATTGAAATGAGAAAGTAAAAGCTCCATAAATAAACTCCCTATAGTAGATAACTTTCTGATAAGTAGATACACCATTTCCACTAAACCCAAAATCCACTCACTGAACAAGATATAAAATAATATAAAAACAAACCAGATTATTTCAGGTTGCAAGTTTTGAGTACCAATGGCTTTTCTTTTGCTATTTGCATTCCATTAGATCAGCTTGTGATAAAAAACTTCTCTGTAAAACCAATGGAGCAGAATAAATTCCTGAACCCTTTAAATATATAAGTAAATATTTAAATAAATATATCACTCTTCTAAATTTGCCATAGCTCTATGTCGCATGTTTACTGCTAAAAAACTGGCATCATCTTTTGGTACTTTAAAAAAAAATGGGAGTATTTATAAGATAATGATCTAGGAAAGAGAGAGGTAAAATGGAAATATGATGGTATCCTCTACAAAACACAACAACAAAACAGCAGTGCTGTCCAGAATATATGGAAATAAATAGCTGCACTAAGATTGATGCCAGCTGGATCAGTTAATTTTTGTCATCTCATTTACAGATAATAATTAATTACTTACACCCAATCCACAGTCCTCATCCAACCACATAAAATCAACTTGCAAATCATTCTGTAAAGAGTTTATCCACACAGCAGGCTGAATGCATGCCAAAAATATGGACACACCTGTGCAAAGGCAGTTCGCTTGTCATAACAGAATATTCACTCAGTGGCAGAGGAAATTTCAGCCACTTTGCTTCCAGTTCTGCAGTTTACGGCATGAACCTTGAGCTAACAAATCTTACCAGACCCAAAGCAGATTTGTTGCTAGCCAGGTTTTCTTTATGTTGCACTCTATGAAGTCTAAGTGCTAAGCAGCAAAGTTCAAAAGCTGTCAGGGTCAGCCTAGGTCCAGTATTGACCCAGGAGTAGTGAATAGCTTGATTCCTGCTGAAGACATTGAAGTCATCACAGGGTGTCTGTCTTGAATTCCTTCCTCCCCTACCCTCCTCCTGTCCTGCTCCCTGCCCTGGATATTCTGCTGCTCTATAATTCCTGGATGTTTCAATACACTGGTAGAATTCTGCAAACGAATAGCTGTGAAATGAAGAAGAGGGAGATACCGTGCAGAGTCACAGACTCATCTCACGACCAATTGTGCTTATTATTTCCAGCTTTGCACAGATTTTGCCAATTCACCTGGCTTCAGTCAGAACAGTTTTCCTGGGTACCCATCTTGCCATGACTCAACTTCCATGTAGCCCCAAACTGGAAAAATTACTTGGTTAAAAGAGACTAATCACACCACTTTCAGTAATCATGTTTATGGACAGTTGATAATTTGAAAATATGTTACCTATGAGGCAACATATTATTTAAATATGCATTAAATGCACAGTTATTTTTTACTTTAACAGGGTACACTTCACAAAACTGAACATGTTTTGTTATGTTGATAACATGTATGATAACTGAAAATATGTGAAGAATTTAGAAGAAAAAACATATAATAGATTAAGACCATTTTATCAGTTCACATTTTTCCTAAAAAACGAACAAAACCAAAAATATGTCTATATTCTAAAAAAAAGCAGATAAGGATGGTCCTACAGCCTAGGTCTCCCTATATTACACCGGGGGATAAAGTAGAGGATCACAGTATTCCCATCCATTTATATTCTACAAATGTATTTAACTAGAAACCTGGAAATCAAAGATAATCATTTATGATAATCTAAGGATCAGCTTACACTATTTTACTGAATTACAAATTTTTTTCCTCATAAACTGACTAAAATGACCCGCATTATGCTTTGCCAAGTTCAAAGCATCAAACAATTTTTCAATATCTATTAAATTAACTCATTAGTTGCAAGTAATTGTATTATTGCCAATAAGTTGTCAATAATTTTTGTACTTTACATCCTGAAATGTAAGATCAAGTAATTTTCATAATGGTTAGCACATTTTTCTGTCCTGAATTTCACAAAATGTGAGCACAGTCAGAAATATTACTATTAGAAACATTACTGAAACAGGTTTTTATTTAGCTACATTCTGAATCACACTATTAGGATGTGCTAAGTGAATGCAAATTTCAATTGAGGATAAGAAAAGAAAACAATCTGGCTTTTTCTACCAGCCAAACCAGAATACTTTGTCTAGTGGTGAATCTGTAGTGACAGTGTGCACACACAGCTTTTTTTTCAGCTGAATTCTTTGTTTCATAACATCAGAAAATCCCACTACCAGAAACAACACAAGAGAAACAGAATTTAAAAAGAAATCTTAATGGATGTTACTTTTATAACTTTTGAAATTATGCTTGACATTTCCAATCTTAAGAGACTTGAAAACCATATTAATCTTATTCAAAGGATTGTGGAGGTGTTTTGGGGGGTTGTTTTTTATTTTTTGCAGGGGTGGAGGGGGTGAAGTCTGTGCACTGATTTTGGCTAGGATAGAGTTAATTTCCTTCACAGTAGCTTGTATGAAGCTTCGTTTTGGATTTGTGCTGGAAACAGTGTTGATAACAGAGGGATGTTTTAGGTATTTACACAGAGTCAACGTCTTTTCTCACCCCAGCCCACCAGCAAGGCAGCTCAAGGTACATAAGAATTTGGGAAGGGGCATAGGTGGAATAGCTGACCCCAACAGACTATAGGGATATTCCAGATCATATGGCATCCTGGTTTTTTTACTTCTCAAACAATTTCAAATACCCCAAACACCTGATTTATAAATAATCTTCTATTTCAAATGCTTAGAATGGCTACAGAATTTGCAAATTGTCCCCCTCATTTCTGATCATTAAGAAACAAGAAAAATTACCCCTTCAGGATTATATTTTGCTAACACACCACTGCCATGGAATTCTTCTAAGACATCCTTAATTTTCTTGGTGGAATCTGAGTAAAAAAAATAGAGAGAGAGAAAATGAAAATACAGAACACTGATTTACATAACATGAAGAGTAATTAAAGAAAAAACAATCAAAACTGCTAATAGCTTTTTGCAATACACGTCAGTAATTTTCTGTAGCTGTATGAGATCTGTGGGCACAAAGAAAATGAGAACATACTCTACCTTCTCCACGAGTACTGTAAAAACCAGCCAGTAAACACAAAATGCTCAGAAATGAACACTCTTTGATCTAATCCCTAACTATTAAATAGCATATTTCTGAAGGAGTTTTTAGCAGGACTATTTCAAGTCACTTCTCTTGTCCTTGAGTCAGCCACAAAACATGATCATTTCCACTAGCACTATAAAATCTCCTTTGGCAGAGCTGCCAGAGAGTAGAGGAGCTGGACAATATCAAGATAAATGGGAACCTTGCAGAAAAAAACTCTTCAGTGTTCACATCACAGAAAACAAATGTTGCTCTCAAAACCTCAATTTTTGCAGAGCTCTCAGGTATTCTAAAAACTGTCAGCTTCAGTAACTTTTGTCTAACAGAATTGTGCAAATCCCTGCAGGTCAGAATCACGTAGATATAATTTTTCCAATTTAACTATGGGCAGAATAACAAAGCAATTATTCCAGTAAGTAGCCATTAAATAAAACCCTTGAACTCATATTCACTTAGAATTCATCATGCACATAACCATCTTTTCCACATTAAATATCTCAGCAATACAATAAAAATAACTCAGTTTTTTCTTTAAAATGCAGTAGTTCAGTGTATAATGGTCAAATCTGCATAATGGCCACAACACTATGAATTAGTAATGAGTTCCAATTCAATGAATAAGAGAATAGGTGAACTTTGCATCTGCACTTTTATTTCTACAACAAAACCTGGAAGGAAAGTAGAGAAGCAAAGAGTGAACCAAGAACAGGATTATCTAGAGCAATTATTTAGGCACGTAATATTAGAAACCTTAGGACCTAATATGGCTTTTACTAATTAAATAAACAAAATATGGCATTGTAATAGTTATTAGACTTCAAAGAAAACCAGCATCTTAAACCTGACTCTAAAAAGTACATTTAGCAAATTATGTGACCTGAAAGGAGAAAATGTAGCAGCCAAGGATTTGAACAATAGTTACATAACAGTTCTGTAACAGCTCATAGCACTTATAAACAGGATACAACACTAAAATTCAGTTTTAAGAGATGCTGGAGGAGTTGTTTCCCTCCCACTCTCATATACAGTTTATACAGTAAAAAGAATGGCTTTTCCCAATGTTTTTCATTTATCAAATTTTCTTAAATTAAAATGCCTGAGACTATGTGTGGCCTCAATAAAATTGTTTGTTTTCACTAACTGGGTATATTTCAGTTTTACTGCCAACTGTAAGCAATGGAGTTTAGCAGGTCTCATGGGCAGTCAAAGCAAATATTTATTTGATAAAATCATCTATAATCTTATTGTTCTGTCATTTGAAAGAGAACAAAAATCACAACTTTACATAAACAAAAACCATGTAAGTAATAAATAAACAACTATGTTCAGCAACAAATTTTATTATCAGCTGTGATTAGAAGCTGGTGGGTTAGACACTGACCGGGACAAGCACACAAATTGATGACTGACAGAAATTCATTTTTTATTTGGCTTCTATAATTTTAATGTACTTTTCAGTATTGATATACATGGTTATATATAAAAATCATTGCATCTTATGATAATGATGTCAATAACTACAAAAGCAGCAGTGTGAGATGAGCAGGTGTTATGACAGAGGTGATTGAACCTTATCCTAAAAAAGGATTTTTCTGAACTTTGGAGGAAAGACAGCAAAGTCTCCTCACACCTCTTTTATTATTCAAATTAAAAAATACATACATAAAATAGAAATGGACTGCTTTCTAGAGGCTTTAAAACAACGTCTTGAGGTTTTCTTTCAGCAATGACCATGCTTTCATTTCATATTTTGCCAGATAGTCTATTCATCTTTAAATCAATATTATGCCTATGCAACTGTAATAAAAACCTATGTTATGTTACTTATTGAAAATAAATTAAAGTGTTGCTTTCCATTTTTTTCATACTTTCCTTAGTCAAGTATCAAGATAGAAAATATGCTCTATAGCAGCAACAACACTTTTCACCTTTTTCATGCATGAGCTTAAAACAGTCACATCCAAAAAGCATAGCTAGCTTCGTGTTTGAAATAACTGTCAAGAAAAAAAGGTCTCTAGATGTAAATTCTGCTTTAGTTGTCCAGCAAAACTTTTCAAAAGATTTCCACATTCAGATCAGTAGCTGTAATTCTTTCGAGTACTACAGCCAAGGCAGTATAATTTTTTACAATCTTTTGTTCACAGTCATTCAATCATTTTTCCAGTTCATGTGACTGTATCCAAGCTAAAATAGAGATCTTTCAGAGTTCTCAAAATGACATATCGATATTTTAAGCAGAATGGCAACACACAATCTTCTGCCTGCATATTCTTTAACAGTGCTGACAACCCTCAGAAAAAATTATTTCTTCTTCCTCAGCCTCAAGTAGGCAAATATTGGGAACATGGTCCATCTTTAATAAGTTGACATAAAGGTATGTCAACTATTTGAAGAATAGGATTATTTTCCACTCTTATTCAGGAATCACATAAAAAAACCAAAAAAACAAAAAACCAAACACCGACCAAAAAGAACTGTCTTAGAAAGCCCTATGGACTAGAAACTCCAATAAAATGTTATCAACTCTACTTAAAAAACAGTCAAGTACATGCTTTCCATCAAAAAATAGGCAAAAAAATGCATAAAATATATACTAGAAGTAACTGGAAATAACTAGAAATTTCTAGAAGTAACTAGAAATTTTTCCTAAGATTTTTTTCCCTAAGCTTTCTAAATAGGAAGTAAAAACAATGGTATGGATTTCTGTACAGTTTTGTCTGATCCAAATCATCTACATAATCACTGTAAAATGCTGGTGTAAACACAAACATCAGAACAGATTCTGTATTCCCACTGTTTCCTAAAAGTACAGATGTTCTGCATGCCTTAGCAGCTTAGCACTTTGGAGCAATTTCAGTAAATTCGTAAGTACCACTCATGTTAAAACACAAACATCATTTTAAACTCTGTTGGATTACTTAATTTTTAAAATCAAGGACAAATCCCTTCTTTGTCTAAGTCTCTGCATTCCAAGCTCTCCTCAAGAGAGATAGTTTCCAAATATGTGTATATATATAGTATATAGCCTGTCATGGCAGTGCTTAAATCCCATGTTATCTGCAAATTTATAGCTGGCACAGTACAAACTTAATGTAGCTTGAAATACAATGTTGTTTCATGAAAAATCTCTGTTTTCTTTGTTTTCACAATTTTGCTATTTTTATTACCCACTAGGGCAGAGCTTTGGGTGTCCAGTCAAAATACAGAAGAGCTTCAATTCTGTCCCCTGCCTGAACTGATTTCAACTCTTCCTGTTCAACCCATCTTCTGTTGCAATTTACATTTAGTCAAGAGGCTGGAAAGAGAAAAAGGGAAACTGTGGCCCAGGATTCAGAGTTTGCCTTGGATGAGGTGAGATGTTGTTTCCTACCCATGATGGTTTGACAGTGAGTTTGGGGCAGAATAAATAGGCAAGGCATGGTGGGGAAGACTGCTAACTGAAAAGCTATTATAAGTACATGGGAGAAAAGTAGCTGGATTCTACACAGTGCTACGAAATTCTGTTTTAAATTAAGGCTCCAAAACAATAGAGATATAAAGGTGACTTGGGATAATCTTGTATTTTTTTAGAATAAAAGCAAAACAAAATAATGACACTAGAAATATGAAACCTGCATATATAAAAGCAAAGTATCAAAGTGTCTGATTCTTCCTTAACTAGCTTTCAGCCCTGACAAAGATACTTTTTATAACCAAAGACAAATTTACATACTAAGTTCAAAACCGTTTGAGGTTTAGCCCACATTAAAAATTATTATTCATTTTTTAAAGTGACTCAACTTCATATGAAGAAAATTGAGCATTCAGTTGAGACTGGAATTTGGTATATCATTTCTCCTATAATCAGAAAACATGAAACAGAAGGAAAACTTTCCCAGATCACACACTTTGCCTACATGTTCTCCTCATCCTCAGAAAAGTCCTTCAAGAGAATTTTTTTCTTGAAAAAAAAGACTCATAAGACAACTTATATAAAACTCACATGCTATGTACACAGAAATGTTTTTCAGTTTAAAAGGAAATAAGCATTAGAAAAAAAATATTCTATTATGAGTTATAATTCTCAACAGAAAATCATAACAACCTGCATATTTATTGGACCATAACTAATTTTAACACCTACAATAAAACGTAGAGTAATAACCACTTTCTACCTCTATATCCCTTTTGTAAACTTAATACAATATGAAACACATCACATACAAAACATAAAAGCTTCACAGATTTTTTCTACATCTTATTAGGGCTTAGAAAAGCAAAAGGTCCAACCATATATTTGCAATTTTCTGCATGCCAACAAAGCCTAGCTCCAATTCAAAAGCTCTGCTTGACAGATAAACCAAAGAGAAGCACTGAGAGAAATCCAGCAATCAGTTGACATTACAGTTTTTATACAGGTTCTTTTCTATGGACTCTTCTTTCTTTTGTGGATGCAACAATACAGTAGCGTGTGTATATCTAAATTTATACCCATAACTTCTTTTTCTTTTTGCCTAGTTCATTTTGTTCAGAGAACTGGATAATGCTTTTACTCGAGCTATAGCTGTGCTTATTCTAAACCTTTACTAGTCTAGAAATTCCAGTATATTAAAGCAGCCAAGCCTGCCAACAAACCTGTATGCAGCACCATTGAGCAAAGACTGTTCACCTTTCAACAAAACAGTTGTTCCAGTAAAGACGTGGCTCATCGAGCATGACTCAGGCTTGCAGCATGTCTGTGTTGGTATGAGATGCCTGATGGTTGCAGAAGGCAGTGGCTTACATGTCCTGTCCATACATATGGCTGCAGGCTCACTGCCAAAGCTCTTTCAATATAGGTCACACCTTGGTTTTGGTTCATGATTTATAAGTGGTCTTTTGATGCAAATTTCACAAAGGAAACAAATATTTAAAACCTTTAATAGGATAAACACTTGATTTTGGCTTTCTTTTAAGGAGAATTTAAAACCTATTGTGGCCTTGTAAAAAATGGCCAAGAAGAGAAGGCAATCACTGTCCCGTGGCCTAAAGGTGACCTCCTAAACCTGCTGCTACCAATCGTTTGGGTAACACTCTGTAATCGGAAGAATTGGACTCCATCCTCCAGCAAATTACATTCTCATTGAATTCTATGACAATTAGGAAAATCGATTCTTAGAAAGTCAGAATTGGATGATGCCGCCTAAATAAATACAGTGGCAAGTGATTTCTGCAACAGGGAATGAAGGAGGTAGAACAAGAGAGAAGTAGGAGCAGCAGCTCCTGCTGCAGAGGAAAACCTCCTCCTGACACCCAAAGCAGGAGCTGCCTCTTCCACCCATCCTCCCCTGCTGGGGCTCAGCAACACAAGGAGCAAGACAGATTCATTTTACCCATTGCTATGAACTAAATGATACTTAGACAAGGACTTCTCTGTGGAAATAAGCAATACTGACTGCATGTGCCAACACATCTTTAGTCCACATTAACAAAAAATGTCCATCAAATCCCTCTTCCCTAAGCAAATGTTCAAGTGAAAAGTATATGGCAAACAACAGGGAGTTGGGGAGGCTTAATTTTAGTCTGCTAGTGGGATGAGCTTTCAAAGGAAGAAATAAGTAAAGGACAAAAACAGACTCCAGAACTTGAGCAGAACTGCAGCTAAGTCGTGTGTGTACTTAAAAACTGTCAAATAAGAATGCATCAGATTTTTACATTGTAAAATGACTCCAGTTAACTTTCTTAGTGTCTTTTGGACTCCTTTGTTTCCTGGCATTCTGAAAATTATGTCTTCAACAGTCTGAAAGCTCCTCTGAGTACATCTCTGAGAGGAAGACTCAGGACATCAGGGTGCTGTCAGTATTTGGGCTCCGTGGGACCAGGACCCCATGGATGCTCTGGGTCAGCAGGGCAGGCCCTGACCACCAGGGCCTGTCCCATCACCACAGGTGGGAGAGGGCAGCCCCAGGGCTGGGCATTGGGCACCTCCCTGGGGACAGGGCAAGTCCCCAAGACTGTCAGCCTGTTAAAAAGCTCTTCGCACTGAGACCAGGAAGGAGACGAAGCCTTGGGAGCTTCTCCAGTCCTCAGATCCCATCATCACAACTGAGTTTGAAAACTCATACAAACCTTCAGGAAATAATAGGTGCTTGTTTATTTCCCTTTCTTCATTTCCTGTTTATTTTTTGATGGTCACATCATCTGATAGAGGCTCCCAGCTCAAAACTTTTTCAGTTAGAATGATGACAAAACAATTCTCTATTAAATTAAGGAAGGAATAATGTTGATAACATATTTCACCCCAAACACTAAATCTAAGCACTAAGTAGTGAAGATTCAAATCAGTTTGGTTAGAAATTTAGCAGGTATTATTTCTGATTTTAAGTGGAAAAAGGGAAATGGCTTCATAAGTTTGAGAATATTTCTACTGGTTTTGAAATGTACATTTTAAAAAATATGCTAGTTCACTTGTTTCTGTTTTCCCCAAAATGCCACTCCTCGAATCCTGTGTTCACAACAAGAAGGATATTGAGGTGCTCGAGTGTGTCCAGAGAAGGATAATGGAGTCAGGGAAGGGTCTGTCACATAAGTCCTACAAGGAGCAGATGAGGGTACTAGAGTTGTTTAGCCTGGAGGAAAGAAGGCTCAGGGGAGACCTTAATTCCTCTTTACAACTCCCTCAAAGGAGACTATAGCCAGGTGAGGGTCAGGCTCTTCTCCCAGGCAACCAGCAACAGAACAAGGGGAAACAGCCTCAAGTTGCACCAGGGGAGGTTGAGATTGTCTACAAGGAAAAATTTCTTCACTGAAAGTGTGGTTAAGTATTGCAACAGGCTCTTCAGGGAAGTGGAGGAGTGATCATCCCTGGAAGCGTTCAAAAAAGCGACATGGTACTATGTGATGTGTTTTAATGGGCATGGTGGCACTCAGTGAAAGTTTAGACTTGACGGTCTTGGAGGTCTTCTCCAACCTTATTGATTCTGCGATTCTCTGAACTTTCGTATTTGTATACTTTGAACTCATAACCTATTTAACCTAAACTTCATTGAATAGGATATATTGCAAGACAAAATTTTAAAGCTACATCTGGTTCTTCTGCTCTTCCATACAGCACAGACAGTTCTTGAAATGATTTTGTCCTCTTCTTGAGCACAAAAGTTTTTCCCCATTTTGCTTTATCATGTTTCTTGTTTCCAAAAGTATCAAGCTCATTTTACCCTTCCTCTTACAAAGTTTTAAATGTTTATACAGTGACAATTCTTGACATCACAAAATCTGTGTTTCTTGCAATCATGATTCTCTATTATAGTTTATCTTGGGAGCAAAGCCTTTAAAGTCAAATACATAATACCTAGGCCATAAAACTGAGAGAATTAGCAACACAAGTACACATGAATCTGGATCTTGAACTACAAATGAGGAAGGCTCCTGCACTTGCCATGAATATGTACCAGTATAAACTGGATTGCCCTTTTTGTGTCCTAAATATGACTCCTAAACTTTTGTTCTCAGTGGTCTCATGCTTGGTGTAGTCATGAAGAGCAGCTAAAAATGAGATCACTAGAGCCTGTTCTCCCCAGGACTCAGAGAAACAAGCCCTGACAATGCTATCAAAAGCTTTTCAACATTTAGTGGCAATCAAAACTATCAGAAACTCTATCAAGCAGAGTAGTACTGCCACTGGTATTTTGGCATGTCCAAAATTCTCTATTGCCTGACTACATTTGGGTGGGGAGAATTCACATGAGGCAGATACATAGACCTTGTCTATGTATCTGCATCATGACCCTGTATACAATGTTGCCAAGCCCTTGCATTTTCATTTATATATAAATACACATAGACATAATATGCACAATTTGAATTCAGATGAGTTTTTGCAATCAGCAAGATATTACCTGATCTAATATATCAAATCTTTATAAAAAATTAGCTTAAGGTGGCCATATACAAGTTGGGAAAGGGAAACATAACGTCTCCTTTACATTCTACGCATCTTTGGATAGCATAAGCAGATTTGGCCTCTTGGGGCAAATATGTCATGGTTTTTTTAAATTGTGCTCCAATTAACATAATAAGAAATTGCCTGAAGGTTCATGACTCAATACTCCTGCCTAAAAATAAAATTAAAAAAAAAAATCAATCATTATTCCATGTATGACATTTCTCCAATTTCTATTTCCTTTGTAGAATATTTTTAAGTTTGTGCATGTTGAAAGTGTTGACACTGCAACAACAGTCCTCATTTATCACTGTTTCAGCTGAGAATCTTGCCATATATATTTTGGATTCAATCTTTGAGTACTTCTAGTATTACACGTGTTGAGCCTGCAGAAACATTATTATTATATAAAGTTAGTCACTGAAAAAGTAACAGTTTTATCGTCCATGGGAATGAGCTGCTAGCAGACATCTGCCGACGAGTCGCAGCCTCCCAACCATTGCTTAATTACAAAGGCATGGTATGATGCAGAGATTGTTTCCACTGTGGTATTTATGCATTCAGCTACCTTATAAGGCTACTGAAAGAGTTTACTGCTAAATAGATAGAATTAAAAACTAAAAGTCAAAGGAAATAGGCTACAGACTGATCAGTTAAAAATAAAAAGTCATTTCCAGTTCAAGACCTAAATTCTGGGATAATTGTTCTCCTAATTGCTGTAACTTGAAGTTTAATGAAATAAACAAATGGTAAGAGACTACAAATGTGTCTTTATGATAGGAAGTTTTTGAGTTTGCCTATTTTCATTACTACAGCAAAGCAAGTCAGTATTTATATTATACTTTCACACATTAAATAAGTTTAATACATGCTCATTTATCTTAACAATTGTCATTGTAAATCTATCCTGGGATAGATTTTTATGTTCATTGCTATAAAAAACAAATATTTCAAGTACTACTTCCATAAATCTTCTAGATGTGGACTTTCAAATTTTAAAAAATTCTCTTTCCATCTAAGCCAGCTCTTTTCAAGATTGGTATAGTTAAACAGCGTTTTTCATGCATTGCTATACTTTTTTTTTTTCATCACTAAATACTTTCTTCAATTAATTAACTGCTTTATCTCACTGATTTCTTATGTGCCCTTATGGACAATATGGACCATAATAGATAATACTTGAGAAATTGAGTGTACAGAAGAGAGGTATCACGCATGAACATCAAGGAAAGGAAAGCCCTTAAGATCAGTTCACACTCCTAGAGATCTGTTTTCTACTGATCCTTGCTTGATGCATCTCAAATCCTTTCCCATTCTCTATAAAAACATTAGACCTGAGTTTTGTATCTGCCTTAGTACAAAGAGATTTCATCTCCTGCCTTACCAATTTAATATCAAAGCTGGAACAGGGTAATTCTTTGCTCATTCCAGGATTCTAAGGAGATGGCAAGCAAGAATAAACCTTGTAATATAGTACATTGACAAAGGCAGCATTAAACCCTACTGCCAGGATTATCTGTGACTTTATCAAATGTCATTTTGTGTCAGAGTATCAGGGAGAGACACTCCAAGGAAGACTGCACTTTCAAGGAAATTTACTTGGCAAGGTAATAACATTATTCAGATAAACAGCTCCCACAAGCAAGCTTATAGAGAGCTCTAATCATCCTAAACAATATCTGCTTGACTCTTTAATTTAAGCAGTTTAAAACACTTGGGTTACTTGTCCTCTACAGGCTTAGAAACCAAAGCCCATTTGCTCTCTTAAGCTTTATTTTTCACTCTGTTATCACTTCCTACAATTCCCTATTCAGCTAATAAAACAAGCAAACAAGAACACATAAATTCTCAGCCATCTCTGTACAAGTATTCAGAAACAGCTTTAATCCTAAAATTATCCTATAATCAGTTTTCTATGGTTTTATCCCATCAATCTGTTCTTCATTTATATTTTCTCACACTTACCTCATTTTTCTCTGAGCTTATTCCCCAGGATAGATGGTTGCTCTTTTGTGTGCTACCACCAATTACCAGTTTTTGTGTTACACATATAGTAATACACAGTTTTCTGTGTTTTAAAACTTTAGTCTGTCACGTTCTATAGCTTACCCCTGGCTTTTGAAAGAATCACTTTGCATCACTTCAGGGAAATAAAAAATGGATTGTTTTCAGCAAATCTGAATCACAGGGAGTCTGAAGACAGGGAAAGGGAAAGAAATGAGAAGTACTACATATCTAGACTGATTTTTGCCTTAAAACAATAATGATGAACTGTTGGATAAATATCCTTGAGTGAATATCTAGGTAACTCTGCCTTGGCATGGGGGGTTGGAATAGATAATCTTCAGAGGTTCTTTCCAACCTTAACTATTCTATCACACTATGATTGCATGAATGAGCTAAGACATAATTATGAAGGCATCATGTGAAAAGGAGAGAAACCAAGTGACTCCTACTTACTACGAAAGTTTAGTCACTGAGTGTACATGACAGATATACAGGATGACATCATGAAATAAATCTACCACCCAACAAACTAAAGACCCCATCAAATAATCTGTGAAAAATGCAGCTTATACTAAAAATGCATATAGTTTAACAGAAGGATGGGTAAAAGAGAGTTATACAAAATCTGAACACATACATGGTAACAGTGCTTCTTGCCCACAAGAATGCCAAGAACTATGAAAAATAAGATAAAGGACTGCTTAAACAAGAACAAATCTTTCAGAATTAAGTTGCATTAGCTTGGGGTTCATTTCTAATATTTCCAAGACAATAAGCCATCTTGAATGCATTTCTAACATCCACAAGGGTTTTTTAAAGCCATCAAATAGTGATCTATGGAATTTATTTGGATATTTATCTAACAGTTTGGAACAGGAGAGCAACAGGTCCCTGTGTCAAAAATTTATTTCTGAGGTATCAAAAGTAGCTAAATTAAGCCAGTTCTTTCAAAGTTCTGTGAAACATACTCACAATTTAACTGCAATGTGAGCATACCCTGAGTTTTTCATTGCCTACTTGTATCAAGCAACTTAGTATCTTCCTCCTCTATAGAAACTTGCAGCCCTTTGAAAGGTCTATTATAAAATGACATGGTACATAAAGAAACATTTTAAAGAGCATAGATTGTACCAATTTATTCCATGAAAAGAACCCTTAGAGGCCAGCACCTACTATGGACAGTTGATATAAGTACCATACTGATCAAATCACTGTATTTTATAAAGTAATTTTGCCATTTACCTGTCATTACAGTCAGAACATCTTTTAGCAAGTTCTGGCAAATTTACAAAAAATTGTCTCAGCAAACTCTGTTTCCAAATAACAAATGTGTTCTCCATCTTTGGGTAGGTCCTTCCTTAAAACATTCCTGCCACAAATCCTGACAACAATGAATAAACTTTGCAGTAAGCAGAATCTACATTGCCAATCCATAATATTACATTCTGGGGGAAAAAAAAAAGACATGAGATAAACAAATCAATTTACTAAAATATCTTTTCTGTCACCTATGCTTCAAACTACATAGATATGCCCCTAAACTAAACTCAATGTATCTTTAAAAGAAAAAGATAAATGTCTATTTATTGTAAGCTTAACATAAACTTAATATAAGCTTATTCAAATGTTTTATGAATATGTAGCCCTAAAGTACAGGTATTATAACAACATTAAGTTATCTAACCTAGTAGCAAAACACCAGCAACATCACACTGGTATTCATCAACTTAATGTTGCCACGGATAGAAGACAACATAATAGTAATGAATTATCAACATTTTCAGGTCCCAGGATTCAATTTTATATCCCTTCCTAATCCATCCAGTTCCACCTCAGTATGATCACACTGGATATGCTTGTTTATCTAATTTTATATTGTTCAGTTAGGCAGATTAACAATGATACTTTCCAGAGCATGTAAGATACAGATAATTAGAGCAAAAGTAAGCAGAAAATATATGAGAAGAAGAATGAGGAGTTAATAATGAAAAAGGATAAAAGGAACAAGAGAAAACAATAAAAAATAGGGAGAAGAAAAAACAGGATGAGGCAGATAAAACTTCAAACATAGCAAGACAAAAAAGAAGAAAGAAAAGTTCAATCTTCTGATCTTCTTCCCTTATTTCACATCTCTCTTCTTCTACTCCTTCACACCTCTTTTAAAAAAGTGGTAACTAACATATCTTAAACAGAAAAATCTAAAAGTATGATCTCATAATTTTCTGAGTTTCCAGAAACCTTAACTTTCCCATGATCTAAAAGGATGACTTCAATTTCAGAATGAATATATTCCATCTAATGCTCTTAATGTGAGGACAAAAACCCTAAAACATCACAAGTTAACATTAGAACATTCAGAAATAGGCAATTACAGCCACAAACAAACATTAACTTTTCCCAATGTTTTTTATTCATCATTAACTCGCAGCTGAACATTCTGAATATTCCATATGCCTGATAAATAAAAGTATTTCAATGTAGTAATTAGTTAATAAAATAGTTTGTTTTGAGGAAACAAAAAGAAGGAACAGTATGATTGGAAATAAATTCACCTAAAAACCTGGGGAACAGACTAGCTTTGAGGAAGCTACATTCCAATTCCAACAGTTACATTTCAAGTAAATGGAAGAGTAAACCACCTGTGAACTTTTTGACTCACCTTCTTGTGGAGATCAGGCTTAATAGACTTAGCTTGCATTGGTTCAGGAAATATGAGAAAAAGGAAAGTTGGTTGACACAGTGAAAGACCTCTGAGAGTGCAAAGGACAACAAAACTAGACTTCAGAACTTTGTCAAAAAATGGTAAAGGAAACAAGTTAGACTTTTCGTTTGCTTTTCAAGATGGGCTTTCCCTTTACTCTTTTATATCCTGTTTCAGAATTAGACAAAGGAAAACATCTGAATAACTATGTTGCAAAAATACTGTTCTAGATCATTTTAACCCAAGGAATCCGTTCTTGTTAAGAAGACATTGGAAGTCCTGGAGCTTGCCAGTCTTGCAGCAAGTGCAATAAACAGTGGACAAGAACTTATGAAAAGTTTTAAGACATTTCACCTCAAGGAAAGAGAAACTCGAATGTCTGTAGGGAGTATGGCTTTTCTTAAGCAATGGTACCACACTTTATTGGAGCCTATTATATGCTTTAAATACCAATGTATAGACAAACATAAAACTGTAAAACCAGAATTTACTGAATGCTCTTTAGCAGGTAACAGGCTTCCCTAACAAACACAGTTAGCAATAAGTATAGGACATGTCATTTTTACTTGGTGTCTAGGATGATTCAAGCTGGTCTCTTCCACTCCTTCTGTGGCCCCATATATTCTTCATTCTCTTACAAAGTAAATTTTCTTACAAGGTAATTTTTTTAAGCTTGGATGTGGTATGGAATTAGACACCAAAGAAAACTGTCACCACATTTATGCTCAAGTTTCTCACAGAGAAAAGACTTGGTTTTGTTCCAATGCTTTCCAAACAGGGTATGCCATCAGTGAAATAAAGCCTATCTCAGACTACACCAAAAAAAACCTCAGAAAATAAATGGCTTACTAATTTTCAATATGTATGAGATCATGGCTTCAAGATAAGTCATGAAATAAAGACGCAGTCTCCTGAGTAGTGACTCACAATCCTCTGCACCATTAAGAAATATGCCAGACCCTTGTCAGAATATCTCAATCTTAGTGTCACTCACAAATAGCAAAGAAGAGGTTATACTCCCAAAAGTCATCTAAAATAATCTATGATTTATCCCCCTTCTGTGTCTTTTAACAAATTCTAAATCTGAAAAACAAACCCAACACCCAAGATACAGATATGAATATAAATAAAATTGCTAGTCAGAAGAATAACTTTTTTTAGACAACAAAGGAAATATTATTGAGGGCGCTTTCAGAAATCTGATCACCCAAACCAAAATTCTAAGACAGTACAGAAATCTCTCTGTATTTATTTTACTTTTAGTTAAATTTAATATAAAGCTGTGCAAATTTTTGCTTTTTTCCCATCAAAATTATAATTTTTTGTAGAAATTTCCTTTGTTGAAGAGAAGAACAAGTGCTTCAGTAGATAACATATTCCAATAAGCGTGATATTAACAGTCATAGAATCTGAGAATGGCCTGTTTTGGAAGGGACCTTAAAGATCCTCTAGTTACCTTCCTGGTGGTAAGGGACACCTTTAACTAGATCAGGCTGCTCAGAGCTCAATCCAACCTGATCTTAAACACTTTCAGGGATAGGGCCCCCACAGCTTCTCTGGGCCAACTGTTCCAGTGCCTCACCACCCCCATAGAAAAGAAATTCATTAATATCTAATCCAAACCTACTCTCTTTCAGTTTGATGCCATCTCCCCTTGTCCTGTCACTACACAGTCTTGCAAAAGGTCTCTCTTCATCTTTCCTGTAGGCTCCCTTCAGGTACTGGAATGCTGTGATTAGGTCACCCCAAAACCTTCTTTTCCAGGCTGAACAAACTCAATTCCCTCAACCTTTCCTCAGCAGAGAGGTGCTCCATCCCTCTAAACAACTTGGTGGCCCTCCTTTGGACTCTTTCCAGCAGGTCAATGTCCTCCCTGACCTGGGGACCCTGGACCTGCACGCAGCATTTCAGATGGAATCCCACAACACCGAAGCACAGGAGCAAAATCACCTCTCTTGACCTGTTGGCCATTCTTTTGATGCAGCCCAGGACATATTCTCTGACAATTACATTTAACTTTCTTTTTTTCTCCCCCAAAGAAAATATTGAGATATTCAATTTTGTAAGCAGCAAAATATTTCAAGAGGAACACCGCAGTGTTTTGTTTCAAAAAATGTGTTGTTCTATGTGCCTACAAATGGCACTATTATGTAAAAATGTATTCATTAGCTTGAATCAGGCAGTAGAGGAATTCTAGAGCTCCTGAAATAAACTGAAAATAGACTCCAGCTGTGCTGCTGCACCACTTTACTGCTCATTTCTAGCTTAGGAATCTTTACAATACACTGCAAAGTACAGCACAAAGCACGTTGCTTCTCTGGGAAATTCCCAAACGTAACAGGATTTTATTCTTGTCAGATGGCCCAAGTCAGTGTCCACAACACAGGTACACACACAGAGCCCCTTCTAGCTCTACACAGTTTCTCAGTTCCACCCACGAGCATTCATTCCCTTGCCAAATAGCATTATAAGGATGGCCTTAAGCAGAAGCTGAGAGCTGCTTGTGTGGCACTGGACATGGCACTGCTTCAAGAGGATGAAGAAGGAAGGACGTGAACCCCGTGAGGAAAGAGGGTGGGAATGGGGACACCCATGTGTAGAGGGCAGGAGATCAGCTGCTGACTGCTGCTGAAAGGGTGAGCAAGGAGGAGGACAGCCTGCAGGCCACCAGGGCTTCCCAAAAGCTCAGCAAAGCAACATAGCTGCATGTGCTGCACTTATGCTGCACACAGAAAATACACCATGTTCCTGCTATCAGAATTCAAGTCATTCCTTGGAAACTTCAGTCACTAAGACAACAATGTGCATCATATGGAGTTAACTGCAGCCCTATAAAAGCTGGAAAATCCGAATGAAGCCTTCTCATTCCGCTTGCTGTGTGTCCTGTGAAGGTATTGAGCACTTTACAAAGATCAGGAAATTACTTCTGTCCAATTTTAAAGGGAACAGCTAAAATTCAAGTTGTTTAAAAGCCTGCATGCCATTCAGTAGATAAACTGAATACTGAAAAACAAAAACATTTTTGATATTTAATCATCACATCCCAACCTTTCTGAAAAAGCAGTGGAATTCCTCCACTAGAGAAATACTGTATACTTCTTTATTTTCACTTTCTTCCTGGTTCTGTAGCTTCTCTCTTTATTTCAACCCTCATATAAACCCTTGATCATTTCATGCATACTACCTTACTTGCCATTAAGCTTTCTTTCCTCTTTATTTTTACTTGATTTTATCCAAAATTTCTCTGATGTTAATTGCCACATTTTTCACCAGTGCCTCCTAACTACTTATCCTTTATTTCTGATGTACTTGGCTATGTACTTACAAAATAACGTATAATGTATAATGTTTAATATTTAATCAAAATAACTTTAAAAAATACTTTATCTGCCTCCTTGTTCACTCTCTCCATGTTTATATTTGATCTGCATCATCTTTTAAGGCAAAGGTTTAATGTCATTTTAAAAATCTATTATGTTCTGACTATGTTTAAAAATAGGAAAAGCCTGAAGAATTGAAAAGGTCTTTTCATAAGAAATGCTGATAATTGATTGATTTCATAGAAAACAGCAATGCATAATCTGCACAAATTAACATTTTTAAAACAAAATGTAATTTTTGTGGTCAGGAAGATTTAAATTTGATTTTTTCAGTTTTTTCAAAATTCAAAAAGCAGGCTCCTAGAAATTGCCTAGAAGTTTTAAGATGCCATCTGAATTTCCAGACTTGCAAGTGGAAAATATAGTAGAACATTCTACATTTCCCTCAAATGACTATTAGAATTCAACAGCATTAATGCATAAAATTTCAAAATGCAACTGAATGCCAACCAAAAAAGCAGTTTGAAAAATCTCAGCTCTCATACCAAGCTCCAAAGCTTCTACTCATGGTCATTTGGCAAGGGCTGGCCAAATTCTAACAACTTTTACACAGCTCATCAGTCACTGAAGTTATGCAGCATAAGTTACTAGACTTTTATCTGAGATTAAATATGTAAAATGGGGGAGAAAACAAAACACAACTCCAAAATATGCATGCAAAGAAAATATTTTTTTCTGAATTACATGGAAGACTACTATTTACACTAAACTGAAAGTCTATCAATAAAAGTGGAAATCTCTCCTGGTAGGTGTTGTTTCACAAAAGATTAGGACAAGACTGATATTCTATGTAATTATTAACACCAAAAACTGAATACAAAAAAAAACATAGTGAAAATAATAAAAAATCTGTTACAATAATAGACTTTATTCTCCTTTTGTGAAAGGGATGAAACTGTTTCCTATTTCTCCCACCTGTTTAGTCATTATAAAGCACTAATTGTGAAAAAATGAAACAAATGGAAGAAATGGGAAACAGTTTCATCCCTTTCACAAAAGGAGAAAGAAAATGAAATAGAATCCACTTCATAAAACAGAATAGGGCATTGAGAGAGTGCTTCTGGAAAAGACTGAACAGTTAAACATAAACATTTAGTAAAACAACGCAGAAATCAAATCCCCAGAGATGCTTCACAATCTTTAAAACAAAGCAGGTGATCAATTCTTTCAAACTAAATCTATTTGACAGCTGTGGTGTACGGTTTTTTATTATTATTATTACCATTCTTTACTTCTAAAAGATAGTTGTATGAATTCTGTAAGAAGCTTGGTATAAAAATACTAGAATGTTACTAGAGATGAGTTCATAGTCATATATTAGTGGTTTGAATAAGAGAAGAACTTACAAAAACTCATCTGCTGCTATACACAGCACTAATCACAATTAAAAGCCCTAACAGTCTGCCTCAATCACCGCCTCTGAACACTACACATAGTACTCTTTGGCACTATATGTGTAGCAGACAGTAGCAAGAGAACACAACTTTTCTATCACTGGCAGCATGAAGAGTAAACCCATATGAAATATGCCTGGGTGTCATAACTCCTGGGGGGGAAAAACAGGACATGACAAATTCTGCATGGGACAGAACAACTTGCTGTACATACAGGTGGGCATTCCTATCCAAGAAAATGATGTAATTTCTTACCTTAAATAACAACTTCCAGGATAAAACCTGAAGTAAAACCAGCAAATTTAACATAACAAAGTGCAGTGACATGATATATTCCTTATTCATTAACCCAAGTTATTTAGAGCAGTTTATGCAGCTTTTTTATTCACTAGATACAACACAACACTTAATGAGGTCTGACTCGGTTTAAAGCCAAAGACTTTCTGTAGTGCAGAGATCATATTTATTGTTAGTTTCCACTAAAATAACTAAATGGAGATGTGATTGTAACTTGCTCTGCATAACTACACAAGATTTAGATTTGGTTTTTATGTCCAAACAGACCCTGAATAAAGACTGACATATTTATGCCTGGAACACTCACAAAACTTTTGAGATGCATGCCTCCCAGGGACAGGATGCTAAGCTGCAGAGATGACTGGATTTGTTTGGGTATTTTTCCTTTGTTTTGTTTGGGGGTTTTGAGAGGGTGTTGTTAGCCAAAGATGCTACACAGGCTGTGTGGACAGATAACAAAATAGGGATGAAAAAAAATGGGGAACAAAAAAAAGAAAATCAAGTTCTTCTGAAATGTGTTACTGGTAGAAAAACCCTGAGTTCAATGTAAACTTACTCAGGTTATTTCTAAAAATATGAGACTGGATAACTTTAAGCTCCAATATCTACACAGAGCTGCAAAGTACTTATCTCAAGAGTAGAGCTCGCCTTGAAGAGTTTGAAGTTTGAAGAGCAGTTTAGTAGTCCTCATACTTCGTCAGTCATTACATCTCTAGATTGCTATTAGAAGGGATAGCTACTCTGGCAACTTCAGTGCATGCTGTGATTTAAGCACGTACACTGGGAAATACTTCAGAATGTGCTTTTGTACCACTTGGGACAACTTAATTGACATTCTTTCTGTGAATCCCTTAAACTCCCAGAACTTAAAGTAAAGATCATTTAAATTTAAATCATAATGTCATATATCTTTAACAGTGTGGTCTTCTCTGAAGGTGTTTCATTTTAGACCATCGATAAAACAGTGAGCCTGGACTTGACAAGCAATGTGACAATGTTCATTGTGTTTCACATAAAATATAAAAATATGGTTCTATACTTAAGGGAATATGAAATGGGTCATTGCACCTCTAAGTATTAGAGAGTTCCTAATTAACTAACTTCTTATCTACTAAAACAAATCTGAACGAACAGCCATTTCTAATTTATTCCTGAATAAGAGCACCTCCAAAGGGCCTGTAAGTGGCTTTTTTTCAAATTCCAGTTCGAGTACTTGCTTGGATTCACACTCACCCAAAATTAGCTAAATAAGTAGTCAAGCTTTCAATTCAAAAGTAATAGTGCTTGTGTACAACTTCACAGATTCTAACAATAAAGAATTTATAGCCAAAAACTACTAGAGGGCCCTCTACAGAAGACAAAATAGTTAACATAAAATAATTTAAATAATTTTTACAAGATAAACTCTGGCTAGCCACCAAGGTTCTATAAGAATTCTTTTCCCTCTGCTTCAGGTCATTTCTCTCAACTTCACAATTATGTTTTTTCATTATTACTATTTATTTTCATAACCAAACACCAAATGTCAAATCAAAATTTCCAAACATTCAGTTTTAGGCACTGAGTTCTATTTTGGCTCCTGTCTGCTGTTCTGTTTCTCTAAAAGCCAACTTTGATTTTGTCCTAATAAGCTATTTCTAACATTTCTTCTCTGTTTTCTTACATCATTCATGGCACCACCCATGGGTTGTAAAAATAGCACAGATACTTGAATTTTGGTCTACCATAACTTGATAGACTCCAACTTTACTTGAAGCCATTTGTTTTGCTTTGTTTTCCCACGTCTTCTTTTTTCCATTTTTTAATAATTTTTCCCTTTCAGGACTTTTATATTTTTATCCCAGGAACTCTTGTCACTCACTCATTTTCTTCACATCTTTTCAATGTGCTTTCACCATCTCCAGTGTAATTTCAGCAATTTCTCCAACTCTTAAAGCCTATCCAGTACTGAAGTGCCACTATTCAACAAAAAATTCAGTCATATACTTAGTACATAAACCAACTTCCCATCCTCCTCTCATAAACATCTATAAAATTTTCACTTTTCTTTCCACTCATTTCAACTACTACTATCTCTAGGCTCTTAATATAAAGCCTATGCTTTCTTTCAAAGCCATTACCAGGATTGCCAAAGTGTTTATTTTGATACAGGTAGGTAAGGATACTAGAGTCTGCCCTATCTCTCTAGTGAATTTCAAACAAAAAACACACTAAAAGTAGAAACAGCACTGTACTTTAAAAAAACCAAAAAACTACCAAAAACCAACCAAAAAAAAGCAAACACAAACAACAAACAAAACCAGAACCAACAACAAAGAAACAACAGTTAACAAAGCATTTTAAAGCTCTTCAGTCTGCCTTCATGAATGAAAAAAATCTATTACTAGGCCACTTAATTCTAGGAAATACATTCTTCAAAATAAACTCTTTATCACTCTTTATTGCTACAATTAATTCAAGCGTCTCAATATCAGAATCACAGAACTGTTAGGGTGGGAAGGGATCTCTCTAGATCATCTAGTGCAACCCCTGTTCCAAGGCAGGGTCACCTGCAATAACAAAAATTATTTGAAACTTTTTAAAATAAAATCAAGCATTTCTATTTTCAGAATTAACATAAAAACATATTACATTGGAATTTAATCACAAATTCTTTTGTCCATATTCTGTACTGGTTTTAGTAAAATTATGACCCACACAAAATCTGGACAGTTCTAAAGACAAATTTAGCAATCTGTAATGTCCTCAAAAAGCCATTCAATTTTGCAGTGCAGCCAACAAAACTATGCAGTGACACTGCATAGCATCCACTAAAAATCTTCCAGAGCCACACAAAAAGCAATGTATTTTTAGTGCCTAAAAACATAATGAAAACATATGTGATTATGAGCACATTGTAAATTTTTGCTTCTTTTAACTGGCAGAAAACAAAAGAGTGGAAGGCAGTCCAGGGCCCTTCACCCCAATTAATGGCAGATGGAGGGAAGCTGCCTGACACTATCAGACAGCCCTAAGTCCACTCTTTTTCTAACAGAAACCCCTGATTCTCAACTTGAGCCATCAAGACCAACCTATTTTCTGTTCTCAAGAGGAACAAGGAAGGCAACTTCGGCCCTCTTCTCTTCAGAAACCCAGGAGAAGCAGAACAGCCTAAGTGGTAAAGCTAATAGAGTATATTTTTTCAGTGGACAAGTTGGACAAGCAGCTTTCCCCTTCTCTCTTCAAGCATATGAAGCTTTGATGGGCTGAAGGGACCTACCATGGGCTACTGGTTTATTGAGTGTGAATCCCATAAAGGCAAAGCAGGATCATCCTTTCTCTCAGAGCCACGTTTTTTTTTTCAGTTTGTCTGATGAGTCATGGATTGTCACCATTTGAATTACACTTTCCAGCTCTTCTATAGAAACACAGGGACTAAAAATACATGCTTTTAATAAGAGCTGAGATTCTGCTAGTCACATGGCTCTCCAATTAGCCCATTCTCCCCTCATTTTGTTTCTTAAAGGCTTGGTGAACTGTAATTCTCTGTTTGTGACATCAGGCTCATTTCCACAGCAACCAATTGAATTATCCCCCAAATCCTTATAATAAGAATAAGCAACAGGAACAGATGAACACTTAAGAAACAAAAGCTTCTTACTGTTTACATGCAAATGTCCATAGAAACAACCAAACAATAAAGGAAAAGAAATATGAAAGATACAAAAAAACACAGGAAATATAACAAAGGTTCAATCAATGTTTACATATTTAGAGTGTATAAATACACATTCAGTAATCTGATGACCATATGTCAGATTTGTAATAGACACAATGTATGTTCAGCATCAGTAACAGCTGATGCTGCAACACCGGGTGTTAATGACTGGCACCATGTATATATGCAGCTTCAATTCTAGAAAGAAATCACTACTTTTTATCAAGGAAACAAAGATCAAGGTGAGATGACACCATTTGCCTTTCAGAATTCAAAGACCAACTACTAGCTACCACAAATCATGAAGACTTCAGCCACAGAAACCTGAGAACACCTCTTACAAGGAAAGACTGAGGGAGGTGGTCCTGTTCAGCCTCACTTACCCATTCTGTGATTCTGTGAACAAGTGTTTCTATTTTGGACTTTGTAAGAACTCCTTACCTTTGCTTCTTGCAACGATATGCTTGAAAATGGAAATGCAAAGTCATTAACTTTTACCCTAAAGAATTTCTCATCATTCCCTTCTACTACAACTATATTATTTAAGAACCATTATCTGCATGTCTAAGAGTTAACTCAAGCCCTGATACTACTGGCAATGCTACAGTTCTGACTAACCTTATCTTCCCCAGGTACTGAAACAGCCACTCTGCCCTCAACAGGAACACTGGAAACTTAGTAGCATAATCTAGAATATGATATGATTATCCTGAAAATAAGGGCCTAACATTGTCCAGTCTCAGCACAACAAATTCAACATCTGTACTGAACTACTGTGTATTGAACTACTAAGTTTCATTGCTCAGCAAGACTGAGCAAACCTTACAGTCTTCTCCAGGTGTTGTGGTTGCTTTCTCTTCCCCCCTCTCCCAGATGAAGCCAATGTGCAAGAAGGTTGCAGGTAAATTATCATCTTGTAGTGAGACCACCAAATGCTTCTAATTCATCACACAGATGCTGTCCTATTCATCACACAGAAAGCATTTCCAGTGCCTCTTTATGCACAAATGATGGGTTTGTAATAATAACAGCCTTCTCTAACAGAATTTTCTCTCTGGATTCTGGGATCAATGCAACTTGGTACTATCGAGCAGGCTGAATCAATTTTCTTCCTTCTCCAATTCCTTTAACATTTCTTCCATATATGATCTAAATAGGTACAAAACTTTGACACCTCCACTAGCTTTCCTAAAATGGACAAATAAAGTGTGTTAGCACTAGCACAACTGAGACCATTTGCTTCCTAATACTTTCGTTACCCCTAAATGAAAGATACAATTTTCAGAGGCATCATAATTTTGACCCTACCAATCAATTATTCAGGAAGCAGAGGCAGCTCTTTAAAAAAGATATTGATGCTAAAAACATCTGGTGCTTCATTGAGCTGATCCAACTCTGGACCAATTTGTCAACATCTTCAAAAATTTTGAATTACAGGTTTTCTCTAACAACCTACTGCCTTCTCTGCTTTTACTAAATTGACTAAGTCTCTTCATGTTATATGATCTCTTGTTAGCAGTCTCCAGTCAACAGCACAGAGTAGCAACAGTAGTTTTGCATTTTGCTGACTATAATCCCTTTATATCGGTATTCTTGAACAAATCAGATATTCCGAGAGCATCTTCTGTTCTGCTGAGGAAGGGGGTCTTTTCCAGACTTTACAATTCTATGATTCTGGGGCATTTATAAACAGGAGATTTGTCCCAATTTTGCCAGCTGATAGTAACAATTATAAATTCACTATTTTCTGCTCTCACAACATGTCTCCCTGCTGCTGACATATGAAGATTCTTGCAGTCATAAGACAGGAGAGGATCCCTGTAATTAGCTAAGACATGAACATAATACTGTAATAAGATACTCCAAGTCACTCAATGTGACTACTTTGTGCCATTACTATGTACAATTCAAAGTTCTATGAAAGCCAATATTTCTAAAAGAATGCTTCAAATTAGAATGTATAGCAGCCTGAGAGGGACAAAAACGTACTTCAGTGCATTTGTCTTTTCATAAAATAAAGAAACTCCTGAATAATTTCATAGTCCCTTTAACCAAAGAGTTCAGAACTCTTCTACATCGTTCCTTTCCCCAAACAGTTTTTCCTTTCCCTAAACAGTTTATACCTTAAACAAGCCCCTCTTCAGTATGGGTGTGGAAGCAGGAAAAAAGTTCTGCATACATGAGTATCCCACCTGACAGACATAAAAAGGTTCCTCCTTACTCACAACTGTGGACAGTCAGTATGATACTGCCTACCATTGACAGGCTAACTGGAGAATTGACCAGGTTCTGTTTGGTTAAAAACACAACTGCTAGACACCAGTAGGCATTTATCATGGCAGAAACACTAAGCATTTTATCTCATTAGAAAGCCCACCTCAGAGATCCAGATCGTACTGTATTATTGAATGTTTATCAGGTTTTTTTCTTCAGAAATGCTCAACTCATCATTCCTATCTTACCTTCTCTTTAGGACCTAGCACAGAAACCCTCACTAGAGAAAGGAAAGGAATCCACTAATATTTCTGTGGATTATATTGGTGCCCAGCTTTCAATCTCCCACAACAACCTTATCTGTGGTAAGATCTTCAGAGGTCAAGTCTCAACTGTGACTGGTTAAATGAAAAATAAATTCACAACTTTGTATCTCTTCTATTTTGGATTTCAGTCTAACACAAGTCAAAGTCAGATCTAATAATCCTTATCAGTGAAGACTGGATGTAACAGCCTTCCTTTGGACAGAGTTCAGGGTTTTTTTAAGAGTAAATCTAACTAGAGCCTAAATAAATAATATGTAACATTCCTATCCCATTTTCTCTAAACTGATGCAACACAGGAATGTGCACAAAGGATTTAAATTCACAGATCTGAATATAAAAATTACAGTGTTATATCAATTAGGATATTTCATAATTCACCTCTCAGGAGAACTAAAGCAAGTGTTGCACCAAACCATTGAGTAGTTTTCTCCACTCCATTTTCTCCTACTTAGATTTTTAATTTCCAATCACAGATTTAGGATAAGGATTCAGACTCTACAAATTATCAACTGGTCCCTTTTTCTGCCCAGTCTACCCCCAACAGGCCTTGCATGCAAAGACTGGATCTCTCACTAGACCCATTATCCTTCTCCATGAAGTTCTCCCAAGTGCATGGAATATTGTACTCTCAGCAATGGCAGACTCCACCTTTCAGCCAGTCTAATAGATTCTGTCAAAACTTTTTGAGAACCTAGTTGCCTCCATCTTTACTAACAGCAGCAGAAACACCATAATCCTAAAATCCAATACTTGGGGTAAAACTATTTTCAGTAATCACCAGTGATATTCTCTCTCCATTTTCCACACAGTCAAAAATAGCTTTTTGTCAAATTGTTCTTGATGAGGTTCAGTCCCTCATTAGAATTAGCACAATTCCATGTGGCATTAGAAGTCTGAGACCCTCTGAGGGATTGTGTAATGGCCCATAGCTGCTGGTGACCAGCTGCCACACTTACGAAATTCACTCCAGGTCATCATTTATACCCATTGTAAAAGATAATATTTCCCTCTGTTAGGACCACAGAGCCAAACCCACTCAAGAGTCTCTGCCAACTTAATTTTGAACCAAAACTTTTGCTGACCTTCCCGTTTTTCTTCAGTGATCTTTTTCACAAATTCCTCCTTCCTGTTCCCCTATAAAATTGTTTCACTGTCTAGTTCTTGCAGTAGCTATTGATGCTACATCAAAAGATGCTGCAGCTGCTGATGCTGTTTCTGTTCTCACAGTCATTTCAGTAGCACTCCAGCATCTATTTCTATCTTCGGGCTGTGACAGTCTGCCCAAGTTTTCCTCCACCAGCCTGGGAAAAAATCACTGCCAAAAGTTTTGCAAAAAGTTTTTTTCAGGTTTTTTCCTCAGGGCACGTTTTGTTGACAAACTCAAAAGGACAACACAAAACCAAGCTATTTCCCCAGAGTGCACATGCTGCCAGAGCTCAGAGGCCTTTTCTCCCCCTACTGAGGGAAGAGCTTCCTTTTTTTTTTTTCCTTCTTTTTTAATGCTTAGCTGACTCATGAAATAGTCTTGCTTTAACTGTTTCAAATCCCTTCAATATTTCCCCACTTTCTTTTGGAGCAGAATCCTCTAAGCTCCTTTTAACATATAATTTGGACTACAACAGCCATAAAACTTCATTTAATAAAAAGGAGATACAAAATTCATTTAATAAAAAGGATTAAAAAAAAAACCCTGTCCAAACTAATCCAATTTACCATACAGATAATAATCACAATGAAGCTATTTATATTGTTTGCCTCTAATGCCCTTGCAATTCAGGCTCCTGTTCGAGTAGTACAGAATGACACATATCAGCGAATCACAGAATCATTTAGGTTGAAAAAGACCTCAAGATCGTCAAGTCCCACCTCTGACTGATCACCTTGTCAATCAGACAATGGCACTAAGTGCCACATCCACTCCTTCCTTGAACACTCGCAGGTGTGGTGAATCCACTACTGCCCTGGGCAGTCTGTTCCAATGCTTAACAACCCCTTCCATGAGGAAAATCTGATGTCCAACCTGAACCTCCCCTGGTGCAACTTGAGATTGTGTCCTTTTGTCTTGTTGCTGGTTTCGTAGGATAAAAGGACAATCCCCACCTGACTACAGCCTCCTTTAGGGCAGTTGTAGAGAGTGATAAGGTCACACCTGACCCTCCTTTCCTCCAGGCTAAACAACCCCAGCTCCCTCAGCTGCTGCTCATACAACTTACAAACACATATCTGGTACCATATCGTTTAGAAGAAACTGTTTCTGCCTGAAACATCCTGTATGTACCTTACCCTATGCAATGACACTTTTCTACAGAAAAATCCCTACATCTCTTCACCTTTCTTTCCCTCAGCCAGCATTGATCACGAAATCTAGAGAAAAAAATATTCTTCTCTCAAGTGCATTTATTTCCCTATAATCTTCAGGATTTGGTGTGGGCTACATTACTGTTGCTGTCATTATTATCACTATTATATAATAATCACACCAGTTATCCCAGGTTTTTTTCTTTTCTTTTCACCTGTTCTTCTGAGGCAATTTAAAACCAGGCAAAGATCTAATGCAAAATATGTTCTACTGTTCTATCTTCAGAGCAAGAGGAGAGAGCAGATTTTTAATGTGACTGGGAAGAAGGACATAGAGGAACTGCCTTTGGAAATAATTATGCTTCCAAAACCACACATATGCATATCAACTGCAAAGTGCCAAGTATTAGGCAATACACTCTTTGGACTCAAGAAATTTTGTAAGTAATATTTAAACTGTTCCAAAAAATTCATTGAAGCCCCAAATTATTTAATATGGCAGGCAGACAAAGAAGGGTCCTAAGTTGACAGCATGAAATTGCCTTGACTTGAGCTCAAAAATAATTCACTAAAACAAAATTACAGATATTCCTTGGATTAATTTACAGGACGATATTCACTTACTAAGAAGTTCTGAGTGCTGCTTAGATGGAAATATTTTGTGATTAGGAACAAATGGTGGAGAACTCATTCTCCTTTGCTATTAAGTTATATTTATGGAAATTGAGAAAAGCTTTTATATATTCAAGAAAGAAATTTTACATTCAGGGTTTGGGTTCACCAAACAGTACAGTTGGATAAAGCACTGAATCATACTATAACTATGTGAAGAAGAAAACAGGCAGACAAGACATGGTACGAATTTTTCAAAGTGATTACAAGGACACTACCTGCACACAGAGCTAGGAGCAGACCTTGTTTAACAGTAGGTGCCAGAGTAGACAGGCTATCATCAAGCTCACAGAAGATTAATAAAAAGAAGAACTACACTGAACTAGAGCAAAGTGTCTTTCAGTCAGAAAGGGAAAAGCACATGTCCTTCTCAGAGTACTAGAATCCACATGAGTGGTTTAAAGGGGTTTATACAGTGAAAGATCCACACACCTACTTCGGTGACTAAAAAGGGAATTTATGCTGAATTCAGAGCAATAAGTCCAAGACAGCTGAATCTATAATGTCCACTCTTATATGAGCTCTATATGCACATATGACTCTGATGCTTTAGGTTTTAACTTTCATATTTTTCAAATCCTGTACTGCCTAGTGTGTAACTGAAGTTTCTTGTAGCCTGTTAACTTCTGCTCTCTCATGCTAGGCAGACATAACAAAGCCTCTCCAGGCCTGCTCTCCAAGGACACTCAGGCTGTCCTAGGCCCAAAAGGTATAAACCAAAAGCCTCTAAAGGGGAGACAAGCTTGGGGAAATTATATCATTAACTAAAGCTCTAACTGGAGAATTAACCCTGATACGCAAATGACGCAAACTTACAAAAGTGTGAAGATCTCGTGACCTGTTGGCCATCTTGGGGTCCATTTTGAGAGTAGCCTCTGGCTCCCCATGGTGTACCTTTGAAGGCCTTTCAAATAAATACCTACCTTTATTCCCTTATTCTTGTCTAGTCTCTGTTTTTAGGTGGCATCTCAAGGCATCAGCTCAACTCTGGAAGTACTTATTATCTGTGCAGTCTGTATCTCAATTTGGTTTGAGATTTTCTTTGCCTGACTGAAGTCAATTGATGCCAAGAGAAGCAGCTCATCTAGGTGCCACCTGAGTTCTATTTCAGTGTAAAGATAAGAGGCACTAAATTTGTCTCTTTGAAGCTGTTCCTCTTGGAAACTGTAACACTTGCAGGTGTGACCGATTTCAGCAAAGTCCGGCAGCAAATCTTCATAAAACAGGTAGAGGTGCGATAGTACTGCTTTCCAGATAGGGGAAAGATCAAGGATATGGCTTCAAACTGAGCTTCAACCTCAAAAGGCTCAAACCCAAATCCCTCACTCTGTGCCCTGTCTGCTACGCAGCAGAATAGTCTGGGTTAGCACCCCTTCCTATGCTGGATCCCAACTAAGGCTTTCAGCCTCGTGCAGTGGTGTGTGCTCGTGCCCAGAGCAGAGGCTGCCACGTAAGTAAAACACTACCTCACTCTGTAGCCAGGTTAGGCTGAGGAGATTCAGTGTCAGCAGGGAACTGTGCAAGGAGTTTTTTCTAATCACAAAGTCAATATGCAAAACACCAGCAAATGCATTTTAAAGAGAACATGTTCTGCATGAATAGACACATGAAGTGCCTAAAATGGAAGAGCAAACTTTCTTAACCGAATTTACTTAGGCTCCAAAGAAAAGCAGAAATCGAAATCCACTCTGTCCTTAAGAACTTCCTACTGGTTATAGCACAAGGCAGCTCAGCACACCCCCTCTTCCCATGCACCAGCTAAAGGTGCCTGTTTTGTATCCCTGAAGAACTGCAGCCCAGGGTAAAGGCCCACACTGGAGAAGTTTGTGGAGGACTGTCTCCCGTGGAATGTACCCCACCCCAGAACATGGGAAGAGAGTCAGGAGTAATAGAACTGTTTGGTGAGCAACTGGCATCCTGCCAAAATCAACCCATCACAGCTGTATAAAAGTAATTTTGATTTCCAGTGATCTCATTAGGCAGAAGTGACTATCAGCCACTAAGAGTATGATCCAAGGCAGGTAAGTTTTTGGTAGATTATACCCTTTATTCTAGTACTAAAGGTGGATGCGAACTAAAATAGGATTTATAAATACAGTCAAAATAACGTTGCTATTTGGGTAAGATGAAGAAAAATCTCTACACCAAACTGAAAGGCAAAGCAAATTACAAGCCTGCATATCAGAAGGTGAATGCAAAACAAATCACCTCTGTATGAACTCCCTACTTATTCCAAAGAGCTGCAGTGAAACCCACTCCTTAGCATGAGGCACAGCTGGGTGCTCATCACCACCACTTGTTAGCAGACAACTGCCAAAACGTCAAACCTCCCCACAGTGTCACCTTCTGATACCCGGATCAGCCATCCATCCTGCAGGAGAACCCTGGTACTTCAAGTTCCATGCTGGAGAAAAATGAGCAGTGCATTTTTTTTTTAATTGTTTGAGAACTTTTGTTGTTTAGGGGTTTTTTTTGTTTGTTTGGGTTTTTTTAATTATTATTATTTTTATTTTTTTAAGTGAATCAAACTCTACAAAGTCACAAAATGAAATTTGGGGATTTTCAGTTCATTGTTTCCAAGTTCAACAAATAGCAAAGCAATTATATATTCAAGCTTCACAAAATTCCATACAACCTAATTATTATTTAGTAATGAGTAAAGATATCTACTACCACAACCTTTTGTATCTTGCCATGTTACATAAAAAATACATCCAATTCAAAAATATTGATTCCATTTTTTTTTTAAATTGCATTTAAAGTCTTAGATCACACACTAAAGATACTGTTATTCAGTCATTTAGTTAAATTAAATTGGACAGCCCAAAAATTCAATGTCCATACCTGGGATTTATTCCCTTGGTATTATACACAAAAATTTATATAATATTAACAATTTTTTTTCTAATTGCCTCAGAAATTGAACTATTTATACAAAAATGTGCCGCATTTCACATTTCCAAAAAGATTTCATTACAGAGGAGCAGAGGAAGCTAGAAAGACAACATATCTTTCTTTAATGTACACACACAAACCTGAACACAAACATATTAGAACAATTTCCCTGACATCAACAGTTCTACTAAAACAACGGCTCTGAACTATTGTGTGTGCAGGAAATGCTGGAGGAGCAAAGGGAAGCCAAAATTAAAAGAGTATCTTAAGTGCCTTTTTTCCCCCACAAGGAAGGCAAATATTTTGGCAAATGGCTGCACTGAGGCTTAAATTATAAGAATGCATGTGAAAAACAAAAAAAAACCACCTAACTTTCTATCTCTGTTAGACATCTTCAGATTCTGGTATTGAAAAAAAAAAAAGAAAAATAATTTGAAAATATCTTCCCAGGAAGTGGTAAATCATTTCAAAAGTGATTTTTTTTAAACTGGTCTATTATGTTTACTATTTATTTGGTGATGTAATTTAAAACAAACAAGATTATTCATATTAAAACATATGAAATACAAAGTTTTCTTCACAATGGTCTCTGAAAGCAATGAATTATCAATATAAAACGTGGATGTTTTAAGCTCTGTATAATTGCACCTTGTTTCCCTTTATTTAATGTTTCTATGTATCACATACAAAAAAAAAGAACTACTAAAAAGCACAGATACTTTCTTTTCCCATACTTCTAGCAGATTTTTAAGGCCTTCTTTTACATCGGAAGTCCTAACTCATTAAATACCGGACAATGCAATGTTTTATATTTCTCTATGAAATGAGAAAAAAAATAGCTCTTTTCTCAGTGACATCACTAAGGATGTAAAGCAGTATATGAAGCAAATTTCCTTCAACTCTACAGCTTATCCTTTCAGGTGAGATGGTGACATGGGGAGGAAACACTTTAAGGAATAGAATACTTTAAACTGTACAGCAATTTCTGCAGAGAACTGTGAGACTCCGATATACTTGTTCCAGAATGCACAATTTAAATAATTCTACCTGATTTTTTTGTTGTTGTTGTTCAATGACATTGCCCTATATAGGTTATAATTCATGGCTTAACTTGGTAACCAAGGAAATATTAAGAATCTAAATCACATTCCAGTGGAATGTACTATTCCATAATAATTACATTAATCATTCTAATAATCATCTTATGATTGCTCTGTTACATGACTACACCAAAATACAATTAACTATATACTGTGATGCCATAGGCACAAAAAGACCCAAAGCAATCACCAGTCTTCATTTTACCTCATAACCAAATGTTTCCTCTTGTAATAAATCAATAACATTCATAAATCATATGAGTTTTTCTCCATTTTTAGAAACTGAAATTTAGATTACTTATCACACAGGAGAACTTCCTAAATGTTACTGAGCTTTTTCAGTTCAGGTCTTATCAGGCTTCACGAACTGTCTCCAAAATCTGTGTTCAGTATCTGCCCTTTAAGTACATAATTCTGAGCCATTTAAGTGTCTCAAGCAACTGAAAGGAATTTTCCCTAAGCAGTAACTAAAGAACTTCGTCTTAAGAGATAATTTTATTTCTTGGTCTTTCACAGGACAGCTTTTCCTTCACATTGCTTGAAGCATTAGAAACTTTTCAATATTGGATGCCTAGATGTGTTTCTTCAGGAATCTCCATGCTTCCCCCATGACTGAGGCAAACCTTCGTTTTATCTAAAAGTGCCAGTGTAGTGGCCTACAAATTGCTATGGCAAATTGAGGCAAATTAAGATAAATTAGGCAAAGCCTAAAAAATTTGTTCTCCAAATACTCAGTTACCTAACCAACCCATAGTCAGTCTACATGGTATCATACCGCAAAAAAATTGTTCAGAAAAAGTGTTCCAGACCCCAACTGATTTTTTTCTTTCCCTCTAAAGAACATATATTTTGGATTAAAAAAATAAACATAAACCATAATTTAACCTCTTACCTGACAGTGAATAGTATCAATAATACAACAATTTTATGTTCTGCATTCAAAATACTCTTGATTTAGCCATAAAATGAAATATATTAAATATTACTTACATTCTGCATATTTCTGAAGCTGAGAGAACTCTCCAGGGCTAAGGTTAACCCACTTCTCCTGGCTCGTCATACTGGCAGTAAGGGTCCTCCTTGTATATCAGAAGAATATTCCTTTTGACCCCGCTGTTATAAACTCCATAAAGGTTTTTAACTTCAGTTCACAGTGTCTGGAGAGTGCCAAGATGGCATCAGTCTATGTGGAAGAAGTTTTTGATGGTATGAACTGTTCCAAATGTGTTGGTTCAGTGGCAAGTTACAACACTGTTAAAAGATCAAATACCAGAATAAATACCAAATATACCAGAATAAAATAAAAAATATTAAATACCAGAATAAATACCAGTTTTCCCATGGGAATACTTGTAACTAATAAATATTTTCTCATATGCAGTTCCATTCAGTATTCGTCTATAAACAGTTTTATATGTATGTCCAAATTATTTTTCCTTTAATTCCAAATGCTTATGTGCAGCATTCACCAAAAAATTATCAGCTGTTTATGATCAAATGTACCTGGACACACTGTATGGAGATGTTCCTGATTTAGTAACACCCACTGAAATAGTAGATAATATCTTATCAGTAAAGTTAGTTCCTTATGATTTTAAAAGCAAATTGCTGTAACTGGATTTGTACCCAATTATGTTGTTATACAGCACTGTGTAGCCTTGTCAGAAATGCTCTGAAGCTTCTAACTCCTCATGCCAAAAATCAAATGGATTCTGCAGTTCGCTGAGAAGTTCACGTAAGAGTTATGCAAGTATTAACTATTCTAACAAAATAGTAAGGGGTTGATTTCTAGGACATCACAACATTGCTGGTCACTAGTGAAAATCAAATATAACTGTTGGTATCATCACAAAAGTCAGTTCGGGGGGGTGGGGGGGGAAATCAAACTGTGGGTGCCTTCCCATCCCAATTTTATGCAGTTTCTACCTCTGTAGGACAGACCCTCTGAAAGCAATGCATTACCAACACCACTCCTGGAACAACAGGTATGCTACTTTTCATCTAATTTTAGCCATCTGAGAGCCAGGTACCTCATCTGAGACTGTCATCTCAGGCACTCCCTTTAATCATCACAAAGAGACAGGTGGCCCAGGCAGCAATTAATCCTTCCAGTTACAACATAATCTTAAAATGTGATTAATTGCCTCCTGTGGTATTTATCTTTTATTGATTACAGAGGTTGCCTAGAAGACCAGTTTAGACTAGTAAGCTAATTTTAGAAAGTAAGTGGAATCTCTTCATATGTCTAGCAATATATCATTTATAAGGGTTAAATTACAAAAAGAGAAAACAAAAAATTCAGACCAGAAGAGAGTAACACATTAATGGAATGAGTGCTAAGGAGGAAGATGTTGGTAGCTAAGAAGGAATAGAAAAGGAGTCATGAGGGGAAAGAAAGGAAAAACAAAAAAATTACTAGGAAGAGAAGCACATTTAAAAAAAACCCACATTAACCCAATCAGACAACACCTTTTCTTCTTCTTTTTTTTTTTTCCTGCCTGTCTTACATACACGAGTATCATTACTGTACAAAGAAATTCATGCAGACACTAAGGAAGACACCTTAGTCCCAGAGCATGCTTTCATTGCTCTCAGACCCTTCCTGGTGAACCATTTGAATGCAGGGACTATACTGCGAGCAAGTTAAGCTGTGTAAGTACATAAACAGCTGCCTTGCCTTTTAAAAATTTGTACTAGAAGAGATTCCTATGCTCTTCATCTCCTCAAGTTAGAAAAAACAATGATGAGTTGGAAGATCTAGAAACACTGATTGAATATATAATTGTATAATATAATTGAAAAAATAATGAAAACTAAACAGGAACATGGAGATTGGAACGAAAAATGTAACATTAATGTGAATGATACTGGCCAAGTACAAGGCACATCAGCCCTCAAACCTCTGTGAATCAAGATCAGTGCCTGAAAATGGTCAGCAACTACAAAAGCTAAAAGCGCTATTTAGTAAGAAAAGCTATCATTCTGTCTTGTGAACTTCAATCCTTTTATCCATGGCTAAAAAAAATAACTATGGTCAACTGGGCCATTTTAATCAAATTAGAGATGTTTCATTTCTGGCAGTGGATTAGATTGTATTGAAGACAGTTTTATATCTTCAAGTAGGTACATATTTCTTATAATCTTGGGAACTGATTAGATTTTACTGATTTTTTTAAATTGTATTTGCATAATTGATTTAACGTACACAAAATTTTCTACCACGATTTCATCCAGTTTTACTATTTGCATCATCCTTAACTACATTAGCTTCATTACCTACAAAAGCTAACATTGCTGAATACTGTACAGTTAGAGATTATCTTGATTATTTAATATGAATATTTGTGATAAACAGCTTACCATTAGAATTACTACAGCCAGCAAAGTAGTGATGCTGTGCACTCTAGTCTGATCAATCTATTCATATGCAATACCTTTGACCACTGTCTACAAAGTTTGTTGTATACACAGAACATCAGCAGGGAAAACAGATCTAAATGATCAACTCTGACATCCTTTCCCCTTTACCAGACACCCAGGCTCTGCAGCCTAGAACCAGCGTTGCAGCAAAACATACATGTCCTGCATGAGATTACAGCAATGGAAAAAATGTAGTATGGGCATGGCAGCTCACAGGAAAGAAGATGGAGTTTGTGTGTAAGAACAGCAGCTATCATGGAACATACAGCAGAATTCCATTTTTATTCTGGAAAACTCTCAAATGCAAGTTCCGTCCTTTGAAAGGGGAGCCTAAGGCCGACACAGAGGATGTAATTTGCCAAGTGTAATCTGGGAACAGGAAAGGGGAGGTATGCAGTCCTCTGAGGGTAGGTCACTGGTCTCTGGACTGCAGCCAGGTCCTGACCACCTCAGTATATGTGATGCAGAAATACACAGACACACAATGCAGAGGATATCACCAAAAGGAACCTTGTAAGTATTTCCTTTTTTCAGTTTCCTGGTAGGTTCTGCTGCTGCAGAGTCCTAAATAAGGAAAGATCCCTGCAATATTTAGTTTTTCACACTTAAACCTTTTATAGTGATATTTTTCCATTTTAGGTAGATAGTATTGTGTTTATAAGAAAGCAAGCACAGTATACAGATGCTGAAGACAAAAGTCATCAATGCATATTTGTGTTATGTGTTGTGTTATTTGTTAAGGTATACATTGGAAGATCATCTATATACTATGCAAATATCCTAATTTCTGTAGAAGAAAATATGAGGTCATTTATATTATCTTTTTCAGAAGAGTTTAATATAAATTCACTTCTTTATACTTAATTAGTGTTCTTTAAGTGCTCCAGGAAGGCCATGCATTGAGAAACCTATACATAAGTATATGAAGAGGAAAGTAGTAACAGCGATAATACTACCACATAGGAAAAAAAGAACCTGGAACTACAACATTAATCAAATGTGCTTGCTGTGAGGCAAAATAAAGATCAGGAGCTCTAAACAGATCACACTGAGTGATTTGACCTGTTCATACAGAGATAAATTACTTAGAAGAACACAACACAGCATACAGTTAAAATACATACAATGTCAGGTAGGGAACTTTCCAGCAATCCTCTAAGAGATTGAAAAAATTCTGGGTAACTTAGATCTGTGTGTGCATTTTGTTAATATACACTTAGACAAGCTTCACTGCCCTCTCAACCAGTCACAAAGCAGGCCTAACAAATAAGAGAAACTAGAAACACTACATTAATAAACCATTCATTTAATCACAAAAAGAATTGTAAAAAAATCTTCCTCCTCTAGCCATTGACTATAATGAGTCTTAGAATTCCAGTCTCCTTCTCATAACATGTTTTCCTTTCTGAATTTGAAAGTTTATTAAGTGTTCTGTCAGGATTCCTACGAGGACACATACCCAAACTAGGAAGCAAAGCTTTGTTAAAAACTATACAAATCAAATTACTTAGCATTCAGCCAACATTGCTAACAAACTTAGATTTCCAGGAATTCCCCATGCCACCGAAATCCTCAGCTGCTGTACAGAAGCCAGGCTGAGAAAAGAAAAAGGAATATTCAATGGAGGAAAAAAAAAAACATAAAGGCAAATTCCCTATACGCCAACCTCACGACTCCATCTCATTTACATTATTCAGTCCTCCTTGCAAGGAAAGAGGAGTTTTTGGAGAGTATTTGGAGAAAAAAAATTACATCAGTCCTACAAAACTGATCAACAACACCAGTTTCATCTTTGAACTTCGGCCCATGGAGACATGTCCAGTTTCTCAACCAACCCAACACAACTCCCTGAAAGACAGGAGTTTCTTTTGAGGTCCAACCTCACTGTTGTGTCTGAAAGCATGACATTCATCTTAATGCATGCCTTAAGGGACTTATTTCTAACTACCATAACAGGGAAACTTAGAACAGCCCAGAAACTGGCTTTTGGATTTGCTCAGCCATCGTTTGCTTTCTACCAGCCCTTTCCCAAAGTACATCTCACATGCAATTTCCTCAATTCACAGTTACTCCATAAAGGAGGCACTGGGTAGAGCTATAGCAACTTTCCTTCCACAGAAACTACAGTTTTCCACAACAGGACTGATTAATGATTTTTGCCTGAACAATAGGAATAAATAACAGAATATTTTATACCTTAATTGCTATGGAGGCTGCAGCAATTATGCCTTTCAGGAGCTTTTCTGTACAGAATGTACTTGGTATTTTCTTCAGCAGGGTCCTACACTTTTGCCGTGGTTAGCTAGATCCTGTGATTTTCAGTGTGGGTGACATCATGGATTTTCCAAAGGAGAATTTTTACATATCAGATAACAAATGCTTACATGTGTGCCTGAAACTTTTCTCTGTTCTCCAAAAAAAAAAACCATGCTAACAATCATTAATTTCTTGCCTGGAAATGCAGGCATTATGTACAGATATACAAGACATGTGTAGGTGTTCCTGCAATGGATTTTACACTTTGTAGAGAACAATGTCTCTGATGCCAGAAATACCCCAAATTTGCATTGTTGAAAGCTTAGTATGAAGAGTCTGATGGGCAAGAAATCCAACCAAAATATCTGCTAATCACCACCATTCTGGTTTCTTTACTTTCAAATAAAGAAGTAATGTAATTTAAGTTGCATATTTTACATAACAACATCCCTTGTTTTTGCACTGTATTTAGTATAAAGTCTTTTCGGTAGTACACTTTTTTTTTTCAATTTAGTAAAGGATGTTTACTGATGTAAATTAAAACAATTCTGAAATATAAACTATAAACATCAACACACTGAAATCACTGATAGTTTCCTTATCAAGCTGAAATCTCTCCCCTTTAAAGAAGAAACCAGCACAACTCACAAGCCCACTTGTTTTATTGACTACTTTATTCCCAGGTGTACTAGTCTGGGACATGTAAAAACATCCATTTAAATTTTAATACAAAGATATGGACTGTATTCCTCAGAGAAGCAATCATTCAAATTCACTTTCTTGAATTATTTATATGGAATATATCAGTAAACACTAAGAAGACATGCAACACAAACCCTATTTTGGCATGGCAAGCAGAATACTTGAATGTTTGTGAAAATATTTCACCAATACTACAGTTTGTGACAGGGAAAAATATTAGCAACAAAAACTGAGCACTGATAAAAACCGATCAGAATGCAAGACAGCAACATCACTGAGTATAGTTAGGATTGATTTAAGAGCAGTTTAATAACTGAAGCAAATTTGTTAAGAATAATGTTAATGAAAAGGGAGATACCAAAAGGAGAGAGTGAAATAAAACCCAAGGGAAACAAGTGATGCACAATACAGTTGCTCACCTGAGAACCAATCAGCCTCTCCTGAGCAGCAATCAGCCAATTCCTCCCAGTTTATACCCTGAGCATGACAGTCCATGGTATGGAATATCCCTCTGGCCAGCTGCCCTGGATATGCTCCCTCCCTGCTCCTTGTGCAGCTCCTCACTGGCAGAGCATGGGAAACTGAAAAGTCCTTGACTTAGGGTAAGCACTACTTAGCAACAACTAAACACTGTGTTATCAGCATAATTTTCATACTAAATCCAAAACACAGCTCTGTACCAGCTACTAAGTTTAAAACTAACCCTATCCTAGCCAAAACCAGGACACCTTTCATGTACCTTAACTTCATCATATGAATTCTTTAAAGGAAACTTCTGATTGACCTTAAATTTTAAAACTCCTAGGTGTGCTATTTCCAGGTTGTTACATTAATTACCTACCAAGTCAGAAGAACTACATTCAAATTTCTCAGTGTTTTCTTCACTAAAAGAAATACTGAAATAAATGAAACCTGAGGAGACTCTGGTACAAGGAAATACCACAACATATTTTTGCTGATTCATCAGAAGTCTATAAAGGCTTTTTTCTTTCTTTAAATAATACAGCTGAACAAACTAAAAGTCAAAAAAACACCACTGGAATTTAATTTATGCTTACGAGACAAGTAGTACATAATTGAAAAATCTCCTCCAAGTGAGAGTCATGGAACTGTTCCCAATGTTTAAAACATCTCGGTAACAATTTTAGGAAAACAGATTTAAAAAGTGAAAATTGGAAGAGAAAAGTTGAGGAGTTACTCATCCTTCTTACTATTTTACATCAATGACTAAACAAGCAAATTTTTCCACAGGGCCACTAAAATTTGAAACCATTTTTTTTTATGACTAAATGATCACATTGAATAATATTTTGATTGTATAAGTGACTAATTATAAACATATTGAAACTAGGAGGCATAAAAAAAAAGAGAGAAAAAAAATTGACCCCAACAAAAAGTAGAAAATAAACTGTTCAGATAAAAAGATTTCTAGACAGTGGGTAGAATTTTGAAATTGGTGACTTTTAAAAATATATACTATTTGAATATTAAAAGCATTAAAAGAAGGCTGAATCACCAAAGCTTATGACTGATAGTCTTTAATAAATGGAGAAAAGCAATCTGGGACAGAAAGCACTGGCTTTTATAGGTATATCTGTGTAATCTATGGTAAGTTCTCTAACAAAGCACATTAGGCTGTCCACTAGATAAATCACTCTGATGGAAGGATTAATCAATCACTCAAACAATTCTTTCCATATTGCTCACCATTATTTCTATATATCCACTGAAACTCCTTCAAAATCTGGAGCATCATAGATTAAACATCCTGGGGACAATCTCTGTCTTCCAAAGCATGCATCTGCCGTCTTCCCCAGGAAAGGCAGCTCCAGAAGTGCATCACTCAATATGAGCTCTACACAGACCTCCCCACAACCAGCACCACAAGTATCTCCACCCATATCAACAGAGGTTAAGCTCTTTGACTATTACCTGCCATGTGTTCTTCCTCTTTTCTTTCATTTCCCTCTCATGGGGCAACCTCTAAATTCTGCCTAACAATTAACTTTTGTTGGCAATAAACTACAAGGATTTTTTGTGTTTAATTGTTTGATTTAATTAATCTCTCCATGTTTAGGTGCTCTAGGGGTGATTACATTACAGGAAAGCAAAGCTGAAAAGCATAATTTACAACTGGGGAAGAATCCTGATGATCCATAATTTCCTGGGGCAGAAATTCCTACTTCATGCTCGGAAATAAGCCTTTGAAGAAATGTTCTTTAGTCTTGTGACAAAAATGTTCCACAGCGTTAGAGGAAAAGATTTGTTAACTGCTGTCCTCATTCAAATGCTTTGCACAATTTTAAAATAAACTGGGAACAGGGCACTGGAATTCCTTATAAATAACTTGTGAAAATGTGAACCTAATTTAATCAATAGAAAATCTGTACAGACAATAGAGATCAGGTTAGCAGGCAGGTTAAAGGATTTCATAGGAGAAGTTCATGCTAGATTGTTTTCTATTATGTGGAATTTTTTTTTTTCCCCTAGGGAGCGAGCTGTATGGAGAAGTTGATTAAATTATTGCAGTCCTGGGATATGAATAGCTGGCGCTATGTCACTCTCCACTGGGATAGTGTGGAGCCTTCTAGACAACTACAAATGGTTTTGTATTTCTTCATTAGCTTTACTATAAAAGAGTTCAGTGATAGTGAGATACCAAATGGGTTATCGAAATAAGGCGGCCCCCTCACCTACAAGAATGCATATCTTCACCTGAAATAAACTATGTGGTGGCAGCAGCATCTCGAAGCACAATTCCCTATTCACCCAGAAAAAATTCCTGACCCATTCAAATTCAGCTCCAAGAAGACAACAACTTCTGGGTTTGTGAAGGATCAGTGAGCATTGCCATTTGCATGTTCCTAGAATTTGCTCTGATGGTGTCCATACTGACACTAGAGATGTGGATGCACAAGCAGAGCACGAGTGAGGCAGTTTTACTGAAACAAAGCCAGAAGGGAAGATCCAAGTTGGCTCAGCACCACAAGCATCAGAGCAGGCTCTGCACCTCTGCCTGACCTCCTGCACACATGTCTAAGGGATGCTGAAGGCCAGGATGTCACAGGTCCACAGCTCTCAATACCAAAACCATTACTTAAAGGTGGCTTGGCCTCACATCCTTCTACAGCATAAGTACACCTTATCAGTCTCTTATCACACCTTATCAGTCTCTTATAAAATCCTTAAATATTTTCCTGCAGTTCATACACTGCCATTGAGTAAACTGAGACAGAGAGCTGGCATTTGCAGAACTACACTCTAGAGGTCTATTCAGGGACAGAAGTGCATTTTCTGACTGAGGGTCCTTCGTTTGTTTGTTTGACTGTCCATCCCACACAGACAGACATACCAACTTAAAGACTTTAACACATTGCCCCATCTTTCAGATGGGAAAACCCTACATCTTCATGGTTAACTGAGCTGATTTTTTTTCAGAGTATGAGAAGAAAACAGTGAAATTTATGTCCTCCATCTACTGACTTCAGTATATTACTTACTTCAGAATGCTTTGTAGGTAAGAAGTGCCAACATTCCCATGGAATTTTTAACAACTAAAAATTGGTGTTTGATTGCATTTTTAATTGACAAAGTTACATAATTACAGTTTTAAACAACTTAAGTTTGTGTTCATTTTCCGTGGTGTTCAGTTTTCAATACGAAAGTTCACTTTTGTTAATTTGAGTTTCCCAGTGTTTTTCCCATCTTAAAGGGAAGAAGAAAAAAAGTAGATCCTATCTCCTTTTTCCCTTGGGAATCCTTTGTCTGAGCTAGCTTATACTATGCTTGCATCTTAAATACACTTTTTCTCTTGAGAGAGGCTGTGCATTTCTGTTATCATTTTCTAGCAGGTTTTTCTCTGGAATTCTACCTAATTATTTTCTCTTTTTAAATGTTGCAATTAATTCTCCTCAGATTTAGCTTATGTTTTTACACAGTAGTCCTTGACACTGAAATTATTGCTATTGTATGTATGATTTTTCTATAGATAGGAGAAGAGTAGGACTGGCAGAAAGGAGTATTTTCTAATAAATGAAGCTTTCAGAAACAAGCCTTTGTTCAAGACTGAGAACAGATGCAGGAAACTTCAAGCTAAGTGAAGGCTAAGACTGATTTTAACTTATGCTACAGTGTAACATAGTTCGAGAGTAAAGGGTAGCTGGTCTCCTATTGCAGGTCTGGAATGCACACATATATCCCTTCAGGATTTGGTTTTGGTTTTGCCTGCTTTGTCTATAGACTGCTAAATATATGCTAGGGGGACACTGGTGGGACTTTGCCCCTCCTGACATCTGGAGGGCAACAGCACAGCCTGTCTTCACCAGCCTGTGAAGACAAATGTCCAAATTTGTCACATTCCAGTTCCTTTTGCCTCTACTACTGATAAACTTGGGGACAACCTGCTTAGATACAGTAATAAACTATGCCCAAATATACCTGAAAAGAGACACAGGATAAACACATGGAAAGCATTATTTTACTCCAGCGGGCAGCTTGCCTTAAAAGTGCATTTGTTGGATAAAAAAACCCTGAACCTGCTTAGTAAGACTTTCGCTTGAAATTTGAAACAATTTCCCCTGACTTTGCTGAATGTTGATGCTTGTGTTTCCTCATCCTCTGCAATTCCCCTGGGGATCCACAGGATTTTGCCCAAGGGAGTTTTAATCCTACTCACAAATTGTAGTCAAGAGCCAAACAATTACTAAATAATCTTCATATTGGAACACTTTTACAGTGTAGGTCAGCCTTTTTCTGCTATTACTATATTTGTCATAAACTAAAAATCATCTATATGCTTACTTCTGAATCATAAACATCATTATTCAAACAAATAATCATTTTTTGTGCAATTCATTTTTACCATAGTTTTAAAAAGCAAAATATAAACAATGTTTTATATATTTCCTTCCATTTTCTTTCAAAATAAGTAAACAAATACATCTAGTGAGGAATGAAAACATTTAGTCTATTTTGAATATATTTTTAAGCCTTACATCAAAAAGGCTTATATATTAGAATACGGTAACTAATGAAAAGCCAGAAATCAAAGATGGCAATAAAGCAAGGAAAGTAGAATAAATACACAAACACAAAAAGAAACTCAACGATTCATTGTTGTTTCTGTGCTTAAATTGTTGAAGAATTCCTTGTCAACTACAAAAAAAAAAAAAGAATAATAAAATGGATGGCAACTGGATAACACTACATTTGTGCTTCTATATGAGAAATAATTACATGATTCAATCTTCTGGACTCCACTCCCACACAGAACAGAAGCACCACGCAAGAGCACTACATTCCTGGTAATACTAATTAGAGATGTACTACCTCCATGAATTTATATTCTTAACTTGAATAGCAGCACCATTAATTGCAAACAATTGCAAACCTGTATCTATTACACTATTTCACATCTATAGAAGCCTTTCTGCCTTCAACCTGCAATCCTTTCTATTGGTTTTGTTGGTTTCTCAGCTGAAGCACTGGGATGAACACACTGCACTTGATTGCATTGCAAGTCAGATGTTCACATCCTTCTTAGTTGTTTCCTTTGCTTCAAACTTTATGATTCTAAAACTTAACTTTTAGAACGTACCTATGTAACTACCTTAAGCCAACTGAAGGTCTACTCACTGAAACAAAGGTGTCTCAAACAGAAATGTCTAAAATTTGTTTTACACTGATAACTAAAGAGTTTAAAAATTGGCCCTGTAGAACTTCCATATGATCCTAAAAATGGCAAAATTACCTATAATATTTATGCTCAGCTTTCTATTACTAAAGAGAAACTATGAAAGAAACCTTGTAAGTTATGAATAGGCACAAGCTTGTTAAGTCACATTTCATCTTTCATTGGTTTTCAACCTTTTTACCCTGTATTTGCTTTATAAAGCTCAGTTGGTACTTAGCAACTACTGTAATAGTTCTTCCATGTACTTGTACAAAGTCATCACTAAAGGTCTAGATGCTTTATGAGAAGGCTGCATATGAAACATTTATATTACAGAGCTTGAATTCCATTGAAATCTTGCAAGACAGAATATGAAAACAATTTTTTAAAAGCAGGTTTTTTAGGGGTTAAGAATTATTTTCTGTTCTACCTTTCTGATTCAATCCATGAAAGTCTTCAAATGAAGAGATTTTCCAAAGTCCCTTGTGTGCTCTACTCTTACCACCAGGCAGAGGACGTACTTCTAAAACATTTACCAGGAGCCACCCATGTAACAGCCATTTTCATCAATTGTAGAATGTGTGAATTTTAAAAACACCTATGTTAATAGAAATCATAGAATGGCTTGAGTTGGAAGGGTCCTTGAAGATCATCTAGTTTCAATACCCCTGCCAGGGGCAGGGACACCTTTCAGTAGACCAGATTTCATAGAGACCCATCTAATCTGCCCATGAACACTTCCAGGGATGGAGTATCTACAACTTTTCTGGGCAGCGCCCAGAGCCTCACCAGTTCCAGTGCCCCACAGTAAAGAATATCTGTTTAACTTTACTAAGTGATTTGTTAATTATGAGTCATTCCTTTCACATGCCCTGCATTAAAATATGCACAATTGAATCCTTCTATATATGAAATAAGCCTAAAAGAGTCTGATCTACTTTCACGCTCTTTGTATCACAAGGATATCACAGCTATGTAATCTGTAAGTCACTTGGTTTACTAATGTCATCCAATTTTGGTATAGCTCACATCATTAAAAAAAAAAGAGAGAGCAAAAATATTCTATTTAAATTTGTTATTTAAAACCATTCCATAAGAAGTTCTCTTTCCAAAGGCTGTATTTTAAATGATAAAGTTAGACTTCCTCACAAAACAGAGGTTTTATCTTCTGAGAACCTTCACCAAAGATTCGCTAAAGCCTCATAAGCCCTCCAACCTCAAAAATATAAAATTAACTTAAAATAAACTTGCTTATATGTTCCAATGGATATTCACGGAACTGATTTTGCTGCACCCCAGTAACTTTCATAATTAAAAGGTTTTGCTTATACTTGCAGTGAACCAAAATAGCCCCTCTGTTTTCTCATTAGATGCATGCCATATAACATGGGGTGTTTTACCCAAAAAAAATTACTATTAGCCACAAGAAGAAAAATCAAACAAACAAAAATCACCACAGAGAAAGATGATGCACTCTCAGGTGATGTGCATCTATACAAATCTGTGATTCAGGATTTGAGGTACTAGTGTTTACACTTAGCTGCTTAGACTGCACAGGCAGAAATCACAGAGTTAAAATAAACTGGGCAATTGGAATTATGCAGCCTGGGGAATCTATTGCTTTTCTGACCCAAATTACAGTGTCTGCACTCTGACATTCAGTGTCTAAATCGACTTCATTTTTCTGCTCCTTCTTTACAACCTGGCTAGACCAATGGAACAGATGAAAAATGTCAAGTAATAACAACATAATTAGTAGTTATGTGCTTGCATTATAAAAGAAGAAACTGAGATAAGGGTTACACACTGGAGGGGAGGAATGCCATCCAGGGGGACTTTGAAAGGCTTATGAGGTGGGTCCATGCAAACCTCATCAAGTTCAACAAGATCAAGTGCAAGGTCCCAAACCTTGGTCAGGGCAGTTCCAAACACAAATACAGGCTGGACAGAGAATGGATTGAGAGTAGCCCTGGGGAGAAAGACTTGGGGTTTTCATGGGCAAGAAGCATGACATGACCCAACAGTGTGCACCTGCAGCCCAGAAAACCAACTGTATCCTGGGCTGCATCCAAAGCAGCACGGCCAGCAGGGCAAGGGAGGGGATTCTGCCCCTCTGCTCTGCTCCGGTGAGACCCCACCTGGAGTGCCGCATCCTCTTCTGAAGCCCCAAACATGGACATGGACCTACTGCAGTGAGTCCAGAGAAGGGACACAGGACGATTAGAGGGCTGGAGTCCCTCTCCTATGAAGACAGAGAAAGTTGGGGTTGCTGGTTGGAGAAGATCATGAAGCAGCCTCCCGGTAACCACAGGGATCCTACAAGAAAGACGACTTTTTACAAGCACGGGTAGTGATAGGACAAGGGGAACTTGAAACTGACAGAGGGTGGGTTTAGATGAGATATTAGGAAGAAATTCGTTACAATGTGAGTGGTGAAGCAGTGGAACAGGTCGCCCAGAGGTGATGGATGATTCAGCCCCAGAAATATTCAGGGTCAGGTTGGATGGGGCTTTGAGCAGCTTGGTCTAGTGGAAGGTGTCGTTAACTATGGTCAGGGCTGGGGGTTTGAAACCACATGGCCTATAAGGTTCTTTCCAACCCAAACTGTTCTATGATTCTGTGGCTATATTACAAACAGGACAATGGTACAGACCAGCCTTCTTTTAAGTACAAGGACTAGAAAATAAGAAAAAGAGAAATATCCCAATTTACAGAAGGGAAGTGAAGAATTGAAATTCCTAAAAATTAATATAGACCTACTGGTGAATTTTAACAAAAGACTAGATCTCAGCTGACATTAATTATTACATTTCAAAGTCACTAGACACACTGAAACATTTGTTCTTAAATAATTTGCTCACTATCACACAGGAAGCATGTGTGGAAAAGTCAGGAACTGAGCTGAGATTTGTAACTGAATATATTTAAATGCATAAACAATGCTAATTTATGCAAGTCAACAAAACAGTTGTACTTCCTAACAGCTTTATTTTTGTCTATCCTATCAATTTGGAAGTGGCAAATTTAAGTCTAAATGCCTAAAAAATATACTTAATAACTTAAAATAAAGCTATAGATTATAAAAATTATCACTGATATCTAATTAAGCAAGCCACAGAATTTTAAATAAAATTCCCTGTCTCTCATGTCCAGCTAGCTTTAGTTAATACACCATTAATTAAAACATGATGTAGTTCAAAGGAAGTAGATACTTCTGATGAAACCTTGTCACTTACAGATTTAACTACATATACACAATAATAACACCATTCCAGAAATCTGGGGCTCTTTTTAAATTACTTGAGGTTTATACTGTGGTTTGCTTCAGGGTCCTGGTTTTCCAGTCACCCATGCTGGGAACCTGGTTAGAAAACGTCACGACTCCTATCCAGTTCCAGCAGCACCATTCCTTCTTCTCAGAGCTGGACCAGCACAAGCCAAGCTTTATCCAAAATGGTGCTGGGAGGAGGTGCCCAGGGCTGAGCCTACACCCCAGGGACCAGAAACACACCTAATCTACCCACTTGTTTGTCCCAGTAAAAGCACCCTAAAAAAAAGGAGAATGGGAATTCTGAACAGTGTGCCAAAGCCAAATGCAGGTCACTTGGTCCTGAATCTCAACTACCGTGCTGTCTTTCCCCATGAGGGAAGAAAAGGTATGTACCCGAAGAAGAGTAAAGAGAAATTATGAAAAAGCTGATGCTGCTTGGAATACAGAACTGCAAAATGCCAAATCCTCTGCTTTCAGAAGCAAAGGAGCACTCAGCGCATTTAGCCTTTTTCAGATTATGGCCTTCTCAGATATACAAAACAAAAGATTATTCAAGAGATTATTAGAGATGTCTAATGTTTGCTAGCGGTTTCCAGTCCTCAAGGTTCCCAGGCACAAACTGCATCACTAGATTTAGCATACATTTCTTAACTTGGCACAACTAAAATAAGCAAATTATTTCTTTTGGCATCTTAGAAGAATTAAAAACATAGACTTAGTATACTTAAAAAATTCACTGTAAAATATACTGTCGTAAATATATGTACACCATATGTTTGTGTTTCCTATTTTCATTTTTATTCAAGATAAGTTTACCTAACATAACTGTTATCCTTGTCCTTGTTAGTATTTTAGTAAGCTACCTATGATAGCCGTGAAATTATGAACATACATATTTCTATACAGATACATCAGAATTTTCTGATGAAAATAAGTAACATTTCACGTTCTTTTGCATATTTCATCCCTATTTTAATTATTCACAAAATGTATCTAGTCTTTTTAATAACAAATATCACAAATACCACAAATAAAAGCAGCAGATCTCCTACAATAGTGTTGCATAATTAATTACTAAGTTCAAGTTAGCACAGATAATAAACAAGATAAATACTTCCACTGATTATTTGTGAACCAAAAAGATTACTCTATAGTATTTCTATTTTGATATGTATGCAGTATTCCTTTGCTTTATGGCCTTAAAATCTGTACACATGAAATAAAATGTTCCAGTAAACCGTTATTAATAAAAACTGTATATTCTTTTTCTGCCAAAAATTCAAGGGGAGAAAGATCTAACATGTTTTCTTCATAGTCATAATTTCAGATAATACTGTATTTATTAATGTTAAAAATTTTTGTTGTACTAAGTATTCCTGAATAGTCAGAGCAGTTACTGTACTAGCATTTTCAAAATACTCAAAAAGCCCCAAAATACTTTACTGAAAATAGCAGACTTGCTTGCTTTGCAGAGTTGGCAGGGTTATGCATACTTTTCCAATCTATCAAATGTTGCAAAAACACATGTCTTCTCTTTTATGGGACAGCACGATTGCTCCATTTGTGGTAAATTTGTCCTGAGACACAGAATTTTCCAAAGAACATTGCATTACAATGGCCCACATCAAGACATCTGCTTTAAAAACTCTCCAGTGATTTCTATGGAGAATAGGCTTAAAAAATAAATGGAACAACATGTCCCAAAGTACTTTTTTTACCTAGCTTAAATACTTTTCATGAAAAAATGTTCTGAAAAATTTAGAAAGCTGTAGCATTACCACTAAGTTATGCCTTTAATATTCATCTATTCCCAAATGAGTGAGAAGGGTTCTGACAGTAAGGACTGACAGTAACACGTGGGAAAGAGCTCCACAGCTGCAGAGCAGGTAATGATCCCCACGATGCAGGGGTTGCATGGGGAGTCAGCTTTCCCAGGAGACAAGTCCTGCTGGCTCCCTTCCCCTCCACTCACTACCCCACCAGCAACACCCTGTGCTGCCGTGGCAGCAGCAGAACAGCCAACAGCATCATCCACGTCAGAAAAAGTAAGGAGGCATGGAGCCACAGTCCTAGAGAAGCCAGAAGGCCATGAGCAAAAAGTTTGGGATCTGACAGTCTAATATTACCCTCACATTTGACCAGTGCCATCATAGCCCTTACAGAAGATACACTGCAAACAGTACAGATGGCACAGCCACACAAAGGCCCATGGACTGGGGGAGGGAGCGGACCTTTCTTTTAGTCTGTGTCAACACCGTGAACAAATTTTATCACACCAAATACCTTCGATGCGCTTCACCAGCTCTACAGAACATCGAGAAAGGAAAAAATACTGTCATGTCTTGTTATTGTCTACTCTCTTTTAAGACTAGTTCTCTGACACAAAGTGCAACTATAAATTTTAATGCTGCAAAAACACCAAGACCTTCCTTCTTTAGTTACTTTTGAAATTGAGATCTCTGTAAAACACCGAAGTATGCATAAAGTTCAGATTTCTGATTATATAAAAATTACTTTATATAAAGAAGCATACTATCCTTGTTTACACTGCACAAGAGCTGTTACTTTAGAACAGATATACAGAGGAACATGCCCAGAAATTTCCTGGTGAAGTCATCTGAAACCCCTTTCCAAAGAACAATAACTTTCTGCATCAGTAGAGCTCCATATTATCTCATGTCTGACTTACAAATAGAACAAAAGTTCCTATGAACTTCATTAAACAGCTGTTATCTAATAATTCCAATCTTTTCATAGCACAACCAATGCTCTTAGATTATTAGTATTTGTTAGTCAAGTTTTATAGATATAAATATGTATTCTAAAATACCCAAGATGTATATTGAATCTAACTCCCACCCTCCACACAGCACAATTAGGATGTCACTGGCTTTTGCAATACCACTTCACATGGGCGATCTGGGTTTGAGACTGGTCTGGTTTGGGTTTGTTTGAATATGAATGATGTAAGGCAGAATTTCTTTTTCATATTTAGAATGGCTTTAGTCATGCAGATGATATGCCTGTCAAAATAGGTCCAAACTGGAATACTAGCAATAAAAAAAAGACATGCAACACATCACTAAAAATTTCTAACTTGATATGGAATCACAGTAATTGCCACATCAACATCAAGACACATCTTTCTTTCCCTTGCCAAAGAACCTTTTATGCCCTTGACACCTTCCAGACATGAAGGCCTCCAATTTATCCTTGATCCCAGTGTGCTTCCTTCTTCTGAGCACCACTTCACATCTCTCTGACTGGATGTTACTCACTAACTACAAGAGTTTGTTTGTTCCTCTTGGGCTCTGAGATTCACTAGGGGCTTAGTTCATGCCCTCAAACATTCCTTGCTTTACCCATTCCAAAGCCACAGCACATTGCCTCGTGCACAGACTGTGAGCTGCCCTGGCTCCTCTCACCCTTCGGGAGGAATGTGACCTTCTTGAATCTTCCACCTCCCATTCTCACATTCTTGTGATTCAAGAGGACCCATCAAGCACAAGAGGACCCATCAGCAGACGTAGTTTTCCTTTTCTGCCTGAGCAAGACGTGATCACTAGGTTTCCACTCAGGTCAACAGGTTTTTAAAAAACCCAATGGCACTTCCAGAATACCTCTCAAACACACAACCATTTACCACTGTGTTTTAACCTATCAAGAAGCTGGTTCTAAACATCTCTCTTACACATACATACACAAAAAGGGGAAAAAATATGACAGATTTTATTTGCTTGTGTCTGGTTATTCCTACCAACTTTTCCTTCTGCTTTGCTCTGGCAATCAACCTGTTATCTTCACTTACAACCATCCTTAGCAGTAGCACTTTGGGTGTCTAAAGAAGCAATTCTCAGAGAGTAATTTATACAAATACTACAGTCCATTCCTTCATTTGAAAAGCAACGACTTAATCAACTCTAAGCAACTTTGCCTAGGAGCTTCTCACTTTTACACACTGCTAATTTCTAGCCACAGCACTTAGTAAGTAGGAAAGAAGAATGACTCTTCACATATCACTAACCGCTGTAATCACCCAAAGTAGAAAAGTAAATATTTTTATATGGAAATACAGCCAATCCACACTGAAAGAAAATGCAAATCAAGTGTGACTGTGCATAAGACAATCCGGGCAGTGTAAAAGGATACCAGCAAACTCACTATCCCCTTGTATCAGGTCTGTACTAACCAAAACAGATGTCTGCAGAAATTGAAAAAAAAAAAAAAAAAAAGACACAATTAAGTCAAACACATAAAACCATCCTCAAGTTTTACTGGAATTCCATTTCAGAAGAGTGGGAGGGGAAAAAGCTCTCACTGACTCTGCAAGGCAATAATTATTTAGGGGAAAAAAATATTGCAATGCTTTCTCTTTTTCCCCCTTCATTTCCTAGACATGCCAATTTCCCCCAATCTTGGGACACACACACTCACACCCCAAAAGCCAAACAAACCAACCCCATCAAAACTAAACAACAATGACAACAACAAAACAAACCAACCAAACAAAAAACAAAACAAAACCAACAAACAAAAAAACACCACAAAATAGCTGACTTGTGGAGTAGAAATTCAGTTTCTCTCTGCTGTAGTTGCCTCCACCGTAGTCACGACGAGCAGTGCCTTATCACCATTTGATGTGAGCCCAAGCAGGTCCCACCTTCACAGTTCCTAATCTCTGGAGTGGATTGTCAACATCCAGTGGAAAAGAAAAGCAGGAACAGCTCAAGGACATGGAAATAGGAGGAAGCAGCAGCAGAGATGTAAAAAACCAGGGCTGCAGAGGCAGTCAGAGGATGTAAGATGAAGTACAAGGCAGACATAGTTACAATAGTTACATAGTTTCCTCAGCTGCTCTTTTGGTGGTCTGTTTGAGGAAATGTAACAGGTGCTTCTTAAAAAATATAAAACAGAGTGGACAATAAGGGAAATAACTCTGAGCTGAGCTCACCTGATGCACATTTTACTGACTCTTACAATTTTATGGTGTAGGAAAAAGCTTACTCATAGAGATTAACATTCTTATTTTACAGCCCTACTTCTATGTATGACTGAACATGTATTTTCATGTAGTATGAGAAATATATAACTGCTACTAAAGAATTCTCTTGATTATATTGGTATGCTTTCATATTTCTAAGACTCTTACCACCACAGCATCCATACAACAGAAAAAAACCTATCATGTAATGCACAGTTAATCACAATGTAGAGCAATGTACAGAAACAACAGTGATCAAGAACAGAGGGCTGTACCTGCAGACTGATGACTGAAAGTTTAATTCTCCAAGAATTAATGTATGTGTTCTACATATTTCTAGAAAACAGAATTGTAAACAGTTTCAATATAGTAGGTCAAGACAAATAGAAAAATAATAAAAAAGTTCAAGCTCCAGAGGCAGGAATTCGTCATGATTTAATCTAACTCCCTCAAAGTATGAGCGGGTTAAAAGCTATCTGCATTTGCTTTCCATGCATCTGCTATGAGGGTAATTACACAAATACAGCTCGGAGAAAATATACAGAAAATAAACTCACAACACCAGAGGCCACACCTCAATAGTAAGAATTATGATGCATTGATTTTAAACTATACATCACTTTTTCATCAAAACTTCACCTCAAAAAGCATTGCTCATATCTCAATATATTTAGAATAAGTAACTTTAAAAGGAGTAGTAACAGGAATCTGACAGCATCGGCCTTCCTCATTTACCATTGCCTTGCTTTATCATATTCACCTTCTTAATCCACGGACTAACACAGTCATTTGATAGCATTCAGTATTCATTAATTTTACTAGCCCAGAACATTTCAATAGCTTTTACTAAAGACATACCTTTCTGTAAAATTGCTTGGATTTCTTTGTAATGTAAATTCTCTTACTGTACACCTAACAGGGGGCACTAGTCTATCTCATTAGTTCAGACTATGAAATACCAGACAATATTTCTCTTAGATTCATATAACACGTCACAGAACTGTAACTTCTACTAAAAGGATTAAAAAAAGATGCAATTCCAAGCTACATAGTTTATTATTTATAAGCATTATTATTTACAAGCATTATAAATAACGATGAGCAGTTCATACAGAAGAATTTATGGGAAATATATTGTTTTCAGTTAAATGTGATCCCCAAATTCACAGAAGTACAATCCTTGGAAACAGCCTCCCAGTGTGAATAGTCACATTTACAAAGTAAGATGTAATATTGTTTACACCTTTTTCAATATTTAAACTTAAAATATGAGACCTAAAAAAATATGACAGTAACTGCTTTGCTTAAATATCTTCACAGATGAGCACAGAAGACAGACAGACATAGTATCAGATTTTATTCTAAAATTATCTGAGTATTTAGTCCTCTCTTCTTGTAACATTATTGTTTTAATGACTTAGTCTTGTATTATAAGTCTTAAGTTGTGTTCTAGACTGCATAGAGACATTCTGTGGCTTTTGGTAACGGTGTGCAAAATTGAGGCTCAATGAACCCCAGTCTGCATGAGGCATCTAATGACATGTTCCCTGAGGCTGTAAATGACTAGGCACAATGGTCCGTGTGATCAACTCCAGCTCCATGTTCCCATTGCTATATGAAAAGAGGATGACCATGGTGATGTTGATTTAAAAAAAATAATGATAATAGAAATATTGCAATATAATGCCAAATATTTAGTAGTAATGTATACACACACAGCACACCCATTACAGAGTTTGCTTCTGTTGGACATATGATCTAAATAAAAACATTTGTCGTGTGCTGGAGTTCATTACAATCTAATGTGACCCCAGCTAGGGCTAGTCACTTGGTTAGGAACTGTTTCTCTAACTACCACTTTGAAAGTGCAATTCCTGTAAGTAACTAAACTGTTAGATGGATTCTGACAGCTATAAATTTAATCATGTTCATAACTGCAATGAATATTTGCTGGCATATTCAACATGTAGTCAATAGAAATTTATATAATAGGTATGTATACTTACATATATACACCCCTATTCTAAATTAACAAAGTCCAAGTATCTGTGGACTATGCAGCAGAGTATTTTGCATTAGATTAAGATTAGAAGACTGGCAAACACAGAAAAACAAAAAAAGGTAAACATTTCAAAAATATTTTTAAAAATTTTTGGGTTTAATAACTCTTTAAATGAGTAAATTTATGCAGGAGGCGTGACACGTTAGATTGTTGCATAGGGTAACTTTTAAATAATTTAAAGTTCGCTATGTATTATTCACAAAGAAAAACAAAACAAAACCTTTTCCAATGGATTAACAAGTCATTGTTCTAGTTGTTATTATATCCATACCAGTGAAATACTTAATACAGACTCCATAATGTTTTTATGGATGGGTACAGGAAAAGATTTAGAGAGTTCAAACAGAATTTAGGTATGATATAGGTACTAAATCCTAAGTCCGACTGTCCCTTCTCTTGCTTGCTAATGCTATCCTCCAATTCCCACTGGAATAGATACATATACCTTAGCATTGATAAATCTAAAGTAATGCACATAAAAAAAATCCTAGCAATACACTTACAGTGATGACCAGTGAGCTCATCACTGATGAGCTACCACTCAGAAATAAAATAAAAATTTGTAATTATAATCAGTAAAGATCAGATCAGTGCTCAACAGCATTCAAAAAGAGTATTCAGAAGAAAATTTAAAATAAAAAAAATTATTTCATTGTATAGATCCCTGGTATACTTGCATTCTGAATACATGCAGAGCTTTTTTGGATTTGCAAATTGATTACAGTAGAAATGGAAAAAGAGGACAAAAGAGAACATAAAGAATATGAGTACACTAGAATTCTTCCAGTTTTAAAATTATACAGGCCTATCTCTGATATCAGTAAAATAATAAATGTGTAGAGAGCGTTGGAACCTGAAGGAACACTCCGGAAATGCTCAGCCTATTCTTATATTCTTTCCTTAGTAATCACTGTAAGGAGACATCATACTAGTCCAGACAGTAAAGCTATCCTTATGCTTTTAAGAAGGCTGAAGAATGATCCCATTCACCTGCCCCTCTAATAGTGCCTTGATAAGGATATAAATAAGCCACAGTGAACTTTCAGGACAATGTGCAGAGAATGACTCCCCCAGAAAAAAAAACAAAAACAAAACAAAACAAACAAAAAATCCAGACAAACTGATTTTTAGTAATTATTTTTTCTCTGGGAAAAAAAAGAAGTAAATGCCACAATGTTTACCACTATGTACTGTGGGTGTTCACTTGCCACATATCCAACACATACTTCCCATAAAAACAGAGAAGGGGCATACAAACAAATTATTTTACTGGCAATATACAGTTTTCAAAAATATCTAGATAATAACCAATGGAAACATCCCCTTTAGTTGTAACTGTGCTTGGTGTCATTTACAGAATCCAGCTCCAACTATACTGAGGAATGTAATCTGCATTATTAACTCTTTCAAAAGAATCCATCTACAATACACAAGATTCTTCTCCATGGTAAATTTAATAACAATATGTAAAGTCTTCATCATGCTGTTTACAACCATTTTAAAGTATTTCATAGTATTATGAGGCTTTTAAAGTACTAAGTCAGAAAGGTTATGCTGTCATGAACTTCCTTTCCTTCCCTCCCCTTCTTCAGTTCTATTAGGATATCTTTAAAAAGAAATATTCAGTGGAGTATGTGTTAAATCTGAAGAATCAATGACAACATTGTTAAAGACAAGGTAATACTATGTATTATCTTCTCCTCTTCAACACCCACAGTTTGAAAATCATTTCCAAAGCTGTTCTTACTTCAGGTGCTTGATTTTTTAACAGTTTAAAATCTCTCCAAACTTTGAGCTTTGCACAAGGAACTTTCTTTTAAACAGCTACACCATTTCTTGCATATCCCTAAAAGATTTAAATGGCTGTAGAAGACACTGCTTTAAAGTGTTTGAGACATTTAGGTTACATAAAGAAAGTACACATACAGGTTCAATGCATCTCTGTACAGTGTCTACATGTCCCTCAAACATAGAATTGAATGAAAACCAATCTTGATATTAACATGCAATAATGATCTACACATGTGATTCATATTGATTTGTTATTATGAAGCATAGCTATCAACATACATGTTGATATGAAAACACAAGGCTCAGCAACAAGATCTCATATTGGGATATGTGCATCAAGTTCCCTGGAGAGAAACAGCATTTTATTCCTTCATGAGTTAATAATTTGCTCTCAGTTTAAAAGAGATGGCACCTGCTCTGCCAAATACATATTTGCATTTCCAAAGAATGAGAGCAGTAAACAAGACAAGGGGAGGAGTAATGAAACTTTTCCAGAATAAATTAAAGAACTCTACATGGGGAAGGGATGAAGCATTTGAATCTGAATGAAAACTGCAGAACATGACAAGAAATATGTATAAGAATTGGAAAACCTTTCCTGCTTGTGATGCTCTCCAGTGAAAACCAGCCAAGAATGTAAATAATGCAAGACAAATGAGCTTGACCGAACAGCAAATCCAAGGAGTTGTAACTTGTCAGGATACATAGATTTTGATCTGATTTTAGTACAAATAAACAAAACAAGAATGTCTCAGTTCTACAATTGCTATCATTAAAAGTCCATGTTCCACAGAAGTTTATTTTGGATTTTGAAAATAAAGCTTTTATTTCATTTTACTTTAAGATGGTAGATGAATTATGGATGAATTACAGAAGCTTTCAAGGTTTCTAGATGATGAAAGCATTACTCCACCCCCACAGGAGTTGTTATCCTTTTAGTTAGGGTCCTGGACTAATCATGCAGAACTCACTGTCTCAATACATCATCATACTAGGATACTAGGGTCATCTCTTCCTTTAGCTGGACAGCATTTTGAGTCACTAACCTAAGATCCAAAATGAAAAAGCTTCATGGAGTGACCAGAGTTATCAGGCATATGCCCTGAACTTAGATAAGGTCAGAGGGAGTATCGCCTAAACCCTGAAGGAGCACTCTCAGAAGTATAAGATCTTTTATATAGCCCATATATCCTTGTTAGTTTCCTTTACAGCTACCTGCTTGTTAAACCACACTCAAATATGACTGAATATGTTCTTTTAGCTGGAAAAGTGTATTTGTAAGATTCTACAATTTCTTCTGTCACTGACAGATGACCTACCCTGACCTCATCACCTCATCAGAACTAAATAAGAACACACAAAATTCTTAAAAGAGACTTGAACAACTTCTTGTTCACTGAATAGGCAACTAGATATAAGTACTGGATCTTTATTGAGACTCTTTTTCTCAACACCAACAGAGATATATAAAAATTACCACCCTGGTGTACTGTGCAATACAGGGTAGAAAATTATATTGAACCCTCATATAAGCCAGTTTTGTAATTTCTGGGTGAATATTTATAGGAAACAGTCTGTGACAGAACATAAAGCTTTTCTATGAGTAACTGTTTTGAATTTACAAAACCAAAACATTTCATAACAGAACATGATATTTTCCAATGTGCGGAAAACAAAATAACCACTGGGAATTTTAAATTTAAAGAGGAAGTAAAAGAATATTCTTATCAGAGTACTATACTACTTTTAACATCATCTCATATTCAAATCTGGGAGTTTCCCCAGGATTACCCCAGTCATTCTACTTTTATGAAATAAGTTGTGTCAACAGCACTAAGCCTAACAAAGAGCAATGCAAATTTTTATACCTCTGTTATATAAGACATCATATTGTTTAGAAGGTTTGAATTCTTTGACATAGAAGTTGTCGGGCTGTTTAAACACAAAATCTTCATTGGTGCTTTTAAAGTAAAAACAGGCAAAATGACCCACTGTACTTCCTGAGCAGAAGTAGCTGCAGTACTACACAACTCTAATTTACAACAGCTTATGAAGATAAACCTTATCAGAGATGTAGTAGTTTTTCAATGCGTATGACATGTAGAACAAAGTAAACCTAAATGCCTAAGTTATGCTTCCTAGTTTCAAAGTAAATCCAGAATTTTTAGAAAAGCCTGTAATTTTATTTTTCATTAAAAAGCACTGCTAGGATATTTTATATCAATAACGAATTAAGACAGACTTTTTGATAAAAACATACCATAGTCATGTTTTTGGGACATGAAGAAAAACAGAAATGCTCCAGACTACTTGTTTATTTAGAGACGTTTAAAAATAGGTCCTTTGATATTTAACTTCTGGTACGTGGCCCATTCTAATGAACCACTGGTTTAAGGCTATTTTACTTTGCGTTTATAATCAGTAATGCATGGAGAAGATTTGATACATTCTTAGGAGTTCAGTTGTTCCTTACCTTCCTAGCTGAGGAAATATCCAAGGGTATAATTTATCTCATGCAAAGATGGATGCCTTAAAATTAGATTTTAAAATGTGAACGACTCACACCAGCCAGGCACCCTTTATAATGAATTGAGAGACCTGGAAACATCCAGAATGTGCTTCAACTGACCTATAAAGGATGCTCATCTTAAAATTAAAATTTCCCCCAGCAGGTGCTTTTGACTTTCCATTAGTAATAGTAGGAGAGACAGAAGGTTACCAGATGGTATTTAGATATTGAATAAAAGACAGAATAGACCCATTAATGTATATTTTTAACATTTTTAAAACTTTATTTCTAAATGACGACCAAATTATCAAAATTGAAAGAAATAGACAAAGTAAAGATATTGAGGAAAATATTCTAGGGGTGTACGAAAGCAGCATTCTGGTTACAGAAGGGAGATTAATTGAAGTTTTACATTTCTAAACCTAAAACCTTTTAACAGAATTCACTACCTCGGTTTCTTTTAAATTTTGAATTTTAGAAAAAATTTTCATTGAAGACTAATCTTGAAAACGAAAAAAAAAGGTAAGCATTACATTTCCTTTTGCATGCTTAATTCATTCCTGCCTCTAGTCACATATTTTCAGTTTTCATCTACTCCAGTAACATTTATAGCCAAAAAATTGATATCTCTTTTTTTTGTTTATTCTCTTTTTTCCTTCTTCCTTTCTTAAAACCAATTTCTGGCATAATATTGCTTCCCATTCACTTGATTAATTCATAAATTCATGCAGGAAACAGGAGAAAATACCCAATTAAAGAGGCAAAAACAGCAGCAGACCCTTGAGTCTCAGGACACAGGGGTTCATATTCTTATGTCTAGTAATCTCTGTAGTCTAGATTTACAAGAAAACACTACTTTTCCTTTCAGAAGAGAAGACAGGAAAACTTGCTGATTTCACACCATCTGGGATTCTCTCCTAGGCTGATACGGCTGCCTTACTATTTGCCATTCCTCTATTTCACTTAAATTTAGCTTAACAGTTCTCTAAGACCACAAACATACAAATATGTGACTGCACAGAAAAGCCATGTATACTTCAAGAGCATTCAGGATTGATTTCAGGTAATTTCCAAACTCGAACCAGTGTATAAATCAGAAGCATCCACCTGGGGACAAATTTAGATCAAAGAAAATAAATTTGACTCGTTGCTTTTACTTTACACAATATGCTTTAAAAGGCAAAGGAGAAAACAATGACATTTCCATTAACTGAGTTTTCCCTATTCCCTGACTAAACCACCAACACATTGGAATGCTTCATAATATCCACAAGGCAACCCAAAAGGCAAGCGAAGCACCATGTCACGCAGAAGGCTCACAGATTTGGATGCACCAACATAAACTTTAGTGAAAATTTTCATCACATCTCTATTGAGATTGGTACTACTGCAAGGACTAGAGACTGAGCTTATTACAACTACTGAGCACTAGACATCTCATTGAATGTCTAATGAAAAAAAGTAACAATTCCAAACCAAGTAATCAAAATGTGGCTGAAAAATCAAACTAACAAGGATTAAATAATTCATGGCATTTGTATTAACTAAATATTTCTCCCAGCATAAAAAAAGTCATTCCTAAAATCCTTAACAGAGAACCAGGAAGTATCTAGAGGTCGTTTTAGTCATGATTTACTATGGTAAACAACAAACATCTAAAAATATAAAGCTAAAGTCTAATTAGTAACACTGAACTGACAAACATGTCTACAGCTTTGCTTGTCTTTGTTTTATTTACTTTTTAAAAAATCATTTAGGGCAAAACAATAGTGTCAGAGTTGTATACTTACATTCCAAACTTGTATTGAGGGGCAGGACAAGAAATAATTAAACAGCCTCCAAATACTTACATTTGTTAAGCTTTTAAACTTGTGGCAAACTAACTATATCCCTTCAGGGCTAAACTGCTGCAAACATTATTCAGAGAAGCCTTTTATTTTCTTCAGAAACAATTTAAAAAAAAAAGTGTTCTACGTTGCATAAAGCTGTTTTACAGGGTGTTTGGGGACAGTTACTCATCTCAATTCCAACTAAATAAATAAATATTTACTTCTCAACTTCCGAAATTAGCCTAAATACTTTACCTGCATCTGATCATTTCCATCCAAGTAAGAGCATTATTGGTGTACTGAAAACTAGGTCAGGTTGACAAAATCAAGATACTAGTTTCAAAGCCCAAATTTTTAATTTTTTTCCCTCTTTTAGGCAAGTCATTAAAAATAACTACAAACATCAAACTCTTCTCGGTGAGACCCAGCATGTCTCTTCTTCAGCTTTCCAGTACTGTCAATTTGCTAGTTTAGCTATAAAAGTAGTCCCCAAAGAGAAAATTATTAATAAAGTACTGTTATGAAAAACTAAAATTACGGACAAGCCTTAAACCTTCTATTACTGTTACTAATTATTTCATAAGTGCCACAGTAAACAATAAACTGACTGAAGAAACTCACAACTGAAGGTCAAGAGATCCTTTACATGGAATTCTTGTCACAAAAAAGATTGATTTTAACCTTTTATACCAGCTTCTATTGATTAAACTGTTTGTGAAATGCTGTAATTCCTTCAGAATAACACTTGGAACCTATTCTGCACGAGTGTAAAAAAAGTTGGGAATTACATCCAGAGCAAGCAAGGTGTAGTCCATATTCTTGATATCTTTTTCACTTTAGACAGTAATGCAAAGCTCAGTTGGGAATTGCTGAAGCAGGCTGCAAACCTTACTGGATAGCAACAAGCTGTAGGGAGCTTTCAGGAGGCCAGCATCCTTTTCTTGCACAGCACTGTACTCTATTGATGTCTCCCAGGTTTGACTGGGAGAACTTTATCATAATTTCAAAATAAATGAGTGCCTTCTCCTTTCCACAGGTAAAAAGTCTGGCTGAAATTCTCTTGATTTTCACACCAAACCACAAAAGAAGACCAATTGTTTCTGTAACCCACTCCCTTCTAATCGTCACCACTCTTCCATAATTCCAGATACGGGTGGAAATGTTTCATCATCTACTTTTCACAAGGATCCACAACTCTCATCAGGACACAGGATGAGAAGTTACTCTGTGAATATAGATATCATGTAAAGTGCTCTTTGCAACGAAGTTAACTTTAACCAAGGAAACATCAGAAATAATCAAAGCCTTAAAAAGACTTGTTAAAATTGTATGCAGAAGGCTTACCTTATCAATGATGTAATAAAGGTCATAACAATTCAAAAAGAATGATACATCATATATTATCTATACTCAAGGAGCATCTGTATGATGCTCTTAGTCACACAGTTTAGATTTAGGTAGTCCTGTGAGGAGCAGGGAGTTGGACTCAATGATCTTTATGGGTCACTTAAAACTCGATATATTCCATGATTCTATTCTATATACTGTTAGTTTTTATTACACTAAATATAAAGCATGACTTCAAGCTATTATCTTTCATTCTGTATGTGCCATTCACAAGAACTCAGTGCTGCTGACATGCACACACAAAACAAAAGAAGCCCAGTCCAGCTCTCCAGCCAGCTGACTGAAGGTTTCCAGCATTAACCTATTACTACCTTTACTCCCAAACGTACTATTTACACTCTGCTTTAACAAAATGCTGCTCTAACAGGTTTCCTACAACTCTCTCATCATTCTCTTCATTCCTGTTCCACTGATCTCATTCCAAAGGCAAGAGGTACCCAGACCCATCCTATAGTGACAGCTGAATGACAGTTCCAGAGCAGTAACAGTGCAGAACCTCCTTGTAAGCAAAAGGCTGATATCTAGTGCTCTTCAAAACAATTAACTTTATTATTTTCATACTGTATGAACTCTTAAAAAATATCTGTTTATTCACGCATTGCTACCAAATACTGTTCAAGACACCTATAGGTGTTTAGGAAAGATTATTTCACCTGGTATGTAACAATTCATATATACTTCTTCCTAAAAAATACATAAGAAAGGGGGTTTTTTCCTAAACCTGCCTAAGAACAGCAAGTTCTGATGTTTGCAGGCCCCAAAATTAAATTAACACAACTGGACCCAAATATTTCAAATCCACAGAGTAAAACACATCACTCCACCAACATTTCACACTGTTGAATAATTGTTCCAGGCCTTCCCTGCCATGATAAACAACAAAGTCCTTCTACCTCGATAAATGAACAAGAGACAGGAGAAGCCCCTGGAGGAAGGTGCTGCTTTGTGATGTCCCATGTTTCTTGATGCTTCTATACCAGATAGACATTTCAGGCTCTGAGCAATACTGAATTACCACTTTGGGGAGAAACAAGGGACTTATTTCCTGTCATTTTATCCATAAAGCATAGCACAAATCCAGTCATTTGGGAATGCGCATTAGGTTCTTGGTATGGATTTTCTTCCAGATGCATAATGACTTTCTAAATATGTGCATCATACCATTCAAGTGCAAAGAAGAACTATTACCTTGCTACATTAGGTCATTTAACCTAAATGGGAGTATGAACTGTCGAGTAGTTTTTATAAAAACTTAAAAAGACTACTTCTCCTGCTACAATTATTGGTTTTCCCCATCCTGTTGCATTGCCTTTTTTATTTTATGATAGGACTTTATAAGTTTTCCATTTTTTTCTAAGCTTACATCAACCAGATAAAACTGCTTTTGAAAATTAACAAAGTTCTACCTAAATTTCTAGAAAAAGTCAAACATTGAAGAACTGAAGACCCTACAATCTTTTTTAGATTGTTTATCTATAGAAAAATAATACTTATGATATAATAATCTGATGAGAGAGAAAACCTTTAATCCACCTCCAAAACAGGACACTCAAAATGAAAAATGTAATTACATTCACTTTTGACAAATAGAACTGTTCTTAAAAAAGAATCAGAACAACACTGGGCCACAAAACAAACAAAAACAAAAGAAACCCAAAACACAAGAATGAGCTTGTAACATCAACACGTAAAGTTTAAGAAGACCAGCCTTTAAAGCCTAAGTTTGCAGCTGCATATTTTGTTTCCTGCCCTGGACGTGTTCGCATCTACACTGGATGTCTCAGCACTTCACCGTTTTAAACCCGGCTATCAGGGGCAGCATCAGGACATTGACTGGGGTTGAGCAAAGTGACATAGGTCGAAGAGGCAAATTGGCAGTAACTGGAAATCAAAGCGACGCATCGTGCCAAATTCAACACAGCACGGCTAGCTACAACTTTCAGCTTAGCCCCTCCACTACGCCCAGACACACAGCCGTGCATCACACACCCCCCCCCCTCCAGTTCCGCGGCTCCCACCACTTCGGCCGCCCAGCGACTCGGGAACTTACTGCAGTGCGATGCGGGCGGAGGGAACGCTCGGCCCTGGGATGCGAGAGAGCCCGACGCCCTGGGCAGCCACGGGACCGGCCATCCAGCCGGGCCGCCGCCAGCGACGGCGGCGACACCGCCGCCAGCCCCCCCCGCTCCGCCCCGCCGCCGGCTGCCGCAGCCCAGCGCGCCCGGCCCGGCCCCGCGGGGTCACCGCCGCCCTCCGCCCCGCTTCTCGCCGCCCTCCGCGGCACAGCGCGGATCCGGCAGCCGCCCTCCTCTCGGGAACGGGCAGGCGCCTCCGGGCGGCGCGGCTTTAAGCGGCGGTGCGCCAGCACATCTCCCACCCCCTTCCCGGCCGGGCGGCAGGGGGGAGGGGAGAAGCCACACACACGCACACACACACACTCTCACTCACACACACAGAGACACCCCCTCCGCAGCCCCTCCCGCCCCCCGCGCAGCTGCGGTACCTGTTGTCCAGAGCCCGCATCCCCCGGGCGCCGCCCGCCGACTCCGCGCCCGCTCCGCGCTGGGGCGGCGGTGCGGCAAGACCCGCTCACCGCTCCGCAAAGCTCCGCTAGCCCTCCTCTATCTGCTCCCCGGCGCCGAGAGGCGCTAAGCCCGCGCAACACTTACCCAAAGTTTACAGGGTCTCCCCACCGGTGGCGACCGCCCAGGACTGCCTGTCGCTCTCCCTCCCGCCCGCCGCGAGGTAGCGGGGCTGTGGCAGCGGGCGCACCCGCGCAGCCGCGGGGGCACGGAGGGGCCGAGCGCGGCCCGCCCCGCGCACCTGCACGGCGGCCCCGCGCGTACCTGCCCGGCCGAGCGCTGCTGCGGGGCCGCGGGGAGGAGGCGGCGGCTGCGGAGCGGCTCCCACGCAGGTGCGCGGGCACTGCGCCGCTGGAGTCCGCGGCTCGAGGAGCCGGGAGAGGCTGCGCCCTCCCTTCCACGGCACCGTCCGGTCCTCGGCAGCCGCTGTGCCCCGGCAAGGCCGGCCCAGTGCCCGGCTCGGCGCCCAGGAGCCGCTTCAGCAGCTGCCCGCCGTGCCCGGCTCGCCAGCCTCCATCCGGCCGAGGGACCTTCGCGAACGTCGCTCCGCGGAATGCTGCCCTGGGCTCCCGCTTTCCTTCAGCACCTGTTTTGGAACCTCTCTGAGGATAGCAACAACCCAGCCAGGCCCTGTAAGAATTTGCAGATTTACTCGGAAAAGAAAAAATGAGGGACCAGAGTAGCAGTGGCATGGAAATTAATGTCATTGTGCCAGTGCCTAACATTTAGCAAGACACAGAACTAGGGAGCTGATCAAACTTTCACTGACAGGTTCCCAGTGTGTGTAATTAGAGATTTCTATGCACTACCAACTTCCATCTTCACCAACTCTTGAGTGGTCAGATAAGCCTCAGAACTTCAGCTGGGAACATGATTTTTTGTTTAATTATAATGGTACTAATTTCTATTTATATTCACTTTATTAATTGTATGGCACTAAATGGCTTTAGCTTTGAAAGGTGTTTTAGGCAATGTAGATGAGATTTAGCATACTGCTAATAATTTTATATAATAAATCTGTAGAACTTTGAAAATAAAAAAAACATTTACCATTTTTTGTTTCTTTTGTACTTGTATCCATTCTTCTTTTCTAAAATGTGCATTTAAAGGGTTTCATTTTCATAAGATACAAGTGCTAGAAATTCTTGGAATCCTCTTTATTTTAGGAACCATGCAAAACTGTGCCAGCCTGATTTTGTTTATAAAGAGGTTTCTTAAAGGAGCATTCCTTAATTCACCTAGTGCACTGAACATGGTTTCCTCAGCGTAAGTGGTACCTCTCTATAAATTAGAGATAAGCTTATATCTTATTAATATAAATTCTCTGCAACACCATAAAAAACATTTAAGTGTTTTTGAATTAGCACATTTCCAAAACTGACACTCCAAGTTTTTGTTTAACAAGAGTTTGAAAATTTGGATGAGCTTCCAGTATACGAGTAAAATGCAATTTTATGTTATATAATGCAATAAATACATATTTATACCATATCCTCAGTGATTCAGAGGCATTCATAACTAAAATTTCATTTTGATACAGTTTTGATTGTCTTTAATAAACTCACACTGTTTTTTAAAAAATCCATTCTATTCTCTTCATATTCACACAAAACCAAAAGAAACAACAACTTTTCTGTAACTTTGGAAAAATATGTTCTCAGAGGTGTAGCATCATACACCATAGCCTTTAAATTCACATCCAGCAGTCAACTTTATGAATATCTTTCCAAATGCCAGCTTCACAGTTGCACAGGCCAAGTACTTGTCTTTAGTTCCCTGTGTCCAATGTATTGCTTTCCCTTTAAAACACTGATTTCAAGAGATTCTTTTCTCCCAGGGAAAGAATTCAGTCCCAGTATATTTGAGCCTCAAGTTACTAAATATGGATCAAAGCACTGAAATACAGTGAGTAGTTACTTAATTGTGATAAATCATTTCAGTACGACGCAAAATTTTTATAGGCTTTGCAATAAAATGTTTGATCTCGTGGTATGGGGGAGAGGGCTGGTTTTGAATCACCATATTGCCTTAAAAATTGCTTTGAAGCACTCTCAGTTACACAAGGTCATATAAAAAATGAAAATTGCTGCAAAAAAAAAAGTTCATAATTAAAAATACATTTTTTAATGTTGTGAATAACTTCCATATATTCACTTAACTTAGGCCTTTACTGTTCTCTTCTGCTGTGTATTAGAACAGGGTCCAACTTCAGTTCCTATTGAAAGGGAAAAGGTCCCACAAGTTCATTTACAGTTTGGAACGACAACTCCATTGTCATTTGTAGCTTTAAAAGTCCAGAGATAAATGTGGAGGTCTTGCAATACAGAAGGAAAAATTAACCCATTTATTAAACATTTCCATTTGCCTTAGGAAAGCAGCAACCCTCACACAGGTGAACGCTAACTCAGTACAGCTGAGCTGTGAAAGATTAATGTAAAAGATGTCAAACTGAAGGACTCCAACATTAAGGTTCTTTTTTCCACTGGAAAATACTTAGGACATTGCTATCCACATGCCTGGTTTTAGAAACATTGCTGTATTATGTGCTGTTTTGAGAACAGGTAGAGGATGGGGATAGATGGATTACGGCTTATAGCTAAGAGCTTCCTCAGCACAGACCTCAGTGGCAGCGTTTGTGCATAGCACATTCACATAAGCATCTTTGTTCTGGTTTCAATACAAAGCTCCATCTTCCTGTTCCAGAAGCAGGATGCTGCCCAAACTGTATATGCTCCTGTCCTCCCCTCCCGTAGTCAACCTCCTACCATAAGCAGATTAAAATATGCAAAAAGATTGTCTGTTAACAGCTCACTCCCTCACCAAAGAAAATAACAGATGTCTAGAGGCCACAGCCAGAATTTTAAATATTGAATTTATTATACTAGCTACTTAGATCTGTTTTTGGATATTTAAATGAATTTTTTTGCTAGGCATGACTTTAGGTTGCTCATTTCATAAAACTATGATGAACTTGGGGCCCTACATTTTTATATGATTCATGAAAGAATAAAGCACCAAACTCAAGAATCCTAACAGCAAAAATAATTCTCAGTTTCCAATATGTTTTATTTTCTTTCAATATATTGCAACAATACCAGTCATTTGCAGTTATAGCATATTAGTAGTTTTGAAAGAAACAAGGTTCAGGATTACAAATTTGACTTCAGTGGTGGTGTGACTGTACAATGTCACAGGTACTAACTATTGAAAAATAGCCTGACTCCATGTGAAATCAGCTGAGGTAACAGCAAGCTATATATAAAGAAAATCTTTTTCAGAATATATGGTTATAAGAAACAAATGTAGTTTACAAAATTCATTCAAGAAAAAAATTAATCTTCTCAAAACTTGATTCATCTAATTTAGAACATTTTTACACTGTATGAAGAGTTTTGTGGAGAAAATGGAATTAAGTGAAAAAAACCCCATCTTTCCTCACAGTGATTCTATACTTTGTGTGTTTTCATCAGGAAATGTCAAAACACAGTAAGACTACACTGCTTCTTCCCAGAAACAGCAAATTCACAAGCAATCAGTAATAAAGATCCAAAGGAATCAAACCATTTCATCAGAAACAAGATCTTTCATAGATTATGCTTATGTCACTTGACATTAATTATTGTAGTGATAACGATACACCGTAGAATAGTAGGTATAGTCCACTTGACTCATATACTTATTTACACAGTAATATACTTTACACAGTTCAGGATGGGAAAAATTCTTGTAAAATACCTAGAGGCATTGGCTGGTCTACTATCACTCACATTACTGATATTCAATATATATGCGTGTATATACATATGTGTGTGTGTGCGTGTGTATATATAAAGTCTAGGGCAGCTAAAAGAAAATATGCCATACATTTGCACTTGAGAAAATCAAGGATTGTTGACAAACTAGAGGAAATTACATTAATCTGCTGAACTATTATTTCTGGGCTTGTTATCCAGTATACCAGACACTCTGACTGAATCTTTAGCTGTTCTTTCATCAATGCAATCAAGATTTAAGACTGAAAGCATTTAAATTCACACCTGTTGATTCAACACCAGCATACAAGATTATTTGCTTGATTATCCAAGTGCTACAGATCAGTCTTCTGTGCTTCAGTGCTTCTGCCCTGGGAGAATCCTGGGCTGACTCCTCTTTGAATACATTTTGAGTAATATGAAGGACAGCAGGATGTGTGGGAACAATCTACATTAATTTACTAAAGGTAAATCTAGCCTGATCAATCTGACTGTCCTCTATGATGAACTGACTGAATATATGGATGAGAGAAAAATGGAAGTACCAGTGGATGGTACTTATCTTGGCTTTTGCAAGGCTTTCTATGTTTATTCCCACAACATTCTCCTGTCCAAGTTGGGACATAACAGACTGGATTGGTGGAGACTAGATATGTGTGCAACTGGTTGCATGGCTGGGCCAAGAAGGTAGTGGTTAATGGGCTGTACTCTAAATGCCAATAGCAAGTGTCATTACCCAGGAATATATCTTGACATCTTTAAGGATAGAGGATATGTCCTTACATCTTTGTCAGTGACCTGAAGGACACACAGGAGTACTTGTTCTTAGAGTCTGCAGGTGAGGACTAATTAACCCCTGCCAGGGGTAGGACTGCCATCCAGAGGGACCTAGATATGCTGGAGGAAAGGTCTGGCAGGAACCTTATGAAATTTGACAAGAATAAAGGCAAAGCCCTGCACTAGGGAAATAAAAACCCTCAGTGATGGGGCCTGGCTGGGGACCAAGTCTGTTGAAAAAGCCCCAGGAGTTTTGTCAGACAGTAAGCTGAGCATGAGCATTGAGTCCTGGCAGAAAAGAAAGCCAATGCCATCCTGGGCAATAACAAGGGGTGTTATTAACCCCTCCAACCAGTATTTTATAGATCACACCTTGAATAATGGATCATAGGATAATTCTGGCTGAAAAGACTCTCAGGACATTTCTAGTTAGGATCAAATCTGAGATCAGACTAAGGGGTTTCATTCAAAAGACAGAGACAGCATAACTTCTGTGGGCAACCTGATTAGGGCTGGAGCATCCTCATGGTGAAGTTGTTTTTCCATATATCAAGTCTGAATCTTTCATTTCCACTTATGCTCATAACTCCATGTCTTCCCACCATGCATAACTTTGAAGAACACATCTCTGCCTTCTTTTTAGATTCCTCATGCATTTAACTCTGTGAGCTGCTGTTAGGTGTCCCCAAAGCTTTCCTTTTGCCAGGCTGGACAGTCCTAGATGAGCCAGTGGTTATACAGATTGTCATATAGGTGTAACAGTACTTGAATAACTAATGGATTTGTCTGTACTCTGGTCTCATAATATTACCTCTAGTGCTTTACAGGAAAAAATGACAAGTACAAAAGAAGTAAAGACAAAGGCAGTATAGTAGAGTACCTTTCAGTGAATTTAAAGGTTTTTTTCCTTACAACTTACTCTCATCTTTACCTTCCATGCACATATGCAGGTTTTTTTCCCCTCTGTTGTTCCTACTTCAAAGAGGGGCCTTGGACAAACCTTAGGTCAGTGGGAAGATTTTCAGAGATGTGACAGGCCAATGGGTTGACAAGCTCCTAAAATCTACATGACAGACATTATTTGTTTCAACTGGATGCAGGAATGAGCCCTTAGCCATACTTAATGAGAGATGTTTGCTCAGTCTGAAAAGATATTATATAGTTAAAGATTGCTTAAGAAGTAAACGTCTAACAGCTCACTCATTCTGAAATTAAAATATAAAGACTACTTAGCTCTATACAAATATTATAGTACCTAACTGGGGCAAGAGGTAAGGGGCAAAATGCACTTACTGTCTGTTTCTGGATGTAGTATTAAAAGACTAATATTCATATTTTTTTCACTACATTTCATGAAGTATATATGCAGGATATAAAAAAGAACATATGGCTAGCAGACATAAAAAAAAAAGAGATGTATTTATTTATATATCTCAAATATGCATTTATATTTTAAATTATGTTTTTAAAATTACCATATGTATGTTTACTGAACTGTCTCAACTGTGTGAAAAGACAGAACATGTCCTTAAACATTTGTTGAATTTTAACACATATTGCAGAATCACTATTTAACATTCAATGACCAACGTAATTTTTACATGAAAGTTTTTTGTTATGGTTTAAACTTAGTTCAAGAGCAATTGAAGTACAATATATTCTCTGATCAGTGGAACTGATGGACAAAATTATTAAACTTGGATGATTTTAGTTCATTCACTGTAATCATCTAGTGCAGAGATCATTCCTGTCACTAAAATACAAAATGAAAGATATTGAAGGACTCCTGAGTGTAGTGTCTTTCTTCCTCTGTTTTCTAAATTTCTTCTAAATGTTGCTTTGCTCATGTTGCTTATGTTAAATATCATGCTTGCACATGGGCTTCCTGCAGGTAGATCAATGAAAGGGCAACAGTGGGATGTCATGTCCTAAAAAATAAATATGCAGGAGAAATTTCTAAGAATCATCTCCCTGCATTATTTCTGATGAGAAAAACCAAACAGAATAGCTACTCTTCCCTAGATTGACAGGGGTAACATAGAACAGAATGTATGTCTGCCACAGAGGCAGTATAGAACTTTTGTGGATTATAATCAAACAAGTATCAGTACAGACATAGCTGACTAAAGAACTAATGAATCAGTAATGAAGAAAAAAATGGGTTTCATTTAATCTAGAAATTTGCATGAAAATGGAAAGCATTTAGTGTAAACCATAAAAGAAAATGGCAACATTTTCCTGGTTGATGCAGCATAAGGAAAGAGGAGAAAGGAAAAGGAATACATAGCAAACTAATGGTATTACAATTTTCCTTAGCTTGAAAAAGCACCCTAAAAAAATTCAGCATAAGAAAAAGAAAAAGAATTATAAGAAATTATTTTAAAGTAGGGTTGAAATTAAAAAGTACACATATGCCTGTCATTCACAATATTTGAGTATAACTTGTCATAAAACCATCAAGTGAACTAAAAGAATTCAAAACTTGCATTTCTAACTAGTTAGACCTAACTAATTAGCCCTACTTCATTTGCATTTTCATTAAATGTGTTCAGGAGAAAAAAATTTTGGAAAAACAAAAGATAGAAGGAGATATACTATGTTAGTAAGCTAGAGTTATATACCAAACTATACTGGCATGAGTATACCTGACTGGTGAGAATAATTAACAACACAATCAGCAAGACCTAGGGTTTGGGTACTACCCTTCTACATATTCAAGAGGCATGTGTATTATTATGGCTGAAAGTGAACAGAAATTAAAAGCTGAAATAAACTAGAAATAGTTAAGAAGACTTACCTGTAAAAGGAAATGGAAAAAAAATAGTAAGAAGAGAAAAGAGAACTAATTGAATTTAATTACTTTAAAATAAGGTTTTCCAGAGAGTTGATGGAATGCATTTGGAAGAATGTCTCCAAAAATCGTTGGTATCAGTGAAACTTAAGTAAGGGAAGCAGAAAACGTGGGCTGAACAATGAAAAAAAATTAAGAGTACTTTTTCTTCAAGTTACTAACAAGAAAGCTACCAGCAGTCTTCAAAAAGAAATTTTTGGTGGATTCAAGGCAATCAAAGAAGAGAAACCAGTAGTGGCAAGTAGTGGCTAGTTAGCACCTACTCTATCTATAGCCCTTAAATCTCAGATACTTATATAGTTTTTGGGGGAATTTATGATTTTATTTTTTCTTCATCTCAGATTTGTTTTGCTGAAATTTCAGCGATCTATGTTGAACAACATATTTTATAACAATGTAATAAAAGATATTTTGTTATATCTAAAATAAAGTAGATCCCTAAAGAAGCATACATTTTACTTTTATGTACCTGATACTGCTGTCTTTGCTTACTGTTATATTTTAAAGGATTTAAATGTAATCTACAAATCAGCATTACACTGCAGATACATCAAGTAATTTGGTATTATATACATGTTAAAAGTTAATAAATTTTCTGTTCTTAATACTTTCTCCTGTTGTTTAAATTTTCGTGTCTTTTAGTGTTTTAAACATGTATGTAACAAAAAACACATTCCACTCACTTCTCTGGGAACAAATTCACATACAGATTCCAGGGAAAATTTAGAGAAATTTATCAACATATTTTTGCCTTTGTATTTTGTTTTACAAGATGCGCTATAGTTAAAAGCTAAGTTCTCTTCTAGTTGTACTGTCACAGATATCAGCATGGTTTATTCTAGATTTACACCATATAAATAGGATGAAGACAAGGGAACTGGTTTTTGAAAGCAGCAGGATCCTGTGAGTAAAGCACTCAGTGGCAAGCTTAGGTAATTTTGCTGTCTACTCCGGTTCTGCTATTGGTCCATTACTTGACTTTGACATCCAGGATCTACACACGTAAAATCAGCACTGTGATTCAAGACTGCAACTTTTAAAATCTTCCCTTTACACAACAAACCTCAAGTATTTAGTCAGAAAGAAAAAAAAATCCCTGTGTAACTAAAGTTTTGCTTTCAAAGATGTCTACAAATTCCTTATTTTTGTTACTATTTAGTAGATCAATGCGTAGGCCACTAGTGGGCCATTTTCTTTCATATCCCCTCAGGAGACTAAATATAATACACATTTATATCATTACTACCATAAATACTCAATCAAGGTCTGTACAAACCACAGGGAAATTGATATTTCACTCAGACATAAAGCCAGAAGTCAAAGAGGTAATGTTCCAAAAACTTAGCAGAACCTCAGAATGGCTGAAGTTGGAAGGGAGCTCTGGAGGTCATCTGGTCCAACCCTCCTGGCTCGATCAGCATCACCAAGAGCAGATTGCCTAGGGTTGCCCAGGGGTTAAGTACATGACCTGAGTAGCCTAGTTCAGACTTCTCTTCCTGAAGGGTCACAAATTTGCATATCTTGCTTCACAGGAAGATAATTCATCATCCTCACTACCTGCAGATGCCAACCAACAGAGAAAAGATGAATTGGACAAAACACAGGAATGGTACTGTACTAATACTCCTACTGAGGGCCAAGAACTTGATTCCACCTTCTCTTTCTTCTGGGTTCCAGGATGCTTTTCCACCTAGTGGGTCTATAATTACATGTTTTGAACTGAATTTGAATACAATAAAATTTCTTTAACTCAAAAGAAGTGACAGAGACAGATTCTATCAAGACCAGATTGAATGTTAAAATTCTGGCATAGTGGAGGTGAGGACTTTTAACACTTTCAGAAAATGTCTGAAACAAGTTCTTCTAATTTTGATGTTGTCATTTTCTCATTCTTCTGACAAATTTTTAAAAAGGAATGGTGACACTTTTAAGATGATGTGAATACCTGTTGGAGATGCCCTGAAATGTCTATTAGATAAAGTTGTTTAAATAACTATGCTATGAATTTGCTTTTGACTCTAGTTCAACTTTTCCAAAAACTACCATGATGTCTCAGCCATGAAGACTAGAGCTGTTTTGGATATGTGAATATGTGCAACACCAGGTTTCTAAGTTTTAAGAACAAGAGACATATTGAATTTAGCACTAAACAGCAAGATGCAAGAACAACATACATGGAGCTTAAATTAAATGTTTGCCTAGATAATCTAATCAATCATTTATACTATTTTGTAGCAAGCCTTTTATCTACTTATATATGTTTTACTTTTCTAGACTGAAAGTATCTGGAGCAATGAGTTTCTCTGATGTGAAATACTTACACGGTGCCAGCATAATGGAGTAGCAAATTTGGTTTGATCTCTAACATAAAATGAGTCCACGGAACTGTGTATATTCATCTGGCTTATATGAACTCCAACCTTATAGCTGTGTGGCATAGGAAATGTTTGCTTCTAAAAGCTAAATGAAACCAAAATCAGGTAACCAAACAATAAATACAATGCATGCATTTGCTACTCCTTAGTTTCACTTTTCAGGCTTTTTTGCACTCAGATTTTGAGTATACCAACTAATTTAATGTTTCTTCTGTTTTCTGTAATTACTTTAACAGTTTTTATAATATTTTAGTTTTAATAGCTTTGCAATGCTGAGTTTGTTTCAATGTATAACAAACACTTTGATTAGCCCTTATTTTCAAGACTGTCTTGAATGGAATTACTTCTGTCTGATAGTATGAATAAACATGCACAGCCCCTCTCAGAACAAAAACCAATCCTGAAAATTTTGCTAATTTCTATCACTTATGTATTCAGGCTTATTATCTGGAAACTATCTCCTTGATATTGTACATTTGCATATGCATGAATAGTCATCCACCTGCATACAGTTATTCTTGGTGCAGTGTTTTAGCACTTGTGAGCTGGAATTTCAGACATTATGCACCAATTCTACTCTCCATTGATTGATCCCTGATTCTTCTGTAGGAGGCCTCACCTGACATAGATACTGAGGGAAGTAGGACTGGTGGAGGGGAAAGGGAGATATCATCCTGCTCAACAATTCCAAATAGTGCTGCAACCATCAGAACTGCTATGATGTATGGGGTTCTGGAGTAAGATACACGTAAGAACTTCTCCAGCTCCTCACCTGAACCGCCTTGAGAAAATGGAAACACAGCTTGCAACTGTCAAAGTTCAACAGTTTCCTGTTTTGTTGTATTTGGTTTGGTTTTTATTTCTGTGATGGTCATCATAAAGCTACAACTCAATTTATTTTTTGAGATGAGTGTAAATTCAGGTCTTATCCAAATGGTACTCTGCTTTTAAAAACAACTTTCAGCTTTTAACAAAGGCGACGGAATATTTAGTGAAAAAATTGTTATTTGCAAAGCTGATTTTAGTGCCAGAAAACTAAGACACATTTCAGGCTGAGAAAGTTGGGACTGTTCAGCCTGGAGAAGCTTGCATGGAGACCTCATACCAACTTTCCAGAATCTTAATGGGGCCTACAGGAAAGACACAGAGGGACTACTAGTCAGAACTGCAGTGATAGAACAAGGAGTAATGGGGAAATATTGAAAGAGTGGAAATTTAGGTTAGATATTAGGAAGAAATTTGTTAATGTGAGGGTGGTGAGACACGGGAACAGGTTGCCCAGAGAAGTTGTGGATGCCCCAACCCTGGCAGTGTTCAAGGGCAGGCTGGATGGTGCTTTGAGCAACCTGGTCTGGTGAGAGGTGTCCCTGCTTACAGCAGAGGGGCTTGGAACTAGAAAATCTTTAAGGTCTCTTCTAACCTCTTACCTTTCTGTGATTCTATGATATAACAGCATTTTAACTAATCCCCATTGATTTAGTACAAAAGCTTAAAACAGCTGGTTCTGTTACAAATGCATTCATGCTCTGTCACACTATTTTCCAATGATGGGCAGAAATCTCAGGGATGATAAATTCTTGTAAACTTTGTAAAAGCCAGTGGCTAAGCAGGTAAGAGATGCTTAGTTTAGCAACTTGGCTGGGAAAAAGGCTTCAGCATAAGTGAAGCAGTTACCTATTCTGTTTGGTCTGTCAGCTGACTCACATGCACACAGTGGGAAGCAGGGACAATTTGGGTCACTTCTACAAAAGAGTAAGGATTCCAATTTACAAAGACCTAATGCAAGGTCTCCTTGAGACTGAAAGTACTAAGAGAGGTAATACTTGGCATGAAGCATTTGAAACAGACAGGAGAGAAGAATTTGTGAGACTTACGGTGTACAAACACTCTGTCCCTGTAAGGATTCAGCATGGTGTTGTACAGCTACAGTACAGCCCCTTCCAGAGACTCAGATTCTGCAGGTTTTTCAAGATCCCACTAAGGACTTGTGGCAAAGTTGGCCACGCAATGACACATTTCCATTTTAAATAGAAATGTTGCAGCAAAGCAATTTTAGTATGCAGATACAGCCACTAATTGCTCAAAGCTACTTCTTAAATAACTGAGCTACTTCCTCAGCCTGAGCGATCAGTCTGTTCCCAGAATGGCCAAATTTGCAAATTTTATCAGAAGCAAAAGTACACAAGAGCTGCTTCTCTCCTTTCTAAGGAAAAAGTGCCCTGCATTTAGGACAAAATGCTGAGCTTTGACTAGACTGAAAAGTACAGCAAATGAAAAGACCTCAATTACAGTTTTAAAATTCTTCACATTATTTTAAATTTTTAATTAAATGTCACAACTGTAGTCAATTAGAAGTTATTAAATTACACCATTCAGGATACACTGGGAGAAATTAGTCCATGTTAGTGAATATTCATTTTAAAAGTGGTGGGAGATGGGATCCTAGATATATGAAAACTAAGAGATCTTGTTAGTTACTATTATATAAATGTACTTCATTCTTGCTTTTAGGAAAAAAAAAATGAGACCAATGAACTATATGCAAAGAGCAGAAAGACAGGCTTAAATAAAGAGGTCAGAGAAAAACTGATGGATGCAAATGGGTAAAATAATAGATCATAGAATGGCTTGGGTTTGAAGGGACCTTAAAAATCAGCTGTTTCCAACCCTGCCATGGGCAGGAACATCTTCCACCAAACCAGGTGGCTCAAAGCCCTACCCAGCCTGACCTTGGACACTTCCAAATACTAACTCATATTAACTTTTCATATTTTTAAGAAACTAAATAATAACAAAGAGAAAATGGAAAAAAGTTCTGAAAACACAATAGAAAGTTTGTTTAATATAAATTAAAGAGGTATAAATTAAGGATAATATATATATATATATGTATAGGGAAGATAAGAACACAGAGAAATTCCCCAAACTATAATGCTCAGTCTGTAATCCTTTTTCCTAATAATCACATCTCAGCTAGAAAAAAATATAAAAATGGGTTAGATATTTGCTTTAAATATCTGTAAGGCCCATAAAGAAGTTAGTTATTTTTGTAATATTTGACATTAAATGCTGCAAAACAACTAAAAAAGTGATGATACACAGCTTTCAGGAAGCAGTCAGCAAGATTTTAGTGATCCTGAGATAAACAGGACTGAAAAGTAAACTATAGTAATTTGCCAAAATCATAGATGCTACGTCTGTATAAAAATGATGCACCTGAATAAGAAAAATGTATTTGAAAAACACCTTCTTACTAACAGGTTTTCAGAATAATTGTCAAGCCTAGGAAACAGTAAGTGATGCTGCTGTTAGAAACCTTCCAATTTCCCAGCTGAACTGATTGAATAGATCAAAAATTCAAGAAAGTTGCATAATTCACAAAAGAAGAACAAAATCATTAGCACTCACTGTAAAATCCCTTGCAAAGAAGCAACACTTTGGTTTGCTGATGCCCTAGTACCATATTATTTTTTAATGGCACAATGAGCTGTCAGTTGAGATTAAGTTCCTTGAAAAAGTCTTTTCATTGAATTAAGCTTTTTAATAAAAGTAATTGCTTTTCTAATTCCCCACTGGGCTACTGAAGCATAATCCAGTACCAACTATATAAAAAGTAGAGTCTCTAACACTTCAGTTGATATTTGGACTGGAACCATAGCATCAAAACCAAAGCTATGGCCTTGGCAAAATAATACATAAGCAAGAATGGGACTGAATATGTTGCAGAAAAGAAGTAGATATGCTTAATAATTTTAATGCAAAAAAAAATTATTTCATTGTTTAGTTATATTTAGGCTTCCTTAAATTGATATATTTTCAAAAGCAAAGAAAACATAGAAAGAGAAAGAGCAGCAGCTTTCCCTTGCAGTAGATAGATCAGATAGCTAAGGGAAATTGTATTCCACCAACCCAGCTAAGAGAAAAGCATATAAAAGGAATTGTAATGAATAGTCTTACTGAAATGTTGAGATTTTTATTCATGTAATAGCCAGCCCTTTCTGAAATTTACACTTTGTAAAAGAGATCATGTCTGGGCAAAAACTTCCCTGAATTTATAGCAGATTTTATAGGTCTATCTCCACTTGCAAATTTGGTAGTGTGTAATGAAGGACGGTGGGGTTGGTTTTTTGGGGCTTTTTTGGGGCTTTTTTTGTTGTTTGTTGTTGTTGTTGAGGGGGTTTTTGGGTTTTGTTTTTTGTTTTGTTTTTTACTTTATGGAACTAGCATAACTGCTCTGCACAGCAGATAACCAATTGATTTCTGTAGAGGAAATGTATCCTGGGAAAAGTATAATGGATACTGATTCATGCTGTACAGCCATGGAATATTTGTTTCTTTTCCTGTGTACTCCAAGTTGATCAAAGGAATATAGATACTCAGATCCTGTGGAACAATCAGCTGCTGCATTAAAAATGAAAAATAGATATGTTGCAAAACAAATGGAACCTTTCAGAGTGCTTCTTTAACTAAACTAGTTATTAGTTTTTATTAAGAATCACAAAATTTTTTTTACCTAAAACCCACGATATTACTGTGAGAATCAAGAGATCTTTTCTCTTCCTGGTCCTGATGCTGGCTTGCAGGATAACTCTGAGACTCCTCTTTCTGTTAACTTGAGGTCTGCTTTTCCACTCATCTGTCTTGTCTAAATGTGAATTAGGTAGAACTGCTTCTTTTTGTATAGCGCCTGGCACAGATGCAACACAATTCCCTATCGGCTTATGACATTTTAGTGAGACAACTGAGAGATATTTTGGAAATAGCAGTTAAAAAACTAAAAATCAGTCTTTTGGATGTGTATACCTCCACAGAAGCTAGAGAGGCTGTTCTCTAAGTTTTTTCTGGCTTTCTCTTTACAAATGCAGGAATGCTGAAAACGGTGAGTATGAAATTAAATACTTAATTAGTTTTCCATCTATACCCATTAACTAAATCTCCACTAGATTATAGTGAAATTTCCTTCCACAGAATAATTGCAAAGAGTTAATTGAACAAACTAGTCAAAAAAACAGTAAGATTTTCATCTATTTACAGTTTGTTTGGTTTTTTTTAAATTTTGTTTTGTAGCAGGCTGCCTTAAATATTTGTATTTTGCCCTAATTTTTATAATTAGAAATCATATCTGTTTCAGTATAGCTCATAAGTAATGAGCAGATTTTCTGCATTAAACCAATCACCTCTCAGAACCTAGGACAGAGAAAAAGTGAAGCATACTTAAATAGAGTAAGAGACCCCTTTTTCCTTGGATCATGTAAAGAATGATCCGTCTAGTTGTCCTAGCTGTTATTAAGTTTTAGTTGAAAGCAACACAGAAGAATATTAAGCACAGTGTAGAGTTTTACCTAGAGACTTCTAATAAAAGATTTGCAACAGACTGAATGTAAGGCTGCTCAGAATTCACGCAATAAAATTGCTTTGGGGAAGTGAACATAAAGTAACGTATTAGATGATTACATCACAGGACATTCCATAACCAGATTCACTGCTGCCTCGTTATCCCTTGATAGCTGTGCCAAAACAATTTTTATCTTGCAAAATCAATCCTCAGCCTTGAGGAAACAAATGAAAATCCAACTTTATTATTCATGAATAAAAAATAAAAAATTGTTTGTAGCTATGGGAAACAATGTTCATCTTAATTAAAAGGTAATTTCAGACATGATTTTAAATGTGCTTGTCTATATTTAAATTGTCTGTTATGCCAAATGATTCATACATCAGAAGTGCTACACATGGTATGAACAGAAACAGGCAAGCACCTGTGAGATACAAAGTTCTCCTACTTTACTATATGTACAGCCTGACCTTAAAGAAGCACTTCCTGCTGTGCTAGTAGCTAACATTCTTCTGGATACCAGTCATTATAGATTTTTATTATTTTTAACCTGTTTCTAAACAGGAAGATACTTATTGAAGAGTACTTTTAATATATTTTATGGATTTCATTCCATTTCTGTATATTTTCACTGCAGCTTGACTGACAACAAATATTTTATACTTTATGTATATACAAAGGTATCCAATTAAACTGCTGCAGTCTGTGAAGTTACATCACTGAGAGGCACAAGATAATTGCACACTGTTCAAGAACTACCCCCAATTCAAAACATACCCATTTACCCCTGAAAGCCTGAGCAGATGTTTTTCTCTTTTTAAAGTGTACTGTCCATCCCCCAAAAAATTAAATAAAATACAGACCACCATCACACACCAAATTAAGGGGAAGCTCATGAACACACAATAGTATTAAAGTTATTCTGTCAAAATAATTTATAGGCATATAGAATTATTGCAAAAAGATTCAATTTAAAAAAAAAAAATCAGTAACAAAAGCAGAACAAAAAACTTAATGAATTTGATAACAAATGTTTCTCCAGATAGATACGCTCTTCTTTAAGGACCATTTAAAAGTTAAAATGCATTATCAGCCCACTGGACCAGAATTTACAAAAAAAAAATCTCCTTTATTCTAATATTAAGTTATCTCAAATTCTTGGATATCTGTAGCAATTGCTGGCTCCAGCACTGAAGCTGGAAAACAGGTTTTTCACGCCCCACAATATCATCGAAAGTGGCTTTAGAAACCCAAAACAAGCCTATAACATAAACCCTAAGAGTTCTTTAAGTAAGCATTAGCTCACAGTTTAAGATGACTGGTTGTCCACTGGTTGGCAATGAAAGTACAATCAGGGCAGTGTATAGAACCTAGAGATGCTCAGCAGCCCCAGTGCGAGGGTCCACTTGGAACTGAGCTGTCTAGGCTGTATCTGTCTAGGCTGCACCAAACAGATCCTTATCAGCTACAACTTAGACAACTTTTCCACTTAGACACCCATGTATGGGCATTTCAATTCCACTGTCACAATCTGCTAGCTGAATTTTGCTGCCGTCACTAAGCCCTTCTTTAAAACTGTGTTTAAGATAGAGGAAAGTAAGATTTCTTTTTATTATTATTATTATTATTTTAAAGGACTATTTGACTTGCATTTTTTAAATAATATTCAGAGCTTCCTTAATTAATATGGAGTATGCAGCCTTGACCTCCCTCTAATTAACTCTTTTTTCTTGCAAATCAGTAGCAGTTCCTTTTAAATCAATGGGTGTTGTTCTGTCTCCATGGAAACACTGCTAAACTTCCAGCTTAAAAACCTGTACCAGGACAATGGTACTTTTGCCAGACCAGCTTTGACAAACAATATGTGGTTTTAAGATGTCATGGCTACACAGTTCTCTGCAGTTCTCTGACCTGAGAGGTCTCGGTTGGGTTCTGATGCTTTGGTGTCTCATGGAGTTGGTATTTCACATTCACATTTTTCTTACAGCCAAGCAGTTCGGTCTGACTTCAGAACACCTATTGAGGAACATACCCCTGGGACAGGCAACAGGGCCCTTGTAGGATCATTTCTGATATTCCCTGCTCTTAGGTGAACCTCAAGAGCAGCAGGCATGATGCGTCACAGTCAGATGGGACAAGCTTGAAGTGCCTATGGCATGGGCTGAACCATGAGACTCTCATAAGGCCATGAGAAATAATCACTACTGTGTTTCACAGATGCTACAAAGAATTTTCCAGAAGTTAAATATTTTGAGTTGGCAGAAAATGTACCCTTTATAGCCTTGTCAGGAGCTGGCTCCTACACAGCAGTATAGAGACAACAGCTTGCCTTCTCCTGGAGCTGCATCAGTTAGGGAATGAGTTGATATAAATTTATTATACTAAAAAAATTAAAAGAAGCTATATTCCCATAAAAATGTAAACCAAAAATAAACAGTATTATGCAGAGAGTTATCAATTTTGTTGTTTTATGAAGTACTTGATTTACCATGTGTTCTGATTTAGCATGGCTGTTTGAACAAGAGGACTGAGCAACAAGAATACTACCAGGGGCTACTGTTTATTCCAAACATGCTTACCACCTGTGGCTCTGCATATTTTCAATTCATTTACAAATGTGGATCAGAAGAAGAACAGAACAATTTTGTTACCTGACAGGTTTGAGCTGGGCAGTGAAAAGTTTCAAAACCTGTCCTTGTTTTTTGTGTTCAGTTTCCATTAATTGGAAAGTTAAAAGATTTGAAATGCATTTACACACAAAGTATAACACTGAATAACAGTAAAGCAACTGTACCCTTGTAAAAAAAATCCCACTTGTAGTAATATTGTTGTTCCATTGACATCAAGGTGTCTGCATCAATGAATGACTATTTTCATCAACCAAGTCATTTTTCTTTTCAAGTCTGCATTTTTGGGGGCGTTACAAGAAAGAAAATAAATCAGCCTTACATTGTCACAACCAAGATTGATGGAGTTAGTACTCTAGGCTAGTTATAAAAAAGATAGTGATGTGTAAAGTACAGGAAACTGAACGACTGTGAAGTTACAGTAAACTAAACCAGTTGGTATATCATGGAAGAGTGTAGAAGTGAAAACATGCAGAAGATAAGTCAGAGATGACACTTTCTCTAATGCTATCCCACATATCGCGTGATATTCCTGCTAAACTCAGTCTTTGCAAATAAGGCATACTTGCAAATAAATTTGGTAGAAACATTATTCATGCATGCTTGGTGTCTGAACACATACTGTACCCCCAAGGAATGGCACACAATTTGTTTTTCTACCAGTAACACTTTTGCAGTGTACACAGCTGAAAATGGCTTTGCCTGCATCTTCAATAATGTGTACCACCTCAGATCAGCAGTTTTTCATTCAAGCTTTAATGAAAACAATACACTGAGCTTTCACATAGGGCATTAGATAAGCCTTTTGCTAGAAGCTGGCTCAGAATCTCCCCATTCATTTGTTTCTGGAAAGTTCATTTTAACTAACTGTACACATTTTTGCTGCCCAGTGAGAAAGTTTATTCTCTGAAGATGAACTTGCTGCAAGAGTGCAAAGCTTTGTTTAAATAGCTAACTGAAGCAGAAAAAAAGTATGGCAATATCAGAAAGAAGTCATATTTCTGTCGTGGTAAGTCTATTTTACTGATGTTATTAAAACATTTCCTAATTATTCACATACAATTTATTCCTTTCCACTTTATACTTCTCTGGTCAGGACATTTTTCAAATGTACCCAGCTAACTAAAGACCAGGTTTTGTTAAGGTAGAAACTAATAAAGGTTACTCTTATAAGAACAATCTGTAACTCTTCATCATTTTACATGCTACTAATAAGCATTTAACAGATTTGTTTTACAAAATGTTTCAGCATTTCAGTGGAATGGAAAATTACTTGACTTCCATGCACAACATGAATAACACTGACATAAAAAATACACACTCTTGGTACCAGCATTGCCATTATAAAACTATCATCTAAAGCAGTTTTAGGATTATATTATTGATAGTATGTAAAAACTATAGCTTGAAAACAAAAAAGGGCAAGAGCAAAAAATCTTGCATTTTTACTAAAAATAGTAATATTCTTTGCAATTGAGAAAATTCAGGCTTGTGTATGGAAAACCCTCTTATTAGCAAACTCTTTTATGATTTTCATAGCCAAAAAAATAAAAAAGCAAATTATACCCTGTGTGCCAGGCTAAAACTGTGGCTCCGCAACTATATTTTTGACAATGGCTATTGAAATGGTAAATAATAAATACTATTTTCTGCAGGAAAAAGATCTAACCATACTAAATAAAAAGAGTGCAAACTGATGTTTTATGTGGCATGGAATAGCATTTTTTTTTCTTTGTCTTGGTCTCCTAGTACTTTGAATAAAGACAAATATTTGCTTACAGGGCAGAAGACAAGGTTGTCAACCATTAGAGATTTCAGACATGAGTTACAGCTATTATAAATTATTGTTCTTTGTTGTTCACAGGTTGGGGTTTCTTTAATTAGTTAAAAAAAAAAAAAAAACAACAATAAAACAGGTATAATTTTAAAGTAGTGAAATAATACCCCTTTCTACCATTGTAACTGTGTTTATCCCCAGCTATAAATTTGCAAGATCAATCAGATCATCATTTTGCATCTCAGAAAAGGGCATGAAATATTTTCTTCCGGGGTACTTAAAATAGAAAAGTTAATACATTTTGCGACAACAAAGAAAATCAAACATTGTTTTGCAGAAAGAGGAGTCTGAATCTCAGAACAATAATTATATTAGGACATGGTGTTGGAGGACATATAAAGTGTCTAAATCCCTACTACAGCAAATAGATTCCAAAAGAAAGTAGTGCTCAAATTATCTGTGCTGTGAGTGTACAGGTTCTGCATCTTCACTGATTGAGGCACGTGTTCAGCACTATCACAAATGCTTACAGATACCTCTACTGTGGCTTAGCACTCTTAAAGCTCCATATGGTGAAGTAGGTGGCAGGATAAATTTCTTGAGCAGAAGTCTGTATGATGAGAAAGTTATTCTTAAGTGAAGCTTTGCATAATGGAGTAAAACACTTTCTGCTATGTTGTTATTTCAGAAGATATTTTGTTCTATTTACACACAGGTACACAGAAACTATTTCTTAATTTATTCCTAAAATGAAACAAATATGCTTAATAAATTGATGACAGATTAGAAATTAAAATAGCAAAATGTTGAAATTTTGGGTAGGGGACATGGACACATACAACAAAAAAGTTAGGATTCTACTTTTGTTCCTTAAAACAATGAAAATTCAGTGTCAACAAGATTTGTAGGATCTGATCTTTGGAGAATAAATAAGCTTCAGGGTAACAAAAGTAGTGTCAGTTCAAGGTTTACCTTCCACCCTTTAATTTATTCCTTATCTTCCTCCCACATTCTCTCCCAACCTTGCCTCAACTCCCCAGAATTTCAATTGGAAGAACAGGGCTGGCAAAGTTGATCTGAGTCTGCACAGAATCTGTTTGAATGTCTATACACACATAATGCAATAAACCCAAAATGGGACAAACCTGCACAAGCATAATTGCCAACCACCTAATTTCTAGATGAAGTGTAAATAATGTATTCTAAATCAAACTACTAATATTTTATGTGCAAAAAGAAGCTGGCCTGTCTTTAGCTCCTCAGTCTTTTAAATCTTGATTCATAGTTGTTGCAGAAATCTCTCCTCAGCGTAACCCACTTAAGCTCAGCATAACCCATTTAAGGACAGACCTTCTAGATGCTAAAAGCCTACTGGGACTGTAGTTTGCAGCTTAAAAAGGAATACAAAATTGGTAGTACAAAATAAGGAAAGAACAATTAGAATAGACACTTGTCTGTAAATAGATTTTTTGATGATGCTATTCGATTTTTTTTTTTTTGAGGACAAACACCATAATACTGGCTACATTACCAGTTCTCCATACATAAATATTGGCTTCAGAAGCTAGGTTTCATTTTTTTATGACCAGAACTAAATACAACAGCTGCTATTTATCAAACATAAAATCATCGCATGTCTGATAAAAATAACATACTTACTAATGCTGTATTGCAATAGATTTGATATTGTTGTTTATTCCAAATGACTATGCAGTGCTGGAAAACTGAAAAATAATGAAAGGCTGAAAGAAAAGTTTTCCCCAAAAGGAAAACCCAGGGGTTTTCAGTTTCCCACTGCAGACAGGCACAGCCTCACACTCTGAGGCTGCACATGCAAAGTTATAAAACCAGAGCTCTTGGGAATTAGATCAAGCAGTTCCGGAGGCGTCGGAAGATGGCCTCTGTATGGCTCACTTTTGGGTGCAAACAGCAGCGTCAAGGGCTGGGCAATACATTTGGTGCATTCCCAAGTGAAGAGATAGAAGCATTTTTTGCACTAGTCAAATCCATCTTGTGAATAGTTGGGATGTACAAATTATCATAAATAAATTCAGAGATGTGCTGAGAATCTTAATTTAAATTTTATACAAACATGGAGTCTGTGTTCTTGCATGTTTTCCATGAATATAATCAAATACTAGCCTGGAAACAACCTCTACAAATGATAATTGGAAACTAGTTTGCATGGACTTGTTAAGCTAGGTTGCCCTAGCAGAAACTGTAATAAAATCTTAGATGAGGGTCTTGCCACTGAAGATTTGCTTTCCCTTGCTTTTCTAGCTGATGCTACCATATCCAAGCAAGCTTTTAAAATGTAAACATGAAATATATAGACAAAGAAATGTACAAACAACCCCTTAAGATCAATCTTCAATCCCAGAAAAAGACAGATAAAGAAAAGTAATGTAAAACAAATCCCTGTAGGTTTCTGAAGAATTTTGCTACAATAGAATAAGGGTGAGACTGACATAATTGCATTTCCCTAACGGTAGCCTGCATGACACTGTTCTGCACAGCACTTCTTTGGACATATTTTGAGACTTAAAGTTATTTTTAAAACTTAAATCTATGGAAATAAATAACAAAATACTATCTTTAGTGAAGGCAGCTTCATCAACAGAACTACAATTTTTTGTAACTTTATTTATCGAAAAACAATTAGATTGTATGCATTACTACTCAGAGTGTATGTTCTGCTTAAAAGAATTTTGATGGATATCATTTCACATCATTTCCATAGCTAAAGTTGAACTTGAGAGCAGTGGAACAGATTTTGGCATTACTATTACGCATTTGTAAATGAGAAATCTGCCAGAGTAATTGGAGTTTTATTTTCACGGGTGACTCATTACTTAGCTGAAAACAGCTTGGATAGCAAGCATGTTTTCCAAAATTTCATCTGAGAATATCAGAGATGATTTTTTAATGCATCTTTGAAATTATTTGTTCTGACAACTACTTTTGTGATTGATTTTAACTAGTTAAATCAGATGTTAAAAGTCTACTCATTTTAACAATTCCTGAACTACTTCAGGCTTCCTAAGAGGTTTAGGATGACAGTTTTTGTCTGATGCCAAACATCATAAAAACTGTATGTGTCAGAGCTAAAAAAATTTAAGAGACTTCTAATCCTTTTTTTATAACTCTTTTTGATGCATTTCTGAATACTTTTATGAATTAAAAAGCTAAGATGGAAGTAGAGGATTTTATCTATCATCATTTATTTCATCGTTATCTTGTGCCTTCAAGATATTTGTAGCTAGATTTCTTTAACTTGAGTCAAAAGAAAATAAAGCAAAAGAAAGTAGCAGCTGACCATCTGTGAAGAAACCATTGCCTCTAGCAACACCCAAGTATAATAGTTTACTCCTCCTGAGGCTAAAGCTAAGATAAAACAGCTTCTAACTAAAAAGCGATTTAACACTTCTAATCATGCAAGTTCAAAAATCCATCCTCTTATTTAACCGAAAGTCTTGTTTCATAGATTTTGCCTAAAAAATTCAGGTTCCATTCATCCCAATTTTCAAAATTAAAAGATGCCTTTGGATAACTAAGACATCCTATACAATTTCAGGTCCTTCCCTCTTCTGATTAAACTTGATTTGGTAAACTACTGTAAAATTGAAATATTTCTTAGCCTTCCAATAATTAATTATATCATACAGTCTTTCAACATGAATTTTTTGTTCCATCGGAAATTGCTCTATCACATGGCAATGAAATAAAACTTTTTTGAGAATGCTTTTCAAGAAAATCTCTTTTGAGATTTTCTTGGACTCTTTTGCTCTTAAGTCTGAAGAATACTGCCTAATGTTTAAGAAAATGCCATTCCAGCATATTTTCACAAGCTCTAAACTTAGCCTGAGGTTTCAAGGAGGTGTTTTTGTTGTTTTTTTCCCACTCCTTGCCATATTTTTTAGAGACAGTAAAGTTTTCAAATTTATTACAAGTTGTTTTAATCAAGATATGTCATTTAGTGGCTGAAGATAAGAGCTCTTAAATTAAACTGTATTTCCTGTTCTCTGAACGATGAAAACAAAATATAATTTGCAAATGCATTTGTTAATACATACTTTGGCACTCAAAATTATTTAATTTTCTTCCCAGTAAACTTCATGCAGGTTTTGCCATCTCCTAGAACAGGAACAGATTTAGGTAAATTCTCACTGCATATTCTTTCCTTGTGTTTTATGGGGTACCATGGAGCCATACTCCACAGCCCTACTGAGGCTGTGCCAGAAATGCCTCAAATACTTCAGTCAGATAACACTGAACCTGAAGTCCTTCATTTGTAACATAATCACTGGTCTACTCTACTTCTGGGCACATCACTAGACTATGATACTAATTTTTATTTTAATAAAAGAGGACCGATGTCTTGAAAGCTTCTTCAAAATATCATAGAATCATGGAGTCATAGAACAGTTTCAGTTGGAAGGGACCTTAAAGATCCCTTAGTTCCAAACCCCCTGCCATGGGCAGAGACACCTTTCACTAGACCAGCTTGCTCAGGCCCCATCCAACTTGGCCTTGAACACGGCCAGGGATGAGGCATCCACAACTCTGGGCAAAAATCTCCTGTTCCAGTGCTTCAGCACCCTCATACTAAAGAATTTCTTCCTAATATCTAATCTAAACCTACCGTCCTTCATCTCAAGGCCATTCCCCCTTGTTCTGTTGCTACATGTCCTTTTGAAATCCCTCTCCATCAGGAGAGTACTCTTTCAGGTACTGCAAACCTGTTCTAAGGTCTTCCTAGAACCTTCTCTTCTCCAGGCTGAAAAACCCAAACTCTCTTAGGCTGCTGTCATAGGAGAGGTGCTCCAGCCCTCTGCATTAAAGATCATTGCATGAAAAAACAACATGAATGATTTAAAAAAACCCTAAAATTAAGAATTTTGGTGGGGTTGGGTAAATAAAACACGGTCAAAAATTCAAGGAGTTTTAGAAAGAGTGGGAAATAATTCATACAAGTGAGAGATAAACTTATTACAAGGAATTGCAAAAGTATCTGAAAAAAAGAATGAATTAACAAAACAAAAAAAAAAAAACAACAAAAAAAAAGAGATTCTACCCAGTTAAACATAAAGATGCATACTAAGAACTTCTTTGTGGAAAGTATACAGTATAATAAGAATTTGTCAAAACCTGATTAGGGCAAAAAGGGAAGCTACCAACTTATTACTGGAGATTTTTATTCCAGTTTTCATTCAAAAAGGGGTGGCTCAACTGAGTAATTAGCAAGTTACAGGCTACTGGAACCAATTCAGGAATGAACTGAAACGAGGTTAGCATTTATCTTTCCTCTGAGAATAGGGAGGACAGTAAAATCAAAAGATGTACACAGCTGTGCTTAAATTTGAAAAAATAGAATAGAAGGATCCAGAGAATAACAAATTAATCAGTCTAAGTCCAATTCTCACAGAAATGATGGAATAGTTGTCTTTGGGTAAAGACTACAGACAATTTAGAGCAGATATCCACTTGGCAAGAGAAAACGTCAATCCCATCTAGTCCCTGTGACTAGGCCCTACTGATAGGTGGAAGGAGTGGATATAATACATGTTAATTGCTTCAAAGCATTTGCCAGTCTTATGTACCATATTCATAACTAAACTAAGAATTAAATAATCTGGATTACACTATTGTAACTGCAGAGCACCATGAATGTGAAGCTATAATTAGAGCAGTTACTGGCTGTCAAGCTGGAAGGAAATGCTGAGTGGGTTTCACAGGGCCTGTCCTGGATCCAGTATTATTCAATATTTTCATTAAGGACCTGGATGATGGAATAGAGAGTACATTTATTAAATTTGCAGACAATACTAAGCTGAAAGCATCTGCAAGCACTTTGGTGAATAGGATTTGAATTGAAAGTAACCTTGACAAATTGAAAAAGTAATCCAAAATAATAAAAAAAAAGAAAAGAGAAAAAGATTCAATTCAATAAAGTACAAAGTATCACACATAGGAATAATCTCTGGCTGGGAAAAATACAAGAGGAGGAACAAATGACTATGCATCAGATTTAAAGAGGGTAATGTACCACAGAGACACTAAGAGTCAAAAACATGCAGAGCCAGTTGATATAGGAAATGTGGGCTAATCTTATTTGACATGAGTGCCTCTCAGTCTCAACAATTGCCATGGTCAAAGCAGCCTGTTTAGATCAAGTGCTGAACGAATTTTAGCTACATCAGAAATTTTTATGGGAAAAAATAAAGGACATCCTCTTGCCTTTGGACTGCTTGAAAAATTAGAACTAGTATTTGCCTCACAGTGTGTAGAATTTGAAAGAACAGCATTCTTTGCTGCAACAATGTTCTGTGCCAATTGATTTAAAAGTTACAGCACTGCTATATCTTCAGTTAGGAGAAGTATACAAACTAAATTGAAGGTGTTGAACAACACCTACAAAACAGTTGGCCACAAAGGTTACAGTTTTTGACTAGGTATGAAGCACCACGGGGAATTCTGTACAAAATAAAGCTGTAAACAAAAGACATATTTGAATAATGGAAGTTATCTTCCAATTTTGTTAGGAAGTTGGGGTTTTTCTGTATTTTCCCAAATGAGTATCTTCATCCATAATACTCATTTTTAATGCCATGTGCATTATGCAGCTAATTCACACAAACTCCATACATTGTTGATATTTATGGATTCATAGACACAGTAGTTTTCCTTTTCTATTATCCTTTGCATAGTATAGCTTCAGCAGATCTATTTCATCTACATGTTGGGGATTCAGAGAGGGTAACGAATTTCAAAGAGGAATCAATGAAAAATGGTATATGTTTGCAACGTATGTAAGCAGAATTTATGTAGGACACATGCAGTAATCATTCTATGCAATATTCACTAATATTTTTCACAGTTATCACTGTGCCTATTTTCACAAATCCATGAAATACATTCATGAAAGATAGGACAGTCATGTTTCCAGTCTTTGGGATCAAATCGATCAGAAATTAGATTCACTAGCAAAAATAATTAGACACTTACAACAGAATTAATAAATTTTCAGAAAATTTCTAGAAGACTGGTTATTTTTATGCATCATCTAAAGAGCTGTTGAAATAATTAGAACAAATAAAAGTTTCTTGCATCCCTATCATTAGGATTATTAAAATATCCTTTACCCATCACTATCTATTTATTTATTGCCACTTCATTCTTCATTCACATGGGCAAAGAAATTAGAAAAAATAAATACACACTTAACAGTCAGTGATTTTTGATGTACAGCCTCTGCTGTGGAACGTGAGGAAGCCTATCATTCATTCCATCAGTTATGTGTATCATCATGTGTAGTGATAATGGAAGACATGTTCCAGTAACTGGTTATAAGCATTGACACTGGATGAAGCTGCTATTTTAATCCAGTTTATTTGGGAACCATTATAGTCATAATTTGAAATTAATTACACCATCCATGTTTGTATGAGTTCTTTTCCTTACTTCTTGCTCCCTGTGAAGTTATGGATTTCGGTCAGAAAGCCATAAAAAAGTGTGGAGAAAATACTCTGTTGTTAAAACCAGAAAACAGCAAACACTGAAACAGGTGTAAACCAGAAAACTGCAAATGCATAGCAATAGATAAATAATGCCCATTATCTTTAGGGAAATGTAGTGCTTCTAATGGAATGAGTATAGTAGTAAAGCACAACAGAATATGGACATGTATCTGAATTAAATTTTAAAGATAATTATAGTAATTGGAAAGGAAGTTGAGGAAGTGACTTAAATTCTAAAAAGCTCCTGTTGATTTTAATGGTAATAGTAAATCGAAAATTTTGTGATTTTCTGATACTACCTAAAAAAGGGAAGAGAAAACAATTCAGAAACAAAAGCTTATTGTCTAGTAGAAAATGCAGTGAGAGACAGCAATGTTGCCAAAGCACTTACCAATTGTCATTTCTTAATTAGGGAAATATAATTTAATTATTTAAATTGCTTTATCTAAACATGCTGGTTAAAATAATATATATTCAATATATTTTCATTTTTATAAAAATAAACACATATCACCTGCTACAGTAAGACACTGCTGCAAATTCTATTATTCATGCTTATTTAATGAAATAAATTAAAGAAAATTAGTAGTACATTCTATGAAGTACTGCTTTAATCTTCGAGACTTGTTATCAGGATGAGGCATGGTGATGTTAAAATTAATTTTATATATTCTAAGAATGACAGAAAAGACCACCAGACTCTGCTCATGGCGAAGAAGCAGTTTTGTTTCTGCTGTTTCCTTGAGATCCAGACTGAAATTAAAAGAGAAGATATGGGACAATCAGGTCTTTTCAACAGTTATTTATACAGGTATGGGAAATTTCAGCTTTCATACCAGATTTTAAACACCTGTAACTTTTAATTGGTATTAATAAATGAGATGCAAAGAAGAGTTATGCCAACTTGTCTCAGAAGTAGATAAATATAGGGAAGGCATCATAAGCCAGCACATACCAGACATTTAAGGTATCATGAGAGTGGAAGAAGTTGCTTTCCAAAGCAGAACTGATATTGATGTTTTTTTTTTAAGGAAGTTCCATTTTCCACTAACATTTTATATTCTTCTGGAATATTTTATTCAAAGTTTGCGCAGCAAAGGACACTGGTCAAAAAAAAAAGAACCTCAGTCTACAAGTCTTGTAAAGGAACTCAGATGTAGGATAAGAGGTGCTCCTGCTTCAGTTACTTACTGAATGACACTGATTATAGAGGTCTTCCTACACAAAAGATAGAGAAAGTGAAATCAAGAGGGATAAAATATTGTCATTTTCTTGAAGTTCTATCTAAAAGCCCACTCTTTCTGAAATAACCTAACTTTGGCCTTGTTGTTCTTCCATGACATTTTGCCCTTAAGCCATTCCAGGATAGTGGATTACCTGCAACATGAGGTATTTCTAATGTGGGGAATTAGCATACTCTAATAGCTGACCTTTACCTATAAATTCATTAAATTTCCCTTAATCATCACAGTGCCTACAATGAAAATTATTCTTCTGTATGTAAATGAACTAAAGTAACAGCACCTCCTGACTTTCTGGCCAGATGTTAACATGGTAAAACCTTTCATTTATTCATGGCAACAGTTATTTTTAGAATAGGCAAATAAGACTGCAGTGATTCCAAGTCACGATCAGATTCTCATATTTCTTCTTTTTAACTTTTAAAAAGTTACAATTGATACAACCCACTCACTGCCATTTACCATCATTAATGATTCCAGCAACAGTGAATAACTAAAAATTATTTTCACGCCAAAAGCAGCTGGCAAGGCTCAAAAGTACTAAAAATTATTTCACTAGAACTTTTATGCCTAAACATGGATTTAGAAGTTTGCCAAGTGCGAGCATCTTGCTGTCTGCCAAACTGTCTACATCAGTCAAAATGGATTGGTATTTGATATGCTAGTACACATGGGGACCAGGAACACACTTTAGACCATTCATTATCATCTTTACTGCCTATTCCTTGCCATAACTATAGGCTTCATGATGGAACATGCCATTTTCCACATTGTAGAGTATGGTGTGATCATATTTAATGTTTCCCCCCAACCCCAGCAAAAATATACCCTCTGGAAACTGCCTCTCGGAAAGGATGATATAAAAAAATTTACAAGTATTAGGAAAGGAAGAATGAAGCTGAAATCAGTCTGGGAACCGTTTCCTTCCAGCACAATTGTACTTCTCTAAAGCCATTGAACTTGGTATCATCAAAAGAAAATGTCACAGACTCTCAAAAGCAAAGGACAGACAATTCTACAGATTATTGGATCATGTCCTATTTATAGAAATCTAACCTTTTCAGCCCCAAAGAAAAGCAAACAGAAAAGTGGAGTCGTGTCATAGATCCAAGTCCCAAATTGCAGTAATTTTGTACCGTTATTGTATTTTGCTAATCACAGAGACTCAGCAAAATGCTAAGTGAGTCACCATTAGTATGAGCAACCTTTCATAGTCAGTAAATACAACTACCACACTTAAATATTCCTAAAAAATAGAAAACGGGTAAAAAAAATCCAAAAGGTTTTCTGCATTGTAGGTATTTTTTTATCTTTGTATATTGACAACATAATTTTTCAAATTAATTGTTTAAATAACAAGTTAGACTTTGGATAATAACTGGGGGGGAACTAAATAAATTCTGCAATTTCAAAATCAACCTTATAATAGTAAATTCATGCTACAATTTACAACTAATCTAGAAAAAAAAAATCACAGATAAGATGTGAAGTGCAAGATAAATAGTTGTAGGTCCAGGTACAGTCAATCTCAATTCCATATGAATGAAAATGGAGCCAGGTTATGCAGTAGAACAAAGAAATCCAGAAGGCATAATCTTTTGTATACCCTAATTGCAACTGGCAGCAAAAACTCTGAAAACCTTTCCAGACTTGGACCGAGCATTCATGGGTCACAGCATCAGTGGAAACAGAAGTAAACTGATTTCAGTTCTGGATTCCTTCCAAGGCTTCAAAAGATAAATTATGCTGCAGGATCTGTTTTTAATTGCCCAGTAAAAGTATGGAATGAGGCACCTGAGAACAACGATCTCCTCAAAAAGAAAAAATAATCTTTCATAGTTATTCTCCATTATATTCCTAATCATCAGCATAATCTTCAGCATAGTTCTTTAAATTAGCATTATATCTGTCTTAAAATAAAAAGTGGGAAGATTTGATATCTCCCTCCCACCCCAAAACTGACTGCAGATTGCCACTTGTCTGCTATTGCAAATAAATCACCACTATTTCAAATACTGAGAATAGGTTTTGGAATTAAGTCACTCCTACATTTCACCATATTATTGAAATTATCACCATATTCAATGGGCTCACAGCTTCTTACAGAAAAAAATAGGTGTCTTTAAATGAGTGCCTAAGACTCACCCCATATATTGAATTAACCCACTCTAAGGATAGTGCCAACCATCCCTAAATTTTAGGTGGAAAAGGGTTAGCTGTATGAAATTATCAAATCATGGCATAAGTTTCTTTACAATAGTCTCACTAAGCTCTAACTGTGATGTGACAAGGAAAACATGCATCTGTTCTCAGTTCAGGACTAAATGTGTGTATATATATGTATATATATTACTTTCTATTTTAGCAATTTAGTCTTCATCTCTTTTAATTCAGTGGTGTCATCTCCCAATAAAGAATACATTTATTGGTTTGTTGAACTGAGATCCTCCCACCTGATAGCAGGACAGCGTTATGATTTCCAACACTGCCTGCCTGGCAGGAATGATAGCATAAGTGAGATATAATAGCAGGTGCTGGAGGTGTTACGAAATGGGACACAGGCTTTCTAGCCCTGGTCTCCTAAGAAAAGCAACAATATTACAAGTGTGAAATATTTTTCAAGAAACTTGTGATCTTCAGATATTAAGAATGGAACAGTTAGAATATCAATACTGTCCTGTCATGGTGTGATTTCAAAACTACCTTGGAAATTTCTTGTGTAGATTACTTACATGAGTGAACACTCGGTGCAAAAGAAACAACTATATGGGTTTTGGTCTCCACACTATTCTACACTAAGAATATATCAGAAGCTAACCACAGTCTAGAGGAATTTATATTACCATCATCAAATTGCCAAGAACTGATGCATACACTTCAACAAATCAACCTGGTTTCTCACTCAAAGACTGGGAAACAATATTTTTCACATGGTGGAACATGCTCGTGTGAGGGATTCCTCTGACATGAGTCAAACAGCTCACGTGAGATAGTTCTCACCTGTGTAAATAAGTTTTGAACAAAGCAGCCTTTGGCAAATTTGTAACCCTTCAATTTGTTATTACAAACCAATGGAAAAGGCTTTGATACTGGCATGAGAAAACCTCACAACAACAGGGTTGTCACATTTTAAGCATTGTTTAAACAGCCAATTTATATAAAAAAGTACTATACCAACATATTAGAAATTGTTTTCATCACTTGTCTGCAAGACCTGAAGCCCATTCACTTGTAATTTTCCTTAAAGTCCAAATGCTTATTTAACCTATTTGTTTAGTCATTTAGATTTATATGCACTGGAATAGCATTTAATGCATTTGAGATAAACTACATTACTGTAAGTTTATATTGTTGATAAGCATCTTCAAAATCTGTCTGCAAACCTTCTTCTACAGTTAGTGGCAAGATGTAAACAATGGTAGAGGCTGAGTCATGTAACCTTTTCCAGGATGGTATGAGTTGTCCTTATAGGTTGCATTTTTGTCTTGGTTGAGTACAAGGGAGGCTATGGTGGCATGTACCAAATACTTACATTTTTAACACGTGATATAAATAGTGGGAATATGGCTACAGTCTCAAAAAGACAGGATAGAAGGAAGGATGGAAGGAAAGAAGGACAGATGAAAGGAAGGAAGGACGGAAGGACAGAACTCAAATGATCATAAAAATCCTTCTGTAACTATTCATTACAAGAATTTATCAAGAGGTACGACCTTAACTTGTAACAACACTATATCCTGCAAATGCTTAAAGAAGTCAGGAACTTTATAGTTTAAGCCTGATGCTGAAATTAAGATTATAAGAAAAGTATGAGCAACTACATATGAAAATAGTTTCCATTTTTTCTAAAAAACAACAAAAAATTCAAAGTTACATGAAATTATTTTACTCTGGTTTTAAGCAATAAATAACCTTTTTACTGAATTTGTAAACAGCTCAGGTTTGAAAACAAGAGACAAAATATCATAGAACTTTATGTAGTATTTAGGTCTGTCTGTGCCCTGAAATTTTCAGTAATTATAATATAACATGAGAAACAAGCATATCAGATTATTTTTTCTGAATGCCAGCTGACTACCTGTAATCAAAAAACTTCCTTACAGCAGTGGAAAATACCTATATGTCAGGATTAATTTGATTACTCATATACTATGCAAATATTTATAGACAATTGTTTATTTAATGATAAGGGATATGATAGTAATTTTGCTAGAATCCCCTTCTATGACCCATTATCATTAATTATATAAATAAATTAGAATATGAATATGTCCTTTTGTTTAATTTAAAAATATACTCAGCGAGAGTTAATGCTTTTATATATATATATGTATTCCAGAAAGTATCAAACCCACAGTAATTTTCTTTGCAATCACTGCTGTAATGCTGGTTAAGAATAACTATCAAAATAAAGATCAGAGAATCAATTAATCCAGAATTTCAAATGCGAGACAACTCACTGGAGTCTTCTCCATTGTTCTCTCTTGAAACAGAATTTACATATTAGATCTATACTGTGGGATGACACAGTTCATCCATATTTCACACAATACCCTCAGTCAAACTCCTGTTAAAAGCCTCTATAATTTTGACAGAAAGAAAGAAAGAAGCCACGTAGAAAAAATGCTTCTATAATTGCACTCAACAACCAATCACACTCTACTGTTTGTCAGACAGGACAAAACTGGCATTCATTTTTCACCTTGTAGAGTTTCTAGCCTTCCCTGGTACTTAACAAATGATAAGCATAGCTGTATAATTATATTTCATAAAATGGATGTGCAGCAGAAGTTCCCAAAATAATTGGAGCCAAAGTTAGTGCAGTATTGACACATAATTTATTTTCCTTCCTCCTCTAATTTTATGTTTCTCTACACACACTGCAGTTACAATGCTGATGGAAAATAGTCTGCATAATACTGTAAAAAACACAGGGAAGAATAGCTTGTGTAATAACTAAAAAAAAAAAATCTTTCTCAAAACCGAGGGTAAATAAAGAAATGCATCAAGAATGTATAGTTCTCAAAATACTAGCTTTTGAAAGGTGAAGCAATTAAATACCACAATTAAATACCTTAATTAAGGTTCTTCAGGACTGAAATAAGCTTGTTTCTTATGTCTACCAATCGATGAAGTTTATGGACAGTTAGCTAACATTCAACCCAGTTTTTTCTACAAGAGTGTCAAAACAATTTTTAACTAGTAGATGCTACCAAATGAATTCTTGTTAGCTCTTTGGAATAACATTTGGACACAAATACTGAAGCAGCTTTGGAAGCTTTCAAAAGAATCTGTGAAGATGTTTTTGATGCTATCAATCAAAATCAATGTATTTTTTAAAAAAGTCTAACTTCCTTCAGTTAGATAAGAAGAGAGAAATACTTAGTTGGCGATGTGAATGCTACTGGACACCAAATAGCAAACTGCCACAGAATTTCACAGCTATTAAGGAAACATGAAATTCATTTAAGCAAGGAAAACATTAGTATCCCATTGATAGTGTTTTCCTCCATTTCAGTGATTTTGTCTGACAAGGTAGCAGACAGAATAGAACGTCTATCAGACCTGTCAACCCTGAAAAGCAACTCCAGTGACAGGAACCATCAAAAATTGACTTTTCTATTACATGGGGCCCTTATTTTCTCACTTTGACTGAAGTGGTTTTATACCTGTATAATTTCAAACAGAATTCATTTTATAACTTGCTGTTTGTGCTATTCAGAACATACGATTCAGCCTTTTCTTTTACAAGGTATACCTCTGAATAACAGTATACATTTTTTTGCTGGGAGAACACAGTGTGAGACAGAGCACCTGCCAATATTAAAACCAAGGTGCTGTGATGCTCTTTTTTTGGCCTTTGAGCTGTTCTCAAGTGCTTTGCTCCTCTTCTTGTTGTCTCTCCAGTTCAAATCTCTTTTGCCCCACATATTTTAACCATTAGTATTTCTCACACTAAAGTTAACATTGAGGATAAAATATACAGCATCAGCAGGAATATAAAAGCTCTTAAAGCAAGATGTTACAGAGATCAACTGTTTCTGTGTTCTGAGACCCAGATGAAGAAAATAGGCTGATTGAAGAAAATGACACACCTGTTTTGAACATTTCTTCCTCTCCACAAAACCAGTAAAAGTTACAACTTTTCTCTCTGTTTCTCCTTGCAGTAGTGTCCAGGAGTGTAATTTTCCAGTGCCAGCAGCATCAACACTGCAGAGTGTGCTCACCCCACTTGGTGCCAAAGATCTGGGAGAAGGCAAGTTTATTGTCCTGCCTGCTGTCTGAACTACCAAGTGCTGGCTGATATAAATTCTGAAATGACCACTGGTATGCAGAGGTCATCTTTTGTGGAGAAACACGATAAACTTAACCTGAAAAGCAGCCCTGTTTGGCAAGCAGCAATCCTCTAACCTACATCTGAAACATTTGGGTAGCACAAAAAGTGAGCCGAACAGTACATCTTCATTTTTTCTTTTTTGACACAAAACTTTTGAGAAAATCTCTTTGTTGGACTCTGCTTATACTTACAGGGACATGTAGCTGTTATAAACAGACAAATTATTTTGAGCACTCTTTTAGTTTCTAGAATAAAAATTTTAATGTACAGATTTTCTCTACTGCAAGATTGATTTAGATTTTTTTTTCACTTTTAAGGGATACTTCTTTGCAAAGAAGTAACATTTTTTTCAGGGAGTTCTTCCTTTGATTCAGAGAATGATGCACTATACCAAAATACACAACTTGAAAAATATCTGGTTTTGCCACAATGAGATCAGCAACAGACATCATAAATTCCAAAGACTTAGACTCAAGTCTTCATTTTTCCTGTTCAATTACATATTTAAATCGAAGACAAACATTTTTTACATTACAATATCTATTTAGTGCTGTGTACATCCAGGCTCCTCTGTATGTCAGAAACACTGATGTCATCTTTGTTTATTTGGAGTATGCATGCATACACATCAACATATAACTTTAAAAAGTCACAGACATGTTCAGGGCAAACTATTAATTGCTGCCTGGGAATAGCTTAAAAACATGTTTGTAGAGGGCAGAAAATCCTGTTCATTTGTTATACCATTTTATCTCTCAGATGCACATGGAGTACAGGACTACAGAGCTGCATATTACTGTGGCTAACACAAGGTATTTATATTTAGAGCCCTTTAATTTTCTCTCATCAATATTTGGAGAAAAGTGGAATGCAGTGCTATGCAATGATAAATAGGGAATCTAATTTCAGTTTGTTTTTCACAGTTCTTTGTATTTAATGAAATAATTCACTTGTTAAAGCTATTGATGCACAAACACTATTGCAAATCTATCTCTTTTGTTTGCTCTGTTTGTGAAAAAAACCTTAAAACCTTAGGAAATATTCAAGAATATTGTATATTTACCTGGTCTAGGTTCTATAAAAATATTGGACTTGTTCCAATTCTTCAACAACATCCATTCTGGAAATTAACACTCTTCTGAAATAAGGTACCATTACCTCTATGCCTTGAAAAAGAATGAAACATCTAAAGTTACCTCTAAATATTACTAAGGTTCTATAGTCTTTTTTCTTGTACCCTTTTTTCCCCTCTTTTCTAGTTTACAGGATTTCTCTCTGAACAGATATCTTGATTAAAATGTCTCAAGTGATTGATTCACCTTTAATGTCACCTTTCATTGCACTGCATCAGATCTGAAATTCTTGTTAGAAAGTGTTTCTTACTCTTTTTTTCTATACATAGTTAAATTTGCAATTGTATGTACTCTAGGAGCATAACACAACACAAAACCCACAAGTACACGGTGGCTGAGACAGAGAGGCATCCCTGGAGCTCATCTAGCCCAACATCCTGCTCAAACAGGACTACTGAAGCTGCAACAGGTTACTGAAGGCTGTGTCCAGTGAGGTTGTGGCTATCTCTGAAGATTTCCACAAACTCCCTGGTCAAGCCATACCAGTGTTTGACAACCCTCACCAGAAAGAATCTTCTTAAACAGAATTTCTGGTATTTCAATTGTGTCCATTGCACCTTCCCATAGGAGGGTTATGTCCTCAAGCACTTCAAGTCATATCACTGCCTTTTTGAGCTTATTATCTCCATTGGAATCAGCCTAAAGCTGTTTAGGATCTAAACATGATGCACTTAAGCCCCTTAGGGAGGTACCTAGCATGGTCTGGCCTTGGTGAAGTTACTTTACAACACTCAGCTAAGAAAATACAAAAGGAGGGTTTAATTTCTATCTTTCACAGCAGCTTGGCATTAAGACAACTAACTTCCCCAAGAGAAGACTCTAAAATCCACCTAGGCTCAAGGCAGTCTTCCCACAATATTGCCATAGTCTTGCCACCCTATTCTGTGCCAAAGTCCACTTTTTCCTTGCTTGGAACTGGATCACAGTGCCACCAAAAATAAGTAAGTACTTTCAATTCCTTTGCAACAGCTAGATGTGCTGAGCATCACTATATATATTCACACTTACCCTTGCTTAAAACTTGGGGCAGGGGAGGTGTTCTGTGTTTCTTTTTTTATATTTTGTACTGCTGGACATTTACTATTATATCCAGGTTTCATACTGGTTGAGCTTCTAGCTGTCAGGCCTGGAGCATCAGCAAGATTTACAAACTGAACACAGTGCAAAATCCAGGCTGTTTACATCAATCCACATATTTTGTTGTCATAATGAAATGAATATCAATGCAAAACACAGGAGGGAAAACAACTGGATCTGACAACAGTGCCTATGGTAGACACTGTTTTCTCAAGTCCACTCAAGTTTTGCTTACTTTAATTTTTCCATGCTTCATGGTTTAAGCTGTCAAGATGTTAACTATTCATGTCAGCAGACAGCAATACCTGAAGATATTCCAAAACCAGCTGTGAAGGAGGATGTTGTATGTTTTTTTTTTTCTCTGAATGGAAGGGGTTCTTTCAGGTTTATTTTTAGTACTATTTTTCATCTCAATGGCTATTTTATCAATATAAACTCCTAAATCAAAATAAAATAAAGCAAACATGCTCTTCCTTCTATAAATTTTATGAACCAAAACAACCCTCAAAACTTTAGCCATTGTTAAAATATAATCTAAAGAAAAATCAATCAGATTTATTTTACTTTTCTTTGTAGATGCCTGACATTTTGACAATGACATGTTTTTTTCATTAAGATCCTATGTTTATTTAAGAGTCCATACATTATGACAAGCTACTGCAATTTTTTGTGCATATGCTTTACAATCAGAATTCATCAAATTAAAGGCTCTTTGTATTTCACAGATTTTATAGCCCATATTTAAATTATATGCCTATAATTACTTAAATTTCAAAATTTTTTCCAACATTACCACCATCATTTCTGTAGGAAAATAGCAATTTCTTTAAGTCTAATAAAACCACACAAAATTATTACATTTTTTTATATCAGGGTCAATGCAATCTCATAATTCTCATTCTCAAATATCTGAATAAGGGTATTTCTGAATGATATTTTTACCATTTTTACTTTTAAGTTCTTCCATCTGATACTACTTTTACCCTTTTACTTTCCTCTTACAAACACATTTTGAAGTTTATCAATTTCTTGTGAGCAAGAAATTGCCAAAAGAAACAGCACAAGTAAAAATTTTACACCATTTTTCACAAATTAATGTCTCAATTTCCTTTAACCTTCATTTCTGAGCCTTCAAAAAGAAATGCCATGAAGTATTTGCATCTCAGAACATCAGGAAAGCCCTAGGTCTTATTTTTACAAAGAAAAAAATGAAAACTCTATCAAAGTGATCATCTGCGCCATATCTGATTCTGTACCTTGTCTTTGTGGGTTCTTATAATCTGCAATGACAAAGTTGCTTTCTTTCTGTGTGAATTGTGCTTCAAATCTCCCACTTGTATTTTCACTTTGTTGCTGGGCTTTTTGTCTAATATTGCAGAAATCTCGTAACAGTTTTGGAGAAGATATATCGACCATGCCATGGCAGCACAAATCTTTATTAGGTTTAGTTTTCCACTTTCTAACTGAAAGGATATTTAGTCATGAATATACAAGAACAATTTCTACTTTAAAACTCCCATCAAGTTTTTATTAACTACTTCATATTTTTGAGATACTTTAAAGCCTCTCACTTTGAAGTCAAGATTATTTACCTGGTGCTTTCGCAGTGTATTTTCCTTTCTCAAAGGTGAAAAATACTTTATTTACTGACCAGAGGTTTTTCCCTAATTGGTTTACTTAATCTAGCTGCACCCTTTTGCCCAATTTTTAATATTTTATTTAATCTCTAAACATTGACATTCTTCTGTCACAAAGAATGTATTACATGCCTCATTAATACACATTCAACCTACTATTATTCTCTCTGCTTTTGTAGCAGAAGAGGGAAGCTCAGAACCCTCTGAAAGACATCTGTCAGTTCAGGTAAGTCTTACTCCAATCAAAACTCCCATCTCAAAACAGGTTTTCCTACAAATTTATTTTTGGATTTCACTGAAATTTCATGAAATAATGTTGTCAAAAGACAGCAAGATAGAGAGATCCCATAATCTTGTAATTTCCAAGATCCTTACTTTTGCAAAGGTCTGCTTGGAACAAGTTCTGTGTGTGCACCCATTAAGTGGACATGCATTAAGTGCAAAGTCACTCCAATGCAGCAATCACTGGAGATGCTACAGCCCTTTCTTCATGAAGGCAGCATGTGAAGACAACACAGCTAACATCTGGAATGACTGGATGCTTCCTTAACAAACTACAGTTCTCCAAGAAGACTACTCCATGTGATACCAGCTCAGAGGATCGGGAAACCTTCCAGCAGTAATCCCCATGGGAAGCAGGATGGATGCAGAACCAGATCAGAAGTGAGCAGTATTTACCTGTTTCAAATAAAGACTTTAATGTGCTTAACTACATTTTGTAACTTCTTTGCCCACAGATTACATGCAGGATAAAATTACACCATTCTGCCACAGAAGTTGCTGTGATGAACGACTTTGTTACAATGAACAGACACTGGCCCACGACATAATGCAAGTCTTAAGGGAAAATGGCAAAGCTTAACTCTTCTCAGTAATTTCATATTATAACTGCAACCAAACACAGGAAAAACAGGAAAAACTAAGCATGCAATTCCTAGACACCTGCGTTAAGAATTAAGGTGTTTATTTAACATGACATTTAAAATATACTAATATTAAATTAACGTACTTAGGTAAAATAACACATGTATATCTAAACAGCGCAAATTATAGAAAATACATGTACAGCTAGATAGTTAAGGGACTTACAACAGCTCCCACCACGTAGCTGTGATATGGGTGGGAAAGGCTGCAGTAATGTTTCCCTGTGAGAGGGAAAGGATGGAGCACAGACAGGGCATGTTGCAACCTGATGGATCATAAATTGGGGCATCCATCACTGACCACAGTTGGATACGCCTAGTGCCTGATATAGTTTGTTTAATACAGAAGGCAAATAAAATGTGTTCATAATGAGTCTGCTATTAGCAATGAGATAATGAGCAATGAGTAATAACTGTACGCTGTTCAGTAATTTCCAGATTCTTGGTTTCAGATAACCAAACTGCAATATAGTGAAACATAAATGTACCTTATGTAGTAACATTTTTGAAAGAAAAAAACCAAAACAAAAAAGGAAATTCAAGCTGAAAGAGGCTTTCCTTTAAAAAAAGTCAGTTAAATTATGGCTTATTTCTCCAACAAGTCTGTGAAAATGTTTTAACAGATGAAAAAGTTGCATGTAGCTAAAGTTATAAAAAATTCTCCTTAACAATTGGCAGAAATTTATAAATATAAAGTTGACTGAACATGGAACAAGATCTAGCAGCCTACCTGGCTAGCAAGTGCATATTTAAACAGAAATCCCTAAAAGTTTATTCATTAAATCAATCAGAAATTTAAGTCACATTTACAGCAATTAGACCATCCAAAGGCCTTTGTATCTACTTGGAAAGAAATCCTGAAGAATAGTACACCAAACACAGTCATTCTTATTATTTATTTATTATCAAATCATGTCATTGATTAAACTGATGAAATGATATTGTCTCAATAATCAGAAAAAAATCCCAAAAAACCCCAAATGACACAAATAAACAACCCACATTGCTGACAACACAGAATACATTATAAGTGTTCCCTTGCAACTAACAATTTCTAGCAGGAATTGCTAATAGGATAAATATTTTATACCACTTATGCTCTAGTTCCTTTATAGCAAGACTATAGTCAAAATTATAATCTAAGAATCAGTGCCTCCTGTATGGCTGGTGATAGCTTTGGGAACACATTTCCTAAAATCTTATCTGGTATGTTTCGCTACATTGTTAATTTTTGCTCTCACACTTTTCCATATCATAAAATTGCTGCATTGTTTAGCTACCAGCTAGAGGTGAAAAACTAGTTAGTACTTAGACAGTGCTTTAAACATGTAAGGCACCATATAAATTTTAAGTTATCTGCGATTTTCAAAACAAAGTCTATTTCAAAATTTTTCATTGCTATTATTTAAAAATTTGATTGGTCCCATAACTTTTTTTAAAGTCAGATATATACTGGATTTAAGTAATGTTAATAAGTATGTATGTCTAAAAAGGCAATAATATCAAGAGGCCAGTGTTGGCAGGACTGAGTTATGGGAAGGCTCTTTGTGGCCTTTGTCATGTCTATATGACAGGTTCTGCACTGATTCATCAGAAGCAATATAGCTGACATCAATCATTATTTTTCAGATTTGGAGGAGACACACATATTTGGGAAAAACTGCTATTTATATGCACTGAGACAAGAGGAACCATGAGATTATTCAAAAAGTAAAAGGACTTATTTGTTTTCTTTGTTTTATTTATGAATACTTTTATATCTACTGTCAATATTACTGATGCTACGTGGATATTTTCTCTGGGGAAAGGGAGAGTGTGTAGTGTGATTTATACCACAAAATAACCACGCTGCAGAAAGAATTATTCAAATCTGACTGAGAAACATTTTCACATTCTTCACAAGCAGTGCTGGCAAGACAAACCATCAAGAGACCCACATTCTGGATGAGGGCTGCACACAGGCACATGCTACCACACTAAAGGGCTGAGGAACAGATACACAGTGAAAGTGTTCAGCACTATCTCAAACCTTAACTAATCCTTGCAATGACATTTCAAGATAAGACAAGCTTCACAGGCTTCGAGGCCAAGACAATAAAAGAAGGGACTGTACAAAGCAGAGAAGCAGTTGTTCACCAATGCAGCTATTGCCTGTTTGCTCTCAGACTTTCCCATAATTACTAACCCATCAATACCTAGAATAACAATTCTTTCCTTCTAAGGAAAAATTGTCTAACAGTATGTATCCATATCCTGATTAAGTGCAAAGTTAACTGGGATCTTTGATCTGATCTCACCTGCGTGTACTTCCCAGCATGCAGCAAGTCTTAATATTCCTGCAGGACACAAAGCATACGACATTTGTGTCACGAAGGCCTTTGTTGGTAACCAGAACAACACATAATTTATCCATTATTTCTGATTTTTCAGATTTTCCATTACACATTGCACATGTTTTATAAATGCTCAGTTTCACTTGCCTCCATTTCATCATGGAGGAGATGTCAGATCAAAAAAGTATATACTAACAAAAGGAAAAAATACTTTCTCTTTTAGCCACTCAGTTATTTCAGAAGAACACTAGAAGCAAATCTGCCGTCTGTAAAAGAAATGTGGAGACATGCCTTTCTCAATTACTTCTCAGAAAAAGTGGAGATTTGTCTGAAGTATCCACCATGTTAAAAGAATCTACTCCAGGGCTGACTGGGAAATTGAAATAGAGGATCATCTCCCATTTATTTTTGAAGAGGCAGTCATGGAAGAGTATTAAAAGCAATCTGAAAGGGAACTTGCAATTTCCCCTTTGTGGATGATTGTTATGTGTGGATTGATCTGAGCTAATGCCAAGATGTGATTAATTTAAAATTGAAGTTGCCACTGTAAAAAATTTAAATTCCAAATAAAACTGTTATTCTAAAAAAAATCCCTCAGCAGCAAAAAATATAAAAATAACAAAATACATAAATACATAATTCATCATCAGCAAGACATATGACATGAAAGTTTAAATCTTCTAAACTCCTCAACAAAAAACAAACAAAAAAAATCAAACAAAACCAACCAACATCTAAAAAGCCAAAACAACCCCCAAAAAAGCACAATAGAAAAAAACCCCACACTTATTAACTAGGCATGGAAATAGAAGGCCAGTGGAGTAAGTTCCCACTCATATAAATCATGTGGCATATAAATAATTGTACAGACGCACAATTTTAAATGCAGAAAAATTTCTGTTCTTATTCCATCTTTATAACTTTCAAATCCAGGTTTTATTTTGTGTAATTTATGTGTTGCGGTTCGTCCTCTTTGTTTGTTTGGGGTGTTTTTTTGAGTTTTTCTTTGCTTGTTTGTTTTTTGTTTGGGGGTATTTAAATTTTTTTTTTATTATTATGCACTATGTTTACCTATAGGTAACTGAGGCTCAGACTGATTTCTTCATAAACTGTGTATCACAGCTTGCAGCACCATCTACAGAATCTGTATGATGTCCTTGCTTAAAGCTTTGCTATTTAGTGGTTTTGCATATATTTGGGGATTCACTAATTCCTCTGAAGAGTTAAATAACAGAATCAGCTTCATTCCCTCATGTGTTCACTTACATGATTAAAAGCAGTAAATCATCTTCTCTGAGAGGAACACAAACTACTATTTAGACTATACTCAGCAGGTGAAAATGATTACTAAAAAGGCACCAGACTTAGAGTGGTGCTGTTCAGAATTATACTGTCTTATAGATTTATACCTCTTCACATGATCTTAAAAATATGCAATTGAGGAAATGGAGAATAACTTCATTCAAAATCAGTGCAAAATCAGCTTATTTGGAAACATTAATGAAGGAATTAGCTTCACATTTGTGTTATATTCTAAAAGCACTTAGTTAATATTAATTAATCTGATTACTAATCCTTTGTGTTGTTTACAAAATGTTTTTCATTAACAGAATATACAATACAACCATAAAATCATAAAAACATCAGAGTGAGTGCTGACTACAACTTGTTCTTTATATTTTCCAAAACAGGTTACTGCTTACACTACTATAAATTGATACATATAGTTACTTAAATCTGGGTCTGAAAATGAGGGGGTTTTCTATATTTTTTTGAAAATATTTATTCTTTTACAAAGTACTGAAGGTTCCAATATCAAAGTCATGAAAATATTATAAGCTCTAACAGAATTCAAAACATGAACAGAATCTGAGATCGCACATTTGTATAATATGGTCATTCCACTAACATAACTATTTTTCAAAAATCAGAATTTATACTTGCACATGAAATACATTATTTTCTCATTTATACTGATCATGACAAAGCTAATAAATTATCTTTTTAGTGGTCAGATAACAAAGCAAGCTTTAAAAAGGATTTAAATTTTAATAAGGCCTCAATCCCACTGCCTGTCAGTAGCAACCGGATATGATTTGTCAAACTTTATATCACAAAGCAACATCAGAGTTAAACTAACCTCTCTGAGAAGTAAAATCATGGAGTGATAGAACCAGTTCTGGGTTTTTCAATAAGTGGTCGAAACTAAATTTTCTTGTCCAATGGACACAAAGCTTGAACACAGCTGAAAAGGAACAGGCTTTAGATAGGATGGGGCCCAGGGAAATTGGACTTGGAACTTCCTGAAGCCAGCAATAGAAGATGGCGACTTGTGCTATCAGAGGGAACAGTCTCTCTGCCCTTGCCAATGTACCCCCAGCCCCTGCGGGCTGCAGAAGGGTTTTCTAAAGAATCACAGAATCATTTAGGTTGGAAAACACCTCTAAGGTCATTGAGTCCAACCTCTGACCAATCACCTTGTCAGCTAGACCGTGGCAACAAGTGCCACATCCAGTCGTTTCTTGAACACTTCCAGGGATGGTGAATCCACCACCTCCCTGGGCAGCCCATTCCAATGTTTAACAATCCTTTGCATGAAGAAATTCTCCCTGATATTTAACCTGAACCTCCCCTCTGCACCTTGAGGCTGTGTCCTCATATCCTGTCCCTGGTTGCCCGGGAGAAGAAAATTACCCTCACCTGGCTACAGCCTCCTTTTAGGAAGTTGGAGCGTGGTAAGGCCCCACCGAGCCTCCTTTTCTTCAGGCTAAACATCCCCAGCTCCCTCAGCCGCTCCTCACAGGGCTTGTGCTCCAGACTTTTCACCAGCTCTGTTGACCTTCTCTGGACATGCTCCAGCACCTCAATATTTTTCTTGAAGTGAAGGGCCCAGAACTGGACACAGGATTCAAGATGTGGCCTCACCAGTGCCGAGTACAATGTGCCCTGGTCCTGCTGGCCACATTATTTATGATAAAAGCCAGGATGCCATTGGCCTTCTTGGCCACCTGGGAACACTGGCAGCTCACGTTCAGCTGACTGTCCACCAGCAACGCCATGTCACTTTCTACTGGGCACCTTTCCAGCCACTCTTCTCCCAAACTGTAGTGCTGCCTGGGGTTGTTGTGATCCAAGTGCAAGCCCCAGCACTTGTCTTGTTGAGTCTCACACAATTGGCCTCAGCCCATTGATCTAGCCTGTTCAGACCCCTCTGCAGAGCCTTCCTGCCTCCAGCAGATCAACATTCCCATCCAGCTCAGTGTCATTCACAAACTTACTGAGGGTGCACTCGACCCTCTCATCCAGATCACCAATATATATATTAAACAAGACTGGGCCAAATACTGAGCCCTAGGGAAGCCCACTAGAGACCACTCTCTGGGCCCTGCCATCCAGCTTGCTTTTAACTCAGGTTCTTAATGGGAAAAGCCATCTCCTGCAGTCTAATGCCCTGGTGTCTTCCTACCTCACCTGTGCCTAAAATTCATCCACAGAGCAAATACCCACCTTATGCTGTTATTGTACCAGGACAAGATCTTTCAGCTAAAGTTGAGCCCTAAGTGTATTTGGGCAAAGGAGAAGAGTTTCCTTATAACTCACTTCTAGATAGACACAAGGCGTTTTAGAGTGATCTGACATGGTACAGAGTGAAAGAGAGCCAAAGGACCACACCATCTCCCTTGGTTGTTGCTACTTGATCCCTTTATGCAAAGGTTGTACGTTCATATGACTTCATTTCACTGCAGTGTTAACTGAAATTCTGGTGTGAGAATTTACAATTCTTCAACATGCATTTTTCAAGAGAAATTCCACCCAAGCTTAGAATACTTTTAAAGTAATTAGTCTAACACATTGCAATTGAGAAAACCTAAATGCACTTTTATGACTTGGAATAAAGCAGCTAACCTGCTCAAGACCTTGGGACAATTGTTTTAAAAGCAAATGACCTATTCCCTTTTTTGATGGGTGTAGAGGAGGGAAGTTTTTGTTTGGTTGGTTGGTTTTGTTTGGGGTTTTTTTAAGATAATGTGCATTGGGGTCCACAGCTGTTCAAGCCTGTATTTAGAGGAGATAGAACTCACTCTGATTTTTTCATCTCAGTATATTAAGCACCAATGGTGCAATGACTACTGCTGTTAGCCTGATAGCTTTTCCCCTCAGATGAGATTGCTTTATAACTCCTGAATACATATGCCTATCTTCAAACTCTATATACAAAATCTTGCCTCATCATTGTATTTTTCAGTTATTTCCCAGGAATATATACTAGCTAAATAATAACTTTTTGGTTTATTCAGTTTTCCAATTAAATGAGTTTCACTTGGTGAATAATTGAAGAACAGAATATTTATTAATGTATAAAGGAAACTTATAAAGTCATTGTTCTTATTAATGTCCAAATGCTATATTTGATAAATGAATAAAATTTTATTTTGAAATCATGACCATTTTAGGATAAGTATGTTTGTTTTAAATGTTATATTATTAATGTTTAGAAATCAACACCAGCTAATTGTTTTAACTGAAATCAAGATCAAGAGAGTCAGAACTTAATAAATCTGCTCATTTAGCCTTATATAGTTAAAAGGCAGCAAAACAAACCTGCAAACTTCTCATAGGAGTGTATGATCTGCTTAGGAATTACTAGGAATTCAAATACCTCTGGGAAAAATTTATCTAGGTGTTTTTCCATGCTGATACCATGTTGGTACTCTGTGTTTTTAAACAGCTAATAAAAAAAAAGCCCTATAGTTGATGAATAGAATTGCAAAAAAAGTAACGTAGCTTAACACAGAAAATATTGTTAATATAGTAATTTCAGAGACTGCAATTTTCTTAAGCTATTATGCTGACACCACGTAGTACTTCTGATGTGAGAAAACACAAACATTAAAAACTATGAGACAGTAGAGATCACACAGATACACAATGAGAAAATAAACTAGATCTGCGGGTGATAAAATATAGCTAAGAAAAGGAAAGAAAAAGTTCAGTACATCACAGATTCTGTGGCTTCATTAAAATAACAGAGAACCAGAATTACAAAAAGTTGGAGACATCGTTTTTAAATTAAAAGAGCAAAAAGAATCTCATGGAAACCACCCCCCCTTCCATCCTCTTAGAAGTTGCATTATATACATACTATCCCAAATGTTTCTTACATCCTCAGATATAAAATCCTGCCATACTTTTGAGAAATATCTCAAAACATTAGTTTTCTGCATACAAATGTTTCTGTTTCAGAGAATAAAATTTTTTTCTTCTTTTTGTTAGTTGAAAAGTAAAAGCATATTATATTTGAATATGTTGATCTTACCTGTCTTGAAAAGCCAGCCTGTCACTTGTTCAGGAATACCTTGACCCGATGCCTGTAACAATCCATCTAGCCTTAAATGAAATCCTGTGCTGGGGGAGAGGTTCTCATTTCTATCACTTTTTATGCAAAAAAAAAAAAAATACAGATGACAGATCCTTTTTACAAGGTAGCCTAGAGTGTCTAGTTCTTGTCACAATGTTGTCATAGTGACAGTGACATCAATATACTTCATGAAAATCAGTACAGCAATTTTTCTGGAGACAACACCAGCGTTGATTCCTGAGTGTATTTTGCATTGACTTCCTTTTCCAGTCTCATTAGATAATTTATTTTTGCACTATTCTTTAATTCAAATGTGACTGCACTAATTATTTTGGTTATAAGCAGCCTGGTTAAAAAAAAAAGCAAACAAAAACCACTGAAATGAAAATATTTTGAAACTAAAATAATACAAACCAAAAAAGTTTGACCACCAAATTTCTTTCTACAAATTACAATGTCTGTTATTTGTTAGTGTAACACAGAGACCTCCTAGATCTGATTCTGTGACTCTATACTAATATTTTTTTCAAATACGGGTTATTTAACAGTATAAAGTACTATACATACAGCAAAACAGAAGAAAACGTTCACTTAGAAAAAGGTGATATGTTCTCAGTCTCAAGTATATTTTTCTGGGAAAATACCATATGTCCACTAAAATCCTACTGTTTCATGATCATTCTTCGCATCATTATAGCATCCATTTTCAACCTACAACTTGTCACCTTCCTGAAACTTCTAACATTTTTTGTCAGTAATTGCTACATGACATATATTCATATAAGTTCCCAAAACATGAAGTGTATATTCCACATTTTTTTCCACCAAAAGTAAGAAAAATCTGCAGTTCATCTCCTACTAATCTAATCTTTGTGTTGTGTGAAATCTGCCAAGGCAACAAATTAGTGCTAATTGTTGTGTTCTCTGTTGATAGTAGAAATAATTTTCAGACAACAAATGATAAACTTCGTTGTTGATTTCATCTTCTTCCTTCAAGTGGTACAACTGTAAAAAAAATATTTTCTGATGTTAACACTCACAAACAATAGCTTGAATCCTGAACCAGACCACCTGTTTTTTCCTTTTTTATTCAACGCATTAAGTGGGAATTAACCCAATACATCCTTCCAGTTTCTAAACAAAAAGGAAATAACATTCTACTACTAAATAAATCCAGTACGTTCCCATATCTTGATGTATTTGTAATTGTAAACATTTGAAATAAAAAGCATAGTCAAAAAAAGAGAAATACAGAAAACTGGGATAACTTTTAGAAACAAGCTACATTTCCTATCACCTAATATTAGCCACATTGGGTCTGTACTTCAGTTACTCATCTGTACTTCACACAGCCTGAAAAAGCAATTCACTCTGCCATATAAACATCTTTGTTTACTGGGATCTCTCAAACTCCAAACGTGCCTCTCTCTATCCATTAACTACCATCTACATTAGCTATGTCTAGCATACCATAGTTATCTCAAACTACACACATTGCTTAGCCTGGGTCTCTTAAAAGGCTCATCCCATCATGAATAAATATGGGTTCACATTTACTACACCAAATCCAATGTTCGGGTAGTAGATTTAGAGGAGAAAAGCTACTGCTATCTATAATTAACCAAATACCTGTAATCAAAGACTTCATAAGCAAAAAGTGCTTTTGAAACTCAGAATACAGGCATTCACAAAGGAACAAGTCTCTTCAATAGCTACTCTCAAGTGGTCAAACCACCACCTTTTTCTCAGGATGTTCCTAAATAAAGACACACAGAACAATGCAAGTTGCAGTGCTTAGGTTGCCACGTTTAATTCTAAGGTTATACTCAGCAGAAAGGCTACCTTTTATTCTGAAATGCAATTACTGCACTACCTGATAAACAAGACAGGCTCTTTGCTATCTGCAGCAGTTAATGGGAGGCCTGACTGCCTCAGGCATTTTATGACTATCCCTAAGTGATTATATTACAATAATTTGAAAAATTTGACCAGACCTATATTATAAAGGATGAGCAGTAGATCAGAGTCTTGTCCTGTGAGCTGGTACTTGGCACAAAATCAGGTGTATTTACACCACAGTATTCACATATTTAAATAGAAAACCAGCCACACTGATTTTGCCATGCAAATTGTGAATAAGTAGTCTACAGTGCATTAAGGATTCAAAACAAAAAAAAAGCATGTTTTATTTACTTATAAAGTAAACTTACTGGAGAAAAAAAATTTAGTTTAGAAGCTTTTAAATTACTAAACTGCAAAATATTGTTGATAGCATTATAAATATTGGAATATTTTAGTAGTTATTTTTGAAGTTATTCTTCATAACTGATACCTTTATTAGTTGATTACTCATCCAGAAGGCCAACAGAGAGACAATATCCACCAGCTGCTCCTCTTAATCATCTGACACTCAGTTCTTCATTGTTATCATTATATAACATGCTATTCCTTATAGAACAATACAAGACAGAATACAGTACTGACCTCAAATTATTCTGTGATTGACTGCTTTAAAAGTCAAATGATCTCATTTAAACAGCATGGTGATATTTGAAAAAATTTTTCTTCAAGGCAGTAAGAACAGCTGTGAAAATATTAGGAAACCTAAATATAAAGAAAACTGAAGCCACAAGTTCCCTGAGTTTTAACTGATACCTTAATACTTAAATCTTTAGCATGTCTTCCTGGGTGTAACCACTTACTTTCTATGAAACAAGTACATCTAAATGGATTTGTTCAGAATAAATCATACCAGTGAAAACACAAGATAATTTTATTTCAAGAGTACACAGAAATATCAGATGGCGAGCCTCCCAGCTGACCAATGCAGAAAAAACCCTACCAATTTATAAAGTATCGTTACAACTTAGCCTAGCATTCAGGTTAGTTAAGCAAGGTGCTAAAGCAACAAAATCCAGCAGCTCAGAAATAGTTGTGGCATCTTTTATTATATTAAAACCACAAGTGCCTAAGTTCACTTCACAGGGGATGTTTCATATCTTTCTGTCCATATGGTTAGTTGGGTATCACTATTGTAAATGAAGATCATTATCAAGTTTTAATACAAAACCAAGTGTGATGGAACAGACATTCTGTTCTCAATTTAATCATAGAGCAGTCCTTCTACCAGTTCTGTTGTGGGAAACTCTTAATTATCTTTTAAGATAAAGGATTTTTTCAGATAAAGTATTTATCTCAGGTTCAAGAACTCTAATTATAAACCACTAGCAATATCTGAAAAAAAACCCTAACAAAACCCTTGAGGATCATTAATGTGATGCAGTTTTGCAAGAAGTAAATGTGGGACAATCATATGCATCTTTTTATAACACAAAAGAAACGTGAATGCACTTTTTAATGTGATGATCTATTTTCTTTTTCCTTTTTAAACTCAAGTAAGTTTTATAACCACAGTTTTGCATGCAGACATTTGTGAATGGGTATATATTTTGGTTATATAAAAGTGTCTATTTTCAAATAATAAAGTTAGAAGATTTCTTAAGTGAGATATATATATATATTTATATATATATAGAAGTAATAGATTTTGAAATATGGAATAATGAATCAGGGCAGAGAAGGTACCTGCTTTCCTAGATATTTATAATCTCTATAATTAAAGAACTGAAGCTTTTTCCTCATGGCCTTTTATTGAGTCATAGCCCCTGCATAACCTTGTAATTTTTATGAAATTGTGATAATACAACATCATATAAGAACCTCTTACAAAAAATTTGATATTATTAAAGATGGTAAGTCTAAAATAAATTAATCAAAACAAGTCCAGTTAAGAAATCTCATTGGGCAGAAATAAATGGCATAGGAAAACAAATGAAGAAATTAGAGTAAAAGTCAGTTCTGTTTCAAAGAAATTTTCCCATCAATCTCATATCATTGTATATCACTGATCCCTAAGAAAGCCAGTGAATTTATAGTCATCCAGTATCGGAAACTGATACTGCACATCAATCTGAATCCACAGACCTTAAATACAACTTTTTTTATTTTTATTATTTTATACAATAACTCTAAACCCACTATGCTACACTGTGGTCAGTGTGCTGAAGAAGAGAAGCTATCTGTTTGGGGTTTATAATAGCTATCAGAGGCCAGTTCTTTAGTTTTCAAAAGGTCAAACTGCTCTTGTCATCTTGCTCACTGCAAAACACCTCAACAAAGAAATAAAATGCTTACCATACCATGGTTTATTTCAACAATCAGGGCATATACTGGACAGCCAGAATTAGTTTATTTTTGAGAAATTCCTTACTAGTTCATGACAAAATAGCTCACCTCTGACAGTGTGCATGACTATTGTTGATAAGGGTGCAGCATGTCCCTGCAATTGCTCAAGCCATAGCAAATACTTACAGGGTCAATTTATCTTCTTTAAAATTCACAGCTAATTAACTAATATTTTTATATGTTAGTTATATAACCTGATTTAGACTGTTCCTTGCAAAAAATTTCTATCTGCAACATTGTATCATAAATACAACTGACTTACCTTTAGTTTTTAAAACACATAATTTCTTTTTCAAGCTCAGTGAAGATACACAGCTGTCTTCAAATCCCTGCCTTACATTCCAAAGGCCTCTGACACCAGACAGCTAACTTGTACTTAAATGCAACCTCTCTCCTATATATTTGGGTTTGTACACAATAAGAGGGAATTCTCTAGTCAGATGTTGGACTAGAGATAACTACAGAGAAAATAGATAGTAGATAAAATACCTGTAGGGCAAAGATGAGTCTATGGGAATCTTACATTATGGTAGATCCACCTGTTTCTGGTAACTACAGGTTTGAAGCAGACTAATCTAGGTCTCTTAAAATGACTAACTATTCTCGTGTATCCGCTAGAGTGTTTCCATTACTGATGTTGCTGCTTAGTAACAGGATTACTAGACTTTTTCCACTGTTTATATTTCATTTAGTTCCCATATCTGAAGTGAGGAATTTATTCTAAACTAACATATTTTCAGTTGTGATTCAATTTAAATGATAATCCAGACATAACATGATGAAGCTTGTCAGGTTTTTGTTGCTGGGATGCAAGAAAACAACATTGACACACACTGGTTCCTTGCAGTCCTAGTAAATTTAGGTTGGTTTTACTTGTGCTACACTGCCTTTAGTGCTCACTGTCTTTACCATTTCTAGACCAAATAAAAGACCTGAGTAACTAAGTACATGCAGACAAACTGCTTTGGAGTCCAGTACTACTTCTTTAACTGTGATGATGGTTCCTTCCCTTCATGAATCAATGGATACACTGCCAAGAACACATGCAAGGCAACGTGAGAGTTCAGGACAGGTGTCTCAGACTATAAAGATCAGCCTAACAGCAGCTCCTGCTCACAAAACATGCTGTGTGTGGGAAGCTTGAGAAACTGGAAAGAGACAGAACTAACAAGCAATGTATGATGAGATAGTAACCTGAAGAATCATCTTCTAATGGAGGACTGAAAGCCAGATCCTTTTGTTCAGTCTGATCTGCTAGCATTCAGAATGACAATCAAGCATATATTTCTATTGAAAATTTGTACGCAGCATACTCAAGAACACCTATGGTGTTTCCCTACTATTTTATTAAAGCTTGAAGTAGGAACACATGCACACATCACACAGCTGACTGCTTCTCCTGCTGTAACCACTGATTCTAACCACCACTCAATCCTTTCAATTATACTCTAGTGCATCACACGACAGCTTCACTTCCAACTCCAGCCTTAACCACAGGCACTGTGATGCACACACTAACAAAAAAGTAAGAATAAATTAAAAGTCTACCCCTTCTTTATTTTCTGATGACCTTCTATGATTTCGGGTATCTCAGGAGATGTTTTCTTTGCTATGTATGTAGAAGTTTATTTATTTATCTTAATAAACTCAAACCTGACATTTGGATTTAAATTGTTTTTATCCATTTAAGGCTTCCATTCCCAGTGCTTGTTTTATTCACATTCATATAAAAAGAAATTTAGGTTATGATTTCTCTCTTCCTTCCAATGTATTTCACAAGATAGCTTTTATCCTCTTTTAGCCAACTAGTGGCAGAGACAAAAGCGATATTTCTGACAATATGGAAGTTGGGGAAGTAGAATATAAATGAACAGGTGAAAGTGGCTCATCTCAAAAGTAATCCTACCCACTGCTGCAATCAGAGGCAGAAGTTTTGGCTATGTAAATTAACAGTGAGTCATCATATATTAATATTCTATATTAAAATAATTAGAAGAACTAAGGTGTCCTATTTTTATCAAGGACACAGGTTTTTTTGCCCTTCTAATTAATTAGAAGTTTCAGAATGCAGCAATATATGAACATTAGGAAATCTATCTAATCACTTTACAGTTACACTATAAGACAACAGAAAAGCAAACAGCCAATTAGAAAACCCAAATATAATCAAGGAGCTGCAGAGACCCTTAGTCTAACTAGGCAATTGGACAGAATAATTGTAAATAGCTGTAAATAGCTCTTGGGGCACTATATTCACAGAATCAGATGAGTTGGAAGGGACCTTCAAGGATCACCAAGCCCAACTCCTGGCCTGGCAACAGGACCATCCCCAAGAGTCACACCATGAGCCCGAGAAAGTTGTCCAAAAGCTTCTTGAACTCTGACAGGCTTGTGCTGTGACCACTTCCCTGGGGAGCCTGTGCCAGTGCCCAGCCACCCTCTGGGTGAGGAGCCTCTTCCTGATATCCAACCTAAAACTCTCCAGACACAATATCAAGCTATTCCCTCAGTTTTTGTTGCTGGTCATCACAGATAAGAGATCAGTGTCTGTCCCTCTGCTTCCCCTCATGAGGAAGTTGTTACTGCAATGAGGTCTCCCCTCAGTCTTCTCCAGGCTGAACAGACCAGGTGACCTCAGCTGCTCCTCATACATCTTCCCCTTAAGGCCTTTCACCATCTTCACTGCCTTCCTTTGGACACTCTCTTAATAGTTTCATGCCTTTCTTATATTGTGGCACCCAAAACTGCCCCCAGCACTCTGGATGCCCCAGTGCAGAGCAGAGCAGGACAATCCCCTCCCTTGCCCGGCTGGCGATGCTGTGCCTGATGCCCCCCAGGACACAGATGGCCCTCCTGGCTGCCAGGGCACTGCTGACTCCTGTTCAGCTTGCCACTGACCAGAACCCCCCCCCAGGTCCCTTTCCCTGGCACTGCTCTCCAGCATCTCGTTCCCCAGTCTGTCCATACATCCAGGGTTGCCCCATGCTAGGTGCAAAATCTGGCATTTTCCCCTATTGAACTTAACATAGTTGGTGATTGCTCAGTCCTTTTTGAAGTCAAGCATGCAGGACCAGGGCTAAGTATCTTAAACAACTCTACAACTGTGAATGATGTAGCTCTTTAGACTCAAAACTCAACTTAGTAATCTACTGAGAATGTGACAATAAGCTAGATATTAAGATGTAAAATGAGCAATAGTAAATAAAACTGAGATTAATACAATGTTAGTCAATGGTAAAATATTCAGTCCACCTGTTTAACATGCTTGTATGGCTAATTTTCAACAAATGTCCAAAAAATATATTCCATCTAGATTAAAATTATTTAATAAAAATAGAAGACATCCTTTCACATCAGGAGAGTGCTAAGTATATTTGGACTTTATTGTAGAAAGATAAGGCAAAACAGAAGATACAAAAAATAAAATTGTACAAAGATTGAAAGCTGTATTTTACTGTTGCATAAAACAGAAATATGGGCTTAAAAGAAGAAAAAGGAGAAATTCTCATTCCCCCTCACCTAAATTTGAAAGTGGAATGCATTGCTTCAATATATGACTTTAGGGAAGAACTTATGACAGAAAAAAGAAAGAAAGAAATTGATTTGTGCAATAAGAAAAAGGCTATTTAAAAATTTAGAAGGAAACTGAAGTGTCATGTTTCAATTGTTAGTTACTTGAAGCAATTTTCTATTTTGGAGTATCTTGTGGCTGCTTTTTAAGTAGCCAGTACTGTCAATAACGAAATGCATTTTTCTTTCTTCTCGAATATGACAAGGCTTCAACTACTTCAGCTGCTCAGTTAACAAGCAGGGTTACAAATTGTATCATGTTGCACTAACTCAACCAGAGCACAATCCAGACATAGGTTTTTAACTAGGGACTCTCTCAGAATGCAGCTTATAAACTCATGTTATCAGTTTGCTTTCAAGATGTTATATGTTTGTTTGAAGACTGCCTCATTTTGTGTTCCTCCCCATAAAACCACCACTGTAGAGATATTAGAGGATAAAGAGCTATAATTAGCTATTTTTCTTTTCCAAATAATGAATCTGCAAAGAGAATACTCCTGCTGAGAGGCCAGTATATTCACTTCTGTTTGATGGAGGATATTTGAGGTTGGTTGAGGAAGCATTGTAAAACTTGGTACAGAGAGAGCAACATGTTTTTATAGCTGAAAAATCTAGTTTAACTCAAGGGATACTTTAGCCAAAGTTAAAGAAAGATGACCTAGATGGGAAAGTAAGCAAGCCATATACTGAAATGCACACTACTCCTACAAACCCTCAAATGGTGAGTGGATTATTACTACTCTTTGAAACTTTACAAGGAAGCATTCATAAGGATACACAGCCATCTAGTGAGTGCTGGAGGATGCTGGCGGAATGGAACAGGCTAATTCTGTTCTGCTGGAGGTAGTTACCCTGAGGTCCTGGAAAGTTTAATAAAAGTCAACAGCTGTAAGCACCTTCGTGTGCTTTCTTATGTATGGAACAACTTCATAATTTAGGATATTTTTAGATGCAAAACTACTATATGGAAGGTCACAGGGATTTTGAAGAAAAAAATAAGCATCTTGAAGAAAAAATAAGCGTTTTGAAGAAAAAAAATCTGTAATCAAGTTCTTCCCTGAAGACTGTTCTTGATATCAAAGTAACATTTCTAATGACAGCATGCATGTTCATGCAGAGATAGTGACACTAGCACATTTGAGAGGTAAAAAAAGAGTTATCACTATATGCATGTAAGTCAGACGTGTGGTTTGTGAGCAGCTGCAACGACACAAACATTTCTGTCATGCAAGTGTCCTTTAAAGTGAGTGAACTTGCCAATGTTTTTCAACCATGCTTGTTAACTAGGAGATAGGAGCAAAGTTAAATAGGGCTGAATGCAACAGTATTCCAAAATATTCGTAGTAGAACTGAAGGTTCAGAAACACAAGTTCTGACCGCCTACATGTGCTACCCTGCCTTTATCAAACTGAAAATAAAATGACTCATTTACAGCAGGAGATGACAGGCTCATAGCCTTTACACATAACAAATTACTACAGCTCAATTAGTGGTCTATTTAATAAACTGTGCTTAACCATTGAGATTCTTTACGCTGCTCACTGTGTAATTGAATTGGTTATAATCTCTGTTTTGAAGATGTATCTATGTGTTTAGGAATATATCACATAGTCTGGATGAATTTAATTTATAACAACTGGTTGGGAAACTAATCTTGGTAGTTAGCAGTTTCATTTTTAAACTAAAAAGCTTTGTTCAATCAAATTTCTTACAGATATGTCCTTTCATTCTCCTCAATATTTTCACAGACAATATTCAATAGTGAGAAGAATTTTGGCATCACTCAATGTTTTGGTCAACAGAGTAGAAAAATCCCTTTTCTCTGTAGACAATACCATGCTAGGAGAAGCTTAAGACTTGCTGTAGAAAGATTTTAAGAAAGAAAAAGAGTCACAAAAAACTGAACAAGCTGTCTAAAAGAACATGATCAGATTAAGACTCCACATGCGTATATTTCTGCCCAGGCAGAAGAAACAACTGATACAGTAATTCTGTGTATTTTCAACAGCTGTGGTATTGACAAGGTAAAACAGGGGCACTGAACTAACAAAAAGTAATTTACAGAACATCAATGTGAAATATTCTGGCAGCCACAGCTTGCATCACAGGTAAGCATGCTTACCTTTGTTTACATTTATATAAAGTTTACCTTCTTTCAACCACACTCAGAGTCATTCACTACAATGAATTTACTCACTTTTTCTTTTTAAAATTCATCTCTACCCAGGCAATGGAAGAAACGTTGAAACTATCCCTAGCAGGTATAAAAACTGTCTCATCACAGCCTTTGGCTCCTCTGAAAAGCAGATGCTTAACTGGAATGTTCCTGTGGAGGCATACTTGCCTCAACTAAGCAGCTATCCCTTCAGAAAAAGTTAATCTAGGGAACAGCTAATTTCATTCAGCAAAAGCCACTGTGACCTTTAATTGCATATTAACACCTTTGATTTGAGCTGATGACCATTTCCCGGATATGGTTCTGAGACACAGTGAGTAATTCCTGACCTTTAGCCATTGAATTAACACTTCTAATTGTCAATGAGAGAGCATTTAAACCAAAGATCTTTCTAATCAAGTATCTTACAAAACGATTATGTGGCTGGTCTGCTACAGAATATCAAATCGCTTAGAGATTGTGAAGGTTTTTTTTTTTTTTCTCTGAGGATTTATATTTATATACCACAGCAGTTGCTCTGAATGTTTGTGCTTTACAAAGCTGTAGTGGGAAAGGTTGTGTCTATGATATTTCTTACCTGCTGAAAGAGTGGTAATATGTCAGTGCTACTTGAATTTGTTGCTACTTAGCACGTTTCTTTGTGTATCTCCTGATGCAAAGTCTCAGCCTGTAACCAAACCACAGTGGGCTGTGGCCTTATCCAATCTCATAGAGGAAGCAAGTATAGGCTGGAAAATTTGCATATGGCAGAGATGGGAGACATTAGTATTGCACACACATAATTTTTTACTTCCTTGCAAGATTTCTGATTTTCACTCATGTAGGTCTATAAGTATAATATGGAAGCTACATGGGAAAGACATAAAACATGATCCCTATTATCTAAGACTACTGTTGACTTATTTAAAGTAAAAATGGCATGTCTATGGGCATTATCTATGAAAGACTTGTGTCTCTTGGCACCATAATATTGCAGTAGAATTGCTCAGGAATGCACAGTTAGTGGAACTGGAAATATCAGAACTTTTAGTCTCAAGACCAACTAGAAAGAGATGTTGCAACATTTTTCATTTTCAATTTAACAGAAATTTCTACCATCTTTCCTAGAAATGCAAAATATTCTTTTGATAGTGTCTCTCTCATAGGTCTCTACAGGATGTCCAGTACTAAATCCTGTTAGTCTCTTCTTCCAGATTTTCTTTCTAGGCTTCTCAGCTACTGTTAGCTTTTTTTCCCACTTTCCTCCTGATAAAAACCTTGACGCAAATCAATTTTCCCTGCAGGAATTATAAATGCTACCAGATTCATTAAAAGGAGTCCACTTCTTACAAGCAAAACTACAGTAATAAACTCATAACTGTATTTAAAGGAAACTGCAAATTCATTAATGCTAGGGGATTTCTTATAACAAAAGTAGAACACACTTTTAGAGTTTCAGTAATGGCTGTACTCTGTTGCAGCCTTTGAGAGACACTGAACTGAAAAAAAATTTCTTCGAATATATTAGTAAACTAATTGAAATGATCAAAATCCTTTTTTTTTGGAAAAAGAAATATATGTGAACTGGTAAACTCCCAAAAGGAAATATTTTCCACTGCCTTCCCCTTAAAGGCCTTAGGTTTGCTCCAGCCTATCCACACCTCTGAACTATTGAACCAGTATGCTGAGCATACTTGCATGGGAAAAGAAATAGCTGCTATCTAATCTAACTAATATAATTACCATGTGGGTTTGCTACCTTAAGACCACTACAACAGCTTTATGCTTTTTTAAATTCTTTCCTAGGCTGTAAACATAGGGTAAGGTTTCCGGATTTGTTTACTTTAAAATCATCATTTTAGGTAACAGTTAGTTTTGCTAACTGTATCTTTAGCCCAGATATGCTAATGAAATGAGGCACTTAGTCCAGCTGAATTTCTACTATATTTTTTTATGCTGGAATCTCCAGGTAAGAAAACAAATGAGCAATGCCAACTGAATCTTTTAATTAGGGGAACTGAATCACTTAGAGGCCAGGTAAAAATGTATTAGTTAGTTAGTTATTTTTGGTCCTATATTGGAATATAAAGATGAAGTTAACAGAAATTAGCATGATTCTGACATTCTTCAAAAATATACACCAGATTTTTTTTTCAAAAACAATACCTTCTGTATGTTCTGTTGAACAAATATTCCATTCAAAGCAGTGTAATTGTGTTAACAATAGAAGACATCTATTAGAAGTGTAGAAAGCTGAAATATAGAGGAGATGAATGGAAAACAAAGGCTCACAAGGCTTGATGTAAGTCATAATATTTTATACATCACTCAAAAATCACAGCAAGAAATAGTGTATAAAACCTAGACATACTGAAGTTTTTCCTCAGCTAAGAACTGAAATACTAAGGTCTAGCTACATTCCCAAGTAGCTAACACCCCATACCGTAGAATATGAATACCCCCAAAGAAATTCACATGAAGAACAAAAATTACCTACATGAATAAGGCTTTAAAGTAAGACAGTATGAACTTAAATGGCTTCTATTTTGAGTACAAAAAAATCTGCAGCTGTTAATGACTAGGAATTTTTGTTTGCTTTATTTGTGATGTATATATAGAGATGCATGTGTGTTAAAAATTGTAATTGAAACACTCAATTCAGTGGTATCTCAGTAAAGATAAAGACACTTGGAGTCAAACTAGTTATTATGGGTGTAGGCTTTAAACACCTAAGTTGCTTTGAGGACTTGTTAATGACTTACCCACAGAGAATAAGACACAAAGTCTTTGCTTCTCAAAGACCAGACTGGGTCCTACCACTAGATCTCCCCCGCTTTTTCATTAGCGAGTGAAGCACAAAGGTATTAAAATTCACACTATGGAATTCATTCCTTTCACATCAAAATATGTTGGTAATCTACATAGATAAAGGAGGTAACAGCATTATTCAAGCCAGTTATAGCAACTCTGAAAACTATCATATAACAAACTTAACTTTCAGCCCCTTTATTCAAAAGGGCTAGGATCTCAGAGCTTATTAGAATGACACAGAGTAAAATAGGCCTGGTTTCTGCTCCCTTCCCATCCTATTTTCCTCAGTGTCAGCATAACTTACAAATGTTTTCTGTCAGCTTTTTCTCTTCATGCCTGTTTTCCACTGCCATCATGCACTTTGTTTTCATCAGTCTCTCTGCCCTTCTCTGACTGTAGTAACTAGATTTCTCCAGCTCCAACATTCTATTAACTACGTGTCCAAAATACTTATGATGTTTGTTTGCCTGCACTCCTGAAGCACTGGCAGTACAATGGTTTGAAGCGTAGATCACCCGCTGAAGATTTCCAAGGCACTTTCTTAGCTTCCTGGCTAAAATCTTCAATACCCTGTTTCTGGCCATAAAAAGTGGAAGGCAAATCAAATTTTATTTGAAAAGGATGAGAAGCCATCCCTTAACTGCAGTTACTCAGACTCCAAGCCCTTACGAGAAATTAGTGCAGAGTTTATTTCATCTTTCTGCCTTCGATAAGCTTAGTCCAGGAGCTGCTTGTATGTATACATTCAGCACGGCTGCACAGTGTTAATCTGGCTGAAGTGTTAAAATCTCATGAGCAGCTACAGAAACAGAGCTGGGGGGATTGAAACCTTCTTTTGTGCTCTATCAGTGGAACTTTGCCTGCATGCTGAACTCTTTTCTTTCCCTCCTTGCCACCCCCCCCCCCCCCCCCCCCAGTGCTGTCAATAGCAGTGAAATATCTTTGCTTTCAGTAAGTTAATTCCAAAAGAGGACTGATAAAATAGGGGGATATTACAGAACTGGAAAAAACCCTCAGCTGGACTCCTCACCAGGCCTGAGGAGTACAACAGTAACCTCAAAGCAGGACCAGTTTATATCTAAAAAGTGTCAGACAATTTGTCAATAGGGGAAGAATGGATATAGCTGAAGAATGGATATAGCTGCCTGCAGGCAGAAGAATGTAGTTGAGGACCTTTTATTAAAGCTGTGGCCCCTATTCACTTCATTCATTTTGTCTACAGCTCAGTCCACAGCTTGCTGTTGGCAGCATGTTGTTGCCTGACCTCTATAGTGCACAAATTCTAGCATCAAAATAGCCTGACGAAAGCACTTTTAACCCAGTTTCCTAAGAAATTGAGGTTTGTACAGTAAGGCATAAATATACATCAGGTTTTCTTTTACTCACAGCTGAATATATGGGTTGATTTACATCAAAGAATTACAAACCCTAATAATATTGTATGCCTAAAATGTTTGTGAAATTCATGGTTAATTAGAGGAAACACTCACTATGTCTCCCACCGAGCTCAACTCACATTAGAAAACAGAAAGACAGAAAGAATATGAAAACTCCAACCATAGGGCAGGAGGAGGTACAGAGACAGATACCCTTTAATGATAGTTTTCACTATCTAAAGTGTGAGACAATTCAACCAAGAGACAGGTATTTATGAAACCATGCTTAATTCATTTTGCTGCCAACAGAACTCCTGTTGACGTCTCTGTGCTGTGTCACCCAGCACTGAAAAATGCTTCTGTCACACTGAAGGGCACTTCAGCGTATCTCAGGCTTTCTGACAAACATTGTCCTCGCAGTGAAAATACTTCATCCTTTCTTATGCAGCTCTTTGAAATCAAATTTCAGGGCAATAATCACTCAAGAGGAAAGAGAAAGTTGAATGCAAGAACTTTGGTGAATGGAAATAGGAAGATAAAAATAAGTTAAGCAAAGAAAACTTAGCCAATTGCAGTTCTAAATTACTTGCTTCACTTTAGAAAAAATGTGAAGAAAAATGCTTGGTACTCTTTTGAGACTATTAAAATGAAAGTATAATTAATAAAACTTTCTTTGTTTTACTAAATTAGTTATAAAAGCCTCAGTGTTACTAGTTCTCAGTGAGATATTCTTTCTTGCATACTTGTTGAGTCTGACCTTATAGTCTAACCAAAAATATGTAAAACAAATGATCTTCCAGGAAAGTTCAGAAATTCAGTTAAGTGGGGGGGATTTAATAATTAAAGTAGCATTCAACTTTCATAACAGTTTGCACTTGAAGATTTGCATGTACTTCAAATGATTTCTGTAGTCCAAAACAATGTGTCTGGACTGGTAAACAAAATGTTGCCTCTACCTAATGCATTCCAACACTTTCAATAAATCTTTACTAAAGTTTGGTCAGATTCTAAACTCTTTAAGTGTTTTTTCAAAAGGAATTTAGAAGTGAACTAGAAAATATCTTAATGTTATTTCATTTAGGCTAATTCTTAATCCTCTAACACTAATATCTGTTTGGTGCTCTATTCAAAACATCTTTTTTAACTGACTTTGTCATCATGTATATATCAATGTGTTCCATTTCCAAAAAGAATAGGGATTAAATTTTAATCTCATTAAATTTTCCATGTAAGTGACTCAAATGCATACTGTAAGTTTCACCCTGAAATTCTATTTCTGTGCATGTCTTGTTTTCCTCATGGTTTTGTGGTTGGCTCCTTATTTATCTGACTAGGTGTGAATCACTTTAATATATATATGTTTTATACTTCAGAGTTTATGAAGCATTTGCCTGTGCAGATGTCTGAACATATTGCTGTACAAGCGCAAATATCAATATGGTACAGGGTTCTTCAGAATTTTTAAATTAATAGGTTTCTGTTTAGGATATTATGTAACTGATAGAAATTACTTACACTCAGGGCTGAAATACAAAAGAAATCTCTGACTATATTATGACTCCAACAGTATGTAATTAGTATTACTTACACTGAGTAGATCCGTAAATTCATACTGGTTCAGGTAGTAGGAGGAAAAGCAATATAAAGAAGGAAGCAAAAGGAGAAAAAAGCTAAATAAACTATAGCAGTGAAGGGAAAGGAAAAAAATGGAAAAGGGGACAGAAAAGGAAAAAAAAAACAGTCAGGAAAATAGAACATTATATATATATGTCTATAAATACATGCAAAAATTTATTAGCAAATCCCTAAAGCATCTGGCATTTGAAATAAGAACTTAGAAATTCACAAGTTCATTTGAGTATATTTTTGTCCAAAAAGTTTTCAATGGGTGCAGGTACTGACCCTCTCAATACGTCATAAATTGCCAAATTTTGGAACTCTCTAAACACAAACAGTCAGTTTTAGAAAGGGGACATTTTTTATTCTGCACAGGGTGAGAGGTAAAAGTTTTCTACAAATCAATCGTGCCAAGGAATAAAAAGGAAGTGAATTTATACACTGAAATCTCCAGAAACCTGCCTATCTAATACAGTTACCACTTACCTATTGCACAATTGTTAAGCTTCTGCAACCTTATGTAATACTTGTCACGGCACATTTGGTGGTCTCTGGTGGTCATTTGGGGAGGTGCCACCTTCTCAGTTTCAAGCAAAGTTCAGCTCAGGATGAGCACAACCCAAGGTTGAGCACCAAAGGAAATATGATCTGCAGCTCAGAGACACATATTCTCAAGCAACAGCCAAGCAGGATATAAAATATAAAATACAAAAGCTTTCCATAAGCATTAAGCAACACCTGCTTAACACACCTGATAACCTTTATTTGCATTCAGAAGAGGGGTTAAAGGTGACAATGATACCATTAACCTCCATCCACAACAGAGATCAAAGGAAGGGGCAGAGAATTCTACTGAAAGATATCAGAGCTATAAGTGAGCAGCCATGTTAGGCTCATGCTCCGCATAGGACGCTCCACTTCAGTCTTTCGTGTGTGTGCCTTCTATTGCTGCTATTTTTACCCAAATGTGAGTAATACACAAAAAACCAAGAAAAGAAGTAATCCTGATGTCATGTTAGGAAGAGAGAATCATAAAGGAAGTTTGGACATGGAATTTCCTTTTACATTATCGCTGGCCAATGTCAATGGAGAAACAGCCTTATTCACCTAAACATTCATTTAGATGAATCAAATGTGACTCACTCATATGTCACTCTGAGACACAGAATACATTGCTGGTAAGTATTTGATACTGGCAAGTTATGATAATGGAAACTTATATCCTGTTTTTTCTTCTGGTATTTGTAAGAGAACAAATCCCAACCTTCATCAAAACAACATCAAACACAGTCTCACTACATATTTTGAATGCACAGGGCTAGAGGCTAAAGACTTTTTCAAGAAATAGTCTTGAATTCTAATCTCTAGTTGGAGATTTAAACCTGTATCTTTTACATCCTAGAGTTTTTCATTATCCAGGTTTTGACACATTATGAATAAAAGCAACCTTTTTTTTCAGTCCAAGCTGAGCCTCTGTTCTCTAAGAATACAAAGGGCAAAGTAAGTTTGTTTCTAACACACTTTTGATTTCTGATCATGCTGAAGGGCAAAATGTTTTTGCCTTTTACTTTAGATTCAGGAAAGGGATGGAAGAAAAAACAGTCAATAAACTACCCACAAATATCACAAACCACAAGGACTCTCAGGCTGAAATAATAGTTCAGTGAGTAACACTGGATTAGACAGGAAACTGCCTGCTTTACCACTAAGCCAAATAAATTTGTACGCATTGCTGGACTCCCTCTTAGCTTCAGCAGAAGCAAAGAAAAAACTACACCTAATCTTCCTAATCTTGCCTCATGATTAGGGTAAGTCTTTTGCTACAGGATCTCTAGGTTCAAGGCCCTTGAGGTGAAGGAGACATAGAAGGATAGCCTTTGTTTCTTGAATGTCACAATCCAAGGTTACTGCATAAAAACCAACAAGTATTTCCTCCCTGGTTGCATTTTCAGAAGATAGCTCCATCTTTGAACCCTGGCAAAGAGGTTTCAAAAGGGAAACTTCAAGAGACACTTGCCCTTTTACAACTGCTGCTCTCTACTAGATGGCTTTAGCATGCTTCCCCTCCTGGAGACCCAAATTTTCCAGAGGTTTCATTGGTTTGGTTATTCTTTTTGGTTTGTTTTTTTTTTCTTTTTTTTATCTTGTTTTTTTCTTTATTTTGGATTTTTTTTGGGGGGGGGGGGCTGGTGTTTGGGGTTTTTTTTTCTTTTTTTTTGGGGGGGTGGGAAATAGGGGGTTTTGGGTTTTTTTTTATGTAACAGGAACATGGCAACCTATTTTTGCCATCTGAAAACCTCTCTCCATTACTCCATGATCAATCTATTTTCTGAATTTTGGTTCACAGTCTACCAGGCTATTCAATCCGCTTAATCTTTGCGGATTGAAGCTGTAAGAATGACTGCTGTTAAACCTGCAACATTTCCTTTGCCCAAATGATCAGGGAAGCCTATAAGATGAATTGGACATATCTTGCTTTGGCCAAAAGGCACTATCCATCAGTTTCTAAATTATATTTATTTGACCTGTTTTTCATTCTTTTGAAGTTTGTTCCCTGAACACTCTTAGTGTTAAATCAGATTAATAATCATATAGTTGTGTGGGTGGCATTTTTGGATTTCTGAAATTAATGGATTATGGATCGCAGAATAGGTGGGGTTGGAAGGGACCACAACTTGTTATCTGGTCCAACCTACCTGCTCAAGCAGGGTCATCCTAGAGCACATGGCACAGGATTGCATCCAGACAGCTCTTGAATATCTCCAGTGAGGGAGATTCCACAAACTCTCTAGCCAATCTGTTTATTTATACATTTTAGTTCTAAAATTATTCCACATACTACTTTCTTCCACATTCTAGAGAGATCTACAATTGAGGGAGCCAGATGAACAAATCAAGTCCTGCATCTTCTAGGTTCTATGCCCCCAACGTCATGCACAATCACCTGCCCACCTGCACCCCTGGGCTCAAAATTACCCTCCTTACTCAAATCCTTACTGAGGTAAGGCAGTTGACCACACTGAGGTGGTTTGAGATGCATGTTTGCTCCCTTTGGTTAAAAAGTACAACAGAGGAGTTTGTCAGTCATGGCTATTTTAATATACTAATTACATCAGTACTCACTCAAGATTAAAAATTTAATAGCTAAAACAATTATTGAAGATACTGTAACAAAAAACCCCACACAATCTGCCAAAGAATAGTTACCTCTTCTTTCATGCATTTTAATTTGAGGCTTCAGTGCCAAAACATATTAGAGGCACTGAGCCACATGCTTTATTTTCTCCTTATCATTAAGTTTACTCTGAATATTCATAGTTCTCAAAAGACAGATTAATCCACACTATGTTATCTTGCATCATTGATCTCTGAAATAAATGAAAACAGAACATCTAGCACTTCCCACAATGTGGTCTTCTGGCCCGTAAATTTAATATTAAAGCTAATGTTGAAGACTATATTTTTAACAAATATTTTTTTTTTTCTTTTAAAAATGAAATTTCTGTGGCTGCTATGAAATAAATCCTGAATAAGTTTAAGTTTTAAACAGTGAAACAGCTTTAGCTAGGTCAGGTAGTTTTTGGGATAGGCTTAGTCCCAAATCAAAAAACCATAACATTGCCGTGCAGAGATCCAAACAAAAGATTCAAAACAAAAATTGGCATTATTTACATTTTTCTAGTGCCCTGAAAATGGCCCCATATGGGACTATAACACAATTAGCCACCCATCAATAAAAAGAATAATTAATAAAAGTCAGATTCAGTAGGAAAGATTTGCACTATATCCTATTCTGAAGGAAGTGATACTACTTGAATAGATTTTAAAAAGTAGACAGCATGCAGCTGTCTGAAGTTTCTTAATATTCAGTATTTGCAGAGGAAATTCTGCACACCTTTTCTCAACCATCTAATGCATTTTGGAAAGTTGAGAACCTTCTGGCCTGCTTGGTTAATATCTTTCACAGTACTGAATTCTCCAGAAGCATCTAGTACTGCAGTTCATAGGTGTCCCAGTAGCTGAAGGAAACCAGAGTCACAGAAAGTCACACAGGCAGTATGAGAGATCATTGAAGATGACTGTAAAAACTGGTAAATGCACAGACTTTTATTCCTGATATAAACTCACACTTTCTTACATATTACCAAAGACCTGAAACACACTCTTCACAGTGGTACACACGGAGGGAAAAGCTACTTTCTTTTTGGGAAGGGAGGTGAGAAGCAATAAATGTATTAAGAACATGTTATTACAGCACTTTAGCATATAAGATCTTCTATTTTTATTACAACGGTTGCTTAACTGGAATGCTAAACCTTCACCTTGGGCACATAGCCTGTAAATAAGTGATTTCCAAGTGGAATTTAAAGATAGCCAGTAAGAAATATGGAAAATTGTACACAAAAACCTATACCCTCTTTGGGTCATATATGCTCTATTAACTGCAAAGACATATTGTCTTCCAGGAGTAACATAAATGAAGAAGCCGGAGGAAAACAGAACCTTATGTTTGGGAACTGCGAAGAAATTATTATTTACTCAGAAGATGCATCTATGCTGACAAATAGGTAGATAGATCCTGAAATTGGTAGGCAATTTCAATGAAGAATAAAATATACAGTCAAAACGAACAAAAAATATTTCAGCAAACAGTTAATTACTTGTTAACACATTAACCAATTAACGTTAGGGAACAGATAAGCCAAACTGTTGATAAACTGGAAAAATAAATCAAAATGTGCTAGTGTTTTTTAATTCATGGATTCCTACTCTTCACTTTTAAAAAAAACAAATACTGACTAATTTGAATTTAAGTTTTCAGGACAGAGAAATTTCCCTTTCTCTGTAGAGACCATTACCTGTGTACTAACAAGACTAATAAATGGTCCCCTGAAGCATAAAGTCATTAGAATGAGTCTCCCCTTTTGGGAACAGAATTAGAGAAATATTTAGACAGTACTACCACTGAAACATTTATAATCAAATGACAGCGAAGGTGGACTGGCTGCAACAGGAGCAACAATTTGTTTTGGTCGGTGGTTTAGAGCCTATTGAGAAAATTTGGAAATTGAATTAAGAGATAAAAGCCTTTGGAAGAGCAGTTTTGTAACCACTTTAAAAGAAAAGTGAGCTTTATTGCCAAAGAAGCAAGTCAGGTTAAGTGAAAAAAAACTCCACACAATTCCATTCTCCCATGACTAAAGACTAAAAATAAAACCTTATCTCCTCTCTTGTGAGTAAAAAAACCCATATATCAGTTGTTTTATCAATTTTTAATATATTAACTTATTCTATTTTAGTTGCATCAGAAACAAAAGGCATCAAAGACGAAAAAAGTGAAGGAATTTGTCTGGCTGCACTTTGGTTTGGGCCTGACACATAGATTTTCAGTCAAGTGAAAGAATTTAATTTTTATGATGGAGACGTTTTAGTAAGGGGCTACCCTGACTTGGCAGGTCATGAAATAGGAGAAAGAAAAAAAATATTAGAGTCTGCTCTCATTTTTATGGGAGCCAAGACTTCCTTACAGATATATCATAAGAAAACATCCTTGCCATTTTATTCTTTATTGCTTTAGTGTATGAGCCACCATTATTTTTAAATTATAGGGAATTTTAAAGAACACATGACTTTGAGCACAAATGAATAAATGATTCCTTTGAAGATTATACTTCACAAGAAGCTGTGGCCTAATATAACATTTAAGATATGTAATAGTATCCATCATTGTTGGCTAAGACAAATATTATCATAGAAATCAAAAAGCAGAGTTCCTACAACAGTCAGTGGAAGCTGCTTATCAAATTATGTATCCCACATGGCCCAAATAATAGGATTCTCCACACTGTGTGTTAGTAAATCCGAAGACGAAGCAATAAATTACTACTTTAAAATAATATTTTTCCCCAGTAAATACTATTTCTTCTTCACAAAAAAGGATGCCAGTTGCTTTCATTTTTTTAAACAATAATTACATCACTGATGAAAGGAGACATATATTTAGCCTGTGTTAGCATTGAAAAAAAAAACCACCCTAAACATCTTACTTACTTTATGTGTTCTTTTTTCCTATTTCAGATCAGAATTTTCTATAATAATTCTGCATAATAAGCTGGATAACATCACAAGAAGAATTGTTTTTTAATGGTCATTTCCCTCCATCAAAGGATATGGAAAGAATCAAACTTGAATTAAGCAAAAGAACAAGCAGCAAGGGAGGAGAGCAAGAAGTGTCAGCAATGTTTCTCCTCATTTGGATTCCATAGCAACTACAGTTAGCTTATAGAACAAATCACTGTGAATTTTAAAGCTGTGTATTTCTACATCAAAACCCCAAACTTCAGCATGCAACACAAGAAGTGTGCAGTAGATCCATCAGTAGCAGCGCGAGATGACCAATGGTCACGCTCACAGTGCTGGGAAGGCCTCTCAAATGGCACACACTCCTGAAATTCAACCATGTTTCCTCTGGATTGTGCCTTCACGTACTTGGCAAGCAGGATCTGTAAACCTCAGACAAACCATCCACATAAGAGAACCTATGTAGTTTTGTCATGCCAATTCCATTGTTGGGGTTTTTTTTCCCCTCCTCAGATTCTGCCATACAAATTATCATTGAAAGTAAGAGCTTTTTCAGAAAGGCTTATCCCCACCTTTTGACATTGCAAAGCAGCTGTGATTAATCATGGTGTGTGCACGTGTGGGAAAGTCACAGGCCTTTCTTTTGGTTTAAACAAAGGCCAAGGTTAGCTGCCACCACATACTGCAACCCAGAATTCCTTTGTTGTCTATCATAAGAAGACATAAAAATGCTAATTTCCCACATCAAAACCAGAATTTTATTCTGGTCTTCTGTGATCCCATAGGGTTTCCAAAGTAACATTAAAGATGACTAACTTGTCTGTAAAATGGTACTTCCAAGAAATTCTCCAGGCCCACTATTAAGGAATGGAGCTCTTTTCTGGCAAGCCAAATGACAATATATTGTGAATATAATCAAGGAAGTAATTAGATTAATTTGTTATCTTCACCTGATGCCACGAAGTTTCACAGTGAAGGAAAACTTCATATATTGTTTATATATTTGTATATGTTGAATTTAACCCAATTACCAGTTGTCTGATTGATTTGAACTCTGTAACAACTGTACAACAAACTACCTGGAACTTATGAGTTATTGTACTCATAAAGGAGAATTGAGTGTTTTCACTTGATGAATACACTTGATTCTTTCATATCCTCCATTCTTTCTAGGATGAAGTAGACTGTTTTCAGCATTCATTATTTCAACATTCTGCTTCAGCACAGTAAGATATTTGCCCTATATTACAATAGCTTTTATGAGCATACTGCTTTTATAGCAAAAATTTCTAAATAACTCTTTCATTCCGCAGTTATCTGGCATTCAGAAATACCCTGAGGAAAGGATGTTTGTATATACCAACATTTTCTTATTAAAAGAATGAATACAAAACTTCTCTTCTATGGATTTTTTTCATTGCTTTCTAATGTAATTTTTCTAAAGAATTTTCAGCATCCATAGTAGTCAAGTGATAAGTTGTACCATGAAGTCCATAGTCAAGGCATTAATGGAAGTTCAGGTATACTCCTGCTGGTACTTCGGGTGGAGGGAGAAGAAGAAAAAAGCACATTTAGATGACAACTTAACCTTCTCTTCTCCTTTTAGGCAATTTAGTGCATATTTAGACATACAGAGTCTTTTTAACTTCTCTGGAATATAAAAACTATGTCTGCTTCATCTCTTATTAACTGTGATTATGACCTATTTAACAACATATAAACATTTCCAGTTTAAACCGATAAAGCGGTTACTCCGCTTACCTACAGTCTATTGAAGCAGAATTTTAAGGTTAATTTTCATGGACCCCCTGGCACCCGTTGGGGTGCTTTGAATGTTTCAAACAGTTTTGCAAACCAAGCATTTAAGTAAACCAAATTTAACACAAGTAATATTTATTTTTCATATTTCTTTGCCCCAGTAATGTGTGATAAATAGACTTCTCCCTTCCCACTATGCTGTCTCTCAGGAGACTCCTTGGTCATGTACATTGAAGGATAACAAATTCTTACTTCTCCTACTTTGTGCAATCAGCTGAGAGCACGCACCCAGCAGAAATCAAGCCTCAAGCTAAAGTTGTACTATTGGACCAGTAAAAACTAAGCATTATTTGAACTGCAGTTGCTGGGAAATACCAGTGCTATTTCTTCTGAGAGATTTGTAATCTAATGAATTAAAGTAATTTTATTGCTCTGCAGCCACACATGCAATTTACGTTCTGCAGAATGATAGCCTCTAATAGCAACCCCAGTAAAGTCAAACTAATAAAAACCTCTGCTTTATGCTTTCTAGAAAGCAGACACTACACTGACATCGAAACAGCAAGCTTAAAACTAGAGGGCAAAGGGTTTATTGTGGAACCTTCCATCAAGCTAAACACTGTCTGTACACACCATATGATTTTTCTTCATCAAGACTGTTGTCATTTTGCTGTGTTTTCCACTGCTTTCCTCTTTAAAAGTCATTAATTTCATTACACTCCAGAAGTGAGGGTTAGGGAGTAGGAGTATGAGGAGGTGGCATAAAGATAATTTTAGAAAACAAACTGAAACTTTTCTAGTGAAAGATTTTGGCAGTAAAAATTCAGAAACCAGATTTGCTTGTGACAAGTTGACCCCATTTTCCAACTCAAACATGACTTTATGTTAACCTCAAAATAGAGTCATAAGGAAAAAAACATAATTACTTTTCCATAGTAAAAACCAGAAACATCAAAACCCTTTCAAATTTCCGAAATTATCTTTAGAAATAAGCATATCTTGGTAAGGGCTGGGAAAGGGCAAAAATATTGTTAGAATTTCTGCTACAAGTATTTTGCTTTACCTGGGTGATAACAGAGGTTTGCATTTTAGGAATTTATGTTTATAGCAGTTGGATCATAAATTCTTATTGGCAGTCTATTTGCACTCACTCACAGCTTTTTACAGGGACAAAATGATCGGAGAAAGAAGATTTCTAGGGTCAAGATAGCATACCTGAACATCAATCCCCTTAGTAAATAATTTCTTCCCAATGTGCTACTCCTATTTAAAAATACTAAAATAATGTTCAGGTTTCTTTCGAGGCTTTGTTGCCACTTATATTACTCTTTCCCATCCTGTCCAACACTGATTCTGCTTTTGTTGTTATCACCTGTTTCCCGATAGAGGAGAACTTGGGGGAAAAAAAATCCAAAACCACACAAAAGAACTCAAAAACCCCAAACTCCCCATAAAACTCAAACATCCTATTTGTTTAAATATTCATTGAAATGAACAAAACCCAAACATTCTCTTTTTCTTTTGCAAGTATGACCCATGCAACTTCTTTCATAGCTGTAGTGAAGGCCTCTCTGGTATGGTATTTTCATGTTCAATAATTATGTCTGTAGACTGGGCATAGTCGGTAACAATTTCTGCTCCCTGATAAACTTCATTAATATACTTTTTTTTTTGCATTTCTCCATCATATATACCCAGCAAAGCAAGAGAATATTTTATATTATCAGCATTTCTACTGATATGCTTATAAAAATTTCAGTGCTTCTAGTATTTGGTGCATTAAAAAAAAAAAACAACAAACATTTAATAATTTACAGTCTTTTAACAGGGAAAAATACTCAGTGCTTTTCCCTATAGTTCATCATCTTTTCCTTTGTCATCATACTCTGCTTATTTTCCTTTTAGCCAATTTCCTTGGGTACCTAAGGGAAAAGGAGTTGCCAATAATGGAACTCCTCTGCCAGTCATAAACCCCAACCAAACAAGAACCAAACATGGACCATAGTTAAAATCAAGCATTTCTCTAGGCCTTTACAAAGTAAGCCAAGTTTCAGTTACCAGCAGGTGATCAAGCACCCTGCAAAACAAGGAGTAAAATAGTTTTTATCTTTTAACTCCTTTGAGAAATCCCTGCAGAAAATAGTGACCTCTATGTTCAAGACTTTGCTTTTAAACAATTTTATATAATTCAAAAAACATAAATTCACCCACTTAGAATTCTAGAGTATTGTTAAGAATCCTGGTGACCCCCAACAGAGTCTCAAACTGTTAGATTATAAATTTATCAATTTTTAGTGTGTTTCAATAGGGTTCAATTGATTTTATTAGTCTTGCATCATAATCTGCTTTCCACACCAATAGTCACAACTCAGGCTGCTAAGCACTACAAAAGACACTTCCTCAGAGCAAGAGACATTGAAGAGAAAGAAATAGGTTTTACAATCAACATTATGTATTTCTAACTACATATGTGCAGTGTTGAAGATCTCTGGTAGTTTAGAAACATTCTGTAGGTGTCACCCTGAGGAACTATCCATAACTTTCATGAGAATTATTGCTAAGTTGAAGTTATACAGATACATAAAGAAGCCACACAACACAAAATATTAGCTGTCCTAACAGTACTTAATGTTACATTACCTCTGCTGTCTAATATTTCAGAGTGCCAAAGCATTGAAGATTTCAAGTAAGTTAACATCTTCACCCTGCCCAGCAAGCCACTGAATTTTATGAACATTTTCAGCATGTATTCTCAGCATGAAATGCCTTTTAAAAAGCAGGCAGACATATGTACCAGTTTAAACAATCAGAACGTTGCACTTCCCTGTTTCACAAGAAAGTTCAGCTGCTGACAAACAAGGTAACAGGGATATGGTCTTAATTTGAATAAGGTAGTGTCTTTCCCATATCCTTTCCCTCAGGCTGGAAATGTGAGTAACCTCTAACAATCAGCAGCACCTTCACAGTAAGTTTGTGTTGAGTTCCAATCGAATTTTGCAGTTACAGAAGGAACTATGAGACAGGCTATTAATTTATCTGAAAGAGATAAAGACAAGTCTGAGCCTCAGACAGCTAACATTCAGTAATATTCCCTCTCTGCTGGACACTGTTATTGATTCTTGGGGGCATGAGAGTGGTGGTGTCAAGTCAGGAGGAAATGACTAGAATACTATTTTTGCACTAGAGACACAGACTTGTGCCTTTTGACAGCCCTAAAGAGTTTAAATAGGCAAAATACCCAGATAGAATATTGTTCTGTTTGTGAGAACTGTATTTGTGAGAACTGTATTTGTGACACACAAGCTGTTTTCTGCTATACTCCTCACATATGCTCTTTGTATGCATATGCCTTCATTTTTCTTGCTTATCACATTAAAAACACTTCTGTTGAAGCCATATCTGGAAGTTTCTTCAATCCAAAGCTACATCATATTTTTTCCCTGGTTTTTTTTTTTTCCCTCTTTTATTTTTGCCTTGTGCCATCTGGAGATCACAGACACCTGGGCTAAAATACTTATTATACTTATTGAGCCAAATATGCAGCATTCATGTCCTCAACAGGCTGTTGTCACTATCTCAGTAAAGACATTGCTTAGCACATGATGTTACATTTCCCCTCTGACAGCCTCTCACCAGTGGATGAGCTATGGCCTACACCACAGACCAAAGATAACACAGAAACCCTGACCAGGAAGTGACTGCGGAGGGATACCTGAACTACTTCAGTTTTACTGCAATTGCTATCATGAATATTTATTTGAACCTTGTGTCAAGACCTTGAGTGCACCAACAAGGCTTCAGCTGTCCCCATTTCACGTGGGACCTCCACCCACTTGGTCTCAGTTCATACAAATTCCCTGATTAGAAAAAAAAAAAAAAAAAAAGAAACAAAAAAGAACCAACCAAAACCAACCAAACAAAAAAAGCGAACAAAGAAACCCCAAACCACAAAAGTTGTGACAGGTGACTGATCAGTTACACATGCACCATTTACCAGGAGGTGCTAATTAAGAAAAAAAAAGCAAATTATTCTGTGACAAATTGTACTCAAGAACAACTACATTGAAATCAGTCTTACAGAAAGTTGAGTTTTAGGAAGAGAACAAAATAACTTTTGACAGTTGTTATCTAAAATGTGTTTGAACTGACCTCTAGAGTATGATTCAAATCATACTTAATTTGCAGCATACAACTATAAAGAGACCATTCTGTGACACAGAGTTTGCAACCTCAGGATAAGAAAAACAAACATATTCGGACAAAGAAAAGGTGTAAGAAAGGTGCCAAGGATAGAAAAAAGGCAGGTACAAACAGGGCAATAAGCAATTTTCACAGCATATGCCTACTTTTCTGCTAGTACATAACATAATTACTTCAAAAGCACTGTTACAGTGGAAAAGAAAAACTCCTTTGAAGCTCTCCTCCTAAGCCTTCTTTCAGTCCTCCTGTAGCCATACTTTCCTCAAAGGGGTTTTCCTCAGGGGTTTGGCTAAACAATGAAAACACTTTGGTGCAGTTTATTCTACCTGATGGAGTTTTTACAGATACCAGGTAACTGCAAATTAGTCTAGTAGGATTCTAAAGCACTGCTAAGCCTCTAAATACAACCTCAAGCATTCAAGTCCTTTAAATTCTGGCCCAGTATCAGAGACTCTTAAACTTGAGCTGGATTAAACTACTTAAAGTGATATTTAGCCTATCAAATGACTGTATGGTCCTTCAACAGAAATAGTCACCCACAGATTCTACTGTCCTCATTTTCTAAGCTCAAAATTTGTCTCAATTTTTCTTTATCGCTGTGAATTTTAGCTATAAAATGAGAATTAATTTTACCTTTAAGAAACCTAGCCCCAAAGCAATGTCCTATGAGTTATACAAGATAATATCTTTAAACTTATACTGTTTTCAAGACAGCTTTGAAACTATCTTAAGACATCAGTAAAAGATGAGTTAATAAGTGCTCAAGATATACTAAGTATATTGAAGTATTTATTAAAGCAATATAAGTATGAATTTAATTTCAACTATTTTTAGTGCAACATTATAGATTGTTATAGACTGAAGTATCAGTTAAATGGCTTATAGGCTTTTTTTTCCTTTTTTTTCTATGTTTCAAAAGGAGAAGAAATCACTACTTGACCACCCCCCACCCCCAAAATAAAATAAAAAAAAAAAGAAATTTAAACAGCAGTAATCTGTGAACAAGCTCTTCCAACTCTGGTATGCAGGCAGAAAAGGACAGTCAGTACCCATAGCACTTCTGCACTGCTCAGTTCATGTCAGTGGATCTTTTTATTTATCATGGTTAAGCTAGAGCAACAGTACCTGATCTCTGCAAAAGATGCTTTATATATCTTCTTGAGATTTGCGGCTGCTGGTCACATCCAGATGCATCAGATAGGTGTAAGTCCATAATTCCATCAGTAGGAGACTCTGTACCCTGGTTTGAGGAACATATGGGAATATCAGTATCTGAAGGAGCCACAGAGGGCCCTAAGCCACCACTGGCATACTGCTTTGAATAACTCTTCTGACCAGAGAGGCAGGAAATTACAAATAACTCTAGGTTATACAGTACTCTATAAGTCTGCCATAAGTCCTGGCATCCTTGCCATTACTTGCCTTCAGAAGTAATCTCAATCAGTCCAGACACCTCCTCTTCCTTAAATGAAGACCAAAATCTGAATTAGATATTAGCAACCACTCCTTCCTCTTCCCTATGACCTTCCTAAGTCAACTGCCCACCCTGCAAAAATATCTTCCATGACTCCTCCACAAATGCTCCTCAGCTGGTACCAGAACATCTGCTTTCACAGCAGCTACTTCCTGGACTCTTCATCACAGCAGGAGATCATTAAACTCTTCATTAATCCTGGTGTCCTATCCTTCTGAAAGATAGGATTAGGCTTAGAACACAATATACGCTTTTTGCAGATCCTGAGGTATCAAACTTAATTTCTTATGGGTTTGTGTGAAAAATACTTTTTTTTAAAGTTGATTTAAGCTTTCATCAAAGTGATTTAATGTTTCACCTCCTGAATAAACACTTTGTGAGACCAAAAAATAATTCTTTCAATTGTGAGAGAATTAAATTTTGTTTCCATTTTCTTAGAAGATGTGCAGCCAGATAACCCATGAAATGTAAACAGATTTTATACCCTTAACTGCTTTTAAAAGAATTTACAAATTTCTATGTAATTAAAGAAAACATTTGTGCAATTGAAAAAACTGCACAATTTTTTAAAAATACATTTAAAATTATTTACAAATATATGACATGAAAAGACATGAATTGTTTAGTACAACTTTGAACAAAAAATATTTTTCCCTGATAGTGAATGACAATGCACTAAGCAATGAAATGAAACGTAGACATAACTTACATCAAAAGTAGTCTGTCTTCAGATTCACATCCTTAAAACATTTACCTTTAAATTTTTGGTTTTTGCCATACATACAATAAAGTTTTGACGATAGATTAGCCAATTAAAATTTGTAAAGGTACAAAGGTATTAACAATCAGAGCATTAACCTGGTTTTTCTGTAGCTGCAAATTGCTTTACTATAGCCTATTTTTATATTTCGTTTCACATAATCACCTCAGAGAAATGAACTGACACACTGCTAACCTTTTGCCATTTCTGAAATAACATTCTGGAAGTAATCACAAATCTTTGTGATCCATCTTTCTTCAGCTTTCCTCTTTACACGTTCATGTCTTTTTTCCTCCTCGGAAGTAGTCTAAACAGACATGAAATCATGAAACATACAAAGGCAATAGTTATTCATAAACATTTATTAGCTAATTAATTCCAGATAGTTCATGATTATTCATCAACAAATCATGAACTGAAGTGAAATGATTTATTCACAGTTACTTTATGTCTTCAGCATCTTGCATTAATTATTGCAGGTTTGATTCCTTTTGAGTCACTCCAGTTAGCATCTGTCATGATTAACAAGGATAGAATGCACTGTTACACAAATCACAGACTTCCAGAGAGTGAGACACACAAAGAATAATTTTCAGTTGCTTATTTTACCCTAATCACTTACATATCACTATTTATAAGATGAAAATTCACCAATATGAAAATGGTAGGAACAATTTTCTATTCTAAAATTAAAATAAGTAAAAAATATAAAAATACTGTATGAAATTACAGTTGTTAGTTCTGCCTCTCTTTCTTAAAGAAGGATTAAAATGATGTTTGAGAGTTTTCTTTACAAACATCTAAGTAAAAAATACAGATGCCTAAATATAGCTGTATTTTTCTTTCTGAAAAGTACAGCTCACCACTTGATGTCTTGTATTTACATGGAATATAAAGAGGAAAATGGAACAAAATATAAATGGAATAAGATAGATTTTTTTTCTAATTATATTGAAACTCAGCTATTCTACTGTTTGGCTTTGGGGTTTTTGGTTTGGGTTTTTTTGTTTGTTTGTTCGCTTTTGTTTTGTTTCTTCCCCACAAAATCTATTATAATTTACTTCCTACATACTTATGGAAAAGCAGGCAGATTATACAAGGAAATAGAATCCCATATGCACTATAAAGACCCACCCGAAAGAGTGTGACCAGAGTTAAAAGAAAAAGAAATACCCCAGGTTATTGGGTCACTTTTTTGTTTTAAATATAAAAGAAATATATTTTCTGATAAGAGTTTGGGGACAGTGGTGAAATTTATGTATCAAAAATTGTGAATCTATTTCCCATTTTATATTACTAACAAGGTTCTCTTCAATACAAGGAATCAAACCTGCAATCTGTCCCTTCCACACATTCAGCAAAAGTGGCCTTTTGCTGTATCCCTATTTTCACTTATTTACCTTATTCATATATACCAAAGTGGGAATGGCTAAAATCCTCTTCTATGACCCTAAATATCCTCAGATTAAGATTTCCTATAAATCATTTTTTATTCCTGACAAAGTGTCAATTTTTTTTTTTTTTCTGACTATATTGTGTTATTGTTCCTTGTAATTTTAAAGGATGCTAACAAAATATTTTCTTGTCTCCTTTAGGAGCTACAGCTGTCTTTTCTGGGCACTGCCTGGAACTATTTTATGTTGCATGTTTAAAGCAAAGTCTGGCTAGAGTCCTTCCTTGGTTAGAGTAGCTTTTTAGTTTTATATAACTTAAGGCACTAAAAGGCTTCCAAGGCAGAAGTGGGAAAGGCAGAACATCTCACCACGTACTGTCAAGGAATCCCCGTGAGCTGAAACCCTGCTGTCTGAATTGTTGCCTTTTCTTGACTGCTTATTGAAGCAAAGGCGGGTGTGAAGAACTGCAGGGTGCATGCTGCTTTTCGCTGGGAGGAAAACCAGAGTGGAAAGGAAAATACAAGAGGCCATGCCCTGCATATTGCAATTCCAGGGGCTCAGGACTCTAATGTACATCATGGAAGGCATCACTCCACTTGAGAGAGCACTTGAGACAAACCTTTCCTGTGCTTCTTATAGAAACAACTCATACATTTAAGATTAGAAATGTATATTGGATCTTTCCGAGGATTCAACAAAGCACATTTTGACATGGTGTTTTCATGAAATTGCTATGTAATAAAGAAATTACAGATATTGTTCTCAGATAAACAACAAAGTTATAAAAATACTTGCAATTGCTACAACCAGAGGATTACCATTAGTAGTCACTAAATGTCAATAGCATTAGAGAGCAGGGGCTTGGACATGCTCTCATATTTTGATTATTGAAGAAGACATGGAAAGAGTTCCTATAGACAGCCCAAAATAAAGCAAAAGTTATAATTTGTTATAATTTGGCATGTTATAAATACCTTGCACCAATCATTTTGCTGTGGACTAAGGTTTCTTGTTTACTGTCCCACAATCTTGTTTTCTATTAGTCAGGCTTTAAAGATATCTACAAGTTTGCCTGTGTCATAAACTCACAACTCCAATTGTTCTTTCTTCCATTATGAACCCCTAAGCTTTTTTTCTGGAACCTTTTATATTAGTGAAATTTTAAAGAAAATGTGTGTTAAACTCATGGAAGGGGAAATGTGAGTTTCTAACTAGACAAGTGAGGAGTGTTGCTATAGTACTTATAAATAAGCATACACACAGAGGCAGGTGGCACAGATGATGCAAATCCTAAAATTAAGAACTCTGTGTATCACCTAGATAAATTTTTTGACCTTATGGAATCACATGCACACAAAAAAATCAACAAAGGATGAGGTAGAAGAGAGCATAGTTTAATCCTAAATACCCAGTTTACACTTATTACATCAGTAATTTAATTATGAAAAGTAGATATATGTATAAAAAACACCCTTGCATTCTGTTGTCTTCATCAACACAGTTGTAACTTGTCATTTTTATCATTTTTGAAAATTTTACTCCACAGGTACTTTATTTATATTATCTGTGCTGCTCTAAGGATTCAACACCACTATTTCTTTAAAAAAGAATATTCTAGGGGAAAATAGGCGATTTTTGCTTGGACTGTTCTAACACCTTTGTGTCACAGTGAAACCTCAATAATCTCAAATTAGGAGAGAGAAACTCTTCCAGACTTAAGACAGAATCCTAACCTGCTGAGACAGGGAGTAGAATCTACATGTCTGCACAGAAAAAACCCAGAGCGGGCTCTGTGTCATTGCAAATACATCCTACCCAGCATGCTGCAAACAGACAAAGCCGGGATACCGGTAGAAGTCCCAAAGGAGCATTTTCATTCCATGTTTTCAGAAGCAATGCTTTAATGACAACAATCCTACAATTCTGTGACAATCTTGACTCTGATAGACTTACAGAGAGAACAACTATGTGCTGAATTGTGCACTTCTGACATAAGGAAAAATATGTAGGTTATGAAGACACAGGTTAAACAGAACCAGAAGTTGTCTATATGCTAAAGAGGCTCCCTTAATTTGCTTCAAATCTGATGTTTTCAGGTCTTCAGGTGTCTATAATTTACTGATAGCTCAGTTTCTTACATATGCAGGTTTGGTTACAAAATATTTATTGTATCATTTTGCTTATAATTCCTAGTTGTAAAGCAGGACCACCTTAGATATTGTACATATATATAAAAAAACAACCCCTGCCCCAAAGACCTCATAGGCCAACCATAAGAGAAAACAGATGGGCAGAGACAGATGGGGGAACAGAAGGAAATAATGAGACTTCTATGATGGATATAAGAAATGTAATTAGGCTGATCATTTACCCGTGCATTGTAAAGTTTGCCATGAATATGACGGCAGACAGATTTTTCAGAGACATTCTGCATTACAGTCCTTTTCTGTCTCCTGCTGTAACGAGGGCACTTCTGCCACACAAAGTAGCACAGTTCAGAAGTTACTTGCTCAGTAATTGCTTACTCATGTAGACTTTGTTTAAGTGTCTCTTGGAAATTAGCCAACGTCTGAGCCCTTTCACAGTGGGAAGATAAGGCAGAGAGAGTGTTTAAAGCTTTTCCTACAATTCCATTTTGTTAATGAAGCATCATCAGTTTGATAACATTCTGATGACCCTGCTTCTTAACAAGGGAACGAGAGATAATAAAAACATATTATTTATATATAAATATATTATTATTATTATTTCATAAGTACTTTTCTCCTCCCCACATTGTTACTTTTGGTAGGAGAAGGCTGAAATTAGCTCCTGACTGAAACAAATTTACAGGTCTTTAGTTGTTTACTTATATCTATTTATGTTTGCAAAATTTTGCTTTACTAGAAACTGAAGATCTAATGATTTTGTTGTGTAATGAAGAAAATACATGAAGGATGGTTAGGTCACCTTTGGTTTTGAGCATGAATCAAACAATCTCCACAGAAGAAACAATGATTAAGACAAAATATATTTGTCTTGTTTCATACTACATGCCCAGGACATCTGCTCAGCTAGATAAAAGACTATTTTTTTTTAAGGTTAAAAAAAATGCCATGAAGTATCCAAATTAATATATTTTGCTTTATTGCCAAGAAGGAATAAATTTTTCTTGTCAAACACAGATATTTGGGCCTGTAGTATGAATATGGTAAATAAAATAAACAGTTAAGCATACTTTCTCTCTGGAATTCAGATGTCTCTCTCACCTTAAAACATATATGGAGCTGTCATTGTTTCCCAGAAATGCTAAAACCAACACACACATGCAAAAATAAATCAATAAATCAGAAAGGTTATTGACCATTCAATTAGAGAGGCACTTTGCAGTAAGCATCTTCATAATCCTGCACTAACGCTTGATATTTGAGGAATTATAAAATTTTCTGATCCTTTAATTCTGAACATGGAGCAATTCACATTTAAAGCAGAACTTTCTAAATTATGCTAAATTATGATTGAAATTCTAGGTAGGACTGACAGAAATTATGTATCTGCCTGTGTGCTGTTATGGGAGGCAATGTTAAAGGACTGCAGAGCACAACTTCACTCTGGATAAAACAGAATAATACACTGGAAACAAAACAAAAAGTCTTCAGCTATACAATCAGATCATGTAAAGTCACAACAGTTTTTGAGGGTCAGCAACTACCAATTCCCATGGAAAGGAATATAGGAATGGGATAATGACACTATCAAACTTTACACTAAAGTCCTTTTATATTCAATCTCCTAGTCATCACAAAAGAACCTGGAATTCTTCACATAATTTACGTGCACCAGTGAATTGTTCTTTTCATGCACAAAACCCTAGTTTTGCTTCTCTTTGCACTAACTAAGAAAAAGGATCAATTCAGATCTGGTTCCACTGAATTAAATGTAAAACTACTGGTGCCTTTAGTGTGAAGAGGTTTCACTTGAAAATGTATTTTCTTCTTTCTTTTTCTGCCTCACAGAAGAGCTATGAAGTGTCTGAGAAAAAAAAAAAATCGAGGTATTTCATGTGAAGGAGCTAGAGCTAAGGCAGGGCAAATTGGGTAGCACCTTAACTGCAATAACAACCGGAGTAAACACCCTTGAAACACGAACTCAAGCCACATTCAGTTTTTCTCCAGCTTCACTTATAATTTCATATTTGAACTACATAGGTACACAAAAGGCTTCTGACAGTTATTATTAAAACTAAGTTCCTTTAGAATAGCCATAAATTATAGCCCAGCCAAATTTCTAGTCTATTTTTATTTTCTTCAGGAATTTTCCCTCTCCCTTTTCTTTCCTTATTTTTCTTCTTTTCTTACCTTACCTGATGGTACCCAGATGTGGGCTGGTCAAATTCACTTTTCCTGTGGTATTCCTCTCTACACTGAAATGCCTGGCTAGTCTTGCTAGCACCTTTAGATGTGTTGGCAAGGACAGCTCCCTCAGGCGAGATAACCAGGAATGATGATTTCAATCTCACTTTGCCCAGATGCAAACAGCATTTATATTTATTCTTTTAACATTTGTGATGTTCTTTACAGTTTTGCTTGTCACCTCTTAACAAATCCTTCTCATTGTCAGAGACAGAATTGAAACATAGTACTGCAGTTATGTCCTCCTCTGGAAACACTTGGTAAGTGAGTGACAGATAACCTCTGTGTGAGTTGAATTCTGGATAGTGAAACAAATGTAGTTATTTCTACTAAATCAACAAATAACCTTGGGAAAGGAAAAGATGTGAGAACTTAGTCTTTAATAATACAGCCATTTTGCTGAGTTGCAGCAAATTTTGTGTCCTTGTAGATAAGTAACAGCTCTGAGAAGAAACTGGTAAGGCAAAATCTGGCATTACTTTAGTATTTATACAAAATACCCCCAAATTATGTTTTTTTGTGAAGAATAGAGGTGAACTCCAAAACACCTCTTTGCTTTCTCAAACACATTTTTTCATCACATTTTCTACTTCCCCTGATGCTGTCAAGTGTGTCAGGTGTGTCTTTCTTTTGAACATCTCACAAGACTGTAAAATGCTTAAAAAACAGCTTTCTTTTTGTGCTTCAAGCCTTGACCTTGATACTTAGGAAAATCTGGGCTACCTAATCTCAAAAAAAACTGTCTATTGTCTAGCAGCTTTTTTAAAAATTAAGAGTTTTGGAACACTAAACGGCAGGCAAAAGAGAGCTTTTTGAGACTGAACACTGCAATACAAAATGGTCAGTACAGCAACAAATTTCTATTACTGCCACACTTCATGGCTTGATTCGTCACAATTACACAGTGTACAATGCAATACAGTCCAATGGAGCATAAAGTGTCCACAAATTCTGAAATATTCTGCCCTCACAAAATACAAACTATAAATTTCCTTGCATTTTACAAGTATTCAAATCAGTAATACACAAAAACATTTAATAAGAACCCTAAATTCATTACTGGTGTGATTTTCAGCGATGACTTTAACTCTGGTTCCTAGTAAAGAATGGTGGAAATATATTTTTCAATAGTATACTGTTTTCAAACAGGCTATTGTTCTACATGTCCTTGTAGACATTTGAAAGGTTTTAATAATTTAATTTTAGAGAGATCAATTATATATCAGAATGTACTTTGAAATATTTGGAAGCAGTTCCATTCATCTTCTGATTTTCTAGGTACTATCCAGCTGTGTTATGTAGGGCTCAAACGGCTTCAAGTGCCTCAAGAAATATAATAAAAATTGAGCCGTTTCAAAGGAAAAGTAGATCTTACAAATGTGTCATGTACCTAACCTTAAGCCTCTAACTGTTTCACATTCTGAATTTCTTGCTTCTAAAACCCTAAAAAAGAACATAATGTCAGCAAGATTTGCATCTAAAAGACATAAACCATAAAATTAGGCTAGTGGGAAAAAGAAATAAGCTGTTACTGATAGTGCTCATCAATATAAGACCGTGAGGATCACAAAGGGTATAAAACTGGCTTTCAGCCATCAAAGTAAGATATATTTCAAGAATCCAAAGTGAAATAATGATAGATTTTAGAAATTAAAATGTACACATGAGTAATCTCCAACAGTCATGAACAGCTGAACTTGTCTGTAGGCTGGAAAAATCAGCACAAGCTTGTACTGAAGTCTCATTATCTGATTGCATTTGGGAAAGTCCCCGAGCTAAAAGGTTTGGTCTCTTTCTCATAGTGTTAGAAGGAATTCAGTCATTCAGAAGAAACTTACTGCAGTTGCCCTCTTGGTAACAAAATGGATGGACAGCAAGAAATCATTCCCAAGAGCACTATATACCAGGCTCTCTGGACAACATACCGATTTCACTTTGGGGTTTTTTGAACATGGTCTCTCATCTGTTTCATCAGAGTGAGCATGGTGACTGGTGTATATAACCAACATGCCCAAACTCAGTGAAAGTCTAATGTCTACATGTCTCCACATTTGTCATGTGGCAAGAATTTCTGATGAAGAGCTAATGTGTCTTAGGGAAAAAGATCATAGAAAGGACTATGAAGAAAATTAAAAAGGACAGAAGTACCAAGTAAAACATGGCACAGAGAGGTAGTGCTGACAGGTGATAGAGGTCAAGAGATATTGAGGTAGGTACTACTGAAAAAAAAGTAGAACTAGCAGAATTTGGTTCTTAGGCAGAGGAGTGCAGTCTTCTTGTTTTCTTCATTTTCCTAGTTTCATTACTCTGTTGCCATCTCCTGATTTTAATTTCTATCTTCTTTTTATCTCATCTTTAGGCTTTCTCCTATGTGTACCTCCCTCTTTTCTGTCTCCATTCACTTAACTCCCTTCCAAACACCCATGGTTCCACCTCTTCTCACCTTCTCCTTGCTAGGAGAAATAAAATATGTTTTCTAAAGGAAATTACAGACATTAAATGTCAATAAAGACATTTAATTAGATTCATAAATTTGGGTTTAATAGTTACCCTTAAAAGCATTCAAGTTGAAAACTTAGACATTTTCATAAAGAATCAGTGTTTTGAATATACAGGAATCAATGCTGTGTCTGGCAGTATGTTTGACACGAAAAGATTTAAACGGAAGTGAATGACACATTGTGATGGGAATATATTATTTATTTGAAGACTGTAGTCATAATATATTAATGAAAATAAGAATGACTGTTCTTAACAGTGATGATTACAATCCTTCCGGTAGACAACGTGTTCAGGCGCTGTCCAACAGCACCATGGACAGTGACAAACACGCTCCTTCACTAAAGTTCAGCTGTTGCCACATTTCATCACTTCAAGCTCGTGACAGGAGCCTGGATGACTCAAGGCATACTGAGCCTTTCACTTCCATCATGATCTATCCTCCAGCATTTAATATGTGAAACATTTGATTGGCACCAGAAGAGTATTTTAAACTTATTCTTGGATCAGGTTTACCTCCTGCTTGTAAAACCGCAGTATTTGTTTTCCTTCTCACACAAATTCTTGAAGTCCTCTCTAAAATCTATCTAGTTATCTTCAGCTCACATTAACCTCCTATCCCCTGGCGAATCTCAGATTTCACTAGGAAAATGTTCCTATATGAGAATTACACTGTTTTACAGAAACCTGAGCTTTCCTAACAGTTTTCAATTAGGTAAAAGAGGGTTCTTAAAACACCATCCTCAACTGTGAAACAAGACTTCAGAATATATTCTAAAAGAAATCTCAGGAGATGTAAGAAATTTGCTTAAAATTAAATGTGTTTAAAAACCACACGGGGATCTTGTGTGGAATGCTCAAAATGACATCAAAATGGCATTCCAATCACATATCCAAACTGCCATTCTATCTGTGCTATTGTTTTTTGGATGCAAATGCAAAAGACCCTCTCCAATGCATTGATTCTGATATTCAGTCAGAATATTAGACAGTTATAAAGTTTCCAGTTCAGAATCTCACATTATAAAATGAAGCCACCTGAGTTTTATTCAATCAGTTTAACCTACATCATACAAAAAAGTGTTCAAGGTTCTTCTAATCTTACCCTTGAAGAATTTTCAGCAACGATTTATTTTACTGTTTATAAATTGAGTTCATATAAAGACAAAAACTCATTACAGTGAAAATAATATTCTTATATTTAGCTCTTTGGGAATAAAAGCAACACTGACATATACAATATTGCTATCTTCTTCAAAAGACTTGTGATTTTAAAATCACTGTGTCATCCCACAAAACAGGCAAATGTTTTCTGTAATTCTTTTTTAAACTCACATTTCAGAACACAGGATAAATCACTGAAGTGCCTTCCCCACATTACTTTGCATGTATACTGCTGTTCATTGAAAGATTAAGTACAAGTGGAACATCAAGAGGAGCAATCAAGAGTTGATTTTGTATGCTAGCAGCTAGCTTGAAAACAAAAAGCCCTTAAACAATCAGCAGTGATTTTCCTGTAGTTTGACTTACAGAGCCTGCAAATGCAAATCAATACAGTGTATCTTCAATGCTGCATATTTTATTCTAAAGTTTGAGGCTTGTCATATTTGATTGTTTATAGATTCGTAGACTATTACTCCACATCTACAGAATCTATAATTGAAATATCTGTGCTTTGAATTTTTAGTGTTTACTTGTCAAATTAAAGCTTTAGATTTACCTGCAGTTCTATTTTTAAGGATATGACCATAATCTTGGATATAACTGCCTAAAGCAGGATTAAAAAAACAGAAGCCAGTACACTTGGGCTGGTTAGAAACAGAGTGAATTCAGCATGAATTTGAGCTTATCTTCTCCCAGGGGAAAAGGGCATCCTTAATGTATGTGAGTTTTCAGTAACATTAAGCCGTCATTGAAAAAGCACTTTTCCATTTCAATTTGAAAAGACTTAGTTTTAAAGCTTAGTTTTAGAGCTTAGTTTTCTCACATAGATGGATAATGTGGAAAAAAAACCAACCAAAAGAGATTATCATATAGTCTTCTGATTTAATTGACCCAAACAAATTCCTGCTCTGTAAACTATCACTCTTTTTTTTTTTTAAGTTGTTTTCTGAGGAGTATTTTTTTGTTTGTTTAACAAAAGGATCAACATTCTTATGTAAAGAAGCACTTCTGTATTAGATTTGGTTTTTTGCTTTTTTTATTGCACCAGATTGGACCCTTACAATTTCTTACTGACAGAATGACAACGCATTGACAGATATTATTTATAAAAACAGACTTCTGCGGATCTACTCTAAAACCACAGATGCTTAAGTGTTCCTGGACCATGTCTGAAAGCCATAAACCTGCGCTTACATTTTTCCCATTAGCAACTAGATACATGAGTTACTATTTTGAGGTATTTTACAGAAACAAAGTTTCATATCCCTAACTCTTTTCTACTTTATCCATGGCATCCCTCTCTGAGACACTGTATCCATATTTCAAATGTACTGATGCCTGCTGTCTCAGGGAAATTCTGCAGAAAGAGTGGAGTTTGCACTTTTGAGCTGAGGGTGTGTGGGAGACAAACTGGTCACGTTCAACAGCTGCAGCAGAGTTATTTGTAGTCTAAAATGGGGCAGACGGGCTTAGATGTGCAAAGAAAAAAGTGCTTGCTGAGGTGTTATCCTAGCAGTAAAATTGCTATATATAGCTCACACAGCCCGTGAATGAACAGCCTTGCAAAAAACTCACTGCCTAAAATGTGGAAAAATAAAAAAAAAGAAAAAAGAAGACATTTTCACAGGAAATACATAAGGAGTTCTCTTTTTTTCCACAGGGGAATTGTGTCTCCTTATTTGCTATTATTGATCTTTTTATGAAACCTTGCATTTTTGGTTTACCTTCATGGAGAAAGTGAGTGAATCATGCTCTGAAACCGTAAAGTTTCTCACACTGTGACTGGAGAATAATTAACTTTAACTAAAAATGGTTCATACAGTACCTCATGAGTCACAGCTTGTGTGTAATATGATGACAAGTCATCATATGCAGTGTTTAGCTCTTGAACTCCATTTGTCTTCATTTGTAAAAAATGTGAACCTTATGCCAGATTCCCAAATCATGCAGAAATTTGAGAGCCCAACCTTGGTTTCCCCCCCCCAAATCCATTGTGTAACATTGTCCAATTTTGGTGCTATCTTCCTCAGTTTGCAAAATTATGTTAAATAACATTCCTGTGGATAAAACTATGCTTGAAGTTCTTTAAATCATTCTTTACCAGCCCAGAGGACAGCAAGTTTCTTAATTATGGTAAATACCGTGTTTTACTCGCTGACTCCAAAAGGCTGCAAATCCAAAGTTGAAAGAAATATGACAAACCCTGTACTTATTGGCAGATCCAATTTTAGTATGTGTCTTTCAAAGCTATCATAATTTCAGACAAAAATGTCTCACCTAAAATTTTTTCATCCCGAGATGCTTCATTTCCACATGAATATCTGTTCTGTCTTTCCTGAAAGCCAGATATGTACAATATACAAGTGTAATCATAGGGTGAGCTGAACAGGTTACATTTTTGTAAACTTCATGTTAAAACATTAACAAGCTATCATTATATATATTATCTGAGGTGTAATTATATTTTATGACCTTTTCAATGTATGCCTGTTATATTTTTTAATACAGAACAATTACTGTTAATTAATGGTTGCTGATGCAACAGGCAAGCCATGTTATATTGCAAGTATAAAGGCAAGGAGCCTTGTTACTTTGAGCACAGATCCAGATGAGTCATTAAAAAGTTCCAGTGAATAAAAAGGCAATAAGCAGGAATTTCTATATAGAATGGCATAGTAATCAGGAAGCTACACTCCTAATAAACCATGTTATCCTTAAATTCTCTGACTGCAGGAATCATTTTACTCAGAAACAGTGAGGGGAAAATTGCACTTCACTTTTGTGAAATGGCTCTATGGCAACTGAGAAGAGAAGTATTTGTGTTAATTCTTCTACTGAATTTACTATTGAGAAGCACAAGAGTTATTTCATCACCCTTTCAATGTTCTTAATCTCAGTAGAATTGCCTAAGAAGCTGCATCATGGAACAGTTTTAAAGTGAATTTGTTCTCCCTATACAGAACATATGCGGCTGAGATAGGTTATTTTATTCTATAGAAGAAAACCAGTATTTTGGAGGTAAAAGCACCAGTATTCTCTCTGCTTAAGCATCTCAGAACAGCAATACAATTCTTACTGTGAATTTGTATACACTCTGCTATTTTGAGATCTAAAGAGTTGCAGTACATTTTTTTTGTGACAGCTTAGTTCACAGCATTACATTTTGCCACAGCCATTTAGGACCTGAGCCAAAATGGAGGCAGTGGAAATGTTCCCATTGACGTCAGTGAGCCTTGGACAAGGCCCCAGACGGCTAAGGACTAGGATTGTCAACTTACAATTAGTGTAATTAATGCATCTACACTGGCCCTAGAGCAGTCCAGGCATAAAATTCCTCTTTTGCTGTTAGAATTTAGTATCTTTTACCAGTAACTTTGAGAAAATACCAATTAAAAAGGGAATGCAAAAAAAAAGGGGGAGAGAAGAGAAAGGAGGAAAACATCTACTGCTTTTTGAGGGTAAACCAGAAGCTTTTACTCAACCCTCTCTATAAGATGCTAATTGCTGATCTCTAGTATAACAGAATCATAATATTCAGCAACACAATGCCAGTAGATACAAAAGTAGTTTCCATTCACAGTTCAAGGCTGTTGCCTTTATGGGTCTGAAACCTTTCTCAATTAAACTAGGGTATCTACAAAGAAAGGAGGAGTCTGCACCTAATGACTGAATTACAGTGATGACAGTAAAATAAACATTTCAGTTTGTAGAAGATTTGTTTCTGCTATTTTAATGTGTTTACTACAAGTATTTTTGAGGGGTTGCAAAAGGTAACTAATGCAGTGTGTCTGACAAAGGATCACTTGCTAAGACTGTAGGCAACAGCTTCAGTAAAACTACCAAAGTGAACAGTGACAAAACTTACTATACTATTTCCTTATTGCCTTTATATTCTAAGCCTTTTCTTTTTACATAAAAATGTGTTTTGGCTCTCTAGTTCATAATTCGAGCTTCCATTTATTTATTTTTTTAATGTTTTATGTCACTTATGTTTAATTCTGTAAAAAAATGCACTTATTTTTCAGTTAATTAAATATTATATCTTTGTGTGAAAGACACATTGTTTCAATGGGTTGCAACTCAAGTACCCAGTACCCATACTGAGATGAATCACAGTTACATGTCACAAGAATGTGACATATGATTAATGCAATTGCAGTGAATGATTAGTTCATAGGTTTCATTTCAATGAAATTTTCCAAATATTACTGATAGGGTTTCATATTCTAGTACTTCCCCAGACACTTAGGAAATTAAAAAAACCCAACTCATTAGTAAATATCAAAGCCATAGTAGGAAGGTTGACGTGATGAAAGCAATTAATCAGATGTTCACATAAACAAGCTAATGAACATCAGAGCCATTTTTGTGATTGTAACAGAACATTTAGTTTGAAGGAATAAATGTCTTCTGTACACTAATTACTCATTTCATATAGAAGGTAATTTTATTTTACTGTGTTGCACAGAAAATAATACTGGTAGCAATAGCCATTTCAAATAAATAGTTGGTTTTGTAAAGTCTTTACTTACCCTGTGGGGAGTAGCAACACTTTCAGGAAATGTTTTTGGCTCCTGAAGAATCTGAGAAACATCTTCTTCAATGAAAATATTTTCCTTCTGAAATGCTGAACATTTAGCACTTACTCACAGGCATTTCATAGCTGTAAGAGAGTGGATGATAAAAATCAGAGTCTGAACTCGGGAAAAATAGTTTGACTTATCACTCTTGACTACAGAAAATTAGAGTGCAAATGTAGGAAAAAAAGTGCATTTCGCGAAATGGGATAATGTTAGAATTATTTAGGAGTACATCACTATATACCCATTTCAGTAGCACAGGATATTATGTATGTCACTAAATTCATCTACAGTGTCTTTGACAACATAATGGAGCAAAGAGAGTCACTTTGATCATTTAGTCTGTGGGTGATTCAGCCAGCTAGCTTCCAACCCTAAAAGCAAAACTAGTTGGAATTAATAACTTTTCTAAAAATGCAATTTCCTGAATTTGGATATAGTTTCAGCAAATTCAAAGTTAAAAAAAAAAAAGGAGGGGGAAAGGAAAAAATAAGCCAAGTAGCTAGATGAGTTCAAAATAATATTTTTTTTAATTTGACATTTTCAAAATAAAGTATTTCAACTTAAGCATGTTTTTGTTTCTAAACTGTTTTTAACTTCTGAAGTATATTAGAAATTACCCAAATAAAAGAAAATATTCCCACTCCATCTGAAAAAGAACCCCAGCTATAAATGTAACCTTTTCCTTCTTCACTGTGCAACATTTCTGGACCAGTCACTGACCCAAAACATCTATTATTCAAATAGATCTCCCCTTCAGTTTCTCCAGGGACTATTCTCTGGCAGTGGTATGATCATGCCCCCACTATCTGAACTAAGCTAAAATACCAAGGTAGGAACTGGTGGGATACAGCCACATATAAAACAAGGAATTGTCTATCTGTTAAGAAAAATACCTGAATGTTTCTCTGAAGTGTTTATAATAGCACAAGTGAAGACAGAAAGAGTGTGTTCACTTTGTTGTATTCATCCTTCTCATTGTCCCTCAGTTTTGTCTCCTTACAGAGCTGGAATCTGATTTTGGAATCTGAAAGGCACAATGCCTTTCAAACATGATGGAAGAATTAGAAAGAAAACCAAAACCAAAACCAAACCAACAACAACAACAAACCTCACAGAATTTCTAGAAGTGTGGTTGTTAAGAACCAAGTGTGCTCTGTTACTGTCTGATATCCAGCTGAAAAACCAAAAACTGCTGAAATATCTCCATATGTGTGTTTACAAAAGCTTGAATATATGGACGCTTAGGGAAACTTAGAAACAGAAAAACTGGAATGTATGTAGAGAAAATCAAAGCAGTTTTAAATGTCTGTTTCTAAGGGACATATACAATAAATTTTCCATGATGAGGACTGCACTGATACCTTAGAGCAATTTAGAAAATTACTGGCTATTTAATTATTTTGAAAGAAGTTTATTTTCCTTTTTTTTTTTTTTAATGTTGAATTCATCCTATGAAATATTATTTATGTATGCAACAAATGACTAAATGACTCACTAAAGAAAATGAGTAGTTCACCACTTCCAGGGGAAAATACAATAGAGTGAAGGTTATATTAAAGAAAATGCACTAATACATAAACAATGTGATCTTAAGCTCCTTAAGAAAAGGGTGAAAAAAGGAAAAAACTTCCTGCAGCTGGAGAATGGGCATACCAGCAGCTCTTGTCTGACTAGTATTACTGCATCAACCAGGAAAGATATGGGATCTCCTCTCACATTCAAAAGTTAGGAAACCTGAAAAAGGTTGAACCATCTCCCCAAGCAGAAGCTGAAGCACAGTATTTCTCAGCAATAATGTGCTCAGTAATCTGGGACAGGATTTGCACAGGTCCTGTCAGTTTCACACCTGAAGAATAAATCTGGTGAAGAAATGTGTTGAAGTAAATGTCTTGTGGGCTACTAGCCATTGACTCAGCTCCTGTTCATATGAATGCTATGGTTAGATGTCTCAGAAATATTATATGTTCCATAGCCAGAGTGCAAATTCACTAAAAGTAGAGTAATTAACAAGCTTTTACAAACATGGATCATGTCAATTTATTTAGAATCTTTGTCTTGCTTTCGCTATTTTTTTTCAAATAGAATTTTAACTTCCACCATTAAAAACAAAAAAAAATAAAATGGGTCCTCCTCAACTTCTCAAGACCAAAATACCAGGTTATTTATAGGTATTTTAACATAGAGAATAGGCATTTTGCTGATTACTTTTAGATATCTTGAGTGTATTTTTTGCTTGAGACATGACTGACTTAAGCATTTATTTTCTGATTGTACTAATTTTCAGAGTGAAATTGCTGTTTAGCAGCTTTAAAGGGTTACAGAAAAAGAGGTCACAGAAAAGACTTCCATAAAGCTTTTATCCCATTCACTCTCATTTCTAGACATTTCCTGTACATCTATCTGACAGTGTCCTTGCATTCTGTAACCATTCTTAACAGGTGAAATCATTATAAATCCTGGATGTTTAAACTGATCTAAACCCAGTTGTTAATTTCAGCTGACAACAGAGGAAATCAATGAAAAACAACTGAAGAAGACATGATTTTGCCTAATTGGCTCACATTTCCATAGTATGTGATAGCATGTTCTTGAAAATGCAAAACTCAAACACTGTTAAAAGTCTACCATTGCAAATGGTTTCTTTTTTCTGGTGTAAAAAAAAATTATAATTTAAAATAACTGGCTCCATAGTAACTGTAAAAAATAGGACAGAGCTTAAGGAGATTAAGCAGCAGAAAACATATTTTTTCTTGAAAAATATGTTATTATATCGCATATGATATTTTCATGCTCAGTGGAAGAGTGATTGTAGTCACTTCTTCAGAATTAAATTAACTGAGCTCTGTGAACTGACTGCTACAGATGAGAGAATATGACACTTACAAATACATGAAATGGGAGCAGTCATTTAGAGAAGTAAGGATGTGAGTCCAGCACGCCAGGAAAAGAAACAATAGGAGTACACCCCACCTCAGTCAATGACTTAGGACGTGTTTTGTGATATTGTGCTTTAGTTTCTTTAGCAAAGGGCACTAAAGCCCTGAGAGGCAATAAATTCTTATACACCTAGTAATTATGTGGGATTTTGCAGATTTTTTCTTATTATTATTATTTTTCATGCATAAAGTGGAGAAACCAACTTATATTGTCAAATCTTCAACACCTTTAGAGACTTCACTTTGTTCCCTACTAAATCTTGAACACTTGAACTGGGTTTGTTGCCTTTTCTCCTTTGCTCTCCTGCATGACATTATGATATCACTGACCAAAAATTTGGACCCATCTGCTAAAGGGCATTTAGTAGAGTTAAAATGAGCTAATTGGAAGTGTGAACTGAGCTGCATCATCCAATTCTTGTGCTGCTGTTTATTTCACACAAAGGTTCACTTGACTACAATAACTCAAGACCATGCTTCTGAAAAAGAATGTCCATTCAGATGTAATACACTGCAGTCTAACTTCACACCTTTGGCTAATTCCTCTTAATTTCCCCAGTGTCTCTGTTTGGAAAAATATCCCGGAGGCACACTAATCTTTGAATCAGCTACACAATCTTTGTAATACAAAATTGGCTATATGCCTGGAACTTCTGGTCTCTGATTTTCTCTTTCATCCAGCATTTTTTCTTCTAATATTCCAGACAAGTAAAGTCCAGATGTTTTCTGCTGTTTGAGAAAGCAAACACAGGGCACCCATGGGCATTCAGTCCTTAACTTACAAAAACCCCATTAAATTTGGTCTATTTCATTTGACAAGCATAGATACAGTTTGTCTTTAAATTGCTTTTCAAATAGTAATTATTGCTTAGTACCTTAGGGCTTCATAGTTCTTTCATACCTTTAAATGGAATAGAGCACTGAATTACCATGTTCTCCATCACTGATTTGTAGTTCTAGAGCATGCAGGGTTTGAAACAGTTAAACTGCTTACCCAGCTAGTAAAACTGACTATTTGTTCTACAAATATAGGTACAGATCTCTATTAAAATAAATACTGGGTCCAAGTAATTATTTTTCTAGAATTTACTACTCCTTAAAGTAATTTATCAATAACATATTTTAAAACATGAAACCCTCAGGAAAAAAGTTGAGAAAAACTGACTTTAATACTTGTACAGCATTATATTTACTTCTTAACTCTCCTTCCCAGCCATCTTCATATATCTCTGGCTGCATCTAGATTTCTTGAGACATTTCTTGAATAAATACTGTTATCTATCACTCCTAATTATTTATAACCCAGCCCTTTATTTCTCTGTGAAAACAGCAGCTTTTCTGATCCTACAGAGCATATTAATTAAGGAGGAAGAAAGGAATTCCACTACCAAGTATGCCAGTGCCACCACTTCATGCATCCTTTCTCTGCAGAGTTTTTCTCCTTGCCCATCTATGTACTAACAAACAACATTTAAGAAAACTAGTTTATTATCAAGATTATTTTGTCTCTAATGTAATTTTATTTCACACTAATTACAGTATTTCCTTTGAACTACATCTTAATAGTTTTTATGCATTATATCAAAATGCAGTAAGGGAGCAATTTGGTGGGTTTCTGGGCTAGGACACTAATCAGGAAGATGTATACACTGGTAGTATTGCCTGTGGTCCAGAGAGCTGGGCAAGACATGGTTCCCAAGGCAGTGGGGAGCAACAGGTACTCTTTCCTGTTCCTTCCTTCCCTCCTCCATATTTCTCAAAAAGTCCAGACAGGCTCCCAGCGTAAAGTAGACAGTTACAGAGGGTGGTAGAAGTGCCACACTATGCCACCAACTCCACTCTGTCCTATTGTTATAGAGCCCTGAGCAGCAGCCCTACCCCTGCCCTAAGCCTGCTTCCCTTAGGAGGGTTCCCTCCAGGCTCCCTCCTGCACAGTTCTGACCCAGAGAGCACACTCACTGGAACTTTGGTATTGCACTTCTTGGTACCATTTTAGAAAACTCTGGAATTTCTGTCTCTACTTTTGTGCCACCATTCTAGCTTGATATAAGTATAAATGCCTGCAGAGGAGAAAAGAAAGGGTCCCTTGTTTCTAGCAAGTAAGAGACTTATAACACATACTTTGGTGACATTACTTGTTCTGTACTTATTTCTGATATTCTGATTCTTTCTCTCTGAGCAGAATAACAGAAAACTATCATAGTGGTTTTCATTGTTTAATGTCCTTTAATTTTCTGAGTCATTTTCTTAGTGCCTTATTGCCATACAGTTTTATAACCACTGGTCATGTTGTAATTAGCTGAAAACTGAAGCAGGAATCAGCAGATGAAAAAAAATTTAGAAATATTTCCTTTTTAAAGTATGCCAGACAACATTCAGCCATCCTATATTTGAAAATACTACTTCACAGCACAACTTTTAATTTTTACAATTAAACAACTGTGTGTCAGTCAGATCATGTGTCATTAAGTGTACAAGTTCCACCAATATGATCTCTGAAAATCTTCATGTTCCACAGAGTCCAGCTATCAAAAAGTCACTTGCATTAGCTGTAGATATTTGAATAATACTCCTGAAGCCTGAGAACAGTCATGTAAATATGTTCTCAAGAACACGCAAGGGAAACCCCCCCAATATATCTACTACTGAATACTGACAATACATTGAAATTAAGCAGATAAAAAGGGTTCAAGAGAAGTGCTCAGTTTTTCCTGGCTTGAGAAAGAAACTGAATTATTGACAGCAAAAGGGGCTTTAAAGATCAGAAAAATTTACAAAACCCAGAGGCTGAACACTGAATTTTCAACAGTTTAACCAAGATGATAATTGAAAAATTTTAATTATAGATTGAGCTTATAAAACATTATCTTTCCACTTATAGATCAAGTGAGAATAATAGACTGTTTAAATTATTCCTGTATTTTCTTTCATTCAATTTCTTACCAACGTTTAACAATAATTGTAATAAGTACATTTCTAAACACAATCAAATTTTACTATTTAAACGACAAGATAGGCAGTTTCTTCTTTTGTATTAGCAACAAGAACAAAAAAAGAAATTCATATCTAGCATGCTAGAATCCCCTTGCTCTTTCATTCTATTCTAGTGTCCCTAATAAAGTACTATTGCCTTTCCTGTTACATCACCATAGCAAATTATCATCTCTTGAAATTCCTTTGGTGATGCATGTGAAAATGTAGTATTCAGGACAGATGTTGCTTTGGTGACCTTACTGCTGAAAGGGAGCAGATTCAGCTAAAGCCACATGGACCTGATTTCCTGAATAAGAGATAGGGTTGGTACCAGGTCACTTTATGAAGAAGAAATACTTGAGTAGAACTTTTTCACCTTCTAGGATTGTGTATATATATATATATATACATATATATATCCTGAGAGCAAATCCACCATCCAAGAAAATCTGAAGCTCGGCAGGCTCTGAAGGAAATAAAAGTAAATCTATCTTTCCCTTTTAACATTTTATCTCCCTTGCATATTGCTTTCATAAACTCTGCTCGATGTTTCAAGACTCAAAACACATCCCAGTCTCTAAGAGCACAGGTATGTCTTCTTTGAATGCAATTATTTCCATTACAGTAAAATATTCTGACTCACTGATCTTACCACAGAGGTTTTCCCCCTTCAGGGTAACCACTGGAACTGCAAGCTTCTATCTGCAACTCTCTAGGAAATAAAGAGTAGCATGCAATAAATGCTAATAAAATCCCCAACATAAAAACAAAACCCTAAGATTTCTAATTTGATCTAGTCAAACATCAGCAAATCAGTGTCAAGTAATTTTATCTATTCCTGCAGCAAAGGAACGGAAAGGGCATAAAAAAACCTCAGTAAGACCCTATATAGAAACAAAATTGGACAGCAGCCGAGTACTCCTCAAGACTTTGGGTTTTTTTCCCCCTTCTTACCATCCCCTTTCCAAAGCCACCACCTTGGGTAAGTGTGTGGGTAAGTTGTGTGAAACTTCTGTAGAAGATGCAAACTGGGAATGCGTTGATGGAAAGCCATCGGGGAGTTCTACTGTCAATAAACAAACTGGAAAATGCACTCTCTTTCTTTGGGCCTCCAAAGAAACCAAAGGATCGTTTGTACAAATTGGTTTAAGGCTATCGTGTTTTCTCCTTTTTCCTCATGGAGTATTGCTGAAGTGATGTATGGTTTCCTCCTGAACATTCACAAACCTCAGCTGGGGATCTACAAGGATGGATTCTGCCCATGTGTGTGCAGGCTTGCCTACATCCATTGGGGCTTCAGAGGATAATTGCTCATTTTTACAAATGTTTTAAAGTGCAGTCAAAATAAGAACTGAAAATAATTTTTGGTTCTGTAATATTTTTCAGGTTAGTGTAGTTTTTGCAGCTGAATTTGTTTCATTTATATGTCCCATTAAAAGAGAAACCAGTCTGCCTCTTCTAAGAAAACATCATTAGCTCACTGACATACCCGTATATCACCAGCTAAAGAAGAAAGGATGAAATATGGCAGTGCATGAGCAAGCCATGAGTTAGAAAACAGATTTTACTTCTGGTTGGTAAGCATGTACAGGCTTTTTTTCCAGCCCCTTAGTATCATATGCTTTTAGGACAAAGACATTGCAATATAATTCTTTTCACTGATTTGTCTGTGATTTTTCACTGACATATTTGACTTAATTCTATGGGGTTTTTTCTCTTCTGCTGCTTAGTTCCTAATTTTAAACATTTTTTTTCTTAACTTTATCCTTAAAGAATTGTGCAGCAATGTGGACCAAACCTTACATTAATCCTATACAGTACAATGACACTACAAACACATTTTACAAACAGAGAAAGCTAGCTAATCTACTTTTAGCATGCAACAACTATTCTGTACTGACTTCCTACAGTGCTACTGTAAATTCCCCATCCTTCAATTTTTGTAGGGAAACCATGTCATTTTACTCCATTTCTTAAAAACTCAAGCTGTATATCTACCATATATTAATATTACTTTAGGGGCTACATGTTTGAGCTGAGAAAGACTGGAACCAAACTGTTAAAAAGTGTTACAGCAAATATGACTTCAGCAAGTGGTGCTATATGTTGGATTTAGTTGCAATTATAATGTATTTAGAAATATCGAACTGCAAAATATCACTTTGTGTCTTCATCAGAGGCAGAAAATGACAATTAGCCTTTACACACGGAGCAAACAAATGTTATCTGCACTGCAGCAGTTGTGTATATACATTTTTTTCTTCCATGACACTGAAATTTCTCCATTATATCATGTTTCATAATTATCTTTTGATTAAGATTTTCCTCAAACTATACTGTTTAAAATTAAAAAGAGTTACCTTCCACTAACTTTACCTTTCTTTTTCTTCTTCTTCTTATGCTAAAGGATCACAATAATTTATGACAAAAAATGGAAAACAAACAAAAAAAACCCAGTGAAAAGCACCCTAGAAATTTATCCAGTCCAACCTCCTGTTCCATGACAGAATTAATATTTGTAAATATTTCACAGTATGTTCGACCAATTGGTTTAAACTACCAGTTAAACTTTTGGGTTCTTCCCATTCTTCACTGTCCCTACTGTTATATTTGATGCCTATCTAAACTGCTTCAACCTGCTTTGTTTTAGCATTGTGCTGCCTCCTATTTAATCCTCCTCAGAACTAGAATGGAGAGAAAATGTTGTGGTCCTTTCCTGTTTGTAGATAACACTGTGATGTTGGAAGACTTCTGTCACTCCATAGTTTTTTATTCTCCAAACTGAATAAACATTTCCTTCAACTTTTCCACTAAGATCATGTTTTCAAAATTTCCAATACAGTTTGCTGTTCTCTTCCATGATATTTCCAATGGCATTTCTTCAATGTGATACCCAAAAGGGGACAAAATATTCCAGGCGCTACTAATGCTGTAGTACTAGGTAGAACAGACATGTTACACTGAATGTGCTGTTTTATCCAATTCCTAAAACGTTTGGTTTAACAGCAGTCTCAAATTTTTGGTCCACAATGAGTTAGAATTCACAGTAAGCAGGATCCCTTTCTCAGGAATTAGTACTATTTAGGCATAATTCCCCAACCTCTGTTTCCACATTTGATGATTTCTATGAAGGACAGAACTTTGCACACATTTAAAAGACAACCCCAGAAGTGTCAGCAATAGTACTGATAATACTGGTACTACTATTACTACTACTACTACTACTACCATTATTATTTCTTCAATTTACTAAAACATTTTCAATTTACAAATCCATCTTCTGAAAAAGCTTCTATTCGCTTGCAACTGCTGGACAGTTCAGTGAACATATAATTTATTCTAATTGTCCTTGTTGAAATACAGAACAGTACCAGAATCAAAGATCAATAAAAACTTCCATGAACACATCCTTTCAGTGGGACAGATAGCAACTAATTCCTACTCTCTTGATACAGTTACCCCATCAGCTTTGCACCCACCTTAAAGCATGTTTCCCTAATTTACCTGGAAGCTCCTTAGATATACAGATACAAAAGAGGTATTAAGGAAGAAGCCATCTGAAATGACATATTCATCATGACATCATCTTGTGTAAATTCACTCTTAGTGCTAACTCCCTCACTGGAACATAAAATTAATTTTAAAAAGTGTAGTGCATCTGACTAGTTGGCAAATAAGTTGAAAAGCCTTAAGACATTTTTCTAAATTGACATGTATTTGAAAGGGATAGAATAACATGCTACCTAGCACCCAGATATTATCATCATTATAATAGATGCCAGAGTAGCATAAAGAAAATAGACTACTGAGAGAACATGGCGCAGAGAAAGTATTCTAAGTTAGAGCTATGTCACCAGGCTGTATAATAGATTTTTTCTGTACTATGGCTTAGAATATATCTTGAAAGAAATAATAAAGCAAGACTATTAGATACATTTCTAAAAGGTGCAAAGATCAAGTCTAGTTTTCAATGGCTATTTCTTCACATAAAAACAGCACAGCTGACACTAAGGTTTTAAGTGAAGATAGAAGCAGTCAGCTGAAATAAAGGTCAAGAAATAGCTCTGGAAAAAGCACAGATTATTTTTATCCTCTGTTTTGATACTGAAGACAAGTTCACTGCTTTCCCCAGAGCACTGCTGTTGGATAATTGAAATTACTCAGACTAAAGCAAAGATTCATGACATAGTATGGATGGGGACACCCTGTGGGTTCTCTGAAAGCACAGTAGTGATATCAAAACAATCCTACTCATCTTCCTCAGTCCATTTGTCTTTAAAACCTCACAAGAAGTATTGTGATCCTGTTATATATTCAAATAACTTTAATTTTTTCAGAGGGGCTCTTTTGCCAATTTATAAATTTAATTATCTTTTAAGAGATTCACCTCTTGTAATTAAGAAATTGCATGGAAGAATAATTATGTACAGAATAGTATTCACAAGATCTCAAAGTATGCAGAGACAGACTTACAAGAAAGAAGAATTTCATCTTGGCAATTAGTTTCGAATGAATTTGAAACGCATTGCTTGTGTCTCTAGACATCATCTTCTGTGTAACAGAGCCAGCACCCTGTTTGTGTTATGACTGTTTAGGAAAAGTTCAAAAGTGCAGTAAATTAGCTTTTTAAATATAAAGTAAATTGTAAATTGAGAGATTTCTTTCTTCAAGTCCTGCAATGCAGGAAATACATTACAAATAGCTCTGCTTTTTAAGCACCCTTTGCTAAGGAAACCAACCATCAAAGCAATATGATTGCACAAAAAAAGCAAATGGCTGAGGATTTTGGAACAGCTAGAAGTGCTTTGCTCTGCTGGAGAGCTGCAAGTGCAATCACAGCCTTGGCACACACAGCCACTGGAGAAGAACTCCCCACAAAGGTTTGAAAAGTCTCTTCCCTCTTCTTCTGCAAGCCAGCCTGCAAAACTTAACCTCTGATGGGAAAAAACCTGAACATATACACAGAGACCTCTGACTGTCATGTCTAGTACCACTTCTCTTTTCATTCTGTTCCTGCATCAGTCTAGCCATCTCATGTCTCTCTTTTTACTACTCTGTGTATCAGTGCAGTCAGGGAGAGACTCCTTTTTATTCTGTAATTGTATGCTCTGGAGCATCAAGGAATCTCAGGCTTGATTATGGCTCCAAGGCGCTGCTGTGGCAGAAATAATTATGTAGTAGAAAAGGAGAATAGGATGATCTTAGAGCTTTATCTCTGCCTAGGGCCATGGACCCAAATTGGAAAAAGCAATTCATTATGTCTGCTGAGTTATCAATTGCCAGGTCTTCTGCAGAAGGTTGGTAATCGCAGCAATTCTCATTTTATGTGGAGAGACATAAGGGCAGAGAATAAGACCAGAAAGGTATGTTGTGGAGGGTTTTTTGCTTTGCTTTGTTTTTTGTGGGCATAGGTTATAATCAGGTTATAATTGGGGCAAGTAGTTATAATTAACCACATGTGAATAAAAGAGAACACAACCATTCCTTTGGTTGTATTTTTGAATACAGCAGTCTAACAATTTCATTGCTATCTTAAGTTCTATTCTTGACATACAGAAAAGATGGTAACTGAGCCTCATTAGTTTATTTACTGAAATCTTAGTAAAGTGCTTAGAGGAACTTTCCCTGGCAAGGCAATGTTGCTGGCTAAGTTAAAAGCCTTTCTGATAAATTTAAGTAAATCCTACTGTTACATATTTCCTGCAGTAAACTCCATTCATTATGAGTGAGCCTACAGCTGGCATGTATAAGCTCATAATGCAGAATCAAAAAATGCAAGTGGGACTTGAATAGACATCTCTTGCAAAACTGTGTTCTGAACTGCCTCAGATGAGGATTTTGGAATGAGTAACATCACTTCTCTGCAGTCTTTTCAATCTTCACATGCTTTAAAACATTATGGGCTTTGTAAGAATCCTAAAGAGATAGCAGAAAAGAAAAATCTCTATAAAACTTACATGTAAAATGTTACCTGTAAAGAACTTTTTAATAATACTTTCTGGCTCATTAGCGTAGGAAGAAAATGCTTAAAATTTGGAGTGAATCTTCCAAGTTTAAAAAACAGTTAGTATAATTTTCAAATAAAGTATAGATGAGTCTATAGAAATATCTCACAATTCACATTAAGTACAGTATACTTTTTACACAACTATTAATACAGAGCAAAATTACTACTCAGTACTTCAAACTATTTACATGCAGTAGATGCAAAAGCAATTAATCTACTTCATGGCATATAACCTCAGTTGCCAACCTAATGAAAACACAAAGTTAAGAAAGATTAAGCTAAGTGATAAAAATTCACATGTGGGCAAATGAGAATTTCAGGAAATGAGAGAAGCCAGAAGAAAGGACAGATGCATTTCAAGAGCTGTCTTCAGAGAATTAACAACAAAATTTAAGAATATACCTATAATTTTCCAGGAGATCTTTGACAAGCAATATTTCCCAGTTGCTGAACTCTGACACTGATGTAACTCAAAAAAAAGTGAACAAGGTTTCCCACATACACACTTTTTCTGAATAGAAGAGAAACAGATAAATAAATGAACTTAGAAGAGGTATGAGAGTTAAAATTATAAGGAAACGTTGCATTTTTATATTTAAATAATACTAATAGAAAAAGATGTTTCAGAGTAACATGGGATACATAAAGTTGTACTATTAATATTGTACTACTTTTGCTGCCCATTGCTATTACAGTGGTGAAATGGTTGAAGAACATAAGATGGACAAGAATTCTTATATAAATCCCACACTGAGTGACTCCACTCCTTTTGTAAGAATTTCTTGTATTATTCTCTTTATGCAACTATTATTAGGTTATGTTTAATATAATAAAATGTGATCCAAAGTTTTATGTAAGGACTGGAATAAAGATGCTCATGTTTCTCATTTTTTGATTCAGAGTTGTAATTTCTTCAATACTGAACTTAGGAAATTCATTTATTTATTTATTAATAAAAAGCCCAGAGCCTGAGCCATACTAAAACTGAAATGACCAATTCCCATATTTGGCACAAAATCCGGAATTCCAGCCAAATGTAAAGAAGAGCTTTTCTGAAATGGAGCTTGATTTCAATCATATGTGAGTGAATGATGTGGTAAGGTGCTTGTTTCAAGGCTGTCCCCAGGTCATAAGAAAAGCATTTGGAGTTTTATGGAGATATCTCATCATTACCTCTTTCAAAGCCTCATCAACTCTGCAGGGCAAATCTGTCTCAGCCAAACTGGCACTAAAAAGAAGATGTTCATGTAGTCTTATTTAATCTTTTTTTTCTTCTCAACATAGGGCAGAAGGGCTTTTGTTTCCATAGTTACTAGGACATTTCCTTTGAACTTCTTCCAGAGTACTTTTATCTTTTCCACATGCACGGACAGACAATCCTATGAAGTATGTATGTATTTGTGAAATATTCTGTGCTTCATTACCAGTTCTTTGCTGGATATAACACAGGAAATTGAGCCCACTGTTAAAGCCAAATTTCTGACTTGCTGATTTAGGTGTTTTAATATTTAGTAACGTATAAATAGGCTTCAGAATATTGCAAGTGAAAGATAAAATCAAGAACACTAATTCTGAGAGTTTTTCAATGTTATTATTGTGCAAAGCCAATTCGTTGTTATTAGGTATTTTGAGTCAATATAGTTGCATGTTTTCTAAATTGAAGAGAGCATTTTTTAGAATTAAAATATGTGCTTCTTAAAAAAAGTTGTATCGGTATCTGTTTACTGTCAATAAGAACCTCATGAAAGAGGTTGTTGGTTGAGGTTTTTTTGTGTTTTCTTTTTGATGGCTTTTTGTTTGTTTTGTTTTTAAGATAGAAAAATCTGAACTTTAGTTGTATGTATCTAGTTTTTGCTCTTGAAAACATTTATATGACTTTATAAAAATATTTCCATTGTGGTCTTCAAGATGGAACCATTTTAGCATTTCCTCCAAAACCATTCCCTTGCAATTTAAATATCAAGTCTTCAGCAAATGAAAAACCTCTATTCTATATATCTAGATACTCTATGCATTCTAAACAGATATCAAATGCCCATGAAAAAAAAGGCAAACCAAACTTCAAAGAGATTCTTTTCTTAAGAGATTATTTTAAAACGTTTTTACATAGAAATACATACAACCAGTTCCACAGTAAGATATAAAACCAGTTCCACGGACTACATCAGTGATTCTCAAAGTACAATTCTTTGAACTAGAAGATTATAAAGCAATAAGTAGTGAGCTGCCCTTGTAGTACAAACCACTGCTCAAACCTTGTCCTTTCATGATGAGGGCTTGTGCTCCACATGCAGCTTGTTGTGCAATGCCTTTCCATTTTCCTGGGGTAGCTCACTAAAAATCCTGGAAAAAGGGGTTGTATTGGCGCTCTCCACACTGGGCACCAATAGTGGGATGAAAGCTATGCCAAAGTGGTTCTATTTGGGCTGCCATCTTCTCTCAAAAGGAAGGAGACAATGAGTCGGCTGCTTGTTTAGCAGTCAAAGAATTGACACCCCAAATAAAAAAAAGGACATCATGTGGGATTGTGCCTCCTTCCTTGCTTGGAAGTGGTCGATGAAAACATAGAAATTCCTTGTATTGATCCAACTACATTATTGTACAAATAGCTTTCTATGAGAAATGGAAAACTCAACAAAACCAAACCAAAAAAACAAACGAGGTTCTCACTAAGGCAAAAAAAAAAGTAATTTCAAATGTCTGTTAATTTTGGGGGGAAAACACATAAACATAAACACTAGCTTATTCTGACAAATGATTAAGGCTACAGAGTCCATAAAATGCCACAGAAGACTGTAAAGAAGTGCTGACTACATTACAGATCTGCCCTAACTTTAGTTCACAAAACTCCCACCACCTTAACCATAAATAGCAGTCTCATTTATGCTCTTTTACATTTATAGTCAGAAAACTTTTAATTCAAAAAATGTTGAATTCAAGACTCCCTACCACATGTTCTGCTACCATAAAAGATTTTTAGCAATCGATAAACTACTAGGAATGGCAGGTATTCTTCTAATGAAGCATTTAATAAAAATAAGTAGGTTGAAGCTTTCTATCAGCGTCTGTCTAAAGATAGTTAACTAAATATTGGCTTAATATCAGAATGGGTTGATCTTTTACGCAGGGAAGCAAATCCCACAAACACAACTTTCATTGACAGCTCAAGAAAAAAATACACATTTCTAGGGCTCTTTCTGATAGGAGAGATGATTTAAAGGAAGTGTTTTACTTCTCTTAGAAAGTAAAGTGGTTTCAATAAAGACTTTGTCTAAAATTACACTAGAAAGCATTATGTGCCTTGTATCCCTAATTATCTGATATCCATTGCTAAACATTGTGGGAGTGGACATTACAGCGAAAGAGGTCTAGATGATTAGGTTATTCTTTATTCGACTGACTTAAGAATAGTAGTGAGCACTGAGCCTAGTTTCTTTCTGATTCATCTGTTACAGCAGCAATATGAATTTGGATGAAGTCCACATAATTCATCTTGATATAAGTAACATTTTTTTTACAGTGAGAACAATCCATAACTAGAGGAAGCTATGCAGTGTTGTGATTGAGTCCCTGTCACTGGACGTTTCCAAGGTGCAATAGGATGGGGTGCTACACCATCTCATTTAGAGTCTCTTTCCTATGACAGGTTGGACCAAGTGATCTTTCAATGTCCCTTCCAATCTGGGCTATTCAATGATTCTGTTTGTGTTAGCAAGTGATTTGTACAAAATTTGATAGAAGTTTCTTTGCTGCATGTTATTTAACTTTAGTTAACTATATATACCCATGAGATATGTGGAGAAGGCATAAAACAAGTACAGTGACACTCGTGGTGTCTTCTCCAGATGCTTCATTGCTCTGAAGTGTCATTTCACTTACATGTGCAATGTGTCTGCATTGGCCCCAGCAGACTTCAAAACAGGATCAAAATTACTCTTTACAGCCAAATTATAAGTCCATTAGAACATTCAAACAGATCCTAGTATATCTCATTTATTAAAAGGGAGGCAATGTTTGTGAAAAATAGCTCCTTATTCCCAGATGGAATAAGCTGCTCTCTGCAGTCACAGAGATGTTTGGCAGTTACAACGTGGTGTTGACACAGCTGCAGGCCCTGGGTGCTGAGCCAGTTTCACATGGCTCTGCTCTTTCCTTCCTCCCTCTTCCCTCCTAAAATCCAAGGATTTTTCTCACCTGGCCTAGTTGGTTTTGTGCATGAGTTGTTACAAGATTCCATCACTACCTTACTTGATGTAGGCACATTTGGCTTTTGTATTTTCAGAAGGGTTATGAAGTCAGCTCAATGCCTGTCTTTGGTTGTTGGTGCATGACTGGGTCAAGAGTTAAATGAGGACAGATCAACAAAGACAAAACTCAGATGAATTAACTCACATGGGTGGGAGTGAACCACAAAAAATAAATTCATAGTCTGTGTTTAGTCAGGTGTCTTACTGGATCCTTTACTTTTCCTAAATATGAAGGACTTTTGTGTCTAACTTATAATATAACTCAAAAAACACTGAGAAGAGAAGGCAGAAAGGAAGAAGACATTAATATTTCAACATTATGACCTACGGGGATTGTGAAATGTTTCTGCTTTAAATCACTGAATAGTGATCCACTGCAACAATTTTTGCCTGAAAAATACTAGATGAAATGTAGATAACACAGCACAGATTTCTAAGACACAAGTCCCTACCTTCCTTTCCCTTTTTTTTTTGATTGATGAGTAACTGTTTTTATGACAAGCTCATGGTGTTAAGTTACATAAAGAGACTCTGATACAGTCAGATTTGTCCCTAATGCAAAGTTTAGTGCTCACCCACCCCTCTTTCTAAAACTCCTCCAAACATTTAATATTCTTTTGGCAACTGCTTTTCTTGAAAGATTTCTAGAAGCTCCTTCAGAAAACATTTTCATCGTCATTACACGGGGAAAAAGGCAGAGGAAAGGGAGTTTTATTCTTGCACCTTTTCAAGTTTTAATCTGGTCATAAATGGGAGCTACTTTGAGAGATACAGATATATTAGAATTCAAAGGAAGAAAATTTTTCTCCATATTTTGAGAACTGGCTGATGAATTATCCATCTGTGAACTACTAGGGGAAAAAAAGACATGCTTTCTATGGATTTTTTAATGTATTTTTTTTCCATAGAGAGCTAGGTGTTGGAATAAATAAAATGGGGTTTAGAACTACTCTCTGTGTGTAGCTATAAATAACTTTTTGCATCAAGAGTATATTGACTTCCATTTCTAAATAAGATTATTTGAAATACTTTTTCTTCCATCACATTAGATTCAACTCATTTTTGCATTCTGTATTGGTACTAAATTATCTTTTTAGCTTCATATTCTTTGACAAATCTTAGGCCAATTGAATTTAATTTAGCAAGAGTGACTATAGATGCTAAAGTTTAACTGGTGACATTTCAAGTAATTTTTATACTCCACTTATATAACAATAATTTTATATATATTTTAGACCCTATTACATAAGCTTCTTATTGTATAGTACTCCTTTTTAAAGCAACTTTTGCCACCCAAAAAGAAAAAAAAATAAATCAACCATTCTCCATTGGCTTTTAAACGATTATACACAAAAATATTCCACATATGCTGCATTACCAAAAGCAAACGGATTATACTTTCAAAGTGCTCAGCAACACTGGAAAACCTGGAAGTTGAGTATTAAGGGAGGAGAAATGTAGAAGTGCCTTCTGGGATCAAGATAACAGGCCTGTCTGGTACACCTAATGCTTTATATGCAGCCATTGAGAGTTAAATGTCATTGAAAATCTTTGAAGAAAAGTCCTGTATGACTAAATTAGGTGTGCCCTTCCTCCACTGATGGGCACAGAACTGAACCTTGCCAGGCAGTTTGCTGTAAATCACTCTGGGGCTCACGTACATTTGTGTGGCTCACTGAATGTAACATAACCACTCCCTCACGCTCCTCCAACTGGCAGCAACGTCTTGGTTGGTCTAAGATGAGGGTAAAACAGATGGAATAGCTTGCTTCAAACTGATGTTAGTAGACAAAAGACAAGTATTTCCAGTTTCCAACAATGCGCCCAATCTAGTTTTTGCAATTCCATCAGAATAAAAGCAATTAGATTAGCAGGAGGAAGATCACCACCTTTTTTCCAATGAACAACTGAAGCCCTAAAAATGTTGATGTTTTCTAAGAAATTTAAAGATATAAACAATATTTTTCTCCTCAAGTTTGGATGAGAACAGGCTGTACATCTCTCTCTCTCTATAAACAGGCATTAAAAACCCACCCCAAAACCCAAAGAAAAAGAAAAATTCCCACAACAGCAAAAGTTGAATACCTGGGGAATTTGGATTCTCTATAGTGCCCAATGACTTTATATACAAAAGATTAACTATCTGGATTTTTGTCTGGTATTTATGTTCTATACTTGCAAATATTCTTAGTGCCCAACTGGGATTTGGGTAGACTAGATCACAAAATACTTGGCTCTTGATTTAAGCTATATATCAACATTCTGAAGTTAATGTGAAGTCATTGTACTTCACAGACTTCAAAAACAGAACAAAATTTAAATAATCAGTTAGAATAATATGCATTCCATGACAACTTTTTGAGCTTTTGGAAGACAGAGTACATACCATATTTTAATTTAATAGATGGGCTCAAAAAGTCCAAAATAATAATAATAATAATAATAAAAGTTATTTCTTGTAACTGGGTTTATTTTTGGAAGAACTGCTGTGCTTTGTCCCATGAGAACTGTAGCTCTGATGCTTCCTGAATAGATCTTGACCTTCTCAAGTGCTCTTTGCTAAAGAAGTTACAAGACACATTACACACCCTAAAAATAGTAATTCAAAGGATACTTATGAATTTTAATCCCTTTCTGATTCCTTCTCAAGGAAGTTAGCAGGCAAGAGGCCTCTCCTCTCCTTGGAGTGATGTGAAGCTACCCTTAACAAAGCTTGTACCTGGATAGAATGATAATCCTGCAATTATTTGCTGTATCTAATTAACTGGATATAGCTTTTGTCATGCTTTGAGTCAGAACTGAGGGTTCAGTTAAGACTTCTGTAAACCCTCAATTTCATTTGTCAAAATATCTTGCCACTTCTTTGGTAGTGTCCTGAATGCTTGGCATAAGACATGGACCACCTTCAGAGACATTATTAATGAACTGTAATATGGACCAGATATGGTCCCTAAAATTGCAAAAAACTCTGAAATTATAAATTTCATTCATAATTTGCCAGATCTGTTTTTTAGTCAAAGAACAAATCACTAAGAACAGTAGTTATTACGAAGGTTAGCTAAAAGGACAGATTCCTTCACTCAAAAGTCTGAGGAACAAACAATACTCAAATAGATCTAAACTATTCCGTTCTATTTTGTCCGTATCTGCTGTTTACACAATACAGAATCTACTCCTCTCTCTGCATCTTCAGACAGGAGCTGAGGCGATTAGATGTTTTTGTTAGGTTTTGTTTAGTTTGATTTTGAGGGTTTGTGGTTTGTTTTTATCTTAAAACCATACTTTCTGGATTTCGGACAAATCTAGCAGTCTTCTAGCTGCCCTTTGGTAGCTGTAAGCCTAAGATGACAGATCCAAGATATTTGAAGACAGCTACATGCTGAGGAACCGTTGTGTCTGGAGATGTACCTGTAGTGGTTTGGGCTAAAATACTCATTACTGTTTATCTCCTGTGAGATAAGAATTAGGAGAAATGCAAAGCAGGCACCAACTTGAATGAATATAAAGAAGTTTATTAACAGACCTAAAAGAAGAAAAGAAAAAAAAATTATACCACCTTCAGAACTCTCCTCCTCCCCCCACCTTCCTCCCTTCTCCCACTGACAATGGAAAGACAACCCTTAAGATGTTCAGTCTGTTTACCACTTCCATAATAACCTTGTTCAGTCCATTTAGAAAGAGAAGTCTCTTTTTGCTCATGCTATGGAAACAGTATCACAACGAGACAGCCACCCACTTCCAAATATTGTTCAGTCCATTTAGGAAGAGGAGTCTCTCTGCTTGCGATGTGAGTCCCTTCCCCCGACTTGCAGCTTTTCCCGCAACTGCTTTCGAGGGTCCACTCTTGAAGTTTTTTGGGGTACAATTTTAAGGTTGAGCCATTCAGAAACAAAAAAAACAGAGGCCCTTCTCCTTCCCTGGGAGCAAAGGGTCTTTCTTATCTTCAAGACTATCTCTGGGAGCATCTCTAGGAATTGAGGTTTTTCTCCTTTCCTCTTTGGACCAAAAGTCCTCATCTGGTTCATCTGGTTCATCTCTCTCTGTCCAAACTTCTCATGAAATTACAGCTGCGGCAGCATCTGCTTATTGCTTACGAGTTGAACACTCCACCCCCCATATCTTCATGAAATTACAACGGGATACTCTGATATATCATAGCTTCACAACAGACTTTCAGCTTTAAGCATCTCCTCTCTCTCTTCCCTCAGGTTTTCAGCTCTTCACAGCAATAAAAGGGTTAATCTCACCTCGGCCTTGCAGCTGGAATGTGGCTTATCGCTGTTGGCCACCTGGCCTCTGCTGGACAGAGGTGCCGCTTTGCTGAATCTCGGCCGCAGTGGAGGGGGGGGTTCCGAGCCTCTCTGGCCGCCCACGGCAAGGCAGTGGGGGGGGGGGGTTCCACGGCTGGAACAGGCCCATGGCTCCAGGATGGCCGTGGCTCGGCCCGGCCTGGCCCAAGCAGGGCCTGGCCGGGCCCACTGGCCTCTGCACGGGGCCTGCAGCCACCTGTCCCAGCGCCGGAAACGAGAGAGAGCTTGGGGGGGGAGTTTGTCTATTCTTAAGTGTGTATCACAGAGGCGGTCACAACTTTAAGTGGCTTAAAGAATTGTCCATATTCAAACTGGCCACTGATAGGTTCTGTCAGGTCCCAGAGGAAGCTGTAAGCACCCCTTAGCAAGGACATCCCTTCCGGGACTATGCTTGCTAACCTATGACAGTACCCCTCACCACTAGACAGGTAAGTCTGTGGATCAGAGACACCAGAGCTCAAAAAGGTATTAATTCACGGAGATCAGCTAATATTTTGTCTGGCGGCTTCCAAATGCTTCCTGAGGCAGAGCTCGGTACCTAAATATGGAGTAATTAGTCTGCCCAAGCTGTTGATGAAGCCACAATGTCCTGGAACATGCAGTGGTTCTTGGAAAGGATGCTCCATTTTGGTTTTCGGTCTGCTTTTTCCAATGTCTGCAGAAAACATGTCAACAATTCAACCTCTACCAATCCACTACAGTGATTGAATTAGAGGAAAAACTGTTCCTGGACCAACCACAGACCATATTCATTCAGCTGTCCTTAAGGTTCTGTCTTTATCCAGTGGGTTCCTTCTTCAGACAACATGACAAGTAATAAGCCCTCTGCACTGGCTCCAAACACCACAAGGAATTACCTCTCCCGCAGCTTGAATATATAACATCAAAGCCACACCTCTATTTCATAAACAGGGAACCGGTACCTTACATGCTGACTGGATTTCTACTGAATGTAATCAGGCAACTATTAAGACTTTAGAATTGACTTCTCTGTTTTACCTGTGTGCTAAATAGTGTCATTCTAGTCTTTTATGAGAACCACATGGTCTGTTTATGAGATATCTTCAAATGTTATTTTTGGATCTTTTCCAGTCTACGTGTCTTGATTTTACAATTACGCTGTTGCTTTATATAGCTCTCATTTAGTCCTTGATGGACTACAGGCATCCTGTTTGCTGGCCTATTATCCAGCTTCTTATCAGTTCCACTCTAAACCATTATTTCAGAGAGTATCTCTTGTAGTTGTGCAACTTCCTCAAACTACAGTGTTTTAATCTACCCTTTCTAAAACAACTTGTTCCAAGTGCTTGAAAAACATTTTCTAATTAAAGAAAATAAAGCACATTTTAAGACAATCACCCAATAGAAGGCAAATAGACTAAAATATAAGAATATTATTACTTCGATCATATGAAACAAAAATATCTCTTGCATAAGTCCAATGCCTCCACAAATTACCACACTTAAAGCAAAAACCTCCAACAAATTAAGTTCCCCTTTTGGATATTACTGTGGCACTGGAATTTATTTTCGACTCATCACCAGGGTTTCAAGTGTGATCTGACCAATAACCTTAGATGAGAAGAAAACGTCCTTGTAAATGTGCTCGCTCAAGCAAAAGACAGGTTATAATTTTAATTTTTTTTTCCTGAAGAGACATGTTTTCTCAGATTGAAGCAAATGGTCTGTTTGCAGGCATTGTGCTCTCCATGCTGCATGATGGGAGAAAGTAGATATAGCATATATAGCTCTGGAATTACATTTAACGTTAAAGGAATAAACTAAGCAAACTGTTGTAATTTTTTTTCTTTTTTTTATCATCCTGTTGCTCCAAAATGCCGAGGTTTAGCACCAGCTATTTGGGGAGCTAATCGTAAGAATCATCATTATTACATTACACTACATTACATTACATACAATCTCAGGCCAGACACAACTGATTGATGTCAACTGCTCACTGAGAAGTATCTCCACTTGGGATATCTCCAATCTCCACATTTGTAAATATGCTACTCCCACCAACTAAAACAAAGTTACCCCATTATCCTCATCAGAACACTTTGCATCACCTTAATGACATGTATTTCGCTGACGGAATTACACCAGGGGTGCGATTCCCATTACATAAGAAGGATGTGCAGAATGAGAGTTAAAGATAGCCCCATTTAATGACCATTCATTATAGAACAATAGCTACTTCCAAACTAGTTCATGGCAGAATATTTTTTCCTGACAAAATTCTCCTTGTGAGAGGCATGGAGAAAATTGGGAGTCCAGGATGGCTGATACTTTCATCTGCTACATACAATTAGATAAAAAGTTTCACTTTTTGAATATTTATTAAAAGTACCTGAAGAATTTTTGAAAAAATAATAATAATAATAATAATACTTCAATCACTGCATTTCTCAAAGCAGTCAGCAAAAAGTTTGCTTTGCAATTTTACCAGAGACAGTAGAGAAGGAACTACAGAATTATTCTTTGATGGTGAAAAGTGTTTTAATGGAAATCTTCAAGAACGTCTATGGTCTATGTCACTGTTGTAATTCTCAAACATCAGCTCCTACTTTCTGCTGTTATGAACCCAGATCCTGAATCGTGCCAATGCATTTTAAAATACGGCATTTGGATGTGCTATGCTGTTCCTGCTGTTTTCATTAGCTACAGCTAGTTGTCTTGGGGTGACTTTGTGATGTGTATCCCCGTTTCGCTGCCCCATGCCCAGAAAATAATTTTGTGCCTTTCTGTGCCTTTAAACTGAGCCTGAGAGGGGGGAGAGACAAAACTGAGGGAACTTTCTAAGCAGTTTGTTTTCATGTTTTCAAGGACACAGAGATAGAGATGGCTCTGTGTTCAGAGGGGGGAAAGCACCCTGCTTGCTTTCGGCCAGTTTTTCAGCTCCTTTTTCTTTCTCCGGAGAGAGACAGAGAGTTGAACTTTTGTTTTCCTGGGACTTTGGTTTTTTTCCTTTTACTCTCTCTGCTGGACTGTTTCAACATCAGAATACACCGGGAGGAATTCCCACCAAGGCCTTGGCCCTGGAGGTGGGCCCACCACCCCACCCCAGCTCCAAGGAGGGGGAGAGAGAGATCTATGGAAGGACTCTGAAATTTTTCCAGGTTTCTCTCAGCAGAGCAAGAGGTTTTATTATTTAGCATCATTATCCTCTTCCTCTGTGTTTGTTAAATAAATAGTTTTTACCTCTTTCCTTCTAGGAAAATGTATTTTTTCCCGAACCTGGTGGGGAAGGGCTGGTTGTAACCTGCCTTCTCTCAGAGGATATATTTCTAAATTTGGCCAAACCGGAACAAATTTAGTGGCGCCCAACGTGCGCCAGTCTACTAACTAAGTCTAGGTTAAATTAAGTGCATGAAGTGTATTACACTTTTGTCCAGATCTCATGATTTTTATCTTGATGGTCCATCCCAAGACTGGAAAAGGGCATTATGAAAACAATACAGAACATTTTCTAATCAGGAGATGTTAATATCAAGTGTGAATGTACAAGAAATGAAATCTTAAAACTTATTTTTCTCCTCTTCTTTAGGATTTACACACCTTTTTATCCACCATAGTTACTTAAAAATGTTGTTGTGTTGATAAAAACACAAGACTAATAATCTGTGTATCATCTGACTTAACAGAATTGTTTCTCTACCTAATAATTGGGGAACAGTGAAAGCAGAGTTGATTTTTTCCATCCATTTTTTGATTGGAGACTGAACCTAGAAGAGATACACTTTCACACCCTTGGGGGAAAGAAATAGAAAATTAATCTTCCATTGCTGTTATGCCTCTGTTAGCAGCAGGGTATGAGGTCACACTGCTGCCTCAATAAAGATTGCTCAACCTCCTACGCCAAGTGATGTGGTCCTGCAGAGTATGAACAGCTTGTCTATGAAAGAGACTCTGGATGCAGCGGCTCTATAAATACCTTGCCTGTGCAGTTAATAAGGTATATCAGCTGGCAAAAGGTCTTGCAGATGACTAAAGTGTATTGAACAGTAGTTTTCCAGCCTTGTAAAATTGCTCTCCCACACCTTCTCCTTAGAGTTCACCCACACACAGGCATAAGTTCGGACAGAACTGTAAGTTCCCAAGATGCAAGGTGCAAGATATAAAAACAGGGATTTAATTCCCACTTCCTCCCCACGCCATCATCCTCCAAGATGGAGGATACAAAAGCAGGGGTGGGTGGTGTGGTGGTGGTTCCATAGGCACTTGAAAAGCAAACACTGCAGCTACTGACTCCCTAAAAAGGCTGGGAAGTGCCTGGATCATGTTGTTAGGATCACCCTCAATATTACCTGTGTTTTTTTGTTTTCTGTGTCGACTCTATCAAGTTGCATTTGTGAAAGAATCATAGAATATCCTGAGCTGGAAGGCAACCACAAGGATCATAAAGTCCTACTCCTGGCCTGGCACAGAACAACCCCAAGAATTACACCATGTGTCCAAGAGTGTTGCCCAAATGCTTTTTGAACTCTGTCAGGCTTGTGCTGTGATCACTTCCCTGAGGGGCCTGGTCCAGTGCCCAACCACCCTCTGGCTGAAGAACCTTTCCCTAATATCCGAGCTAAACCTCCCCTGATATAACTTCATGCCATTCCCTCAGATCCCATCGCTTGTCCCCAGAGAGATCAATGTCTGCCCCTCCTCTTCCCCTCACAAGGAAGTTGTAACTTCCTTGTTAAACTGCAATGAGGTCTCCCCTCAGTCTCCTCCAGGCTGAACAGACAAAGTGACCTCAGCCACTCCTCATACAACTTCCCCTCCAGACCCTTCACCATCTGCATTGGCCTCCTTTGGATGTTCTCTAGTAGCTATATAACCTTCTTATATTGTGGTGTCTAGAACTGCACACAGTACTCAAGGTAAAAGACTAGTACAGGGAAAAGGCCTACAGGAAGTCTAGGTCAGAAGCTGCAACTGTTTGAAATATAGGCAGTTCTAGTTCCTTCTCCTTTTAAACGTTTTCCACTTACCAACCTCACTACACAAGAATTTAGAAGATTACAACTAACAAACCTCATCTAATATTGGCAATTTCCAACACCAGCACTATAAAAAAAACACTTCCAGGGCTTTAATGCACATTTTACAGGTCATGTCAAAGAAGAAAGAGGAACAGGTAAGTCACCAGATCTCTGTCCTCCCCTCAGCCATGCAAACAGGTATGCTGTGGCTTTTTGCAGCTGAACACAACACAAAAGCAACTACTCGGCTAAGGGGAAAAAAAAGTCAATGTCAAAGGAGGAAATACAAGAATAGGGGACTTAGCTTTCTACCATCCTCCAACCCCTTCAGTGCTTCATTTTCAGCTCCTCCCAAGATGCACTCTCCTCCTTTATCTTAGACACCAACAAGCTCATGGAGGAGACATTTGTTGTTCAGGCTTAATTTGAGTTTTTAGAATATACCGTATTCTTTGACTAGAGGTTCTACAGATCACCTACGTATGTGAAGGACCATCCCTGTTGTTTTGTTTTGAACCTGGCCCTGTAACTTAATGGTTACTTGTTAATTTTTGCTGATGCATTTTTTGCTCCTCCTCTCCCCACAATGAATAGGAATGAATATGGCAGCAATTTTCTGTTTGCAGCCTGCGTGCTACAAATGCATCACTGTCAAGTATCCTCTCTAAGTTGTCTTCTTTCCCTCAATCACTTGACTGAACTTCAGCTCTCTAGATATTTACTATTTGTAACAGAAAATAACTCAGACACTTGTAATTCAAAGGTGAAAGTATAGTACTAAAAAATCCCAAAACAGAAAATAAAGCATCCTCAAGAGCCCCACCACAACCAGACAAGAATGCATGACCTTTTTAGAAATTATGCATGCTTTTTTGCCCTACTGTTCTAGCTACTAGGAAAAATATGATTTATTACACCACATAGTCAGATTTACAATCGGACCTAGAGTAGTCGTATTTTACAGTATTTCATTATTGACTCCAAAAATGAAGGCAAGCTCTAAGCCCTGACTTTAGGGCTTATACATTTCAGGGAACATTTCAGGGAAAAATAAAAAACCCCACACCTTTGTATTAATTTACTCACAAAAAGCATTCAACCTATCAGCTTCCCTCTTTCTTGACATGAGAATACATTTTATTTACATGAACACCCAGGCTTCCCTAACCCTTTCTCACCAAACTGGTGGCCAGTACAGCCCCCCCAGACTCCAGGTCCAAGGCCTGGTGTATTTTTTTATTTGCCCATGATTACACATCTCTAGTCTTCACATAAAAATACTTCACACAGTTCCTTCTCGCAGTTTGTTCATACACACACAAATGAAGCCAGCTCTTAGCTCTTCTGCTCTTAAATCTACAAGTGTCATATTCCCCACTACTCCAATAATAATGGAAGTCCCTTCCAATACCAAGTTTCAAACCTTTTTTCCAGAGCTGTCAGTCTCTTGCCTAATCCTGCCATGAACACCTTTAGCATTTTATCTCTAGGGATAAATCACGGAAGTTTTATTCCTCAGAGTCTGATCTTTAAGAAAGAGATGTTACATTTATAGATCATTTTAGAGGATATAATTATATAAGCACAATTTAATAATTATGAGTCATTGTGGATATGAAAAGAGTAAATCATGTTAAAGAAATCTGGTTACTTTTAAAAATGAAAGATGTTATTAACCTAGATAAACCAAGAGTCCTGACTTAGCTGGGGTTTTAAAAAGGTTCAGAGTAAAGTAAAAATGATGGATTATTGTTATCATTAAGAAAGCTTTGTTGTGGATGGACTAAATCTTGATTAAAACTTTTCTCCCAATATCGAGCACTTGTGACCCAGCATTCACATCTGAAAGTCTGTATCCTGAAGTCTGACTCTTTCCCATCCTTGATGGGTTTGGGTTCTTTAGGGCATCTGGTTTCCCTGTAAGACTGTGAAAAGTTCAGTTGACTCCAGATCTGATGCAGTTGCCTGCCTTCAGGTTTGAGCAGTACTAAGGCATTAATTACTACCCAGAAAAAAAGGGGATTGGGTGGAAAACAGAAAGGCAGCTGCTGAGAAGTGAAGTCTCACAGGATTGTAGATTAACACCACCAGATTTCCATATTTTATTCAATGGTCTACATAAAGCTATAATAAGTCAGATCATTAAATTTGCAGATGATACTAAAATAAGCAGAGTATTTAAGACTCAGAGGGATGCAAGAATAATCCTGACATTAACAAAATGAGCTCAGGGGTGAGATAGGAAATTAAATGAGTATTCATTTAATGTAATGAAAATTGACACACTTCAGTAAAAATAATGTTCAGGACACATACTGAGACACAAGTTAAATTATACTAAGGTAATTAATATGTAAAGAGAGAGCAAGTTAGGAGCTATTCTTGAATTGCTGTTCATAGTTTTAAATTCTAAGAAGACATGACCCCTGTCCTAAAAAGATAACATATTGGCACAGACAAAATAACACACTGTCATTTAACACAGTAAGAAAGAGTGTCTTCCAGCACAGTACAGAAAAGAGAAAGAGAGCCCTTTGGACCTGCTAGTCACTAAGATGGCTATGAAGAGTGACTGTGATGGCCATCGCCACATTTGACTTTTGCTATTCTCTTCAAATTTATATCTGACTAGAGTCTACTTCAAAGCTACACAGATCATTTTAAGAAAAGAGTCCTCAGATATGAAAATAGAAATGTTGTATTACCAGCTAGCTGAATAATATTCAAGAAAATTAAATAAGAGGAGGCAAAGACATCTCAGCTGGCAAACAAAAAAAACCCCCTCAAAATCCCAACCTCTAAAAGTAGGCCTTTAACTCTCTCTTAAGTTTGCTGAAGGAAAAAGATATGAGAATAAATCAAGCAGAACGCCAGCAAGATGCAGAGGAAAGGGCAAAAAATGGAAAAAAAACGAAATCAAGAACATAATGAAACAAACCTGCAGGCAAGCTAAAGACAAAGATCCTTTGCCCTAGTTCACACCAGAGAAAAAGCAATCCCAAAACCACTTTTTAAGTATATAGTAAAAAGACTGTAAAAGCCAAAGTTGTTCTTTATCAATAGTACTATAACAGCTTCTCATAACACATACCTCTAGAGTGGGTATTCCACTCCTTTTCATTATACTAGTGAAAAGTCTGAGGAAGACTGAAAACACTCCACCTCACAATTTCCCCATTGGACCATTTACATTAAGGGCAGCAGGGTGCCCTGCTGTACTTGGTTTAGCCAAATTTCCTTGCCTAGTCTATTAACAGCCTAAATTAACTACAAGCACCTACAAACATGTAGAGACTTAGTAGACCTATTGTTTGTTACAATTTGAAGAGCAAAATTTCAAGGAAAAATAACAGCAGTGTTAACAGAGGGAAACTGCCAAGGTCATATGATTCATTTGTGTAGGAGCTTAGCAACAAAGGAGCTGTGAAATACTGTAATAGCAACAAACCAATGGATTAACAGAGCACCAAGCAACATCTTGAAGGAGATCAAAGTAGTAAACAAAATGAAATGCAGTGACAAGAATGAGAATAGGGTGCTCAGTTCTTAGCAGTATGAAAGAGTGAATGAATTTCAAAGGACCCACATCTTACAGCAGCGTAAGAGGAGGGGAAAAGATGCTAGCTTTACCTCAGTTAAAAAACAGAAATAAATTACTGTTCCTTCTTTAATGAAATATTTTGTTGCTGTCTTTCCTGAATAAAGGATGAGAACTCTGAGTTTTATAAATAATGTTACCCTAAAATATTTAAACAAAAAGTAGAACAGTTACAGGACATAATGAAGTACTACTTAAGATTCCCAGAAAACAAAATATTTCATCTAGGATACACTGCAGTGTAAAAAAAAAAAGAAAAACAGTGACTCATACTGGCAAGCAAGCACTCTGATTCTCTGATTTAAGTTTAGAAAACATAGTTTGATATGTTTGTGAAAGAATTACAGTAATTGTATCAAAATCAATCAAGTCAGAGGATATATAGAAAGTACACTGTATCAGGAAACATTGCTCCACACAAATAAAGGGCACAGTCTGTGATATAAATGGAATAGAATCTGTTAAAAGATGACAAATTCTGATTAGTAAAGATAAAACCTCATTTAAATATAAACTTACCGGAGAACAAACCCATTGAGAATGAAGAGCATGCTAGGTGTCAGGATGATGGAATCACACTCAGTAAATATGAGTGCATCATCCGTCAGTAACATCTCCTTGCTGCAAGCACCAAATTAAATCTGCAAAATATTTTATCTTGATCACAGCTGCTGTTAAATATCAAGGTCTCAGCTTGTATATGAACGTATACAAATGATACCATTAAAAATTCTAATTTAGCAATAATATTTCCTATGCAAATCTCTGTAATGCCTCAAATACAATAACAAATATATGGAAATAGACACTTCTTGATAGCAAATGCCAAAATTGTGGGCTCAATCCCTGTATGGGCCATTTACATTCAAGAGCTGGACTAGATGATCCTTGTGGGTCACTTATAACTCAGAATTTTCTGCAATTCATCTGTGTTTCAGTTACTATAGAAGGTGGAAGATACACAAAACCTGAAATCTCAATTTCCCACTCCTTTTTTGTTGTGTCTCCACTAGCACTCTCCCTCACTCCATCACATCACTCACCCACACAGTTGGGCCTTCAAGGTGTGTTCTGCTTTTCTGCTTGCAAGAGATGATAAGAAAGGAAGTACCTATTTCACTTCTTTCTCTCACTTTATACCCTAAGAATGCATGTATTACTCTGGTTAGGACAGGAAGAGCAAGGAACGCTGATACTACAGTCTACTACTGATACTCCTAACAGTCCTGTTCGGAAGCAATGCCAAAACATCTACTTTCAAATTTTTATTCTAAATTTATTGATGATTACTTTTCCCATTGTATTTTAAGGTTTCCTTGCCAATTAGTTTACCAGCTTCTGGTTTTTATTGTTTAATCCCTGAAGACTCAAAGGTTATATGCTAATTGACCCGTTATTCTCCCAGGTTCTGGTGTGCACCCCAGTTGTGTTTTGACTACCTGCTGGCATATGGCAGGAACTTCTCACTCGTTCCCTCACTATGAAAGATGATTATGCCAGTCTGAAAGCAGTATTATGTCCTCAATCTAAACAAGAGGAATTCCCTGTTAATTCCAGCTACCATGCAATCTACAGACAGCCTGGGAAAACCAATCATGATGCCTCTTAGCTTTTGGTTTATTTCTTACAATGATGACTCCTCTTGCAGTCTTTAAATAGCCCTTTTTGACTGCTTTTACATATAGGTGACTGGAACTGTATCTAATATTGTGCTAATATGGAGAGGGTCTCATCAGCATCTTGCAAAAATAGCATTAAGCCTTTTCCCTCTTAACAAGGAATTTCTCATTGCACACCACCTTCTTTCTCAATCCTTTAGAGACCCCTGGAACTGACCAGCAAACCCAGCTATTCCTTCTCAATTACACTTAGTCACTTGTGCTTTGAGTTAACAGCAGGTTTTTGTCATTAGCTTTTCAGTGAATGACACTGCTGTTTGTATTACTAGAATGCATTAAATTTCTGTTATTCTATTTATTTAAGATTATACTATATCCAGATCTGTCTTTCCCAATGTCTTTCAGCTTTATCAGCTAATTTTCATTTCTGCACTCAAACATTCTGTGCCAAGGTAATTAGAGAAAAGTTAAATAATAATAACCCCAAGACTGAGTCACTAAGAGTATAATATTAACTCCCAGGGTGTTTTTTATCAGCTTCATCCAAGAAAATTAGAACAGGTGAACTCCATGAGACCAGAATTTCCCTTTTACCTAATTGCTTAGGGAAATTATATGATTTTTGTGTTGAATAGCCTACGAAAGATATTTTTTTTATTCCATAAATACAAGTATGTTTGAACTCCATAAACATTTTTTGCGTTAATAATATTCTACAACTGTAAAGTTCACAGTTTAATGTGAACTATGTGAACTTAAGTTTTATGTGGCAGGTGAACTCCATTTTCTTTTGAACCTAACAGCCTATAACTTCATTTGATGTTACTAAATTTTTCAGCATTAAAGGAAGTTAATGAGCATCCCTTTCTACTTGTGATTTTTTACACCACAATCATATTACTTTTCCTGAAGGTGAAAAGACCAATTGTATTTAGTAATTTTTTCTGTTTCCTTACATACTTTAATATTACTGCATTTATCACAATCTCTCTCAAATTTGCAATAATTGTTAAAGTATTGATAGACAATACACTGTTCTAGTCTAAAAAAATCACTTACCCCATGGAAAAATGGCAGCAATTTAATCTGAAATGACCTTGCTTTTGTTAACCATGCTGCATTTTGTTTCCTCTTTACCTGAACATTTTTAATTTTTCTTCATTTCTTAAACACTTTTGAATCCTACTAAGGTCAGATTAATGAGCATCAAATTACTTCAATTATTTTCTTCTTTTATCTAATAAAAGTGCAGCATCTGTTGTTCTCCAGGGATGAAAGCATCCTTATTGTTTCATTATTTTGGAACACTAAATAATTGGGTGCCCAAAGCTCAACTCATTAAGCTTACCTAGTTTTGTTTCCAAGAGTTATTCCCTTTTTATATATTCAAACTCACGAATCGTCCTCATTTTGCTTTCATGTTCTATGTCTTCCTCCTAATTTAAAACTGAAACAAGGCATTCATTTGGATATGTAGACATACTCTTTTAATTTATTTTTTCATTCCTTTTACAGCTTCTGAGCTCAATGTTTTGCAGCTCTCAATTGATCTTTACTAGTGTAAAGCTTCCTAGGTAAAGTTTTCTTTGCTGATGAGTTCTTTTCAATTCTTTCAGATTTACTCCTAGTATATTTTTAACACAACTAATCATTTAGTTAGGCTTAGATTTTTCCCTGGATATTTGTGTTCTTTATTCTGTTTATATTATATAATATAATAATAATAATAATAATAATAATAATAATAATAATAATTTGTTTTATCTTCGTACAAGCTGTTTAGGTGCCACTGTTTAGGAGGGATCATTCCTTCAAAGTGCCTTTCTACCAGCTTGCATGACCATGGATCTAGTGATGTACCTGAACTAGCATGCTACCCCTACAGCCTGAATAAGGGGGAGAGTGATGTAGCAGGCATCCAGGTGGCTCTGCACAGTGCTGTGCTCTGTCACAGCTCAGATGAAGGGGGATTTTAATAAGACAGGACAGGCTCAGCCAGGATATGTCTGTCCTGTGCTCTCAGTACACAATGTTCCAAGGAGCTTATCACCACAGCACTGTGCAAATTGGGCTGGAGCCTTTCTGAGCTTAATGCACTCAACTGCATGATAAAAGAGCAGAGGTCTAAACACCTTTTTCAGAGTCTGGTTGAGAATAGTCAGGAATATTAGAAGCTCCTGGCCATACCAGAAAACAGATACATACATAAAATTCCCTTGTGGTGTTCCTATCCCTCTGTTTCTTGTGATCTTACCTGCTAAGTACCCAACAGAGACAACAGTGAGTTTTAGTCATTTAGATTAAATAAATGTCTCCCTGAATATCTATCTTCAAGATTAGAGAAAGAAACTTTATGCTTCTAGTATTCACTCCTTATATTCATTTCTGCAACCAATCATCTTGAAAGCAGTGTTCAGCAGAGAAAAGTGACTGCAGTGTTTGCTCACCTGAACTAGGTCATGAAAATTGTCCATAAAAGTGAAATGGACACAGCACTAAACCAGCATTATTTTATGTAGCAATATTTGCACAGAAAAGTCACAATATGCTAACTACTTAATTCCTGTTTTATTCTTTTACAGACAATCTGAAACTACCAAAGAGTATGATAGAATTCCTCTTAAATAGATGAAAGGTGTGATTAATTTGGATATATTTTCATTATAAAAAGTGTCTTTACAACATCATTAACATTTAATTTCTCCCGCAGGCTCTGTAAATACTGAATAAGAATGGAGAACATACCACTGGCTGTAAAAATTGAACATTTCTCACTCAGCAGCAGGAGAAATGGATATGTGATTCATATGAAAACAATAACTGCATTATAAATTGTTTTATGTGGTATATTCTGGGGTTTATGCACAGAAATCTGCAAAACAAGCACTTCAAAAAACAGTAAAGTAATTTGAGGCTTTGTCAAGTACTTTTGCACTAAGATTGTTTGAGTCAATTACATTGCTATTCTAAGATCATACTTCACCTTTTCATTTCATAGTAAGTTCCCTGTCTGACTAGTTCCCTGACTGATGTGTGGGTTTACTATCATAATGGAGTGAATAGGACATAGCCATGTTGCTACTGGGGAAGACACACCAGAATAAATAAAAGCAAAACCAAATTTTAAGATAGGTGAAACAATATCAAAAAGCAAAATCCCATTTAAGCCTTTGTTTGCTTGAGAAAATAAATTTTCTTTAAAAATCAGAATTAACTGAAATCAAATTATATGCAAAAAACCCAAGCCAAAATAAAACCCTAGCAAAATCTATAGTCTGAGGCAAGGAGGAAAACTCTTGCTTCTTTTGCAGGGAATTCCTTATCATATTTTTGTAGAATTGAAAAAGCCAGGAAAAGGCCCCAAAGTCACAACTTCTACCAAATGAAACTTTCATATGAAGATACTCTTCATCGGCCAGATGTGTATGAAGAGAGGTGGCTTGAGGAAAATGTGCATTTCTCCAGTGTGCATTAAGGAACTCTGAGAGTTTATTCAGAAGAATAAGGAACAAACAGAAAAGAAAGGTTCTGAAAGAGTCCTGAGGACTTGCCACAGCACACTTTCCTTACAAATTTCAGTCCTCCTAATTTCTCCTAGAAATTTTGTGAAGTAGCATTACTCAGTACTGCCTATTGTTGAAACCAAGGACTGACTGCTACAGCTGTTTCACACAGACATTCAAAAAAATGTATATACATTGGTAATTTAGTGCAATGTAAATCCATTGGCCACACTTACTAATTGTTTGTCAGTCTTACACCTCTGGAGAAGTCTAGGACCCTTGTTGTAAGCTCTAAACAGACACAAGCCATATTCTCAGTATAGTCCATGAAGATGGCTTGCTTATTCAAAGCAGAGTTAATTTCATTCCAAATACTCTGGATGGCTGTGTCCTTTTGACAGCACAGACACCAGGTATCATTGCTCATGAGGAAGGCTTTTTTGCTGACTGGCTGACTGCTACTGTACCCACTCTCTTAGATTTGGTTCTGTTAATACTTGTCAAAGTCTTGTGTATATCTATAGAGAATTCAATCAAATATTGTATTTGTTTCACTTTGAGGTTATAGCTATAGTTGATGGTTTCCTTCTAAACAAACTTCAGACAGCTGGGGAAGTTTCTAAGTTCATCCATCATCAAAAAAGAGAAAGGCACATTTTTCTTCTTGAATCTGATTTGAAATGCTGCTACAATTTTTCTTTTTTCATCAGTATTTTCATTCTTGGGTATGTTTTGATGACAGATATATATATATATATGCTTTTGTTTAAACTGAAATTTTTGTTGTCCAACAATATTGCTTTCACTAATATACATTGCGATTTTTTTTCCAAAACATTATTCTTCAAAGCTCCAATAGATGTCACTATCAAAATATAAAAGAGAGCTGGTTGTGTAATGCAGTCAAAGAGAAACACAGCAGGGAAGCCTCACTTGCTGGACTGCTTCAAACCCCAGCATGAGAGCACAACTCATTAAGCTAGACATCGAAGTGAGCTGCCAGCCATAGAGTGCATGTCTTTTCATTCTTTAAACCCTCACTGTTAGATCAAAAATATCTAATAGTTTCACTAAACATGAAAGTAACACTGAACCTACTGGGTGTTTGGGCTAATAAGCAGTTTCCTGTTAGGTTTTTTGCTCTCTGCCCATTCAACTTCAAAAAAACGACCTATCTTTTCTTCAGCCCACTTTGCACATTACTGTGCTGTGTTTTACAAATGCTCATTTTTCCTGTTGGTTTGGATCACATCTGGAGTAAGTTTGATGTGAAGCTTTACTACTGCTTTTGGAATGGCATGTCAAAACATGACAGCACTGCTTGAAATGGATAAGTAAAGCTTATAAGTAAAATTATTTCAGAGCTATTTGCCCAGGCTACAGAAATCTTTAAGCTTTTGTACTAACCAAGAAAATACTTTGTTCTTTTATCTAACCTTTAAGTCTTTGGGAAAAAAACACACACTTTCTGTATGAGTATTGGAATCTTTCACTGTTCTGAGAAATCTCTTTTTTATACTGCTTGAAAGAGGAGGTAAACTCTATGTAAATACTGTGTTACCTCTACTATATGATGCTGAGATGGGTCTACTAGCTCTCCTGCCTTGGGAAACTAGCTAGTTTAAAAATTAAAACAAATTACTTATTTATTTTTAAATAAATAAAAAACATGTAGCCCCTAATTCTTGGGAACACAGCTGGGAATGGGAGGCTTTCCAATTTTAAAAAAACCTTGTGGCTTTTCTACAAATCTCTGCAAGCTTGTATGATGAATGTCATTTTGAACAAGTAGTAGAGTATTTTCACTGGTGAAAGTTTGTCAAGTTTGTCCTTGCATCAGGACTCATCCCCAAACTAAATCATACCACAAGATGTCAGTGCAAACAACTCCCATATTGGTGGCTCCATATGATTTGCTTGTGAACCTTGTTCCAGTCTGCAGTTATCTTGAGCAACAAGTATGCCCAAAGGTTGCTAGTCTATTTACAAGCAAACAGCTGCAGGATGAAAGAGAAGAATTGAATAATTTGTTGCAGGATGACCAGTGTAGCCTAGATCTCCACTGTTCATGTAGGAAGTCTTTTTGCTTTGTCTAGAATTCTGGACCTGTGCATTAATTTGCAGACACAGACACTTGAACAGCTCTGCTAAAGAAAAATCTGTGACTTACAGTCTAGAGAATCTTTTTGTTAGATACAAATGCCTCTTAAAAAAATTATGCCTGAAGCTACAGAATTTACGATATGCTACTGCACCTACCTTTTAAACCATGTTTTAAAACAATTTGGCTGAGCCACAGTTTAATGAGCTTAGGATGTGAGGGAATTCAGTGAGAAAAAAAGAAAAAAACCAACCAAACACAAAGGTCAGGACAGCTACCTACTTTATGTCAGCCAAAGATCAGGCTCTTTTTACTGACACACTATAGGAATAAGACCAAGCTACTGCTTCTCTCTCATCTACCTATTTTCATATTTTTTCTATTCCAAGACCAGCTTTGATTTGGGATGATGGGAACCTCCAAAAGGTATAAGCATTGGGGCATGCTGGAGACCATAAAATATGAGCACTCACTACAGGTTGCAAGGTTTCTTCCCACCAGAAATGACATGACCTGAGTACATAGAATCTAAAATTAGCTCTTAGGGAACACAGCAAGTGCCTTTTCCATTTGCTTTTTACCTGCTGTTTCTTGTGAGAAGGAGTTATTCTTGCATCTCTTATTAATAGTCTCTGATGTGCTACTGACAGCAGGAAATTTATCTGTGAGACTCTCTTCATGTTAGTTCATTAGAGAAAAGTAGACTCCAGGTACTCACACATGGTGTCTAGGCAGTTTACTTGACTGACCACCTCCAGAGATTCAGTAAAATGGGAAGACAGAAAGCAGGCTTAAACTGTACAGCATCCCTCTTGACTCTTAAAACAATCTTCCATAGATAATCCATTCACAGGAGATGATACTAGGGTCCTCAGCCTAGCTGGCTTTCCCCATTTGTGTGCTTTCCCTGCAGGAGGTGTAAGAAAGGCACTAAGACCTTTCAAAGAATCCAGGTGAAAAAAAGCCAAAAGCAGCATTCTCCAGTAGCAATTGCAATAGCACAGAAAATCATTAATGGGATTATAATAATCAGATTTTATCAAACATCTGGAGTACAGGCTTTTACCTAGCCTAAAATAGTGAAGGGCCTTGAGGGGAAGCGGATGAGGAGTGGCTGAAGTCACTTGGTCTGTTCAGCCTGGAGGAGGCTGAGGGGAGACCTCACTGCAGTTACAACTTCCTTGTGAAGGGAAGACAGACACTGATCTCTTTTTCTGGTGACCAGTCACAGGACCTGAGGGAATGGCCTGAAGCTGTGCCAGGGGAGGTTTAGGTTGGATATTAGAAAAAGGTTCTTCACCCAGAGGCTGGCTGGGCACTGGCACAGGCTCCCCAGGGCAGTGGTCACAGCACCAAGACTGACAGAGTTCAAGAAGTGTTTGGATAATACCCTTGGGCACATGGTGTGACTTTTCAGGGACAGAAGTTGGCTCTGATGATCCATGTGGATCCCTTCCAACCAAACATATTCTGTGATTCTGTGATTCCATACTACCTACAAAGAAAATAAAATGTCAAGTTCACAATGATCACAGGTATGAAAGCCTGAAAATTTTAGGAGGACTTTTAATGCACAGTTAAAAAAATTAACATACCTTCTCCAGACAAGAGAAGAAGAAACAGAAACCATGGAAGAAAAATATTTTTCAACATAATTTTAGCTCACTTCTCCTAATCAGAAGCTGTTTCCTAGGTGAACCAAATGTAAGAACAAAGCCATGTAGTGTTATTATTTTGCACCTTTTTAACTTTAGTGTCTGCTGAATATGTAGTCAGTCAAAAACATGGAGGTTATGACTGCAGGTACCCAGAAATTACTGCAGTTACTACAGATCAGTTACCTTCTGGAAAACACAAATCTTCATCTACATATCCCATTCTGTCAGAATTCAGACATAAATCTCTACATCTTAGAAACTAAATGCATATCTGCTAACCAGACAAGCTCAAGGACTCAGGAACTATTAATTCTGTTTCCCTGAGATCTCCTCAACAGGAAAATAGACCTTATAGTTGAATATTTTCCACAGAGTATATTTAGACTACATAACTACATTTTCCATAAGTTCCAGAAAATCTTCCAGAAAAAACAAAAATATCCCAGTGCACATTTTTGGCAAATTTGACTGAACTCAGACTGTGCAACTGAACCTAAAAAGCTGAATTACTTTTACTTATATTAATAGTATAATGACTAATATTTTATAACCCTTATTAACACTTATCAGTCATCACCACTGTTTCCCTCTAAAATCTGACTAAAAGACATCTGATAATTTCTTCAACATACTTACAAAAATTAACTTCATAGCTACTACTCTGTGTTACACTGCCTACAACTTTGTGAAATACTATCTAGAGGAAATATTACACGAAATTTTGTTCATTCTGAAAATTCAAAAGAAAGATATATTTTAAAATACTGGACTTCAGCATCCACTAAGAAAAGTGGTTTCTGATGGTGATTCACAATCATTGTATACAACCCTATAGTCATCCTGCTAAATGAGAAAATTACAATAGGAAACGTGCTAAATTACCCTCTTTAGTGGATGCATTTATCACAGCTACAATGTCTAGTGGTCTGTCTTGCTTAATTTCATTATCTTGAATGTAATGCAATGGAATCTGACAGGACCATAAAGAGAAGCATTGAGAATATACATCAAGTCCTCAAATGTACCAGCATACCATTTCATCCTCTTTATGCAAATATTGTTGGAAAAATCCCTGATGTGTAGCAGAAGACCCATTTGCTTTGCACTTATCCAAGGCACAAGGTAACAGAGAAATTCCTAAACAGGAAAAGCACAAAGCAAGCATTATGCATTGTTATCATAACAACCATCACCACAAATAGGCCACAGGAACTCTCTGTGGACCATCTCCTCTGTCACATCTGTTCTTATTAAATTTCTATTTTGAATGACAGTGACTTTGAGCATTCACTGCTGTGCCTGATAGGTTTGTACTCGTGATAAGCTTGTAACTGTCCCTGTGCCAGGGCACACCCCCCTGGCTGCCCCAGCAGAGTCTGCTGTAACCTGTGCTCCTTTCTTGCGCTGCGAGTTTTGCTGCTTGAGTCCATCTATGCTTCCCTGCCTGGAAATGATGAGGAAAGGAGACTGGACACCTCACCTTGTTCAGGCTGCTTGACACGGTACAATGCCCATCTCCGCCAGTGCTCAAATGTCTCTCAGCCATACTGAGAGATGAGTTATTTTCCATGTAGCATCTTAAGAGCTGGTTAATTCCTCAGGAAAAATACCACAGGTTTCCATAAAGAAGTGCGAGGAGGAAGCCATTAGTAGAATACAGAAAGTTTTCATGATCGTATAATACCCAGGGCTATGTTAGCTAAATTCCAACTCTACCACCAGGCTTTCTTGCAAGAAGAAAACCTGGAGAAAATAATACTGAACAACAATCCTTCTCCTGTAGCACAAACCACTGATAATTGTTCTTCACTAATAAGGCCCTTTACACACATACTACAGACCAATTACCAGGCATAATTAACCATAATAAACTATAGCCATGAGACACTCACAGATTTTTCCATGAATAATAGGAATATTGTTAGCAAAGAAAAAAATGTATTCAAGTATATATCTTATTATTGGCCATGAACTCATGAAGACATTACTTTTCTCTTACAGCCATATTTCAGATAAAATAAATAATATATAAAATAAAACCAAAGGTGATCTGACCTTCAATGACAGATTTTGTTCTCAGAAACTTGCCTTTAATTGCCTTCTATTTCTTCCACCAGTCCCTGATCATCAGGCTTTTCTCTCTTAGACATCGCTGTCAAATCCAGTTTATGGTCACAGACAGGAAACTGGGAATACTTGAGGTTTTACAAAAATAAGCACATTGGTACATACCTACACTGCTGCACTATATAACACTTTACCTTCCCTCAAAGTATTTTTTTTGCACTGTGATTAAAAGAAGAGCAAAAATAAAACCTTTGCTTTCAGGATGATTAAAGGTAGTGAGTCAGCCATGAGTCATGAGCAGAGAGAAGGTAAAGGGCTGTTAGATCTGAAATTGCAAATGCTGCTACGTGAAGCAAGAGTGTAATGCCATTATGTTCAAATAACAGGCTCATGACCTCAATGCAGACAGACAGCAGCAAAAGACATGATCACACTCAGTAAGTTAGTAAGCTATTCTTTGATCTAAAAATTGTAGTTCAATTGTCTTATGGTATTTTTCTTTCCTGGCAAATTGTAATTTATGTGCTGATAAGTACTTGCATTCAAGGTTTGTGGAAAAAATGTAAGCAGCAGAAAGCACCACAAATTCCATAGTGCTTAAAATGTTCCGTGATTTTCTTCAATATTTTAATCTCTTTTTAATCAACCATTGCTAATACTGGGCTGTCTGTCTCTGCCACATTAAATGATCCACAAAAACGGTAGTGACACACCCTGAAGCAAAGAGACAGTGATAGCTAAAGCATGGTGCTGAAGGGACAAAAAGTAACTACAAAGAATTAATAACAAGGAAACAGGAGAGAGAGAGTAGAAACTGGAAAAAGGACAGTGCCATGTTAGTTAAATGTAAATAAAAAAATGCATCATTAGAGGAAACGAGGCAAATACAAGTGAAATAAATAAATATAACAGTAGCAATGTATGAGCAGTGTATACATAGTGTTTTTTGAATATTAGAAGAGCCTGTTGACTGATAGGAACAGTAAAGAAAGTAGGCACCTTTATGTAAGTATTGGCTCCCATTAAAAAAAAAAAAAAAGTAAAATGTTTGTGGATATGAAATATGCCACTATGTACCTCCACACATAACAAACCTAAGGAAATCAGGAGAGGATATTTTGCAAAGATGAATAAACACTAGAGAGAGAAAGAGAAAAATGGGGAGAAAGAATAAAGGAGGAAGCAGTAAAAATATAGCAAGGGGTGGGGTGGAGAGAATTCATTTTGTATCGCTTTTCTGTGCCAAACCATAAACACAAGGACACTCAGCAGTTCATTTTTACTCAGTGTTTCCACATTTTTCTGCTGTTTTCCATAGGTGGGGCAAAAAAGACAAAGAACCGAGCCAAGTTTTCCATTGGCCTTGATATTAATATGGAAGTGCTTCTCCAGCATGTGAGATATCTTATTTTAGCTTTATGTTGTGGTTTGTACCTGAGTTTCAAATGTGGTATTTTAACACTTGTTTTCTCTAAAGAGAGAATCCTGAAGTCCACAGTACATCTCTTGTTTGCTTTGCCCAAACTGCTGGGGGTGGAAGGCAACACGGCATAGTGTGGTGAAGTCTGCTGAGAGTTACTGAGGGTCAGGGGCCCTCAGAAAGCCAGCCTGTGGCCTGCTTTGTTTGAATTCCAAACTAAATTGCTGGTCAAACACCAGCAGGGAACCAGGAAACCCAGCAAAACTCTGCCTCATAGCCCCTGTGTATGCCTGTGCTGGAAACAGAGGTTTTATGGAAAAAGGGTACACCAAGAATAGTTTTTTTCCCATTCAGCTTTAGCAATCCCAAGAGTTTAAAAATCATGAGTCAAGCTCGTGCTATCACTAGGGTGTTTTAAGAGGGAAAATGGTTTAAAATATTACTGATTAAAATGTTCTTGTCTGCCTTTTAGCTTTTGAACTTTCTATAGGTCTTGTTTTCAGGAGGCAAAAATATTTCTGTATTCACACAATTTCAGGAGCCAGAGCTTTAAGAAAAACTTCAACTAAGGACAACACAGTTTACATAATAGGCAATGCTTTGAGTATTCTCTCAGTTACTGCTGTTCTTGATGAACTCCACTGCTGAGATTTAGCTTTTTTTGTCAGAAATTAAAGAGCAAATAAGAAAACTCCAAACAACTCATACCTTTGGTGCCATACAGTTTATTAGTTTCTAATCACATGACATAAATTCCTAAAAGCTCACAGACATTTGTCTGTAAAAAGGTAGCTTTAAAATAACTGATCAACTACCTCCTTTAGGTAATGGTTTAAGTAATGAGGTCCTTAATCCCACAGATTGAGAGAAAACTGAAGACAACAGAGACAAGAGAAAGGGCCCTGAGTCCTTTATATCTGGTAAGTATAGGTTACAACTTTCACTGTCAGCATTTATCCATCAAGGTGCTCTGATTTTATTATACCAGAAAGGATATGATGTTAGCCACTGTTGGGAATAAGCAATCGTGAAACTCTGTTAATCAATGCACTGCACCAAAGCTTGAGTTGCAGTAAATATTGCATCATTCTTGTTTTCATACAGGGAATACTGTGCCCTGAGCCTGAGGTCAGCAGCAAGTTTTTTGGTGACTTGAATGGTGCAGGGTCAGGTCTCAAGTGACACAGGATTCAGCTGCTTACTTCTGGGTTTTCAGTAACTTGATATTGCTGTGTACATAGTCCAGGAAAGGCCATGTGTAGGGATGTAACATTACAACAGCTGGTAAGAGCAGGGGAATCACTTTTTAACAGTCTTGATGAAAAAAAGTTCTGTTTATCCACATTCTTCTCATAAGGTGTATCACTGGGGAATTTAGTAACAAACAAGACCAAAAGGAAGTCTTATGCAATAGTGCAAATTAAAATGTTATTTATGAAGTTTCACACTTGGACATGTGAGGCTAGGCTGTTAGTCTCTAGAATATTTTTGTTTCTAGAGACCTGAAAGAGTGGTTTGCCAAAAGAAAGGTAGTTACTCCTACAATGTCTATTAGTTCTGCATCAATATTTTGTTCACTACTGTCTTCACATAATTCACCTTATTTCACTTGATCCTATTCTATTGTTCAAACCACAAATATTCTAAAGAAATAAGTAATGGAATATTAAAAAGTCCAGGGGAGAAGGGTGGCTTATCAAAATATTATTCATACATGCTAGCAATGAGCATTGTTTTCAGTTCAATTAACTGCATGATATATATTAACTGCACATAATTCAATTCAGTGGCCAACTAGTCTCCAAAGTCTCCTGGTTACTCCAACCCAGATACCTTTGGAATGATTGTTTCACTTTTTGCCGTGGATATAAAGACAGCATAAACTAGATCCAGTAGTGGTGTTAGGTGCCTAAAATACGAAATAATTTATATTTTTAAAAATTTGTGACAAGCAAGTTGACAGGATATAGTTACCTACCACATAGCTACTGAAAGAATGGTGCAAAGGTGTTTCTAAGAGCTTGCCTCTGAAACTCTCTTCTCTAAGAAGGGCAAATCCTAGCTTTCAGTCTGTAGCCAAAGGATTGCTTATACATACCCAGTGATGTTACTGTAAAGCACATGAGTCTTGGACACCCACCACAAATTTCTTCAAGCCTTCAGCCAGAGAAGCTGCTCTCAGACCCTACTGATCAGTATGCAATGGAAGAATGTTGCTCCTCTCCTGCACCTTGCTTTCAAACAACCTATACACTATGGCAAGTCCATGGAAATAGGAAATTTGGGTCTAAAAACCCTTGGAAAAGTGGAAATTTGTTTGGCTTCTGCTTTAATGACTAGGTTGTCCTCATCAGACACATTTTATATTTGCCTTGAAATCACATTCCTTTCCTCATGTAAATACATGACATTCACTAGGACAGCTTTAAAATTAATTTAATTTTACTTAGTTCTTCACTGTTGTCCCTCCAAAATTGCCACTCTTCAAATGCAGAAAATATTATTTTTTTGTCCTGTTCCTGTCTCTTTGAAGGATTTATTTTAATAAGGAAACTGACTTTCAATAGGATTCTTTCTTATGTCATATTAAACTGACCATGTCATAATTAAAAATTTGGAAAATATAGGTGCACTAACTCACAGGGCCACACAAGAAGTTTGTGGATTTTCTTGTACTTCTGGAATCAGATTCTGCTATTTTTAAAATAATCTATTAAATAACCTATCATTAAGGCTCCTTGTAACCCAAGCATTTTGATGGTTCTGTTTTACAATCAAGATGATATTATCACTAGACATTGCAACAATTTTATTTATATAACATTAGTGTGTTTCTAACAATTTATTGTAAACATCCAGTTACATAGACAGTGGCATCTGTTACAGCTAGAGACTGAAAATATGGGTTAATTAAAAGTAGGCTATGTGTCTAAATCTGAGATGTCTGTTAGACAGCCATTAACATCTTAAAGGAAAATGAAATGGGTAAAAAAAACAGAACACAAACTTAAACTCATTTTTAAATCCAGGTACTATTACTAGTTTGAAGCATCTAGGACAGACTTCATTTTTGAGCTACTTGACTTTAAGCACTTCTAAAAGGTTTGGAGCCAAAAAAAAGAGTTGGATGAGTGTGAGGAAAGAAAAACAACTTAGATCCAGTATTTTTGCCAGTCCTGCTGTTTGGAGACTCCCTCCACCATTTGTATTTAATTTTCCTATCTTAGTACAAACCTTCTTTCCAACAGCTCCTGAAAGACAAGACATGCATCTCCCCTGACATCACCTGGCAGGAAATTACCAGAAATTAAGGGCTCAGCCTTGCAAATATTTTGTCTCGTGAGTGAGTGTCAGTGGGATACCCACGTGTAAATCCTGGTTTGATCACTATCTAAAGTTGGCAATGCAGGTGTATTCCGTAAATAACTCAGCCTAAACTGCATGTCTGCATTATGCAACACATACATCAGCCAATTTTATTGAAGATGTTTCAAGTCATACTAGGTTGAGTTATTTTATCATGCTGTTTTTAATCATTTTCTTGCCTCAACTACTCATCCTCATGTAGCTGTATGTTATGAACACTGAATTAGGCATGACATGGAGATTCTCGTGTAATTCAATCATTACAGAAAAAAATGACACTCGCATATGTTTATGTTTAGCCTCAATAAGAAGACAGTCAATCACTTTATACCAGGTTACATCAGATATGATTTTAAGTATTCCTCTTGTGAAAAATACTTTTCACATATTATTACTAAAAAAATCACTGCAAAAATGAAATTAGTTTTACATGGTTTCTAAGAATTTGTAATCCTATGAATGTAAAAATCTATGCTGTGAATGAATACTTGATTTAAATTGGGGAGAAATTAAGTATTTCTTTAAAAAATCAAATAAAAATGAATATACTCCCTTAGGAATCTTTCAAACATCTAAACAAAGATCACAAATCTCTCGTATCTTAAGTGAACTGATTGCAATTCAGCATGATTCATGGTCGATTAATTCCAAGGAACTTAGACACTTATTCTAAAGTGCTGTTTCCATATTTGAGGTGATGTTAGATCTGCTCTTTCAGTGGTGTTTATCTTTGAATGAAGTGATCCGCTTCATAATTTGGATTCCCCAGAATGCAGCACAGAGGGAAAACAAGACCTACAACACAGAATTTAGAATGAGAATGAGAAACATTATATGAGGTTTGTTTGGTTGTTTTTTTGGTTTTTTTTTTGTTTGTTTGTTTGTTTGTTTTTTAGTTCTATTGATCTGTAAACATAATGAATGGGTGAAAACAGAGAACTTGAGTAAAAAAAACCCCAAGAATTCTAGGTATATGATAAATTCACTTTAGAAAAATATGCTTTCTTTTTTTTACTACTCCTTATTGTGGACATTCCTGTTGAATTTTGACAAATGGTCTGAAGAATGCTGACACTGTAAGTTGCATGATAGGGTATGAATAAGCTTAAACAGGATCTACAGCAAAAGAAATATTCTTACTGCAGTACAACACATCAGTACTTATTCCCCAACCTGCTGTTTATGATGAGATATAAGGTAGATTGAAAACAACTTAAAAGCACAATTCTCTTTATCTTGTCCTTGGCTCTGTGCAATTTTACTTTTTTTATTTGGTGAATTTAATGAGAGATCTAATAAATTTTTTTCAAAAGTTTATATGCTGAAAACTGCGTTAGGATGAGTAAGAAAAATTTCAGAGTAAAATCTAAATTAGGTAATTGTTCTGTCCAGAACCCACGAAGGAGCAAGATAAAATGTGTGTGCACGTGTGCATGTGGTATTTTGTATCCAAAAATTTCTGAAAGAAACTTTTGTCTGTCACATAGAAAAATTTCTTTTATTTGGAAAATTGCAAAATTAAGGAAATTGTTATTGGTTATTGAAGTGAATTTTTGTCTGTGAATGAAACAAAACAATTTGTTTATACTGAAAGATTTTTTTTTAATCCTGTCATTTTTTGTTAGAAGAAACAGAAAATTTTGACAAGGAATTTTTGAGTCAGGTTGTAATAATTCTTTTTTTCAGGTCAATCTGCAATCCAAAGGCGCTGACTAGGAGAGCTCTAATTTTAACATTAATATAATTTAACATTCAATATTTAATAATGCATGGCCCAAAGTTCTACTTCTGTCTTCATCTACACAGTCTCTCACCGAAGTACATGGATCAGAATGTCCAACATAAATAATAAATTACCATAATACCCAAAAGGTACTAATTTTTCAGTCAGTGAAGGCAGTGTCTGCTCTGATCCCTCTCACACTCTGGGACAGGTACAGGCTTCATGCAATGTGTACATTAGGTGTATGCTATGCATGCTTAGTAGCACAAGATGAAAACAGCACAACGTAGGAGTAAGTAGAATTCAAATAAAATAAAATCAAAAACCCCCAAGTCTCATTCAATTCTTAACAAATTTCAATTATTTTCATTGAAGGCTTTAATTCTACTTGAGCAGAGGTAGGCTGTCTACTGTGTTTAAAACTTCTGATGATGCTGTTGGTGCTGTAGTCATAGTCCTATTTGTAAGAAAGACTCATAAAATTCTCACCAAAAGATTTTTTGTAAGAGTTTCAAGACTTTAGGTATGAAAAATATAAATTCTTTTTATTTTCTTTCATTATCACAAATATCTAATAAACCTGCATAGCTCTATTTTTACAGATATGGAAAGGAAAGTCTTTTAAAGCAGTACTGCAGTCACACAGTCTGCTTCTTTTGGGAGATAGTTCTATGCTGAGATGCTCTGCAGAAGAAATCTAACTACAAATAACTACCTGTATTTCTGATTTGGCTGTTATGCAATTGAGATAAGTGTAAATCACATGTACATAAAACAATGACTTACACATAACATTCTCTTCATAACTGTGGAAAAATTCTTTGTCGTGCTATCTCCAGAAACAGAACTTATCCACTTGTCATAATTAGTACTTCTTTGACACATTAATAAACTTCTTTCATTCCTCACCTCAGAAATTTCCCTCCTATTCCTGGAAGATGCATTAAATATAGAACTATTTCATTTTCAGAAGAAGCACATTTAATGACTGAGGTGCAGGGCATTTGTAGGGGATTAATGACTGTTGGGAGATGATGATGATCACCTGAAGAAGCACAGCCATGGGCCATTAAACCCCAGGAAATGTCCTCAGCTAAAGATGGTTATTGCTATTAGAGCCTGAAAATGAACAAAATATCTCAGGTGAATTTCCCGTTTTTAAATGAAGTGATGCAGTTTCTTCTTTGTTAATTAAATTCTTTATTGTGAACTTCCTAAAGCATGCAATCAATGCTTGTGGGGGAGTATTTCAAATTGCAGTTATTATATCCAGAATGGAAAACCACATATTGCACACTGTGGATCTGCAAAACTAGTTTGGCTTCACAATTGTACAAAAGTATTGATTCACTGCCTATCAATGTCAGGACTGCCAGTACCTGATGGAAATAACGCCTTCAGGAAACAATAATGCTGCAAGGTTCTGGGGAGCGGCGCGGTTAAGAAAAACCCAAACATCAGGATAAAAAATTAAGGGGCCACATCCTCGCTTGCATGAGAGCAGTTCTGGCTGTCTCTACTGCTGTAATGCTGACCTGCCCTGAACAGAGCCAGCTGTATGGGGCTACCAAGCAGAAACTTGCTGTGTAGGTTGGAGTTCAGTTTCTTTTGATTGCTGCTACATATTTCGGAGTCACAAGGCTTGACCCACTTGAATGAATTGTGCAATCAGGTGATGTCAGGAATGGAAAGCTGAGACGATACGTGCCAGAACTCTGAGCAGACTACAGTGTGGGCAGCAGGAAGCAGCAAAAGAGCATTCCACCAGGCAAGTTCAACTATAGTTGACCAGTATTTTTCTAATGCCCTTGGGAAAACATATTTCCTGAATCCTATGTGCAGATATTTTGTATTTTCTACTCAACACTCTCATATGCTAACAGGTTAGGGGTTTTTTTTGGTTGTTTAGTTTTGGGTTATTTCACTTTCTAAATTATTGTCACAGAAATTCTCATTCCTTCTTATATTGCCCAAACCCACTAATATTTTTCCTTTGATAAAAATATTCACATATCAGTTTCATATTTCAGCCAGTTTTGAAATAAAAAGAGAGAATTAAGTAGTATACCTTTTTCTTTTTTTACACTGAAAAAAGTTCCCCCACAAACAATATGACATATGAACAATAGTTTCACTTCTGTCTTAAAGTGAAAAATTACTGTGGACAGTAGTCATATATGGAACAAGCCTAAAAGCAGAACTTCTCACAACCCTATAGTTAAATGCAAACTTTTTGTCACCTTAATATAAACACTTGTTACATTTACCTGTTTGAGTAGCTACAGATTAATTATAGACTGTCCTTTAGACTGTTGGAAGAGTACAAATATTTATATTACCTCCTTTCATACAGTCTATTTCCATACAGCCCATGTTCTCTCCCTGAATAAGTCTACAGAAATGCAAATCACATTATTCACAAGAACAAAGATGGCTTAACTAATGGATTGACTGCAGGACTGAGTCTGCTCTTCACAGGAAATTCCCACTGGAGCAATTGAAGTTTATTAGGCTGTAAAGTACTTTAAAATCATTAGCTAAATTCAGGCACCCACTTCTGCATGATTAGCTTTGTTGCTGAACACTAATGTTGTTTTCTGCCATTTTCATTTTGGTAATGCCTTTGTATATCTGAGATGCCTAGACATGTTGTCTTTCCTCCTGCAGATTTCATCTGGATAGAATTAGAAGGGTTTAGACATTGGTCTAAAAATGTAGACAAATGTCCAAAGATAGTTCTGCTTTAAGGAGGGGGAAAAGTCTCGAGCCACACCACCTCAGATCCTTTCCAACCTAAATCATTCAATGATTCTCTGACATTTCGCAGATTCTGGCCAGGCACATTCACTCCAAATTCTGCTGCAGAGGCAATCTGCAACTGCTATTAGCAACTTCTGGGGTACACCACCATATGAATGGGCATGTTTATTATCTTGAATTCTCTGAACACCTCTGTGCTGGATAAAGTATTCTTAGCTCCGGAGAGGGCTCAGTAAGATCAGCACATCCCTATAATTCATTAAGTTTGCTGTTCACATCATAAAGTGAACCTCGTACTGGCAAATATGATAAACAACTAGTCCTCTCAATGTGATGCTGAGAATCATCAATGTGATGTTAGAGTTGTTGAACTGATACTACAAAACAAACATGATTAAGGCTCTTTCTATATTCTTTATATACAAATTTGGACATGGCTTCTTCACAGGCACAAGACATAATTTCATACCATCAATAGTAATGAAGGTGTGAGTTTTAGACTTTGAGAAGGCTGTGTCTGGGTAATGTCACTGTCCTTTCCAACTAAGGATGGAGATCACAAACTGATACAAAGGTTAAAAAATTGCCAATATCAATAACAAAATGGTTGAACAAACTACTCCAGATTTCAAAAGTACCCAAATGATGCATTTTTCACAAATACCATTTTTTACCCCCATTTCTCTACAGAGGATTGTTACAGGTGCTGAAATACACAGAGACAGAAAATCTATGTTTCAGAAGGCAGGAAAGTGGTTTACTATTTATGTAAGTCAGGAGTTGGATAACAAATGCATGGATCTTTATTCTCAGTACAAAGTTTGGAGATGAGCAGTCTGAGGCTAGTAGAGAAATGCCATGACATTAACAGCAAATCCAGAAATCACTAATCTTGTACAGTGCACAGTTCAAGAAGATTGCACTATCAAAAAAGTTGCAATAATAACAGATGGAAAGGGAAACTAGGAAACAGGAAGGTTCCTCCTCCTTCTCTGTGTGTTGACTATCTTATACTTGGAAATATATGCAGAAGTGGGAAACTGATTTTTCTTTTTTTCTTTTTTTTTTCTTTTTTTTTGTGAAGGAACTGTGGATACAAGGGAACAGGGACAACTACAATAATAGTGGCTTCACAGCTTATGTTATAGATTTCTTTGAAAGTAGCAGATGTCTGGAAATTCCCCACAAGGGTTCATGACACAAATTCAGACTACTGGCGCAGCAGGTCTCATAGATCCAGCATGCCCCTGACCTAGAACAAAGTATTTGACGTCCCTGCTCAGTGCAGACAAGGTGGAACCAGACTATCTTTAAAGGTCTCTTCCAAGCCTAACTATTCTATGATTAAGAAAATGGCACATACAGGATTTAACCAAGTATCTTCAACACCCTCAAAGCATATTGATAGTTCACCACAATGACATGTTCTTTTATGACATATCTCATTGGTTTTATGCTTCACTATTAACAAATAATGACAAAACAATAGGGAAGAGATATATACATCTCCATTTTATTCTGTTAAATGTTTTAAACATTCCTTCTTTTATTAAAATATGGTCTGAGACTCTAAAGCTAGATAATGCATGAAAACACAGGCTGCAAAAGCCCACATACCTTAAAAGGCTTATATTACCTACCCAGGAAAGACAAAGAAAGATCTGGAGAAAGAATATCTATTTCACAGCTGGACACATCCCCAGTACAAAATCAAGTGCACTGCAGAGATGCCTGAGCTAGCAAGCACATAAGCTGCTAAATCTCTGCACAGCACCAGCTTGACTCTGTCTTTCCTGGCATTGCACACAAGCTAGTAAGTCACATTCCTCAGTTAAATACGTGGGGATTTTTACACAGGCAGTGCTATTGCAGTTATATTTAGACCTAAAATGGCTTATGTGGAAGCAGCATGTTATCTGGCATCATGTCCTTCACTCAGGAGAAACCAGCCCACTGCCTCTCAAATCACTTGTGTAGATAAATGTATCCTATTGAACTGTTACCTATGAAATACCTTCTCTCTTGAGTCACAGAATAATTCACAATCTAAGAACTAGGATTAGGAAGATTTTACCTCATTCCCCAAAAGACAAAAAAAGTTACTGAAGTGGGAAGCTTTCCTGTCAGTCATATGAATAGGAATTCCAAAATATGTTAATAATTATTAAATCTTCACCTTGTGATGAGCTAATGCAAGCTGGAGGCAGTATCAACATCGTTCTCATTAACATGTATATAAACTCTGCATCTCTTCAGTATAAAATTTGTCTTACAGTATTTTATTGAAACATCAGAGAATACTTTCCACAGTGTTACCTAATTCCATCTTTAAATTTCTAGATCATCCTAAAATGTTTATCTATTTCAAGTTGACCTCAAAGCAAAACCATGTTAAACAGAAAAATCCTTTTTATCATTTAAAAACATTTAAAAATAACTTCTGAACTAAGCCTGTGTCGCTGTTTTGCAACTAATTTCCAAAAGAAGAAATTTAGTGTTTAGAAACTAGCAATCATCACCTGATCTTAAAAATTTTGTAAAACATGTGAACAGAATTTACAATTTGTTACACATTCTATAGCATAACAGTATTTTAGAGTTTCTTTCATACTGCTTTAGTTTTATTTCTGACAAAACAGTTCTGAAAAACAAGTTCAAATATCAACAGTTTCAGAAGACCTTAATTCTGAATGTCACTTTTTGTATTTTAAATGTTATGTTTTTTTCAGCCTCAATTTAACCCCAAATTTGAGAAACAAGAGCCATGGAAATTGTCTTAATTATTATATGATAAATCAACAAGTAAAAATAAGGTTTTCAGAAAAGTTAACAAAACTGATGGCAAAAAAAGATGAAAAACTTAACCAGTAAACTATACCAGTTTAATCTGTTGCAGGCTAGCAGGCCAAATGAGATTGAGAGAGTTATTAATAGTCATTCATTGCAGAAATGAAATATTTGAGATAAATATGTCTCAGTTTGGCTAAAGTTGTTGAGTTTATTATCTTAAACATTTAAACAGGAGTTGTATCCATTGGGATGAAACATCGCATTTACTTTCATGCATGTCAGAAGCTGCAGCGTAACTGCATACACCCCCCTGCATCACTTATAGCTCAAACACAACTTGGAGGGTAAAACAGACATCTGCAAAGAAGCATTTCACTTCACAAGATATTATTTAATTTATATGTAAAGAATAGTTTAATCTTCCTTATTAAAAAAAACCCATGAAGCTCATTTTACTTTAACTGACAGATTACTGCACAGATCTTATGTTTTATCAAATTTATATTGTTCTCTTAGGCTCAAAGAATTGAATCCTTTTAAATTCAGTATTCTAAGTGAGAAAGGCTATACATATATATAAGAGTTAGGGTATATTTTTATATGGTCATGGCTTTAAGAAATGTTTAGGTACCATACTGCAAATTCCTGCATTGAAGTTTTACTTAAAAGATGGGACAAATTCATTTAAAGGAGCATTGCAGGAGGGAGCTCTCCTTTATGCATTCATCCTCGCTTGAAAATACAGGAAAATTACAGATACAGAAAAAAAAAAAAGTAGTTTGAACATGGAAGGAAAATTGCTAAACATAACATTGCAGAATTTGGACAGGATAGAACCTGGCTGTGTAATATTTTCCAAAGAGGCATCGACAGAGATAATTTAATAAATAGGTAATTCAATCTCTTCAATCCTTTCATTTTTCAGTTTAACACAATCCTATACTGAAGTAATCCAGTGTCTAATCTCTCCATCATTAGCAGACATAAAATATTCTATATGCATGTTTCTATATGGATGCCTGCATTTCAGAGTGTGGCTGTACTGCCTGCAGGTGGTGAAGAGAATCAAGAGCGCTCTGTCAGCCTGGAGAGCTCTGACAAAGGTGCTGCAAAGCGATCTCCACTCACTGGTATACTAAATATCCTCTTGAGAGAAGGCTGACTAGCTATGAGCTCCAAAATGGAAATTTTTCCATTGTGTGTGGGGAAAAAATATTAAAAAAGTAATCCCAGCCTTTAATTATAACCCACAGACATTAGATCACTGACAGGAAAAACTTTGCTGCAGATGTTGAAAAGACATGACGGGGAAAAGCTGGCTACTGTGACTAATGGCAGACGTGAAAGAAAGGATTAAGAATGTGCAGAGACGGATAAAACAATTGAGTGACAAGCAGAAGGGATTTCCAGTACAGCGAACAAACACCAGAGAAGTATTCAAGACAGACAGGGGAAGATCAAGGCTAAAAGTCACTCTAGATGAAGATTGCTCTTAAAGCCAACATGTTGTAAGGAGAAATTAATCCTTTAATTGAAAAATGGAGAACACAGAAGGCTGTTCTCAGCACCAAAAAAAATCAAACCAAATCAACCAACCAAAACACCCCCAATTTCTGAATGAAGGAAGTGGGTCAATATTCATTAATAACATAAAGGAAAAATCTTGCCATAAAAGATGCGTATCCAAGTTAAAGATAGAACACAGCCATCCAGCTCGCCAACCCTCTTTTGAGGCCAAAGGCAGTAAGCTGTGACTGTCTTTAAGTTCAAGGAGAAGAAAAATTTGCTGAGGTTGATCCAGCCCTCCGTCCATCCCTTTACATGGAAAAGTAGATGTCCTGGCTCTTGGTGTCTCTCTTCCCTGCTCTCAAGACTCTCCCTGTGTTGTGGTTTGTTGCTCCTATTCTTGTCTGGGGAAACTCCCATTCATTCCAAAAACTCATCATCTTTCAATTATATAAAAGAAGTTGTTACTGACATTAACCACAGATGTATTCAAATGAGCTAACTCATTCATATTCCCACTTATTATGTCAAGAGAATACGGTTGTACTGTTCAGTTGGGTTAGAGAAAAAAACCTTAATGGAAGTAATCTATGTGACTTTTCACTAGGAAAACTAGGGGCTATGGTCCAAATGAAACTTCTGTATGGAGGGTGCAAAACTGAGTTGGAGAAGAAACATCTAGAAAGGAAGAATCAAAGATTATATCACAAAATGAATGAGAAATAAGAATTTTGATGAAAAAGCAGGCATTTATAACATATTATAATATATAAAAAAAAAATAAAAAAGAAACATCTCTCTTTTCCTGGAATATGTGAGATTCATAATAGTTTTTAAAAATCTGGAGATACTGAAGAAAACGTGTAATTGAGTAGAGATGGCAGATACTAGAGAGAAACCAAATACATAAATATCCTGTGAAGAATAATCATTAAGGAGTACATCAGAAAAAAACTGGCGTTAGAGTAGCTCACAAACAAAACGTCTCAAACAAACAGTGCTGATACAAAAAGATGTTAGTATCAATGTGAAAGATATTTACAGAAGCATTTATATATAACTATTATATAATGTATATATATGAGTTATATAAAAGAAGCATTTAATGTATTGATCAAGCCTACTGAAAGGTGGTGAAGTCTTCAAGGAAAGCATAGATAAGCTGGATGTAGTCATGAAGTAGACTACAAGAATTATGAAAGGTTTAGAAAAGTGGACCTGTAGGAAAGCTTGAAGCAATTCTGCTGTGCATTCTTGAGAAAACAAACAAACAAACAAAAATATCCAGGAGGGGAATAAGATCAATCTTTTGACATGTAAAAGACTAATACGAAAAGAAAAGATGATAAGCTGGTGCTTAGGGTAATGGAAACAAAACTAGTATCTTTTCCAACTAAAATTTTCATTAGATAATGGATGGCTATGAGGATGGCATAGCATTGGAATCAGCTATGCAAGGAAGCTGGTCTGTATGTGAATGGTGAGACAGGCACGTGTCTATCGTGTAGCAGTACTTGATCTTTCTCCAGTGCAGGATCTCTGCCAGTCTGGTATTTCTGTTTATTCTTAATGAACACAAAAGCACTCTCCAACTCTAAATAACTTTTCCTCAGATCAACTTTGCCAGCAGTGGTTAATAAAGATATGACTGCTTAGCACAGGGAGAAATCATGACTTTGCAACTATTCTTTTTCAATAACCAAGCTTGTGCAAGACTTCACTGATTTCAATCTTGGATGTGGTTGTCACCTCAGTAAAAGTATCAAAAGCGGAATCTGATGCTTCTTTTCCCCAGTTTCTGGCATTGAATGGGGCTGAACCTGCTTCCCATCAGAAAAGTCATAGGACTATTATATTTAGAGATCAGCTTGCATTGCCTCTTCTGACAATAGCTGCAAAGCCTCACAGCAGAAGCATGAGCTAATTTGCTCCTATTTTGCGCTCAGCATACTCTACACTAAAGCCATGGGACTGCATAGTAAAAATCATTTGCTTTTAAGACTGAAAGAGTAATCAAGTAGCTATGGTAAAAGCCTGGGACACTGGCCTATTCAATCTGCATTCTTTGCCATAGATTATGCAGCATAGAGCAAGACGTTTAATCTTTGTAGTTTCTTAGCTGCAGAACAGGCAGTGAGTCTGTTTCACAAAAAAATAATTACTTTCCAAACCCTGTTTTGCTAAAATCCAACATAGTTGCATTTACTACAGTAATTTCTGAGAAGACAAAAATCTTTCAAAAAGGCATAGATTTGGCCCTCTGTTGTTTTTTTCTCAGACAATCCTCATATCAATAATTATGGATCCTTTTTTGTTTTTTTAATCTCAACAATAATGTACTTATATAAACATAACAGGCTTCCTTAAAAATCAGATAATTGCACGCATTTCTTATGTTGCTCCAGCTATTGAGCAATCTGAGTTCCATAAATCATGACACTGACCACATGAAGAGCTAAAAATGGTGAGAATTTGTTTCCGGCTCATGATTGTATCAGTTTTAAAAAGTCACAAATCACAGTAATATGAACAATGGCAGAATGCTGGAAAAAATACCGATCCAGGCTTCATTTTTATAGCAAATTTTTGGTTGGGTTTTTGTTTTGGGGTGTTTCCCCTGCTACACTGAACCCTGCATTAAAAAGCATGTTATGCCCTAAATATGCTCATTTTGGAAAGGCAACTTGGTATTGTTGTATTTGTATGTCAAAGGGAGGACTGAAGTCTCAACAATTGTTAACCTCTCCCATGGTGAGCTAATAAAAGGTCAGAGACCCACATGTGGCTTGCAGCCTGGGGAATTTCTCTCAATGTTCTGCCAGGGATGGGACTGCCTGAATGACTTCTCTCATAAGTTTTAAGCCATAAACTGCATCCTACTTGGCTTGCTGTGCCAAAACTGGACCCAAGGGTATTCAGAGTCTTTGCTGATGGGAAAAAATGAGTGCTTCCTATGGAAGCCACAGCTGTTTTCCTGAGAGAGAGAGCACAGATGCTCAAATATTTCTCTACTTTCCATTTCTGACTACCTGTTCTGGCAGCAGTTCCATGAAAGGGGAAGGACAGAGGCAGGCATCCAGATGCTTTCAATAAACCTTGGCAACACATGTAGTGAATGCCTAAACACTAAAAATGTTCACAACCAATTTTTTTCTGGATTTCAAACTATAAAAAAGTGAAAGCATGCACTAATGCTCCCCATCTTCCCATTTTCAGCAGAAATTTAGTGATCAGAATAATAACCCTAGTTATGAAAGCAGACACTATTTACCATTGAAAAGATATCACTCACAGAAGTGTGCATTTGTATGAATATGAATATACATACACAGACATTGAAGAGGATATATAAAATACATATATCCTATGCATTTTCTAGAAAGATTTATTTCTTCCACCAGACAGTAGGCTGACTCTCATAATATGGATTTGATTTTGCATTTTGGGGCCACAGTTATCCCTAGTGTAACTCTGAAGTCAAAAAAAACACTTATGCAAAGTTATATTATACATTGATTTGACCCAGAATTGTATTTACATCAGCTAAATTACATTAGGATGTGGCTCACGACACTGTTCAGTAACTGTTCAGTATTTATTCATACCTTCCATTTTTTGCCTATACATATTGATATCCAAAGATCCTTTCATAGATACACTTGATCAAAAGTCTATGTTTCTGTTCAGGACAGGTTACATAGATGGTTTGAAGCCTTTATACTGGCACTGTTCAACACATTTCTCCAATTTTACCTTTTGAAGTATTACTGAAATATTTCTTAAATGGGATAAATTAGTCCTGTTAAAATACAGTAAACAAATGTAAGTGGAAAGTGAATAGCAGATAGATACAGCTGGTAAGTAAACAGCAGATCAGCACATATACAAGACTGCAACCCCCCTGGATTTAATGGTTATTGATTGCTCAATTAATCAGCAAAAGCACTCTCAGTTAAGCTTACAGCTCACTGGTTTATTTGCTTATTTTAAGGACATCTCTGTCCATCTCATTCATAGCTGCACCTGTTTGCAACCTGCAGTCAGTGCCTGCCCCTTCTGTCATAGCCTTTGTGCTACAAAATGAAAAAAACATCTGTCTATCAACAAGGGAAGCAAGCAGATGAACACTGATGTCTGCAAAATCTTTAGGAAAGTGCTTTGGGAAAAAGTACCTCTATAAAAGCGGTAATTTTCCCAACAGACTATCAAAAGGGCATTCTCCTCACAAGACATCTGAATGATGCTCACTTCAAGACCCTCATCAGGCTACTTGAACAGCCACTGACCATTCTTCCTCTGGGCAATCCCTCTCTACCCCATTGTTCATCGAGACCTTTCATTTACATCCAATCCCCCAGATTTTTTGGGTTTTATGTATTGATTGCCACCTAGACACCAGACACCTTTTTCTACATCAGCTCAGTGATCAAACTAAATTACCAGTGTTCTTGCACTAAAAGCCAAGCTGCCCTCCTAGCCAGTACATTCCCCAGACAGAACAACAGCTTTGGCCTGACAGTTTCTACAAAGGTGCTCTTGTTGATTGTCTGAGCATTCCTTCAAACCAGAGAAGCTTTAAAACTGGTGAAGGCAAGTCCACTGTGGAAGATAAAATATTTCTAAAGCAGAAGGATAAGAAGTTAGATCTGCTCTAGGTGGTGATCTCATAGCTTAGCCATGTAGGCTTCTGCTCCCCACTTAGAAGCCACCAGCAAGACGGACAATGTATGAATCCGTCTAGGAAAGAACAAGAGGAAGAAAGTGCTTTTACTTGACCAAACCATGAGAAATCAGCAGGTCTGAGCTTTTAAGAAAGCCACAAATTCAGAAAAAGAACTACTGTATCTAAGCCACACCTTGCCTAAAACTCTTCAAACAGAGAAAGGTGTTATGGTAATTTTGCTGCCTGTATTATACACTAGAGTTTGATTCTACCATGTCTCATTTACTCCTTTGCAACTCATGTATTGCACTTCCAAAAGAATCAGTGCCTGACCTTTCTGCTTTCTTGTCCCATTATTTGTGAAATAGAGACTAATACTCTAGCAGCTAAAAAGTGAGCAATCCTCCTTTTTTTCTCCAAACTAATTGACAGAGGTATTTAAAAGCGTTAGGTGTCTGCCCAAGATAAAGTGCCCCTTTGTGACAATAAGAATCAATCCCTACCTATTTAAATGTAAGAATGTCACCATTTTCAATTGTTCATTAAGAATCAGAGGTTTTTTTGATGACTAATTAATCTAGGTAATAGTACGTTTATCTCTAGTTTTAGTTTAATTACTTGAAATATTTTGCTGTGCTAGCTCTTTTAATTATTGTCTGCTCTTAAATTAACTCATAATCAATCCTTCCACATTTATTGAAATTATCCCATTTTTACATCCTTCAAGCTTTCTCAGAATAGAAGCTTTTTGCAGTTATACATCAGCCATATCATTATTTCAGCAGTGCTATAAAAACCCACTGCTTTTTCTATTTTGTGTAAGCCTTCATACTTAACTACTGAGTCATATACTGATACCATAATGACACCATCAGAGAACAGACTTTTTGAATAAAGGAGAAGCTAACTCCTTAAAAAAGGTACTTAAAAGCACCTCCACCTGCCTCTAACAGGAGAAAAAGAAATGAATGAGCTACCTATAGATTCAAAAAAGCTTATTGCAGCCTACAGTTTTATGTAAATGCATTTAGGAACAGAGAGGGAAGTGAAGAAGAACCAAACAAGTCTGAACACAGACACTATTTTTGAATAGACAACCATGAGCTCTTCATTAACGAAACCCACACAATTATCTAATTTAAATGAATAGGTTTGTCCTATCTGTAACTAGCAGCTTTCTGTGGAACTTTCTCACAGGGTTGATTCGAATCCACAGATGAGGAACTGGATCAATTTGAATTACTGTGCTCATTAGGCTATGAGCCATGCTAAAATACTGAGCAACTGGAGCATGAGGAGTGACTTCTCTGCATCCACACAGGGTGAGAGCTGGAGTACCTTCCAAAAGGCTGCAACAATGGTAAAGGCCACTTTCTGATGGTATTAGGTTTCCAAAACAGGCCTTGAATGGGTTTATTGTAAAGTTGTTCTCCCACACACATTCATAACAAGAACATGTAATAACTGAAAACCAAAAAATTTATTATTCATAGTTTTGTAATTTTGCTGAGTGGTTTGTCAGTCTTATGAATTCCAAGTCTGTTGATTACTATGTGAATTTATACTCAGCACTGAAATACAATTGTCTGGAAAATGTGAGATAGAAAGAAGTAGCATTTATTTATATGTCTTTAATATAGCTGACCCATTTTAGAGTAAAAAGACATATGCAAAACCAACTAGACCTATATTAATGATTTGATCTCCATAAACCCATATTCTCTTTATGAAGTACTGTACTGGAACATAATTTAAAAAACAAATCAAATAAGAGTTCCATTGTGATGATGTAAAACCTTAACCAAAGAATTGTGCAGAATGTGTGCTTCATTAAAAATGAAATAAAATTTGTATTATGACACATATCTGGATTTAGGAAATAATGGTGAAGACATATATATCTATCATTATTCTGTCAAAATTCACTGAGACTCATGTGGAATTGATACAACTGAAGCCTATTACTGAGATAAGCAGAGGAAGAACTTATCAACCTAAAAGATCTAACTCTGGATTTGAGTTTGCTTTCTTGGATATTTTTGCATTAAAAAAAAACCAAACCAAACCAAAAAACAAAACAAAACAGAACAAAAAAAAAAACCAAACCAAAACCAACCAGTTGAAAATGATTTATCTCCACAAAAAACTTTGCTATGTTTGTGTAAGGTATGTTTAGATTTACAAAAATAATTCAATTAATACATTTCATCCCTTTTGCTATACAAAAATCTTAGGCAATAGACTTATTAATCAAAATTATTTGGCTATTTCTCTATGGATTCTGCTTTTCCTGCAGATCACATCTTATTACAAATGCTTGATGTGCCTGCATCATACTATTAACTCGATTTTATCTTTGTTAAACACACATCTAACCTTGTATGAAGACATCCTATTTTATTCCAGACATCTAACCTGTAAAAACATGACAACTTTTGGGAAGGCAGTCCCTGAGAAGCCTCCAAGAAGAGCCTCTCCTCTCTTGAGTCTAGTTGAGCCCATCTGGTCCATCAAGTCTAATACAATACTTTTTATATCTACTGGTAACTGGGCAAAATCACACACAGGTTTAACAGTACCCAACCATGCTGATTCTTCAACTGATATAATCAGATGGAAGTTTACAGCTTTGTTGACTGGGAACATTCTTTGGCATAAATATTGAATTCTCCTCAAAAAACTGGCTGCTCATGGCTTAAATAGACACACTATTTTCTTGGTAAAACACCTGTCTGGATGACTGGTCCCAAAAAAATGATGGAGTATGGACTTATATCCAGCTGGTAGATGGTCAGAAGTGGTGCTCCTCAGGGCTCAATATTAGGGTCAATCTTGTTACATATCTTTATCAATAATCTGAATGAGGGGATCGAATGCACCCTCTGTCACTTTGCAGACAACACCAAGATCAAAGGCAATGTTTGATCTGTTTGAAGGCAGGAAGGCTCTGCAGAAAGACCTGGACATGCTGGATTGATGGGATAAGACCAATTGTATGAGGTGAATCTTCAAGAAGGCAAAGTGCCCAGATCCTGCACCTGGGTCACAACAACTCCAGGCAGTTCTACAGGCTGAGGACAGCGTGGCTGGAAAGCTGCCCAATGGAAAAGGACCTGGGAGTGTTGCTCAACAGCTGGCTGAACATGAGCAGCCAGTATGCCCAGGTAGCCAAGAAGGCCAATGGCATCCTGGCCTGTATCAGCAACAGTGTGGCCAGCAGGACCAGGGCAGCGATTGTCCTCCTGTACTCGGCACTGGTGAGGCCACAGCCTGAATCCTGTGTCCAGTTTTGGGCTCCTCTCTACAAGAAAGACATTGAGGTCCTGGAGCGTGTCCAGAGAAGGGCAAGAGAGTTGGTGACAAGTTTGGAGCACAAGTCCTATGAGGAGCGCTGGAGGGAGCTGGGGTATTTTTGGTCTAGAGGAAGAAGAAGCTCAGGGGGGACCTTATTGCTCTCTACAGCTGAAATGAGGATGTAGCAAGGTCTGGGATCAGCCTCTTCTCCCAAGAAAAAAGCAGTAAGACAAGAGGAAATGGCTTCAAGTTGTGCCAGAAGAGGTTTAGATTGGAGATAAGGAAAAATGTCTTCACCAAAAGGCTTGTCAAGCTCTGGAACAGTCTGCCCAGGAAAGCGGTGGAGTCACCATTCATAGAAGTATTTAGAAGATATGTGGATGTGATGCTTACAGACACGGTTTAGTGTTAAACTTAGCAGTGCTGCATTAACAGTTGGCCTCCAGGACCCTGGAAATTTTTTCCAAACTACTGATTCTATGATTTTATGGACTGAGACTAAATTCCTATTTCCCAAGCAATAGCAAGCAGGTAGACCACTCTACCTGCACTCAGTCAAATAAAGCTCTGAGTTCAGGGAACGTTAGGTTGTTGTACAGAGGAAAGAGAAGACCTGCAATCTGCCATCACCAGGGCCAACATAAGGTGGAAGAAGCACCATTCAGGAAGAATCAACCTTGTCTCATACATGAAGAGCAGCACAAGAAAGCTTATCTACTTGTATATTGAGTCAGTAGTATCTTCTTAATGTCAAGGAGATTTAAAACAGCTAACAGGTCAGCAACATCCCCATGTTGGTCTAAAATCCCTGTTAAGCTTACAAAAGTTAAAAAGATAGGCTCTTGGGACACATGGCAAATAAACATATAAAGCCCACTTGCCTCTTCCCCAGAACAGCAGTAGAACTCTCATAACTTAATTTTTGCTGCTCTCCAAAGGAAAATGCTCCTCACACACTGATGGTTATGATTCCCTTCATAGTTCTCTCTTTTTATTTTTTCCTGTTTTCTTTCCATTGTTACACTTGACATTGTGCTCTTACACCAAAAATTGCACCACCAGCAACCATAAAAACAAACAATAACCCCCGGCTGGTTTTAGTTCTTCCCTCTTCAATTACTTTATCTTGTCACTCAGTCTCTGCTGGTACTTGTGTACTAATGCCTGGCCTGGCATCCCATCTGTTGTAGGAACTACAGGCATGTATGCATCCTGTATGAGACCCTTACCCCTCAAATACCCAGTTCCCATCTTGGACAGCTCACATTGGACCAAATCTATGAATATCTGGATAGTGACAACATACTAGAATAAATTATGGGGCAAAAAGGTCAGAAAGAATTTTAGCCAATTGAAAACAGTATTAAGGATTTATATACTCACATCATTAAACTGCTTTATAAGTGGTATGTTGTCTTTAAAAAGGAAAAAATGATGTCTTTACTTTATATTGGTATGCCATTGAAAGCCTGGCAGAAAACTGTGACTAAAAACTCAGGTTGTGTCAAAAGACCAGAAAGCAAACCAAAATAAAATATAAATAAACAAGTATTACAATTCACCTGTATGCAAAGGGAACATGACGGGTCAGTTTGGAACTTGAATTGCTATCATTGCTCATTTATTGTAGCAATGAGAACATTATATACACACACACATTCTAGAAATCCATTAACTACATTAATTCCACAATAAGAAACACAAATATACAGGAGTTTCATAGGATAAATGTATTAGAAACATAACTGGAAGAACTTTTTGAAAAAAGTTTGGTTCCTACAGTGATAAGAAAACACACAGGTATTTTGTCCAGAAAAGCCTACAGAACACAACAGAAGCTAAAATTGTTTCCTCAAGTGCTGTGCTAAGCTTTAGACTGTAAAAAAATCACAAAATCTACAACACCTATATACAACAGAAAGATCAGGGAAGCCATGGTGACACTTAAAGAAGTACACATAGAACAGGATTACAGTTCCTCAAATTCATGGGTGTATGAACCAGCTTTTCTCTTTTATGTTCTTGCTAAAATCTAATAACATACTGCTAAACAGAAATCTATTTTCCATATCAGAGTTTCTGAATTGACTAATGCAGCCTAGAGTGTGCCTTGGAATTTTCTAGGAGGAAAATATTCTAAATTACACAGCATTATCATAACCCATATTGTTAACTTTTGTCTTTATTTATTTGCATAAAATTAATTACCCCTTGGAGCATTTGTGTGGTTTCTGTAAATAATTGTGTGGCCTGGTAATCTGTCTCAAAAGATTTATTGTGTATATTTGTCCATGGAATGCTTAGCTAGAGCAGCACTCATATCAATGAATGCAGAAAAAAAAGAAAACAAAACAGATATGTCAGTAGCATTTCGTTTAAAGGTTTTCTACATGGATAAAATAGCAGTGTGACATGGAACTACAAGTAAAAGTGAAATACAAACAGTTGAATTGACATAAGTATAATATATCAAGAAAATGAAATCCATGTAGTAAAGTTTGGCTATAGATCTGTAACTTAGATGAAAAAAATCCCCAACAGATCTCCAAATCAGAAAAGTGGTGTGGGGATTTATCAATATTAGCCATCTGAGTAGCCAGTTCAAACTGGCCATGCAGGTATTTGTTCCTTTCATGCAAGAACTCAGTAGTTCAAAGAGATAGTGGATCAGGTTGAAAAAATATTCTTTAAGAAATCACGTATCAGTTCATAATAGTCCTGAAGATGTTTTCTTTCCTAAAAAAGTTTACAAGTAGCTTCAAATCAGTGCAGCTGGCAAATAACTCTCATTGAGAAGATATAGCCCCTTTAAAGTTCTTTTCCCTGACAAAGCAATCTTGCCAGGTTGGTTTGCTAAGGAACGGACATAGAGACATGTTGGAAAAGTTAATCACTTTTCTACCTAATCACAAAAATAACAGTAATTTAAGTCATCAGTTCCTGTAGGTTGGCACTGGGAGCTTGTTTTCAGTTTTGTTTACTGTTGCAACATCTCTGTAACAAGTATAGAGAAGGAACTTATTTAAAGGTTTCATGTAACTTAGGGTTGAGTGTTTTTTTGTTACTAAGGCTTTGGTTTTGGCTTTCTTTCAAGTTGAAGATTATGCATTTGCACATGAAACATCACCAGTTAAACCTTTTTGATAAATAAATAATTTGCAATATATATTCACACTGAAATTCATTGTCTGAAAATCTCAAGTTTTAAACATATTAGATGTTTTCTATTTCCTGATGGTTAATATTTTTAAATCACCTAGAAGTTCCATCTCCGTCTGTTATAACTATACACATATTTTTAACTTTGTAAAATTGGTATAAATAACATGAAATCACAGAAGTAATACTTTGTATTCATTCCTCAAGGAATAAGTGGCTACCAACATACATGACTGCAGAGAATGAAGCACCAATAGTAAAAACCAAAGTGACTAATTTTAGTGTCTTTAAATGTTGTGTGTTAATATTTTTTTTCACATTTATATCTAAATCTTCTAATCTTAGTAACTAACAACGTTAATGGAATTACATAGACCAAATTTATCACTCTTGTTTTGTGCCCAGTTGTTATTTAAGCGAACTTATCAGTCCTGTCCAAATGATAAATATTTTACGTTAAATACAATTAAAATGACCACTTTGGTAATCTAAGCTTTAGATCTTCTCAGTCCAGTATTTCCAAGCTGTCCCTCTGACCTGTTAGTTTGTCTGCATTGCCACCTGGAGGGCCTCTCAGCAAAGTCAGGTTGAATTCCTTGTGCGAGATTCTGTGTTAAGACTCCGGGACTTAAAGCAGCCTCTCGTGCTGCAGGATGAGACCCCACCGTGACCTCCCACTGCCCCCCACAAGAGGCAGCCCTGAAAAGTGCCGAGATAGCCTGGAAGATGTCTAGAGGCCTAACCAGGTGTATGGCAATTAATGCAAATGGAAAATAGACTGCACTAACTTCCCTCCACACTGGCTTTTACATTAGTGTACATACTAATGATTATATTAGTTGTCTTAATTGTGAAAGTCTGGCTCTGGCTCAGTTAGAAACCACATATGAGAAGCTGAGGAAATGAGAATACAGCTCCTTGAAAGCCAAAAGCAAAATGAAGAGTTTAAATTCTCCAGTCCAGTTGCACTACCTAAAATTGTGGCAAATAATCAGAGAAAAAGTCAGTCAAAAACTTGGACCATCTGAAAAAAAGACAAACCAAAAAAACCCCTACTGATTAAATATAGAGCAAATGGTGCCCTTAAGACATCATATTTGGGAAGGAAAATAAGATTACGGTACTTTGAATGACAGTAAAGACATGTCCTTTATAACAACCAGAGATAGAAAACTGGTTTTAAAATAATGCAAACAGAGTAGCTTGGTAGAAAGGGAGAGAATAATATGTGATAGCAAGAAAAAAACTGTTTTCACCCAAGTGACATATTTGCAAGAAGCAAAACTTCTCAGAAAAAAAATTTAAACCTTTCCAATATGTCCCCTGAAGGAACATAATATTCCAGGCTTATTTTGGTTGCAATTCTAGCTGGTCAAGCAGATACATTCTACTCAGGGCAGATCAGAGTCTTCCCACAGATCCAAGTCATGGTGTATTCATGAAAGGAGTAGATGCTAGATGGCACACAGAGATGACACTGCTGCACCAACAAAGAAAGGCTGCTTCTGCAGAAGTGGGATCAGCATGAGACCAGAAGATAACTACAACTAGTGATTGGATTATTACTTCAAATGCAAGGAATTTTTAGGAAATAGAGAACTTCAAACCTTATCCTATACACAGTGGGTGAGTGTGAACTAAATGAGGAGGAAAATCTTGAAAAGACAGAACAGTAGGTTTTGGCAGAAAACACCACCTGTTATGGGTATGAAAATAATATCCTAGGTACAGCTGTGTGTCTCAGAAGAATAGCCTAAGGAGATAGAAATGGAAGTGGAAACAGAAAAAGAGAGAGAAAAAAAAGTCATTTTAATAAAAACAAAGCTGAACTTTCAGGAACTAGAGAAGTTGCATGGAATTACTGACAGAGCATTATTACAGAAGTTACTTCTGCAAGAGGGCAGTGTTTTGGCTGCCTTTCACAGCATCTGGGCATGAAGAACTTCCCTGTGGCAAGGTACAACAACTTCTGCTGCTCTTATTCAGAGTGGAAGAGCTAAGATCCTGATCTTACCTCTTTTATAAAGCTAACTAGGGATGGATGCTATTACTGAGTTGCATCTCAGTGCCTGGATTGGAGCTCTCTTGCAGTAACTGAGTGAAAGCACTGGTTGGAAGCAATTGCTGCTAAACTCCTTGGGTTCCACTGTGTTTAAGGAAGAGAGAATTAATCTGGATGTAAATATTTGTATCAAATAGAAATGCTAATGTAATGCCTCACATTGATGGATGTGAATGAAATCCTTATAAAATATTCTGTAGATCTAAAGGCCTATGACTAGAATATAAAACATGAAGAATGAAAAATAAGAAAACCTCCAGGCTCTGACAGAAAAACAGAGGACTCTGACATGGAGGTGGGCAGGGTAGACACAGAACACAATAAAGCATGTAGTCTCCAAAACAGCAAGAGCTTTAGCATGCCAAAACTACTAATCTGGTTTAGTATTATGCTGGATACTTCTTATATTTATTTCTTCTACAGATTTCTACACAGGAAATTAAAGTCTGTCCTTACTGCATGGCTGTTACTTAACTGTAACTGTTAGGCTTCAGTTAAAGTCTCCTTCTTTAGCAAAGGAGTGCTAAAAAATAACAAATCAATAAGCTGCTTGAAACACGTCATGAAGGATTGATTTGGAAGCCAAAGATTGCTTCCTACTGATGGGAACAGCTTTCTGCAAATTAAGTGTTTCTTTTAAATAAATGCCAAATCTATGGAAAAAGGAAATTCTTTAAAAAAAAAAAAACACAGTAAAGAATATACAGTGTATATAATGGGACAGAGAAGTAGTTAAGGGGCAATCCCTCAGAGCAATTTATGTACTAGTGACAAAAATAAAACAATATGAGGTAGAGCAGAAAAGAAAAAGAGTAGAGCCAGGAAAAGGAAAAGCAGAGAGTTAAGAAGTTAGTTAAAGGAGATGGAGTCTGATGAACACCATATACAAACAAAAAAGAAAAAAAGAAGGAAAATTAAGGGAAGAAAAGAAAACAGTAACAATAGAAAAGGAAGGGAACAAGTATGATAAAAAAAATTTGCAATTGCTCATTCTAAAGGTGTGCAACTAAATGGAAAAAAAAAATCTCCAGGTACTCCCTTTATATAGTGCATATGCCCTTCCTGTGCAACCTTTGCAGCAAAAAGGCTTGCTAGCATTTCATGAAGTTGAGGTGTATGGAGTGGCTACACTGTCACCCAGTGGCAGACTCTGCCATCATTAGTGCTGATGTGCTGAAGAGGACAAGGGTTATTATCACAGCACCCTCTAACCTGGGTATTTCTGCCAGAAACCAAACTGTTTGGCTGCTCTTTCATAAAGCAAAATTCATTTGATAGAAAAAGGGTTAAATTTAATACAGCTGGACAGCTGAGCAGCTGCTTTCATGATTTAAATAAAAATAAGCTGAAATCCTTGCTGTCAGCTCAATGATATATGACTTGTAATGGGATGTTTCCAACCTTTTCTTCCATATGGTCGCCTACGTTAGGTAATACACACAGCCTACAGTGCAACCAGCTTCTCAGAAAACATCTGGGTCCCATTCCTGCTCTGTTAGTTTCAGTGTTGCCTCCCACAAACACAGATGATTCATAGGACAACATCCCTTTGGTTAAGGATCAAATTAGGACATTTCATTGATAATTTTATCATGCATCCCGACTGGAGTTATGGGAAAATGGAACTAATTCAAACAAGAATTTCTCCACACATATTTCTACTCTCCTATCTGCAATTGATAAAGTTAAGATTTCAGAAACAGATTTTAATGACTGCTTAGGAAAAAAAGAAAAGAAGAAAAAACTAGCCTATCTCCTGTGAGGAATGCATTTCCGCTTGATTTCATCTTCTCTCTCGCCTAGTTTTAGAATATTTCCCCCTTCAAAAACGTGTTTGCTGACAGGAAAATCATAACATTATACTTATTTCTAGAAGCTGAAATCAAAGCCAATTATTTCTTCTATTGATAAGAGATTAGGATCTGCTTCAAGCAAATTTTTTCATGTTTAAAAAATATAATGGAATAAAGAGGAAATGGACAATCTGCCCTGGAGCTCATGTGGTGAGTGACACTGGCTGGCTGCTTGGGGTTCTGCTAAGGAAAGATGAAGTTAGCAAATACTGGCCAGTCATTTCTTTAGCATAGGTCCTCCAAATATTAACTCAGTAGGCCTTTGATGTTCTATTTCTTCAGATTTTGTGGTCATGCTTTTAAACAGGAAGGACTGACAGTGCCAGAATTTATGTACCAATTCACTGATTTGCACAGTTGGTTGCCCACAGCAATTGGTGGTTTTGTGTGAAAGTCTTTCAATCATCTTTTCCAACACACTTAAAAATCACCACGAGTTGCTTTGGTGTGATGCACTACCCGATTAGTACTAAAACAACAACTGATCTATAGCACTTTCTATCTATTCAGTTTTTCAAAATTCTGTTTTTCCTCCCTCACAATTTTAGTGAACGACAGAAATTTAATCAGTTAACCATTATTAAGTAATAAGAGAGTACTTTGCAAATGCATCTCTAGTAAAATTTGATATTAAAGCTTAACTCCATTAATTCAGGTAAGTCAAAACAATATCCAGTGAATATACCATATTAAGAACCTGTCAGAATGACTCTGTGCTTTTCTCTTTAGCACATGTATACTTTGCTGTGTGCTAACATAAAATTTAGAATGCTAACAAAGATCAGATTCTTGTCCACTCTACGTTCCAAGTATAAAATAAGATAAAGCATAAACCAGCAACATTCTCTCAGGCACAGATGCATACAAACACATTCCTGAACTGTTTTTCCAAGAATCCTGCAGATACCTCAGGGTAGTGCTGGGCCACCACCATGTACATCAAGACAATCTGCTCACACCACAGAAACGCTGGGTCATGATCCTGCCCATAAGGAAACAAAGATATGCTGCTCTAGGGCAGAATGGATCTAGCTTTCAAGACTTTCTAAATCATGCCAGGCTTGTCAGTGCTGGTCCCAGAGCAGACTAGAATCAGTGCTATCAAAGACTTGCAGCTGCCCTACTCCCAGCTGCCAGTTCTGTGATGTGCTCACATCACATACAGCACACATTCTCACCCAGTGCATTATCATGATTTACTGAAGGAAAAAAATCAAGGGCCACCTTTGTTTCAGAAATGCTGTCTGTATTTTTGTGCAAAGATCTGCTGGTGCTTTTGTTTTACTGACACTTAGAAATTGCTGAACAGCTAAAACTGTGATTAGCTCTGCTATAAAATCTGTCTGACACAATAGTATGTTCTGGAATGACTGAAAAAATACATAAAAGGACAGAAAAAAGGCTAGTTAGAAATAGGTTTGGTTTACTACTAGTTTACTTAAGTAATTTTTCTCCCATTGAGTCATGATTTTTCTGTCAATTGAAACAGCATTCTCTTGACTTGTTGGCAAACAAACAAATTTAACAGCTTATACTCAGCAGTTCAACAAACTGATACCAAAAGTCATTGACAGGTTGAGCTGGGGATTGTTCTGCCTGGAGAAGAGAAGGCTCTGGGAAGACTTCCAGTACCTAAAACAGGGCCTACAAGAAAGCTGGAGAGGCCACAAAGCTTTTATAAGGCCACATGGAGATAGAACAAGGGATAATGGCTTTAAACTGAGAGTAGGTTTAGATTAGATATAAGAAAGAAATTCTTTACTATGCGAATGGTGAGACACTGAAACACGTTTTCAGTTAAGGATTTCACCAAGAAGTGGTGAATGCCCCATCCCTGGCAGGGATCAAGACCAGGTTGGATGGGGCTCTGAGTAATCCAATCTAGTGGAAGGTATCTCTGCCCATGGCAGGGGGGCTGGAACTAGAGGACCTCTGGAGTCCTTTCCAAACTAAACATTTCTACGATTCCATGATACATATTACACTGTTTAACTCAAACAGGAATGATAGGAATGCTTTTCAGAATTAAGTTGAAGGGCAATAGAATTTTCCACATTATAAATACTGCTGTAAATAGCAGAATTCATGGAAATCTTTAATCTTTCAGTTTTGCAGAAAGGTATTTCATGTGTTCTCTAACAGGCCATTCACTACTGGAGACAAAATGTCATTTAAATGACTTTTCCTCTATGTGATAATAATTTTTACTCAGTCTGGATGTATTTATCTTCTTACTAAAATGCAAAACCGTGGAAAATTTAAAAAAAATAATACAAAGCTCAATACGAGTGTTCATTATCAAATTGTAGCACTGATACAACATCAAAATATGCATCGTCTACATCAGCAGCGATTTATGCAGAATGCCATAAGGCACAGAGGAATTCTGCTCAGTGAATGTTTCCTTCTGTGCACTAAATGACTCAACTCCTGTGCACTTTATCTGGAGATTGAAAGTGGTGGAAGTAGAGAGCAGAGTGATCATACTACTAGTAGTGGAAACACCAAAAAAGAAAGCAATCAGAGCATGTGAGAATATACTTGGATAAGGCACACATTCTCATTCCTTTGCTGCCAATGTTTAGAACTGCACGTACTATAAAATCCTGTAGAAAGAAGGGGGCAAAGAGGTTTTAGTTGAAAAGAAAATGAGATCACAGAAATAGTACATCTTCCTTGTTTTGTTTGTTTTGTTTCTTTGGGTTTTTTTTTTATTATTATTTTTTTATTTTTATTTCTTACGCATAATTAGATTTGAGAGACTTTGAAAAGGTGTAGAGGAAAAAGACAATATATGAAGGTGATATATGCAAAAATACCAGCTACCTGCTGAGTACTGGAGAAGCTACACTAAACCACAATATATTTGTTGCCAAATTCTCAGCGTCCTTAAACTTGCCTAAATTACTGAAGGGCTTTATGGTTAGCCTCTTTCAATTCCCTCTCACTTGTAATTTATGAATCTGAGTAAAATAATACAAACCTAATGTTTCAGTAAGTTCTGAATTTAGAGCTTGATACCTACAGATATCGGTGTGGCATTTTCGCTGCCAAAGCTAAAAGCATAAAAGGATTAGAGACTGCATTCAACTCTAAATAGGAAAAAATAATGCTATCAGAAAATTTCACATAAGTCTCTATAAGATGTTAAAATGGGTTAAATCTAAGCAGGTGATACACTTAGGTTTTAGTTTTTCTTTCTCATGACTGCTTCATTCCCTCATTTCATTTTGTCCTCCCCCATGGAGATGCATGTTATTTTGATGGTGTTATTATTAAGAATCAGCCACGACAGAAGCTCCAAAACCAAAACAAAACTCAGAATGATACAAACATAAACAATGAAAGCAGAATTATGAATTTATCTAAGAATGCTTTACACTAGAAAGTCAAGCCAGTAGAATTGTGTGTAGACCACAACAGCATGTGTTCAGGTAACTGAATGAATATGAAACAAAAAATATACCAGTGTGATCTATTTTCTTTCCACATGGGGGGGGGTATTCAAGACATCATATACACAGAACTTTTCTTAAAATTTCTAAGACTATTGAACTAAGAATTATCAATACTATAACTATGACCTAGCTTGAATGAAGAAATACTCTCATGCAACAGAATGCCTTTCCACGGAGAAAAATATGTATTTGAAGGGTATTTGAAAGACCATTTAACTCAAAGACGAATGATAGGCATACCTTTCTCAAAATACACATGCATCTGCAATTCTCTAAGATTCAGCTAAATGCACAAAAGCACTCACAAAACTGTAAGCAGATGACAGATTTAGAGTGCAAGAGAGTAACCAGAAGAACCAGCAAACTAGAGAAAATTCAATTTCTCTCTTGTGATAAATAGTATGTTCCAATGGGTGAAATCCCAAACTGACTTGTGTCCATAGTCCTACCCTTTCCTTAATGAGACAGCTTAATGAGGTAACACAGGAAGCTAAAGCTCCTGAACACTATTCTCAATATATTATTTTGTACTAAGGTAACCAATTAAAGTGAAAAAATATAAAGAAATTCTTCTAGTAAAATGAGTTCCAGCAATTTTTCTTCATCTGCTTAACAGACACTCTGGTGCAAGAGATTTCAGCAGGAAGAGTTACCTAATCTAAAACATTCAATCCCTGCCTGAACTGATTATCAGGATATTCCCAGGTCATATTCCCTCATTTCTATTTCTTGAGATAAAAATAAATTTTTGTGAATAATTTCTTTTTAGGACAAAGAGGTACTTAGGGTGATTTTTCTTGTTCCTAACAAAGTTCTCAGACTGAATATAGGTATTTTTCACCACTCAAGAATTTCAAAAAGAACCATAACTCACCTTTGGACTTCCCACCCAGCCCTGAAAAGCAATTCCTGAAATGTCTAGGGCCACAGCAATATCATTCTGCTATAAACTGCTCTCACAGTTACATGTGCAGCCAGCTAAAAAACACTGTAGTTCAAGACATGCTGGCCATATCCCCTTCTCTAAGGGAAAAGCTTAATTAACAGTGTGGAGGTTTTGAAAATGGCCTTGAGTTATTTATCATTAGCCTATGATTCAAGGAAATGTTCACTTATGTTTGTTTTTGTTGGTGAAACACAAAAGGTTTGAAAGTCCTCTAAAAAATCAGGCTAAAGTTCAGTAATCTGTTCCATTAATTCCATCACAAAAGACTAATTATAGAATAGGATATTGAACTTCATCATCTTCCTTTTCTCTCTAATAGGTATTTTCTTCCAGGACTCATTCAGCACATAGTATCGTAAGCAAGACCCAGAATATATGAATGATTTTTTTTTTTCCTTACCAGGCTTAATAATAATCATGATTCTTACTTTAAAGAAAATAATAACAACAAAAATTATCATAGAATAGAATTGAATAATAAGAGTAAACTATGTACCCAGAATCCAAGTTAATGATACATGGAAAGAAAATGTGTCCTGAAGCCCAGGAGTTCATAACATTGCTGGGTGGGGGACCAGGATGGTTACAGGAGGGAACAAAGCCTGGAACGTAGGAGATAATGCACGTCCAGGGACCTGCAAGCTTTCTCAAGGGTGGATAAAGGCTTCAACAGGAAGGTCAGAAAGAAACAGTTGGCAAATAGGTGTGGAAAAACATTCTTGAAGAAGACTTAATTCAGAGATCTGAGTTTGAACTAAGGCTAGCTTGGGGAATTTTGTTAATCAAGTTAGAAATTAGAAGCTCAGTACTGCCAAGAATATGAAGCTTCACTGATAGAAAAGTGAACTTTAAGAATACATAAAGCCGTGGGACTATGCACTTCTCTGATGCCTGAGAGAAGTTAAAAAATTGTAACGTTTGGGCATAAACAAACAAGCAAAATACTTGTAAAGCTTATTTTTACTTTTCAGGTAGTCATGGTCCAACCTTTGCAGACAAACACCTGAAGACACATACACCTTCAGATACTCTGCCTGAGATGTGCAGGCACCATAAAGAACACACAAAGTTTTAAAATTACCAAAAACCCCATTTTTTTAAATACAGCCAAATGGAGGAGCAATCCACCTAAGCTACTTAATAGGAGACTTAGGCCTGTCTCTCAAAGATGTAGGAGTGAAGGAAATTCTTTCCTACCCTTCAATATTTTCACCTCTTCTTTGGATCTGAGTGCCTGGAAATGTTATTAATTTTAAAGTCAAAACTGGAGGAGAGTCTTGCATCTTCTGTATGTTCAGTATGACCTTGAGCCAGAGAGACAAGGACTACAGATCTGTGGCTTGATCACTCAGTTTAGCCCTCAGAATTGAGTTCAATTTCTTCACAGAATGTTCAAAATGATACAAAATTGAGAGCTTCAACCAAAAGTGCTAGAATGCAAGCATCCCCAAAAGGTAGTCTGGCCCTCTCCTTATCACTGGAGGCCCTAATTTTAAAAGCATGGGCAAAATCAAACAGCAGAAAAGCATGGTGAACTTGAATCTTCCTTTCAAGTCCCAGACAGATTTGAGACGGGCATTACAACTGCTATGCTTTTGCTATGTTTCATGGGTTAAACCAGTGATGCCAGTAGTAGCTAGGCTCACTTCACTGATACACCTAAGAAATGGGCCAAGCTGATGCTGACCAGATTAGGAGAGCTGTAAATCAATTCACTTATGATGATCCTTGATGCAGTAGTTAGGTAACTGTGCTCTTAAACTTGCCAAATTAGTATATCCCAGCAGAATAAGTGAGAAATAACTTCTCTGTGACTCTGTGTGCAGTCTGACCAGTAGAGCTGTATCTGAATTTGTACCTAGATGCTGAAATGCTGGTGGCTTAGGGCATCTGCCCAGCTGGCCACCTCAGAGCTTTAGGGACAAATGTTTCTGCGGCATCAAGTGTAGTGAACAACAGAGGGAAAAGGGGAGAATTTTGGTGTGATGAAGAAATTGGATCTAGTTGTATGAAAGGCAGTCAGGTAGGTACCTATCCCTACTGAACTCCAAAATTATTTCTAGTGACAGTTTGCACATGAATGGATTTGAATACCCTTAGATATCTGATAAAAGTATCCTGTAGAAAGACAGTACATTAAGTTATCTTCTTTTAAGTGAAAAACAGTCATTTAGAAAGTAGTACTGCTTATACAGATTACTCCACCATCCAAAACTTACTATATATGCATGCTCCTCTGGACAGAAGTTACATTGATTTATTTTGAACACACTTAAGTGAAAACTGTCCAGAAAAGAAACTCAGCAAAAGGCTTAATTAAACATAAGAACATACTGAAAATAAATTTCAAGAAAATAATGAACCAACTGTTAATGGAAAGAAAATACTTAAATCAACTTTGATTTGGTTGAGTTTTGCATATGACTCAAAAGCTGTATGTTTTAACAAGTCTGACTGGATGAAGAGTGACTATTAAATTTTAAATTATATTAATTGCCCTTGGGTAATTATGAGGTAGGTAGTGTATCTTATTTTTAAATAGAAAATGTATTGTAGAATGGTATAGTTAGCATTCAATATACTAATATTAAAAATAATATAAACTGTATGACTGCAGCATGGTGGAATTTGGCTCAGAATTTAAAAGAGAAACTCTTTCCATAAGACACAGTAAAGAATATCATATTTAAATAAGTTTAAGATGTTTACAGTCTATTCCATTTTACTCAAGTCGACATTTTCTTCTCTTAAATAGCATAAAAAGAATTATATTTAAATAAGTTTAAGATGTTATCCAGTCCATTCTTTTTTTCCTTAAAAAAATATAATTCATCTGTCAGTGAAGATAATTAAATTGTTTCTCAAAGTTCCCTTCCACAAGTATAATGAAAATACCATTCCTATATAACCTATCAAAAGAAAGGAACAAAACCCTACGTTCTAACAGGAGGAAGCAGTATGATAGCTTCACAGGTTTTGCTGACCATCAATAAATGTCAAATGAAATACACTTTTTTAATCAGCCATTTTGAGATACACAGCAGAATGACTCAGCAGAGTAACACCTTTACTATTTAAAAAAATACAAACACCTGCCATTAGCACCCTCCTCCACTCTCTCACCCACATAATATTTTTCTATACCTTTTTTCTTAGTAGATAATCATGATTGGAGATAGCAGTGTATTTTGCTACTCTGCCTAGAGTGAAAATGTAGTTATCATTCCCTGTTTCATATCTCCTTGCAAAATTAAAAAAAAAAAAAAACACACACAAAAATAAAAAGAAGAGAAAAAAAAGACAACCCCCCCCCCCCCCCCAACAAACACAAAACTGCTAAGGCTAAATAAGACCAAGATGAAAATTTCTGATTTACAGGATGTTCCGTTTTGTCAGTCGTCTTAAGTGTGATCCCTACACTTCACATACCTTAAGGTAATATCATGATACATTCAGACTAAAGCAATAAAGGAGCCTTTTAGAGCACAGGGGTGCTTCTAAGCAGGGAGAAAAAATAAAGAAAAGGACAAGATTGCTAAAGTTCCCTGGTTAAGTCTGGTTCCACTGAAAGCAGAATATCACAACCTGCAGAGAACCCAGTCATCCATCATAGCTGCTAGCCCCAGCCACATGGACTCAACAGGACACTGACATCATCTCCACCTCATTCACCAACATCTATTTTTTTAAACACTTTGTATATCCAGAAATTGTCCCTAGTCATCAAATGTGCACAATTAATTTGTCCTTTATTCTCCATTTACTTGCAAGGTACATTTGCTATGGGGCCCTTTCACCTTCTGATGCACAACATTATCTGAGATGACCCAAATCTGCAAAAGTTCCCAAGATTTTTTACATTTAGCATAAACAGCATTTGCAATATTTCTTTCTCCTCAAACCTCTGAATTGGAGGAAAAGTTGTTCCCATAGGAAAAGATACTTTGGAGCATCTTGTCTTAAAGTTCGGAAAAGGAAAACAAAAATATTTCTCAAGAAGCAGAAAAACTAGGAAATCTTGAAGGAAATGCTCTTTTTAGTCAATTAAATCGAAATCCTACAAAACTGTTTGACAATATGCATGCCTTGTGTGTACATTTTACTTATTGATTTGGGGGGTGGGCGGGGGGTGACACAAGTCAGCCAATTACTTCAATTTTTCAAATGGGAGTCGAGCTAGAGGGAAAATTTAAGTCTATGATGGTTGCATGCTGGTCTAAACAGAGCTGGCAAGGGTTGGGGTTTTTTTTAATGCCAGGCTAATAAAGTGATTTCGGTGCTTTTGACTTCACAGCACCGTAATTCAGTGACTAGGGACAATCCTGCTGATTCTGAATAACTGTTGATGTAGAATGAGCAGGTACAGATGCTCTTGAGACTTTTACAGAAGACTAGGTTTGAATGCATTAAAATGCAGAAATTCTCCCTACAGAAGAAATGAAAGGGGTTTCTAAGGGAAGTTAGAGTGTCTGTCGCTTGTAATTTGAGAAAGAGTATGCTTGCCCCACCTTCAGATTAAGGGACGATTTATAGGCATCTTTGTAAATCTGAATGAACAAGGAAATTCAGAGGATTATATTAAAAAAATCACTGTCCCAGCAGAGGTATGGAACCTTCTGCTGCACTGCTAGAGTTCGGGTCATTTGGAAATAGTTTGATACACTGAATGATATATTAGAAAGAAACATGGATTTATTTCATGCTCCTGCAGTGCTGAAACAGCGAATGGTTTTGTTAAGTAGGTGATTTTTCTACTTTAAAAGCCCAGTTTCATACCAAAAAAGGACCCATTTATGAACACTGTTATACAGTCACAGACTCATTTCCTGTCTTTATATTTCCAGTTTGCTTTCAAAGTTATTCCCTTCTTCAATTTGCCTTTTAAAGGAATAAACTGCTATTGAAATTGTGGGGGCAGAAAAAAAAAAATCACATTTCCTCCAATGCACTTGTGAATTTCATTATATGTAAAAAGCAGTTTTTAGTTGCAGAAGCCAATATTGCTCAGAGGAAGTTGAGTGGAGGGGCAGCTGGAGGTGAATGGCTGGTCTATACTTTCTGTGACCTGTCAAGCTGAAGCACACACATGTGTAGGCCACTGACAACAGACTGAACCTAAAAAAGGTGGAAAATTCTTCTGGTGTCAAGGGAAAAGCCTTGGAGGATCAGTTGAAAACATTTGCAACAAATTGACGAAGTCACTTCAGTTCAATTTATGTCTTGTTGTGTTGCAAAGTGTGACAAAAGTTCCCTACACCCCACATCCTTAATCTCCTTTTCCTTCCCCTGAAAATGAGCATCGATAGTGATGTGAGGGAAGAGGAACAAAGTGAAAGGGACTGTGTTTTTTTTCCAGAGGTAGAAAAGTGTATTTAGACACTAAGGGAAAAACATCCCCCACTCCAAACAAAAGCCACCCTAAACCTCAAAAATATTAACTTTTCAAAACATTCCACTGGTAAAAAATTTACTTCTGAAGTATCTGACATTAAATTAACTTCTATCAGAAAGCAAAGTGATAGCATCCTACTTTTCCACTAATTCTGTCATGCTTTTTTGACTTAATGAACAACGTGATACTTTATAGTTAGCAACACAGCCTTTTACGCTATTTAATTTGAAAGAGGAGAATTGGGGCAGCATAAATTTATGGTTTTTAATTCAGTGTGTTTTTTAATGAACCTTTTGTTTTTCTGGATATTTTTAAAATTACTACCACAAGACCATTTGCCAACTTTTCCATTCTCTTTTCCTATTTTGCTTTTTTTTTTTTTTACCATGTGACAAAAGGACTCCTAAAATACCTCAATAAACTCCAATTTGCAAAGGTTACATCTTATCTTGCAGATGAAATTTCACCATGTGGCAATTTTTGTGGCATTGAACTGCAAAAAAAAATAAGCCCCATATAGCTAAAAGAGTAAAAATCAATTTCCACCTCTATATCATTTTATCTCTGTGGATAGCTCTACCTGAAATGATAATACAGATTCTTCTGTGGTTAAGCTATCTGCATGAAAAGACTGCTTTCAAAGCCATTTCTGAAAAGCCTCATAACATATAACATGAAGAAGATATTATCAAAAAAATATATGTAAATAAGAACTCAGCTCTGCAAATTTCGGATTTGAAATGTGTATCTTCAAAAATTAATTTAAATATTGCTTGCAGAGCAAGTATAGAAACAAGCAGATAAGAGACTGCCATTAACAATATATCTACTTTCACAATGCATTTATATTGTCAGCAGAGATAGTTACACTGTGATAAATTTAATCCACACATACTGATTCAGTAAATAATGTCAGCAGAATAATTGGACCATTCCTGCTTTGACTGATTATACCTGGGTTGTTAATCCTCAACTGTACATCTGTATATTATATGAAACTTTCTTCCACTCAGAATAAATGCTCAGGTGCTGAGAAAACTGATGGGATGGAACAAAGGCTACTTCTGGTAAGCATCGGCATTTTGGCAAAATTTAGGCTTGTTTTATTAATTAGGATGAAATAGTCACAAGAGCTGGGAATGTCCATAGTTATGCCAACTTAACCACTTGTTTGTTGACACATACCCAGAGTAGTAGAGCTGGGCTTAGGGAACTGCTTCATAATGCCTTCAGTGATGTGCAAAAGATTCTAAGTGAAAATAGGATCTGATTCCAACCTCAGAGAAAAAGAATATATGAGCCCTATACACAAAAGAAAATAAAAAGTGTGTATAAAAATCTTGAAAATAGGTCTAGAAATATCAGGTAATGGAGCAGCCACATGGTTTTGCAGATCTCCGACTACCAGAGTCTTGGCTTAGCTCCCAGCTTCAGAAGTTGGATCAAGCTAATCTTCATTTTGCCAAAGCTGATGGAAGCTCTAAAAATGTAAATCTGAGCTACAGCATAAGAAGTGAAAGAGTATTTCTTGCCTTATACAGTTTTTCAAAGTACATAAATTTTAAAATTAAATACCAGGACTCCGCAATATTTGGCCCATACAACAGCCAAAATAAGTTACCAAAATTAATGGAAATAGGGCAGTAAGCTATTTTAGTACTATAATGTGATGCAAGTGTTGGGCAGAGTGATGACAAGTCTGCTGCTCCTATAGATAATTTGTGCTCCTATTCATAATTTGTGCTCAAAGGTTGCACAAAGTTAATCCATTTAAAGAAATCAACAGCTTCTTAGATTTTCACCAAACAGAATGATTTGTCAATCTACTCCAGCATTAATTATCATTTAACAAATCTCCACAATAGATTTTGATTTACATGAAAAAAATGTATCATAAATATTACAAACCATTATCTCTTCAAAACTAGAGACAAATGATATGCATATGAACCCTAAACCTTGTGATTAAAACAAAAAAATTAGAAGATTTGGAGTGGAAATGCAAAATTTATGGCTTACACTTACATGTGGCATTAAGATGCAACACCTGGGCTGAAGGAAAATGGCATTATTGAGCAAGTTTGACCCCTTTGTAACTTTCTGGGTCAAGTTAGGGAAATGCTAGACAATAAAGGAAGTCATACACAGGTATTTGGTCAAGAAGTGTATGTGTGAAGTAAGTGTGCTATATAGTGGTGATGTGAACATCATAGTTCATATAGGGTATATCTGCATTGTCTTATGAAGTGACAGTTATATAAGAACAGCTAATACTTAGCTTACATGGTAATCTCCATTAACTATGTCTAAGTTGACAACCACAACTCCAGCAAGACAGCTGTTCTGCTACGGAACACCCCTGAAAGACATGAAATTACTTGCACGTATTTCCCAACATATAATATACATGTGCTGCTTTATTGGGTGGTTTGAACAAAAAGAGCAACTTTCAGATTGTATCCATGCAAATACTGCAAAATACTGTTTGCCTGGTACTATTCCTTTCAACTCCCTAACACCTAACCTATTGCAACACCTTGCCAATGTGTTGTTATATAACTACTGTACAGTTTGCAAAATGAAATGGGATTTTCTTTTTTTTTTCTTGGTTGACCTTTTTTCCTTCTGTTTTACCTACACATGAAGTTCTGTCCTGTCCCTGGACTGCAGAAAACAGACTCTTTCTAGCATGATGGAATGGTGAAACTTAACAGAAACCTAGGTATTACTGCAAGACAAACAATAATAACATAAGGTGGTGCTGTTAAGTCAGTGAACTGACTTTACCTAATTATTCTTGTTATAGGAATCTGTAATTTTTACATGGGCTCAGCTGTACCATTGTTCTGTCTTTTTTTTCATAAGGAACATCAGCCTCCCATGAAACTTATCTTTCTCCTTTTTCACTTGTTTTCTCTGGGAATACCCAGTTAAGGGATGAAATCCTGACTCACTCAAAATGTAAACCAAAACTCTCAATCTGTTTAACACAGCCTTTAAAAGAGAACAAGAAACTGAGTTCCTCATTGCCTGACTGCAAGAAGGGACAAACCAACCTGGAGACAGAATACATGAGATTATGAGGTAGATCTTGACAAGGGAAAAATAAATGAACTCTGCTCTCAGTATATATACCAAATTTTGAGTAAGAAGATTCCAAGGTGCAGGGATGTTTACCGCAGTGTTTTATTTCAGATCATAATTCAAAACTAAATCTCCTGGTCACCCCCACTTCCTGAGCTTCAGTTCACATTGCAGCTCTGAAGTGTTAGAATTGGATTCCTTTGGGGTGAAACAGAACTGGAAGATGCCTTCTGGCAGCTCTCCTGATGCTCTCCAGCTGCTGCTGGGCATTCAGTCTGCAGAGCAGGCCCAAGTAAAACACACTCAGTGTAGACTGAGGTCCTTGGCACCAACCACTTTGCTCTAGAGATCAGCTTCCATTGTGCTGTGCAACTTTCTGGTGGAGACAGAACTGTATCACACAGGCACTCAAGAGAGAAACAGAAAGGCCCAGTAGTTGTACTGATGCCTCAAAACAAGAAATATTGCTTTCTGAAGCAAGGGTACACAAGAGCTAGGGGAAAAAACCTATTGTTTTTGAAATACAATAAAAACACTGTTTAAAAAGTGGAAGAAAGCATCTGAAATAAAGAAACTTCTCAAAAAAAGGTTGTTGTGGATTTGGTTGATTGGGCTTTTTTAGTTCCTTATTTCAACTTTTTTTGGAAAAAAAAGGGCAAGCATGGAGTAAAAGGAATAAAGAATGACATATGTTCTAGGAAATGCTTATGATGTAAGACTACCTAGAAGTGGGATGTTGCAGATGCTTACTGGCAAAAAATTCAGTCACGAATGGGAAGATTACCAAGAGAATTTCTTCTGTGTTACTTCACTCTTAAATTAAAGATAAATACTTGGTGGTGAAAGCATAATTAACATCCTTTTTTCTTTTAGGGTCAATAAACCACAAGAATAATAAGAAATATTGATAACACTGCCTTTCTACAGCTGAAAAAATGGCAACAGATCTTTGTTTACCTAGAGAAAAATCATCACAAAAAGCTGCAAACATTTTTAACCAGAATAATTTAATTTAAATGCTATGATCTTGTTCAAGACCTGAAAAAGAAAGAAGTAAAAAGAGCATCTATAATATTAAATCAAGTTATATAAAGAAGTATGAAATCACGTGCAACAAAAAAATGTTCATGTCTCTATGAAAATCCAAATATAACCACTTTGAGCATTTTATAAATATTTCCTGTGAGTATTGGAGGTACCTTAACATGCAATTTAAAAAATATGGAATTAACACTTACATACATCACAAGTATATTTAAATACAGTGTGCAGTTACTTTGCTGTTTGAATAATGAACATAACAAGTAGGATAAGTTATGGGTGATTCATGCCTTGTTGTTTTGGAAGTTTACATGAAAAATGATGGCAAGCCATGCAGCAGAAATCCTGAACAAGGAGTGGTGAACATCTGTGATGTTTCCTCTCTGAGAAAAAGAAAAGTTCATATCCCACCCAGGGAGAAGGAATGACCCTGATAAAGAATGTAAGTGATCTTTTTTGACCTGTGACACAACACTAGTCCTGACCTCTGTGCCTAACCACAATGCATGTTTTTTGTTATAAGAGTGAGCAAGTGTGCATTGCTAAAAAGGAATGCAAGGAGTATGAATGATGCTGAAAGTCAGAATGAATTATTGATTGTGGAAGTGAAAGTGTGTTTGTTCAGGTAGGTATGAAAGGCTAAATGGAGGAGGAAGCGGAAGAAATTCAAGAAGAAAATTAAATAAACTTACTCATAACCAAGACATTTCTATTCTAGAAACAAATCAAAGAACATGCCATTTCCTTGACTCTCCACAGACCAATATTGTGCTTAAAAACATATTAGAACTTCTAATTATAATATTTAAAGCAATAAATAACTCTAGTATTGTTCCATATGATTAAAAAAGTACCAAAATGTTAATCCAACTCTATTTGGGAATGTTATTCATCAGAATTCTATATTATTTATATGAATCTTCAAATTAGAAATTTAGGACTCTTAACTCATCATATGGAGAGCATGATTAATCGTTCTCATCCAGAAACCACCCACCTCATCACCTTCTCCCTTAAAAAAGCAAACACTCTTATTTTCCAATAGCTGAATGTGTAAATATTTCTAGTATCAGTACAAATATAACACACTATTCCTGAAAAATGAGCACATGAGAGATTAACTGTCAGCCTTCCCATGTGGCAACACTAAAGTAAAATAAAATACAATTGGCTGCTTACTGACCATGTCTGCTATCTACAGTTCAGGAAACAGCCCACTTAACATCCAGTCCTTATAAACATATTGTCCCTGTAGGTCTTTTGTTATATATGATCAACGCAACAGATGAAAAGCTGAAGTCAAAGTTAATCCATGTGATGCCTTTTCCAGGTCTTAAAATCAAGAGTCAAACATGGTTAGAAGGGGAAAAGGGATTTTACCTTGGTATTTATTTTAAGGATCCTTAGGTGCACATGTCCAGGTCAAATGCACCCCAATGCACACTGCAATGCCCAACCCAAAAGATCGGGTATAACATTATAGGTCTTCCTAATTAGCCCATCTATCAAAAATTCCCCAATGAGAGGCTTGAGTGAGCCCCCTCCCCAAGGAACCTTCCCCTGGATGGTTCTATCTTAGTTTACAGAATGTGTTCTGGAGAGGAACTTGGGGTCTGGGGCACACTGATCCTTAGCTACGAAGCTTCTAAAATGTTTAGTCTCCTAGCTGAACAAACAAGTCCAAGAATGTAGGCAAAAAGCACTAGGAATACAGAAGTTGTAAAAAGGTATAACAGGGGTATAAAAGAAAAGGCAAAAAATCATCATGCCGCCACATGCAATCTCAAAGCACAAATCAAGGCATTCCTTTTCACATTCAAGAAGAAGGATAATTTATTAAGGGAACTCTGGAAGGAAAGGAATTTATTAAAGGAATTCACTTCAGCTGAAAATTTGGCCTTCAATTGTAAAAGTGACTAATAGAAAAATCAGTAAATGCAACAATAAATCTAATTCTATTGCAGCTATTTCTTCTGGAACACTAATTTAATCCTGAAATATAAGCACAAAAGAATAACACTGCCAGGTCTGATGTACAAATCTTGGTAATATGTGAAGCAATTGGACAGAGAGAGCCTAACCTGTCAGCAGTCAATATGCAGTACATTTTTAGCAACAGTAAGAATATGTTTGATAGAGACAGATGACTCAAAAGACAGGAAATATAACATAGAATTTTACGTCTCTAGGTCACAAGCTCAAGGGCAGGATCCACAGTACAATGCCTAAACTTTAGGCACCTGCTACAAAATTGTGACTCCACTCACTCTGCACAGATGCTTAGATGCCTTAAAAATGTACATGGAAAATAAACATGTTTAAAATGATGCCCGAGAGGGTTAGGACACTGAACGGAGAACCCCAAACAGCACTCACAGAAAAATACCTTCTCTCCACAGAGAATAAGCACTTCAATTCATACTGCAACTGAAGACTTCTGGATCTAACTGATCATTTACAGTAGAAGTCTATTTTCAGGGTCAGGTTTTCAAGCCTAAATTTAGACATCCAAAAAAATGGGTGCCTCAAAGAGGTGAACAAGATTCCCTTTTTTAAAAATGTAGGCAGAGAGGCGGATGCTGATATTTGCACCACCCTTTTACAACATTGAACCCCCTTCAAAAATTAATTTATTATAAAGTAATTAGATAAGTTTTTCAGGATGGTTACATCAATTTTCTCCTCAGTCCAAGGGAGTTCACACCCACATCCATTGTTTTGCATACTCCAACTGCCATACAAAAAATCTATATTGAAAAAGGGAAAACACTCTTCCACTTCTGTTGAAATTATACCCAAGAATACAATAAAAGACTTAAGAACTGAGAGAAATGTCAACCAAAAAAGGTAAGCATGATTCTACAGACCACTAACTTGAGAACTCTATATTCCACTCCATGCTTTTATTGCTTTTTATGCAACTTCAACATGAACCTTCACATAAAAAGGAAAATCAGCCAATAAAATAATAGAATCATGGAATAGTTTGGGTTGGAAGGGACCTTAGAGATCATCTAGTTCCAGCCCCACTGCCATGGGACAGGGACATCTTCCACTACACCAGGTTGCTCCAAGTGCCATCCAACCTGACCTTAAACACTTCCAGGGATGGGAAAGTCTGCTTACTTAGGTACTGCTCAGGAAGGTATAAAATGTCATGGCACTTGCAGGTTCAAGCTCCCTTCAAGATGTAGCAGCTGTTTAGTTAAAGCTGTGAGAGAAAAGCAGCTGAAGTCTGGGTACTTTTATTGTAAGAAAGATTTTTTAATGACAATCTTAGACTTAAGTGCTTCAAACAGTCTCTCCTGAGGCTGTAAATCCTTCATCTGCCAGATTAGTCTAGCTATAAATCAGCAGTGTCCGGAGTTGGTGCCAGTTGATGAAACATTGGCAATGCATGACATAAACACACTTGTATTTGCAAAAAATCTTCATCAGCTGGCATCTCTTCTTCCAAAACAGGGACTAAGCACTGAACAATGGAATAAAGGAATACTTTCATCTAGCCAAAAATGAGGCACACTGGCCAACTTAAGACTGTTTTTTAAACCTCATTCATTTCAGTATCATCATCCAGTAGGTAGTCCCACCATAAATATGCACACACTAAAGGGAAGATGTGTAAATACTTCTATTGTATTTGATGAGTTCTTTAACTACTATGGGTTTATGCTGTATTAAAACATGGAATTATAATATATTATGCCACCTGTTAGACATCAGAAATTATAGTCAGTAGACTGGTTTCAGAAAAAAAATCAAATTAAGGAATATACTTCAAGTCCTTAGATTTTGTAGGTACCCATAATTGAGGGGTTAATATTTCATCAGCAATTACAAATGAGTATTATTAAATTTAAATGGATGGCTGACTTGTGAGCACATTTGAACTCTCAGATGTCCAAGTGACATCAGTTCTCCCCTCACAATCCCACTTTCTTTTTCTATCTGCAAATCACTAAGCAAGCACAACAATACAGGAATAAATCTTCAGAAGTTAGCGTGCAGCAAAATTTTACCCTTTTTGAAGTCACAGACATCAGAGGTAGACTACAGACTATGTTGTTTTTTATAATCCTAGAGCAGGTTCTAATAAAATATTGTATCATTTTAATTGTATCTAAAATAAAGAAAAGGCTTCATAATACCTTGGTATGCTACCTTTTCCAACAAATAGATACTTCCTATCTTATAGTAGTAGCAGTGGCCCACTTCTTAAAATTAATCAGTGTACTCTGCTAAGGAGTGTATTACTAAGAGCAGTGCCAGAGACTTGAAGGATTTCTCCTAATTTTATGAATTTCATCATCATTCAAACTTCAGTATAAAGCAACGTGTCTTTTAACATCACATTTTATAGAACATTAATTCTTCTGCCCTGGGGACTTGCACAGACACCTCAGCCTGATCTCCAACAATTGCAATCAAAACTCTTGACATGTCCTGAGGTTGAATCAATTAAAGTGTAAAGGCTCTGACATTTTTGAGCATTCTCTTTATGTTACATTGACAAATGGAGGGGTTTTGTGTTTCATTGGTTAAGAAGGAGTCAGGTTTTAGTTATTTGAACCTAGGGTAGCTTCATTCATGGATCAAAAAAGACCTCTTGGGGCTTCCACAGTCTTAATTATTTTAGAGCTACAAGGCATGATTTGGTAGAGATTTGGGTAATGGGAAACATATTCTTCTGGGATCACTTCACTTTGGGGAGCTTTCCAGCTGTGAAACAGGCTCTTGAACTTAAAAGCTCTCCAAAGCTCTACCTGGCCCCAGGCCCAAATTTCCCTGTAACAAAAGTTGACTCACAGAACTAGTGTAATATATGCAACCAAAAAACTGCAACATTAAAGAATTGGTAAGATTTATGATAACACTAAAAGTTGTCAAAGTGTTTTTAAAAGGTCAGCTTTTCACATTTAGAAGCAGAAGAATATTCGTTTATATATATAATCACCACATATCTAATTCCACAAGCAAAAGTGACAGCTATTTTATTATCCAAGGTATCTAAGGAGGTTTGCACATGACAGTATTAGCTTATTACAATAAAGTGAAGGTTCCATTTGTTATCATTCAGAATGATAAATAACATGGCTCTTTTTACTTTAGAATTGGTTTTCTGGAAAACTACTTATATGATGATGTTGTCTCATTTATTAGTTAATTTAAGCATAAATAAATAATAAATCCATTGAAATGTCTGTGTGCCTGACATTACCCTGCACCATTTAAACAAAATGTATCACTTTCAAGGCATATTTATCAAAACAAAATACATGTAAGGCAGGCTACTATTAAGTCCATTAATAGTAATTTTAAGTTGTATGAACAAGCAGTGGTAGATAATGCTGTCCCATTCAGTTTAGGATCTGGATAAAGTATGATTTTAATTCACAATGATATATATATATATATATCACAAGATTTTCTACTGCCATCAGTATGATAAACAGGAACTTGAATATTACAGTACAAACTTGAAAACTAGAAACTTTCAACAGTAAATTGAAAAATCTAAAACCTGTAATTTTATACACTCAAATCTATACAAAAGTGTACAGAAAACCTTGGGTTCCAGAACAGACCTTCAGCATAAATTTCAGTTTGTACTCCAATATGATGGTTTCTTACATAGATCAAACTGAAAACGCCTTCTTAACATGAGGACACCTATAAAAAAGTGAAGGAATTATGTATGCCATTAAAGAAAGCCATTAAGCTTGAGGAAATGACACATGCACAGAAAGCACACACAGCAACCACCGAAATTCCCTACCATATCAAAACATCAGAAAAAGCATGCCATGAGAAAACCCTTCCCCTGCAGAAGTGTAGGGAAAAACTCTTTCATGTTTATGGGCTCCATTTGAAGCATGGAACCCACAAATCTCCTCTACTTGAGAAAAAAGACTGTAGATCAAGTGTCTCTATGGTCTGTCCTCTAATCCTGACCCAGAAAATCTTGTACATCCTGTGTTCCACGCTGCAATAATAATACTTTTTAAAAAAAGTTCTGAAGGGCAATTATTACTACAGCTTCAATTCTATACCATAAGTGACTTCGAATAATATGCCTAAGCATGTATTATCTCTTCATTCTGTCCTGATCCCTCTGTTTATGTATTTATGTCTCCTCCTTACATTACAAATTCTTCACATCTCTGGGAGAGCACTCCAATTGTCTAACTGAAGAGTTACACAACCACTGTCACCTTTCTGGTATATATGATAATGCTGGCCATCTGGAACAGAGAAATGCAGAGGAGCAGAAGACAGAGGCACGCTCAGTCCAGGTGAAATCTCGGCCAGAAATAAAAAATTCTCTTTGTTTGATCAGCTCTCTGCAGAGAGCATGGTACTTTGAGACTGTGATTCACCAAAAACAACATTTAGGGAAGAGACAGGTTTGTAAGCATAGGCACAAACTGAGATGTGAGCTGTCTCTTTGTGAAAGAATAGGGTAACAGTCCAAATGGCAAGTGTTCCTGGAATTAGCAGCATTAAGGAATCTTTTAGGCAGCCATGGGACCTCCAGCTCCACCGACTGGGGACATGGGCAGGGAGATTTCAGATGGTCGTGTGTGTGAGTCACTGTGCAATCCATATCTCACTGGGTTCATTAGGTTATGCTCTTTCCTGAGCAAGAACTCGTAGCCTGTCCTGGACAAAATCTTCATAGAAAAAATACAATCATGTTTGTCAAATTCCAAAACTGAGCTAATAATCCAGGTTGCAGTCATCAAGCTCAGCATCTCTGTATTTTTCTAGGATGTGCATCTACGGCTTAGATAAGTTGCAGTGGATAACTCAAAGCAGACTGTCATATTAATTAATTGGTAGTAAAACCAAAATCTCAAAACAGTAATGTGGGGATGTCTAATAAAGTTTTAAGTGGATGACTATTTTTTTTTTTTATTCAAGCATACCTTTAGACACTAGGAATGAAGGAATTTGGAATTTCTTTTCAGAAGGGAGACAAGTTCAGAATAAATTTGAGAGTCTTTGAAAAATATAGTATAGATCTTGGAAAAAAAGGAAGAAAAATTACTTCAAAGTACTTATTTTCTTTGGGGGATTATCTGTATGTAGCAGCACTGCCTGATGCATTTGTGTAGACTGAATGAAATAGACCACACTGAACATGCAATCCATGTAAAATGATATAAAAATATTTGCATTTTTGGAATGAATCTACCTGAAAAAAAAGCCAGGTTTCTTTCTGTTCTGTTCATTTATTAAGATTATTATGAAGGAAATACTTAGTAAAATCAAAAAGGCTGTTTATCCCAGTATTCACTTTACAACAGTGGCCAAAAGTGAATACCTAAGAAAAAATGCTAGTACAGGGCAAGCATGCAGTGATATCTTTCCAAAACACTCTCTCAGTCTCCAGTGATTTCCAATTCACAAAATTAAGGGAAAGATGTATCTGAAAGAAGATCATGCACAGTGCCTATTGCTGGAGGCAAGAGCTCTTACTCAATACATCAGCTAAATAGTCCAAATTCTAAAAATTGCATTCATTCAGTAATAGCTAATATGTTAATAAAACTGTTATTTCAGTGGTCACTTGAAATGTAAAATGTCTGTGGTGCATACCCCAACCCACAGGGCACGTTTTATATCTTCACTTACAGCCTCTTGAAAGGCTCACTGCCTGCAGGGTGGGTGGGTCTGACAAGGAGCCTCAGAGCTGCCCACAGACAGTACAGATGCAGCTCCTGCTAGGGCTCACAGTGACAATCAAAAGTGACTCTGTAGCTGCTTTTCACACAGGATTGGACTTGCCTGTAACATGGAAAAAGGGCCTGTTAAAATGGACTCGAGCCTCACCAAAAAATTCATACCTAAGAGTGAGTCTGTGCACACACACAGAGGTTTCCTGCAGCCTGCCACCAAGTCAGCAACAGAACTGGAAGGTCTAGCAGAGCATCTGCCCATCTTGCTCTTCACAGCCACAGATACTTTTGAGCCCTTATTCCTTCCAATCAGTGAAGTTATCCAAAACATTATGAAATTATTGGTAATGAGATTAACAAGTTCTTCAGACTCTATTTCCCAATGTCTTGCAAAGATGTGTTTTAAGTATTTCCAAGGAATTAAGCTAGAAATACAAATCCACCAACAGTTTTTGCCCTGAATGAGACCTGGCAGAGGTGCTGGAAAGGCACTGTTCACATTGACCTGTCAAAGCTTGTGCAAGGGAAGAGTACAGCCTTGTAGTGGTTTGGTCTAAAATACTGATTACTGTTTATCTTCTGTGAGATAAAAGTTAGGAGAAATGCAAAGCAGGCACCAACTTGAATGAATATAAAGAAGTTTATTAACAGACCTAAAAGAAGAAAAGAAAAAAAAATTATACCACCTTTAGAACTCTCCTCCTCCCCCCACCTTCCTCCCTTCTCCCACTGACAATGGAAAGACAACCCTTAAGATGTTCAGTCTGTTTACCACTTCCATAATAACCTGGTTCAGTCCATTTAGAAAGAGAAGTCTCTTTTTGCTCATGCTATGAAAACAGTATCACACCGAGACAGCCACCCACTTCCAAATATTGTTCAGTCCATTCAGGAAGAGGAGTCTCTCTGCTTGCGATGTGAGTCCCTTCCCCCGACTTGCAGCTCTTCCCGCAACTGCTTTCGAGGGTCCACTCTTGAAAGTTTTCTGGGGTACAATTTTAAGGTTGAGCTGTTCAGAAACAAAAAAAACCAGAGGCCCTTCTCCTTCCCTGGGAGCAAAGGGTCATCTTCATCTTTAAGACTATCTCTGGAAGCATCTCTAGGAATTGAGGTTTTTCTCCTTTCCTCTTTGGAGCAAAAGTCCTCATCTGGTTCATCTGGTTCATCTCTCTCTGTCCAAACTTCTCATGAAATTACAGCTGCAGCAGCAGCTGAAATTACAGCTGCGGCAGCCTATTGCTTATGACTTGAACACTCCACCCCCCATATCTTCATGAAATTACAACAGGATACTCTGATATATCACAGCTTCACAACAGACTTTCAGCTTTAAGCATCTCCTCTCTCTCTTCCCTCAGGTTTTCAGCTCTTCACAGCAATAAAAGGGTTAATCTCACCTCGGCCTTGCAGCTGGAATGTGGCTTATCGCTGTTGGCCACCTGACCTCTGCCGGACAGAGGTGCCGCTTTGCTGAATCTCGGCCGCAGTGGAGGGGGGGGTTCCGAGCCGCTCCGGTCGCCCACGGCAAGGCAGTGGGGGGGGTTCCACGGCTGGAACAGGCCCATGGCTCCAGGCTGGCCGTGGCCCGGCCCGGCCTGGCCCAAGCAGGGCCTGGCCGGGCCCGCTGGCCCCTGCACGGGGCCTGCAGCCACCTGTGCCAGCGCCGGAAACGAGAGAGAGCTTGGGGGGGAGTTTGTCTATTCTTAAGTGTGTATCACAGAGGCGGTCACAACTTTAAGTGGCTTAAAGAATTGTCCATATTCAAACTGGCCAGCTGATAGGTTCTATCAGGTCCCAGAGGAAGCTGTAAGCACCCCTTAGCAAAGATATCCCTTCCGGGACTATGCTTGCTAACCTATGACACCTGTGCTGCTGGGCACTGCTTCTGACCCTCCAGCAATTAACAGAGGATCACCAAACAATATCTCCAGGAAAGAGAAAATGGACAAACTGCATTTTTTGCTGAAAACAGTTAAACACATGCTTGTTTAGGCAATGAGTGTTTGTATTGACTAAATTACTCCTTTCTACTAAAGGAGTGCCTGTGACTTAGCACCCAGATGTTCCCAAGTTGAAGAGGGCTAGGTAGATTGTGCCAGCGTGTCCATGAATTTATTCATTAACAAGTCACTACAATGTAATACAGTAATTGAGAGAATGGAAAAAAAAACAAACCAGAGAACAACAAAACCAAACCAACCAACCCACTCTTACAATTTAAAAAAAAAATTCAGACAGAGCAAGAGAGAAAGAGACTGCTGTTTCATTCATGAATAAGCTGTATTTTGCAAAGCTACGCTGCCTTGATACCATGCTTGAAAGATACTTATTTCAAACTGTAAAAAAAATCATACCATGATTTGAACCAGGCTTAGATCAGTGGCTGCAACTTCTTCATGCAGAAAAGCCTCGATCTAATACTCAGAGCTACCACCAGGACCCAGATGGGCTTTAACCTTTGGCCATGCACACCAGCATCACACCAGGACAGGACTACTGGCTTTATGTTCGCAATCTGGCAGATGCTATCAGACACCAGCACTCCCTCACCCTGAAAGACAGTTGCTTAAAAATTTCTCTTGAGTTTTGTTTCAGTAGTTATAGGCAGAAGACACAAGATCAGGTTCCACCCTCTGAAGGACTTCCTCACATCACAGGCATTCCCAGCAGGAATCTTACAGACCTCCTGCTTCCTGATGCTCTGCTGTGCTCTATGACAGTTGTTCTGCCCCCATCTGAAAGAGCAGCAATTAAATTATTTTACCTTATCCTCAACACCTGTTGGAATGTAATTCTGGGTAAGAAGTCTTCATAATTTACGTATTTGAAATCAGTTTTGTACCAAGAACATGTGGACAGCAAACTATACTATTCTGACAAAAATGTTTTTCTATGCTATTCATCATTTGGTACAGCTCTAGCCCTCAAAAGAACACACATACAGACTCAGACACCCACAAGGGGCCCCATCCTCCTCCATTCTTAGCCTCAGGTAAGAAAATTTTCATTTAAATCATCTTTATTAGTGGTTATCTTGGGCATATGAATGCTTCCAGTGTACCCTTTCTATAGTCAAAACTGCAAATCATCTTCTACAGTTAAGTAAGTCATCACTCATCAGTTACATGTCATAGTAAAAGCTATCTCTGTTCTTTCTCAAGGTAATTATTTCAGAAGCATCTGCAACAGGGAGCAGCTATGTATCTGAACAACTTGGCTCATGTTTGGTGGATCTGGTTTGGTTTTCATTTAAAAAATTTCTTTTTTAGTCAGTAATGCTACATAAATAAACATTAAAAGCTTAAAAAAAATCAGTTGCAGTAAGTGATCAAAGATGTGGTTATTTATGTTCCCTTTTCTTACAGGATGGTTACAATCACATCAGCAATAGTTTTAATTCTTTTGTTTTCCCCCATTACAGTGGGATAGCACTGTCCAAGTCATTAGGGTGTGAATGACCTCTGCACCAGCAGTCACGGCAGAACAGGCCAGTCTTTGCCCATTTATCATCTCAGCACATTTCAGCCATCATGATCTACTTACTAAGGTGATGCTGCATATAGACTTCCCATTTTCTTTTTTCTCTTTCTGCTCCTGCATGATTTTCCATTTCTCACCTGGACCTAAGAACTGTAATTACCTAACTTATTTGGATGACTTTATGTGACAACTTCAGGTCTGCTAATTGAAAGAATGATTAAATTTTGGGTTAGGAACTATGCTGGATTTTCAGCATAATGGTTAAAACATACCGGTGACAACCATGTCAAAGCCATGGACTCAAATGTGTAAGTGTGCTGAGATGAGACTGTGAAACAAAGGGAAATGTTGTGGCATTATGAAAACAAACGACTGCAAGAACATTATAATAAACAAACAGCAATGTGTTTGTTACAGATCTTTGAAAGTTATTGTGCTTTCATGCCTTCTGATAAGCAAGCAATCAGAACTGCAATCATAAACATTTTCAAATAATAGTGACTTTAGTGAGACTTATAGAATCTAATCCTCCAGGAATTACTCACGTACATAATGTTAATAACGTATGTAAACTTTTGCAGCACCAGAACCTCAGTTTGCACATTATGCATATCACATCATAAATTGTGTTATGCAAGCATCATTTCCAGTATTTTCACATCTTATTTTCTGTCAGCCTGTTAACATACATTTTTATGGGTATCTAATACAGACACTATTAAAAGAGAAAAGACAGACAGTCACTTGCAATGAAGTGTAGGCAAGGGCTCCTAGGACTCTGCTGGGCTGAAATTTCCTTGGTTCAGTACGGAAAATCTGGCTGGGTTAAAAAAATGTCATTTGGACTTCAGCCTGAGAAGGTTTGGCAAAATTCCTGGTTTATAGAATTTCTGCTGCCTGTTGCTTGTCTTCCAGGTAGTGCAATGCTTCTGAATCCTAAAGACTTTTGCTTTAGTAATTATTTTTACAGACTTCTTGATAATGCCAACTAATTGATTCTCATGTGATTTAGTTCTTACTGCTTATAGCATGTCATTCATGATTAAGTTCAAAATCACATGTTAATATAGCTGCTTTGAATAATATTTGATTTAGTCTACTCTATATATGTAACTTATAGATAATGATAAAAATAATAATAATAAAAAAAATTACCTGCAAACATTTGGAACATATAAAAATCTACTGCCTCTTCTCAAGGAGACTAGAAAAATATCCACTGTGATACCAAATCTTCATAAAAGTCTGCATTTCCATTTTGAGTCAATTTTACTTGACAAGACATGACAAGTCCAAGCTAATATTATTGAAGATCATATCCAATATCTCGGCTGCTTAATAATTTATTTTATTGAGCATGAGGTTTTCTGTGAGCAACTGGCAAAATCCATAATACAAATCATGGTAATAATACAAAAATATAACTACGATGACATTTTGTTCAGGGAAAAAAAAATTAAACGCTAGCTAGCTTGTCCTTTAAACTTTTTTACTACAATATGATTTCTTGAGACATAAAGTATAAAAACAGTAAGAAGGACCCTCTGTATTTGCTTCTTACTTTCAGGAGTAACACAATGAGAATATCAAAACATAATCTGACAACGGAGGTCACAGTGACCATGAAATATTACCTTCAGATATTGGAAGGGTTAAGATAGGAAGAAGGACTAAGAAAGAAATGAAACCAATGAATTTCACTGCAGCAATGAAATTATCAATGAACTTACATAATTGTTGTAAGTTTTTAAGGAAAACTTTTCTAAGGTGAAAAGGAGTTAAGGAGTGTTCATAATACCTTAAAAAACCACAATCTAAAAGAGGTAAATCCTAAAAAGAACCCCATCACACCAACACAGAAAAACAACAAAACCATCATTATGAAGAAAGAGTAATAAGTTGCCCTAAATCTTGAATTTTTCGTGATTCCAAAGACAAGATGGAATGCACAGTAAGTATTTGAAACATGCTGTAACAAAAGGTCAAATAAACTATTTATGAATAGAGATATATGTATAAAAATACCCTCAAAAATGCTTGTGTAAAGCATAGAAAATAACATAATTGTATGGAAAACAAACTGAATAAAAATAGACCCACATTAGATAGGACAAGAGATAGCAAGCATGATTCAGGCTTAGTAATTTTTTTAATTGCAAGAACAATTAAATACTGAAATATATTGCCTGGGGAATAACGATGGTTCAAAGTCTTCAGTATAGGTTAAAAATCCATCTGCCAGAAGGGCTGTTATGAACTGTTATTGACCCTGCCTGGGGAAGGGAGAAGGATTAGAGCTTTTCTATGTGTGATTCCTTCAGCCCCACAGTTCAGTGTCCATTGTCACTAATTCTGTCAGTTTTGTGTCGTATTCTGTGCCCTTCAGAGCACAGCCCACCATCTCACTTATCCTGTTTCTATGAACCTGTGGCTCTTCATCATATTCGTCTCAGTATTACTTATACCAAGGCTGAAACTGGTCTATCTCCTCAGTATCTGATAGCACTGTTAGCATATTAAGGAAAGAACTGGACAGAGGACAAGAGAAGAACACTGCTTACTACAGTCAGGGGCTGGAGAGAATTCCAAGAGGGAGGGAAAACAAGGAGGAAGTTGAGTTTCTGTGTTTTGTATAAGGGTAAAGAAGACACAGATGCTTGTGAAATGCATTCATTGGTGCAATATCACTGCTCACAGAAGGACTGTGCACCTTGCTCACTGAACAGTGACCTCCTTTTCAAATATCTGATCAAAGGTTTTATTAAAAGTTGGATTTCTGCTGCAATAACTATGGAATATGTGCAGGGTTTTAAAATTACTATTTTCCTGAAGAAAACTCTTCTTGAAGTTTTTAAAAAGGTGTCAATAAATAGCCTGTCCACAAGGGTAAAGGCCACGATCGGCCTGAGAAAACTTAAGTGTATTCGCTTAGGCACCAAAGCAACATAGCACTGACTATGCCATGTTATCATACCATTCCACTAAGACAACAAGCCTTGCAAATTGTTGTGCTTTATGTACCTGAAGGTTTTTCTTAGCTTTTAGTATTTTTCAGAAAAAAAAAAAAAAAAGTTGATTGCCAGGCAACAGAATTTTAAACAGCAGCAATATTTAGCTGATGGTTTTTGGTCTGTGGGGACAGGCAAGTAAGTAATGAACAGCCAGAAAAATCCCAATTATTTTTGTAATGTTTCTTATTTTGCTTACTGTTTGCAACGAATTTCAGGTGTCCTTGAATCCTTAAGAGTGCAGCTGGCTAAAATAGCAACCCATTTCTTGATAACACAGACAACAGTGCAAGGCTAGAGAGTAATCCCGAAGTTCCTTGCGTATTCCACATCTTACCTTTCATCTGCTGGCGCACAGTGGTGGCCCTAGTGCATTTTAGCCAAGGAAGACAGCCAAGGCTGAAACTGCCAAGTCCCCCTGTGATAAAACTACTAAACAGCCTAAACTGTCTAGCCCTTGAGCAGCAGGGCCCTGGAAACCAGCAAAATTTCTTGTCTTGCCTCACCTTCCCTTACTCTGAGCTCTCTGGGAGTTATGGAAAATATCTCAAGACAATCAGCCACATAAAGATTTTGGAACACAGACACGCAATCATTACTGTCACTATTTCTTCAACCATTTACAGCTTGACAACACTCCTACAGTATCTATAACTACACTTAAGCATGTGCAAACTCATGAAAGTTTCTTTTACATGGCTGTCATTGTTGACTTTAGGAAAAGGCCTTCTTAATCCAAAAGGCCCTTCCAGTAACAACGTCACAGCTTCTTACTCCATAATGAAAGCTTCGTATATGTAACATAGGCATTTCAAAGCTGAAGTACTTTAAATATGTATATTCACCTGTGTACCTACCATAAAATTTATGTAAACACGCTAGTATATGAAAATTCACATTTCTGTCTGAAAAGTAGGCTGTTGGGGTGCAAATGGCAAAGGCCAGTAGTAAGCTCTTATGTTTTCCTCAGTTATTTACGATTTCTCACGATTTTTTGAAAAGCTTTTCACATTCAAATCTCATACAGTCCTTACCCAAAATCAGCAATGGGATGAATGTACAATAGTGTACAAGTGTGAGAATGTATGATAGCTAAATCTGTCCATGCTTGTAAGTTGAGCTGTGTTACTATGACAATTAGACAATAACTTCTTAAAGAAATCAGGATTTTTTTTTTTGAATCAGTAATTTCCAGGTTCTTTTAAGATGTGATCACTGCTTGAAAAACAGCACTTTTCATAGAACACAAGTTAGTGTACTACCAGCATATATCTACTAGGAATTAACCATGCCGTTCTTGACCACAAACCTATAAAATCAAAACAGCCAAGTTTCACGGAAAGCTGGTATTTAGAGTTCAAATAAAAAGAACCCTGCAGTCCTCCAAATTCAGGCTGACAGATCTTTCTTAGTTGTGTGCTGGTATAAAAATAATTATCAGATATTACGCAGAAGAATTCAAATGAAATTTAACATCACATCTTAAACTGTCAGAGTCATGGTTTCTGTACAAAAACCTACTTAGGCATTTGTGAACTTTTTGTTTTTACAACATGATTCTCATGAGAAGTTCTAGGCCAAAACCAAATTTTGTCATCAACTACATTGTTTTGTTTTGTTTTGCATGCCATATTAGCTTCAGTTGACAGTAAGCGGTCTAGAAATTTTTCCTTTGTGTTCCCATGAAAACAGTGCACTACAAACTGCATCAAGGAAGCAGAGGTCCATTGTGAAACCGGGTAATGAAAACATGAACAAACTGCATAACTAGGTATTTCTCATTGCTACATTGAGCTAGCACATGTTCCTCAGCTGTGGATTCCCTACAACTCAATAGGTTTGTAAAGGGACTTTTTAAACTGAACAGTTTGAGAATTTGATTGGGGAGTAGGGGAAAGTAATCAATTATTTTTAAAATACTATCAATTACAACGCACAAAGTACCACTTCAGGGCTTCCTCTTTTTTTTTTTTTTTTTGTTTTAACTGGAATACTATTCAGATTTTGCATCTGTGAAGTGTAAAGGGCATTCCCCAGTAAAGTATGCTATTATGTGTTACCATTCCTGGCTGAACCATTCTTAGTTCTGTCAGTTGTTATGTCCCATCACTAAACCCAAGCACATGGATCAGCCTGTACTTCTATGCACCTGTCACCAGATTGCTTAAAGACAACTAAGGGTATATTTAGATGCTCTCAGTATTTCAATACTCTGTTTACTAGGGTGCTATTAAGAAGCCAACCTAATACATAAATTTTGAGCTTAATTTCTGTCTAAATTTATTAATTATCCTGTGTTTGTTGAACATACTGCAGATGATGGCTACAGCACACAGCAGTGCTGCAGGACTAACAGGTGAATTTACAATCTAGAAGTATGAATCAAAAAGGCCAAATCAAAAATGCAATGGAATTTTGCTATTTAAGAATATTCCCTCTTGAACAGCTCAACATAAGAACAATATATCCATAGCAATAAAAATAATGGTGTTGGATGGTGGAGTGAGCACTTGGTGGGCATTCATTAAGAAAGGAGTGATGTCTAGCAAACTGTGGATTAGACATGAACACTAAGAAGAAAAACACTGAACATGAGACAAAATATCGCAGCCAAATTTGCACATAAATTACTCACTATTAGTTCACCTGGAGGACAAAAGTAGAACAGCTGGCGATTTCAGGCTCACTTCAAGCAATTTTTTTTTTTTTCATTTTTTAACAAAAGGGATCAGGATGTTTCTTTTACAAAACACTGAACAAATATTTAAAGCTAAGTGACTGTTTTTCAAGGATTTTGTTTTCTCAATCACAATATTGGTGAAAAAAACACTTCAGTGCCAAACAATGTATCAAAAATCATCAATGCATTTCTAAGTGCCAGCAAGTTGTGACCCCACCTCTGTTACTGTATTTTTGATAGGCAAAGCCAAACTCAAAATATTTCAGAAGAAAGTACAGAGGCAAGAAAAAGGATGAATGATGATCTGGCTTATTATTATGAAGACAAATATTAATTCATTTTTTAATGTGTTTCCTACCATGCATTGTATATTATATTGCATATTATATTAATATATAGAATGCTTGTTCATGTGTATTACTTTATGTGGTCAATAAATATATGTCTATTATTTTTGTTTATATATACATGAACTCATAGCTATTAATTCCATTTCTAAACTAATGTCTGAGTCCTCTATTTTCTCCACTTATCTCTTTTAAAAAATGGACAAAAGTGGAATTTCATGACAAATAACATTCTTTCGTATTCACTTCAGTGGGGAGTAAATAGCCATGAATGACCTTCTTGTCTTTACCTTTGATTTTTTAAATGTTTCTTGGCACTTTAACAAATGGCTCACCACACTTCAACTGAAAGGGAAGAAGATGTCAGTGACTTGATGGATGCTTTTTACTATAACTGTGAGTAGAAATAATACATTTAGCACCATGTAGTCTCCTTATTTTTTAATACTACTCCTGAATATTGAATTGGTAGAATATATTGCTAAGAATACAGATTTCAAACAGAAATAGTTAAAAGTAAGGTTAAAATTTCTGAAAAGACACATAGAATTTCCCCTGAAAAGTTTATAATGAAGAAAATCTCACAAGATTTTGTTCCTAAATCTGCACTGGAATTTGCTCTTAGTCTTGGATACAAAAATGTGTCAGAGTTTCCTGATAATGTTAGGGAATGTTATGCTGCAACATTCAAATAACTTCATACTGATGACAACATGAAACAGTTATTGACAGAAAGGGCAATCTATAAAGAAGTCTCATTAAGTTTGTATGCACTAAATAATATTTTTAAAAATTAAGATGACATAAGCTAATGGTTAGAAGACATATTTTGGGAGTGGGAAAGAGGGGTTTTAATTTTTTTGTGGAAAGAACCTCTAGTAGTTGGAATCATTTCCTTTATCGTAGATCCAAGCTATTTATCCAAGCAAGATATTTATTCCACTGTTTTTTCCCACATCCTTTTGCAACTAGCACATGCTAATGGGAGATGACAGACAGACTTATATAAGTCACTTGGGGACAGCTCCAAAATAAACTTTGATGCTTTAAATTAGATGCCACTACAACAAACCATACGCAGCAATCCTTCAGAGATGTCTATGTCATTTTTTTCCTTTTTGACCTGAAACCACATCCGCCATTATGTTTTTTGGCATTGATCCATTAGAAATTTCTCATCTTTCTATCAGGTAACTCATTAATTTCCACAAATAAAATAAATACAGGACTTCTGTGACAGTGGTATTTTACGAGAATGAAAGATTGAGCCTTCCAGTATCGTCAAACCAGTATTAGTATGCAAAGAACACAAAGAGGCCTGATAGAATGACGAAATTTACAAGTTGACCCATATTTCTTTGCTACAGAAGAAATGTTACATTCTCTGCTCCCTTCCCTGTTTTTCTTACAAAAAAAGTCTTCACACAAGTTCATTCTCCCTTTTTGTCCCTTGTTTAGTCAGTTCTGCCTGTGCAAGTCAAGCTCAGGCAGATAAGAGTGCTAACAAACCACCACGGTGACCCATTAGTGACACGCAGCTGACAAAGAGAGCGTGAGGTACTACTACGTGTAAGTGTTCTACAAAAGTAACTCTGACCATGTTCTCTCACATTTGCATTCTGTTCTCAGTTCATAGGACCCAACACAAGGCTGCAGCACATTCCAAATGCACCATTAAGCTGTTCCAATACAGAGACTGGCATTTTCAAAAAAGGCCCCATTTCTAGAGGTAAAATACCCCAACTTACCCAGTTTCCTGCTATATTGCCAAAGTAAGATAGGCACACAACTACACTCATCACAGGTTTACATTTAGAAACACACCTTCTTTACCACCCTTTGCATTCTGCTGCTTGTGGAAAGGATTACCTTAGCTTGCCCTTCAGTGCTGTCCATTTTCTCCTTTCAACTCTACTCACAAGCACTGTGACTTTCTTTCTAATTTCCTGTTGAACTATAAATACTGTATTTTGGAACCTTTTGACACTTTTTTCTTTTCTTATTTCCTCTGCTAGCCTGTTCCACAGCTCCCCACCCTTTCATATTTGTCTCCTAATTGTGTCCAGCCTTAAAAATATTTTTGAAAGTAGATCCTTTTCTTCAAAATTGTGTGGGTTTTTTCCCCCTGAATATACACTCTCCACTGACCTTCCCCTCTTTTCTGTCCTTACATCTAGGCTTAAAAAAGTTTGGTCAACCCTTCTGTTGCATTCAGTGGATGAATTATTTTCAAATAAGCACACTGCAGGAGTATTATCATGGCAATTCTCAGATGAGAACATGCAAATTCTTTAATTCTCTTCTTTTACCTTTTTCAGATTGACAACCTGTTTTGATCTTTCCAACATGGACATAAACAGTGTACTTTCAGACTACAGAAACATTTTGCAAATTCTCCCACATTAACACAGAGATTTTCACTTTCAATATGTAGAATGTCCCAACCATAACAGTGTAAGAACCTTTATAATTAATTTTTATTTGGTAAATTAATTTGCTAACCTGAAGTTTTGAATTTCCAAGCTATTTTAAAAATGGTGGCATAGTGACTGAGAGATAAAATAAGTGGGGAAAAATATATTTTCCACTTTGATCAGGAGAGAAAAAGACACAAGACCTTTGTCTCCATGGCCTCACTGTAACTTTAGTTCAATGGGATTCCAAGGAATATGGGAAGACTTATTAATCCCCCAAGGCCTGTAAACTGGCTATTTTTCCTTTTTTCAGCCTCTCTTGCAGGCAGGGTTCTTTATTTTCTACAATTCTCTCAAGAGCTGAGGCAGTGGAATTTTAGGCTTCAGTCTTAATAAAGGAATTCTTCTCCCTTGGGTATGCAGCAGTGGAAAGAGGTATAAGAAAGTTCAAATTCAAAACCAACAGAATCATTTCACATCTCTTTGGATTGTTATCTAGTTCAGGTGACTGGAGAACACTGACAGTTAATTCAGTAACATGGCATCAATACAAAAATAAGTGTATTTCTGATATCAAGGTGTGTAGTATCTCACTAATGGATTTTAATTTAAAATGACAATTTACTTCCACACTGCCAGAGTGTATTGAAAAGACTTATTTATATAGCTAATGAACCATAACGTAGAGAAATATAAAGTAGTATATTACTCTGTGGAGCTCCTATGAGTTCCACATTCCTGTCTAATTTTTACTCTACTAAATGGTAATTAATTCTTGTCATTTACTTTGACAGTTTTCTGTCAGACTGCCAGGTGTAATCCGCAAAATACACAGAAAAGCTACAACATTGAGATTCATACCAGTCTACGTGTAAAACACTAAAGTAAAAAACTGAAAATCTATTTGATTTATGACTGAAAATGCAAAAGTACAGGGGTTTTTCCCCATGGACTTATGTCTAGATGAAACTGATTTGGACACATAAATGGCAGTGGTTTTATTAGGCAGATCCAAGAAAATGCAATACTTCAAGAGGCTTAAGTTCAGTGGCTATCATTCCGTGATAGAAGTTAGCTGTACACGTAAAATTGCAAGCACATTTCTTTACCAAAAGTAGCAAAATTCTTATTTGGCTATCTGGTTAATGCTTAGTCATTGCCTATCAACTACACAACTTTCAACATATGATTTGCCTTCCTTAGTGTGTCTAGTAGCTATAAGTTATACCTCAAAGGAACATGGAGAGTGTCTACGTACTTCATCATGACATTTCGCTTAAAAAACCCAATTCAGTAAGTGTATACGGCTGCATTATTTCCTCTTCAGAAAATCTGTTCTAATTTATATGCTCATAATCCAACTCCCTGCTCAAATCTTCCATCAGATGGCTCCATCAGGAAGCCTGAATTTGTCTCAGTGGTGACGTAAAATTTTTCAGTCTGGAAACACCAATTTAACACCTCTGCTTGAGGCCATGATTCTGAGCATGAAAGGTCTGTGCCCCTGGGCTCTTATCTACAACTCTTTTCTGTCCTCCCAACATACATTCAGCCATAAGCTTCCCTCTGAGCAGCTATTTTCCATTTCTAGTCCTGTACAGAGATCCACAGGTTCATGATAACAATGCTGTCTAATACTATTTGAAGGATTCCCCAGTGATTTCCAGGACAAACTATACTACGTAATTGCTTTCAGGGTTTCTCCCTCTCAGCCACCACAACACATCTGCTGCATGGCCCAGGACAGGGCCCTCAGAGAGGTCACATTAATAATGTATCTCTGGCTGAAAATCTCCTACTAACAGCACTAACAGTGCCTATCAACCTGCAATTCAGCAATTCATTGAGGGTAGCCTTGTCAGTTTACTATTTCAACAAAGTCAACTTCTGCACCTGAAATCAGGATTAGGGTTTCAGTAAGTAAAGGATTAAAAGCAAGCCTTAAACTGCCTTTTCTCTTAGGAGCTTATAACCCAAAATGACAAACAAGAGCTCACAGATAAGAGAGGCAATTGTGAGGGATGCTTGTACCATGGTCTGCCTTGAGCCAGCAGCCATCTAAAGGGGTTTTTTGGCCAACACTAACACACACTGGTTCCTGTCTTTCAGAAGCCCTCAAATAAGCAGATCCTGAGAGAGGATTTGAGGGAGTCATTAGTAAATAATAACTTAAGAAGTCATTTCAACAAATGAGAAGAGTAACAAGATAGACACTTAAACCATCAGGCATAGGCTCAAGATTGACCTTCCCAATGAAATGGGAGGAGATGGGAGACAACTCCATGTAGACAGGAGCATGGAGGAGAGTGGGAATTTGCTTGGAAGATCTGAAGATTAAGGCAAGAAGTTTGAACTCACTAGGGTTGGAGTTGGTGAAAATTCAAGAAAAATGTGGGATGATCACAAATTATCTGTCAGGCATGACAGATGTAGCATTATGTAGCATTTTCTTCCCTCTGAGGAAAAAAAAAAAAAGGAACCTTTTTTGATCCAGATTGGGGATTTAGGTTTGTGGGACCACAAGTATGAAGGGCTCATCAAGCTAATGACAAGGACATTTTTTTTCCCCCCTCACAGTCTCCCTTTCATCTTCTGAAAAATAAGCCTATCAACACACCAACAAATTAATACAAAATTGTATTGAAAATTGAAAATATCTGCTCAACATGTCTGATTACAACCATCCTTGTCTCAATACATTACTTTTGTAAGGGTTATTTGATTATGACCCTTCTTGGTCCCGATCAACTAAAGCTGGTTATTCACAGTATACACAAGCATGGAGCAGATAAATATGCTTCATGAGGCAGGGAGGATTCCTGATAGTAAAGAGTAAAGCAGAAATAAGCATTAATGAAATTCCTAATATAACAAAAAAATACTTCCCTGGATATTACACTCCATTCATCTGCAACAACTGGGAGCTATCCAGAACTAGTCAAGGTCAGAATCTAGGTTCTACTGAGTTTAAGCACTATGCAGCTTTTAAGTTCATTTAAATTTAGTTTTTGTCTCAGCTTGGAAATAGCAGAGGCTATAGGGGAATTTCACTTTCAGAGTTCTTGTCTGACTTGGCCCACTTAATCCCTTAATTGGATATTGAATTCTCTAAGTATAAAACCAGAAACTGTACATGCTTCTCAAAAAAAAAAAAAAAAAACCCACATGAAAAAAACTGTGTGTGTTTAGAATTGACAAAAATCAGGGGACTTAACTCTAGAAAATAATTTTAAAGTAGAAAAAAGCATTCACAAAGAGTTTTGCTCATTTTTTTAGTAGAAAATAGAATCCAGAAATACTTAGCTATATTATTTTATGCTAACACAGATGACACAGCTGAAAACATTTAATGAGTTTCCCAATATTTATTTCAAAGTAGTGTTTTACAGCTTGAAATGAATACCAGTGCTGGCAGGTGTCAAGACTCAATAGCAATTTACTTTCAGAGTAGCGATGCAAATTACACACTTGAATTTTACAAAGAAAAGAACAGCAGTAAAATATGTAGTGACAGTAGTATGAAATCTGTAAGAAGTGGAACAGCTCAGCTTCCTGATATATGTGGTTCACCCAGCAAAACAAAACTTTTGTGACTAGCACTGACTGCAGAGTGTTTTTAAATTTAGCTCCAGGATTCAACATTGTAATTGCTTAAAAGCTCACTATGTTCCAGAGCCTAAATATTTTGCTCTGGTTCAGCATTTCTCTACATTCTTTTTACTAAATTGAACACTGAATAGAAATCTTCCAACCACAGCACAAGTTCGCTCACTCCCAAAATAATAAACAGAAATCATTAGAACAGATAGTTCCCTTAGTTATTTTATAGCAGTGTTGAGAGAAAATTAAAGCCTCATTTAAGACTAAAAACTAGTAGGAAAGTTAGAAGCCTGTATCATTATTAATAGCATTTTTAATATAAAAGAATAATTATTTGGGGTTTTTATTTGAAATGCAATTATGTACTTGCTCTGAAGAAGTAGCAAGTCTATACAAGTTACTTGAAATTTGTAAATATGTGCTACTAACCCTAAACAAAAAATAGAAACCCCAGACACAGCATGATTAAAATCCTATGGCAATTAGGGATGATCTAAAACTGAATTCAGACATGCAAAATCTTCTTCATAGGCAGAGAGAATTTTTGGCATTTCAGACCAGTACAGTAACTACCCTGCATAAAGGCTCAGGTTAGCGGAAAGGAAAATACAAACTACAATGCAGCAAAGATTTAAAACACATGCTTAACTTCATGCACCTAAATAGTCCCATTAATGTGAAGTTAAGCATGTGTGCATGTTTTTGTAGGATCATACTCAAGTGATACCCCTTTGATGAATGTTTCTTCCTGTGTTAGCAGGGAATGGTGTTTGATCAGACCAGCATGGGGTTAAGCACCCTTTATCTTTCCGTTCTCCACTTAGAGGACCCTACCATGTTGGTGAGTGTGAGAGGCAACATCCAGCCCTGAAGCTATACAAATTCTGGTTACTTTAAAAGGAATCTCTAACATAGCTGAAACTTGGAGGTCTGATTGTAGGATTTGTATCCTGTGAATTCCTGAGCTGCTCCAGGTTGAAGAAAAATTCCTGACAAAATGTTCTAGATTTTTTTCCATAAATTATACCTAGTGATTAACATAGAAGTAGTTCTGCTGATCTCCATATTAATCTTGTTGTGCTAAGAATACACCAATCATTTTAATCTCTTATCCACTCTCACTACGATATGAGGCCCATTTGTGTATAGACTCACACTATTTTTTTTTGCAGTTTGGATTTTAATTTCAACAGCAGTGATTGCAATATAGCTGCATAATATATCACACTAAACAACTGTGAGCCTAAGCTGAGGTCTAATTATACATGTCTGACTTGAAGTTTCTTTAGGCATGTTTACCACAGTAACACTAGTTCAGCCATCTGCACGACGAGAGCACTGTGTCACAATAGGCAGCGGAGTTTTGTGCAGGAAAAAAACCAACAAACCAAGGACGCAAGGAACTGGTTTCCTTCAACAGTGTTAACTTCCAGTTGCTTAAGGCCCTCTGATAGGGTAATTCTAGAGCCTCTTTGCTACCAGAGTAATCATACCTAATAAATGCATTAGAATGTGGGCATTCTTGTATTCATTTTCCACTCAGTTTGACCAACACAAAGAAAGATTCTGTCATTCGCTCAAGCAGTCACTACTTTAGCAATAAGCAGGAATGGATCTTCCAAGTTCCCATTCTCATCTTAGAAGCAGTTAAGGAGGTTGCATTTTTTCCCATTATTCATTGAAAATATACCTTGCTACACTTCTTCCAAGCAGAAGTTTATAACTGCATACAACTACTGCATTATGGACTACTCTATATAGACACATAGCTTGACTGTATATGCCACAAAGAGGTAACCACACATGCTTCCTAAAATGAAGAAGAATTCAAAACATATGAATTCAATCAGGATAGAATATAAAAGAAAATGTAACAAAAGGACAACAGGAATCAACCCTAGATCCTTTGGCCAAGAAAACAAACTGAGGATTATTAATGGCTGTATTTTACTCAGTCAGTGGCTGAGTAAAATCTGGTCAGAAGCTATACTGATTCAGAATAGAAAGCTGAAAAAAAACCCCAAAAAACCTATTTCTTAAATGCTGTTTTAATACTCTATATATTGTTTTGATGCCTTTTCCTGGTCTTAAAATCAAGAGTCAAACACGATTAGAAGGGGAATAGGGATTTTACCTTGGTATTTATTTTAAAGATCCTTAAATGCACTATGTCCAGGTCAAATGCACCAAAATGCACCCTGCAAAAATGCACACCCTGAAAGATCTGGTATAACATTATAGGTTTCACTAATTAGCATATCTATCAAAGATTCCCCAATGAGAGGCTCAAGTGAGCCCCCCTCCCCAAGGAGCCTTCTCCTGGATCTTAGTTTACAGAATGTGTTCTGGAGAGGACCTTGGGGTCTGGGGCACACTGATCCCTAGCTCCGAAGCTTCCAAAATGTTTAGTCTCAGCTTGAAAAACAAGCCCAAGAACGTAGGCAAAAAGCACTAAGAATACAGAAGTTGTAAAAAGGTATAACAGGGGTATAAAAGAACAGGCAAAAAATCTTTGTGGCATCAATTTCAACAAAAAGTAGATTTGGATATACTTAAGTAAAGAATTGCATTAAAACTAACTGAATCATTACACATCACTTAAGATGCAGCATGCCTGAATTCTGGTTTGGGATTGTTTTGCATATTCCTAATTTTAGAATTAACAATCCTTCCAGTTTTTATTATCATCTTGTTATTTCCATTTTTCTTTCTTGATATTACGGTGACTGAAAAATATGTGACTAGAAAATGGTAGCCTTTCATACTTCAATCCCCTGACTTCCCCTGGGGGAGTGGATTACTGCATCATAATACTGGTATCTTTTAGTTAATGCTGTGGGCTTCATTCAACTTCAAAGCAAAGATATTAAAGGCTCGTTTTCCACTACAAGGCAGGTGTATTTTTATTAGCTCTTTCTCAAAATTGCTATGACTTCACTTGTGGATACCCCGCCAACAGCCATTATTGAAAGCTGGACTATAATTGCTACGGAACATGCAACGTCTGAAGCACTAAACCAGCGTTACTGCAATCCTCCAACGATTGACTGAAACCAAGTGTTACATCATTAAAGCTGAATTACAACACACCCATGGCGTGTTTTCCATGTGTGCTATTTTAAACAATAGTAGAGAAAAACCTGGCTATAAATTCACAGATCCCCAATTTGTTCAAAATCCATGAACAATGAGGGCTGTCTGACAGGCTCTGTTGGCTCTATTTTAGTCAGAAATGTCACGCACCATAATTAAATGTCTGTTTGGCTTTTATTGGAGATGGAAATGCTAGCTTTAGTTATAAATTTAAACAACCTGTCACAAGGGGAGACTCCACATTTATATAGTTTAGGAAAGTTTAGCAATTGTAATTGCTCCAGGAAAGACAAATAAACTAATGGAAACTATTCTATTTTTTAATTGGCTTTGCATCAGAAAAAAAAAAAAAAAGCTAATGGTATAATGGTATAGCTTTCATCTGGTTTGAACAGAGTTCTTTGCTTTGGTACACAGTTGGTGCACTAGTACTTTCCAACGCTTAATTTTCATGCAGAAATTAATTGAAGACTACAGTGATCACAACTTCTAGGTTAGGAGAAGTTGCCACTGTGAAGTGGCAACAAAATACAATCAGTACTTCAGAAAAATGTTTAGGTCAATTCTGCACTGTTCACCCTGATGCTGTCCAAGTGGAAATATTTTGCCGTCACCTTGGTATGCAGAGACTATTATACTTTAAGCAAATCCTTCAATTTTTCTACTCAGCTTCAGAAATTTTACAGTGCCCAGATTCCAGTGGAAAATATTTGATCACTCATATGCTTGGATAGAAATGTGTCACCTGGAATAGAAATCAGGATAAACCTGCCAGCATCCTTATGCAGACAGGCTCTGCAAATACATACTAGGCAAGATCTCTGCCAAATAACTCGTGTCTGGCCAATACCGCCTTTCAAATAGTCTGTGAATGCCAGTTGCCAATAAAGATTCATTATACCACGTATAGTTAAATATTATTTTAGCTTTTGCAACTACAGTTTTAAACTTACACAGTAGCAATTCATTTGCTCTCCACATACTACCTGTCTGCAAGTTTCTGTGCAGTAGCCAATCACAATATTCACGCTTCTCACTAGCACCTAAACAATATACGTCTTTTACTTAAAATAGATCAGTCAGATGTAAACATTTCCAAATTATGTTTTTCACTCACACACAAAGTATGTACTATAGCTATTTTAATAATATTTTAAATAGCAATATCAAATGCAAAACTTTACAGTAGATGTCATAATTATCTAAGACTTTCCCCACTGCACTACTTTTCAAGAAGCTAATAATTTCTTCTGGGTTCTATCAACTATTGAAATGTAGGTCAGCGTGTAATGTCTTCTACTCCTGAAAATGTATGTATTTATTAAATTAATGCAAAAAAAAAAAACCCAGTAGTGATCATAGTTAAAAAAATCATAGTGAAACTTTAGAGCCACTCCCTCAGGTGTGGTAGATTATCCAGAGTAGTCCCAAATCATAGAAAGAGTTAAAGTTGTTAAAAAATGAAAACATTTTCAAGGGGAGTGTGTACCACTTTCACCACAAATACTTGACTACGCATCTTCATTCTCTCTCTCTTAGAAAAGCCCAATTAACCCAGACTATCTCACTTTCAGTATGCTATTTATTTTTTCAAAATTGCACCAAACTTGCTGTTATGAAACTTCTTGAGCATTTGTGTTGATCTGAACTTTAATTTTACCCGTTTTCACCTATTAGAACTACATGAGAACAGTCCAGTGAATAGATATTAACTTTTGATTCCTAGCAACATGTGATAGAAATACCATTTACAATGCTACTACTACTACTAATTTTTTTTATAACATTTTTTATTTACCTGATAAAACATGTTGCTTTCTCTCTTTCTTCCTTTCACTGTATTACATCCTTTCACACAACTTCATCACTATTTTTCTTCACTCATCTTTTTCTTCACTCCTTCCCATCATAGAGTCTTGCAGTGTCCTTATGTTTCACTAGCACTTCAGTTATTTGAAGTTCTCTCCTGAAACCTTTCTTTATTGTTGCTCATACATTACTTCAGATTTGCTATTGAATGAATTACCTCCTTCCTTCTGGAAATGTTTTAAATACTAAGGTTTATTTCAGAGGGCCCTTTTCCATATGAAGAGAGGGAATAACGTTTTGCACAGACTAAATGGAAGCATCTATATGTTTTTGCATGCACCAGTCAGAACGGTTAATGGCAAAGATTTAAACCCCATTTAGCACCCTCATCTTTAATTCTTCTGGCTATTGATATGTCATAAACATTGTTTACTGATTTCTCAACACTACTTCAGATCACTCCTGCTCTTGCAGAAGACATTGGTGGCTGAACAATCACTGTCTCACAGATTCATCCTCTCTGACAACAGTAAAGTCTGTTTGCAGTGCTAGAACACTCTACTGCTGCATGACCAGGAATCATATTTGGTCCCTGTTTCCAGAAAATTTAACTTTCATGTATTCAAAAAAACAAACAAAAAATAAGTCTCACCACCATGAATAAAGGGATAAATCTATTCTTATGTTGTGTATCTGAACAGTTTTCATTGTGTGTTTGAATGCTAGCTTAGGTTAAATATACTTTAAATTATTTATCCCTGTATTTTCAAATAAATCTTACCTCCTTTTCCCATAATTCTAGATATCATCACTGTTTATATGTCATCTTCAAATTCCTCCTCTTCCCATATCCACATGCAAAAATTCTTTTCTAACACACCACAGATATTTAGTCTTATTCATTCATGCATCTAGGATTCTTATCTGGACTCTTGTCTTGTCATATCTCCAATGTAGCAATTCTCTCTGTCAAAACCTTTACACCTCCCTGATGTCCATCCAGAGTGCTACTGAAATAAATGGGTCTTAGACTGTCCCTTTGGATAAGTGATTACCTTCTATGTATATTTCCATTAGCTCCCTTTTCAAAAGTAAGATAGTTTTCAACATTTTAAGGATCTTTTCAGCACATATCTCTCTTCCCTGAGCTACTTCTGGTATCTTTCATTACGAACATGCTCAATTTTCAGAAAAATGCTTTGTGATTGGCCCTAAGATTTATCTATTTTTATCTGCTGCCTTTCATCTCATGTTTACATAGCACATGCCTGGAAACAGGACTATTGTTGTGGGACTTGACAGTACCTTGTACAACTCTTAGAATGCCTGGTTGCCAACTGGTTTGACTTCCGAGTCCATAAAGGAAATATTTATTCTTAAGTAGCACATTGCAAGCAGTGAATGTAGTGATGAAGTGCTTTGCTACTTGCATACCAGCCTCTCATTAGTACATTAAAATCCTAATTTACTACTGTAGAGTCAATGGACAACATGATGCTTCAGGACCTTCTTAATACAGCAAAGGTCAAAACCACGCAAATGTTTTCAATGAGATTCCTAAAGCACTAAATAAACAGTTGAAAAGTATTTTCCTCTTTAAATATCTTGAATCAGAAATAATAAAAAATTTCATATTTGGAAAGCACTTTTTAAACCACACTGGTCAGAAGAACATCTTGGAGGCATTCCTCTTTGCATGTAATAAGACATGTAAGGCAAATATAATTGTTTGCCCTGCTGGAGAGATTTGCTTACATTGATGACTCCACGTTTTTTTTTCAATTATCTTATCAGGGAGAGTAAATAAAACTATGAAAGCAAGTAACTAAACTACCAAATTTCATCTATTAACAAGGCAGTCTATTCTTCTGGTCAGCAACATACTTCAAAGTGCATATTCAACCAGAATTTTTCAATTTTTTAGCTCCCATTAAAATAAAACAATGAGGTGCTTCACGTGTTTCATGTAATGCTAAGTGTTACTTTTAAATTAAGCAGTAAGAAAATGCTGGAGCTCTGGAGAGCTGGCATTACTTAAAAATTACTGTACATGAATAGGTACACGTGCATAATTACGTAATTGCACTTGATGGCAGCAATAGCACATAGAGAAGACTATTAATAGTATGCAAAATCTGCAGAAATCTCGTGAGGACAAATATCCTCCAGAAGTATGAAAAAGTGGCTCTTGGTACAGAATATATTTTAGTTTTACCTTTCAGTATGACAATTACCATGAAAGAAAGGATCAAAGGCAAATGGCACAGCTGGCAGCTTGAGAATAATTTAAGAGGTGTACTGGCAATAGCTTTTTGGTTTCAGTGAGATGGACTGCATTAGCTGTTAATAGGGAAACGATGGTGGAGAAAAGTCATACAGCATTCTTGCCTGGCATTAGTACAACATTAGCTGAACCTGCAATTTTGACAACTTCATAAAAATTTCGAGGAAGAAAACTTATGCTAATGAGTATTAACAATAGCAATGTCTCCTCTGTAATTTAGGACAGAAAATCCAACACCACATTTAGGCTTAAATCACAGATTCAGGAACTCATGACCCCTGAGGAGATAAGGTTAGGATGTGCCTGTATATCCAACCACGATTCCATGACCTTGTCACCAAATTACAAAGAGATAACCTGCCTGCAAGGACTTGTCTAAAGACTTTAGAAAGCAGGGCATCTGGGCTGGAGAGATGTCAAATTAGATAATTAATAACTGCACATAATGCCATACAAACCTAAGGTTCTTCTCTCATTTCCCACTCTCCTTGCAAAATTTGAGTTCTACAGTATTGTAGGGATGAGTCCACATAAGCAACTTCTAATCACTCAGATCCTTAACAAATGAAGTAATAACAGTTTGGGAGAATGTACATCCTCCCTGATTTCCATCTTTATCCTAACACTCTCCCAGACTGTTACAGGTACCCTTTGGACCAGGTGTGCCCTGCATGGAATGGGGAGCATCTGTGTCTGCCATCCCTCGTGCCATTTCCTTTCTGCTACACTTTTAACCCATTCAAAAAATAATAATGTTGCATTTAATAGTATACTTGATAGGCACCAATTTTCACATCCTTCTCCCAAAGGAGACCACACTTTGGACTAAAGACACAATTCCTGTCTGAGTTTCCTTCAAACAGCAGAATTTTGAAGGGTATCAAGCCTAGCTTGTTTCTTTGGAATTGAGCTAACAACATGATTCCCTTTCAACACTTTTCCAAAGATGATTTACATTCCGAAGACTCTGTCTAAGCCAAGAGGCGAACATTTTTCCACACATGTATAGTTCTGAAAATCAGAATCTCTGCCACCAAATCTATTATGGATTCTCTGAAATTATTGGCATATATGCCCAAATGTGCTTCTGTGTAGAGTTTATTAGTATGGATTACTACACAAAGCAAAATAAAATCATAAAGATCATGCAATTTAGTCTCCAAAAAGATCAAAATAAAACAGTAGAGAATGAAAAATAGTTAGTTGGGCAGATTTTATTTGGACTGTCCAGGAAAAATGGACCAGTTTTGCCTGCATGCTGTTTTCAGAGCTATTATTTTTGTTAATTTTGCAATCTGATGCTTTTGATTTTTATTTGATGCTAATAAGTTCTGAAAGCAAGAGAGCTTGCAAAGCCAAAAAAATAAACCTGGATCCACTAAAGAACCTGTTTTCCTCCTTCTTAACTCTCCATTAGCCAGGAGTTCACTGGAATGAGCAGATTTGATTCATTTAGTGGATTGAGACTTTATAAGAGGTTGGCAGAAATTAGCAATTATTTAGAAGGTGATAAATAGTCCAATAAGAGACTTGAAAACATCAAGTTGTGATTGCACCAATTTATATAAAAATTAAAGCTATATAACAATATTGGTTCTATCACTATTCTTAATCAGAGTACTCTAGAATTCTTCATCTCTTTCAAGTGAGCTACCCTTGAGTAATGTATAATGACAGAAAGAAAATCAGAGTGTGAAAAAGCTGACCTGAATCCAAGGCGCTAATGTTCTACCAATACCCAGGACTGTGTTAAAACTAGACAGTGTTTGCTTTTTCAAATATCCAGTTTCCCTCTGCTAATGAAAAGCTTCTTACTTCCAACAGCAAGATCCTCAGATAGCCACTTAGACGAAACACTCACTTATCTCTCTGTGCTCTTAGAAGTACAGAATTTTTTTTCTTGAAATGCATTATTTTAACATTAGTGAACTCACAGCAAGTGGAAAATTTTGGACTTTATTTTAAACTGAGAAGTTTGAGTGAGATGCTTTTGTTTCAGACTATAATTTGTTCTGCTATTTGACTGTTCTGATTTTATAATAGTGAGGTGAAAAAAAACCCAAAGTGAAATAAAAGTGTATCAACTCAGGTAGAATGAAAAATTCCAAGTACCCACCTCCAACCTCCCACCTGTTTGTGTTTGTCTTAACATTTTGTAAAAGAAGTTAAGAGATTTCCAATTTTTGTGGACCTCAAAATATTTTATAGGTTTTATTTTGATTTGGTTAGAAAACTAGAAAATAAAGTTTTCCCTAATCCTCTCCATTTTTCTTTACTATCTTTTTATTTCTCACATATAGGGGGGAAAAAAAAGCAAAAGTAATAAAAGGGAAGAAAAGGAGTAAGGAGTACTGTATCCTCTTATTTAGAAAAGTCACAGCTTCTTTTCAGTGCTTGTTAAAACATATCAAAGCATATGCCATGGTTTTTTAGTGAACTGTACATTTTAGACAGCTATCCAGAGGGCATGGCAAATTCTAGCAAGTTGTATGTAGCCTAATTTTATAATTTATGAAGCTCTTCTCAGCTGCTGGTATCTTGGTAACACATTTTTAGGTCCAATTCACAAGTCTGACAGATGAATTCCTACTTTTCACATGTTTTATGGTCTGAGGATGCAGTTTAATAAGCCTCAGATAACCCCAGGAGCTAATTACCATCCATGCACATAGTAAGGAAGATACATTTGGAATGGATTCAGTTTTGGGCAACACCTTCATTAGAAGCAAAGATGGCTCAAAAGGATATTAGAATTATACTCCTGAACACTTCTCATCTCGTGCTAGAATGTTCTCAGCTGAAAATGACAAAGAACTTTAAAAAATACATATACATAAAACCCCCTGAGTTTTCTAAATAAGGCAACTGTTTAACAGGTTTCACTTCTAGGCCTGGAAAAAAAATTGACCAGGAATTCAACCATGATGATGGCAAATCTATTCACTGCTTACATAGTGAGCAGAAGTGGAACAGGCCCTTTTATGTATGCACAATGACAGGTATCTTCCCTAAAATGTTATAAACTAACTAGGCTGGTCTCAAAAGGAAGTGGCAAGAGCTATGAAGTAGGTATAACACAATGCAGTTAATGGCCAGACTCTGCCTCTGAGCATCCTGCCTCACTACCACTTCTAGCTGTTTCCTGGTATCTGACCACTCTTTGTAGGCAAACTACATGAAGCCAACAAGAGCAGAAATTAATAGATCTAGAGAGTTATATGCAGATGTGCAATGAGTGCAGGTAATAGCTAAGGACAAAATATAGCATCCCTTTCTCCATAAAATAAAATCTGGGATGTTCAAACTAAAACCAGGCATCTTCAACTGTATTAGCTTCCAATCAGCAAAATAAACAACCTATTCAAACATTTCATGGTTTCCACATGAAGATAAAGCAAACAAATTCTGTCAGGACAGATGTGATCACTCCCAGACTCTATAGGGGGTTGCTGTATTATTTTCCCTTGGTTTCAAGTGATAACTAGAGCTTTACATTTACTTTTTTCTCATAACACCTATTTCCAACTTTTAAACATACAAAGTGTTTTGTGTGTTCTGCATTTGGTAATCAGTTGTTAAACACAGCATTTGCTAATCTTCTTTCATCAGGCAATTTTTATTTGGCATTGGCAGGAGAAGGAAATTTTAAAACATTCTCTTTGTGCTGCGTAATACCCAAATATAAAATCAAATATAGCAATGTTGCTTTCTCTGTATTCCCTTATTCCCTGACTCTAAACATCATAGAAAACAGAACTTGTACAGGGGAATGATATAAAAAGGCAGTAATAAAGAAAATAAATCACAGCACAGATAATGGCTTGATTTTATCTTAGTTATCTGTTGCCCACTTTAGACAAAAGGCACTGGCTGGTTAGAATTTAGCATGCAATTGCCCAGATGTCATGAACTAGTTTTCAGTCTCTGTGGTTATTTCAGGTGCTGCTAATAGAAAAACAGAGGCTCAACTTTTACTGTGCTTTTCTTTCTTTGTTGTTCACAAGAAGCTTCTGAAAAAAAATAGACTGAGCAAAAGATAGCATTTATGATTTTTAAAAAAAAGTAATAAAACATATTATAGAACATTTTTAATTCATTTCTGCTTTCCTACACAAAGTTATTGATTTAGATTTCCATTGGACTAAATTACAGTCCAAATCAGTGCGTCATACACAGACATTCTGGTGCAGAAATCTTACGTTTTCATAGCTGCCATGCTCTGCTCACTATTACAGAAGTAGGAAGAGACATTTATGAGAAGAACAGTCTTATACTATTTCTCTTGCAAGATAAAAATATTGAGTAACCCTGGACTGCATGTATTTTTTATATTTGGGGTTTCTCTATTTAAACCGTATGAGATAGAAATATCCAAAATATTTTAAATAGTAGGTTGGTTCTTTGTGGTCACCTTGTATGTGCCAAATCCAGATCTTTTCCACATCAGAAACAGCTTGTTTAATTAAAGCTTTTATCTCTTACAAGTTAATTCAATCCCTCTGCCTGTCATGTTGAAGATAAAATTCAAACTAAGTCATCTGCACTTATGGTCTTGGGAACACAGATACCACTCTTCTCTCTTTAAGATTAGGATATACCCACCTGCCTGTTAAACAGCTTTGGAGGTAAGCTACCTAGTTTTGGAAAGCAGTCTACTAATTTTGCATATCAGGCTGTGCTGACAAGCATATACATGTGGGTGAGCTTGATGGGCTAAAGACAGCCCAGAGAACGCACACATAGCGGCCATGCACAGTGATGCTGGAAGGCTCCCCACTCAGGGGTGTTCTGCACGGCTGGGGGATACCTTCTGCATTCCTCAGACTGCATCTTCTGCTTCTGCCCACACGACGTGGGGCAGAATGGGGATGGGGAATCTCTGCAAGTAAGCCAATGTCTTGCCTTCAGGATACACGAATTGCCCATCTTACCCTGCCTTTGACTCTTAGACATTGCAATGTACTTTATACGACACCTTTAAATCAACTTTGAAAGTAAAATTTACGAGAGTGTAAACTGATCAATAAACAACAGCTCTGTCAAGAGTAGGAAACATGAGTCTTCCACATCTATGGAAAAAACAGGTATGAAACAAATTTATGTATTTGTGCATTAACAACAACAAAAAAATCCTAGTTAATACTCTGACACTGCAACTACAGTTACACAGACAAACATCTACCCATGTGGAATATGTCAGCTGTCACTAGGGACTAATATCAGTGAAGCAATTCGCTAGTATGGAGATCTCTATCATTATCAATGTGTTATTATGATGTAGAAAAGAATGCAGTTTGACAGGGTTTGTAGCATTACTGGCTAATAGAAAAATTGTGCTTTGACGTACAAACCCTATCCGATCCGTAACAAGATGTGTGAAACAGCACAGCTTCATTTTTGTTAAGACACCCTCAGATATACAAATGAACATTAATAATCTCATTGGCATGGCTGTCACCTTTAAAATGCAAACACTGCATACAGCTACATGCCAATCACTAAGTGCTTTGGGCTACAAAGGGTTAGAAAATAAACTTTATATCTGTGAGTGCAAGTGTTGACAGAAGAGAACACAAAATTTCAGTCGGTATATGTGAGCATGTATTTTCTATCTTCAGAGTACTACCTTTGCTTTATCTTTGACTGCATGCTTCTGATTTCTGTTAAGTACGACTACCTCCTTGTCTTGTCAAACAATTAAAGTGACAAAAGTAATAGCAGATGCTTCTTTCATAGTTAAAACTACAGCAAGCAGACCATAGCTTGCATTTTATTACACCCGTTCTATACAGCTTAGTAATTGAAAGGTAATTGAAAAGATCCTGATAATAAACTGCCAGTTTACTTTTTTTTTTCAGACAAAATAAATATATAACCCAATTCAGGCTTCATTTTAACAACGCATTAGATGGTTTCCAACTTGTCTTGATTTTTGTTTTATTTTATGATTGTAAATAAACCCTGGAAAATTCCTTCCCCAATTTTACCACCTGAAACTGCAGCTGTTGGCTGACACTATCAAAGCCTCGCAATTCCGAACTCACGTGCAAATCTCATCAAGTGCAGACACTTCTAATTGATTCCAGAAGTTTTTCTTTTGCTAAGATCAGCGGGCAGAAGAAGAATAATGAGCAGCTTTTAAGCAGAGGGGGAAGGGTGTTGAGCTCAGGGAGTGGAGATTTTAAAAGCTCCAGCTCAACTGCTCTGCCAGAAATGCAGAGCAATTTTACGGTCAATTGGCCAGAGCATCTGGAACTATACATCATAGTCTTTAGTTGATGGTGGTGAAGTCGACTCTCAAACTGGCTAAGTCTAAAATCAGTAATGACTCTGCTGTCACACCTAAGTGGAAACTAACTTAATCTACTGCCAGATTTTACTGTGTCTTTTTCTAAGGGACATTATTCCCCTTAGGGCAGTTGTCAAGAATATTAAAAGTCCAGTCCCTAGGATACACTGCATGGCATAGCAAACTTTTTGAATGGAGCTAACATAGAAAAAACCGATTACAACGCGTGTTTGTTTAATTCCATGTGTGTTGACAAGGCTTTTTATCATAAGGCAGCAGAGTTTCCTTCCATCCCCAGTTTCATTTCTAAGATATATTTGAAATACACCAGCCAATCTAGTTAGGGCACAGCGACTGCATAAATGCTGAGGTCATAAATCATAGCACAGGGCATGGAGCTTTCACCTTAATGGAAACCAAATATGGGATACGCGGCTCTTTGAAATGTGGCACAGATGATCTTAACGAGGGACCAAGAAAAATGCTACAGAGCAGAAAACTATCGTTGATGCGGAAATAAGTTCTTATGAGTAAATGTTTGTTTTATGTCTGTACTCATAAGTCAGTACTCCAACACTGGTAAATTATACTAAGAAACAAGTGAGGTAACAGCAACTCTTTGTACGATGAAAGGAGAAATAAGTAGTGTGATAATATATCACATTAAGAGGGACTTCTGTGGAACACAGGATACTGTGTAAATCAGTTCTTTAATAAAGAGATATTTTGTATTTTATCCAGACCAATTAGATCCCATGCCCTAAGAAATACCAGAATTGCATCAAAGATTAGAGAAGCAGTCCATTTGGTACAGAATACTGTCTCCAAAAGTTTTTGGAACAGTTGCATCTACCAAGTTCAGATACTTTGGAGGAGTAAATAAGCAATTTGACCACAATAAAGCTCATTTCTACCTTAAGGGCTGAATTATACCCTGCAGCACAAGATTCTGTATATCTTCCAAAGCTGGTTATATTTCTAATGTACCACATGCCCACATAAAACAGAAAAGAAAACAAGTTATTAATTTAAAACATCACACATGTATAAAACCTCCCTTTTTCTCTCTTTTCCACCATGAAAGCTGCCCGAGATTTTTGTCCTTCCTACCTGTAAATTAATACATGCCAGCCAACATGCTCATAGCCAGGCAGATCATTAAGTTGCAATGCTGAAGTCAGGGTGAAAAGATTTACTCTCAGACACAATACCTTAGCTGCAACAAGGGTAAAAGATACACACATCAAGACAGACATCTATTTCCTCCTCCCTCTTCCTCACTCCTAGCCCGTTAGTTCAAGAGTCTGAGTTGCAGCTACTATGAGAGTTGGTGAAAATATTTAAAACAAGAGTTCCAACAACATGTCAATGGCTCTCATTTCTACTTGCTCCTCATTAGTACTACTGTCAAATAACAGCCAGTGCTTGACCAAATTCAGCTCATGGAATATGCTGGCTGATGCCAAACCAGAGCAGTTGGATGGAAACACTTTAAAGAGGTGGACCATCATCACAGATTTATTTTTACATATCGTGCCTGCTGAACCGTCACATAACTGAACACACAAGCAATGTTTTCTGCTACCTCCAGGTGGTTAGGGGGCTCCAGGCCCAGTCTGACAGAAAATGATTTGGCTTTAGTAATACACACAATCATCACATTACACAGGCATGAAGTAATCAGCCTAAAGAAAGCTAACTAGTATAGGATGTGGCAGCACAGATTCTCAAAACACACCAGCTCTTCAAACCAGTCAAATATATTCCCTGTCATCAAGGTTTTCAATGACCTCCACCCAAGAAATAAATTTCTTAAGATCTAAAAATTTCCTCATATATCAGCACTTTTTTTCTTAAATAAACAAACAAAACATAAAACCTCAAACAAAGAAACAGCAACAAAAAACCCCACACTCCCTCCCCCTTCTACATTCAGGTAATCATCCATATGAAATACATACAGGAAAAGGAACAGAGAATGCATGCTGAGGAATGTACACTGTTCCACCTCCTACATTACTTTTGTAAGGATGATAGCTTCAAATTATTTTCTTATTTGAAGAAGAAAAGGACACTGGGAGAGATCCCCATGAGTATATCATCGAATGAATTCAAATACAACAGCAGGAAGGACAATATATTTAAATGATCAGAAAAATAACATAATTTTCATAAGGAACCAAATTTGGTAACACACAACTTCAAAGTATCGATGGAGCCAATGCCATCTTTATTTGACTGCAGACAAAGAAAACAACATATTAAGACTGCAGCTTTAGCAAAAGCAGAAGTCTTGCTTTCTTTCTTACACACCTATAGCATCATTTTACTTCCTCCTTCCTTGAGCCTTAGCATTAAGAAACTTTCTTGCTCCACAGCAAGTTGCATCACTTACCTGAAGAAAAATCTTTGTCTGGCTAAGCCAGCCCAGCTAGCTAAGCCAGTTAGCAGGGCAGCAAGGAGGGTAAGAGGACAGAGCCAGAGAGCAGGACTGCTCCTTCTGCCCAAATTGACATCTTCAGCTGCTTTTTTCATGCCCACCTGAGCTAATCTAATGGCAAAGTAGGAAAGGCTTGCTTCTTGTTTCCTCTGTTCTTCTCCCTTCTCTCACTGACCCCCTAGTTTTCTCTCATTTCTTTTGTATTTCCCATCTAGATTCCCCCCAGAAGGCATTCCTCCCATGCAGTAATTCTGATAACTGTCAAGCCTTCTTATGAGCCAAACACAATCACTTACAGTTTAAAGCACCTATTTTTGCTAGTTACAATACTCTGCAAATAGCATGGCAAAGATTAGAAATCTTATTTACTGGTTCTAAAGTAGTCTTGAGAAATAGGAACATATGAAACATAGTAGCAGAAAAACCCCACACATATCAAAAATAGTTGCACACTTTTACACTAATGACTGAACATGCTGTTGGTAAAATCAGTCTTGCACTTATCTGCTGCAATGTGCACCATTAACTTAAAAATTCTGGGACAGAACTGTTTGTTAAATTCCACAAACACTTCTTCATCCCTAAGTAATTATGCCCTTGAAGGCATAATTTATAGGAAAGTCAACACAAACTCTTTTACATGATGTGCTCTCATTCGTGAACACTGGATTACTAAAGAATTGTTAATTTGGTAACACATAAGGATGAAGATGTAAACAGAACATTTTTGAGTATATTACAGGTTATGATTACTAGAAATATTAGACTAAAAGATTAAAGTCAGCTCAATCTAGTTATATGCTGAAGAGGAGATACTTAGATGAGGAAAACAAAATTATTAAATAAATGTTTTAATTTTCACCTCTTAAAATTTGTAAGAGGATGTGAAAATGAAACAGAGAAAATGACATTGAAAACCAAGCAAATTATCTATGCTATTATATTATGAAGGATAAATAACCTGGAATATGAACAGAAAAAAATTTTAGGATAAACTTTAGACCTAACTTCTTGGAAAACCATCTGTGTATGTATTTCTTATGTTTTCTGGTACTGCTGTTTCAAAATGACCAGGTCAATATTGAGATAAAATGTTGATGTTTGAAGACTTTTCAACATGAATTAACAAATCTCCAGCAACCTCTCAGATTTTTTTTTTTAACATAAATTCCATTAAACCCATAAGAACATGCCTACCATGAATCCAGAAATTGTATAATGCATTGGGAGCAAAAGTGGAGCATTTATTTTATAAGTGGATCATTTATTTTAAAATGGGGAACACTTTGAAGTTCATCACAAGTATTCAAACAAAAAGGAAAACATTATTATAAAGGTGGTGAAGCACTGGAACAAATTGTTCAGAGAGGTGTTAGTTGCCTCATCCCTGGAAATTTTCAAGATCAGGTTGATCAGGGCTCAGAGCAACCTGATGCAGTTGAAGATGTCCCTGCTCATTGCAGGGGATTGGACAAGAGGACATTTTTACTTCCAACCCAAAATATTCTACCATTCCATGATTCTTGATTACAAAAGCTATTAATATCACCAAACTGTTGATTTGTGATAAAATGTCTAGTGTGGAAATACTGGCATCACTAGGAAGAATTATCTATTCTGGCCTGCCCAAGAGCAAACTATTTGAATGACACCTATTTTTTCAGTATTTTCAAAGAAAAATTGTGAGCAAGGTACTCCTGTCTCTTGTTAAAAATGGACTACATAGTTTCAAACAAAGTACTAAAAAAAGAACAAAAAAGAACTGTAATATGAGGGAGAAAAAAAACAAAAGGAAGAAAGAACAGGAAAATTCAGTAGAGAAGAACTCAAGATGGCAATAAAGTAATTTTTTTAATGACAGAAGTATGTAAAGAACAGAGCAAGAACCACTTCATTTTGTTATCTTCTTCATGAAAGAATAGGAAGCTATAGAATTCCCTACAAAAATAGGAATAATAATTAAATAATTTTACTTTACTCATTTCTTAGTAAGAGACACTTTTACATATGCACACAGAACTCTGCAAGGCAGGTATTAAGGGTGTATATTATGACAAAATTCTCCCAGAATTTAGTTAGAATACCCAAATAATTCAAGTCTGAAAGCTATGTCTCAAGGGCAAGATAATTAGTTCCAAAATTTTAGAATTAGTTACTTCAAGTCTTTCTACTGTATTAGGCTACTCAAAAAATTATACAAACATTTTCCAAATTATATTTAAGCAAACCCCTTAAAATACCTGATGAGTTCTTGCAGACTGTTATTAAATGAATTCAAGAACAGTTAGATTTATACACCAAAGCTTTGACAATGTAACAATGGGGGGGGGGTAGGGGGAAGCACAGAATTAATCAATTCTCAATTAGTGGCATTTATCTAGCTTTAAATATTGTCTACTAGTTATTGATTTCCAACACAGGCAGAAAAAAAGAACAGAAAAACCTCCCAGACCCACAGTAGCAGTAGATTTTTCTCATTTTTCTAATTCCTTTTCCCTTAGAAAAGCAGAAGAAGCAAGGCCACTACTAGAAACCTCCAGCTGGGAAAGATGCTATAAATTTTGCATATGTTTGAAGTCAAAGGAACCATTTTGAACTTGTTTGAGTCTCAGTTCCTACTGTTTTATTTGAGTTTTTTTCTGATTTTAAGCCAAAGAGTAACCTTCTGATGAGCCACCCATTCATACCCTTGCTGGTTATGAATAACCAGTCTTTTCTGGTAACCAACAGTAGGTAGCTTGGTACTGTTATTTAGATAGAAATAATATCAGTGACTATTGTTATTTTATTGTGGTAATATTAAAAGAGACATGAACTACCAACTGTACAGAAAAGAAAATGAAAATAATAAAAAGCAAAAGGCATGAACAGGATAAAAATGCTAAGAACACAAAAGTAGCCACACGTAATCAGACCACAGGTCTATTGAGTCCTGTATCCACTCCTTGTCAATGACAAAAAGTCTGTTTCTGAGGCACAGGATTAGTACAGAGCAAAATATTTTATATTTAAGTCTTCCAGCCTCCAAGCATTTTCTGATTTCTCCCATAAAAGGGGAATAAAACAATTCAAATTCAGCAATGCATTACTATCATTCACTTCAAAGCATGCGGCCACGGGTAAATTATTTTTGCAGGGAGTGGTAAATGCTCTCCTTCATAACCTATTTTTCAAGGAAAATGGACATCTCTGTAGCAAACCTGAATAGTTTTCTTACAAAATAACCATAAAACATGAAAAACAAAGAGATAAGAAAAAAAAATACTCTATTCAAATAGCATAATGAAAAATAAGAAAACAAAATGTAAATGTTTAGTGTTTCTGCTTTTTTGTAAAAAGATAAAAAATCTAGAGTAATCAGCATAGATATTTTAAAATAAATGTCTTACCTCATATGCATAGCCCAAGATTGAAAACTGACTCCTGAAGTAGCCAAGTTTGTAAACACCTATGAAGACTAAACAGCGGATGATTTCCAAAATTCCTGCTTTGGACCTAGAAAAGGGAATAAATTCAGATTAACATCCAATCTTTTCTTCTTTTCCAAGTTCAGTGAAAAGGAGAAAATAGAATTAGTCTGTGATGTCCTGCACTTACATCAAGTCATCTTTCTTAACCTTATAGTTAGGTTTTTATAGTATATACCTTACATAGACTTGTAACACTGAATCGGTTGCTGGTGAGAATACACATACTTGCAAAATATATTTGAACTCACACAAATGGGGCTGTATATATAGTTACTGTCTTTTGATCTCAAAAATTACCACAACAAAATTCTGAAAAGTAGTTCAGAATCATTTCAACAGTCTACTTCTGTAAATTTTTACTAATTCCTCTTTATTAACTCCCCGGAGTTATTCACATCTGGCATGTTGACAGATTTTTACCTATCCTGAATTAAATAGTTCAGTCTATAAAAGTGAAAGGTATTCCTTTCTGAAAACATAATGAACAGCAGGTGCAAAGCAGTACTGGCACCTCAGTCTCAAAGGAAACTTCTATTCCACATTTCTTCTCTGGCAGGGCAAATAACTTCTTCGTAAGAAACTCTGGATGCAACTTACTCTTCTTTAGGGCTACAGTGCTCGTATGGACTACTTCATAATGTATCTCACTGGCCTGGTGTATTCAAGACTCAATTTTATTTGAAGCCATAATGATTAAGTTTAGTCTTAAGCCTACACCATCTTTCACAAGATTTTGAGCCTACTCTGAGCTACACTGTGTGCTCTTCATATATCATCACTGCATCTGGCACCTATGGCGTGCTACACAGGGCTGGCACAATATGGTTGCAGTCTGACCTTGAACAGCCTCGGGACAGCTGGCAGGTCCCACTCACCTGCCAGTGTCCCAAACCCAGAGGAGAGAACCCAATAAATGCAAGCACAAAGGGCGACACGATGAACCCATCCCAGAACTTTTCTGCAAGGAACAATACAGATGTAGTCACTACTTGCTATGGGAACACTCCTGGATTTAGGTGCCAGGTAGTCATGTGTTATTTTCCAGTCAACAGACAGCCACAGGTGGGTCTGGGTATCTATATTTATTTATCGATATAATTTCTGGGATTTACATATAATTATAAATAATCCATAACGAAAGAAGAAAAAACCCCACATATTTTGTATCTTACTTGTTCTCCAAAAGTAGTCCAAAAGATGACAGGGACAGAATGATAAAGCCAATTCTCAGGAGAACTGTTCCCTGTGATAGCATCTGTTAAAAGGCAGACAAAGAATTCATTTAGAGTAATTTTCTGGAGAAAATGGAGTTTTTATGGAACAGTAGCTTCAACTTCCTCAGTCAGTGATGCTAGTGTCCCCTTTTAAAGTAATTTGCTACTTTAAGTTTTACAAAAAAAAATATCTGCTCTGGATAGCACACATACTTGGAGTAACCACCTTCATAGTCGTTTCCTGGATGCTGTATTTCCAAAACAACATTAATGTTATTCCCTTCTGTCCTATGTGTTTTTTTTCCCAACGTTATTGATTTCCTTTTGACTCTACTCAAGAGGGAAGAAACGTATTTCTACATAAAAATCACAGCAGCCCTGTTCTTTTAATTTCATCATATGTTACCAGGTCTTTACAATAGTCATCTTTGAATCCCAATGGACACAAAAGCCAATGTACTGGTGAGAATAACAACTCACATGACATGATCATATTTAAGAAGAAACAAAATGAGTGTTTTCCCTGCATGATAACTCAATGCTTGGTTCCTAAATTAGCAAAACTTTTTAACTCCTATCATTAATTTCAATCAGACCTAAAACACTTTTAAAAATAAACATGTGCATGAGTACTTGAAAGAATAGCAGCATGAGGACTTCCGTCCTTAAAATTTACATCAAAATTACATTAAAAAAATCCAGGAAAACAGAAATTATTTTGATTGTACAGTTTGAATTTTTAAAATTTATTAAATATTTACTTTGTATTCTACAAAGCTGCCTTTGAAAATCAAATATTTAATCAGTATTCTTTTTCCCTCCCTGATTTTGTTTCAAATATTAGTTTTGAAAAGCTTTCGGTTTTTTCATTAAAACAAAAACAAAACAAAAGTAGTGGATCTGACTGAATTATAGAAATCCTTTCTTGCTTCAACAGCAAAACAGTTTATGAACAGCATCCTGCACTTCAGTTGCAGCCACTGGAAAAAAAGCCTCCATGAATGTCTGCCCTGATTTCAATAAATCCCATTCAGTGACATGCCCAACTTCCTTCGGTCATGGCCCCAACCCCTCAAAGAGATCTAAGGTAAGTATCTGTGAGCATGGGAGGCCACAGGAGGATATTCTCAAGTTTTACAGCTGTGTGAACTTAGAGTGCCCATGTTTGCAAAACACATCAAACCACACACTCAGTCTGGGCGGGTTTCTGTTGTTTTACTGAAGCATCACAAACACCTACTTAGATATCCTCAACAGTTATTGAACAAAGAAAACTCAATCCCAGCAATGAGCAAGCTAAACAGCAGCCTCACCAGTTTACAAGCCAGAACACAATTCTTACAAATGACACCTGTCAAGCCAATCTGTTGCACAGATTTGTACCAGGTGAGAATCAAACTTACTACTGCATTTTTACATTACCAATCTGTTCAATTTCTCCTTATGATAAACTTTCCATTGTTAGCAATAGCAAGATTTTGTTTTGAAGTGACATAATGTTTGGACAGAGCTTTTTTATAAAAATCAGGCATGGACTCTATTTGAATTTAATTAAATGAGGAGTTCTTTAACTGCTCATCTAGCCACACTGAGTTCAACTCCCTCTTCAGCTTCCTGTACAAACTGAGTCATACAAAAATTCAAGAAGTAAGCAAAGAAAAATATGATTTGGCACAGGCGTAATGGAACTCACCCATAAATTTCTTAGAAATGCTTTGACAGGCTTTTCAATGATTGTTACTTGTCAAATAAAGGAGTTTTCCAGGGAATGAGGATTGAAATTCAAGACTTTTCTCCTTGAAGACTGTCCTCACTTTTAAGTTGAAAAATCAAACCTTTTTTTAAATCTACTTATTCTTGCAAGGTGGGTCTGATTTTTCTTTGTTTCCAGTGCGATGCACCAGGTTCTGCAGACTGCCTTAAAAATGCTCCCAGAGTGGTAGAGCACTATTCTGAGAAAAGGAGAGCAAGATTTTGTATCTTCTTAGGCAGGAAAGAGAACTGAACATCAAATCCAGATTTCTATCAAGTCAGAGAATTGCTGCATTACAATATATGGCTAAAATCACACTTGGTGGAAAATGAATGAAACTGTGATGGTTTTCATAGAGGTGTTAATACTTGTCTTCAGGAAGGATCCAACAGTACATGCTATGAATGAGCAAGGGTGCCCCCGGTTTCCAGTTTTAAAGAGCTGCATGATTTCAAACTTTTCTGACTTTCCAGTGTTCCCAAGCTGGCTAGTTAATCCCAGGCATCGGGATTTCCTTGCAACTCCAGCTGCAGAAAACTGAGGTGCTGATTCATTCTACCTGCCTTTAAGTACCTTCACTGAAGTGCCTGAAAATCTGTTATTAACCCAATCTTTTGCTGAAACTCATGGAGAGAGCACGTTGGGAATGTGGGAATAGCCCAAGCACTTCAGGAATTCCATTTCTTGCCATTAGCTAGACTGCAAGCCTAAAGCCTAAATTTGGTAGTGCATTAAGAGTTGGATTTGAGCAAATGATGGAAACACTTCCCAAAAAGCAGCCAATTTTGGGTCAAATTTTAGTGGTAGTTTTACCTATAACTTCTATCAAGGACTTTTTTCTTGGCTTAAAGATATATTTTATTTTACATTTCCATAAGACTAGGAAAAAAAATTAAAATTATTCCCTACATTTATCTAACACAGAAGAATAAAGAACAGGTTAAGAACTTGAAAGGAAATCAATAAATTTCAGATCAGTTTTAAACATGGAGTTCCAGCAAAAAAAATGGGAATAGAAATACATTTTAATGTTTGTTTGGAAACCAGAAGAACTGAAGCACCCTTATGATTTTTAAAAAAATCAAACTCAAATGTAAACAAGCCTTTATCTTTAAATGGTTGAAATGCTATATGACGTTCTTTGGCATAGTAACTACCTAAGCCAGGTGTGATCATATTTTACAGATTTGTTTTTTCAGGCCAATTTCCATTTCTCTTCATACATACTCCTACTTGAACCATACTATTTTGAACATTAGCTATTTGTAAAACTCCTTATGGTCAATACCCGCTGTGGCTTAGAATGTGAAGGACTGGAGGACACTAAAGCACAACCTGCAGATCCTGATTAATTTTAAATTGGCACTATCATCAGATTCACACAAAACCATGGCACTGTAATGCCTGAGCATAGAGTGGCAGCTTTCCACTTCCCAGAACATCAGCTTTTGGAGTAGTGAAGGGTGAGACAAAAAGCCTTACTGGGAACCATGAAGGCAGAAGGTGTAAGTTACCCTTCACTGTAGGTACACGCACCACATTCACATACAACAAAAAAACCCCTGTTCCCTCATTTGTACTCCTAGTCAAGGATTACTGAGAAATTTTCAGTGAAATACACCAAGATGCAACTGGGAATAATAGGTTTTAGAAAACCAGCCATACAGCATAAATTTTACCACTGTTAGTTTGCTTCCCTAACTTTCTCTTACAGTTCCAGTGGTATATGCTGCCTTGATTCTTTTATTTGCTTTCAAACATGTATCACCCTATGAAGTGGATGCTGGCAGCTGAGGCATCCATTTTCTAGGCATTACTCTACCAAAATCAACAAAATAGTCAGTGGGTTATATCACTAAACTAACATCATATATTAAATCTATGCACTGCAAGCAGCAGTGTGAAAAGAATGTGCCTTTTACACCTTCATTAGTGTTAGCATCCTTGTTCCACTTAAACATATGCATGGACGTATATATAAAATAAATGATTATTTATATACTGGAGTATTTGTATAAACAGAGAAGCATGTGGGACCACAGCAGGTTCCCCAATTACAAGTCAGCCACAACTTTGCAATGTGGTTATTGGCTGCAATCAAACAGAAAAAAATATTTCTGTTGGATTTTCATTTCATTCAAAGCTTTAAAAATATCTTTGAGCCTTAAAAAAGGAGGGGGAAGGGGATTATTGAATTTAGTAAGAGGTTTACACGGCTTTGTAATCAACAGAATGCCATAGCATTATTATTTTATGTTTTTTTAGTAATGAAAAAATAATTAATTTAAACAAAGGAAATGTTCTTCCAAATCTGTATTTAGATGAGCATTGAAATATTCCAAATTGACTTTTATATTGCAAAGAAACAGGTTTTTTATTCCTTTTGAAGAATAACATGGATGCATTTTCTCATTCTGATTTGTCCAGTGGTTCAAAAGAACTTCTAGGAATGATGCCAGCATGTTTCCTAAGTTAACAGATGCCCTGCTCTCATACATCAGACACTTTCAACATTCAAATTAGGAATGCTAATACAATGCTATGAATTTTCTGCTGTTAGGTGTCTTTGGCTGTATGAATTTATTTTAACTTAGAATCCTAGAAAAAATTGTTAATTCTTAGCAATATTACATACACACTACTTGGTGATGCCCTACTTAATGGATACATTAAATGTGTTCTTAACTTTCAAGAGATCTATCTTACCCCTTACTAATTTTCATCTAATTGAAACTGCTCACTTATTCATATAATTATATGCACAGTAAAAGTTATAGTATCTATCAACAATAAAAAACGACACTGCAAAATGTGTTTAAGGTGCACTTCACTTCGATTTATACGATACCTGCAGTTCTGGAGCTATGAGAGTTTTGCTTTGAATGTACTGCAGTTCTACACTCCTAGCACTCTCTCTGGGACTGATCCAAATCCCATTTCTTCAATGATCTTTGGATCAGATCTAGATGTGCAGAGCTCAGAATGCAATTTTTATTCACTGGATGTAGTGCAGACCACTATACAGAAAACAAACACTGTATGCTCTCTCCTGTGGAAAATATGTATTTTTTCTTTCCTGTTTTGCTCTTTTCATAAGTTAAATGTAGGTCATTCAGACAGAAGGTATATGGTTGCTCTTTACGAATAGAGAAATTTAACACTTCTACAGGGCGTGAGACCAAACACTGAGCAACTGTAATCACTTGAGAAATGTAATAGCTGTGTGCTGTGTCTTATGGCTGTTATGAAATGGAACTTATACCTAAAGATGAGGAAAACAGTTAGTTTTCTCCATTTATGGAGCTATGCCACAGTTATGACATAATTCATAGCCAGACAGAACGTTCCAGTTGTATCCATAGACATTTCATAATTCAGTGTAGTGGAAAACTGATATTGAAGGAAGATTTTTGCCAAGTAAAGTTATTCATACACAAGCTTCCTTCTCATGACAGCTTCCCCACTGTGCTGCAGAGCGATGCTGGAACTCTGCCTTGGGACCAGCACTTTCTACACCCACACTGAAGGTTTATGTCCTGAGACGAGGTGCTTCCAGTCCCTGTACTCTCCTTCTTATCCTACCTTATTACCCTGCAGTTTTGTGCAGAGAATTTTATAGTTGCTTTTCTACAGTAAGTTCATAAATAGTGGATCTTCAGGATGTTTCCTCCATGACTGAAAGAATTTAATGATTATCTGGAGTTTGAGTGCCTTTTTCAACTTTCTTTATTATTTATTCTTAAACAGCTGCAGTTACCAGCAGATAAAATAATTTGGACCATCCATTTCTCCTTCCAGGACCAGAAAAAGCCCGAAAGAAAAAACAGGAAAAATAGGAAAATAGTAAAATAGGAAAAAATCAGACTCCTTAATTCTTGCTGCTAAAAGCAACAACAAAGTAAAAACCAAACCAAAATCCAACAGCAGAACAAAACAAATGAAAAAAACTCAAACACAGAGTTTGATTCCTATGCAAATGCATGTAGGAATCTAGAAGCAGATCTGGACAACCCTGCAGAGGTTTTTCTCAATATAAGAACACTGGCAATCATGTATATATAATATACTGTTTCACTTGTATATTTTGGAGGCATTTATTCTTAGCCTAGGCTTAATTTCCTGTCCCTAGAACAGACTAAGCCTCAGATGACCTAGTAATCTCCTAATTCCCTGCAATTGCAGTGTGACCCTTTGCAGAGGCAAACACGGCATGTAGAATAACTCCATACTAATCAGAAGAGTATGCCTTTTATATCATACCAGGAATGCTACGTGCTGCAGTGTCCAATGAGGTGGGCAGGGGACTGTGACTGCTGTTGGCCAAGGGTTGGAAATTGCCAGGTGAGCATGCCAGGACAATGCAGGCCCACAGGAGGGCAGAGGCTGAAGAACCCAAGGGGCCCTTGGCACGCTTACAGCCTGCTACAGCAACATGGGTGACACAAACTCAACAAGAACACTGCTGTTTAGCAAGGTCTTAGAAAGGGTTTATGAAGAAGACCAAAGGGCATTTTACCAAAATAATAGACTTTTGTGGTGTTTTGATATGTCTTGAGAGGTGTTTCACATTCTGCTTCATAACAAGAAAATTTTAGCTTTAGTACACGAGGGAAAGTTATAAAGGAAGGAAGAAAGAAAAGGAGCTTGGAAGGATGTGAAACCTTGGAAACAGTTAATGTTTCCCTTCTTATAGGTGGGCATGGCCTTCAGAGGCTGCCAGGTATCCACAGAGGAACCAGTTACCACGGAGATCCCATCAGCCCAAACCCATGGTCATAAATACATGCTTCTCCTTGCTATATTTCTATCAATGCTGTTGTATGTTGGAGACTGGAAGAAGGATTTGCCCTGACTTTGTTCTCCTCCAATTCTGAACTCATGCTGACACCAACGTTCCCAACTGCAAGCACTGAAAGACCATTGCAATCTTCCTTCTAAAGCCTGGGCATCCAATGGTATGACCAACCTTGACATCTTAAAACCTACAGAGTTTCAAGCCTCATGAGGTTCTAAAAACTGAAGCAGAAACATACATCTTCTAGGCAAATTATTTATATTATGTAAATAACTGATATGGTTATTAAAAACTGTTTACTAAACAGTATCAAACTATATCTTTAATAGCATGGAATTATATATTTAGCCATTTATGTTGATTCTTTTTACAGAATCTAGTCATTATTTTAATAGTTCAAGTAAGATACGAGTCAGCTATAGAGCCTCTGCTCAATGCTTTAATATTTAAACATGTCGTGTGTCATGGCTCTTAGCAGGAGGTATTATTTCATAAAGGAAGGAATTACTTACACTTACAGAAGCAAGAAGTTCGGTGTACAAGTCCACTATTATAGCAAAATGTACAAGTGCATAGCAATTACAATAAGCTGGTACAGGTGGATTGAAGGGAACTTCTTTTCCAGTGATCTGTATAAAGCAAAACAGATACTTGCCTTCAAGAGTGACCTGCTCTGGCCTGTTGCTCCTTAATATTCTTTACACTTACAAACACAAAAAGGGAGACAGATAATTGAAGAAGGATAATCTGCTGTCAAACTTATGTACTACCTAGTCTGAGACAGAGTTTAACTCTGTTTGTGCATGTCCACATCAGAAAAAAAAAAGAGAAAATATTATATTCCATTGAAAATTTTTGAAAATCTCTTCAGGAAATGAATAATGAAAAAATAAATTAAAAATATGTTTTTTCCTTCAAATAAAAAGGAAAAAAACCCCACAGCTAAAACATTCATTTCCTTCAGTTTCTTTTCCCATTTCATCTTCCCCTATGCTTTATGACTGCTAATTTGCTAATTTAAAATAGCATGTGTAGAGTTTTTAACGTTGATCCAGTAGCATTAAGAGGTCCAAGTAAATTACACACAACTGAAAGCCTGTGCATGTTCTATTTACCACCGGGATTTCCTCAGGAAGGCCAAGTCTAGGTTTGCCTGGTCCCCAGCCTGGCCCTTTGAATATGACAGAAAGCTTATTGCAGAATCCAGGTGTGGCCCAAAACGTGTTCCAAATATGAGCCAAGGGACGTAACTGGGAAAAAAAGAGTAAGTAATTTTTCACTGTTAGCAAAATAAAAGATTAATAAAACATTATATTTTATAAATTTTTAACTTTCAAATAAATGATTTTTCAAACTCTGTAAAGAGAATAAATTAGAAATAGATTAAGACAGTTCAGAAAACCTGTCTGAAATAGGCAAAAGTCATATGAAACCCTTGGTTAATTTGGTGAGGATTACAATGACTTCTGCTCAGAGGAAAATCTGTTCTTCCATCTGTCTCCTGTAATCACTCCAGAGTATTTAGTGGTATATTGTATAGCTATATTTATGCTACTGGGATCTTGACATGACATGACATACTCTCAATAACTAAATTACTTCATATCTGAATGAAATGGATATAATTGCACATCCTCCCACTTTCCAGCCCTGACAGCCCTGACAGCAGAATTTCTCATTCTTTGAGATTCCTCCTTGGATGAACAGTCATGAAAAGCAAATATGGACTCCACCACTTCTCATGTTTTTCCAGAGAATTTTTATCTAGCTTAAGTTAAACCTGGACCAATAAATCTAAGAAGCACCACACTAATTACTTTTCTTTTTTTTTTAAATATATGCTTTTGTCTGTGCTTCACTGCGTATTGCACTGCATATTGCAAAACAGATCTCACTCAGTCCAACACCTTATATATCACTGTTCTAATCAGTTTTTCATTTTACTGTTTTGTATTTTCATGATTACTACAAACTCTGCATATACTCAACGCAGCGAGTGGAAATGGCTGTCTCAGAATGAAATACTGAAAAAATTGTAGATAAAGTAATTGACTGGTCAGCAATGCAAGGATGGCCTCAACTGTGCCTAATAGAGGGGTTTCTTTTGAATATGACTGAATGTTGAAGATATCACAGTCAGTGACACAAACTATAGCACCTGGAGCATGATGGGATCAAACGAATTTACTGGATGAGTTAAGCCATATACAACTTTTTCATCTTCGGCCTCAAATGTTCCTAATGGAAGAAGAAAACAAAAGAATGACAAACAATCAAATTCAAACGTATACATATTTTTGCCACACCGACCAAACATGACAGAGAACACCTTCTGTAACTTACCAAATATCCTGTCCCAGATAATGAGTGTGCCACCATAATTTTTGTCAATGCAGTAGGGATTTCTACCTACAAAAAAAATCAATTATGAGACAAGTAACAGGATAAAGAAGAATACTAGCAACTGAATTATGAAGGAAAGTCATCATTTTCATTGCTTTATAGCCTAAAAATAACTTTAAAAGATAGCTAACCCACCATTCCTCATACTTCTATGAAATTTCTTTTTCCTTAACAGCCTTACTGCTCTCCTTCTATTTAGAAATCCAATGTGTCACACCCAAAACTTCTATGAAATAAAAGGATTCATTTGGAGAGCAAAACCAGGTCAAAATATATTTATAAAAAACAAATTAAAAAGCAAACAAAAATGATTCCACCAGTTTATACCTAAGAAAATATATGCTAAATGCATGTGTAATCATCTCATTAATAGCTATCAGGTGTCTCTATCCTCTATGTCATACATCTGATCCTGCACTATTAATTTCAGTGTGAGGAAAACTGCTCCTTCTGTGTTTTCTAGGGAATGTATTTGTATATAAGCAGTCCTCTCAAACTTATGAGCGAAGAAACATTGGTTACATACCCTTAAGTTCATGCAGGTAATCTGGAGCAACTGTACAGCCCCTGATCAGCTCTGGAACAATTCAGCTTAACTCCAATCAGGATGAGAGCATTAGTTTAGATTTACAGCTGAGCAAATAACAGCAGAGTGTCTCCCTGAAGATTACCAGTAGTTGTGCAAATTTTAAGGACTAGACACTTACAGCACCACCACTGTGGATACAGTGATTTTGAGGATATAATAAACATTAGTAACATCCTCTGTACATTTGAGTCTGTTTCAAATTGTTCTTCCATTCCCCTATATATTTTTTTTAAACTTACTATTTCTGCACACTGAATGAGCTAAGGACATCTGTGAAATTCACTTCTGTTTCTTAGATATGTTCATGATATTTTTCAGTATGCGGTGGAGTTATTAATACAATTTACATACGCAGTACACTCTCGAAGGCCTCTGAATACTGGTGAAAAATCAATCATCGTGCACTTCTGTTAAGTGAGATATCAATAATTCAGACAGGTGAAATCAAATTCCACTAAAATATTTAAAAGTTCTTCTAAAACCTAGCCATGTTTTTCACATATACAGTGCTTGAATTTGAATGCAAAAGCGTGTTTGTTGACGACTCAGTAGTCAGGGAAGGATGAGATGTTTTTCTATCACTTCATACTTAAAATCATTGAATTTTTTTGCTCAAAGTCTTCAAATTATTTCATGTTATCCAGACTTAATTTCTGCTCAATAATTAATCTTAAACATAAAAAATGTTTAAACATAATATCTGAAAATGTTTTTTAAAATACTGTGAAATTTTCTACGGAAGAGGAACCATTTCTGAAGTAGTGGTCAAAATCAAAATCTTTCTGTAAATCTGATTTTACAATATAATTTTACTACATTACTATTACTATACAAATAGTGACCTTGAGAAAAAAAAAAACACACCAAGGAATAAGGGGTTCCACTTTTATCTTACCATGATGAACTCTGTGATGACTGGGAGTATTAAGAATCCATTCCAGAGGCCCAAGTTTGGTGATAACCTTAAAAAATGTAATGCTTCAATGAAATTGAAAATACTGTATAAGATCAAGAAGAAGCAGAGGAATGAAAGGAGGAAATGCAAAAGAGGAGGTTTATCTTCTGAAGAACTGCCTAAAAAGTTTTTTTCTGAACCATTTCACTGCATTACACTTTCAAAAATTTTCATTTAAAAATAGTAAAATACAAATTAAAATTTGAATTTCCTTTTGATCCACAAGCTAATTTCTTTTGATCTAGCAGTGAATTTTTTTCTTACTGTTTTTATCATTATTCCCTGAGAATCTTTGAAAGACCTGGCAATCATGAGCTGTTACTAACATAGAATCACAGGGAAGTGATTGTCCCATCGTATTCAGCACCGATGAGGCTGCACCTTGAGTACCATGTTCAGTTTTGGGCCTCTCAATTCAGGAAAGGAGACACTGAGGTGCTTGAGCGAGTCCAGAGGAGGGCAATGGAGCTGGTGAAGGGTCTAGAAAGCCTCTCCTGTGAGGAGTGACTGAGGGAACTGGGGTTGTTTAGCCTGGAGAAAATGAGGCTCAGAAGGACTTCACTGCTCTCTAGCTACCTGAAAGGAGGTTGTAGTGAGGTGCAGGTCGGCTTCTTCTGCCCTGTCCCAAATGAAAGGACGAGGAAATGGCTTTCAGTTGTGCCAGCAGAGGTTCACACTGGATATTAGAAAAAAAAAAATCACTGGAAGAGTGCTTAGGCACTGGAATAAGTTGCCCAGGGAGGTGGTGGAGTCACCATCTCTGGAAAAGTTCCAGAAGCATCTGGATGTGACACTTGGGGATATGGTTTAGGAGTGATTCTGGTGATGCTGGGTTGATGGTTGGACTAGATGATCTTGAAGGTCTCTTACAATCTTGGTAATTCTGTGATTCCATACAAATTGTTTCACTCATTTTTCTTACCCATATCCAGTGACACTGCTTGGGATTCAGTGTAACTCTATAATCCCAGTTATGTAAACACTTTATGTCAGCAAATAGCTGGCATTGATGTAGAAACAAGTACTCCTTTCCCCTTTAGTACCTTTGACTGCTTGTTTCTTCTGTCAATAACCTTCCTTTACTCTGGCATGAATGTATTAACACATCAAACCTGATTGAGGAACTGATGCAAATCAAAATGACTTTTGTTTTGTTTTTCTAAGTTAGTTTAACTGGATCAGTTCCTGATTTTGGTCCAACATATGGTCACAAATGCATGAGTCAGAGACATGACCAGCATAAATTCATTGTGGAGCTACAATCTAAGGCAATGAGTCAACAGTACAGAAAGGTGGCCTTGATCATTTTAGCACCAAACCAAAAATGATAGAAAGTATGCACTGCCAAAAACTCACTCTAGTGTTTCAAGCTTTGTCAGAAAATGCTGGTGAATTAAGTTTGTATCAGCAGGGTTTATGCTAAATTAGGTACCCGCAGCTACTATGGAACTAGAGGAAAGCCAGCACTGACTTCAAATGTGGTGCTTTGGTTAGCTCAAAAGAAGTGTGTGGACACCTAAACACAGCAATCATTCTTTAATCCCAAACACAAACCTGTCACAAATTGATGTAATCACTGGATGACCAAAAAGGACATCTATTCACGATATATACTGAAATGATATCTATTCACCATGTCTGATTATGGCCATAATGTCTTGAAATTAAAAGGGGGCAAAGGGCATAAAAGCAGCTAAACAAAAATGCTCAGACATTAAGAAACAAGCCCAAGAATCTGTAATTTTTTTCCTTTTAAGGAATTTAATTAGTAAATTTAATACTCATACTGCCAAAAGGAGTGATCTGTAATATAATAATAGAGATAAGATAATACTGGCAAAAAAAAAATTTAGAGTGGCAAACAGTCATTATTCATGAGAGCAGGTCCAATCATCTAAAAAGGATTTTCATTCCTTTAAGATATACAGAACAAAGTCCTGAAATATGGCAGTTCCATGTCTCTTTAATTTACTGTTTTGCAAGTGCAAGAAGATTTAGTTTCAAAAAGCAGACTCAGGACATTCTTCAGATGTATTTAAATTGTTATGAATGAGTTAAATATAAGACAGGAAAAAAAAAATTTTTTTCATTTTTCTCTTAAATAACAGCAAAGGAACATCTACTTAATTGGTTGAGAATTTCTGTAATTAAAGGAGTAGAGAAATACAAAAATTCTTCAGGTCTCAATTCTACAGAGAACTGTAATATTTGGAGCATCTTTCTCAAAATCCTGCTCACACTTGACTGGAAAAACAGAATCCTGAGACAAGTTTGTTTTGTTTCATTTAACTCAGAAGCCAAGGGCAACATAAGCAGGATCAGCTCTCCCTCAAAATAAGTTCAAGTCTGAAAATACCATCTAAAGGTAAGAAATGATCCATTATTCATGCTAGTTCCATTTTCTGCCTTTCTCAAGCAGAACATCCCACTGTTTTAAGATATGTGAGATGTGACTATTAAATTAATTTAATCTGAGCCAAATGTCTTGAACTGCAGCCCAGCACCTGAGAGAACACTGATTTATCTAATAGACCAGAACTAACGTTGATCCAGTTGGTTTTAATATATTTTTATCTCAGTATTTTAACAATTTTTGTGAAAATAAACCAAATGTGCACGAGGAGAACAGGGAATCAGTAAGGCATAGCAGTCTTCAATTTTGGCCTACAGGTGGATTGTAACAAAATGTCCTCAGAATGAATGCCTTCAGTCCTCAATATCCAGGTGGTTGAATTAAAATTTTAAAACTAAAATACATCCTTTTGAAAGTCTACATAGTACATCCTTATGCTAAAGCAGAAATTGGGACTCCCTAAGGACCTAAGAGATTTATGTAAAACTTTAAATAATTTTTTCTAAATCATAGTAGAGAAAGTATTTTCTTTAGATAATGAAATCTCTCTCATCCTTTAAAACAGTCTTTCTTTGAGTGATGACATCTAAAAATCTACTGAAATATCTTCTCTATGGCATAATTAGTGATTGATACCTGAGCCTACTTTGATTCATTATTCAGTCAAGGTCACCTCCATTGCAAAAACATTTTAGCCCCACTCTGACAAAAAGATCATCTGAGACAACAACTATAAGCACATGACTTTAAAGCTCAGAGGGGGTACAGAACTCTGTACCTGATGAAGTAAAAATCTAGCAAATGTATGTTGACATTAGCAATCCATAAATCAATGCTTTGTCTAAAACAAATCACAAATATTTTTCCACCAGACAGTCAAAATTGTACAGGGTGCTATTCCTAGAAACTTCCTTTGCTATCAGTAAGTTTACTTGTAGATATTTAGCACATTCCTAAAAAAACACTATAAAAAACTGTTGTCAGAGGAAAGGTTTTAGTGCCAAATTTTTTATAAATATTTTATAAGCATATATGCTATAAATATAATCATATATCTTTTCAAGAAACAGAAAGATATCACCACTGAAAAGCTGAATTTTGAAGGCTCTTGCAGCACTACAGGGCAAAGAATGTTTAAATTTGTTGAATTTTTCTATATTCTGCCATCTTACCTGGGAAAAAACTCCTACAAGCAGATTTTTCACCAAAGAAAATTGGATAGGATAGTAAGACAATATTTGCCAGACAAGATTCTGACATAGTCATGTCAGTCTGACATGAACTTACTGCAGCCATACTGAAAGAAATGAAGTTCGTAAGAACTGACTCATAAGAAAATTTAATGTGGTGTAACAACAGCCCTTGCTCAAAAGAATACCCAGAGAGAAAGAAGGCAGTGGCAGCTGTTCCACGTACCCATCTACCTTTCATTTGTCAGTCTATCCTCATTTTATTATGTCCAGACATTTTCCTTGGAGAATGGCAATTTCAGAGGAGCTCATAAGCATTCTTTGTAGCAGTAACCTGGCTTTCACTGCAGTTGCAACCAGTTGCCAAAGCACATACACTAAGTTTCAGACATTCAAGACAGAGAAACATTTTCAGCTTATAATGTAATTGTATTCAAATTGGCTTATTAGAGTAAGAGCTTTCATGATGTTCACATATCAGGAAAAAAAAACCTAAACTTTTTAAAGAAAACCAAATAAATGTGATAAGAAGATCAGCTTAGTTTTTGATGCTTGTAATTGGGATTTTCATTAAAAGACTCTGCTACTTTAATTTTTGTATCTCACCTTTTTACTGTAAAGTATTCTAAAAAGTAAAAAACCAATAGTTGAAATGTCATTGTTCAATAACCCTACCACCAGTACTTCCAACCTTATTTCATATTACTCAAAAGAAAAAAGTCTGCTTGTGAATATAAAATATTCTTACTCTATATATCATCACCTTGCAGTGATTTGAGGAGTACAGAAAAATAGCTACCAATCCCCTAAAAGCTGAAATACCCCAACTGTTGTCCAATGATAACCTTATCTGTATTTTGACCAATATGACTGGGGGTTTACATTTTTGTTTGTTTCCCTGATACAGACACCTACTGTTCTAAATCAACTCCTGTCTCGGATTTTTCCTTTCTCAATTAACACATCACGTGCACCAAAACTCCCATGCCAGTGACCCACAGATGAACTGCAGCATTCCAAAAAACTCTTTTCCTGTTTCCTTTATTTTTTAACAACCCATTGCCACAAAAAAAAATTTTTCATTTGTCAAAATCCTCACAAATGGACTCAATAAACTACCTGCAAATCAGATATGTAGGCATCTTATATGTATCAGGTATGAAAGTTTTGTCCACAGAACATGTATTCTTGTTTCCTTCTTTTCTTTAAAAACCAACGTATTTCCTCTGTTGTACTTGGGTATGACTAAACGATAAAGCAGAATAACTGACAATAATTGAAGCAACTCCAAAAGCTGTGTAATAAATAAGGCATGCTTAGAAATACTTTCCATACATTACTGAATAAAATATCCTGGAATTGAAATCTTCAAGTATAATGAGGACTAAATGTTTTTTTTCTACAATAGTAGTTCTTATATAAAGATGTTTCCTTTGTGACAGAAATCCCTCGCCTAAAGGAAAATAACATTATGCAGTATCACTTGTGGCATGTAAGCACCTCCATTTGTGGTCTCAGAGTTTGTCAGCACCAAGGGAAATCTTTATTGCCTGGTACCTGCACCCCTTCAGTGTAGTTCTTGTTTAAGTAATGAGAAAAAATCGTAACATAAAATCCAAGGGAAACTTTACATCTTGTGTAACAACTCCTCCTGTCACCACTACCACATGAATCTTTACTCAGCCCTGTTTCAACATGAACGCAGGAAGGAATGTCAACTGAGTAAAGCAGGCAACCTTACAGTAAAACCATTCGCATATAAAAGGTTCTGGGTTATTTTTTTTCCTTTGAGCATAAGGAAAGCTGTTTGTAGCACAGCATTACTTTCAATATCATAGTGTTACTGATCTGCAGGACAGGAGAGGGTAAATTCATCCCTGGAGCATCACTAAGGAGCACTCTGAACTTAACTTTGGGCTCTCTGTTAAGACTAGTTGGTAGTAAAACACATATTACAAGTCATTTCCTCATCAAAATCAAGATAAGATTCTTATTCCTGGTATATAAATCTGTATTTCAGACAGTCTGGTGGGGAAATTTAAAAATATGACCTTAATTACATTCCCCAGTAGAGCTGCTGTGTTAATTCAGGACAACACGCCCATGTATTTATACAGATGGCTCTGCTGATCAGATTTGCCATGTAAAATCTCTACAGGGAAGCTGGGGAAAGGCAGAACTCCTAGGTTTTGTGCTCGTCTGCCAGTTTCACACTTTGAAATCCTTGGCAAAGTCTGATTTATACACCGCCAACTGTTTTCCTATCTGATTAGGCAGTTTTCTACTCCAGTAAGCATGTAAAATGGATATAGCTGAATTTCCACACTGAGAAGAGAAAAAACAATATTTATAGTTTAGAAATAAAACATGTGAGAGGAATCAGGCCTGTTGGGATCATAAAGAGTTTCATAGAGGGTGAATTTCTGATAAATCTGGTTTGTAGGAATGGGAGGTGAAAGCCTAGTTTTAATGGACAGTCTGGTTTAGGGCATATTTATATAATAAACATGCAGACTTAAGAAATGTGTTTACAATAAATTATCTTGAAGGCAAGCTTTTGTCACTTTTCATTGTTATACATCTCAACTAGGAGGTAAGGTTTGAATCAATTTGGCATCTTACATGAATATTTAAGTTAACAGTTTTGATAAGTGGATGCAACCTTTTTTTTTTCTTTATAGGTCCAATTAAGCCTTGTGGGAAAGGTGAGCACATATAGGAAGTTTCAATAAATTTTTCCACTAAAAATGAAAAAACTTACAATAGCTGATTGGTTTAATTGCAGCATTACAAATAGCAGAGCATGGAGCAAGTCACACTTTCAGTCATATATCAAGTTAAGCATTTTAAACAAACTCCAGAAGAAAAATTGCTATACAATTTCAGTATTTTTCAGCAGCCTGATAATACATTCTGGAAATGGCAAGAAAAAAACCAGAAAGTCATAAATCAGTATGCCAGTCCTGAAATAAACTAAAATATAGTCAATTGAGGCTCTTCATCTTCCTTTTTACCACAGATCAAAAAATAGTCAGCAGCCTATACTTTGAGATTTTAACAAAGAAGGGTCTTTCAAACTTTCTGTTGGCTTTGAAGCTATAACTAATTTAAATAGATTCTCAGTGAGTACAAGCTATGAGAAAAACTCAAGAGAATTACAAGTAATATGTTAAGATGGAAAATAAGATTTTTCTTTTTTACAAAGAGCAGTATCTCTAACATTGTTAATGTGGTATCCTACCATTATTGTATTAAATTTGTTAAATGACTTGTTTAGATTCTTTTCCAGGATGCAGAATGTACTGAAAGGTGTTACATCTTTAAGTAGCTCACTTCACTTTTATCTTGGTAATTCTCCAGGAACGTAATAGACAGAAGTGGCCTAAATAAAATTCTTTAAGTACGATCTTTAGTTTTAGGGTTTCTGCAGGCAGGTTAGCAATAGTCAGGTCCATTGCTCCTGAAGTAAACACTTCACAGCTGTCGCTTGCAAAGAAGAGCCTTTGGTGCAAGGACCAGAAGCCAACACTCAAGGATTTAACTAATAGGATCCAAATTGAAGTTCTTGATTATGTTCTTGTCCCGTAAACTTTTTTATTTCTGGCCCCACTAGTGACCCAGCTTCAACAGGGATAGGGGAGGATTCTTCTGTCTGGATTGTTGCCTATCAAATGCAAACCACCAATATAATCCTCTTATCATGGAGCAGCCACTTTTGAATGAAAAAGATCGTGGCTCCTGTGCTGCGTGTTGAATTCAGAGCTACTGGGTGCACGGCACAGTTAAAAGAGGAGTTCACACACACAGTTAAAATAGGATGCTCATCCTCATGCTACCCAGGTGTAGCACTGGCATTCTTAAGCATCACTGAGCTTTTAGGTGCCACAGAAGGAACTCTAAACTTCATCCTGCTATGTTTTTCCTGATTACACTGAGTTCAAGTGCAGCCCACACTTAGCAGGACAGGAATAATATGCTCTCTTATGAATGTTTTATTTTCTCTCTCTTTTGTTATTCTTTTTATTTAAAACAAAAAGCAGAGTTATATGCCTTATATATCTAGAAAGACAATACTTTTCTCCCCTCATGGGAGAAGTGAAACATGGAAGACTGGAACATATTTTACAGTTATTGCTAGTATTTGTGTTTAATGCTAACGTTGTCAGCTTTGCTTTTCTCTGCCTTCTGGCAAGTGCAATGATGACAAGACTTTCATCCTGCAGGTTGGTCAGAAAATCTAATAAGCCATTTTGGCAGACAGGCTGGATTGAAGCAGGGAGATAGATCTCTTTGTTTCTTGGAATCATGCTTAAGTTTTAATGTCTATTATGTATACATAGCCTTTCTGAACCTACGAAGTCACTGTCTGCATTAAAGAAAGTATGTTTATCTTCCTGGTGTTTTCTGAATTTGTTTTTTTTCTCTACAGAGTAAATGTTTGATTTGACAGTTTGCAGCAGACAAATAATGAATTTATGAATGATAAAAGCATCAGCAATCAAGAATGTGGCTTTCTTTTGTAAACAAAACTTCCTTTAAAAAGAACTTTCTTTTGCAAACCAAATTTGGTTCTTTATGCAAATCAGAAAATAACTGGTTCCCCATTGTTTTAAAATAACTTCTTGGATCTTTGTAACAGCAAGAAAGTATGCAGTAGACTGTTGGATGATGTCACCTGTTTCTAGGAATTCCAGTAAATCATCATGTCACTGAATGTTGACAGACACAATCTTGAACATCAGACTAGGAGAATGGCTGTCATCACCTCTAATTACCTTCATCCCTTTGATGACTTCTAGCAAAAGTCTTCTGAATGGTAAGTTTCTGATTCCTTGTAACCTGACAAGGACAGATGTGTGTGTTTCTAATTTGAAAGGTAACATCAGACAGAGCTGTGTCTATTTTTGGCTAAAGTGGCTGAATTGAATGAAATAAATTCATTATTTCATTAAATGAACCAATGTACTAAAATGAAGAAAAATAAGGGTTTTCTTGGCCTATGATATTTGAATTCAAAGTGACCTTCCAGAAACAAATTCAAGAGATACTGCAGTTTCACAGTTCTACTCAATACATTGGATTATTACTGATTTTACCTTTTACTGATGATATTTTTTAGATAAAAAAAAAATCAACGAACTCCAACAAACACAAAGAAAAACAACATCAACAGAAAAGCAAAAGCCAAACAACATTTTTTATCCTGGCCAGAAAATCAAATCAGTCCACCATACTCTGTTTCCACTGTGATCCATTCAATACCACTTGTATATCATCATTTTGCAAAAACTTCCACACATTAAATTTGACTCATATCTTACTGTCCTTATAGGAAATAACCACAATACAGAAAACTAAGAAAAAATATATGATTTTGTAAACCAGGCCTAGACGTATTTTACCTTCTGTTAGAGACTGAAATATTCGTTTATGACTTAAACATTTTCATGAAGGACTTGCAAAACTGTATTACAAAAGCTGCAGACAGAGAAGACTAACGCACCCTGAATGGGGCTCTGAGAGGCTCTGGACTAATCGCTGATAAGATAAAGTAACAACTCAGGGCTGGGGACATTCACAGAGCACAAGCTTAACGCCTCAGGAGTGGAGATCATGGCCCCAGGGCTATCAGCTGCCAGGCTCCCACAGACCCTTGTGCCAAAGGGTGGAGGGAGGACAGTGCTGGAAAAGCCTCTGGTCAGAGGCAGTAAACACCCATGCACCACTGTAAAGAAGAGCCCAGCTGAGGGGCCCCTTCATTCAGGGAAGAAGGTGCATCCACATGAAGGACAGAGGGGGTGACATGGCCCATCAAAAGCCCTCCCCAAAGGGGTCCTCAGACCCTGCACCAGAGATGATGCAACAGACCCTCAGTGTTGCAAGGGACAGTGTCAAACTGGCCCCTGCCAAGGGAGGCACATGGGACTACCTGGCCCAAAACGTATATTAATCCATGGGATTCTGTTACTCTTTGGCTTGTGGCAGCATGTGGCGGAGTGTGGCAGCACGTGGAGGAGTGTGGCGGTGTGTGGCGGCGTGTGGCGGCGTGTGGCGATGTGTGGCGATGTGTGGCGATGTGTGGCGATGTGTGGCGGCGTGTGGCGATGTGTGGTGATGTGTGGCAGCGTGTGGCGATGTGTGGCGATGTGTGGCGATGTGTGGCGATGTGTGGCGATGTGTGGCGGCGTGTGGCGATGTGTGGTGATGTGTGGCGGCGTGTGGCGATGTGTGGCGGCGTGTGGCGATGTGTGGCGGTGTGTGGCGGTGTGTGGCGATGTGTGGCGGCGTGTGGCGGCGTGTGGCGGCGTGTGGCGATGTGTGGCGGCGTGTGGCGGCGTGTGGCGATGTGTGGCGGCGTGTGGCGATGTGTGGCGGCGTGTGGCGATGTGTGGCGACGTGTGGCGATGTGTGGCGGTGTGTGGCGGCGTGTGGCGGCGTGTGGCGGTGTGTGGCGGTGTGTGGCGGTGTGTGGCGGTGTGTGGCGGTGTGTGGCGATGTGTGGCGGCGTGTGGCGGCGTGTGGCGGCGTGTGGCGGCGTGTGGCGATGTGTGGCGATGTGTGGCGGCGTGTGGCGATGTGTGGCGGCGTGTGGCGGTGTGTGGCGGCGTGTGGCGATGTGTGGCGATGTGTGGCGGCGTGTGGCGGCGTGTGGCGGCGTGTGGCGATGTGTGGCGATGTGTGGCGGTGTGTGGCGGTGTGTGGCGGTGTGTGGCGGCGTGTGGCGGTGTGTGGCGGCGTGTGGCGGTGTGTGGCGTGGCGGTGTGTGGCGGTGTGTGGCGATGTGTGGCGATGTGTGGCGATGTGTGGCGATGTGTGGCGATGTGTGGCGGCGTGTGGCGGCGTGTGGCGGCGTGTGGCGATGTGTGGCGATGTGTGGCGGCACAGCGGCGAGGGACCCTCACCACCAGAAAACCAGATGGAGAGGAGCAACGAGAAGTCGCTGGGACCCTCGGATGGGTGATATGCTTCCACCTAACCCCTGTCACTCTCTTCCTGTCCCCCTACTCCCCCCCACGCACACTTCTTTCTCTATTTCTTTTTTTCTTTTCCTTTCTCTTCGTCTCCTTTAATATTAAATGAAATATATCAATTTTTTGGCACCAACATCTAACCTCGTTTGGTTTTAATCTCGTTTTTGTGTGTATTTTGAAGCTTCTAAGTTCTTCCCAGTTTATACATAGAGACTTAGTTTTCTTTGCTCTTCTGGGTTTAAACCAGATTGCAACACTTCCCAACAAAGCATCCCCTTTTTTATTTGCAAACTATTGAATACTTTAGCTTTTCACCAAAACCTACCTCAAACTCCACAAATCAACCACAAGAATAAAACTATCTTCTTTCCAATACAAATACTAAAAAAATAACAGTAAATTAAGTTTTTTAATAGTCACGTAAGTTTTGTTAAAATGCTTTTTTAAGTCAAAATTTTACTCCTTAATCAAATTTACTTTTCAGCTTTGAGAAATGGATTAAAAAACTACTGCAAGTTCTTGAAATAGATATTGTAATATTTTTTTTACTCCTGAAATCCCTTCTTGCTTATTTAAATGAGACTTCAGCATACAATGTGGAGAAAATAGGTCCAAGAAAATTGAAAAGCAAAATTTACAAAAAAATAGACCAATCTCAGTTGTTAGAACCTGGAAATCAATAACTGAATATTTTATCTATTGTATCATGCTGTCACTTATTTCTCACAGTGTCCCAACTATGATTCTTTCATCCAATTTATTCACCATCCAATAGATTTTTGTGTCAAATAGCTTCTGCTTAAAAAGACAACTATGTCCTCTACAGTTTCAAGAACAGCTTTCGCTATTGATATGATAATCACAGGTGTACTGCTACTTAGAACTTATGTCTATTTTCATGTATTTTCCTTAATTTTACCTGGTTCTTCAATCTGATTGTTTAATCTCCTTATTGGAAAATAAAGCCAAAATGAAACAGATCTTTTCTGAATCTGGCCATCTTCCTAGGTATGAGCTGATTGATGCAAGAACTTAAGGACTAGGCCACAAGAACTCCCCTGAACTCAGGGAGCCGGATGGGCTCTGCAGGGCATGAAAGCATTGAGACTTCCAATTTCTCTCTTTCAAAGCTCTTCATTAAAGAAAACTCAGCAGAAGCCAAAGGTAAAAAAAGACATAGACAAAAACTTAGACCAGTACACACTGTGCATAAGTGCAAACTATTTTTTTGACAAATACCATACACTTCCTCAGCAAGTTTCAGTTTTACTAATAGGTGTTTTCTGACCAAAAAAAAAGTATTTTTCCCTATAGCTGAAGCAATTTCATGCTTCTCTTTCCAGTCTGCATGAGGTGTTGCTAAATTTATTCCCATCCCTCACCTGTTTTCACCCATGTTATTCCTGGTTAATAGCTGTGGCTCACCTTTTTCTGCTCCGAGTTGGATCAGGTAGAAAGACTTACAGAAGGTGAAAAGAGATGCCTTAAAAAACCTGACTTCTGTGAGTATGGTAAAGGGCAGATCATATTCTTTCCTTAAATTAGCAAATTAAACAGAAACCAATATATGTCAAAGATCAAACCGGCAAGGAATAATCTGCTGCTGCAATTATTACCATCAGGGATCGGATCAGTTGATACTTTCTAAATACAGTTTGACATCTCATAAAAATTGCAGCTAAACCAACAGAAATTAATTTCTGTTTTTCACAGGTGTCTATCAGGTTATAAACACACCTAACTTATTGGTTGTAATAAATGCATAATGGAAGGATATAGTTTAATATAAGCCATAGACCTTCTGAATCACCTGCAAAAATAAATTGAAATGGAGTATTTCTGTCTGTCAGTAACAGTCCTAAAACATTTTGTGGCTTTTGAAAAATTAGATTTTTAGTGGCCTTTGACTGAACTATTTTTTTTTTACTCTCCTTATGATCTAGAGGAGAATGGTCTGTCTCGTCATAGAAGCATTTCTCCCAGACTATTTAAGAGCAGATCTGAGTCATTCAATTGACCTAAACACTATTGGATAGAACTAAAAATTGTTTTTTCTTGATTTATTGAGATCACAGACTAATAATCATTTAGGTTGGAAAGGAACTTTAAGATCATCAAGTCCAACAGTTAACCCAGCACTGCCAAATGTTTTCCTCAGAGGATTTTTTGGGTTGATCTTTTTTTTTCATTTTTTATTTAAATAAATTATTAGGAGTTTATTTCAATGCTTTGGTGCTACTCAAGAGATTTTTTTTAAATGCTTGAAAAAATTCTGATACAATTTCAGATTGCCATGTACATGGTGCAACAATCATAGAATCATTAAGTTTGGAAAAGACATACGAGACCATCAACTCCTATCTTTGACTAAACACCATCATATCACTAAACAATAGCACTGTCATGTCCAGTCATTTCTTGGACACTTCCAAGGATAGTGACTTCACCACTTCCCTAGGAAGCCCATTCCAATGCTTAACCACACTTCCAATTAATAAATTTTTCATGATGTTCAACCTGAACCTCCTCTAGCACAGCTTGAGGCCATTTCCTCTGGTTCTGTCACTGGTTGCCCAGGAGAAGAAAATGGCCCCCACACGGCTGCAGCCTCCTTTCAGGCAGTTGTAGAAAGCAATAAGATCTCCCCTGAGCCTTCTCTTCTTCCAGGCTAAACGACCCCAGGTCCTTCAGCCGCTCCTCACAGGCCTTGTGCTCCTTCCCCAGCTCCATTGTCCTTTTCTGGACTTGCTCCAACACCTCAATGTCCTTCTTGCATTGAGTGGTCCAGAACTGGACACAGGATTCAAGGTATGGTCTCACCAGTGCTGAGTACAGGCAGACAATGACTGCCCTGGTCTTGCTGGCCACACTATTGCTGATACAGGCCAGGATGTTATTGGCCTTCTTAGCCACCTGGGCACACTGACTGCTCATGTTCAGCTGCTGACAACCAGCATCCCCTTATTCTTCTCTGCTTGGCTGCCTTCCAGACACCCTTCCCCCAACCCATAGCCCTTCATGGGGTTGTTGTGCTCAAAATGCAGGACCTGGAACTCGGCTTTGAATCTCATATCTCTGGTCTTGGCCCACAGATCCAGAATGAACGGAAGTAGTGAAAAAACACAAGTGCATGACATGTCACAAAGTTGTGTTTTCACTCTAGCATACACAACTTTATTAATTTCAGACATGCCCTTCCTGTATCAATAGTCCATTCTAATAATAAATAATAGTAAAAGAAGCCAGCACTACAATAACAATATCACTTATATATAAGATTTATAGTGCTTAAAATGCTGTATTCTTCTACATAAAATGACAAACTAGTGCATGCCAAGTATGTAGGAAATACAGAAGTCTAAATGAGGTAGAACGAATGTGTATTTTTGATCTTTATGATACTGTAGTCACAAGACTAAATGAGTCACTTGAGTTAAAATAAAATAGACCATGTCTGACCTCCTGGTAATAAAGCTGGACAAAAACTGACACAACAAATACTGAGACAGGTCAAAGTTGTAACAAAGGAAACATCTCTTAACATTGTTTGAAACAACACTGGACACATGTAAAATTTAAGTATAGGAAAATATCAGGGATTGTATCTGGCTATAAACTTTTGCTCTAGGCTGAAACACGGCACAGAAAGTTTCAGCACAGCATGATCATTCTTTTGTAGATACTGAATTCAATTTAAATTACTCTCAAAACAAAACATCTTCCCTCAGAAACTTTCATGTACTTAAATTCTTTCCTGTTACTTAAATATCACCTTTCTTCTTCTATAAAACAATAAATTCTGCATGTGCTCTCCCAAACTTTTCAGTCCTATGTAAAAAAAAAAAAATTCAACTGTTAAAAAAAAAAGATTTCCCTGTATCTTACTAGATTTTATTTTTCTTAAAGAGAAAGATGTCCAATCAAAAGTTGGTAAGTGACAATTTCCAAACACCTTCAACTAGTCAGTGTGGGGCCAAACTGTATCTCAGGAAACTGATACGGATGAAAAGCTATAGAAATCTGAGGGGAAAAGAAGTTTCTTATCAATTGCTCCTGCATTTTAGAAGCAAACTATTACATTAATATTACACTACACTGGCAGAAAGAAAATAATGAAGTGTATCTCCCCTGGATCCCTAACGACATGTAACAGCATCCTCCATGGGCTCCCAGAGGACACCAGAGCTGCTAGGGGATGATAAATATCTGCTCTCAGAGTAAGGGTCAGCAGCAGTTACTGAGACAGGATGCTGTTTGCTATAGAATCCCAGGCTGCAGTCTTGAACAAACTTTGTATGTAAGGAAACTGATGAAAACAGAGACTTGCAGAAAGGATTTTCATACTAATATAAACTGTGCAAGGTAATTAGAATCATTAAAATTCAGAAAAGGACTGTTACAAAAAAAAAAAAGATCTGCAATAGCTTTAAATTGTTAAATTGTAATAGTTGTTGCAACGAAAACCCAATATAATGCTGAAGCATCATATTAATTTCACCAAAAATATAAGGTGACATAAACCTTCATGGCTGATACCATTTCCCTTCCTTTCCTTATTTTTTCCTGTCAATCCCTTGCCCTTGAGAGCAGGAAATCTGCTAATACATGGTGTAACCCTATTTCTATTTCGACATAATTTTTGACCTTAGAGCATGACTTCAACATATTTCAACCGATTTCAGCTGTGCTATAAAATCAACAATATCAACATGAAGAATAACTTCCCTTGTGAGCAAAGTTCTATGAGTGGATCAACTGGATCAATACAAAAGATCCATTGTTTTTCTAGTGGCACAATAATTTAATAGTAAGGAATTGTCTCGGTTTGAGACAAACTAGGAGGAAATGTCCTGAGATGAACATGTCCTCTAACAGAAAGCAGGTTTTGGCAGCCCCTCCCCCACAGCTAGCTCCCTCTGCTGGCCTGTTAGAGGAGGCAAGAAATTTTTCCCAGGACTGTGGCCTCTTCCTCTTCTTCTTCTGGAACTGTTCAGCTTTGCTCCGGTCCAAAATACCAGAACAGTCCCCACACCATGGCCCAGAGGGGACACCCTCGGGCGCTGCACCCCGGCTCCAGAGGAGCTTGGGAGAAGTGGAGCAGGACTTTAAAAAATCCACCATCTTTCTCCACCACTTGAAGGTTTATTATCTAAATAAACATGGTTTTTTCACTTGCCTCCAAGAAATTCCTTTCGAACCTGTGGGGTAGGGGCTGCCAAAACTTGCCTTCCGTTAGAGGACATGTTCATCTCAGGACATTCCCTCCTAATTTGTCTCAAACTGAGACAAAAATTTGGCTTATCTTGTCATTGAGACTGAAATTCATTCTTGTTTAGACTAGTGTCTAAACTTGGCACATTTCACATATGCTATGGAAATTCTTTTTAAGCCCTATGAAGGATTTAGCACTTTAGAGGGATGTAGGCAATTCATAAGCTTCTGAAATTCCCTTTAGAAACTTTACACGCACACTCTGGCACCAGTGCTGAGACTCACTGAGTTACTGCTACGCAGCAGAATGTTAGAAACCTCTCAGCCAAGGAGGAGATGGCTTCAAACCCCACAGAAGACATAGATGAAGCATACCATCATTTGTTTAGTGACAAAACACACTAAAACTAGTTTGTGGAGCCTAGAGCATGGTGAAAGAAAATTTGCTACCATATGATTCCCAGTGTTCATTTGGTATGGTCTCAAAGAGTGCTTGAATTTGTTCAAAATATTTTAAAAATCTTAAATGTGTATTGCTTGACTTCCAGTGCTGTAACATTCTATTTAGGCCTTCCCTGCTCACGTGGGCTTGCAGAGCACCAGACGTGTGTTAATGATTTGAGAAACATGTCCAACAGAAATGAAATGTCCTCAATCAAAGTTTGCTCTGGGTTAGGTTTAGAGTTAGGGTTGGGTTACGGTTAGGGGTTAGGATTGGGGTTAGGGCTAGGGGGTTAGGCTTAGGGTTAGTGGTTATGGTTAGGGTTAGGGATAGGGCTGGGTTAGGGTTTAGGTTAAGGTTAGAGTTAAGGTTAGGGTGTGGGTTAGGGTTTTGGTTAGGGTTAGGGTTAAGTGTTAGGGTTCAGGTTTAGCGTTATTGTTAGCGTTAAGGTTTGGGTTAGGGTTTACGGTTAGTGTTAGGTTTTAGGGGTAGGGTTAGGGATAGCATGTGTTTTAGAGTTAGCGTTTGGTTAGGATTTTGATTAAGGTTAGGGTTTAGGTTTTGGTTTTAGGGGTAGGTTTTGGGTTAGGTCTATGGTTTTGTTAGGGTCGGGTTAGTTTTATGGTTAGGTCTATGGTTGGTTTAGGGTTAGGGTTAGGTTTTGGGGTAGGGTTAGGGTTGGGTTAGGGTTAGGGTTAGGGCTAGGTTTAGGGTCAGGGTTAGGGTTAGCGTTAGGTTTAAGGTTTAAGGTTAGGGTTTGTGTTACAGTTGGGTTTGGGGTCAGGGTTTTGGGATCGGGTTATTGTTTGGGTTATGTTTAGGGTTGGGATTAGTGTGTTTGGGGTTAGGGTTAGGTTTAGGTTTAGGGTGTGGGGTTTGGGGTTGGGTTAGGGTCAGGATTAGGGTTAGGCTTTGGGTTAGGGTTTGGTTATGGTTAGGGCTTTTGTGTTATGGTTAGGTTTACTCTTACGGTTAGGTTTACGCTTAGGTTTAGCAGTATTCTTTACGTTTAGGGATAAAGGTTAGGGCTAGGGTTATTGTTAGGGTGTTAGAGTTAGGATTAGGTTCAGGGTTTTCAGGAAACACACAGAAAGGTAAAAGGAAACTCTTCAATTTATAGACTAGTATCACCTTAAATAGTAGGTCAAGAAACAAAACTTACTTTCCCAAAGATCTGTTCTATATATTTTTTCATGGAATTAGATCGGAAAGGCTTCTTTCTTGGTAGTATAATCAATGGAGTAAGTGTCATGGAAATGATTTGCTTGCTGCCCACTTGGGGCTCCTGAGAAATATGCTACTGACTCATAACCTTAAATACCTTTTAATACCCCTACTGTAATGTAAGGAAGGAGACAAAAGCCATTGAACTACCTGAGAACTGTCAGAAACATCTTACTAATTACATTGTCCTTATAAGTGTGTATGTGTTTTAATTAGATATGGTATATGCACTCACAAAACAGAAATGAAGTAGTGTGGTCAGAAACAAATAGCCATGAGATAATCAGAGAGCATTTTTCATCTGCGAATTACTTGCACTAAGAAAGAAATAATATCTGACTTCAGTGGCAACTCTAAATGATCTTTAAGAAGCACCAGCTTTTGGATATTTTCCCTAAAATATTTATCTTAGAAATGAAATCAGTTTCAGTATCTGCCAAAAATGCTTAATAAGCTGCAAGACAGGAAAATACAGTATTAAAAATATAAAAAAATTTGATTCCTTACAGTTATTTTTTTTTTCCAAATCTAATTGGGACCAACTGGCCTCATTGCTTCTTATAAACTTAGCCATATATATTCAGAAAAAGGAATAAAAATGAACAGATGTTTCTCCTTAAAGAAGTCAGACAAAGATTTTTCTTACACAATAAATCAGCTGCTAGTGGATTTCCAGGACAATGCTCCAGGCTAACTGTTTAGGTATGGCTTAAAAACTTAGTTTACCTCTGTATGTATCCAAAACTGGTAAAGTAGATTAAACTGTAAATGAACAGCAAACACCGAAGGGGGAATGAAAAGAGCCATGGGCAAGTTGAACATCTGAAAAACAAGAAAGAAAACATACATTAGATATATAATTCTAAACTCATGATGAGATAATGATGTACTATCAGGAGCTCAAAGCACTGCACAATATCCTTGCTTTTTCTAACACATCCATAATGCAGACATTATATAGCATACATAGATAGTGATTATTATGTTACTACTAGATGTGTTACAGCAAATGAGATATAAATTGATCCAAAAGTGATTTTCCAAAAGCCACACTGAGCAACTCCAAAATTCAAGAAAAGAATTCAAAAATTTTGATATTAGATGCTTATGCTGTGTACTGTATGGAGCAGACAGCAACATATCCTTGACAGGAAGGGCTCACATACAGGGAAGAATGATCACAGATTAAGCAAGGTGTGAATTTAGAACACTATAGCTTTTCCATCCAAACTCCCTATGTAAGTACCATGAGGGTAAGACAGCTTACTCGGCTTTCCAAGTTAATTGTAATTCTCACCCTAACTTTCTCATGGCATCTCCCATAAAGTCCCAATATATTGCTGAGTCCTAAAAACATGCTAGTGTGGAAACAGTATCAGAAAACTGCTTGCCTGGGAAACCCCAGTATCTTAGATACAGAATAAAGTCCTAGGAATTTCACAGTTAATTGCTCAACTGTCTGAGCAATAGAATAAAACTTCCAAGAACTTCGTATGTTAACAGTCAGTCTGCTTTCTTCAGAAAATGGCTTATCTTTTTCTTTTCCCTTTTACCTGCGATTTTGTTATATCATCTGCATTGAAAAGTTAATACTTCTCTAAAATGCAGAGATTTTTCCTAAACCAAACATTAGCAGAGGTATCTTCAAAAGTTTAAATCTCTTTAGCACTCAGGGAATATCTGTGTGGCAGGCAACAGCTCCCTGTGAAGAACAGGAAAATTAGCAAAATCCATTTCCAAATTACTATGTCCTTTTCACAAAAATCAAATCTTTGAACATCCAAGAAAGCAGTCTGATAGCCATGACAAGCCTCCTGGACCAGGAATTCCTTTAGTGAGGGTCTGAACATAGCATTTAAAACTGGTATTCTCTCAGTTTTAGTCTAAAGACCTGCCCAATAGCTTAGAAGCCACTCGGGCTGTGAAACAATTGCACCTCCATCCCAGTAATGTGACTGATACTCTCGATAAAGTCACCACAGACATACCTCACTGTGACAAACCAATGGAGGACTAGGACCCTGCAATATCAGCTTCATCTGCTGGCTTCAACACCAGACAATGTCTGAAACACTAGGACAAAACCCTGAAGCCATTGCAGTATCACCTGGCAGGGCTGGGACAGCTGGGATTTCAAAATCTACACTCTAAGGCTTCATGGATCACAGCTGCCCCACAAATTACATGTGGGGTGTTTCTGTTTCTGTCTCGGAAGTTGCTTTCCAAGAAGTAAAGGAATTAAAAGTTAGTAGAAGGGTACTGAGTTTCTGTCTAATGGCATGATAACAGCAGGATTTTTTTAAAAAAGGAATGGAGAGGAAATTGATTAAAAAAAACCAAATAAAACCAAACCAGATGGTTTTCAGATTATTCATGGAAGTGGTTACAGGATTGAAAGCAGGGTTAAAAAATTATATGCTTTTTCCGTAAAAGTATCAGAGGCAATTTGGTGGTATTTACAGATGACTCAAGGGGGAAAGAAGGATCATCTTCATATTTATTTCCTAACTTACTTTTCACAAGAGTACTAGGATTTCCCTGCTAAGTAGCGGGATGAAGGAAATTTTATATAAATCTACAGGTAAATTTGAGACTGTCAAAGGAGAATGCTTTGCTAACTGCCTCGTATTTTCTTGCAATGTAAGCTTTATTTCACACAGAAAGGATTTTAAAGATAATTTACAGAAGTGGAACTCATAGGGAGAAATGAAAACTTCTCCCATACCATGATCTGACTTTTCCTATTTGTGGCTCCACTGAAACAAGAAGATCGATCTCAGGAAAAAAAAATCATTAAATAGTTTTTCACTGGAAATGCCAATTCACCAAACCAAAAGATTTCATGGCAATGTACCAGCTTTCACAAATTTGTAGAGGAGAAGCTTTCCTGGCTCCAGCATGGAATTTCTAGTCAAAACTGTAGGAAAATTTTTATCAGGCTGCCAGATCTTTTCTCAAGTGTGGATTCAGCAGCAGAGATTGAGAAAGTGCTACAATAGCTGATGGGAAAAGCACCCAGAGAGAGGCTGGAGAGGCATTTGCATCTGGGGCTGTGGCACTACAGCTGTTTGCCCTCACACCAAAGGCATTGCTCCTTTGGAAATACCCACTCTCCCATGTGGGCATTTCTACCTTTCTCCCTCCCATTTTTAAGTAAAAGCTGACAAACACTTCCACTACACAAAGGGAGAGCATTGAAACTCCTGAGCTTTTGCAGGAGCGCTGAGTTTCCGTGCTGGGTCTCTGGGGCCACCTGCCGATGCGGCTGCGGAGGGTCTGCGGGGCGTGGGGGGCTGCAGGACAGCTGCCGACAGCAAGTTCGTGTGGGCATGAACTCGTGTGAGGACTCTGCAGGAGTTAAAGGCAAGGATAAAAAACCAAACCAAAACAAAACAAAAAAGCCAACACATTTTTTACAGATCCCAGACCTGGCAGGCTCCTCAGTAGACAAGAAGTGGCTGACTGTGCTGAAAATTGTGTTACCTATTCCCTTTTCAGACTTATATGTAGACACTTCCACTGCTTTCATAACAAGGCATAGTTCAACCCTTTATCTAAATGTACAGTCTAAAGCCATCAAATTATTATGGATCTAATATTTGCAATTAAATCTTACCCTTAGAGGAAAGCTGAGAATAGTACTCAAAGCATTAAATCATAGCTTTTCAAAGTTTATGTGCAAATCTCTCACAACTGCCCTTTGACTGTTTCATCACTTTTATATTCATTTATATAGCATTATCTTGCATTAGCTTGCTGTTTTCTTCTTAAAAAGTAATATACTTTTTTCTTGGACATCTTTTTCCCACCAAATGGGCCTCAACACTATCTCTTAGCCTTCACAGCAGATTTGCTTCTCTATGGCCCCTCCAGTGGAGAAACAGAAAAGCTGTGTATGCAAACAACATGAAGCACTATACATTTGGTTCCAAAATCAGGAGTACATCTCACACCACCGATTGTCAAGCATGTTTTTATATTCTCTTTCATTTCATATCTTTTCAATCATAGATTAACATGCTGATTTATTTATCTTACAATGTTTAACTTAAAACACAACAGAGCTGGCAGCAGAACAGTCCCATAATCCCACGCCATCCACCACAAGTTTTTCACAGTCTCCACAAACTTGGATGTCAAACTGCATTCAACAGTGCACATTCCACAACATCAGATCACTCTCATAGATTAACTAAGGATTTCACTGAATTTCAGCTTCAAGGCAGATCCATCCATGGTTCTGGACAAGTCTGAATCCAAAAAAATAGCAGTTCTGTAAGAATTAGCAAGAATTGTGATCATGCACAGTAAGGCGTTGCAGAAAGAAAACTGGCATATGTCTGAAAGGTTCAGGGAGGAGGCAAAACAGTATTTACACTAACTATATGTTTGGGCTAAGACCAAATACTTGGTGAAAAAAACCTGGCACACAAAAGTACCATGTATTCTTAGATTCATTTCCCTTTGCACAAAGCAAATGAATTTTAAATACACGTATATTATTTGCCAAGTGATACCAGTGTGGTCCTGAGGATGGTCTTTGGAATCCAAGGTGGCCAGACATCTTGGTCTTTTGACTATTTTATGCTCTCTGAGGTATCATCCTAAAAATTATGCCAGCAGACAAAGTACTCATGCACACACCCATATGTACACACAGGCTTTTTGTCTTTTTTGAATTATTGTTTTTGTTAAGCATTTGCACATATGGTCCCAATGGGTAAATGGGCAAAGGTTAAATCTTTAACATAGCAGTATTTACAGAGGAAGCAGAGTTGTCACAGACATCCCTTCCGCTAGTGCTCATTACAGTAATTTAAATTCTAGGCAATCCTGCTAATGTCAGATGATTACTTTCTTAGTACATAAACAAGAATTTATATAGAAGACATTAAGAAAACTATCTAAGAAATAGTACTGCTTCATGACTTTCAGAAGAAAATTTCTCTGGAACCTAGCACTTTAACTAATTTAATGCCATGTGCTTTAAACAGTTATCAACTCGAGGCTAAGTCCATGTTCAGTTACATAAATCCACTTTACCGAAGTTAATGGAGTTACACTGGATTTGCATGTGTGAGCATACTCTCTTGACTTTGAGTCATTCGCTCACAGGCTGGATGTAGAGATTGCCAGAGGACTGTGGGTTTCCTTCACCACCCATATTATACCTCGTTGGAGAATATATATAATTATATAACTATATGTATGTATTTATATATGTAAATACATTTAATATTCCTTTTGAACTCTAATTCTGAAAATTAGATTTTGAAGTTTTTCTTTTTGAATAACACACAACCAGAAAAATTACAATCCGAGTGAAAAAAGTCAAAAGAGAACATGAGGGCTCACCTGAGGATATCAGCAGTTACCCTGGGTACAGAACTAAACCCTAAATATTATGTTACATTTATGAATGCATTTGGAAATATACTTTTTAAAATCTGTATAAAAATACTGAATATGTACACAGCTCAACATTTCAAATTACTTTTTATCTAACACTAGGTTACATACTGCCCTTACCTACTACAGTACTGACATGACCTGACTGAGCAGAGACAAATAACTACATCTGCATTTCCAAAGGAATTTTTAATGATGATTTCTCTCCCTGCTCCTTTTAGTTAGACAGAAATATTCTGAAACAGTTGAATTATACTCTGCTCTTTTTCTGTACTTATGTATGAATAACTGAATGAGAATTCTCCATTCTACTCAAAAATTTATGAAAATATAAACACAGGGTTATATAGCTAGCCTTCTTTAATTTTATAGCTATTTTCATGATTTTTGTACAACATTAGTGAATATATTTTAAAACTTGTGATTCTCAGATTCTTCAGTTTCATCTTCTGTGCCTTCAGTGTCAAACATCCTTAAAAAAATTGTTTTTCTTTGAAGGCAAATAAATGCTCTGTTTTCACTTTTACTGAACCTTGTTGATATTAATTTGTTTCTCAAATCTTGTGCAACTTACCCAGGAGGTGTATTTCTGCAGTACAGATTGTCTCAAGGCTGTGAATAAGTTGTAATCTTCTGAACTATGGTGTACTTGGTGTGCAGCCCAAAGTATATTAACCTCTGTAAAACACAAAATTTCTAATGAGGTTTGTACTAGAAAGGCAACACCTGTTTCCCAAGGCCTTTTTTTCTTAAGCTAAAAGCAACTAATCCCCCAATTTACACTTTGCTATTTTACATTAACATAAAATAATAAAACCTAATGCTCAAAGCTGAGTTTCAGTAGGCTGGGTTACATGTCTGTCAGTGCACACAAGTTAGAGTAAATTTCATGCTGAAGTAAAGTGAGGGTGTAGCAGGAACTAAAATCATTGCTGCAGGAGTAGAAGCACGTGTGAGATGAGAATTAAATAGTCAGCCTCATCTGAGTCCTGGTAACATGAGTCAGTAGGAACTCTGTACAGGATTCAGAGGGACAGAGACTGAGGATGCTCTCATGCTTGCACTTGGTATATTTAAAGACTAGAAGGGGACACAAAATTTCCAAAAATTTATGCATCAAATTTAAACAAATGACCTAATTGGTGTCAGCTTTTATGCTTAAATTTTTCTGGAATGTGTGATTCTTCAACCCATTTGTGCCACAGACCACAAAACACAGCCATTGCCTGCCCACTAGTGACAAACAGAAAAACAAACCAATGCTTGCTGGGAACCCTTGACCCAGCCAAAGGAGAGCAGTGGTTCTATTATTACAGTCAAAAAACAAATTGCTGGAGTAAGGGCAAAACCAGTGTCAGCCACGTCCTCTGAAGCCATGACACCTCTAATGCACTGAAATGAAGAATACTTCAAAATTCTGATTATATTTCAAGGCATCTTCTCACTCAAGTGCAGATCTGGGTAGTCTGTCTGCACTGTAGCTGGAAAGTCTGAAGTGGGATGTTAAAATAGAAATATTCATGGCTATCATATATATAGCTATAAGGATTACCTTCGTTACCGGAAAAAAGGAAAAAGTATTGCAGCCCAAATAATGCCTATTTATCATAATCCTTAATTTGAGGTCTCATGTATTCCAAGTAATGAAGTATACTATACATAAAGCCCTAGCTGATTACAGAAATTAAAAGTTGACTGGCTCTCTGCCAGCTGCACACTCCTTTTGCCACTGATTTGTTCCACCAGGGCCATTAGAGAAGCGCCTTTGGCGGATGCTAGAATCATATTCAGAGAACCAGTTTATAATGTCTGTCTGAAGTCCTGTAATTATCTGCAGTCAAGTTTACATCAAATAGTTTAGGTCTGGTGATTAACATGCACTTGCAATGCAAAGTAATGCAAAAAAAAATCCTCTTAATGAATCTGAAGGTATCTTCACCATTTAGGGGATTAGATTGTCTTTTAAGAGGAGGTAAAAGTCCTGTACGCTAGCAACTGGAACTTTTAACTCTAATTAATTTTGACAGTTTGGTAATTAACATCCCAAAATAATTTTTGAATGACCTCTAAGGCCTTAAAAATACTTGAAATTGCTGAAATAAATCTGTAATTTCAACTATCAAAAAACACTTACACCGAGTCTTAGAATCCTTTCTTCTTTAAATGCATTTATTCCTGAAGGGACAAGTGTTCACTGTGTCAAGAATTAGTGATGCCTCTCAAAAAAAAAACCAAAACAACAACCGCATCTCAGTGTATCTCTGCCTAATAAATACACTAGGAAATGAATTATTCGGGTGAGCTTCAGTATTCAATAATAATTTGTATTTGAAATGTTTCTCAAGACCTCAACAGAAGCTAAATGAGTGAACAAAGCATCTGAAAAGGTGGAGGTTAAAGACCTGTCTTCTTAGTTGTTTTAAAAGCATTTACTTCCTATCACAAACTGTGTGTAACACAAGCCTCCACTCAATGAAGTACAGCTGTGCAAACAGGGTACAGTAACTGGATCTTTCTTCTTTCCCTCAGTCATTTTTCAGCATTATGAAAAGTTCAAGGAAGGGAATCTATGATGATTTTTACAGTCTACTTTCATTGTAGTTAAGGTCAAATGGTTTTCAAAATGAATTACTAAAAAGGCATTTTATTAGGATTCATTTTTCAGCTAAACTGCCTCTTACACTAACAAGTGTATGGAATAAGGTAACCAAATATTGGTAAAATGTTAGCCTTTCAGATGTGCGAGTCAGCTTAAATGATCTATCATTCAAAAATGCACCAGAGGAATATTTGGGAGATAAACAAACAATTTTTCCACAAGTAATTTAACTGCTACAGCTATTTCTAACTTCTGTTACAGCTAAGTAAATTAAACCCTGCTCCTTAATCCTATTCTTGACGATACCAATGGTGCAGACTACGTTAAATTCCTTTGAAAAACAGGCAGACTCGATCGGAAAAAAATTTTGTATTAAAAATTTATCTGAAGAAACTGATAACCAAGAACTTTTTATTTGAAGCAGAAGAATAATATGAATGTGTGAAATAGATCACCCCAAAACTCAGTCTGTATGCATTAGTACATTAAAAATATTACAACCATAATGCCAAAAAGACGTCTCAAATCTAAGAAACAGACCAAGCATTCTTCAAGGAATAAAGCTGTCTGCTCACCAACTGCCCGCAATAGAAATTAAATTGTATCTGTCTACAGAAGACTTGCGGTTTCACTTTTTCATTCCTAATGATGGTAACTTGAAAGAAAATGAGAAAATTATTTGAATGAGGATAAAATTATAAAAGACTCCTTCTCATATGTATTATTACATAATGACCAATAAAGAGAGCAAGGCTGAGCCAATTCTAACATAGATTTAAAAAAAAAAAAACAAACCTATGCAGAAAACAGGAAGTATTACTGCATTCTATAGATTATCAAATTCTACTGTGAAGCCACAGGAAAAAAGTAGGCAATGGAATTGGAGAAGCCACCGAGACAATGCCCTAATGGAATTTTTGACATTTCATAATTCAAATGTGATTGTTAAATACAATTTAAAAAATCGATAACTTCAATATGCTTATGCACAAACCCCCTATTTTTGATTCAGGAGAGTGAACCTCATAGAATCATAGGATAATTCAGCTGGGAGAGAACCACTGAAGGTCTCTAGACCAACCTCCTGCTCACAGCAGGACCAGCTTTAAGTTCCTCAGACTCAGCTGGGTCTCAGAAAACCTCTGCATCTTCTGCTATTAGGGCGAACTACCTCTAACTGAAGATAAAGGTAGCATTTCCTTTTCATGTCGTCGTGAGGAAAGTTATACAAGTTATAACACAGCACAGCAAGGACCTCCTCTCCTGCCTTGTCTTTCCCCAACTTCCTGTTAATGGATGGAGACCTGATGAGCTATTCTCATCTGGGGAACAACAGAGCAACTGCATCTTGCTACTGGAGTAACTGTTGAATTTATTACTATTATTATTATTACCATCACCTACTGAATCAATTAATATTTTCATCCATCACCCAACTTAAAGAATCAGCATGTAATCCCAACAGAGAATAAATGAAGCCATGTAGCTAGATGAGGAAGGAAAGAAAATTGGTGCTACACAGCAATTGCTAAATAAGGGACAGGTTATAATTTGGCCCTCAGTTTTCTATTATATTTTCTGTTGGTCTTTTCTTTCTCTGCCTCTGTCTCATGGTTTTTTTACTAAGAGTTTGGACTGAAATGCAGGAGACACCGAGCTTTTCTTCAGACTCAGGTGTTTATTACTTCTTATCTATAGTACAGCTGCACAGTATGTGCCTCTAAGTTAACAAGGTGAAAATGGCCCCTGAATGCTACCTTCCAAGGTCTTTTAAAGCCCAAACTACCCAATTATGGAATTCCAACTAATTTATTTTTACTTATAATCCAATAACTAATCATTCATGTTCTGCACTGAGGGTTTTTTGAACCAATACCAGATCACCCAGGCTTGTGAAGAAGAAGAAGAAAGAAGAACTAACCTACAGCCAAAATCCTTCATCTTGTTACATGTATATTACTATATCCCAGAAACCTAAATTTTCTATATCTCTACATATTCCACCCAGTGATCTAACAAACTTCTTTTTAATTACACAGCAACAATCTCAGTGCCATCACATAATTTGGAAAGCCTTTCCCAAGGCCTCAGGTCAAATGCAGTGTGCTTTTGAGGATCACTGCCTGTCAGCGCTAAAAGACTGCAATTCTCTGAACCCAGGCTTCCAACAGTTTTCATTCTAGCTCTTTAAGCCTCTGTGAAGTCATCTCAGAATCAGACCTGCACGTGCTAAAAGCAGGGGGTTCCAAGCAGCTGAGAGACTCCTATCCTACAACTAATTCCAAAAGAAAACAAGGATTTGTCATTTTAGCATTAGTTCAATGTATGAATTCTGTTATTAGAAAAAAGAAAATGAGAAGCTGAGGGAACTGGCCTGGAGAAGCACAGGCTTTGGAGGAACTTAATAGCCTTGTAACAACAACGAAGCACTGGCTAACAAGAAGCTGGAGCCAGGCTTTTTTCAGCAGTCCCACTTTATCTTCTCTTCTGGATTTTCTAAAATGAAAAAAGATTATTGATATTATCCTTCTTTTGTACTTCTTCCTGCCTCCCTCCTCCTAATTAATTCATAAAATGTAATGTTTCACACACTTTCAAAATTATATCAGTAAGGCAACCAATGATTTTACTTAGGCTTAATTTTTTTATTTAAAATTAATTTTTCATTACTAATCAAGTTCCTTTCTATGAATCCCTAAGACAGATCAAATGCCTGGGCTATATTTCACTATTTCTGAAGTATTTCTTTTGTAGTAGTAGAAAATGGTCATTGTGCACATAAGATTCCTCTTGAAGAATACATAATACAGATAGGTCAAAATGAGATTTTTTTGTTGTTGTTCATTTCTGTAATTTTAAGTGATTTCCACATCCCAACACATTTTGATTAACAACAGGAAAAAACATGTATGCCAAAAAAACACCTGTTAAAAACACTCATTTTAAAGAGTGATTTCAATGACAACAGCCATTTAATGAAATCCTCAGGATCAGTGAAATGGTAAAGATTTGATGAACCTTGAGTAAATAAAAAAGATTAGAGATGACCCTTTAATTAAAATACGCACACAAGCTTTATAAGACCCAGATCTTAAATAATACAGAAAAAAAAAATACAGATGATGAGTCATGTAGAGCTTCCATTCTCTTTCAGTCAACACCAACTGTAGCTAGGAGAACAGGTGAAATTTTCCCTTCAGTACCTAAATTTAAACAGAGCCTTCAGTTTTGCTATGCTAGTCATCTTTTACAAGATGGCATGGTCCCAACTGACCCCAGTGTGGAATCTGGTTCCTAAAGCAGGTGTAACCCACAGGGCTTCAGAGGCAGGTACTCTGTGCTGTGTTCACCTACAAGCAATCAAAAAGGGATCATCTCCTGGGTCTACATCTCTCCAGTCAGAATTAGTAGAACCCCAGGATGACAGAGGAAAGAAAAATGGCCTGGAAGGAAGAAACGTCAGTCACTCCTTTTCTATGCATTCCAACCCTATCTACAAAGATAATAGAGAGGAAAATACATAGCATTTAAATAATTTATCTGCTAAACTATTAGTTCTTCTGATTTGCAAAAAATCCCCAGCTGTTTGATTAATTACTACTTTTCTGCCTTCTTCTAATTGATCTGTTCATAGAATCATAGAACCACAGAATATGCTGAGTTGGGAGGGACCCACAAGGATACCAAGTCCAACTCCTGGCCTGGCACAGGACAGCCCAAAGAATCACTCTATGTGTCTGACAGCTTTGCTGAAATGCTTCTTGAACTCTCTCAGGATTGGTGGTGTGACCACTTTCCTGGGGAGCCTGTGCCAGTGCCTGGCCACCCTCTGGTGAAGAACCTTTTCCTTACCTGATGCAGCTGCATGACTGGTCACGAAAAAGAAGAGATCAGTGTCTGCTTCTCCACTTCCCCTCATGAGGAAGTTGTAACTGCAATGAGGTTTCCCCTCAGTCTCCTCTCCTCCAGGATGAACAGACCAAGTGACCTCAGCCACTGCTCATACAGCTTCCCCTCAAGGCTCTTAACCATCTTTGTTGCCCTCCTTTGGACACTCTCTAAGAGTTTAATGTCTTTTTTTATTGTGGCACCCAAAAATGCCCCCAGCACTCGAGGTGAGGCCGCCCCAGTGCAGAGGAGAGGGGACAATCCCCTCCCTTGCCCAGCTGGCGATGCTGTGCCTGATGCCCCCCAGGACACGCTCGGCCCTCCTGGCTGCCAGGGCACTGCTGACTCCTGTGCAACTTGCCACTGACCAGGACCCTCAGGTCTCTTTCTGCAGCACTGCTCTCCAGCATCTCATTCCCCAGTCAGTCTGTACATCCAGGGTTGTTCTGGTCCAGGTATAGAATTCAGCACTTGTCTTTGTTAAACTTCCTGCAGCTGGTGATTGCCCAGACCTTTAATTTGACGAGGTCTCTCTGCAGGGCCTCTGCCTTCAAGGGAGTCAGCAGCTCCTCCCAATTTAGTGTACTATTGATGCTTTTTAAGAATTTTAATAAATTCCTTCTCATGCAGAGCTTTTTCACAGAATGTCATTCCCTCCTGGATTCTACACTTGCATTGGATAAGCAACCCCTGAGATACAGTACCACTTAAATTTTGTTACCGGAAAGGACAATTACCAGACTTTTAAAATAAAAGTTGGCTAAAAAACTGTATTTTGGGACCTATTTGGGATCCACCTTGCATAAAACCAGAAATCTAACAGATTAGCTATCATCTCCACAACAGAAGTAGATATGAACTGTGTGCAACTCTCCTGTTCAGTCTGTTATGGTGTAGCCCCTCTTTTGTGACTCTTCTGAGCCAATTTTGCTTTATGTTTTTTGCTTTAGTGTTGTTCAGGCAGAGTTGCAGGATAGGTGATTTGCCAAAAGGCTCTGCTTCCTGCTTATTAGAAATATAATTCTTATAGGAAAAATTCTTTCCTCGGTTACGTTAGTGTTAGCATAGAGCTGTGTGGGTTTAATGAGAACAGGACTAGATCCAAGGAATTTATCTGGAAAGCTCTGTTATATACCACACACTAAGAAGCATGTATACAGGAAAATGTACACTTTTGTTTGGTTTTTTTTTAAGAAGACACATTTTTCTTAAATTGTGGCCTTGGCTACAGTGAGTTTCAGCAGTTTGTATTCTCAAGATAATCACATTTGTAAATCAAAAGACTGGCTGTAAGGAGATCTGAGTTCAAGTAGTGAACTAGACTTGATTTACTATAGACCTTCAAACAATTTTCTTAACCTTCTTCTGCACATTTTTCTTGAGAAGCACCTATCTGTGCATGTACCTGACCCAGACCAGTTCTCAGCCTTTAGAAAGTAGGAATTTCACCACTGTTTAAAATATTAGCCATTGCTCATTGAGTTGGTGTGTCAGGAGAAGGGGAACAACTCAGACGCATCTTTTCAGCCTCAGTATTATCTAGTCCTCCTTGGTCATTTTGCAATGAAATACATATTGTGCTACCCACATAATGCCAGGATAGGCAATCACACAGCATGTCTCAAAGCCAGTATCAAACAGAAAATGATGCTACCCAGAGACACCCTGTGACCTATATAATCACAATCCAGCAGCTAAATTAGGAAATTTCACTTGGTGTTCTGCAACTGATCCTTCCGTGATGTGAGATGTGCTCTTTCTGAGCTTTGCTCAGGATTATCTCTGTTTTTCAGCCTTCTTCTTATGTTACTGTATGTGGTCAGCAAACTATTTAGTGAGTGGGCTAACTTGTAATCAAGTAATACATGGTATACACTCCCATGGTTTGTAAGCCAAAAACTGGAGCAACCTTCTACAAAACCTGCCTCCAGAATGTGTGCACAAGCCAAAACCTCCTGCTTGATCTGCTGCCATACCAGTTGAAAACACAAATCTGCTCCCACACAAAAAAATCCACAATAAGATCTGCAAAACTTAAGATGCAGAATGGTCTGGGGAAACGTGGGAAGAATCAAGATAAGCCAAAGTATTACACATGCTACCCAGAATAAACAACAGGCCAGATCATATCCCCTTCTAGCAAGAATCCAGGGGACTGTGAACTATACTCAGATACACTTCTGAATCTGTAAAGTATTTAGGATATCATGTGGTTAGGAAAGCAGAAGCTGGCCAGGTCAAAAATAATGGTCCTCTCAACCCATACGTGCTGTATGTTATTTCCTGGCGAACTCATAAGCATGGGACATCAGTGCAAAGGCTAGAAAAAGCCACAGCATACCCAAAGATTCAGTCTCTTCTAGTAGGAGCAGTTCTCTTGGAAACTAAGCTGCATGAGACAAACCTCATGCAGCATTGTTATATCCATGTAAACCAGAGTAAGAATCTCAGTTATTACATTAGGACAGTGTTAACCCATGGCCTGTAAGCTTTTCATACAATTTCCAGGAACTGAACAGTCTGTTTCCACATACACCATGGAAAGCCACAAAGGAATAAAGGTTATCAGGTAAGAGTCAGAAATAAATTATAGTGACTCAATCTCTGACTTCATTCATAGTTCTAACAGAAAATGAACTTGCATTCCTTTGTGCAAAAAGATACTGAGAAGATAAATGATCCAAAGCAATTTTAGCATGTGATTGTTGGATTTGGACACTTCCACAAAGACAAATAGGAAAAATTCAAAAAATGACGAAAAATACAGAAGGGATGAAGTTTTAGTACTGTGTATATATGTTAACTGTGAAAATAGTGGAACATTTGGCAACTCTTTCAGTCCACAGTAGGTCTCTCACAAAAAATCTTGCTACAACAACTTGCCTGACCAGCCTGTTTCTCACACCTTCTTGAAACCAATTGTTTAAGTGCTCTAGTTGTCTAGAGCAGCTCTGCAGCTGGTCAAAGCATTGTTTCCCTGAGCTCTGGGTGATCTCTGTAACAAAGACAGGAGTCTCTGGACCATCAGGAACCAAGATGGCGGCAGCTGTTGCACTTTCACTTTTCTCTTTCACATGTCTATAAGGCTTGATTCAGGTATCCTGTTTTCCAGTTGTTAAGGATTTCATCACAGATTCTTTATGTGTAGAAGTGTTAAAACAGCTCTGATTTGTTAAAAAATTAAAAAAAAAAAAAAAAAAAAAAAAAAAAAAAAAAAAATTGGTGCCATGGCAGTTTCAAGCATAACCAAACCATAGCATAAAATCCTCTTTTTGAACCCAGTCCCAAGCCCTGTCAAGCCTTTTCCACAAATATTGGCCTCAGGTTTTTTTCAAATACCCTTTCTTTAGTAAAGGCTCCTCCTGGTTATAGCAAGGTTATCCACCTTATACCTCACAGCCTCCTGACTGACACACTGAAATTCATTGATGTAGAAACTTTTTGCAGCACTTCGCTCTTTCTGCACCTTTTTTTACTACAAAGAGGAGAATAAGGCTCATTAATTTCACAATTCTAAATCATCGTGTTGGTGAAGGTACATTTCTATATTAAAATAAAACATAAAACAAATTTCTGTGTAAAGAAGATCCCCAGCAACTGGTTCAAAATGACTTCTATAGGTGCCTCTTTATACAAGCTGCAGACTGGACTCAAGCTTCTCCCAGTATGGCCAATAACAGCACTGGCAGTCTTCAGTTCTGAGCACTTGACAACCTGTATATTGTAACTTAGTGTTACTGAATACTGAGGTCAAACTGAGGTATAAATGTGTGAAATGCATTAACTGTGACAAAATTAGCACTGTATTCATTAGCCTGATAATAAAAAGAGAACTGAGACTAAATTAAATGAAATCTTTAAAGGAAAAAAAAAGTTACTTCAAAAAACCTAAAGATGAATTTTTACCTCAATTCTTTCATTTTTTTTCCTTCCCCAAAAGAATCTCAGCCACTGAAATGTCAGCTTATGCAATTTGAGAACATATTCATCTTGGAGGATCTTAGAAGGAAATTGCTGAAATGAAATGGGAAAAAAGAGAGAAGATAATTCTCCTTTTGTTGTTTCTGTGTGGGGGAGTGGGGGTGAGAGTTCTCCTGTATTCTGGGCTGTCTTTACAAAAGATTGATGTTTGGTGTCACTGTTAGGAAGTGCAAACTGTTCAGCTTCATTGCAATCTATGTCCTCATCCTCCTGCTCTGCAGGATACCACATACTTTGGCAGGCAATATTCAGAAGGGAAGCACTTTAATGGCAAGAATGTATACCAGTGAAACCTTTTCCCACAACGTTCAAAACTCTGAATGTGCATACGTTAAAGCAACATAAAGATGGAGGATATTAGGAAAAAAACAATAACTGATAGTAACTCAGGCACATTAATCTTACTTTTTTGCCCCTCAGAACAATACATTCAAAGAATGCTAGGGAAATACACTCACAAGGGTAAAAAAAGAAAAAAGAAAAAAAAAAAAAGAAAAGGATGAACTGGAATGATTTCAAGTTTTCCAACCTAAAAGCATAAACATACTTTTTCAAAGGAAATATGCACAGCCCCTTCATGTAACTTTTACCTTTTAGGCTGAATTCTTGCATTCATTTATTTGGTTGGTCATTTTTTCCAACTAGATACAGTAAGAATTAACTCTGATAAGTCCATTTATTCTGGTATAAAAGAGGAATTGGCTCCCTAGTGTTCTCTTCCAAAGTGTTTTAAATGACTTATTAAGCCAAGTTCCTGAATGATAGATGTGTGGAAATGCAGACTAGATTTGCAAATGAATCTATTGAAATTTACGGAGATATCGGGAAAGCCCTGTGCTTATTAAACAGTGGTAGTTCCATTGTATTTGGCAGCCATCCGGTTCATTTATAGCATATGTGATGTGTGCTAGAAGAGACCAGCACTTCCACAAAGTACATTTGGACCAGTGTTGTCAGTACTTATATTATACTCCTATTCCTAAGAGTATATAGCTGACCACAGATCCTCTATGTCCATTAAGTAATTACCTATGGCTACATCTCACCTGCAACAGATTGGCTCTGGACACTATTAAGCATGCTAAAACTTTAACAGCCTTTTCCATTTATCATCCTAACAAGAACGACATGGAAGCCATTTAGACAGATAAGATAAAGAGAGCAGAACACAGTCAATTGTCAAAGCAGGCAGCCTCAATTTAAATGTGAAAAGAAAGGTACAAGCTTGCCTCCATACCCCACCAAACTGGGATCTATCTGGTAGAGCACACCCCTAAGTGTGTCAGCTGGGATTATCTAGAGAATGTCTCTAGCACCAGAATGTTATCTTCAAGGTTTTGTCTCCCACCACTCCCTGTCCTGTCTCTTCAGCAGGGAACAGACAAAAGCCTAAATTAGGACTACACAAATAGGTCTTAACATTGGAGCCATCAACAAGGATACAGGTACCAGCAGCATACTTGCATTTAGCCAAAAGGGATGAAAGACTTGAAGAAAGCATTTTACTTGGGTGCCCCTTGCTAATAGTGCTAACTCTGGAATTCCAAATACCAGTCAGAGGAGTAACTTTATATTACATTTCCTCTTTCTCCAAAATATTGATAAATGATTACTAGCTGAAGACAGGTGAAGCCACACACAGTAGAGTTTCAGGTACAGACCTCATTTCTACATGTGCCGTAAGTTCTGGTAATAAGGTTGGAGAGCTGAAGGTGCTCCTGCACTACCAGCAAGCACTGAAACAGATTGCAGGTCTGGGAGTGCAAAACAATGGCAGCAGCTAACAGATGAAGCCGGAGGTGTGGGGGAGCAGGAATACCAACAGACTCCTATGATGCTAATTCAGACTGATTTGTCAAAGAGCAGCTATTGCACTTGACCTGTAAAGGAACTCCTCCTACATGCTCACTGGGTTTGGCAACCACATGTCTCCTGAATGATGTTGCATTTTCTGACTTTAAAGGCCAATAGCTAGTGGCTGGATAATTAGTACCAGAGCTAACAGAAATGAAAGGATTTCAGGGACAGAAAATAGCAAGTTTGGAAAAAAATATTTTCAGCTGATTAATTACAACATTTTTACACATCCCACTGTAAAAGAATTCATTTTTATCCTTTATCTGTTTGCTCTAAGTTACAGAACAAGCTAAGACTGAAAGCTTAATGCAGGATGCAACTGTTGTACTTTGTACTTTCCAATCACACAAAAGTCAGCATTAAAGCTATGAAGTGCAGGATACTAGACTGCAGACTTACCTCAACCACTGAAGTTGTATATAGGAAACAGATCTGCCTAAGAAAAATAGGCTCCTCTACTTTATACAGTGTCATTATTATCTGGCAAGGGTAGTGTATTTCACTTTCAATATAAAAATATAAGGGGTTTTTTTTCTGCTTTGAGATCTCTGGTTAAAATCCATCGCTAGACGAAAGAACTGACCCAAAAAGAGTGTGCTGTTGGCTTTTTTAGGCAGATTGAGCCAAACACAATTCTTGTCTACCAAAAAATCCTATTACTCCACGGCCAATCTCCGCCTACTATTAGCAGGGGAGGAGAGGGAAACAAGAGAATCTTTCTCTTTATCTTAAAAGTGTTGATTTTTTTATGGAAAACATACTTGTAAGTACAAAGTTTTACAGTCTGTTAAGACATATTGAACAGTAAGCATTTATGTATCATTTCACAGGATATTTTATATGCACTCCAGTACCCATTATCTCTATACCCAGCATGGGAGCTTTCAAAACTTTTAAGTTAAAGGACTACCCCATACTCATCTCACCACTACATTAGAGTCTTTGATAGAAGGTCCCAGCAATGGATAAAATATTTTTTAACTTCCCAGCCAAGAGACACTCAGTGGCAGCAAAACAGTGGCTAGAGGGAAGCAGTGCACAGCTGTGCCAGTCCAGGCTAAGAATATTCTTTAGCCAAAACTCCAGAGAAATTGCTAGGAGCTTACACTAGGGAATCAGGACCTAGATAATCAAATCAGTATAACTGACAGGCTTCAATATCACAACATCTAAGCTGTGAACAACTGGCTATAGCGCACCAACCTTCTTTATTTCACCTCCAGGCAGAGAGAAGCAAGGGAAAATAAGAAAAAAGGGCGGGGGGGCGGGAGGGGGGCAGGGGTGAGAATGTAGAAACACAAACAAACCTAATTTAGAGATAGTTGCTGAAACACATCAGAACAGTAAATTCACTTAAAAGAACTTGATGTATATAAAGATTGACATGATTTTTCAGAAGCAGATCAAAACTTTATTTGATTGTTTAAATAATTTTAATCCCACTTAAATAACATTCCCAATTAATAAACCACTGCCTTAGAGAAGAAGCATGTCTGATAAAGCAAGTGGGAATTGAAAGACATGGTCAGAATAGCAAATTTCTTTGTTCTTTAGTTTATAGAAAGAAAACTTTACTTCACAGGCCTGTTTACTTCCTCTGCTACTTGCCAAAAAAAGAACTATAGTTTAAGAGTACTAAGTACTCTTCTTATTCCCCCACCAACATTACCAGAAAGAAAGTACTGTCTTGTTAAAAATTTGGATAAAATAATAAATGTTTTGGCCGGATATCAGTACAGATAGTCTGTTTCCAAATCTAAAAGCAAAACAAACATCTGCATTTTGCAACTGGCTAGGGCAATCATATCACCCCATAGATGTTCATCTAATTCTATTACAATAGGCTTCTAATCATCCACATACTTCCTATGAAAGTAGCTTACAAACCCTTAGATCAGGAGCACTTCTTTCTGTGCATTTATTGAGCATACAGAACCTACCAGCTCTGATCTCTTCTGAGACTTTGTGGATCTCCTGTGCCATGAGACCACATAAGGTCTGAATATTCAAAGTTATAAGGAAAGATTTATAAAGGTGTACAAGAGACAGATACATTTGTTTCTGGAATTAGATAGGGCTGGTGAAGTAGAGCTCAGTGGAAAAGCAGGTGGTTGAGATTATGATCAACCAGGCAAACAAACTCAGGCAAGCTGGACCAGATGGCCTTTTTTCTGTTACTAATATTACTTATGTTCCTATTCAGCTGTAAGAAGTTACAAATAGTTTACCTGTTCAGATTTTTCTGACTCAAATTACATAAGATCAATGCTCTCACTTCACTGTCACATTAAAACTTATCATGACACTGTCTGTAATTCTATTTAATAATTTACAATGCGGCCAGCCCAGAGGAGAAACTGGTAGGTGTAACAGAAGAAGTTTTGCCTTTTACAACACCAATTACGCAGCAAACCACTTAAAAAAGGAAAGGAAAAAACCAAGCAAACCCCCAAAAACTTAATCTAGGAGATTAAGCACTACTAAATACAACAAAACCTAAAGTTAAACCCTATTTCCTGCATTAAAAGATGAAATTTTGATGGAAAACTAATGGGCGTGACTAAGCTGTAGTCACACAGATTGCATGACACATTAATTTACAACTGCATCAACCATGTCTAAACCTCTCCTTCATCTAACATGGGATACAGTTGAGAGGCTATAAATTTAAAATCAGAACAGTATTTCACAGGTGCAAGAAAAAAAGTAACATCTCTAAGATCCCCATTTGCATTCACTTATTTAAAAACTATACAATTCACAAGCAATTTTCACGACCTACAGCTTATTCAGATAAATTCAGACTAATACAAGCATGGCTTTTCTGTGACAACAGATCTAAACTACTGTTAGCAAAGCAAAGTTTGCCAGTTGTGGGGTACATTCTGATGCTGTAAAGATTCTAATAATCTAGAGAGAAAGTTAACAGAGAGACAAGACTTGCAGTATTATGACCAGAGCAATCCACTCAACATCTATCTATACCTATTTTCCAAAAGAGCAGTCTCCACTGTAATTTGATATCACATATAATAATATTGAGACAAAGCAAACTGTGTCTATCATACACTTTATAAAACTTTAGAAATCATCCTGCATTTACGTGTATTAACATTTGAAATATCACCTTGGTCAATTAAAGTCTACGGTCTTCAAGCAGTCCAGGTGCAAGGAGCACTGAGGCCACATGAAGGACTGCTAAATTCCAGTTCATATCTATCAGGCGTCTTAGAAGAAACCACAAAAATGTATAAACTATCTATACCTATTTTTCACATATCTTTATTAAAGTGTGCATAGAAAGCAGTAAATCCTACAGCTACTAATATTCATAGTTATTGATTGCTGCTTCATTTCCCTGTAATTATTTCAGAGGAATGCTGGCGGGAGAAATTTACTGTGGCTCCCAGTATAGGTCATATTTCAGGAATAGCTTAACAACATACTTCACAAATTTTCTTGATCCTTGTTCTGCAGACATGCAAATACTTTTATTTACACATGCTATGGGGTTTTGGCTGGCTTGTTTACCATTTATAGTGACAACACACAGCACATTTTCTTTAGACATACTAGGCCAGCCTGTCATTGGAATGAGAGGTGAAATGAGCACAGCTAAAGTCAGTGGAAAGAAGGAGACTTTGCCAGTAGCACAGAAAAAACCCCCTTGAGTGGTACTATTCAAATCAGGATGTGACTATAAGTTTCTCGGACTTGCAACTCTCCCTGGAGTGACACAGCAGGCAGCCAATACACGGTTTTTGACACACTTTGAAGTTTTTGGGTACTGAATTCAAAGAATTTTCTTCTTCTAGTTTATACATGTATCTACTGTTGTGGTAAGGCAGAACTTCAGACATTGGAAGCCTTCACTGTATACCAGCATTCTCTCACTTCAAGGGAAGTCAGACAAGTAGTTGTATCTTAAGGGTCTCATTAACTTTGGACCTCCTCACATAGAAATGTGATTATTGGCATGTTCAAGTGTTCTGTTCAGTCAGAATCACAGAGATTTAAAATTTCTGTCTTTATTTTGCACCATGTGCAGTATTGATAGCCTTCGTATAAGTAGCTGAACAACTGAAACAACTTAGTATTTATGCTATGTATTCCACTACTTTATGCCAGCCTCATTCATTCAGCACAACAAAATAAGCATTAATGCAAGAAATTGAGCTGAAAGAGCTCACTATGAAGCAAAATATACTGAGAGATAAACAGGTTGAGGGTTTCTCTTGATGGCCACAGCCATAACCCCTGTGTGATGATCATCTGCCTAAATACTGTTAGTGTATCGTATATACAGATGTTTAGTTATGCAGATTCTACTCTCCCTTTGCATAATTTAATGAAAATGTTTATTGTAGACTACTTACTCCCCCCTGTTTTAATGCAGCAGAGAAGAGCAGAATGCTCATCCATCATCAGTCTGAACATCATCAGGACACTTAAAAATTAAATCATAGAAGCAAAATAAAACCATCATACTCTAGGCCAGCCACCGCAGTCTTTTCTATGACTCTTCTATTGACTCTTGGATCAATAGATGAACATGCACAAAACTGGAAGCATAGAAAGCACATTTCTCAAGAATTCTCAAAAACACTAAATAAATAGCATGGTTACAGCTTCCTGTTCACATTTAATTCAACTCTCTTCGCTTTCAGTAGAGAAATCAAGTTAAAAGATGAAATCAGACCTCACATTTTCAGGAACCTAACCAGGGACAAAGATCTGTTTAAAAAAAAAAAAATCTGTGAGTGGTTTTACTGTAAGCATTGGCATTTTTTGAAAAGTTTAAAGATTTTTGAGCAGTCTTTTTCATTAAAATTACTTAGAAACTTTCATTTTAATCCATTTTAATGATCAAGAGTAATTATTCTTTCTGTAATTAGGTTCTTCATTAAAAAACACAAAACTTGGAAGTGATCTGATTTATTATTGTATTTAGTATTTCTGTATTTTGCCTTATATTGCTTCAGTAGTTTGGGGACTGTTTAAGTATTCTTACCATAATTTGTTCTATCAAACTAGAGTAGACAAACAGCTTTTCAGACAGAGCTTAAACCTGCAAACTGCTGAGGCCTCAGCAGTGAGTACATACTGTATACTGGCTGTCTTCTCTTGAGCTGCACTGCTAGACTTGAGCAACAAGAGATAATAAAACCTGTGAAACAGTGGGACTCTACAGAGTCCATAGAAACCTTGCTTGGACTAAAACTCTAGAAAAATTTCACACCATTGGTGTCCTATGGATACTAGGAGCTTATATATAAATTGCCAACCTCATGACCCAAGGAGTATGCAGTTTATGACCTCATGTACCACTAAATCTACAGGCATGGGGGCTTCCTTGCACCTTCAAGAGTGAACCACAAATGACAAACATTTGCACTACATTCTCAGATAAATCAATGTTATCACCAGCCATACATATCCAGAAGATTGTTCCTTGTCACTTTCAGAAACATACAACATGAATTTTGTATTTTTTGATAGAAAAAATTTTGCTGATGGCAGAGTACTAAAAAAATGGTTTTCTTTAGAACTTTTTGTAATATATCAAAATGCTGGAGGAAGTCTTGATGAGAAAAATTAACCTACTTACTAACCTTTGTTTGTACATGAGAAGATTAATAAGATTATTATTAAGAAATATATATGCTCTGTCCTGAAATTTCTGGTTTTTATTTCCTCTAAAACATTTATCCCAGATCTATGTAAGTTAATCCTTTCAGTATGGTATCTAATGTTTTGATGTCTGGGTGTCAAGCACATTTTTTGGACTGGCCAAACTACAGTTCCAGGGCCTGTGGGAGCATCTCACCAGCTCCAGCTTATATATTGCTGCTGATTTTCCTAGATGTGGCTTTGCCCTACCTCAACAACATCCTCACAGGAAACTCTGGTTTAGAATTCCTCCCAAGTGATGCTTACAGCAGTCAAACCATGGTCAAAAAGCACCACCTTGTATTCACGACCATCTTTTACTGACTAATAACGCCCTTGATAAAGAACTAAAATGCTCCTTTGCACCTTAATTATTCACTCTGTCATTTTGCATGTCAAGATGGATTTGATGCTTCTTCAGCCCAGATGATGAGTACACAATCACTTAAATACAGAAGAGACAGTTGGCTATGTACAACACACAAGGAGATTGCAATTTTGAGCTCTTAACAGGATGGCTTATCTGAAGGTAAAATTATACAAACATAAAATCAAGAAATCTGAGCAACATGCACACAGGATTTTGCATTCATAATCATGCCATACTCTGTGCACTTCTGTTTACAAATGTTGCTATGTATTACTTAATTACATCCCCCTGCAATACAGTCACACACTGGTTACAGGCAGCAGTGACTGGCTGTGAAGATGGATCCTACTCATAGCTGATTTTACTAGGCCAGTTCTCATCACAACTGAACTCTAAAACTTGAAGTGTGCATGTAGGGATTTGCCTGTGGCCACTATTTTGGATTAATGAATAAGCCCCAGAACACAGTGCACATATGATGAGATCTCCAGCTGCAACCCAGAGTAAAAATTTATCATAGACAAGATCTGCTGGGTTCTATTAGGAAATGGGTTTAGAAGTAAGGGAGTGAAGATGTCATAGGTCACAGCCAAGGGACAGCTGAGGAAGCCTGTTGTGATTAAGGCAGCCTTACATAACTGCCATGAAAAATTTTCAGCTCAAAATGCAACATCTGTGCAACCAAATCTACCACAGCAATTGTGAAGACTATGACCAAAAACCAAGGAAAATTATACTATACTCTCTCATAAAAAGTACTTTCCACAAAGAGAATTTTATAGTACTTGACTGAGTGAAATGTTGAGGTCATAAGAGAGAAGTTTCAAGGGGCAACCAAAAGGGATAGGGCAAATTCTTGGTAAATCAGCTATGTATCTGCTATGTCTGTCCTCAGTAGTGCTGAGGGAGCCATGAAGGAAAGAAGTTAGGGGATGTAACTTAAGAACAAAGAAATTATAAATAGTAGAGAGCATTTTTAAACGGATTAGCAATATATATATATATATATATATATATATATAAACAAGCTATACTGGTGACAAGCTGACCAACCATGTTTGCCCATGGACAGCGGGATTAAGGAAAAAAGTGTGTATTATCCTGCTAACATGAATCACTCCAAAAAACAGTATTCTGCAGGATTATCCAGATTTATTATAAGTACTAAAGCATACAAAAGGGCCCCAAATTTTTAATATTATACTATAAATTGACATTAAATGGTCATTAATCACTCTCAAAAAGTATTAATGATTCTTCAATAAAAATGAAATTTCATCATGTTGTGCTTTGCTCTAGCTAGTAATCGTTAACTGAAATCTTGTTTTCTGTTAATTTCATGCAAAAGATAATATAATGCAATGAATATCAAAATTAAAGTAAAAAATCTTTCATTTATTTCCTACAAGATTGTTGAAGGTTAGCTAGATGAGATGATTCAGAGATGTTCAAAAAGGTAGCTGTAACACTACCTGCAGATCAAGATTTCCCATATCTCTGGATCTGACCCCTAGGAAAAATTAAAAATATCTCCTTCCTTGACAGGATAGTGGATTAGTAAATTGTATCAGCTCAAGGAAAGGGCTGATGCACACCTGACAAACAAAGCAGATAGGGTGAGATGGCAGCTGGACTTAAAAGGAAAGAAAATGCCAGGGGGGAGAGTGTGAATGGAGGAGAATAATGGTGTGGCAGAGTGGAGCTTGAAGTAATCAGAAAAGTGAAGCAAGAACAAGAGACAGTCCCTCTGTTCCAGAAACTGAATGCAATCACCTGACTTCACAGCAGGTCAATACTGATGGCATAGAATCATAGAAACATTTAGGCTGTAAAAGACCTTTAAGACTGAAAGGCAAATGTGTACTTAAGCCAGGCAGCACCAAAGTTTACACAGGCAAGAAAAGTACCATAGTCTGTTCAGGGGGGTCTTTCAGTTAGGCTAATGACAAAGACCACAGAACACAAAGCAGTCTAATGGAAATCTGATTCATTTTGCAGATGTTCCTCACATAGAGCAAGAAGAGTTTCAATATTTATCTTTAAATAATTGAATCTCCTCTAACCTGAATATAACTTTCTGTTAAGTAACTTTCTGGTCTGTTCTCCAATCAGCCTTAACATGGTTAGAGACATCACTTTGCTACACTTACACAGGAGATTCAACAGCTGCTTTTATTGCTGTTTTGAAAGTGCCACTTCATGGCACTCTACTGAACCCAGTTTAGATTTTAGAGATCAAACTGATGTCCAGATTCTACTGATGTATTTAAAGATGGATAGGAAAAAGAAATGGGACTTTGTTTTCTACCTTCCCCTTAGATTTCAGAACATGACAACAAATTAATCCTTACACAGGTGTAATCTTTCTCCTAGTGACTAACAGCCAATTTTCACAGTTTTCAATAGCCTGGCCGATTGCATCAGTTTCATTTGCACAATTAATTCTGATATTTAAATGTGAAAATAACCCCAAACCTTTATTTTATTTTAAACATTTTTTTTTTTGGTGTAAAAATTCTTTAGATTGGAATGCATATGTGGAAAAACTCTAAGGTTCAATTTAAAGGTCTTCAGTATTAAAATCTTTTGTTGATAGGACTAGAATTTTTTTTTTTATATTATAAGAAAAATTGGAAGGAAACATCTTCTAAAATCAACATCAAAATATTCTTATCGTTTAAAGTTAAAATTCTGAATACAGTTTTCCACAAGGCACAAGCCTTGCCTAAATTTACAGGCAAAAGAAATAATAAGTATATATTTCTCATTTCAAATTTTGTCTACATTCAAGAAATCTGATTCATTTTTAACCACAGAAACAATTGTTGTGAGTAAATTTTTGCAATTTTAAGATTTGCATATTAAAAAAGGCACAGTCTTACTTTTGAGTTTCACACTAGTCTGACACATCAGAAAAGCATAGGTATCTTTATTTTCTATTAACTTTTTAATAATCCAAAGATTAAAACAACTCATGGCATCAAAGTTCTACTGACTTAATATTAAGTTCAGGATTTACTAGAGCTTTGTAGAAGCAAAATTGCTGTAAAATAAAAACTTACATGAAACATTTCCAGTGTCTTCATCACCACAGAAATTACCCCCAAAAGACTGAAATGCCCTCAGCATGACATTGCCATTGTGTATCCTGAACTCAAAATCAATATCAACCAAAAATGAGGAAACATGTTTGTTGCTACAATAATAATTTTCTAATAATAGCAAGGGATGGTGAACATATGGCTATATTTCCAAATAAAATCCAGTAGCAGGTTTTGGGCTGTGGTTTATGGGTGTTTTTGTAATTTTAAAATAAAGCAAAGCTGTTGCTGCTGCAGAAAAGATGAGCAATTTTTTTCTACACAGGGGGCTTTTTCCAAAAACTTATCCAAAGGGATTATTCCTAAGTGAGGCAAAATTTTCCTTTCAAAATTTTACACATCTTTAAATCATGAAAATTACCTGGCATTACCTTATCAACAGAAACTTGCAAACTTGCACTACAACAGATAATAAAAGACTAAAAATGCTACCAAAATGAAATTTTAAAAACATAATTAAAAATACATAGATCAAATTTTTCAAGCTTTGATTTTTATCCATCATCACAAGGTAGTTCTTTAGTCATTTTAACCCATCCTTGGAGAGCAGTCACTAATTTCCCAGCTGATTTCTACCACCAGGAAAGGTCTGTCAAATACACAGACAGTACCAAATATTTTAGGATTTACATTCCTTTGGGTTTTCTATTTCCTGTTTATTGGGGCTTACTGCAAAAGCATAATGAAGTGGTGAAGCTGATGTTTCAGCCCCCACACCACATGCTCAAAACTGACCTGAGAAAGCTGAGCCTCTGTAAGATTCAGAAGTTCAACCACTTTTCTGCAGTACAGTGGGAAGGTAAGCATAGCCCATAATACTAATGGCTTTCAAACTCTTTGTCAGCACAAACCAGTTTTGGATTTCTAAAAGACAACAACCTGACTGAAATAGCGAAGAGGAAAGCTGATGAAAAGGGAAATGCCTTTATTTCACCATCTTGCCTATAGTTACCACAGATATGCTTAGGTGCCAAGTGTCAGACTCAGTACCTGGAACACAATTTACTTGAAATTTGTACCACTCACAGGTTCCTGCTTCACATCCAATCATTTTAGATATCCAGAGGTGCAACGGCATCTATTTTGGCCAAGTTTTTTGCATAGACAATATTTTCCTTGTTAAATTATTTAGCTGCCTCTGTGCAGTTAAACTGAGGAAAAGAAAACCCACCACCAAAACCACATCAAGTACAGCAATCAGCGAATTTGTATGAAATGAAAAAAATCTGGAAACTGAGCTATTGCAAGGAAGTGACAGGTTAATATAATACATTGCATTTCTTTAGGAGGCTGCTAGGTAATTCAACTTATTTTGAAAAAGATACTGTTTCCTCCCCAAATGGAGTCATCTGCTGTGAAAATCTTTATACTGAACTTTGGATGATGAGCAAATTTCAGTGTGCATTTGATATATTAATCATATGTGCACCCATATTTTGAAGTGTTCTCATACAGATTGGCAATGGGAGCACATAGGCAGAATGGTTCAAGCAGTCTTCATATTGATCTGAGCACTTTGGGAGAGGGAGGATTTAAGCTCTCAGGATATCATACTCCTCCTTGAGAGTTATTCCATGAGTGATGCTTTCATTGCACACATCTGAAAGACTTGTGCTGAACACATGTTACACATCAAGCAGCAGTAGTTAGGAATTTTTCCATTTTTTAACAAAATAACTCATGTAACTTCATTAGCAGCTAATAGAAAGATTATTCTGTAGTTGTGGAGATCTTACCTGCAAAAATTTACTTATCTGTAAAAATTTATTCATCTTCAGCATTAGTAAGGTGATAAAGCTTTGCCTCTGTATCCCTCAGTGTTCATGATGTCCTGATATTGATTCATGTCTTCTTTTTCTTGATTTTATTTTTTTCTTACAATCAACATTGTTATGTAAGCAAAACTTTCAATTAATGCCTCCCCAGTTCCTACTATTTCAAAATGCAGTAGGTCTTTGTGGGTATATTGACTCATCACTTCCTGAGAAATTTTTCTTAGGGGTGCACAGTGAAAATTTCCTGCTGTTCTAGTTATCAGTAAGCTTTTTGCTTGATCTCTGTCAGCCTGCAGATCTTCCATTTCTTTGCTCATGCAGGATGGAGTTTACCTTTGGCAAGCATCAAGTATCTACTTGGCAGTATCAGCCTTGAAAACATGAAACTTGGTGGTTATGATCTCACAGAATTTTCGTGTAACTCTTCCATCCATAACTCTGACCACGGTAAATGGAATTTGAATTGATCTTTTTTTTTTTTTTTTTACAAAGACTGTAAGATTGTTGAATCAGCCTCAGGTTATCCTCTATTAGATGTTTATAAGCTCAGACAGTTTAGCTATTAAAATAAGTTAGAGAATACAAAAAAATGAATGTTCAACTCTAGGTTCACCTTTTGATACATTCTTGCATAGCTGCCGTGAACATGTACTCACATTTAGACACTTTAATGAACTATGTTTTCTCAATTCACACAAAATCTATAAACAGGATTTCAGACGTATCAGGTTTGCAAACATTTCCATAAATATAATAACTCTCCAATGTCCAATTAGAAATTATGAAAGGACAGAATCAGCTGTGAAATACATCTACTGAATTTAGTTATGTCAATGATAAACTCGTGACTTTTTATGCTGCTGATTTTAGCAGACCTTGAAATATATAATTATTTTAGGTGAGTTATATGGTTTTGATTTTGGTCTTATTTTACTCCCTCCAAGTATTAGGCCAGAAATTCAGAATTATGTTTAATGGAAGATAAAATCAAAATCTCCAATCTAACGTTCCTTCACTATGGTGTTCACTAAATATGAGCTATGAACTATAAACTGAAAAAATAACCACATCCCAGCTGCAACATACAGATTATTTTTTTTAAAAAGTAGAAAAACTGGATATATGTGCAAGACAATGTGTAGTACAGTCAGTCCTGACTACAAGCCAGCTGTGTGAGCTTGAGCTCTCCTTAACAGGGTTAACTTCCTAGGTTAGGCTAAAACTTAGTGTGTATATTCTTTTTCTTCTCCTTTAAGAAAAAAGATGTGGCTTCATGTAAAGGAAAAAAAGTCCTTATCAGGGTCAACTTAACGCCTCTCTTCATCAAATACAAACCTTTTAACTTGCTCAACGATAATTCTTTTTATGGTTGAGTTTGCAAGTTACACATTCCAGATGTGAGGCAATAGGAAAATTGCAATGCGGGGGTTGGCTTTGGGATCTGTGTGTGTCTGAAGCATTCTTTTCCCATTAGGATCTTTTCCCACATTTATAATAATGAAATTGTGAATAATAAAAACAAAGTTTAAAAAAAAGAAGTTCCTAAACACAAGGGCCAACATTTTCAAATTATAAACACGAATAAAGTGTGTCTTCTTATGATTCATCCATTAATTTTGGAAACTGGTAACTGCAGGTCACACCATCTATTTCAAAATTCAGAGGGAAACACTGGCTGATGACTTCTTTTATTAGAAATAATTTGAATCTTTGGAAATGCAGCCAGCAGGAATTTAAGATGCAATGGAGTTCAAAGTTTGTGTGGGTGTATGTTGTTGGGAAGTAAAGAATATCAATCCAGACTACTTTAACTTGCCAGACACAATTTCCTTTCTCAGCACTGTTTCTATGGGCTTGCCTAAAAAACTGGAAAAATTTACTTTTCATTTGCAAAATTGGCTATAGCTGGAATCAATCAAGCATTACAATCAAAATTTTAAGTTTTGTGTAGGAGAAAAATAGTGATATTGGCCTGGTGTTTTCTGTCTTCTCCTGAATGAGATACTTGCAACTCACAAGAACTGTACATGTTACATGTACACAGGTAACAAGAATGTGTGTGTATAAATACATATAGTGAGAGTGTGGATACATACACAAATTATATCTAGGTAACCCAAGGTTAAGACCAAGATTTTCCAATGTGATCAGTCTCTAAATCCACACATTGGCAAATAAATACATCCTGTTCCTGCAAAATACTGTGCTCCTGGGGTTTCTCTAGAAAGTACTTGGTGTGGCTGGAAACACCCTGGAAACAGGGCTGGGCAGGCACTGTCCTCCCCAAAGTCACAGATAATCCTCTGCATATGGAACGAAGTCTGAATCTCCTTTTTTCATCTCCTGTTGCAGCCTTTCCCCTAATCAGGTAACAGATAAACAGTTTATACCCCACTTTCAGTGGGAAGACACTTTGGAAGATGGGCTTTTCCAAACGACTACCTCGGGCTGTGGGAAAAGCACTCTGAGCCCCATGCTGCCATTCCCAGGAGACCTTGGTTGCCCTCACAGCCTGTTCCTCCAGAATCTTTCCTCAGTGGTGGGATTTTTGGCCAAGTTCTCCGGCTCTGTTGCGAGGACATGTGCAATCCCAGAGCCCCCCAGGAAAAGGAAGGGAGCTGGACTCTTTAGCTTCCCTGCTCAGCAGATTGTGCAGTACAGACTTCCTCTGCCAAAACACTAAAGGTGTTTAGAGAACTAGCAAAAATATCCAGGATCTCAGCTGTGGAACATTAAAACCAGTCTGGATTAACAATTAAACACTTGGTCATTTTGCTGGAAGTACAAACAGGACAAACAGAAATTTCATGTTGCTTTGAAGAGAGGACACTTCCCTTGTGTATCATCTGAATGGGCACAGTTTGGGAGATGGCACAGGCCAGCTCTGCTGACTAATGTAAGAAAACAGTGTCAGCTTTCTTCTCAAATCTGAATGGCTCAAAAGCTCTTTGCAAGATTTTCTCTAGACTGACCCTCATTATGTCTTCCAGGGCATTACAACATTCTGTCTCCAGAATCCACCAGTCAGCACCAACCAACCTTCATTAGTTTTACACTTTATCAGAGGAGATTGGAGTGATATAAAAGCAAGTAGAGGCTTGAAACAGAAGACCTTTCCATTCTTACAAATGGCTGTACCAGAGATCCTATCTTCCTAATGTCTCTGCTTTTGCACTACTCAAATATAACAAGTACTTGGTTTTAAAGGAAAGGGTTTTATTATGTTTTGTGTAAATAATATTTTATGATGTACTGTTGTTTGGAGGAGTTATTGAATACAAAATTGAAAGATAAGTGCAAAAGAACCTGTGTGTCTTTCTAGGAAATCTGAATTTATTATGGACAGAAAAAGCTTCACTTTCCTTTTCAACTTTAAATCAGAAATAAAGAGATAAAATATTTATTTCCCTTCTGAGTGTCTTTATGTTATGAATTTTTTCAAACAGTGAGTAGATGCACTGTTAACAAAAAACAGATATATTTCTTCTATCCTGCTGGGCCACTCGAAGTACATTTTATAAGTTTATGAGTAGGCTTTTTTCATAAGTTGTGGAAATGAACATAGTAACAGCACATTCTAGATATCTAAGTTAAATGCTTATTGTGCTTAAATGATTGGGTTTTCTTAACTCCAATGATTATTTGACAGTTCTTTAATACTTCACTGATAACATTTTAAATGTGCAATAATTATTGCTACTTACAACATCTGCTGAGCCCTATTTGAGTTTACTTTCTGCATTCCACTAAATTTAACCTTGCATCAAGCATTTCAAATAAAAACATCCAGAAAACAAAATAAGTACTTCTGCTCCATTGAAAAGTAAAGAAGAAAATATTTTTAGAGAATGAAATTATAACAATGCATGAGGGTACAGGTATCTGCTAATGTTTTCCGGAGCACGCGAGAGGCTATTCCTTACACTCTTAAAAATTTCAGAATGACAAGTCAACATTCTGCTTCCTACAGAATTAAAATTGTTTGTGGGTTGTGTTGACCCTAGCTGAATCCCAAGTGCCTCCCAAAGCCACTTTGTCACTTCCATCCTTAGCTGGATATGGAAAATATAACAAAAGGCTTGCGGGTTGAGACAAGGACATTAGTGTCATGGGCAAACCAGACTCAGCTTGGGCAAATCAATTTAATTATATCAACAATCAAAATGAGAGTAGAATAATGCAAAATGAAAACTAAATCTTAAAACAACTTCCCCCCCACCTATTTTTTCCCCTTCTTAAATCTGTTGTCCCAGAGGCACTACCACTGTCACTGACTGGCTTGGCCTTGGTCAGCAGTGGATTCATCTTGGAGCTGGCTGGCATTGGCTCTGTCAGACATGGGAGAAGCTTCTGGCAGCTTCCCACAGACAACACTCTTGTAGTCACACCCCACAACCCTCCCTTGTTATCTAGCTCAAGCTGTCTTCCCATGGTACTGTGCTTTTATTTCAGATTCACATAGACTCCTAGAAAGTGTTGGACCAGTCTAGTACAGAGTTGTTTTAAGCTAAAACTGACTTAAGCAAGCACAGAAAACCAACTTTAACACATTTTATGTAGCTGATATAATAGAAATCACCTTGTCCAAAAGTTTTAATGAATGTAAAAAGTCAAACATCACTAAAACTGCTGACTCTGCAGCAGCACATTAAGTATAAGAGAAAATGGAAACATACTGTCAGAGTTGTTGCTTATCAGTGGATCTTTATTCTGAATTCCTCTCTCTTCCCCTCTGTTAGAATACCAGGGAATTAAAGCACCACTAGCACATTTTTTAGTGGAGTAACAGAACAGTCACTGAAACATTTTTTTTGACAGAAAACAAACAACAGGGAAAAAATAAACAAACCACCCAACCCACCCCTTACTTTCTCATGCAAAAAGGCCAAATAAGATTAAAAAAATCCAGACAAAATTCTGTGGAAAATGCGTAGCAACCAGTGAAACTTTATCTTGGAAGAAATGGGAAACAGGAGAAAAACAGAAACACATTTGGGTATCTGGAAAACTCCCACTTCTCCCACAGCTCCTGCCAGTCCCTACTTTCATTCCCTCTTCCTACCAGCCCTATGAATTGGCAGCTGCTTCTCTTCAATCAGCGGCTTTGGTTCAGATACAAACTTGCCCCTCTCAAAATCCTGAGACAGGTTTCCTTCTCAGTTTGCCTCCTCCAAAGCCCTGCAAGAAGGTGCTGACGCTCCATCTCTGCCAGTGGTACCTGGGGTTAGCACTTGCCTGTTGCAGCAATGGAGAGCTAAGAGCTCTCTCTGCATACCTGGTGATTCCCCTGGCAGTGCTCAATAGTGTGCAAAAAAAATGGAAATATGAGGACCTACAGAGGGACAATGCAAATCTACCAACTCCAGCACCATAAGGATTTCCCTTGTGGCACCCTTGCTGCGCTGGATTCTCCCCAAGTGGAAAGTCCTGCTTCAGTTTGCATCTGGAGGCATAGAAAGGAAATGTTTTCTGTGGGATGGGGAGCAGAGCCCCAGGGAAAAGTCAGACCACACGGCAAAGCCCATCTGGTCATTTGCTCTAACCAAAGTGATGATCACAAGGCCCTCTTCGGCTGCTCTTCCCCTCTGTCCTCCTGTACACCCACACACACGCGCCTGCTCGCTCTGGCACTCACAACAACACTCAGCAGGGTAATTCAGCTCACTGGGTTAGTTTTTGGCTGGGATTATAAAACAAGAGAAGTGGACTGTCATCCTTGGCTCTGTGATCTGTTTAGTTTTCCTTTTAACCCCTGCTTTTCCCAGCATGGATAGCACTTAGACCCAGTTATAAAAATACACTCCTAAAAACAGTGAGCACAGAAACACCTAAAAGTCAGGCATGAAGTTCAGAGAGTGCTTTTATCCCTCAGCACATCCACAGGGAAAGGTCTTGGTGCCCAGAAGGCAGGCAGTGGTCTGAATTTAAGACAATTGAAAGTAAATATCAAACAAGCAGTTTTTAAACCCTATTTTATCCTTTATCATTTCCCTGCAGACCCAAGATCTGTACCTTAGATGGGAAAGCAGGACCCCTCACTTGAAAGGCTGCTGCTTAAAGAACGTAAGTCATCCTGTTAGATACAGATGACTGACCTGCTGTTCCCTGGTGTGATGGCAAGACGTGTTGGTTACAGTGCAAACAGTAACAGTTGAGTAGGTGCAGAGATCCCTGGACTGTGAATCTTATCCAATCCTAGATAAGACTGTGAATCCAGACTGCCTCCGAAATGCAATTCAAGATTTTAAATGTTTGTCATTGTAGAAGAGCTAATAATTTCAACCATTTTGCACACTTAAAGACCAATCAAAAAATAATAGAACCATCTCTTGAAACTCATCACAGAACTGCAGCCAAAGACCTTGTACAAAGTAAGACAGATTGTTTGAAAATCATAAAAAAACAAAGTTTCAGAGATGTGTACATATATTCACATTAAAGGTACCCTGCTCTCCAGCATGCTTTGAATTATTTTTTTAATTCCTTGAACAAATATCTGTTTATGGTCTTCTCTGAGTGACCATTCTCAGCTCATTTATCATCTGTACAAAGTTTCAGACTGTTAAAAATCAACCTAAGCACCCGTCAGAGACTGAAAATAGTTCATGCTTCAAACATTGATACAAAGTTTTGCTCATTATAAAGAAGCTACAACCAAAGAAGCCTCCCTGAACAGTGGGACTGTGAACTGGAAGTCAAACTGTCGATTAGATAAAGGGAAACACATTGTTCAGTCATCTCAGGCTGAGGGAAAGGTATGCATCCACAAAAGGCCAAAGCCACCAGCTGCAACTATTCCTGGCTGAGTTTGGGGTGGGGGGAGAGCCCAGCTCACAGAAGCCAGGTTTACACAGACTGCCCCCAACCGAGAGGGGAGGAGGAGGTTTTGGGTGCATGGTGCAGCCTCTGGTGAGAGGCAATAAACACCCATCCTCCAATACACAAACTGGCCCAGCTGTGGAACACCCAACCCCACAGGCCACATCCATGGGACTTTCACATGAGAGGCTTGGCCCCATAGGGCTGCACGTGGTGCAACAGACCCAGAGTCTGCTGTGAGAGACTGACCCCCCCCCCAGGGGGACATGGCCAAACATGCCCACCCAGCCTGAGCATGTACATCCGTGGGACTCTGTGCCTTCTGGGGGGACCTTCAGCACCAAGAGACCAGCTGGAGAGGATCAATGAACATCACTGGGATCCACAGAGTGGTGATATTTTCCTTATTCTGTCCCTGTCACTCTTTCTGTCCCCCCCCCCACCTATTTTCTACTTCTTTCTTCCTTTCTTTCCTTCTCCTTCTCCCTCTCTCTCTCTCTCTCTCTCTCTCATATTTACCATCAAATAAAATCTTTAATATTGGCACTGGCATATGGTCTCGTTTGCACCTTAATTCAGGCAGAGGCATTTCTAAGAACCTTAAAACTAGATCATAACAGCACCTACACTTCTTCCTTTGAATATTGGTATGGGCTTACACATACCAAGTGTTCCTTACGAAGAAATCAAATATTAGTCATAGTAATACAGGTGTTCCTACAAAATATGCATATGTTGAATCAGTGGAAGAGGAGATTAAAAAAAAAATAATCATATAATCATAGAATGGTTTGCATTGGAAGGAACCTTAAAGATCACCTAAGTTCCAAACCCCTGGACTCCTTCCACTAGACCAGGGCAGGGACTCCTTCCACTAGACCAGGTTACTCACAGCCCCACCCAACCTGGCCTTGGACACTTCCAGGGGTGGGGCATCCATAGCTTCTCTGGACAACCTCTTCCAGTACCTCACAACCCTCACAGTAAAGAATTTCTTACTAATATCTAATCTTAACTCTCAGTCTGAAGCCATTCCCCACATGGCCCTATCACTACATGTCCTTGGAAACAGTTCCTCTCCAGATTTCTTGTAGGCTCCCTTTAGGTACTGAAAGGCTGCAACAAGTCACCTCAGAGCCTTCTCTTCTCCAGGCTGGACAACCTCAATTCTTTCAGCTTTTCATTGAAGGAGAGGTACAACATCCCTCTGATCAACTTCGTGTCCCTCCTCTGGACTCACTCCAACAGGTCCATGTCTTTCTTATGCTGAGGGCCCCAGAGCTGGATGCACTATTCCAGGCGGGGTCTCACCAGAGCAAAAAGAATCGCCTCCCTCAACCTGCTAGCCAATGGATGGCTTTACATGGAAGTGGTTTGTTGTTAGGGGAGAAAGGAGTGGGAGGAGCAGAATAACTCCCAGCACTTGTTTGCTGCTTCCCATCATAGATGGTAAAGACGTTAAGAGAAAAGGCATTTTCCTTTCACTACCGATACACACGTGGCACCAAAACATGCAACACAAAAACAATTCCTGGGCCTTTCACAGCAAGAAACCCCTTGACATTCTTTGTCATTTCAGAGTTAAATCACTCATTTTAACTGGCACTCTTGAATTACTGCTTACTGAAAAAGCAACTTTGATCTAACCAGTAGACATGTGCCCTCTCTTGACAGCAGCTTTTTACACATAAATTAAAATAAGAATCAGTATAATGGCAAAAACGTCATCCATCAAATGATATTTCAAAATGCTTCTCAGTTTCTTTGGAGCACATTATTTGCTAATGAAGACAGGATATAGAATGAAATTGGCTTTGTCTGTTAAAAGTGTGTTGTCTTTCAACAAACACTGAAATGAAAGATGTATTTAAATATACATAATTTTATTTTTACACTGAAGTTTGCAAAAGGTGCTATGAAAAGAAAATGTCCCCTTGCGAGGAAATAATTTATATCATTTGTGAAGTAATGAGATATTCTAGTTGTAAGGGTCATACAAAACCATTACGTATGAATCACTGTACAGATCGAAACGGAATTTTGGTCGCTAATGGCTGAGAATTCAACTCCAGCTCTCTGTCTCTTTTTCACAGGTGCAGACAGAGGATCCAGTACACACAACTGGAAATTATTTTAAACAAACATGGGTATTTGGGCAATTTTTTCAAATACTGAGAAACAAACAGTAGGCCAACTTTTGTAAGTAAAGAAGGAAAAAGGAAATCTCTTATTTTACAGTGTAATATGAACAACTCACTGAGATGCTTTAGGGAGGAGATTTCACACTGGAATTGCAATGTTTTTTTTTAAAAAATACCCAAGATGAGCTGTTGAAAACTCACTAAAATCAATGCTGCTCAATAAAGAGTCATGTGCTTCTACTTTTAAACACAGTTAAAACCATACAAAGCAGCACACAATCACCTTTTATAGCTGTCTAAACTTGTTCTGGATCAGAAAATGCAATGCTTACTACAAAAAATAATGAAAGCAGCTAATAAACCTTACGGAAAACAGTAGAGTTGAGCACATGCAAGCAATATGCTGAATAGCTGTTGATTTTGTGTCTGCTGAGTGACTTCAGATCTTGTCACCAGCACAGTCAATGGGGTACAAAATCCTATGGAATTTGCTGTGTGACACTGGCCAAGCAAAACAACCACTGGATCTTAGAACACTGGACATGTCACGTGCTGTCATCATACATCACGCTGCTGTTCTCACTCCCATGCCAGCAGAAAAGCCTGCTCTTTATATTAAATGCAGACTCTCACAAATCAGTTTTAATAAAAAATTACTTGTGTGCAACAGTATTTAAATCTCTAGCAATTACATTGATTAACTCAAGATGGCCTCTTCATTCAACTCTTAAGTCTGGCTACCTAAAGGTTGGATAGAAAGGACATCAAAAGCGATTTTATTCTGCATTTGTTCTAGTTCCTCCTTCTAACCTCACCACTTTAGTCACAATGTATTGAGCAACTCCAAGAAACTTGTTGTCAAAGCAAGACTTGACATACTTGGTATTTTCTGAATACTTACTAAATGAACATATACTTGAAAGCTGCTGATGGGCCATTCCCATTTTTCACAGGAATTAAAGAGTCAATATATTTTGCAGAATCACACACAGTATATGCATTCATATATGGTATCTACATCCTACAACATAAACTGGGAGCAACTGTACATAAAAATGGTGTCCTCCTAAATCAGTCTATATATTTCAGACCTCAACGTGAAAGCATCTAGACTGTTATTATCAAAAGCACCTTTGACTTTTTTAAGGGACAGTGACAATCATTTGAGTGGTTTAGTCCTGAAGATTTCTTAAAAAGATTGTAGTTTATTTTGCACAATTTGCAATTCCATAGTAGAGCCACAGACACTGAGGAAGCAAGAACATTGGGTAAATGGATCTTTCTGTTCAATGCCTTGCTTTGTTCCCCTTTGGCAGAAGGAAGTGTTGTTTTTTTTTTTTTTTTTGTCATTGCAATTACTGTGAATTGGAACACAACTCCTAACCTGGCTTTGAGAACCAAACAGGTACAGTTCAGTATAATAAAACATGAGGACCTTCTACCCTTGTTGGGAACTGAAATACAGAAATATGATGTGATACATGGAACAGTTGTTACTAGCACACAATTTATCGACTACTCTCCCCATAACAGAAGAGGTCTGTAGCTGGATAAAATAAAGATCTCCCAGTACGGCAGCAACATACACACCAATACATAGGACCTTGATTTTCTCCTAATTACTATAAGCTATTGTCTGTGCACAGTTCATTAATATCATAACATTTGGCATATTTCAAATTTAATTATCATTGTGAAATACCTGCCAAAAATACAAAATAACTTCAAATACATTAAAAGCTGACACCCTTAAAAGGTAAATTATTAGCTATCCCAGTATTAACATTATCCTAGGGAAATTATTAGGGTTATTTTATTTTATATAGGGTTAATTATTTTCCACCTAAATTTTCCATAATTAAGTTCAAACACTAGAAAATTTTTTTTCATTTGATTTAGACTTGAAAGCACAGGGGTGTTAGGGAATCTGCAATAAGACTTATTGGGCTATATTATTTTCAGATCTGTGTGAATTTTGCTATAACATAGGAGGCTCCGGCTCCAACAATAAAATACTAACAATGAGTAGCATAAAAAATTCCATCTTTATTTGTGAAACAATGAAGTTATTTTCCTTAAATGCTCTCTTTCACTTTAAAAATCACATTTCTCCTGCGGGCTAGGCCGTAAAAGACAGCATAAAAGAATGTGAATGGCTTTTCTTTAATGCCGAGAATCTTCCTGCCAATGTTTTCCTATTTTTTTCACTTTTTTTCTTCCAATCAGAACTTTAATTAGACTACTTTTCAATTTGTTGTGTGGTATGTAATTACAGCGCACAGCAATGTAGAACTTCCATTCCTGATAATGACAACTCAGTCATACGGAGAAAAATATAGTCTGATTTTGGTTAGGTCTAATATATAAAAGGTAGGTCTAATATGTAAAAATTTTCAACATGTACAGTAAGAATTTTCTGAACTAATGAACAAAAGAGGATAGGTTGTAACAGAAGGAGATAAATTCTGGGTAGCTTTACAGTGGAGGAACATTAAGTCCACCCACTATCCATTGCTAGGGTTGCCCTCATTCATTCCCAGCTCACCTGCCAGGGAGATACATTCTTCTGTCAAACAGATCAGGTTGGGTCTTCCACTGGCTAGCATTGCCTTAAGCTCACAAACCTACAACATGTAGTATTTTTTCTCTTTTCTGTGAGTACATTATGGACATGTATTAACTACACTTCAACTGCCCATTGTGCTCTATTTTTCACTCCTTTCTCCTGGTCTTGATATAAACACAGAAAATTAGCTCTTGCTGACAATTCTGGTTTCTGTAAGGGAATCCTGAGCAGCCTCTTTACAAGATTTTAATTTCTTTTTGATTAAGCCTGTGTGAATTTAAACTCTTAATCAAAGCTCTTGCCAACATTTTAAGCAAATTGCAAAGCCAATCAAGACATCCTCATTTGGTTTCATTATGTTTCCCCTCATGTGAGGTTTCCACTTGGGGGAATGCTGAAATGTTAAAATAGCAAATAAAGAAAGGAGAACTTGCCCTAGAAATAATACAGCATATAAACTCTACCAACATATATTATGCTCCTGTCCCAGCTCCAAGTACAAAAATGTAAGAGTCTACCTCTTCAATTCAAATGGCTTTCAAGCTGGCCCTGCATACTTGTCTAATTATTATAATCTCCCTCCTCTGTCTTCCCTTTCTTCTTGCACAAGAAGTATGAATTTCAGTGTAACACAACTAATTTCTGTTTATATACAATGGCACAGAGGGATAAAAGAAAAAATTCAGGTACAACCTAGAATTAAGGACTACGTCATCTCTTATACCTGCTGCAATGCAAACCCACCTAAATGGTACTGTAAGCTCAGTTAGCTCAAACAGCTGAAGTCTTGTGATTTTTGGACCTAAAAGTGTCTATTCCATTTGCAGGGTCACCGGTACACAGCTGGCAAACACCAAGGTCTATGGCTTCAGTACTGATTGAGTAAGAGAGGATATGTATATTCCATAGACATATATATTGTTTGAACAGGTGCAAGTATTAACCACAAAGAAAGTTTCTCAATTTCATTCAGGACTGTGAGATTGGCATGTCATCAGTACGCTCCAAGGAGGCTTCTTCAGTCAGCTTTGAGAAGGTCCTGTACTGCAAAAGCATCTAACTCAAATGATTAACAGATGATAACAAGATTAAAAAGGTCTCCTGTAGGTTGACAGGTAATACATTATATAAAGATCTTTTCATCACAGCACGGCAAATGTGTGGAAAGTCAAAGTGAATCAAATATATTAATACTGTAGCCACTCTTTTTGCATTTTCTATTCTAATCACCATATTTAATTATTACCTTTAGTACTAAGAGAGAAAGGAGAGAATTTTCTAAGCTGATATTTCAATGATATTTCATTCTTTTTTTTCTTGCTAAAGAATTGTTACGGTTTTAAAATTTTATGCAGAAGGCCATGAGGAATCTAAAATTAAAACTGTTATTAGAAGCAGTTGAAAGCAGGCAGTGAACTGAAGCTGTGCCTTGCAGTCTTGGCTATTGTTGTATTATTGCAGAGTCCCATAGGCAGTGCTCACATGTACAGTACAGAGACTTCACATCCTGGCTCTTTTGATTCTTTTGTCTGCCCTCCAACCTGCGCAGCCAGGAACTTTCACTTGAGAAAGATTTATGAAGCCTCCGCAAACAGGGTCAGCCCTGTTATATCACCAGAGGGCTTCTTCTTAAAAATAATAACATCTATCCGCAGCTCGGCAGGGCGGTCTCTCTTGGCACTCCCTTTCCCTGTTTGTCTTAACAACCGGCGCACACAAAGCCCTCGGCTCTAGCGAGGACGGCCAGAGATTCCCATAGGCACGGTAGCCCCGTTTCCTGCTGCCTGCCAGGCCTGTGTCAGCTGAGATAACCCACATCTCCAAAAATCACTTCAGGTTTATGAAGCCTTGACTCTTGTAACTGGTGGGGTTATACCTTTACATATTAGGAAAAGTTTGCAAATCTGCAAAATCCGTAAAATTTTGCAAGGTGGACTTATAAAAGGATTTTAGAGGCTCTGATTCTACTCAACTACAGTGCAAGACTTATTCTTATGTGCCAGTCCCTAATATTTCATTATGTAGAGTGGTCACCCTGACTAAAAAACTCCTGTCATTTCTAAAAATTAAGAGAGTTTTTTGCTACCATGTTAAAAGCTATTTCCAAGGCTCTTATGCACTTTACAGTGCAAGTGGTTTGGCTATTCATTGCATATATCATTTGAAAGAGAGAAAAACGGCATTTTTTTTTTCCACTGCAGCTATCAAATATTAAAAATAGGTACGGAAAAATTATTTTTACAGTCATTTTCTCCAAAGGAGTTCATGCTTAGAAGCTTGGACAAATCCTCAGATAATCTGTCCTTCTCGGTATATTTCTTAATAAAATAAAAAGTTGAACTTGTTCCCAATCCTCCCCTCCTGCTTAAGAAAATGCTCTTAAATTTATTTCATTTATTAAGATTACATAAAGTGTTTCTTTCACAGTAAGCATTCCTAACAAGTTTAGTCCCCTGTGCTGGGAGGAGAAAGACTCTTTTCATGAATACTCAGCCAAGGGTTCCTGAGAGTTAATACTCCCACTCTTCTTCTTTGAGTGTCAAGGGATTTTTAACATCCGCAAAACAGACAGGAACTTGGGTTTCTGCCTTAGGAAAAGAATGGTTTTTTTTTTTACCACATAATAATCTGTGGTGCAATTACCAATAAGAAAGGAATATTCTCTACTATAAACTGAACAATGTGCAAGAAGCATTTATTGGTCATTTACTGCAAAAGGCATAAGGAATTCAAATTAAGTTTCAAAGCAAATATAGAAAGCAACAACATAAAGAAACCCTGAGCACTATACAGTGATACAGTGCAAATTATTTAAATGATAAATAGACGTCTGTAATACGACAGAGTATTGAGACATCATAGACTAAACTGTGCACTTTTATAAAATACTGATGACTAGTAGATTGTATTCACTGTATCAAGTGCCATAAGATCTAAGTGTAACATGTTCACATAAAAGAAGCATTAGTTTCAAATCAGCTCTGTGTGGGAGCATTTCCTTTCACAAATCCAGCTGGAGGACAGGGCCTTTATTAAACTAAAGACTACTGCTTCCAAAGTTTAATAAGACAGAAGGAATGAAGATTTTGTCCCTGCCATGTCCATTGACTGTGTACAGAAATGGGGGTTAACCTGTCTTAAATTAGAATGTGCTGCTTTTTTTTTTTTTTGGCTAGTGGGACAGTAGATCAGTGAAGCAAATCCTTCACATGATGGACAATTTTAACAGTAAGGAAAGAAGTCAAATTAACATTGACCCCACACAAAAGCTGTTGTTTTGCTCAGAGGACATTAATGGTACTTTAATATTTCATAATAAACTCATCCTGAACACTGAGCAGTTGGAAAAGTCATTCAGAAAATATGCACATGTTGCTATCAAGCAAGAACCTGGAAGTTGTAAAAGAAACTTCATGCTGTACAAAACCATATTTTTCTCTCTTTTGACCCATTTCACACGTACAAAAATGCTTTCATAAAACCACAAATTTTTGAATCAGCTTACCTTTACAAAGAGAATATTAGCAACTATGTATCTGCCTTCATTAATTAAAACCATTCCCAAAAACTTACTAATGATTCTATGCAACATAAATTTTGCAGGTTGCTTTAAGGTATGTTCCCCTACTCCACAGTCAAACTTTTCCACAGGCAGCGAAACAGCAGCCAGCACAGGATGCTTTCAGAGGGGGCATACATTCCTGCTTAAAGCAATGTAAGTCACCAAGTCTGAAGACTTTCCTAGGTGACCACAGGTTGTGTAGAATTACCCAGGCGAATTGGCAATTAGGTCTTTCGCATACTGCAAACCAAGACAGCAAAATTTAACACAAACTAATCCTGTTTTGTCAGAGACTTAAAGCTTGCAATAAGCTGTTTTCCCACAGCTATCAGAAAAAAAACCAGTTAGGTAAAGGATGTCTCCATGAGCAGCAGTTAATTCCACAAGAGCAACTAAAACAGAACACAGTTCTTCTGTAAGAGAGAACATTCTTCACACCCTCAAGGAAAGAAGTACTCTTCGGGTTCTTCCCTTCGGACATGAGAAAGTACTACCATTCTCCCTTAAATGCAAACTTTTTAAAAAACCAGAAGATATTGATGCTCAGGTCAAATATGGATCTATAAATATTCTTTTAATCCTCACACTGACTCAGGATCACAGCTTGGGGTCAATCCAGTGAATCAGAAAATTTCATCATATTCTGACTTATTTCAGTGTACTGATTTATCTCACCCTAGAAGTTATCCCACCAAAAAAGTAGAGCGTAGTGATTCTCAATTCCATGACTTCCAAGATATGACCTGAATATGTGACTGGCAATTCACTTTGGGGCAGCAAATGGAAAGTTCTGGTTCCAGTTTAAGAGATCTTCATACTGACGGTATCACCAACTTAATAAAAAAAAAAAAAAAAATCTTTTTTCAAAATTAAACACAATAGAAATATATTGAATGTGGCATTAAAAAACTATAGTATGAATATTACCTACAAAAATCTTTAGGCATTTTTTATGGCCATATTTTCATATGTGCAACTCAACAGTTGTAAAATTTTGTAGCAGTTGAAGCTAATACATACACAGAAAATCACAGGGATGCTCTCAAGAGTTTCATGACATTGACTATCAGAAGTTGTTTGACTCAATTCAACACTTGTATGACTCAACTTTAAAGATGTATTTTTAAGAAACAATGTATTTTGTTACCCTAGTGGCCTCACCCTTCATAGTGTCTAAAGGTTTTCATTTGTCTTAAGTAAACTTTTTATAATAGAAATTATTCCATATATTTATAACGTCATAAGTGTATAAAAATAGCCATCTATTAAATGTGCACAGGTTCGAAAACATTTTTTCCTGCAAAGATGACTTTTCCATACTTCCTCCACTATGGCTGGATGTAAAGTATATTACAAGCCACAGGGCAGTGAGGGAAAGGCCCTCCCTCCCAAGCCAGCAGGGAAGTGCTACAGTCTCAGCACATCCCCAACAACATTTCCGTTGACCTTTTCCACATGTAAACGAGGCTCCAACTCAAGTGACACCGTAATTCCTCAAGCAACAGCAGCAACCCTCCTCAGTCTTTACTTTGCAACAGTTCACAGTCTCTTGTCCAGAGAAGTTAGGCTAACTAGAAACACCTTCCTAAGAAATTCAGCCTTTCTTTGACATTCTTTTATTTTCTCCACCACACGGTCAGCTGTGTTTGTACTTTTTTCTCAAGTCACCTAATTTTCAAATTTTCCAAGTGGTTGTAACTCTGAACAATGGAAGGGTTTTTCACTTGATCCATAGAACTAGTGGAGAGTTATGCCACTGTAGAATTAATGTAACCAGCTCCCAGGCATTAACTGCAATCCTTGACAACACATACACATACATACTCACCAAAACAGATATAGTTAAATACCAGCTTTGTGTAGCACCTCCTCTCAAAATGATGTTATTTCCATAGACTTACATACCTTGACAATTAATTTTGGCATCTCAAATTTTAAAACCTAGGATTTGGTACTTGCTATAGAATGACTGCTTACTATTTTAAAACTAATACATGATTGAACATTAAATACGTTCTGTTAAACCGTTTTTGAATTCTACACATGTTCTTTTAAAAAGTTAGTGCCATCATCATATCCAAGACACTGAAAAACAACCATTTGCTGCAGTAATTACTCCCTGTGCTGTGCTGTGGAATTAATACTTCCAGCAACCAAATGGTGAGTTACTTCTGAGATAATATTTTTATTTATGCTTCTTATGTTACCTATGTTCAATAAGGAAGTGTAAAGTGAATTGCCCAGTCCTTCATTTTTGCAGCTTCTTACAGATGAAAAATAATCTTATTTTGTGCACCCTGTATGGAATTTATACCATTGGAAATCACACTCCTACAAAACCTGACATTGCTTCAGTCAAATAGAAAATTAAAGATTCACTTTTTAAATTAAAACAATGAAAAACTTCTCATCTAAAACCCCTATACCCCTAAAAACAATTAATCTTATTTCATCAAAATATATGTTTTCTATTGCCAGGACTGTCTCATCTAATTGGAAATCTGAAATTGTAAGAAAACTTTGCTTCTTTAATCCATCATATTTCCATAATATAAATGAGGAACAGACTTCCTTTAGAAGTCAGATTTGCATTTTTACCAGATGCTCTGGAAGAAAATGAAATCACAATAGTAAAAGAGGTATGGAGTATCTTTTCACTGAACTTTAAAGCAAATATATTCACATGTAATAAAATAATAGCATTAAATTTTGTTGCAGGCTTGTATTCAAAACTTCTCAGCAACATAAATCCTTTTTAAATTATCTAAAAGCATAAACCAATATTTATTTCTCTTAAATATCTTGTAAAAATACAGGCATTTAAACATAGATACCTTCTCTGAAAACAACAACTTTCACTTTTTAAGATCTAAGAATCTTTAGGGGAAAAAATACGGAGGACATTTTGAATGCAAAAATTTTACGCATTTCCCTGCTACCTCCAATTCTAGTCACAGTAGCAGTCTTGCAACTTACAGTAGCAGTGAAGTTGTAACTCTTCTCCTGTATGTTACACCTGGAGACTTCCTGTAGCAATTCAGTTCTTAAATTTATCATATATGATAATATTCCTATTTTGAAAAGGGTCCTCCTTCTTGATCTCTCACCTTCAATTTTTAAATATTCTTTCTTCTTACAGGGCATTACAGAAGTGTTTTGCTTTATTTTGATGGTCATGAATTTGGGTTACAACACTGCAGGTACGAGTACCAATCTGAAGACAGGCAGATTTTTGAAAGAAACACGAGTCTTTCCTTACATTTTATATATAGTCATACAGTCATGAAATTTTTTCTTATAAGTTCTTAATCCTGATATAATTTCATGAGTCTTCTCCTAATATACAGTAAGTCACACGACTCAATCCTCAATATTTAGTAATATTATACCTCACATACATACAAAATCAAACATGGCCAGATCAGCTGTAGTACTATCAACACAATCTGCTTTGAAAACATAGCCCTCACATTACTATTGTTATGAAATTTTACTATCCATGTCACACCACTAGATTTATTTGGCACTTGCAGTCGTGACTTGTTCTTCCGGAGGAATTCCTCTATAATTGAGCATTAGTTATTGTACCATTAAAATACACTGCTTCCGTAAATTTTAAACAGATAACAGCACTTTCTAGCAAGTGTTTTTTTAGATACAAGTTTATTACCTAGTTACAGGGAGGAAAAAAAAAATTGGCTAAAAAAGTTTTTCCTTTTCTAGTTAAAATAAAATAAATGAGGTTAACAGAAAACATCCTGCAATTGCTCCCAATGGAATATTCCCCAACTACAAAATGAGTGAGGGCCATTTCTGTAAATGTAAATATTTTAAAACCTAATGTAATAATAAACAGCTACACAACATACATTTTCTAACGTGATCTTTTGTATATTTATACTATAAGCATTGATACTTTGTAAGTATTTTTATCTATTTCTTTCATTTGTAGGTTTGGGTTCAACCTTATTAACAATGGCAATGGTCCAATGACCTGGTAGAAATATGCAGTGGGCACAGATTGCTTCAGCTCCAGGGCTTACTCATATTTCAGATGAGGAGTGGGCCTGTGCAGTTGAACTATTATTTTTCCACAAAAATGCCAAGAGACCAGGATGAATAGGCTCCTTTCACTATGCTCTGAAGGAAGAGGAAGACTAAAAGGTTCATGGCGAATTGTGTCCTTGCATAAATGTCAGGACAAAGTAAGGCTCCCTGTAAAAACATTTTCTTTACAGTCTTGGCAAGTATTTCTCTAAGAAATTCTGAAGAACTAAGCTCATGATGTCAGACATACTTTACTGCATATGAAGGATTAACATTCTGTATCTCTCTGCTGATCTGCTCACCACTGTGGGAACCCAAAAAGGCAGAAGTAACCTTTTGGTTACTTTAACCTTTACTTAAAGCAAGGTACAGAACTGTCACAACTGAGACCCTGAGTTCAGGATGCTAATTGATCAGAAAGACTGGCCCTTAGGCATGTAATGAAAATGCAGATTACTGAAATCTTATTTACATCCAAGTATACATGCCAAAAGCAAAACAAATCCCTCAAGATCATTAAAAGGACAGAGGATTTACTGGGATTTTACCCTGTAGACTAACTTAGTCATTTGGTAAAATTAGGTGTAGAATTAACAATTTTAATTTGCATAGCAAATAATATTCTTGTTTACATTAATATATATGTATATATGAACTATCAGATTACAGAATTATAGGTATTTTATACTCAACTGTAATCAGTATTACAATATGCCCTCTTTTACAAAATAACATTTCATGGGCATCCCATTGTAAATGTAGTGCATCACCCTGGTGGATTATACAGAATTCATGGAGCTACTCTCAGTTATGGATAGAACAGTAATTTAGAAGAAAAAAAATAATTTTTACTTTAAAATAAATACCACTCTCAAAATAGCTTACAACTGTAAACTTTTTCAAAGTTTAACATAGTAGTCAATGATTTAAATTTCAAATCCTCAGAAGTACTGCAAACAAAATTTTATAAATAATAAATAAACAAAACAATCAAAGGTGAATTGCCTTGAGAATAACATCAGGCTTACAAATAAAGTTGCTGTGGTTCAAGTATGGGAATCAATACCATACAGCAGGACTACACTCTGACTCATTTGACCATGCTAATATTTAGCATTCAAAGCCACTGTCAATACAACATTCACATGAATCACACTTAGGGCCTGCAACACTTTGGTTTCAATTAGCATTGCAAAGCTCTCTTGGGAACAAATCACACATACAGTGAATTTCTTCCTGATCTAGGTATCATTCCCTGCATTTGTATTTTAGCTGCCATTACTCAGTAGCTAACCCTGTTTTCTATTTCTTCTGGCACAGTTTATTTCTGACTTTACCTCTGTTGTGCTACTTCTGAGCCACATGGCAAACACTTTCAGCAATGATATAAATGTTATATAAACAATTTCTACCAAAGTCAGCAGGGGTCCAGTAACCCTTTGAAAGATAGAGGTAACTGTGCATTTCACTATTGAGCCAGTACCTGCCACACTGAACTTTCCTGTGTCAGTGTCTGACATAACATAGACACAACATGCACTTTTGGGGTTTTTTTTTCTAAAATAAAACAGTCTACTCAGTCATTTTCAATTTCACTTTACTTCAGGTATACTGCAATCAAATTAGTCTTGACAAACTAATAGAGATTGGGCTGATTTTTGGATGTGACACTTAAGAAAATCTGTGTTGCAAGAAGGAAATTTAACAGCTGCTTCTGGAGGAAGCATCTTTATCACTGAGTCAGAGAGGAACTAACTGCTTAGCATAATTTTAAAGGCAGCTCCTCTGTCACAGGCATCATCACTCAGTTGATGTGTAAAAACCATTTATAAATATTAGCAATCATCTGGCATTTTTCAAAAGAACAGGAAAGTTAATCCTGTTTCCTGACTGAGTTTTGCACGGCATAATTACATTCTGACTACCTAAGTTCCCCTGCAATTTCAGTTAATTACAGTATTATTCTTACTTCCTGTCCTAAAGTTATTTGTGTAGTAACCATATCCTACTAGAGTGGAAGATGAAGTAACCTCTGTGAATTATTTTGATTAATATGTAAAATGTTGTGCTATCACCTCACACAAAACCCCACTACATACTGGATATTATTCCCAACTAAAAAAAAAGTGTGAAACTTTTCAGCAATTACATTAATGTTCAGTAGCCCATCTCTCAAGGGATGCTTGTGTTACTTGACTAATAGATATAAAACTGTATGTAACTAAAAAATATTAATTCAGCCTTTTATTGAACTTAAGCAAATGAAAAATCTCAGATCTCTCCAAAGAGGTAAAAAATATACAAGAATAATATACATAGTATACATAAAAGTATAGTCTTTTAGTACTTGTCATTGCCTTTTCCTCTGTAACAGCATAGAGGACTATTTTACCCAACTCATCCACTCAAAACTACTATTGCTAGTTCTGAACATTGGAAAATCATTATATTTTCTTGACAATCATAAACTTTAGAAGCATAACTATTTGGGAAGCTACTACAGTATTTTCAGCAGACCAAACAGGGCTGCCCAACTTAATGGCAAAAGCATATCTTAGCTGTATAAAAAAAATACATGGTGTCTTAGTGTTTAATATAAAAACAGGACTTTCCTTCATTTTTTGGTGCAAACCCTAATTTTGTAATTAACAGCAAGCCTTCTAACAGCTTCTACAGGATAGGGCTTTATCCCTTTACTTTGCCATATAGTAGCCATAAATCAATCCATCATAAATTCCCTTACTCCTCCTAAACTCGTCCTGACTCTGCATACATTTCTCTGTACTGCCTCAATTCCTGCCGACTTCTATCACATCCTTCTGTTCCATCCAGCAATGCTTCCATATCCCACTTACACAGAGAGATCCATTGCATTTTCCTATCTGAAACTACTCCACTTTGCCTGTCCCAGCCTTCTCTTTCTAATTGTTGTGATATCTAAAATTCCTTTGTGGTTCAACTGTTGCAGTCTAGACCCTTTCCACTATTACAAAAATTATTTCATTCCCAGAAGCAGAAAAAAGCCCCAAAGAAAGGATATCCTATAGGCACAAAAAAAAAAAAATCAAAGCCAAGGAAAAATATTCTCAGAATTATATCAAAGCCAACACCACAAAAAAAAGTTCTTGAGAGAGGGGATGATATTGCAAGACTGGCAACACATGAAGATAAACCACCATGACAAGCTTGAGGAACTACTAGTTTGACTAGCAAATCTGGACAACAGATTGTCAGTCTGTTCTCTTATTTCCCCACCTGCAAAAGGAAACCACAGCTGCAAGTGGGTGGCAGAGTCCAGAACCTCCTCTGAGAGTTGTGTTGCCACCATAGCTGCAGGGATGGGCTGGGGTAGCTTCCAAGTGTCACCCGGTTCCTCAACCTTTAGCTGAAGGGGTTTTTCCCAGACACTAGCAATTTTGTCTCTCTTCATGGGGAACAGCAGCTATCCTAGGAGCAGGGTTGAACTCCCAGGAACAGAATTATACCACTTCTATAGTCACCTCTTCTTCACCATCACTCTCCAACTCTCTTTCTTGTTCTCTCTTCTAAACCGCTCCCCTTCCCTCTCTGTATGCAAAGACTCGGCAAGAATTGCATCTGGTGATACTTCCACATTCTCTTTGCACCTTTTAGCATCTTTCCTCATCCTGAGCACATAACACTTTGCAGCAATGTTTTGAGCATTACACAGAAATTGAGACAAGTTATTTCTACGTCCTTGCAACATCTAATCTTCAGGTCATGCTCCAGAGCTGATTTGTTCTCATAAACGACTGAAAAAAAATTAGTAAGCCATTGAAGAAATTTGTTGTTGGGAAGTCTGTGTCTTTGAAACAAGTATTTCTGAAAGCTCTTTATTTTTCTAAGGAGGAAAAGGCTGGGCTCCTGTAATTACATTGATATTATATTTTCAATGTTTATATATTGGCAGAAAGGGAACAGAAAAATAATTCTACATAAGCACATAAATAAAAACCCTTTCAGGCATTTGCATTTAAAATTATAGGCAATGCCAGTTAAGGGAATTTGCAGTGCTAGAACATGCTGCAACATGTTGCAACACTGCCTGCCTACAAGATGAATAACCCTGTCGAAAAGTTGGGTTGGTTGCTTGATTTTTGAGTTGTTTTTGGTTGGTGGTTTTTGTTGTTTGTTTTTTTTTTAAAGTTTCACTCTTGACATGCTTGTTTTGGAGCTGCTAAGGAGCGGGGGAGTTCACATAAATTAGTTCATCACCTCCCATGCACTGAAGCACTCTCTAGCCCTCAGGAGATATTTAGCCCAAGGAAATGGAGAAATATCTGGCCAGCAAATTTTACGTGCTGGAAGGGGCCTCCTCTGCCTCACTGCTAATATGGTGGCAAGACCCTCTTATCCTTCATCAGCAGAGGAAAATCCCTTCCACATTAAGTACAATTATAGGCGAAAATTGGCTGCCAATTTTTGAAAATCTGTCACTTTAAGTTTTAAGGGAGCTGGTTTCCTTTTCAATTTTAAATATATCTCACCCATATGGGAATAATACACAATCAAATCCAATATTTTTCCTACTGCCTAGCAGCTAAGCTATTTACTTGACTTTAACAAGACTTTTCTTTCCTCTTCCCAAGTTTGAGAGCAAGCACAGGCTGAGATGAGCTGTGCTGCTGTATGAGCAGGCAGCCGCTTCCAACTATTTATTTGAAAAGAAGCAGATCTGCATGTTAGGTGGGAAGGGAGAGACTTAGTGTAGGGAGGGGAAAGAGGGGAAAAAGTCAAGCTTTAAATTTTTTATTGTCATAAATAATAAGTTTGAAACATGGGAATAGAAAATAGGAAACTCTCAGTGACTTGACACACCCCTATCCTACTGCTGGAAAATTATGACAGTTCCATAAGCTGCATCTCAACTAAAAACAATGCACAAAGGGTGCTAACTTAGCCATGCAGACATAATGGCTATTAGAAAAATCCCACTTGCATGCTGTGCAAATCTGCATGTTCAGCCTACATCCGTTCTTAAGACACTACACCGAAGGTAAAACAAAGTTTTACTTTGAACCCTGTTTTTCCCCCCAAACTGTAGAAATAAAAATATAGCAAGTTTACTATTTACAACTTCCGTCTCAGAAGACACAGGTAGAGAATTCATGCTTTCCAAAATGTAACCTTACACATCTGGCCAGCAAACATCTGGATATTTATCTTCACTCATCATTTCCTTCAGTAAGTCCAAAAACTGTCAGTTATTTCAGCTGAGATTCAGCCCAAGGGAGTAAAAAAAAAAGTTACATCCTTCTTTTGTCCAGGTTTTATAAACTGCCTTTTACCTTTTTCCCTGGGATATCAGTAAGTATAAAAATAAGCAGTCTGGATTCCTTTGTGGTTTTTATTTTGTGACTATGTACTTCTACAGTCACAGGGAGCATACATATGCAATTGAAATAATAACATGGTCGTATCTGAAATGCATGTAAAACGTCCTACACCTTTAAAGAAGCTTTTAGATATATATAATATATATATATATATTACATACTTCCAGAAGAAACCACTCAAATCACAAGATTATAGACTGATTTGTGAATAAACTATATAGCAAAACTTACGCCAACTAAACTTCAGATAGACAAAACACCAGAAATTTATGATTCTCTAAAAAAAAAACTTCACTTGTAGAATTATTGTAATGGAAGCACTGCCTTTGGACTGAAGGTACCAGCCTGAAGAACTCACCCCTGAGTTTGTCCCTTGTTCTGCCACTGTGCTAGGAAGGTCTTATCATCTGCTTGTGCTATCCTTCCCGTTTTACAGAAGAGAACAATGAAATTCATCTCCATTGCAAAACACTCTGCAGTTTAACTATGAAAAAAAAGCATCCTAAGAGACTCAATTATTTTCACCAAAGACAGATACTGAGCAAAGGAAAATGTGAATAATTTCTGAATCTGAGTTTGTTTATCTCTATTGTTTACTATCCTTACTGTTCACTAATTTAAAGATACTGCCGTATTTAAAGTTTCCATATCTCTGTCCTGACATCCAATCTGAAATTGCTTAGTAAAAATTTTCAAACAAGAAATGAAAAATTCAAACTATGTAAAGAGTTTTTTTGAAGTTTTTTTGTTTAGCTGAGGTTGCATGTACATCTTCCCAATAATTTCTCTAAACTAGCCTCACGTTTTCCAACTTAACTCTGCTTGGTGAAGTTGAAGTGCATTTACAAGAGGGGTAAACTTAATAATCATACCCATAATTTAAAGAAAAAAGAGCAAAAATTAGTATTATGACTTCTTAAAATTCTATAATTTAGTATGAATTTATTTTATATGTGTACTGTGAGCACTTTGCAGACTGTCATTTGTCCCATAGGAATGCTACAAAGTGTTCATGACTGAGATTCATTTTAACCATATGGTCCAAGGGAATTTGCTAATGATATAACAAGCTTACATACTTAATTCTACATTTCTCCATAATATTTTTAGACTTATTTTTCAACTGTAAATCAACCAAAAACCCATATGTTTAAGTAGCAAAACACCATTTATAATAAAAAAAAATCATGTTAGCATGAGTGGGTAAGAGACATCAGGAGAAGAGCAAAGCTGGAAATAGCAGGAAAAACTTTAGTGTTGGCTTTGACAGGTTCACTCATTCCTGCCGCACATCAATTCTAGTCAACAAACACCTCAGGAAGAGTTTTTATTTTTTTATTATTGCATGGTTGTTTTGATTTTTAATATCTTAATCTCCAGTCAGAAGTACGTTAAATTAAAAGACAGTTTGGGGTGAAAAACTCCTTTTATTTTTATTTCTGTAATACAGTATATGTTACCACATTTTAAAAAATACAACTTTTTCTTTTTATAACTAAAAAATTTTAGGATCTCAGCATCCATGTGTTAATAGTGACTAAAATTTAGAAGAAAATAAAAGAAAGCATAGAAGTATATAAAATATATGATGCACACATGAAGCATATACTTTCCTTACACCACTATGCTGTAAAGTCAGTAAAATCCTACCTTTGTGTCTCAATTTAAAAGGCCGGTTTCCAGGTGATGGAAGCCATGAGCATGACATCACTGATGTCTGAAATGATTCCTTGTGAAAACATGTCACATGCCATAGTGTTATTACAGCCTGAGAGTCTGCACTTCCCTTTCCATACTTAGCAATAGCTTTGCCCCTCCTGAACTTACAAAATAAAATGGCAAGGTATGCTTAGTATTTATGATATATGTTCATTAAATTGAAAGGAATTCTTCTAATTTTATTGAAGTTAAAAGTAGCACATGGAAATCTCACCCATGTTTTACAAGGTCACATGTCCAGGTTGTACTGCACTTTCTGAAGCAAGAGCCAGACCATTTTACTGCCAGTTCGTATAATGTCCTCATCAGAAAGGCTGAGAACGGCCACAGCTTTTTCAGAAGGAAAGTTTTCAAGGGTTTCTGGAAAATTAGTAACTAGATAGAATCAAGAATCCTCCTCCCGGACCCTACAAAATCTTGCACTTCCTCATGCATACATACCAATACAATTTGCTTAGTCACAATTTCTGTTTCCCAGCAGCAAAAATAAATTTTCTGTTCCCATGCAGTCCTCAAAATAAGTAGCCCAGAGGCCATAACCTAGTGCTTAAATGCAAGTACTTTACAAAATCCAAGTATAAAAATCAAAAAACAGCTGAGTGACTCCCATTTAGGATACCTGTCTTTCATACAGATTTATACATGGGAACACTGTAGGTATCTTCTTGCAACAGGATGTATACATTTTATTTAGTATGCCTTCATTTAGAATAAAAAAGCAACTTTACTTTTAAAATAGTTAGCATTGATGAATTTACTCAGGTTTCACATTTACTGATTCTTGAGAAAATTTAATCGAGAAATAGTGTAGGTTATAAAACAAAAGAAAAGTTATACTAAAAAAGGATTTACTGATAATTTTAGCTACTAAAAAAAGAAAAAAGAGAAAAAAATCTGGTTAGCAATTTTTTTTTAAGTTACATCTTCCACCAGCATGCTATCAATTTAGATAAGAGAGTGATGTGAAAAAGATTGCCCTTCCTACCCTCAAAAAAGCTGTTCTGGCAGTTTAAATACCTTATTAATGCAATAAAGATGCATTGAAGGAAACATACACGCAAAGAATATTTCCCAGATACAAAAATGTTTTGTCTGCTCCAGACACACTTTAAGTGTTAATTGCCAATCTTGAAATGTAAAATGAAGTATTTTAAATGGTAATGGCCTCACTAGAGTTTTAGCAAGCAAGGAAAACTATTACAGACATTGAGCTTCTGGAAATCTCAGTAATATCCTGAAAGGAACAGCTTGCCTTTTGGGGCTTGGGATGGAATGCACTTTTATTCTGCGTTAAAAAGGCATTCTAAATTTCTCACTGTCATTGGTCCTAATACTGCAGAAATGGGATATTTCAGCAATGACCTGCTGAGGAACAGAAGTCTGATTCCAAGCCTTTCAGAGCAGCACATGTGCCCAGGAATAGAGCTGGATGTGGGTACCCACTCCACATGCCCCAGCCACACAACCACATATGTGCCACAGGAACCACCTTACCTTTCCCTGCATGTAGACCGTCAAGAGTCTCCAAAGGTAAATTCTGCACAGTTTGAAAAGAAATTTCAATAATGACCAGGCAATTTGAACTAGCACAGGAGGAGAAAAACACTTCTTTTTGTAACAGAGAAAGCACAAGCATCTCACTGAGCCATCTGTTTTAACAATGCCTTTCATTCCTCTAGGCTTCTGCTTCTACTTTAAAACTTTGTGACAAAAAATAGTTACCACTGCTGGTGTTTGATGAATTATATGGAGTGTGCTTTTACTCGAAATCTAAGTCCTTACAATCACAGTTTCACATGACAGATTAAAAACAGTTGTATTTGGTACCTTTTACTGCTGATCTGCTGATTTCAAGATTGGTAAAACATGGAAGCGACATAAAAAGGAACCTTGCCCCTCTTCAAATATCTCACCAGCCCAAGACAAAGCCCTCTAGCAAGACAGTGTGCAGAGCTGCTGTATCATAAACTGAGGTAGCATCTCCAAAATCACCATAGTTGGTTTTGGTTTAAAATGAGCCTAGATTAAGTGATTTTTCTGGAACTTCTTCAGGAAATTTCAAAGTTTAAGAAAAAAAAAAAAAAAGTAAGAGAAGATAGACATAGCTGGACTTCTTTCTTTGAATGAGTAGCTGAACTACCAAACATACAGCTCTCTATCTTCAGCTTATGAAGTTACCTGATTGAAAGTGGTTCTATAATATTTAGGAGGCCAAACAGAGTACAAGAGAACTATTTCAAACCTTTTATCAAGTAAAACTTCAATAAGCTCTCCAAACTATTCCAGAAGAACTAGTTTCCCCTCTTCCACACTCACTAACTGAAAAAGATTCACTTTAAAATGTGGATAATTCAGATTTTACTTTATGTTCTATAACACCTTAAAAAATACAAGTGTTATGCACCATTTCATTGGTTTTCAGCAGGACACTTGAAACAAGTATGTCAAATGAACTGTTTCCCTGCAGTGACTTGGGCGCTTTCATACTCACCTCTCCACTCAGATGAAACAGGGATTATTTTTTTCTATGTTTAAAATTCAAACACAGCCTAGAGGGCAGCACTAGCCAAGGATACGAATGTGTGAAGACAGCTGACTCTTTGAATGGCCAACCCATGCTAATTTATAACAAACTTTCTTCTCCCACTTCATCACATTTTCTAATGTCTTACTGAAAAAGCATGTTGCAAACTCGCTTTTGTGCAAGCAGATCCAGAACTTTTTCCTTAATCTGTGCACTCAGGAAAAACCCAGGCACCACAAGTAGGAAAAAAGATACTCCGGTCACCCATACATACTTCTAACTAATATCTATACAGAGAGCCTCCAGAATGTCAATGTATTATGTAAATCCTCAAAGTAGGAAAATAAGTAATACTTAAAAGGAGTATTAACCTTGTGCTGGCCATTTTCCCAACCATAAAATGACAAACAAGGAACATGGAGGAATAGTTTCTTTTCCATTTACTGCAGAGCTTGCCAGGTCTTTTTGTGGTGGGACCTTGAGAGAAGATAAATACTGCTGGGGGGGGAGATGGAATTACCACCTGAATTTTGGCATAAAAATTGTGCCATTTATCAGCTCATGCTTTCATTAACATGCATTTCATGATATTTAAAAGACACATTGTCTCTGGAATCCAAAAAATAAAAAATATTGCTTTTGTACTCATATCAAGGTCTAATTCGTAACAGTCAGAGACCCTGTCTCTCCCAGTAATCTGCGGAAAGGAAAGCAATTACCAGATATTTACAGAAAACCTACAAAAATCACGGAAAGCACAGTGTTGAACCCAGACCATGGAGCTGAACTCCTTACCTATAGCAATAAACTATGTCCTACCCTTCACTACATTGTATTCCCACTCCAGACCACATCCTACAGCAGCTATAAAGAGCCAAAAATCCATGGCCAGTCACTTTGTCTGACATCCAACCTATTGGCAGAATTGTTACTACCATCATTCTTAATTATCTCTGACATTTAAAATACTTAGAAAATCCATTCACCCGTAAATGTCTTTTGGATATTCAGAAATCAAAATTAAGCAAAAACTCTCTAGTGGATTCCCTCTTATTTCCATCTTCTGAGCTCTTCACGTTACAGAGAATTTTCAGAAAGTCAATTATTATCTCATCATGTCTAAAGTAAAATAGAAAGAGGCTTTAGCTATCTGCATATGCCACAATAAAATTAACAGACTAAATGAGTCAACCTCACCTCATATCAGGACATTATTCTTGCCAGTATACAAGAAATCAGTCTTTCAAACAACAGGAACTTGTTATGAACAATAACAACCTGAAAACAATACAAGCAGGCTCCTATAATTTTATGGGACCCTAGACATTCCATATCAGGAAGCCTCATTGCAGCTGATGTAGTTTTCAGGTGAACTTTCTCTACAAAATGTACATTTAAATATGAAAAGGAATGGCAACATCTTGATTTGCTAAGGTTGACTTTGGTCTTCTACAAATTCCGTGTCCACTTAAAAAATTAAAAGACACATAGTAAAGGAGCACTTCTTACTGCGAAAACATAAGAGAATAGTAGGAGACAAGTTACAAAAACAAGCATATAGAAATAATAAATTATATAGTTCATTTACAGCCAACTTGAATGGCAATGAATGAGTCATAATCACCTGAACTATGTACTTATTTTCAATTAATGTTGTGTTGTCTGCAGGTATTAGACTAGAATCAATCACAAGATGGAACAGAAAATATGACAACCAGCTATTCTCCTTTTGCTATTTTTGTGAGGCTAGTAAAGACAGCATTTTAATATCCTGCTCTCACAAGCCTGTTCTAAAAATAAGAAAAAACAATTGACAGAACAGCAAAAAAATGTTTTCTGTACAATGCACAAGAAGAGAATATTTTTCTCTTAATCATTGTGTATCAATTCCCTCTGCAATCAACACAAGCTGTGACAAGAAAAAAAGCAGAGCCTCATCCAGTCACTTGACAGTTCCAAACATTTTCTGTCTCTCACTGGGGTGAAACTAAATTTGTTTCATTTTGAATAATCAATATGGTACTGAATTTCTACTTGGGTAAACAACGACATTTTCTCACATGCAAAAATAAGTCTAAAAATACCACCACAACCCAACCCTCTCCCCGCTTGGCATGTAAAAGAGCATTGCAATTTGCTGTATTTCGAGGGGAAATACAGATTTTCCTGAAAAGCAAACCTTGTAAGAAAAGTCAGACATCGTTTTATTATAATGAATTTCCCATAAATCCAAAACCCTTTAAACACAAAATTATTTCAATATACTATCAATTGTTAATATAAAATCTACGTAACAAGTCCATGCTGATATAGTGAATTCAGACAAGCACATTATAAAAGCAGATGAAAGGAGCACTTCAAAGGCAGGAATGGGTCAGATAAATATAGTACAATCATATGATTTCAATACACCCTCCAAAAATTATCAGCAAATATATATGGTGAAGAGACTTTGAGCCATGCTGTGTTTTCCTCTAACAAGGTTAAACTCATCTCCTCATGTAACAACACACACAGTATTGCACTGGTGTCCAGTAACACATTAGGATTACTATTACACAATACATATATCATTATCAGAAAGAATAGGACTGGGCTTTACTGTTACACATTCCAGTTATTTTAATGGCATCAATCTTGAGACCCTACCTGTGCCAGTTAATCCACTCTGGCTCCTTACAAAACAATCAGTTACCTGTCTGTGCACTACTGACTCAGAAAATTGTCTGCTCTCTCTCAAGTCTCCCCTTAATCCCATAGATTCTCAGCTAGCATGTCTGTCTTATGTCCTGCTCCACAGCTAAGCTGACCCCTGTGACTACTGAGTTGAATTGTTAAGAAAGAAATGCAACGCAACCTTGTTTTTTAACATGGTTTATTTCAGTGATCTTACGCACACAATCTCCATGCATACTTTTTTCAGGACTAAGTGGGTTGTGAACTGCAGCATGGTGTAGGAAAGAGCAGCAAGAAGATTTCAGAAGTCAGTTCTGCTGCTGAAGGAATTGTAACAAAAGATGCTCACTGGGAGAAGAGGCAGAAGCAATGTAAGTCATGGCTAAGAGAAACACCCTTTTAAAAAAGCTTTTTAAAACAAGAGATAAAATGTTCACAAAACTTCCGATTATTTAAGTCTTAGAAAGAAGACTTTCTCAACATCCTCAGCTGAGACATTTTGCCAGAGTCTGAGGCACGGTCTTTTGAAGGACGATGCTGAAGTTAGTTTCAGGATTTCTTTCTTTGTCCTCTTGATGCCTTTTCCTGGTCTTAAAATCAAGAGTCAAACACGGTTAGAAGGGGAAAAGGGATTTTACCTTGGTATTTATTTTTAAGGATCCTTAGGAGCACTTGTCCAGGTTACATGCAGTGAAATGCACCCTGCCGAATATCCCCCAAAAGATCGGGTATAACATTATAGGTGTTACTAATTAGCATATCTATCAAAGATTCCCCAATGAGAGGCTCAAGTGAGCCCCCCTCCCCAAGGAACCTTCCCCTGGATGGTTCTATCTTAGTTTACAGAATGTGTTCTGGAGAGGACCTTGGGGTCTGGGGCACACTGATTCTTAGCTACTAAGCTTCTAAAATGTTTAGTCTCTCAGCTTGACAAACAAGTCCAAGAATGTAGGGGAAAAGCAGTAGGAATACAGAAGTTGTAAAAAAGGTATAACAGGGGTATAAAAGAAAAGGCAAAAAATCTTCATGGCATCACTCTGAACCTTCAAAAGGTCAGTCTAGTGGAGTGGGAGAACCTGAGAAGCTTGGAGTCTATTGCTCTACTATACACCTGGTGTAGGAAGGCTCATTTCTCATCCACTATAAATAAATTCAGAATTGTTAAGAGACACACCATTAACTCAAAATTTTATGTAGCAGCTGGGGAATCTGCTGAGGATATACTCATCAGCTGAGGTCTCTTTTTATGACCTCAGATGTAGCTCAGACCATCAGCTCATATTGGCTCGGCCTTTCGCTGACAGGGACCATGTCACGTATCCCGCAGGGCGGCTGGAAGCCACCAGCGGACAATGGGGCGAGCGGCTGACACCGGCCACCGAGGCCCAGGCAGAACAATGCAGCTGCTGTGGAGGTTGGCCCTGCTGAAGGAAACTTGCTTCTCCCAGGTTTACTGAGGGGAGGGGCACTGAAGCAATGGAAATTCCCCAGCAGTAAAGGAGAACAAAAGAAGAGGTGTTGGAAGCTGCTGTTTAAAAGAGACAATTTCTTCTAGGGCCCGAAAGAGGAGAGGAGATTCTCCCAGCTGACAGAAACACACTGTTCTGCAGGATGTGATCCCCTGGGAAGTGTAGATTAAAAACTACTCCCTTACAGAGCCTTACAACTCCCTGCTATTCCCCACTGGAGCACAGGGCTGAGCACACTGCTGCTAAGGGACCCACTCAGGCCGGGGGTGCCCCTGGGTCCGGCAGAGCCCCCCACACCAGAGCTGGCCACCAGACACGCAGCCGGGACCTGGGCTCTGCACCCGCACCCGTGTTTTTGCATGGATCTGGAATTCTCTAGATTTCCCCCGTGATTAAAAGGTGTGGCTGCTGAAGAAATCAGTTTACAGAGCCTCCAAATTCCTTACTGCCGTTGTCATTTGTCTGCAACAGGAGTATCCGCGAGGCTGGGGCGCGGGGAGGGTGTGCTGGGGCTCAGCACTGCTCTGGGACCACCAAATCCCCCTTACTAGCAGGACTAACTCTACAAGGTCTCTGCACCTGGAGAGGAAACTTGAGGAGTAATCCATATATGGTAGATTAAAATACCTGGTAAAAATCCTTCAAACCCACACATATCCTTCCTCAAAAATATATATTTAAAAAAAACCCTGTGATTTTATGGCATACTTTTCTTAGCAGTACAGCCATAAAAAACGGGTGTTTTTACTGAAACAAAGGAAAAATTACATTGATTTATAAATACATTAAAATGTCACAAGAAAGAGCAGTGGCTAAGTAGACCCATTGACTGCCATGGCTTTTGGATCAGACCCAGAAGAATGCTGGAGTAAGTGGTGAAGCATTTTATTTTCTAACCTTTCAGTGGCTACTGCAAACAATGGAAAATACAAGTACATACTTAGAATAACTCTATCCTTTGCAAAATGAGATCACACCTAAAAATACTTCCTTTTGTTGCTGTATAACTTCAGTTTAGGATAATAGCTATTACATGCATATAGTGAAGAGGAAAAAATATCTCCTCAAATGCTGGGCAAAAATTTTATATTGCAAAGTAGGATTTCTGCTACAGAAGAAACTTTAAAATCTGTAGTGACTCAAGAGAATTTATGAAATAGTAGAATGAAAAATCTAGTTATTCATGGACAACATGAAAAAAGGTAGCAAAAAGGCCAGGGGATTGAGTCACAAAATTATTGTTTGCAGTCAGGAAAAGCTACATGATGATGATAATTCTTTGCATCAAAATTATATCAAGTTCTAAGAAACAACTGAAAAATGTATCTGAATTTCAGTTTTACAGTTTGAAACAATTAGTGCTATTATTTACATCCCCATGCATCTAGGCCACACAGCTTGAATTTCCTGGGATATACATGTGCTATTAATTTTTAACTTTGCTGTAGGATTCATGCCTGAATCACCAGGCCCTGTCACTTTCAAGTGCAAAGGCGTTTTTTCTGCTTGTACCAGCGACTTTTCCAGTGCCCTTTCTTCTTAATTTACAAACATATTTTTCATGACTTTTTAAAACCATCTCCTACACTTAAATTTCTTCAGCAACTTCCAATGCAGCTGACTTTTGCAGATGTGTTGCTGCGCTACAGATTTCATCATTGTTTGACCAGAGTGTTGGTTAGACTGTGATTTTCTACGTTTCATCAGTTCCCTGCAAAGTAGCACAGATCTAACAGCAAACAGTATTTCTGTTACCTGAAGAAGAGTAAATTAACATTTATAGAACAGCTCAGCACTGACCTTCTTAAAAGAAGAGCAGCATTTTCTTACAGTTTCTTCAGCTCCATTACATATAGAATTGGTTTGTATTTTAATTCTAAAACACCTATTGAGATTAATTTCAAAGTATTCCATCAAAAACATAGAAAAACAGAGAAGAATAAAGTTGCTGCAGGAACAAAAAATATATCCATTGCTTTATAGAGAGTGCAGAGATGACCCCGTTCCCTTCTCTGCCAGTGGGAATTTTATCCCTGACTCCAGAGAAAGCACAGCCAAGCTAGTGATTTTCTAACACTTGAAGGCAATTATTTTTATTTTAAGACACAGGAATAGCCTCCTGCTCTGGTCCAGTTCTCAGCCTGAGGCTGTAGCCCTGCCAGCACTGTTAATGTCATTGTTTGTGGAGCGTATTCCCAGTCTCCGTACACCCACGCAGGGCTCCCAGCTCCCAGCCGTGATGTCCCCCTCGACACATTGTTCCAGCTCCCCCTGCTTCCTCGCCTCCCGCCCCGCCCCCCCACCATTGTTGTCCCCTTACACCCACCCTGCATTGTTCTCACACCCGCCTGCCATCCCCACCTGGGAGGGACCCTTCCTCTCTCCCACTCCTCGCAGCAGCTCAGGCTCCTTTCTTACCTACTTCCATATATTCCACTGACCTACTGGCAGCAGAGCATTTTCCCTTTCTGAAAGCACATTACATAAAGTATCATTACTACATCCCACAGCTTCTGCAAGCTGTGGGCGCTCGGTTTTGAGAAGCCCAGTCCAAAGTCTCTTAAAGAACAAGAGGATACTTATTTCATTGCTACAGACTTTAGGTCAGGCCCAGAACTAGGATTGATAGATAAGTGTTATTGCATTTTCAGACAGGGTTTAAAAGGCTAGAGCTGATATTTGTTGTCACTAGACAACAGAAATATGTTAAGAGACAGACATATATGTACCGAAATTACTGACATGATTTATACAGGCTCCATTATTTTGGCCACCCTGCTTTTTACTGCTCTGTATTTTGTACATCCACCAGATTTTTTTTTTAAATAGGTATCTCTGCTGTATTTTTTCATACAGGCATATAGGAATACTGAATCCAAATTTTTATGTACTATTTTTTCCTTACTTTTTTAAAAATGATATTTCATTTTCTCTGTTGAACTGCTTTCAAAATTATACTCATTCCTTTCAGAAAATCATGTTTACTGTGTAGAGTATAATGCATAAACTGTTTTCCGTGCATAAAGTTTATCTTTGCTAACCCTTGGGAAGAAGAGCAGCTATATATGCTTAGAGTAGATTAAGTACAGAAACCAAAATAAATACCTCACTTTATTAATAGATAACTAATGTATTTTGTATTTTCAAACATGAAAAACTTAAGTCTTACCATGGCTTATGCGATGAAAGCAGTAGTATGCAAAGTCCACTCCCAAAAGTGTCAAATACCATGTCCATGGTGAGTCCCAGGGCAGTTCCAAGAGTCTGTAGTTATTCCATATGTATATGTAACTAATTAACTCAATACTTCTGAATAAAACACTGAAACAGAGATTCAGAAATTTTTATCAGTAATTCTGTCAGTTTTAATTTCAGAACCTTTTATATATTTATAATTTACCAGCTGGGAATCTTTTTAGAACACATAAAACCAGTCTCCAAGTTCTTAAACCTCTGTCAAGTAATACCACTACTGCCTTCAGAGGAACCTTTGCTTAGTGTCTACAAGGTTTCTAAAACCAACTCACACCCACTCACCATGGTACTAAGCATGCTCAAAGGCTGAAGCACTCCTGTGCTCTGCAGGTGTTATGGTGTTGCTGTTTTCCCAAATCTGGAAGAAACCCATACTTGCCAACTAGTAAGTCAGAAGTGATTGAAGTGTAGCAGCAATTATGCCAGAATACTAATGTATGACATTAAAATACCTTGACTGCTTCCATTATAAGAAAGAACATGAAAGGGGACAGGGCTTCTGGGAGCAGGGAAATGTTTGACCTGCTCAGCATATTGTTTCACTCTAAAAGAGGATAAATGCAGCAGGAGGAGACAAAGGCCAGTGTCTTTGAAAAGAAGGGGAAAGGCAATCGATAGAGATAAATGGCAGGATTTCCAGAAAGGGACAGAAAAAATAATGAACTTGCAAAGGCATGGAAAGCCACCAGACAGCAGCTCTTACTGCTGCTGAGTTCCTGGACTACCGGGACAGAGTAGCTATCCCTGACCTAACACAGGCTCAGCACTGAGACCAGGAGAAGAAGAAAGTAGCCCTGGAATGGACAGGCCAAACCTAGTATAACTCTCAACAGCTGCTCAGATTGATACAAATTTGGGTTGCCAAGGTCACACCCTCCCCTCAATACCCTACCACCTCATTTCACCAACTGGGGCCCTGAGCCATATCCAAACAAATAGCTTTGATTTTGCTGGGTGAGTTTTTGGATGAATCGGGAAGCATTAAACCCAGGTATGAATAGTGAGAGGCTGTAGGCACGGAGTGGCCCAGGTGACAATTGGCTTAGGTAGCTGTGAAATGGTGCTGCAGCTGCAGATGGATATATATTTAAACTGGCATTTTTGCAGAAGAAACTAGTCCACAGCAGGATTTATAGTAGATTCCTTACAACTCCTCCAGCTACTCTCCTTTGTTGTGTGTTGAAAATGTAGTGATGAACTGAAATGCATCAGCCTCTGAAAAGCGGTAAACAGAAAAAAAAAAGTAATGAAAAGATACTCATTATAAAAAAGTCATAAATATCCTTTTTTTTTATGTATCAGTGGATGAAATTCACCTCAGTTTAGAGCCTAAAAGTAAGAAAAAAGATAATCACACACACACAAAAAATGTAGTTCTCAGACGTTATGCTGCTGCTATTTTTTGGGGGGGAGGTGAAAGAATTATCAGCAACCCCTTGGTACAAAGTTGTGCAAGACTTTAAAAACCTCTAAAACATATTCATAGTTGAAGAAAAGCTCTGGGATATAAATTCAGGGAGCTTCCAGAGAACATTGCTGATAGCACACCTGCAGACACTACTTGAAAAGAAGTGGTAAGACACTGAATATATGTGTCACAGCCATGCAAAATCTCAGCCGAAGGACAGAACAACATCTCTCACGTCAGTCTCATCTGGTTCTTCACCTTACATTGAAATCAGTTGAAAGATTCTCTGTGCACCTCTGTCCACATCTGCTCATTCTTGTCTCAGTACCAGTTCTTAGAGGTACTTCTTTCAACACCCTTCCTTTTTTGCCTTTTTTTTTTTTCAGATAGATTATTTTTGATATAGTTTACAGCATGGCCACAAAAATGCTAGAATCTACAAAACTAAAAAAGGATTTTAGTTCCCCTTTAAAGACTTTTTTCACGCATCTGGAAAACATCCCAGAAAACAGTCTGGCCATGGCCTGTCCTTTTGGGCAGCTGCACTGAAACAGAAGGGAAGCTCAGCAAACATGGCTGTTTCAGCTTGCAAGCCATCCCCCATGCTATAGCTGAACTTTGTGGTCACCTCTGTCTTTTTGCAAAGACATCCATTCAGAGCTTTTATACTCCTGGCATTAGCACCACTTCCCATAAGTGTTTTGAATAAAGCTAGAAGAAAACACCTTGAACTTCTAGTTCACTAGAAGTGGTGCTAGTTTCGCTATTAATGAAGAAAAATTCATCTGAAAATCCCAAGCTCCCACTAAGAGCCTGCAAGCTGGCTAGTATCACATCCACCATTTTATCCTGAGAGCTGAAGCACCACAAGTAGTTGTTGCTCAGGAAGAAAAGAACTAATACTTTTTCCACAGCCAGGTACACATCTTACCTACAACTCATTTCCAGCTTTACTATAATCATACCAGTTTTTCTCTCAAATAAAACCAAGACACAACAAACCCCATGAAATTTCATTTCATTTCAGCAGCTCGACCATGAAGAATTTCTCTTGACTAGCAAGGACAGGTGTATCTACCACTTCAAAAACAACTTGGCTATGCCCAGAAGGTGGACCATGCACACCTGGAACATGTTTAATTTTCATAAGAGCTGTGTTCTATAAATATTTTTAAAGAAGAGTAAATGTGTCTAAGCAGATTTTTGCAATTCATCTCATGAGGAATCTGTAAAGTTCAGTATAACTTCTCAATCCATTTCACAACAGGTCAGAAGGGAGCTGATATTATTCAAACACAAAGAAATGGGCATTTCTTAACATCTTTTCAATGACCAGGAAATTTAAAACACCTCTTGCAACACAGAGTATCAGTTATTATTAGGTACTGTTTTCTTACTTTATTCATCTGCTTTTATTAACATATAATGCCTTTGCAGTACATCCAAAGATATGTGACCTGGAATATTTCCTCCATTTTTGATCAGCTTTCAGTATTTCACCCTAGAGTCCTTTTTTTTTTTCACAGGCTGAGGCCAAGGTGTAAACCTTGAGCTAACCCTACAACACATTTTTTATATATGCAATTTGCTGTACATTCTTTCCTTCATGCTTGAATCACAACTCTACAGCACATAACGTTAGCTGATTACTGTAATTAATTTAGAGTAATCCATCATATTACTAGGCAGTACTGGAGAAAGAAGAGTTGCTTAACTAAGTATTTTTTTTTTAATTTACAGTGTGATATGGAAGACCAGAGCTTGCACTAAATTACAATTCTGAAAGTTCACTTGGAGTTTCAAAGGTTTATATTCCCCCTCTTTTGCCCCTCAAGTTCCTTTTTCACTTCTTGAAAATACTAAGAGAACGTAAAAAAAACTTCTTCCTCATTTAAATGTGATAACTATAAATGCAACAGAAGTGAATAGGTAAGACTTTTATCATCTAGTCCAATCCTCTGCATAAAGAGTAATAAATCCTAAAACAGACTGTATAGAAAACCTTATTATATATAATCCATAGATTTATCTTCTTGGATTTTGAACACTGCTGCTGAAAATTTCCTTACTATGTGCAAAGCACACTTAGGCAACTATTATGACCTTGAGAGTTCTTGTCTCCTTGTTTCTAAAGGTCATATGTACTTTAATTAATGGCAATAATATTTGTTTTTAATAAACCATTTCCCCCTTCACCTTCCACTGGGTCAGATTATCACTTCCTCTAATTAAAAAAGTCCAAGAAGGAAATTCTGGGAGATGAACTCTCCATGTGGAAATGAAGATCTACTTATTCTAGATCCCTATGGGATAATGAAGGAGGGAAAAGGTGGAAGAAATTCACTTGGAAGAAAAAGCAGCTGCCCGTTTCAAAGAATACAAGGTCCTGTTTTGCTTCCTCCAGTCATAGAGCCTGAAACCACACCTTTAGGAAACTTCTTCCATGGTGCCCAGGACAGTCACCAAAAATGAAAAGGGTCAGAGACAGGAGCTGTTGTCTCTTTTCCAAGCATGGAGGAAGATCTGTATACCAAAACTGAATACTCCAAAGAAACTGCCTCAGCTCTCACCACCACTACAGTCACCACCTCACATCACACTGGGAATTGACCTGGTGCCCCTGAGCTAAAATCACAACCCTACAGCTGGACCTACAAAAGCCCTGCTCTCAAGGGCAGTAACAGACTTGCATCCTTGGAGGTCAAGCACAGAGGGAAACATGTTAAGACACCCTGGTCACAAGGTTATATTATCATTAAAAATAGTGAGATATTACTAATACAGTTTCCCTGGGTTAAATAAATTCTGTTTTCCTAGCCTGATTCACACTATATGAATGTAAAGTTTCAAAATGCTGAACAAAGGCAGTTTCTCAATAATTTGAAATTATTCAGACCATTTATGTAACAGCAGGATACATGAATAATTAAATGCTATGTAATGTTTTATTTCAGAATGGAAAGCATAAGGATTTCCATTTCCAAGGATACTCATAGAGCTTTCCTTTCCAAATGAAAAACTGGCTCCAGTCACAATTGAAATAAACATTTTGATAACATGATTTCAGTAAAGAGAAGAAGGCGGGAAGGAGGTAGAGGAGTCTTGAGAAAAGATCCATTTATAAAACAAAGCAAATCTGCTGCAACTGAAATCCCCTTTTATTTCCTGTACAGGTGCCAGGTCTTGAACAGACACCCAATTTATTACCTTGTCAGCTGACTTATTAGGGTTGACACAAATCGAGCTGAAATATGCCTGACACACTGCAGTCAAGGCTTTTTTCACGCTTTAGCACAAAGCCAAACTTTCCACAAGGTAGAGGGAAAGGGAGAGGGAGCTGTGGGAGTTCTATTCCCTGTTTTCTATCATCAAGATGAATATGATCTCCTCTCCCATTCTTAATATGCAAAACCAGTCATGAAATAACCCAAGGCTAAAAAATAATTCACCAAAATGATACAGCTGGGAAATTATTATCAGGCTCTGCAAAGCCCTTGATTACAGGAAATAGCACCTACATTTTGAGAAAACGTTCCCACCAGACACAAAAGCTGAATCAAAGCCTCTCCTCTTCCTCAGTATGGCTTTCTTCTCCAGCATTTTAGTTTAAACAATACAAACCTCCAGTTTTCTTCAAGGAGATAAGAAAATACCGAATTCAAAATGGAGGTGACTCAGATATCCCTACTAGTTATATCGTACACAGTATTGCACAATATTTTACCTGACAGAACTGCCCTTTTATTCACCAAACCTATTCCTGTTGCACTTCACTTTTTATCCTCTAATTTATGACACTAATATTAATTTACAGTAGTGGGTGGAATAAAATGTGAAACAACAGGTGTTGGAAGAAAAATAGCAACAGTGTTACACTTTTTTATTATTAAGTTCTATTCCTGCTGCAGAATTCAAGTCACTTATCTTTGCTCATTTCTACATACATAATCAATTAAAAATTCAACACAAATATTTTCATGAGAAGTTCCACTGCCTTTAGTGATATAATCCACAATAGTAACTAATTATGCCCTAAGTTTATGCAAGATCTTCAGATACTTTTAATTACCTGGTATCTTTAAAAGACTAAAAAGCCTAGTTTAAAACCTTCCGTATGACTGAGCTTCTGGCATTGTAGCTTAATCTTCTTCTTTTATGAGAACAGAAGTTATATTTCTTTATACCTACTTATACCTGCCCAGCACACTGGGCAGTAAATTCTAGTCCAGTATCTTCAGGATACACAAGACTGGAAAATTCTACAATGTCATCTTCTACAAGGCAACAGTCCTGATTTTTTAGCATTTGTACAAATATCACCATGTGAGTTTAATACAAATGCTTGATTAGGACCTTTTTCCAGTTGAGGGTCTGACTTTGATCTGTCCTACTTGGTTGTTCCACTGAAATGAGCAAATTTGCACTGTGGTATAAGTTACATTGGGAAGAAGCCTATAATATTCTCAAAGGTCACATATAAACAAGTAATGAGAAAAGGGTATTCTATTCAACTCAGATTGTTCTAGATAGACTCAGAAAAACCAAAGGAACTAGTAACAGTTACTATGGTCTATAAAAATACAGGGAAATAGCCTCAGTGAAGCATCATAGCACATGAAATGATGAAATAAGGAAAAATATTTACATGAGACTTTATATTGAACTCCTTTGGCCATACTTCTGAATGTTTTAAAAGACAACTTGTTTTTATCCATGATACACAGTGGTGAAAGTCTATTCTTTTGAGATCTGTAACACTGGTTTACAGAATCATTAAGAGACATTTTCTCCAATTTTCATAACTTCTAAGTGTTGACCCAAGAAACTAGATTGGCCAGCTCTAAAAATGCTACCCCTGTGCTCCATCTAGTGGAGTACTGATTTCAGATTAATTCATTGTTTAGCAGAGATGTCCTTCAGTCAGAAGTGTACCCTATACAGAAGCAGTTTCTTAGAGTTTTCTTTTTTAAATGTGTGAGAAATGACACAATTTAGCTTAAAGCAAAATACAAAAACATGGAACAAAAAAATCTGCACAACATTTAATGGATTTGAGAAATTGGTATATTTTGTGAGCTATAGAGACTACTGAAATTAACACCATATTTTCAATAAGGGTAAATTCAGTTCACGGTATGTACTTTCACAGAAGAGCACAAGTATATTTGAAAATCTACCCTGACAGCTTCTCTTTGCTTCTAAAGATATGGCAGGTGCAAAGCTGGGCTCTGGCAGTAAGAATGGGCAATCACCAAGTCACTTACTGGCCCCACTGTACAGAAAGAGACAGTGATACAATACTAAAGATGTAGAAAAATATGCATTCTGTGTAAGAGGTTACAATCTAAAAGATTAATTGGATCCCTAAGAGGTTTTTGTGAAATACAGCAATCTGTAGAACATTATGGTAGATAGAGACTACCCGTTGTTTCAGTCAATTAGTTTGAGAATATCCAAACTCTCCTAAATCCTTCCTTGTAATGCAAGGTAGCCTATATGCCATTTCATTAGAAACTCCAGAGATTCAAATTCTGGCTCAGATCTTTCCTTAGTCATCACTAGAAGTAGCACTGTCCAGAGCTGCTCACTGGTATTCCTGTGTTCTGCCAGCAGCTATGCCCATGTGTGCTCCCCAGCCTGCTTCAAACAAATGGAAACAGAGTACCAAAATTCTATGCTTCAAACTTCTGAAGATAATGCTGCTGATATGCCTGGGAGGGGCTCAGATGCTAGAAGGGGATTAGGGAGGTAGTGATGAGCACCAGAGAGCAGGCAGGAAGCACTAGCATTTTTACTGGGCACAGCTGGATTTGGACTTCCTGGAGGAGATAGGATGATTTACACTAAATTTATAAAACTGTGTTAAAGTGATACAGTAAGAACATAGGATAATTAATCCACACAGGAGTAACTAATTTACTAACTTAGTCCCAACTGGTTCATGAATAAAAACCAGATTAAAAATAAAAAAAACAAAAAAAAAACCCAAACAGCAACAAAAAAAAAACCAAAAAAACCAAACCAAAAAACCAAACCAAAACAAAAAAAAAAACAACCCACACAAACAACAAACTAATCAGATTAAACAAAAACTGAAAAACTGTTCAGGTGAGACAATTACTGCCATGAGTTTAACTGATCTGATTTTGAAAATCCCCTTCCAAGAGTGAGGCTTGCCTGCTGAAAATCCTATCAGATCCTGCTGCACAGCACTACCCCATCATTGAAATTGTTTATCTTACTCTGACTGCTTTACCTATGGAATATTAGCGAGTAATTTCAAAACCTGTTCTTCTGACAGAGCTGTGAGGGCTGTGACCTTTGGCAAAATGTGGGAACAATCAACACTGTATATGGGAGAGTGAAGCCAGGAGGGTGCTCTTGTGAAATACATGACTACCTAGTGCTACTTGGAGAGTGGAAGGAATGGGGAGGTGAGTAGATTCTGACTCTTCAGGCCTGTTACTTATTAAAAATTCTATTTTTCGGACACATCTATTGACAGTGCCTTAAATTTCCATAACTAGCTGCTGCAGGCACGATCGTGACTGCAGGTACAGTAGAGACGGAACCTACAAGCTGACAGCTCTTGGCTGCCCCATTTCCACTCCCAAACAATTTTCTTGTCTCTCTGCCTAAAGCAAATACCTTTTTGCTCACAGAGTGAACAGAAATAACTCCACTTGGGATCAGATGAGCACCTGAACCAACATAAGAGAAAGGGAGGACTTAGTGAGCACAAGAAAGACAGAAGTGCAGTGGCCAGAAGTTCAGCTGGTTTAAGGGCATGGCATAGCACAGCAGCTCCACTTCCCATTTAACCAGGTTAAGTGATTACCCTTCCAGTTTGGCCCCATCTGCTCATCACTGCCCTGAGTGTGGTGGTTACCAGCCCTCAGACCTGCCACCATAATTGCGTGCATAGCTGCTCCCTGACCTGGCTCTGTCAAAATGAATGCAGCTGAGCTTAAACACCTCTTTTATAGTTCTTGGGGGGCTTTTGTTTCTGCTTCTAGTGAGACCACTTTGTCAGGACCAGGTTAGGGAGCAATTAAATGTGCAGTTATGTTGGCAGATCTGAGGGGGCAGCTGGACCAGAAGCAACACATGACCATGCTCTAAACAAACATCTGTCCAAAGTCTTAGTCAAACAGATGTGGAGAAAAAATGTACCTAATAAGTCTCAAAGTGAAAATATAATTTATAAGAAACTGCATGTATAAAATTTTCTTCTGATAAATGCAATCGGTAATTTATGGGATTATAATTTTCTATAGTCACACACAAAGTATCTAGTAGATACTCCAGGAACCAGAACATACTTCAAATGGTTAAATCCATGAAGGCAGTTTTTTTCTGTTCTGTCAGGACACTCCTGGCTCCATAGGGTTGTGAATAACTTGCACCAACTCGAATCGAGTGTATTCTAATCAGCCCTGCATTTTGTTAACTCTTAAAAATTGGAAACCTTTGGTTTCAGATTGCAATTTTATATGTTATAAAGCAGATAACTCAGTAATGCTACAAAAGCATTGTAGCAAGAGTGTTTCTTGTCATGTAACCCTGGCTGCTTTTTTCCAATCCCATTTCTTGTTCTAGCACAAGATTTTGCACAGACATAGTAAGAAATGATGCAGGTTAATGTGATGGGGAGGTGCCAGACCTGCTTCCCAAGCCACTTTACCACAGGGCAACACAAATCCTTATGCTGGCCAAAGAGGGGTGAAGGTACAGAGGGAGGAACGAGCAACTAGATAGAAGTATCACTCAATCAAAGGTGCTTCATTTGGGAGCACTGCTGGTCTAAAATGTACACGAAACTGCCTCTTCAAACCTACTCCTGAAAAAAGATTGTTTAAAATCCAAATTATGTACAAAACTGAATACACTGGTCTACAGCAGAAACAGGATTTGTACCCCTTCGATTTAATTATTGTTGATGTGTAGATATCTTAAGATACTTAATAACATGAACTAATCCAAAAGCATTTACTCATTCCATTCTCATGTTCAACAATTCAGAGAACTCTAACTTCCTCCAATTCAAAAATCAAAGTAAATAATGTATACAGACTGTGATATTCTCATTAGAAATGGAGAAATTCATTGCAGACTTGACTGACCAAACTGTGTCAGACATTATATACATACACATTCATACACTGTACAACTGTGTTGCAGAGCAGAACACTAAAAATTGGCAATTGAGCATGACCATAAAGAACAAATACTTTCCCAACTAGTTTGAAAATGTATCTACCTCAGTTATCCCCCAAACACTTTTTGATTTGATTTATGTTCTGCTGCTTTAAAAGAAGAAATGGGTCAATATGAAATAATGCACATACTTGTATAATGGATATTCATACCCAAAATAAACTTTCCCTTGGGAGAATATTTTTAAGGCAGCATTTAAAGTCTCTTGGCAATGGTTAGCTAGAAAAATCATTTATTTATTTATTTATTTATTTAAAATAAAAGTTCTCAGAAAATTTTTACCAACATTTAGGATGCTGAGAGTAAACTTAGTAATACAAGTTTCTCCCTTTCTCCCAAATTCATTTTCATTGCATACAACATTTAGTATCCAATGCATACAGAGGAATGCATAGTATGCATTAATGCAGAGAAAATTATATTTAAGAAATGTATGGGGTACTTTACAAGAGATGAAATGCATGCACAAACCATTCAACTTACTACATACTGTTGAGTCTAACAAGCCTGAAAACAAAAACATTGCCCTGTCTGATTAGACTTTTCCTCTTGTACCTACATTTTTAACATTTGGCATACAAGCATCAACAATTTATGATTTCCACTTTCTCAACTGAAAGTTGAAGTATAAAACACTAGAAAAATACTTTTTGCCCTCAGGACATGCAATAGTTCTCTTATACAGACTATGAAATGGAAAAAATACTTAGAGGCTGAATATGATTAGTGACTCCTAATTTTTTCATTAAATGTAAAGACCTCTTTGCAATGACACACTTGAAGCTTCATTTTAACTAATAGACTGAAGCCACCATTTTAGACCCAACCACAGATTTTTTTAAGGAAGTGGCAAACCATTGCTGCTAGTTGAGAAAATGAAAATTAGTCCCTGGGAGAGGATACAATCAATGGCGTGTTAATCTAACCTTCAGCTGTTAATGATTTGCACTACTATTTCCCCTGATGCTGTGGGTTCTGCTGAAATATTGTTTTAGCAGTTTCTGTCAACTTTCCCTACCTTTTTTTCTGCCTGAAAGGGAAAGACTGAAGTGGAAGTCTTAGCAACAGATTTTTGCCTGTGCTATTTTTTTCCTCTTTTTTGTCTGACCCAGTTCTTTCACACCATGGAAGCACAAGACAGAAGGGTAAAGTGTTCTGGTTTTTTCAGTTCAAGTCTTTTTAGCCAGTCTGTTATACACAACTCCTCTTACTTCTGAAAGATGTATTACAGTAAGCAGTCACCATTAGAATTGTGACATTAACATGAGATTAAATAATTTAGGAAGTCTGTATTTTGCCTGCTTCTTTCACATTCAGCCAAAAAGCTAACAGTTTTACAGGACTCTTTTTTGGAAAGAACTGCTGAGGAGGGTCTGGTATTTCCAGTCATGAGAGCTGCACAAGCAACATGGAAGAGACTTCTTGTGCTGGTGTAGCAGTAAATAGGTGTACCAATCTTGCAAGTTTGCCTGACCCTGCAAACTTTGAGTCCTTAAGGATCATTCGGTTCACTCTATTGAAACAATCTTGCAAAAGAAAACTGCACAGCCCACAAGCCAAATTCTGCAGCAGAGGACTGAGTGCCAAAATAATAAAAGTACTCAGCACCTTGCAAAGCTGCATTCCACACACACAACACTAGTTTTCTTAGCAAGCATTTCTTCCAGGAATGAGTGCATCTGAAGTGCTTCAGTATTCTTAAAATAAAGCCAAAAGAACTTGTAAAATCATTCAAACGTATTTTACATGTATCACAGGCCCATTGTTTAACTTAATCAGTTCTGAATATTTCAGACGAATAAAGGTAAATATTTAACATGGTAAGCCTGTCAAGTTTAGAAAATTTGGGTTAAGTTGAAGAAGCAACATTTGATCTAATTCCATATTAGCTTCCTGCTAACTACAGTAACCTGTTATCAGGGCTGTGTGTTGCTGCACACAAATCTAATGTGTTGATAAATATTTAGTTAATTCACAAAACATATTGAAAAGTTGAATGTTGCTCCTTCAAGATCACGCTCATAAGTCATTAAAAATGGTTTGAAAATAGGTAGTACACTGCTAAAAATACAGCTGCAAAAATAACTTCATGAAAATCTCAAATAACTTAGACATCACTTTGTTTGAAGCCATAACTTTATGGTTGAGTATTTCTCGTGTTGAAAGCTCATGCATCTTATTTTCACATATTTGAAGAGTTTTGGAGCGTGTCCTTAAAAGGTTTCATCTAGGATATTTACTACTGATAATGAACATAATCCATCAGGAATTGTCTTTGTACCTAATGGACCTTGTCAAAGATTGCATCGATTAGAAAGCTTAAAAAAATCAACTAAATGTCAAATGATCAATAGATTACAAAGTGGGTGATTTACACATTTCACAAAATGAATTTTACTAGCCAGAAAGGCTAATTTTTTGTTGTTGTTACTATGCTCTTTTAATATATTTGATCGAGAATCTGGATTGAAAGAAAATATTTCTAGTAAAATTTGCAGTGACATAAACCAGGGATCTCTAAGTAACGAAGACAACTTTTCATGAATTCAGGCTACTTCAGGAGGACCAAATGTACAATCCATGTATTTCTATGTGGCCAGATATAAGAACATATTGCCTATGAATGAGGAATGTAAGCCGCAGAATCCAAAAAAGTATTCAGGGATGAAGGACGGCTCAAAGGATCTGGGATATATAAAGGGAGGAACAACAAGTAGAAATAGAGAACAAATGACTTCATTATTTGGCACTCATGTAGTAATTTCTGAAATATGGAGTGCACTTGAGACATCAGCACTAAGAAGGCTGAAAAACTGCAGAGGATTCAGAAAAAGAACTGTGGGAATAACTGAAAGACTTGCAAATATACCATATAGTCAAACTCAAATAATAAACTTTTCTTCCTATAATGAATACAATTTGATGGTCATCTGCAAATTCATACATGGGGAATAAAAATATAATCCCATTTGAAAAGAAAAAATGCAATAAAATCTATCATCTGGAAGCTCATATCATGCAAAGGCATATCTAAAACATTCTATTACTCACAAGTAAATAAAGCTTCTGGAAAACACTTAGAGCAATTTATAAAAAGAATTTGCTGGATTTCTTGTCACTGGAATTCACAGTTAATCCACAGTGGCTATTTCTTTAAAATACAACTCTGCTCTCCAAACTAATTCAGGTAAATCTTATGGCCTTTACATTGGAGACTGAATAATATGATCATGCTTGCAACAATTCTCTTGGGAATTAAAATCCATTGACGTCAAACATAAGATTGTGACTGTGTTCAAAGAACTTTGCATCACATGCATATTCGCAATTATATTGATCTGGTTATATGCACACAGTTTTATTTTTAAAGGCTAACAAAAATAATAGACTTGGTTTGTTGGTTTTATTATCTTCTTTCTGTATTTTAATGAAAGAAAACTCAGATTCTAAAATCTAGTCTAACATAAGATATAGTCAAGTCAGGTGAAGTCCCAGAAATAGCAAAAGGTGACAAGCAAGATCCAATACAGACGAATATAACTGATGATAAATTGATAATGTGGAGCAGAATAATATCCTGTAAGAATCACATTTAGCCTTACAGATTAGAAAGATTTTATACACTTTGTTAAAATTAAATTTCATAAAGAAAGGTCCAGATGCCTTGTTTAATCATTTTGGATTAGCAATAGCAACTTCAATATATAATTCTCTTTTCTTCCTTCTTAGTAATTAAAACCCAAACAATCTCAATATTGTACACATATACTTACTCTGGCAGTCGGGACAGGATACCTAAGGAAAGAGAAGTTATGCCATCATTGATCCGACCCGGCAGCTTACGCTTCTGAATCCAGCTGACAGCAAACTCCAGCCCAATAAAAGTAATGAAGAATGGAATACTCTAAAAATAGTTTGCAAAAAAAAGAAAATCACAACACAAATAAAATTAGATAGACCTTTCCTAACAGCATTTTATGCAGTGAAATGCTTCTCAGATTGGCTGGCACCTTAGTAGCTACTCCTGTGAAAAAGCTCCACATGAACCTTACAAATCACAACAACCAAGGCTACAATTTAACCCACAACACCAGCATAAATCCATTGCAATAACATCCTCCCACAATGTCTTCTTTTGTATATTCTGCACATAAACTCAAATGTTATCAGAACAAAACACAAAAGTCTTTCCAAACTTATATTTCTCATTTTTAATAAATCAGTGAGAGCAGCAATATTTGTGGACTCCTCCAACCACATGGCAGAACAGAATCTGGTTTTGATTTAATATTGTATGGAGTTTTTTAGTGTTTTCAGCCACTGAAATTGGCATCTAACATTATTATCTGAAAGATACAGTAAAGTGAGTTTCTTTCTACTTGGCATTTCTGTTGCCATGCTTTTCACTGCAGACAACAACAGCACTTCTGTACGAGTTTTCATCAGTGAACCCAGTAACTATGCAGCCCATTCCAATTTGGGCCATATACACCATGTTCTCTTTCCAGGCCAAGTAGCAATGATACAATGTTCCCCTTTTTCTTTTGGATTGTATTGACTGCAAAATAATTTTCAGCCTTTTTGCAGAAAAGTATAATGGTGAACAAGACAAACATTCTCACTCACAACACTGCTTCAGTCGAGGATTCAATGTCCATCTTGTATCCCAGAAAACTGGCAAGCTGAAAATGCCCAGGAACAGCACCCATTAGTGAAAGGTGTGGTTGGAACTGGAGGTAGGACTGGTAACATTTTCGGGACAAGATCATTTTTCATCAGCAAAGACTGTCAGACCTGTTCTCAAATTTTTATCATCTCAGGCAACAAAAAAAGGCTTGAGGAACAGTAATTGGTAGAGCATTTTTTTTTTTTACTGACACTGCAGTCCTAACAGTCCTTGCACTTCAAGTGTGGAAGGAATCAGACAATGGCAGCATTTTAGCCATCACCACCAAAATCTAGAAGGCCTGTCGCAAGGAAAATGGGAAGGAGTTATCAGATCTCTGTGCATGGAAATGTTCCTTCAACTTCCTCACTTGCTCTGTAGACAACTTTTTGGTGACCTTTGAGACATTTAGACAACTGCTTTTTGGTTATATTAAGGCATAAAATCCCCACCATGTTTTGCAGGGCAAGAGAAATGCAAGACCAATTCTGCTCCATTCCGGGAGCCACCACACTGCCATCCTTGCCCTGTTAGTTTTCTGCTGCTTCTGCTCCCTTCAGATAACCTGCACACATGTACAGCTTCACTGCCTGAAACCCTCCAAACTACACTGCTGCAGAAGGGAGGCTGCTCCTGCCCATATAACATTTTAATAGAAGCATGTTGTCTCTGCAAATGCCGTTGCATTTTGGAGGGTGCTCATTTTTGTTGCCAAGTGAGATATGATCTGGGAATTCCTACTAGGCTGGGACACTAAAGAGACTAAGATGGATATAGACCAGATTGCTCCGCTGAAGAAGAATTGGATGATTCAAACCATGCAAACAGCAAGAGATTTATAGTGTCTAGAAAATGTGAAAGTTCATAAACTTCAGCAGCAGAGGGTTAGGTTACAATAACAGATGAACAGAGATTAATATCAACATGAGACTTTTTAATTTAGGTGCCTAGCTTGCTCTGTAACAGCACTTTAGGCATCTAAAAGCCTGTTGGTGATGTGTACCAACTGATGATATAAAGATTCTAAAGCAAAGGAAGACCTATGCATAAAGCCTAAAGAGCACCCAAGAAAACCAATGTGGTAAATATTTCAATTTGAAATAAATAATAAATAATATAATAATAAAATATATTCTAAAAGAAAATAATAAAAGAATAATAAAACCCTACAACCTTCCATTTGAAATCAATGAAACATTCTAGAAAAATATAAATACCCCTTGTTTTGCTCTCTATAGCCATTTTATTTCTAAGTAGACAAGACTTTTAATGTACTTTTCCCAATTGATATACCAAGAAAACACATTCCTGACTTAGTAAACAAAGGTTGATGAGCACAGCTGTACACTCCAGCAGAGAAAAAAGAGGTTTAATAAGAAAAACTACAAAACATTTAATGACAACATTAGGAGGCAGTTCTAGCACAGGCTACAAGCAGTTTTAAGGTCTGGAACAGCAGAATATGCACAGCAAATTGAATGGGCTCAGAACAGAGAAAGTGAGGTGCTTTCTTAATGAAATAAAAACAGTTAATAGGAAATGTACGATGTCTGTATTCCATGTGGTGATTCATTTTACCTAGCAACCTTGGAAACAGTTGAAATACTTGACTTTATACTAATGTACACTATTATAACTTCTCTCTTATTGACTTCATTAAATATTTTCCTACCACTGTGAAGCTGTGAAAGAGCCAAGCATTTGACACCACTTTTTGACTCAGAAATGGGGAGTGTTATAGCAAGGAGGATAAAGAAACATTCAAACATCCTTAACCTCTTGCTCATCAAGGAGATTGTAAAAGGAAGGATTTATGGCATACCCCTTACTATCTAAGAAATTTCTACATCTCTCTCACACACCTACATTAAGCTTGGTCCAAAGCAGATCAATGGGATCAACTACATCAAGAACAGTATGTATTATTTATGTGACCATGACAGCTATTGTCACGGGGAATGAAAAGGCATTCCCTGTCCCGAACAGCCTACAGTGTAAGGATGAGATGTAATGCAACACCAGGAGAATGCAAATAATTCAGGAAAAAAGGAGACAGTAAGAGAAAATAGTCTCACTAGCCAAACCACTATTTTTTTCCCTGTTTTTTTTTTTAATTTGTGTTTTTTGTTGTTGTTGTTTTTGGGGTTTTGTTATGTTTTGGTTTGTTTGGTTGGTTTGGTTTTGTTGTTTTTCTTGTTGTGGGGGGTTTTGGGGGTTTTTTTTGCTTAAGTTAAAAGAACAATGAAGACATTTAAGGAACCCATTGAGGATGGCTATCTCTACAACTGTTTTCAAGGGTTGTCTCTACAAACAAAATAACACAAAGTTAAGAAATAGCCACTGTTAGCATCACAGGTTAGAGACAGGCCAGATCCTTTTGGTATCTTCTGGTCCATAAATGTTTTATTCTCTCTCTGTTTCCAGTTTTTTTCTCTTCATGTATCAGCAGAAATACTCAATGGAGATTTGCATTAGCTTGTGGTTTACTTGAATAACTGATCCATAACTTGAAAGCCTTGCTCTGAGTACTGTGTAAGAGGGTTCCATTATAAGTAACCAACTCTACAGAATGCAAAGGACCATTTAAAATCAGTTTATGCTCTATACTTTTGCAAAGAATAATATTCTAGTTGAAACTCAGCATATATTCATAGTTTTATTGCAATTCTTGAAAGTTTCTGTTTTCTTAAAGTCCCAGATCCTTATAACATAAGAATCTCAACTTTCAAGTAAAACTAAATATGAAGGTTCTGTGCCTCACTATTTAGAAACAAACCCTAAAATGTGAATTGAGTTTAAATGTGAACTTATTCTTTAGGCTCTTGAGGGAGTAAATAGAAAAGAAAAACACTGATTATTAAATTTAAAGCTTTCATTTTGGGGTTCTCAGCAGAAGGACTCTCTCTTCTGAAGTCTGACTCACTGAAGTCTTTACCGAGCACAAGTGATAATTTCAGACCATAGCAAGGAACAAAGTGAATTTATGGTTTATGAAAACTATGTTTGGCAAACAAAAACAATCATTCCATCTGCCCATCTGCAGATTGTGAGAGAATTAAAAAAAAACAGAACAAAAAACACCAAACAACCAACAGAACATGCAGAGCCTAATCTTACACCCATAGGAAAGAGGATGCTCTTAAAAGGAATGGCCAAGCATCAGTACAGATTTTAAAAGTCAAGATGTTCTGTCCTGGAGAAAGAAAATGGACATACTTCCAAGAAATAAAGGAAAAATCAAGGCGTTTGAATTCTACATGACAAAAACTCTTACAAAACTGAATTCTACAATTATTATCCAAGATTCAGACCCCTTTCCCCAGAATTTTGGAGATTTGAAGGATGACTTTTCCCTAGGCACTGCTGCAGAACTTTGCTACTTGTCACTGGTAGCAGCTGATCAGCTCATGTTTTAAACAGGACTTGGGGCTTTGCATACAGCTCTGCCAACATACAGAGCAACAGGGCAGGGGCCATGGCTTCTGAAAATGGAAGCAATATAACCAGGGACAGAAAGCACACTGCACAAGTTAAGCTAACTATTCTGTTCTCAAAACCAGAGCTGCTTCATCCACTGCTGTCATTTCCTACCCATATGTAACAGCACAGGTGACTCTAGCTCAAAGGTGCCACTCTTGTGAAGTGCATATATTTTGTAAACCAACCAGATCAATTTCACAGATCGCTAAACCATGAATATTTATTTGAGTGAATTTGGAGGTTCTGCCACCTGTCTAATGTTGGAAGGTGCATATCCCCACAGACGTAGCCATGTCATCTACTGTCCTAGAAATACTTTCATCCATCTGATACCCAATAGATCACAGATCCAAGATGCAAATTCCACTACAGTGTCTCAGGGAAAAAAAATAAAAAATCCCACACTATTTAGGAAACCCTAATGTAATCAGTTTATACACACACACATCATCATTATTGTCTTTTAGAGTGACTTACTTGAGCTGAGGCCTTCATTTGTTACCAGCTCTACACTAGAATTTTTTGGCTTGAATTGATCTCAGACATCCACTTCTGTATCTGTACCAACTAAAGGGGTTACCACTCCAAGACCTCCTTGAAAGGCTCATGAGGTCACTATTAAATCTGTTGCTGATGAATCCAATGGATATACTGCTCTGGTAATTGTTCCCTAAACAGCCAAGAATAGCAGCTGGAGAGGGACTGTAGATAGCTGCCATCTGCCCATAAATATGGCCAAAAGAGGATGGATGAACTCTGCCTAAGGTCAGACCAAAGCCAAAGAGTTAGAACAGTTATCCCACTAAAGCACTTCTATATGCCCACCTAGACAAGCATCAAAAGATCTGTTCTAGCAACAAATACACTGTCAGGAGGGAAATCTAGTACAGCTAACCTAAGACAGGAATTTAAGGAAAGTATAACTGTAGTGGGAAACCTGTTTTTAGTGGGGTTTTTTTTTGTGAGAAATATTCCTTTACAAACTTATCACAACAGTGCTCTACAGCAGCAGATGTCTGCAGGCACTTTCATAATTCGAAGTATTAAGAATCCTTTCACAGACTTATATCTGTATGCCTAGTTTAAAAAAAAAATCCAGGTTTGGGTAATGTCTGAGCACATGGCAGAAGAAAGCCCAAAGATGTTAAGGAATGCTACGGACAAGAAAGTGAATGATATTCAGTTGGAAACGTGGGAACAGCAAAAGGGACTGAGATAGTAGGCAGACCTGGAGGAGGGGATCAGCTGGCTAGGCAAAACCATCGAGCTTCCTTTATCTTCCTTGATCATGACGCTATAGCTTAGTTGCAAAACACCTCTGAGGACAGCAGTCCATTGACCAGACACTGCACACACAGGCTGGGCTTGCAGCAGCTTTCTGCTTACCTTATGCAAAAGGGCAACCTCTGCTGATAACATCCCTCAGTGAGGGACTGCTGCATACTACAATTCCCAGAAAGCTGCTGACGGTGCTGCACTGCTCTGCACAGCCCATGACACCCCCACTGCAGCCTGAAAGCAGCTGCTGCGCAGCAGTCCAAGGTACACCTGGCAGCGCAGCTTGTCAGAACTACCAAGACCCACTTAAAAAGTGCAGCTCTTTAGTGAAGCTGGACTGAATTTACTTTGACAAGAGCAAAATAGCATTTATCTGCTGTCTCTGTGAACAGCTGACATCGACCTGTGTTCAGAAGGAGCTGACAATCAAGATATGTGCAATAGGTAGGACAGAAGGGAGCAAAGGTATCTTCTTCGAAGTGAATTAACTGGCAGGGTGGGAGGGGAGGGAAAGCTATGCTGCTGCCTGCTGACAAGGGAGTTCTCACCCTTGACCTCTGTACTCTTGCCTTGGATATTTAGGACAGAGCACCATCCCAGCATAAATATTTGTTCTAAATTCTCTTAAACAATCTTTATTTTTTAATTAGAAACCTTTTATTTTTCTGTCTTTGACTGAGCTTGACTTAAGGGCACAAGAGAGACCTGACTTTTTGCTTGCTTCAAGAAACATAATAGCCAAACACAGTATCATATTTTCTGCTTTCCTCAGTTCAGTTTGCTGTCACTGTTCATCTTGTCAGTGCTGCTGAATATAATATTAGCACCAGACCTCAGATATTTGGGGTGCTTCTCTGAAAACTTCAGCTCTTGGTACCAGGAGAAATCACCATTTAAATACATGATAATAGAGGGCACGGTTAAACTGGCAGCTTACAAAGGCAGAAAGCCCAGAAGAGAAAGAGGATTTAATCTTAATTTAGGTGCCCTTTCGCGGATGGTTTCTCTGAGGCGCCTGTGGCTTTTGAAAACAGGCACAGGTGGGCGGAGGAGAGGGCGAGGGATGCAGCCAGGGTGGGAAAGGAGGGGACCCTCACCTTATCCACGTAGTTAGGTACCTCCTCCACCGTGCGGAAGGAGCTCTCTCCGGGCAGCAGCGCGTAGAAGAGGGCGCGGAGCTGCTGGCCCAGCGCGGTGTCCCGCGGGCTGCCCGCCTCAGCGCCCATGGCCCGGCCGCGCTGCGACCGCTCCGCTCCGGCCGGGACGGCGCAACCCGGCCGCCCCGCCCCGCCCCGCCGCGGCCTCGCCTCGTTACCCCATGGGCCCGAGGCCTTCAGGGCTTCCGTGGGGAAAGCTTGCCATCTCTGGTTTCCCTGCTTCTTGCCGTTTCGGACGTTTGCTTGGGTTTGAGGGCCCTTTTTTCGTATGTGTCATCACTGCCTGGCCCACTTCTGGAAGCTGCGAGAAAGCTCTCGCGCACCCCAGCTCGCTTCTCACCCTCAAAAATCTCAGAACCTCAAAAATCAGCAGCGCTCAAGCTATCATTTCTCAGTTTTAGAAGATTTCCACACAGAAATAAAAATTACTGCTCAGGTTTGGACTTCCATAAAAATAAAATGTTATGCGTTTTGAGAAACAAGCCAAGGTGTGCTCGTTGACTCCTCTGCTCAGCTGTATGGATCAGTCCAGCATTCTTCCCATTGGAAGTTTTTATTTTTTAATAGGGCTTATCATGGCTCCATTTTATATAGCTTTAATTAACATCACTGCATTGAAGGTAGCCTCTGGAAGCCATCTATTGTGCTTTCAATTACAAAGGAATGAAAACTAGGGAAATACAAAGAAATGGTGAAATGTATGCTAGATCCTCATAGAAAATTACTTTTAGAAATGCGAGTGAGGACAGGCTTTGTGCATCCAAGACCTTCAGTATGAAGCTCAGGAGCATGTCAAATGTTTGTCAATCATGCTTGATGTTTGGTGTTAGTACAAATAATAAGATTTCTGATGAAATTTTCCAGATTAGCTGGAAATAAAATAACACAATATCTCAACAATGCCTTCATCTCAAATGTGCAGTTACAGTAACAATCTTTGCAGAAGAAATGGACTGCAAATCCTGCTGTAAAGGATTTTACCACAATTTAAATTCTGACAGTCATTACACAATTTTTTTTACTTTGAATCAGCCTTTAGTTTTGGAAGGGAGCTATGCTGGGTAATTTCAGCTGAAGTTTCTGTTTAGAAAAAGTTCCATGCAGAAAAATTCACATTAAAAAAACCTGAAATATTACATATTTGTGATGTTTGTATTAAATAAGTTACCATTTAAACAACAGCGTGGAAGGTTGATTTAAACAATATTTTTCAGTTTCAATAATGTTACAATACTGTAGAGAATGGCTGTTAGAAAATTACTGAAAATACCAATAAATATTTTACCTGAACAAAGCAGGAGTATTGAAAAATGGCATTAATGATGAAATAGAGTTGGACACTCTTAATATGTATAGTTTATACTAGTACTGTAAGTAAAAAGAATCGTAAATTTATTTAAATGCTTTAAAATTGCATTCTATTGTCAACTTCATTGGTGATTTATGATAATCTGAGGTTCTTTTAAAACTTCAGTTGTTAACTTCTATGATCTGAGTTAATCTAAATGAAAATTCCAAATTTACTCAAAATCACACACAACAGGATTCTGACAGATCTTCATCACAGGCAATGAGAGAAAACATTTTCTTGTTCATTTAGATTAGCCTCAGTATTTCTATGACATTACTCTCATGTTCGAGCTCCTTTAACTCAGCCTCACCTCAGCCATACCATCTCAGTCGGCCACCCTGAGCCCTTCATTACTTTTGTGCTGGAGTTCAGCTTGCTCCATCATCAGCCTTCAGAGTTAAAGTGGCCTAAACTTAATCCCACAAAAATTGCTATCAGTGAACTGCATCTGAGGACCACTCGGGTGTAAGATCTCTTAGCAGGGCAAGGGAGCCCATGGCCACACAAGGTGAGATGCATTTTAGGTGCTATGGAACCACTACATCCTATCTGGGAAAGAAAAAAATCTATCAAATTTTTATGATTTTCTACTTTCTTAAAGATTATTATTTTGGACCGCCATTTCACTGTAAATTGTCACCCCAATATGATTGTACTGAAGCTCTTGCTTTCAAACAGGAAGGAAGAAAACTGGACTTGATCATGCTTCACAGGGGAAAACAATGGGTTGTGTTTTCCAGCTTCCATGTCCAAGAAGATATAGGTGATAGCACTACAACACCTGCACTGCTGGCGAGGAGAACAGTTTGAAATCTTATCTGGAGCATTTATGAGTGTTTCACAAGCTTCAGTGGTCTGGCTCTACCAATGTAGCTGCTGTTTTCTACTTGTGCCTTGAAACTTAGCATGCAGTTTTCAGTACTCCTTCTTTCTGTTGTTAAGAAAGGAACGGAAAATAAAGAAATGTTACTTCATTGGAGGCACTAACCCTCTCCCAGACAATGCTCCCTCCATTCAGTCACCTTGAAGGGTTTTTTGTGAGAGTTGTTTTTTTTTTTATTACTTTATTTTCTGCAAAGACTTAAATAATCTACTTTTTTCCTCTTTACAACAACAACAAAAAAACCAAACAAACAGAAAAGTATATATTTCCCATTCTAAACTGCCATCAAAAATGAAGGAGGATGTTCTGTATGGAGACTGGGATTCTGCTGTTTATTAGTAGATCATTCCAGTAACTAAGGCAACAAAGGCCTCTGTTCTACTTAGAGGAAATTGGGGAGCTGGCCTAACATGATCTGTAGGTGGATCATATTTTGTTTTCTCTAAAGAACTTCATCCCACCCACTTCATGAACAGAGAACGCCCAGAGTCTTCCTGTTTAGGTCTCTCTAAGCAGTAAAACAGCACTAAATAATAAAATCATAAAGGGAATTAGGGCAGGTTGAAATAGGGATGGGCCATATAGTCTGCCTTAGCAGTCATTCACAGTAAACTAAATCATATCCAGAACCAAGCTGGGCTTAGTGTGCTCTGTTTATGTAGTAGTATCTTTGAATAGAAGCACTTTAAAGGAGCACAGTTTAAATGAATACACAAGTTGATGTCAGAATTTTTTCTGTCACCACTCCAAGTATACAGCACCTACATTCATGCTTGGCAGTGGATGTCATCAGAGGAGCACTAAATGTATTAGTGTTATTATAAAACTGGTATTATAATATATTTTCAGTGTTGTCTTTGCCAGTGATAAACCCTATATCACATTAAAAAACCCCTACCATTAAAAAAAAGTTGATTTGCTTATATTATGAGCTATATATATATATCAATATACAATTCTTAATAAGAGCATAATAAACTTACTCCAGAGACCTGAAGACAGGGATGATCTTGCACATTAAAGAATGTCAAGCTATGCACTTATTGGCAACTTATTGGCAATTCCATTGCTTCTACACAGAACTGATAGCCACAGAACAGTGTTCCTATAGGATCATTCTAAGTTACTTAATTCAGCACAACTTGTTAGCAAAATCAGTTTATTCAAGGGTTTCCAAGCTGTGCAGAGAAAATAATACACCCTTCAGGGAGTCTGTTGGGGAAACCTTACAGTGATAAATGTGTATACCAATCTCAGAACTTTATCCTCTTCTGTTTGTTTATTAGCATCTCTTCCTGATCCTATAGAAGGCTATTGTTTGTTAGTTTGTTCTTGTTGGGGTTTTTGGTTGTTTGGGTTTTTTTCAGCATAGTAATAGATCTGAAATCCTCCTTTCTCATATGGGGAAAATATTTTTAATTTTTCTCTTTTGTAAATGCTTTATCTTATTTTTTGTGTCCTCATGAATCATTTGCACCTTAGACTCCTGTTCCCTACTTAGCTGAGCTAGATGCTGACTTTCTTCTAGAAAATGTGTGGGAAACACTGCTCTCTCCTTTGCTGACAACATGCTTCCTCCATCATTTGCTTTGCCCTGGCACTGACACTTACAGGGTTGCTCCCTGAGTTTACTTCACAAACTCACATAGCAAGAAATTAAGCCAGAAAAGAAATAGTTTTACCTTTTTCTACTGCTCTAGCAAGCTAAATGGCTCAAGAGAGTGGCCAGGGAGGGCAAGAGTTGGCATGAAGGCTCAGGAGAAAGTGCAGGACCACACAGCTACAAACCAGAGATGGGAGAACAAAATGGAAATAGGACTTCTTCATTTCATCAGCAGCAAGTTATTAGAGCAGCTGAACAGCTCATGGAGTCACTGCCTCACATGCATCTGTCGTAAAAATGGCTGTGGCAGGCTGTCATGTCAGCAGGCAACCACACCCAAGCAGCTGGTGCTTCCTTCACATCACTACTTCAGTGCCTTTGTTTCAAAGTTACCCTTTTTTTTTTTCTGTAAGGTCAGTCTCTATCAGGATGGATAGGGTCATGGGACATCTTCTGGAAGGAGAGGAGTATGGTGCTCTCCATGGATCTCACAAGACCCGTCAGGCTGCTAGGAAGCCAGGAGGGGATAGTTCAAGGCATGTTGCAGATGGAAGATACCACAGGAGATGAGGACACAAAGGCCTGATCAGGAAAAGAACAAGAGTGGCTCAGAGCTGCAGGAGGGAAATTCTCCTGGAGACCAGAGGAGCTTTACAGAGGTTGCTGCAATTCAGAAAAGTTGCTGAGATTGCCAGCTGAGATATACACTGAAAGTATGGGCCACCCTACTAGGATACAGTGAGCAGCAGGAATTGGTATTCATACTCTGTGTTTTTATTAGTCCTCAAACAGCAAAAAAGCACCTCAGTTTTCTCTATTTCAGAAACTTTGGTTTAAGTTTCTATTCTAAGAGAACGATGTTATGGAGAAAATCCTTTTGGTGTGATTGCTATGCTGACTGCAAGGAACACAGACAAGGTGGTACATCCTGAAACTCTGATTTTGGAGACCAATCATAAGCAGAAAGCCCTGCATCATGTTTGCGTGTTAGCCTTCTTGAACAGTGCTGGAATGGCAAGAAGTTCCCAACAGAGCCTGTGTAGTGCTTTGAGCCCTCCCTGCTTCAGCTACATGTTGTGCACTCTTGGTGCTTCCCTTTTGCAGACCCTGGTGATCATTAGACACTGCACCAAACCATTCTAATGTGCTCCATCAGCATAAAAAATGGCCCAAAAAAGCACTAAACTGGCTTGAGTTGTTCTGGACTGAAGATGACAGACATGCACAACAGGAAGAGCGACAGGACAACATAGTGGTCTAAAGTCTACTCTGCTGAGGAAAACTTGGGAATTTCAGAACTTCAAACTTATCTGTCTCATGCCTGAGCTCTGTAGAAAGTTTGTTAAGGAGTCAGCATGTGCTCTGACTAAATGCTTGTTCATCCTTTGCCTGCATGCCTCATCTCCTGGGCTGTTCAGTGCCCATGGGTGGGCTCTTCAGCTGCCACACCTATTGGGCATTCAACTACCCATCTGCTGGAGAGGTGAACTCTGAACTAGGTCAGTTACTGGCACTCCTCAGTTGGCTTCTTATCTCTGCACAACCTGAAACAGCTCCAAGAAGATGCTTTTAAGTCATGAGCAGCCCCACACCAGCTGACATGCTCGTGCTCAGTTCTGATGCAGACAGCCCAGCTGCCTAATGAGTCAGGGAGCAGTCATTGGGATACTCAGGCAGGCTGAAGAATAAGGCAGACACTATTTTGGGGTATTTTTGTAATATTTTCCATCATTTTTTGCACTTGAAATAATTTAACCTTTTGTTCTTACTGAGGAAAAATGTGTTTTGGTTTTTTTTGCGTGAGAGGGGATGGGATGGGAGTTACTGGAAAAATAAATTCCATCTTCAAGGCAGACCTATCAAGTAAGTAACTTTAGAAGAACAGCCTGCCCACCTGTTGTGAGTGTTTCCAAATTTTATCTGGCATGCTCTGCTGTGCAATTTTTTGTACTTTTATTTTTGAAAACCTTATTATAGTTTAATTTTTTAAGAACACCAGGGTTCAGGCTGCTGTGTGATGTAAACTGCATATTAGGTCAGCATTATGTTGCTTACAACCTCAGCTTCAGGACAGATAGCTTATACATCAAGATCATTTGATCAGATGTGTTATAACCTATTTAATATGTCTTTGTGCCATGTGACCAGTGAATGTTACTATTCGTTATCACCAGAACAGTCTAGTGTTTTTGAATTAGGAACAGATGAATATCAACACTAGGTAGATCCAAAATTATAAAACATCTCATGACATGAGAGGCATACATGAGATTATATCACATGCTACCACTTTACTCCATGTGCACAAGCAGGAATCATTTGGGTAATTTCTGAGTGGAAGCATAAAAAGTACAACTTTTCCAGCAAGGCTAACCAAAATGCTGATTTTTTTTTTTTTTTTAATAAAGAACAGTCATAGAGAATTATAAAGAGTATGCCCATATACATGAACTTCAACAGAAAGACTGTTGTCTGTTAACACTGAACATTTTTTAAAGATCTACTCCAGTATCAGCAGCAGATGTACTTTATAAAAGTCTTTGGGTAATATTTTAAAGCTTGAGATCTTCAAGAGTCATTTGGCCTTAAATCAGCTGTTTTTCTATATTATAAGGAAGAGAGAATAATTTTTCTTTCCCAGGAAAACCACATAGTTTCTACTTCTTTCTAGCCTGCAAATCCCTAGTCCTTGAAAAAGAGATTGTTTTCTGCGGATGACTCCTTTAAATAAATTACAGTGATTTATACATGCTGAGTGCAATTAATGTGTTTGAGTAAAACAAAAAGACTACAAAGCTTAGCTACCAAAGGCAGTAGAACACTTTTGGAAAGGTGGAAATCCCCTTTACTTCCAGGGAATAAGTTACCAGAGCCTCTGGCAAGCAACAAGACTTCTGTGCCAGTAGGGCTGTTAGGAGTTGGACACTGCCAGCTTCCCACCCCCTCAGCAAATCTACAGCCACTGCCCCCTACCACTCCAGAGAGAGTGCTCACTTCTGGTCCAGCTGCCTCTGTGCTCCTGTTTAGCAGAGTTTGTTCTCCTTCCTCTCCTTTAAGTCAGTGCATCAATACCACAAGTTCAGGTCTGAGGGCAAAGGAAGCGTCTTTCTCCTGCTGCCCACAGACTCAAGCTGACAACCTTCTCCACCCAGGAGCTCTCCATCCACCACTCATCCATAAATAACCTCTTTCTCTCCTTCATTTGTTTAACACTGCTCTGGGGGCACTGTGAAGACACTACCCATCACCTGCCTACCATCCTTGAAGACACACAGTCGCACACATCCTCCTACTACTCCTTTGACCCAGTGCCAAAGCCCACCTCCCACTGAGACCACCCCAGAAGGAAGTACCAGGTGCTCCCTGCAGCCTAAACCTCAATAAGGACATTGCTCCAGATCTTTTGATCCTCCAAGTAATTTATATGTCATATGTTGAGAACCAAACCTTGCAATATTGTGCAATTGCATCCTACCTGGAGACATTCCAGCACACTCTCCACCTCTCAGCTGGCTCTTCAATTGCCCAAGCATCTGCCAACTAAATATCTGTTATCTGCTAACTAAGTCCTGCTGACCTAAATATGTTCTTTCTTAATCAGCCATTAGATAAAGACAGAAGCTGGAGGCCTTTTTTAATCAACAGGATTCCTTTCAGAAAGTAACTAGCTGAAACTGTAGCTCCAGAAGGCCCTGGAAGCTTACAGAAAGAGCTAAATGCTTAAATGTGGACTGAACAGGAATTAAAACAAGAGCAAAAAATAATTAATAAATACACCAAAATCTGCAAATAACTGTTAGGGGGAAAAGAGGGAAGGAAAAAAAAATTAAAGGAAAGCAAGCAAGTGAAAATTCATCAATACTCCAAAGTTTTTGGGCTCTTTGAAATCGAGACCTGTAATGTAGTTGGAAGTCCCAGTACAAGGTAGCATATTAGTTGACTTAATTAAAGACTACTGTAATATATAAGTGTTGGAAATGTCTGTTAAATATTTTCAATCTTTGAGTGCATTTCATTTTGCAAGCCTGAAGTTCATTTCATGCTGCACACTTTAATATAGTATGAAAAGCAAGAATAACTATAAAAGTTATTTAATAAAACAAATTATTGAAATTAGTATGATCAATAAAATTACAAGTAATATATATGTCACATTTTACCATAGCAAAAGCTTTTTTCTTACTTTTTTTGTTCTTTTTTTACATGATGAATGTATGTGAAAAGCAATATGAAATTTCATTTATGGATGCGCATCACTTTGAGGGAAAAAAGACTATCCACTACAAAAATCACTTAGGAAATGCCTACTTTTTTCCCCCTTTATTCTAGTTTCCCATATATTCATGAATGTTTCTAATCTCTTTTTATGTTCGGGGAATGAAATAAGCTTCAAATTCATATGTCATAAGTATGGAATGTATTCCCTGATATTTAGTTGTGGGGAATCCTTCCTGTGTTACAGAGTAACTTCTACAGCAGCTGTGGTCAAGATGTTTGTAAGGTTTTCCTTGCTGTGTTGTTTACCTGTTCTGAAACACTTACTGTTTTAATATCTAAGCCAAAGCTCAATCAGAATAGTAAGATTTGTATGCATAGTGTTTTGGGGAATGCTTAGGGGTTTGTGGTTTTTTTGTGGCAAGATAACTGGAAGACAAAATAGTGGAAAATTAGAAAAAGATCTTCAAGAGTCCAGATGCAACTATCAAGGTCAGTTCTGTCTACTTATAGTAGGTTTGCAATGAATCAACCCCATTATTTTGACATGAATCATCTCTCTAGCTTTTAAGGGACTGATGAGGTATCTGGGGAATGTGTTCATTGTTAAAAGACTGCAAAATCTACCATAATCTGTATAGTTGAACTGAATCAACCAATAAAATGTTTTAAATACATTATATTTAAAATATATTTTTCCATTAAAAAAATGTGCATTGACCTCTCGATTTGCTATGGTTATCTGTAAACGTATGAAGCTTTTAGACCATGGTTCTCAGTCAGTAAAATTGCTGTTGACATATTTTAGCCACTTTTGTAACCTTCTTAGTCCTTTCCTTTGGGCCATGGATAGGTATGTCTTTGAATTTGGAATGCAGTGAGTGGAAGGGATGGGAAGCAGGAAGCTGAGAATAAACACAGGTTTGCCTCTATCAACTCTTCAGAAGTCAGAGAAGAAAGTTAATATTAACATCAGGCATATTTTGAAAGTTCCACTGAGTATGGGTATGCCGTTTGAGTCCAGGTGTTGTCACAAATTTGAAAGGAATTTGAAACATGTAAATCTACCTCTCCAATTTAGTTCATAATACTTTTTTGCTCTTACAATTTTTCAGCTCTTTTAGCTGAACAAACCCCAGATTTTGTTCTAATGTACAGAGCAAATAAAACTCTCAATGTAAAGGCTTCTTAAAGGAATCTTTCCCTTTTTTCTGTGTTTGTTTTTTCATTTTATTCTTTGCTAGATGCTAGATGTAATGGTTACATGCAGATCTGTATTTGCTCAAGCATTATAACATCCTGATAGTAGGATTTGCAATAAGGCATTTGGTGTGTAACTGTGAACTTCCAGGTATGCAAATAGTGTGTAAAATGTTGTTATCCATCACATTCAGTTACGCTGCTCCAGTGAAACGCATTCTTACATCAACTTCCTCCACAGGCATCTTGTTTTACTGACACTATCATATTAATAATGTCTTTGACCTTATGCCAACTGGCATTTCAGAAGCTGAGAGTTTTCATTTTATTTTTTGAAAATATAAGGGCAATGGTCTCTACAAGATTTTTCTTGGCTATTTTGGGCAACTGAAATTCTCTGAATTGCTTTCAGAAAATCCTTTCTCGTGTAAGTACTTAATCTAATTTTGTTTTTCTGAATCACACTTATGCAGGATGCCTAAGCCACCGCATTAGTGTGGAGACAGACCAAAATTTTATCAATTTCCTGATTGGAACAAAAAATGAAATATGCAAGTAGCATTCTAACAAAGTGCAGTTGCAGGTAGGTATATCATCATTCATGTTCACTTCTTCCATTGCCATTCTCTGAATTGTTACACAGCTGTGAAGTTTCTCCTCAGAAAGAGCTGCACAGCAGTGGTAGGCAAAAACAGGGATAAGAGGTGCCTATGCTTTGCTTAAAGCTGCATATACCTTTCAGCATGATTCCTTAGATGCCAATTTAAATATTACAATGATAATATAATCTTTTGCTGGGAAAATTTCTAAGAAACTTGTATCTGCCTTCATCCTCAGAGTTTTATCAGACTCGTCAAAATTGACTCCATAAAGAGTGTTCAGTGCAGAAGCCTTTTTTTAAACCATGGTGATTTTATGCTATTGTGAGGCAGTGGAAGGTGTTTGCGCATATTTGCAAATGTGTTAGGAGATCATAGTCTCCTTCTAGAATGAAAATAAAGCTTTGTATTGTACTGTCAAGTGTTCTATTCTCAAAATCATTTAAAATGCCATAGTAGGATGGGTTCGATCACAAACTTATGGCTTCATCCTCATTTAATCTGTACTGTGGACAGGTATGGGATGGGTTTTAGCCAATAATGCAATGCAGCACACAAACAATATCAGTGCAAATTTCAGCTTTGTTTTCCTTTTTTTCTAATTGCAATGTGTTTATCCAAGCCTCTATTCTGCAATGAAGAATGTTAGTGAAGAACCCACTCTACGAAGTAAATACTGGGATTTTGATAGGTATTCAACCTGGGCCAAAAAAGGGGTTTCGGGCTTTGTGGTTTTGTTGTGTAATGAAATTGCAATGGTATATTTCATAAATGTATTCATACAAAGTCTGCTTTTAATTTCATGAGAGCCTAACTCCAGCTTCATCAGGCTTATCTTCGTGCCATTTCTGGATCTTTAATTCTCTTTTTGTTAGTCTCTTAAGAGTCCGTATAACTTTTAACAGGAATCTGGCTGAGCCAAAAAGGAAATCATCTCAATAATGCTGCATGCCAGTGCTTTGTGTACATCTCATTATCGCAATATGCTAAGGCCGTTAGAGGCTAAGCCTGATATTGAAAACACGAGAGGAAGTCCTTATGGAAGTAAAACTGTTCTTCATAGTAGAAGACTAGTAGTTCAAAATCATCCAGATGTCTCAGGACTGATCAAAAATGTAACAGCACTACATTCTCAGTTACTTACAGGACTGCTCTTATCTCAGCATCATATCAATCTATTGTAAATATTTTGTCAAGGGTCTGCTTAAGGTGGGAGAGAAAGTTGGATTACTTTCATCACTGATAAAGCAAACAATGCAAAGTCTTACTGTCAAAAGGGGTAAATGTGCTTGTGCTTTCCTCATCCTCATTTTTTAAGCCACTAACAATGTCAGTCATTCTGAACACCAAGATTACAAAGAGTAAAAGGACTGTTTATTTAAAAAATCTTCTGAAAATGGCATAGAAAATACAAAGTCTTGCATTCATACTGGTAATTCATCACCTCCTAACAACACTCATCTGTTAGGGAGAGAGAAGTGTTGTAACATCTGGCTCAGTGTGGTGAGTTTTCATCTTCAGTTGGGAGGGCTGATGTCATGTAAGGAACAGAGCAGCACAATAACTGCTGCAAATGAGAGGCACAGCAGTGCTTATCCTGGGAGCTGGGGCTCATGGATCAGCTGAATGGCTGCCTGCAGCCCTCATGTGTTGATTCTGGCCCATTAACCATCCTATTAATCTTCAAAAAGCTTTAAGGCATGAGTGGTTTGGAGAGTGAATATAGGTGAGAATTTGCAGGTGTCATTCACACAAAACAGCCATCTTCCATGCTCTTTTCATCAAACAGCTCTCCCAGTCTTTCAGAGCACAGAAGGAAATTCTTTCCACCACCTTTTACCCTGTCTGAAATTTCTGAGAACATCAGGATTTTTAACATTTTGCAACATGGCAGTGCAAGCATAAATGACCAGCAAGTAAGTTTGTAAGAATCAAAAGGATATTTTTTTTGGAAAATTTATACACTTCATTCAACCCCTATCCTTTAACTTTCGGTTTTTGAGTGTCACCACAATACATACTGCTGCATGAGTCATCTCAATCCTGTATCAACCAACATTTCAATTCTCTGTAATATTGTGTTCTATTCTTTTGGGAAAGAACAGTATAGAAGAACAGAGCAATTTTAGTCAATTTAAAGTTTATGCTATGCTTGACACCTGACTTCACTTTAGTAACACCTGCCTGAAGAATAATTAGCAGGCCACTTTTAAAGAAAAGAACTTCCATACACCACAGATGGCATTTTTCATACCAGACAGGCAACGATGTATGTTGGAAGTAAGCCAAACTGTCTGCAAAAACTGTGAGAAATTCAAGACAGACATCTGAATGGAAGGAAAGTTTTACCTTCCTCACCACCCCTACCCCCGCACCATTTGGGAACATCCGTTCAGACCTACCTTTCTATATAATGCACTTTATTTTTCTTATCTACTAATAGCACAAATTGCAGAAAGAAAGCAGCCAGTTTCTTTCCTACTGCTTATGAAACCTACAATTTAATAATATAATGTGATGATTTGCCAGCTATACAAATCCTGTATTATGACTCCTGTTAGAACCAAGAACAGAATTTTCATAACCCCGTAATATGGGGTTCTCAACTCACATTTCCATAAAGTGGTCCTAATTTTCACTGTGTACTCAAAACTTTGTTGAAATCAGGATACTGTGTGTCATAATGGAGGCACAAAGTCAACAGTCACTTTGGAAATTATTGGCTAATGTCTTAATCCTGGACTGTTCACTGATTTGTATGAACTTTTGTGTGTACTTTGGGCTAGGTCCAAATCCTTGTGAAATCAATCGTAATCTTTCCATTGCCATCTATAGGCTTTAGATGAGGTCCTTTGCTGCCTTAGAAGAACCTTTAATTCTTTCTTGCAAAAATATTGCATATAAAAGGAATCCTGAGATCTCATCATAATATTATCATCAGAATCAAATGTCTTACACAAATATGCTAAAATTAGAAAAGTGACAGCTCTGTGTTGTACTTAGTATCACTTATGAAAGAAAAGTTGTGTATTTTATTTCCACAGTTGCAGTGAATAGGTATCTACATAGGATTTATAGAAATATGTATACAAAATTATTTACAATGTGTTGTAATTCCAAATTTTGGGGCTTTTTTTCTCCCCTGATAGATTTTACTCCCTTAAATGCATTCTGTGATGATTTCATAAAATTTTTCTAAGCGCACTTTTCAGGATACCTTTTTAATTTGGGCAAATGCCCATTTCAGTATTTTCTCAGCTGCGCATGTGGCTTTCTTGGCAAATAATGTGGTAAGTATTCAGAATAGACATATTTCTAGAAACCCTGAAGTCCATAAGCAAACATAAGTTACATATGCAGTGTCTGTATGTTCATGGTGACACTAACGATAAGAATCTGTCCCATTCTTACCAATATCTGCCACATTAATTGCTTCGTATGGTTTTGGAGCGTGCTTTTATAATACAAATTTTATTATATTATCATGTCGTTATAAGACAATAAAGCTCCTACAGAAATAAATTATTGTGATGTTTACTTAAAGGGATCTCATTAATTTGTTGGTCAGCAATGTAAAATAACATTTTACAAAATTTCTCTTAATGGATGCTAAATTTTCAAAATTTGCTAAAAAAATCCAAACATTAGCAGAAAAGTACTTGTGTCCAAATTTTTTCTCTCTTGAGAGACATCAATCTGTGACCTAATAATCTTATTTTGTTAGATGTCAGAATTGAATATTTCAGTTCAAGTAGATAACCTTAATAAACATAATACACAAAGATTTTTAAAATTTTAGTTCACAAATTATGAACAGAAATAAAAAAATCATTTATGGAATGAACAGGAATGTGGCAGTATGCTTTATTCCAGACAATTAGTCCTCTGAACAAAACTAGTACCATTTTAATTATTATTTAATGTCCTGAATCACATTCTTTTACCTTATCTTAACTATATTTTTCAATTCTTCTTTGAAGAACCACATATTTGCTCTTTTTTTGTGAATCCTGTTAAGGGAAGGAGTGAGGGTTACAAGAGTTAGTATAGGTTGTCATAAAAGGGACATTCAAGGGACAAATAATATTTTAAAAGGACAGAACCATCACAGCCCATTTACTAGAGCACTGAACCGAATCCCAAAAGGCTCACTTGGCCTGTCATACAAGGTGGCCAATACAAATTTCTTGAGTGGCCTTTCTTTTAAAATCTTTGGTGTTTTTCCAAAGAAAAGCACTGAAAAAAAAAATGGAGCTATGATTATTTCCTACTACAGCTACTATCTAACAAGTTCTTCATTTATAATGCTTTTTGAGGTCTTCTCCATTTATTGATCTCAACGAAGTGTACTGTTCAGATGATAGTCCGACATGCATGACTTGGACAGAGGTAATAAAGGACTGAGAAACTTCCAAGACCTTTGCAGTTTTTACAGATGAATGTGATAACCTCTTATTATACCATATGGAGGCCCTGACTAACAGCCAGGGGCCTTAAATTAAGTTGAAATTGATCCCTACACCACAGCTTTAAGCTGTAAATATGCCAAAAGACCATGGGCTTAAAATTAAAATGGAAAGAAATTTATAAAAGCAAATGAGCTCCAGTGAGTCATTATTAATCTGAGGTTATAGTGTCCATCACCACTGAAGCCCTGTGCCAGTTACTGCAGGTTGTCTGCTACACTGCCTTTTCAAAATGAATATAGACATCAGGTTGTATACAGAATTCTCCCTTTCAATCCACATGCATCACATAATGATATTAAATTACAGTTCATAATTAATTAAATGTTATTCTCTAAAATTTCTTGAATCTTATAGTTGATCTTAAATAATGCATGTACTCTTAATACAAGCTCACCCAAGAGCCATCCACTGACTGAAGCCAGGAAATTCTAAATGAAGGCTCAAGCTGACATTTTGTCCCTAACTTATATGTTTCCTCATAGCTACTAAGAGTACTTGTCCTAATGGTGCTTCTTTCTTTATTTGTACAAATAATATTATTGCAGCAGTCAGAGCCTTCACTTAAAGCAGAAAACATACATGGAAACTCGGCCTGTGGTGGAAAGATATAGGTATAGAGTCTCTTCTTGTGCTCCCTTTTTCTTTGACTACTTTTGGATCCAATGAAAAGTCAAGAAGACATACTACTTTCAGTGTGGGGTTAAATAAATTCAGCCAGCTTGAAATGGTATTATTTGAACAATACCTCTTGTGCTGCTATTGTCAAAATAAATCTAAAGTAATGAAGCTATACTAATCAAAATCAGAAATTAAAAAAAAAAAAAATGACAGTCATAAAGGAAGAGAAAGAAGCCCTGCAATTAATATATAGCTTTATACCTGAGAAAAAAGAATTCTTATCATCCATCATGTTGAAAATTAAACTGTTTAAAATCACTGTCTTTTTACAGTCAATTATATTTTCTGTGGATATTTTCTGAGTGCATTTCTGCATCTGGCTCAGCGACACACCAAAAGAACATCAAAGAGAGGTTGACTCAGGATAAATACAATATCAAAATTATGGTAACTCAAAAACCTCATTATTCATCAGAAGCCAGGTCATTGACAACAAGTCATGAAAAATGACAATCCACTATTAATAGCAGGAAATAATAAAGATAAACCAACCTGACTCGGTTTCAGCATGTTTACATTTTGCTCCATAACCAAGTGCCTGCACAACTTTGGGCAAGTCACAAACTTAGGGCTTGATTTTGTCCATCTGTTAAATGGTATAGTCTAGCTATACCACGTGGCTAGACTGGTAGAAGACTTAGTCTGCAGACAGATATAAAACAACAAAGATAAAGCAAACCCTTAAGTTATAGTTCAAAAGGCTTTATCCATATCTGTTTTCAGCAACAAAATTGTGCTACAACTTTGATACAAAATCATAGCATCTTACCACACATGATTGATCCCAGGAGCTTCCATAAGAAAGTTTTTGGGTAATTGGAGTATTTGGAAGAAGATGAGACACCATCTGCATTGATGAGTCCTGAGCAGACCCACTAACCCGCAAAGTGGTGCTAAAGTGTAGGGCATTTGTTGCTGCTCTATGTGGCTTGAATATGAGATAGCTGAAATCTGGAAGAAGCATGTATTTCTGTGAAGCTGAGCATGCAAGGAAATTCCTTCAAGACTATAGTAGGAAGCTCACTGTGCCTAGACTTCATAGCTTCAACTGCTGCCAGTGTAGCATCTCTGCACCGCAGTGCGCACACCAGTGGTGTACCAACAGTTGTTTAAAGCCACCAGAGGTCTTTCTGGTTCTTACCAAAGTAATCTGAGAAATTGGAGTTAGCACCTTGCAACCATTTTCAAAGTCTGAGCTGCTTCTGAAGCATAGGAGAGGTTCAATTTTTTTTAGTTGTCTTTTTGTTCTGTAATAAAAAGTTACACCATTCGGTCCTTTGTTTCAAGATTCATTCACTTACCTAAACAAAAAAACTATCTCCTGGCACTGTAAATCTATTTGCACCTTTCTCTTTCTTCGACCTGTGCTCTAAATCTCAGCAGATTCAGTTAAAACTAGGAAAATGGAAAAATACTATCTTTCTCAGTAGGGAAAGCTGGCTGCTTCCCCATGGCAAGTAACCCAGTCCAATCCCTGTGCCACTAACAGAGTAACGCACCTCACAAAATGCCTTGGGCTCGGAACACATTGGTGCATTTCAGGTAATGTAAATAAAGCACTTCCATTTGTTTTGTAAAGTGTCAGCTCAAACTTGGTTGATCTGTTTTCAGATGCAGTTGTAATTTCTTCATGAATGACAGTAATAAACAATTCTGCAAACCTGAAAAGGCATTTTTGGCCAACAGAGTATTTAGAAGACATCTTCTCTCCGTTTTACTAGCAAAACAAGTCACATTATATTTGACTAAATCTCTGTGGTTAAAAAGTGTTATTTGAAAATTAAAGATACTTATTTTCAACTTTTCATTGAAATTTTTCATTTTGAAATGTAGCTATATTTCATTTAAGAGTGGGAAAAAAATAGTCAAGAATAAAAAGTTTTAGTCTGAATCACTATAATTATTTTCTGTTCTGATAACCCCTGTAAAACCCAAAAAACCTTTCCCATCCAGACATAAAGTCAAAAATATCAAGTATTCACAAGAGTTAGCTTAATTCTCTTATCCCCTTCCTGTTCGCAGCACTTTTGTATGACAAAGGCATTTGAAAAAGAACTGAGAAAAAAAACGCTGGAATTCCTTAACTGCTGGAATCAATAAAATCCTCTGAAGTCTTTTAAGAAATTAATTACCCATTGCTTGGATATTTTAAACTAAAATCGTCATGACAACAATTAATGTGCAAGAAAGATCAAACTTACAGTGGAAAGTATTTGGAAAATAGACACAGATTTCTTGATTGCATTTAAGTTTTATGATACTCTACTGCTCCACATAGCAGAGTTTCAGTGAATGCTCACAAGCATAGGGTATACATGTTTCTTGCTCCCTCTTTTTTTCACTCATCTCCTTCTATCACCCTACCCAGTCCAATTAATCTCTGAATTTTTGGGGAGATACTTTGAGGTTTTTTGTACTGAACAACTTCATTGAACAAAGGCATGATTAATATAAGTATGCATCCCTTCCTTTTATTTACTCCCTTTCATCCAAGTCAACAAGCTTCAACAAAATAACCCTTTACATTTGCTCTAAATCTGGAAAAATGGTTGAACACACTCTTGTTGGTTTTGGCTGAAGACATCATTAGCTGCTAGTTAAATTTTTCCTGCTAAAAGAAAGAGTTTCCCAAATGGATTAAGGTAGAAGGTTTATCCAAGATTAAAAGCCTAAATTTGGAAACAGCTTTGTGTTGTCCCCAGACAAAGTTCCAAAAGACACAAAAAGAGACAGAGCCCCTTAGGCAAAAATCACTTTTTGAATCCTATGAAATCATTGTAGAGACCAGAATTATTTAAAAAGGATTATTTATTAAACATATTTCTTTACAAAGTACAATCAATAGTTTGCATTAGATTTTGGGGTTTGGTATTTGCCTATATGTACACAAAAGCTTATAACAGAAAATGTGTCTTGATTTTACACATGGGACACAATATAGAGTTACCATTATATTTTGATTTCTACCAACATAAGCAGTTGATAATAACTTTCAGTTTATCTGCTGGTTTTTTTAACTGAACATGAAGCAACAACATTTCTGCAGAGTGTCAGTATTTATCAATGTACTCAATTATGACAAAGTAGAAATGAATAATCCTTTGGAAAGTTTCCACTGAGCATGAGTGGAACATGACATTTTTGGCAGGTTACTGGACTATCCTTATGATTGTAAAAATCACTTTTTGCAGTTATAAGATAGGAAGAATTGAGGAGCTAGGTAAATTTAATAATACCCTATTAGCAGCAGTTGATAGTAAATGCAACATAAGGTTTGTTTTGTCTGTCATACAAGGATGTGTCCTAGCAGACACTATTGAATTGTTCTCTACTTGAACAAAAGTATCTGCATGTATTGTATGTCTGGGAAAACAAAACAAAGATATAGAGACAAAAAGCCATTTATTGTCATGAGTGACTATTGCCATCAGCTAATATGAATGCATTGCTAAAAATTAGTGAAGACAGGAAAATGCTGTAAGGTAAATATATACAGAGTTAAAATACATTTCTTATCCACTAGATAGTGATTTTGTGGCACTGTGGTTTTCAGAATATAATGTCTTTTGAGAGCAATGTAATTTTCAGTGCAAGCTTAAGCAAAAATACCTGCCCACTGTCATAAACACGACAAACAAATCTGGAATGTTCAAAGTAAGTTTGTCTTCCACTTCTCCACTCTTGAGGCACCTTTAAGACATGGCACTTACTGTAAACCATCTAAGAATCGAGAAAAGCAGACACAATAAGCCTGAATTTTCCATAACAACTTTAAAGATCACAGCCAGAGTCACTTGCATAAGTAAACGATGCCTGTGTAAGGCTTGCCAGCAAAGCATCTTTCCTGAGAACGGAGCTGGGACACTCTCTGTGTATCATAAGTGTGCATGCTCAGAGCTGTGGTCGCTGTCGTGGCTGTCATCGTTGGCTAGTGAGTCCCCCGTGTGCTGGAGCCCAGCAGCGCCAATGCCAGAGAGCTCAGAGGGGAGCAGCGTGCCCTTTTTCACATTCACCAGTTCCTTCTCCCGGGCTGCTGCCCCTTGCTGGCCCCCTTTTACACGCTTCCACTTCATCCGTCTGTTCTGGAACCAAACTTTTACCTTCACACAAGAAAAACAAAACAAGGAAAGAAAGATGGGGTCACTGAAGGTAAAAATGAACTTTCTAGCTGTAGCACAGCACTTGGGGATTGTATTTTTCTAATGTGCCTTTCTGTCTGGATGGTAAAGAGCTTAGCAAGCTTTCCCTGAAGATGAGGCAATTCAGTTTTGGATAGGATGTGAACACTGGGGATAATGACTGCAAGGCAGGAAAAGGGGTTACTCTAAGAAGACAGCTGGGCTATCTGCAGCAGACAGCTCCATAAGAACATCTTAGAGCCCTTTAGAAAACATTAAAAAGTTCACATACTCTTGAAAAACATATTAATACCATTTGTCAGGGAGAGAAACAAAGGCAAAATGTTTCCTGTCACGGGACTGTGCAAAAGAACATACATTGTGAGTAACAGAGAACCCTTCATAGGAGGGTAGTTACTCTTGAAAGGAACTTGCCTGAAAAGTTGCCATTGCTTTCTGCTTTGTTTCTGTAAACTGGTGATGAGTTTCAGGTGCAGCAATTTAAAGGTGCTTTTTTTTTTATTGCTGAAGTCTCTGAAAGAGCATTTCTTAACATCAGAACTTAAGACTTCCCCACCTATTTCACAAATGTATTCAAATTATTCTAGTCAACTGATCCTTTATTCTGCCACATTTAGCCATAGACCCTGGTCAAATTTTTCAGAGAAAAAAATACCCCCAAAGTCAGAAGGCAAGGCATTTATAAATTTGAGTCAAAATTAACAAATCATTTCAGGTAAGAATGAAAAACAAAATCATAATATGGAAGACTGAAAGTGTATCTTTGTTTAAGTCACGTTAAACCCCAAGATTTTACTCCAGCTGAAACTCATTTCCCCTCCTCCCCTTCTCTGTATGGAAATATATGAGGGAGAAGTAAACCTAAATTATTTGCACTGCAAACCACAATAGCTAAAAGAAAAGTAAAGAAAAAAATGATGTGCATAGCAGCTGTCAAATATATTAGACCAGATTAAAGGCCGATTTCAGATCAGCTTAAAGTAATGTCACTGAAAACAGTATGAATAGAATATTGTTCGGTTTGAATCTCGTGCGCGTGTATGCAGCTCTTCAGATGAAGGTTCCGCAGAAAAATAAACAATGCCTGCAACATTTAACTTGGAAAAAAAGCAAGAAAGCTTGCAATGTTGGTATATCCTCTGCTGTGTTTAGCAGAATGTGTTTCAGAGTTTTAAAAGAATCAGCAAGCAACAGGCACAGCAGGAAATATTGTACAACATGAGTAATAGAGCCACAAAAATGCTGTTTTGCTGAATCTGTCTTACACATCCAGGAAACATCACCGTTTTTAACCTTTACTATCGCTTTGAATTTTATATTAAAATTCTACTACAATTGAACTGATAGATAATGTCATTATATAGGTGTATAAGAAGGAAGAGAGGTTATTTATTTTTTTAATCCTCTATATTCCTGTTAAAGCCAAAGTGAGCTGTTAAAGCAAATCACTTGGGAACAGAGCAAAATGATTCCAGGTTAGTTAAGAGCCTTAAAGCACAACACATCCTTTCCTCCAGTCAACTCATCAGAGTCAAAGAAATCTAGGTTGCAAAGTGAAATAAGTGTAAAAGGGAAGATATTTATGACTGGCTGCTGTGATGTTGGAAATTATCATACTCAGGACTGGTATCAGAAATGTCCTTGGAAACAGTGTCTTCAAAAGGGTACAGCATTGGCAGCTTTCTGGGAGAAGTGATAATGTTATTTTGTTTAGTTTTGGTGGAGTTTTTTTAAACAGTGAAGTTTCCCTTGCAAAAGGCACCGCTCTATTTGTGCCAGATAGTGCAGTAGATGCAACTGCAGTCATACTCTAAACATCAAAAATAATACACTTTGGATTGGACCCATTATCACAGGATATTATCACACTTCTTATGAAATAAGGGCTGAGAGAATTTTCTTTGATAAGAAGAAATTACAGGATTGGAGTAATTGCTAAGACGTCCAAGCAATTCTCTGGATATTTTTATGTCCTTGAACATTCACAGAATAATTCACAGCACTGAAAGCCTAAAACAAAGTAATAATATATACTAAATATGGTTTCAAGAAAAATAACAATGACACATTTGAAGTAAAAGTTTCAGTGCACAGCCTGGATGCAACCTGCTTTAACTTACTGGAACAGGAGACATCCAGGCAAACAGCCTTCTGGATGCAGCCAGATACTTTTGTGGATACTTGAGAGACTGAAGCTAATACTCCTATGGCCAGTCTGAAACTGTCCTGGATGGGACAGGAGTGAGCATGATGATTACTGCCTGGCTTCGGTTACAGGTGCTCATTTCTGTTCTCTCAAAGCTAATTCTCACATTTGCTGAGCTGACCTTTTTTGACTGTTTTCTGCTGTAATTTAATAAATTATTCTGCTTTTCATTTTTTATGACAATACATTTTGATTCTGCTTGTTATAATTCAGGCCACTTCACAACAGCAGAGTTGAGAGGAGTCTGTCTTCCTGAGCATTAAACCCAAAAGATTAACACCAGCTTCCAGGTAACGAGTAGCTGAATCCAGGCTGGGGAGTACTTCTTCACTCAGGTCACCAACCCTCAGATCAGCTCATAAGAGCCTTAAAGTGCCTCCACAATGGAATTAGTAGAGGTCAGCATCTGCATAGTAGTTGATATAAATCAATTAAGGGATGATGACTTCCCTTTTCAAGAATAAGCACAAGATACATTTACGTATTCCTCAGAGGATCCAGCATGCAATGCTATGTCTGCACATGACCCACTATATGGGAAACATGGCACTGGGCAAAGTTGGGCTGAAATGACTCCAGCTACCTTTGTATGCACTCTCTTGAGTGTAGAATGAAGAGAGTAACCCCGACAATCTCGTGGGAGGAAGTATACTACTGACAGGCATATAGCCTTCCCATAAAGAGAAAATGGTAACTATGTTAAAAAGGCAAAAAAGGGGCTTTTACTCATGACTTTAAATAAACGGCATCTGATTTATTTAGAAAATATAAAATAAGCAATTTCCTTATTTGGTATGTAAAAGATTATTTTCAAAAGCTAGAAATCATTTATAATGAAGTTTATCATTGAAAATATTGTGAGTTTATTTTGCTGTCATTTGCTGTGTTAATGTACAGCAGGGCTCTTATATGAGAGAATACATTAGATATATTTTAATACATGTTCTTTATGTCCTGCATTATGAAGTATTGAAGTCCACTTTTGACCTGATCCAAAGTACACTAATGTCAATGTGAGTTTTTTCGTACAGCTCAATAGACTCTAAATGAAGACTTTAATGCTCATGTGCTGATAATATGAGACAGGTACTTCACTTGTTATTTCCTCTAGAGATCAGATTTAGATATTGGAATTCTGAACTTCCTTTGGAGCTGAAGAGCCAGTTATAGAGGGTATAATTGTTACTGATATGTGATCCATTGATATTTTAGTAATGGAAAGGAAGTGAAGCAAACTTTGTGTGAAGTAATTCAGAGCATCAGTTTATCTTGGTTCATGGAATAACATGCTTTTTAAACACACAACTCACTTAAATCTTACAGGTCTTGCATAAAATATGAATCAAAACAAAACACCCAGGGAAACATAAATGAGAGAGGACAAAGAAAGAAGATAGAAAATAAAACAAACAGAATAGAATAGAATAGAATAGAACAGAACAGAACAGAATAGAATAGAATAGAATAGAATAGAATAGAATAGAATAGAATAGAATAGAATAGAATAGAATAGAATAGAGAGGGAAAGGTCAAGAGTGACAGAGAGTAACTGACTGAAAGAAAAATTAAGAAAAATTAAAATAAAAATAAAGGAGAGAAAAAAATTCCTTACTGAAGTGAATTTGTAAAACTCCTGAAATTTCTTCCGGTGAAAGAACTGGTGGTGACATTTACAACTTTTGCAAAAAATTATATCTTTTTAAAGTAGTTTAAAGATCTACTGTGACAAACTTAATTAGATTTATAAACCATTTAATACTATTTTTCAAGTCTGAGTTAGCTCCAACAGGACCTAAGCGTGCTCACCACCTCCCAGAATCAGGTCCCAATTGCCTACTGTTTATTGAGATGCACTCCCTCTTCTCCACCCTTTGACTAGCACAACTTGACTGTACAGAGCAAGCATATGTACGCACAGAAAACAAAGGAAGTGGCGGGAAATGAGCTATATTAAAGATGATGGTAGCATTAACAGCTGTTTCTAAATCAGCGCTTATGAGCCAGTCTATTGAGCACATCTGCTTACTGGCACGAAAGCCCTGTTTCCTTTCCCTTAGTCAACAAGTTGTTTAGCATCTGCATCTCCACATCTGATGATTAGACTGTTGCTTAAGATACGAGTAAATTATTTCTCATCGCGTATCTCCTGACGTACGAGATAAACGGTTTTGCTGTGACCAATTTATTTTAAGGTCTACTCTGTAGGAATCATAGGAGGGGAGTCAAAACAAGGAAGTTGACATTGTTAGTGTCTAGATTGCCAAAATAATATAGGTCCTTAGTAGTCTTAAGGGCCACATGATGTTCTGTGTTGCGTGTGTATCTTTAATACAACTTCCCGATGTGGACATGAACACATCCTTTTGATTCAAAATGTGAATAGTTCCTAAACTTCTGATTTAATGCTCCTTCTTCAGCAGAGCCTTTCTCACGTTGGGCGCCAGATGTGGATGGTATCTTTTCAGCTTTATACCGGCTAGTGCTTGTATTTCAATGCCTTAGAAAGCCTCGAGCAGCCCAGAGAGGGCACGGGCAATCCAGCACTCTAGTAGCTCTAAATCGGTAGCTGTATCAGCTGCAAAGCAAATACCATCAGCAGAAGCAAAGAGGGAGAAATATAGCTCCCTGCCCGCTCAATTTCCTGCAGTTAGAAGCTTTCAAAATGAGACAGACAACCAGAGACGTTCACAGGAAGATAGCTGAGCTGAGAGAGAGGGCGGAGCCTCCCCCTCGACCATCTTTTATTCAGAGAAGGGGAAAGGGGAGGACTGGGGGCGGACCCGGGGTGAGCGGCCAATCAGACACTGCTGAAGAGTCTGAGTTACATTTGGTTTTGCCTGAGCTTAGAACAAAGGAGCTCGGAGCACATGGGCAGGAGCGCGTGTCTTTGGGACGGGGAGGGGAAGCTCAGAACAGGCAGCAACACCTTTCAGTCACGTTAAGAATAATCGACTGAAAAATTAATGACTGAATTCAAACTACTTTAGTTGCACTATCTGCTCCCTTTTTCTTTTAAGAAAAAATACTTTATAAAAGCTATTTTCTGGAAATGAAAGATTCCTAAAATCAGGTTTTCTATTCCAAGTTTTAGTGGCATGAGTCCCAAACAAGATTAAAATTTGAGGCCTTATATCTAGAGAACCTTAAAAATTAGAAACAAGACTGCTGTGCCAGTTGTAACTGTTCTTTTGCTTTAAGAGATCCATATTTCTAAGCAAGAGTCTTTGCAGTCAGTATCCTAAATGCCATGTTTCAATATACCTAAATGATATGTCATGAAGTCCAAAGCATCAAGCCTTTAAAGCATTCTGCTCTGGTCAGCTGCTGTCCATTTCCTTTTGCTTTTATTATTTTTCAATCTGTCGATTTACTTTCCTCTAATACAGACAAACTTGTGAATAACAAAAAATAACCCTGAGCCTTTGAAATTAGAAAAAAAAATGAGGTTTACTTCTCAACTTTCTTTGGCCTTGAAAACATTCCTGTTATTTTTAGGTAGTACACTTATGCTGCCAAGTTTTAAGGAAAGTCAAACTCCTGAGCTTTACAGAAATCCCTGGTGTTATACAGCTGAAGCTTACCTTCTTTGCATATGAAGAGATAGTATTTTCATGATAGTTTATTCAGAAAATTATAAAAGCAAATAGAAATGTACAACCAGAAAGTTTCCTATGAATAAATATGTATTCATCGAATATTACTTGAAGGATTTCCATTTTCTATTCCAAAGAAATTCTCATAAAAATTTCAATTTTAGAGATTAAAACTAGTTTAAATAAATCTTAGTATTAAATATCTTCTTAGTAATTATAAAATATTTCCAAAATCTATCACTTGAAGAAAATTGACTTCTCTTTGGAAATTAATGAGTGGTACCAGAACCTCCTGATTAAAATTACTGAAGTCACCTGCTCACTTATTTTAAATGATCTGCCCCGTGTTTCATTACAGAACTTTGAACTGAATGTGTACAAGTACTTTGCAGCAGCTGTTGAGAAAAAGGGGAGGTTTTGGCAGGTGCACAAAGGACAGCTGGAGCTTTTGGCACCCAGGAAGGTGTAGGAGTGGGTTCTGGTTTATCATTACATAAAAGTCAGTTGAGATTTTGGTACTGCTTAGGTGATACATTCTCTTTTCTACCTCCCACATTTAGACGGGGATGGAATAGACATTATATTTCAGAGCACAGCAGTGAGAGCAGTACTTCATTCCAGTTTTAGAAATCTTTGAGACCACTCAGTTTACCTCCCTCTACTCCGTCCAAAGGACAGTCACCTTCTCCACCAATGGTCTTCAAAACTGATTTCATGATCAAACAGTTAATCAGTCTGAATCAAAACCTCTCCAAAGTAGATTTTGTCGTTAATATATCTTAGGCAGAAAGAGGCACACTGTCTCAGGTTTCTTCCTCCTACTGACTTGTTTTACATAGTCTAAGGAAGTTGTTTTTTTCTTAAATTAGTCTTTCTTTTTTTAGTTAAAGGCAAAGAAAGGCAATCTGTGGGGCTGCTTCTAAACCTCTGTTTATCTTGTTCTCCTGTAATACATCTTTTTTAGAGTCTACTTTCATCCATTTCTTCACATATGTATAGTACCTAAAGGGGGCTTACAAGGACAAAGAGGGACTTTTGATAAGAGCATGTAGTGATTGGAAAAGGGGGAATGGTCTTAAGATAAAGGAAAGTAGGTTTAAATTAGATATTAGGAAGAAATTCTTTACTGTGAGGGTGAGGTTGCCCAGAGAGGTTGTGAACTCTCCATCCCTGCAAGTGTTCAAGGTCAGAATGGATGAGGATCTGAGCAACTTGGTGTAGTGAACTGTTCCCTGCCCATGGCAGGGTAGTTGGAACTAGATGATCTTTAAGGTCCTTTAACCCAAACAATTCCATGATTCTTTGATTGTGTAATTCCAAATCTACAAAATAAACAAATGGTGGAAAACTAATTTGTGGGGAAGATGACCTTTAGCTAAACTTTTCTCTTCTTTGTGTCGGCATTTACCTCCATGAATTACTCACATGTGGAGTATTTCACTTCATGATAAAAAAAAAATTGTAATGTGCATCACTCTGCACCCATTTTGCACAGATCAACTTAATGTGAAAGTTAAAAGATTGTAGGTAGCCAAGACTGGCTTTTGGATGAGTATGTAGATGCTTCTCTTTCTGCTAGTAGTTTATTATGAAGAAAGGCAAGTCCCTTGAGGAGTAGAAACCTGTGAAACCAGAAATAGATTCTACATTTCTCAATGGCCTGCATAAAAAATATCTCCTTTATTCTACATGTTCATTTTTAACTCTCCAAAATCATTTGTTCTCCACTGATTAATTCTATTTCTTAAAGTGACAAATTTTAAAAGCTCCTCTTTCCCTAAACGGGTGACAGAGAAGCCACATCTTTCTCAACTTGAGCCTAAGAAAGAGCAGGCATAGGTAATGGCAGAGCCTCACACACTTTGTAAAAGCAGCTGTGTGAGCTGCTAATATTTCTGTCTATATCACATATGCTTCTTGACACAGGCAGAGGTTTCTTCCCACCCAGCACCTCACAGGGTTTCTCTGCAGGTGTAGGGTCCATTCACAACTAACAGCTTGAGGCACTTGGATCTTTGCATATTAATTGCTTGTTTGAATTCAATCAATACTGCAAATTAAATATGCTGAATGAATTTTTGCCGTGTGATTTTTTTAAAAGAATTATTGGACAAATCAAAATTATGCACAAGTTATAACTAAGTGTTCTAGCTGCATTCTTTCCTGAGAAAGAACAGAGGTAGCACGGTAACTCTTACTGCTGGTACTTATAATGTTCAAGACAAATATCAAAGTTTGATTTTATTAAGAGTGTTACTTTAAATAAACAAAAAATCTAAAGGATTTCAAACCACACAGCCTCATTATTATTGTGTGCATAGAGAGTGCTTAGCACATGGAAGTGTGGAATGAGCAGCTGCCTTTCAGAGAAGATGTGACAGCATGACAAATCAGACAGATATGGTCAAGCCTGTCCTATCAATCCCGTTTGATTTTGTTTGATTTTTGTTTGAAAATATTTCACCACCTAACCTCAGAAAACTAGCTCCCTAAAGTAGAAAACTAGTTATGCCATGTGATGCATGAACAGACATTTGCACTTCCAAAGGCTGTGCAGAGCAAACACATGATGGAGGAATATTGAACTCCCTGTTTTCTTGCCTGGGTGACCAAGTGAAGCCATTCTTACCTTACTACTGAAGTCTAAAAAATGCAGTGATTAGCCTCCCTGGAACTTTTTAGTGCTGAGAAGTATTTTAATTATGTCACTTGTGACGAAGCTTTGAGGTAACCAGGTCTGGAGAAAAATTTTCTAATGGTAAACTTCATGTAGTATTTGCATGGTCTTAACAATGCAGTGCTACAGTATTGGTTATGGTACTATACCAAAGTATAATTTAAATAATAGTGCTTCTTGCTTCTATCTCAGGCAGAAAAAGGCATCACAAAGCTTCTTTCTTTGTGACTCATTCCATGTTGGTACCACATGCATGGAAGTCCAATGCTGATGCAAAATCATTCCTCATTTGGGCATAATTTTGTCCTTTGCTTATGCAAAATCAGTGGCTTTAGGCCTTTTATAAATGATTGATAGTTTCTAGGCAGATATTGGAAGTTAAAGTTGAGAAGAAATAAACTTTTTAGTTGCCATCAGCAGAATTTAATCTGACTAGGTGGGATCTTCAGTTTTTGTTGGCAAGCAGAAGCATTACATATTTGGACTGTTTATTCCGGTAACCTTAGCTAGCCTGAAGAACTGCAACATTACTCTTTTGATTAGCTCCATGCAAAAAGATCTTGCGAGATGGAAAGATCTCCTACTCTTTCTATATTTGGCAGGATCAACTCCATAAAAATGTCCATTTTGCCACTCCTCTGATACGCCACTGCAGCTGCTTCCTCCCCTCATCCCACAGTGAGATATTAAAAAGTCTGCATGGAACCTTCTCCAAGTTTATCTGGAGGTACAAAAAAAAGCCAAGAATGCACTTGTCAAGGTTACAAATATCTAGGGAGCTCAGATAGTTTTTACTCTAACTAACTCTTCAAAATATAATAGAGGCCTGCCAGCTGAAAATTATTAACTGCTGCCTGAGCTGGGATTGTGAGTGCACTCTATAGGAGAGGGAGCAGGAATTGTATGTACCTATATTTCTGGAATTCTTACAATACCATAATAGAGCCATCCTACCACCAGATGTGCTTATAATGCTCTCAAAGTGCACCCTTAATATCTAGGCAATTGAGGCACTTATTTCATTTCATCCTCCTGTCTTGTAATGCAGGTTTCCTTTTTAGGGAGTGATAGGATTACTTCCTTCTCCTGAGCCATATGTTGTTAGGGTGTTTTTTTTTTCATTATTATTTTTGTGAAATGGCCTTCCATGAGTCATTTATATTTGAGCTGATCTCTTAAGTTATTTCAAATGGAGCCTTACTTTGATGACTGCAGAGAACTATAATACCCTTATATAGCTTTTTAAATATGGTAAGACATATGTTTTTTCTACAGCTTGTTTAAATGCCAGAAAGGTAATTATGAAGTGTTAGTTGGTCAGTGCCTCTTTTAATCTGTGGCGTATGGTAGAAATTATCACTATAGTCAAGAGGAAGATAGAGATTTCTTAAGATAATAGGCTCCGTGATTTATCTCACATCTTGGGAAATAAATGAAAGTCGTAGCTTTAGGATGACCTAACAATACTTTCCCCGGATTATTTTGTTGTTCTTCTGTCTCTGAATAATACACTTTTCATTTTTTTTAAAATCCTAGTGAAAAAATAATGCTAAACAAATAATTCCATCAGAGGTTAGGTCTGCTCTCAATCTTCTCAACTTCTCTATTTTCTGAGCAGATACATTAGTTCACCCAACACCTACTGCTATTTTTTTGTCATTGTACTGTCTCAAGCAAGTTTCAATTCTCTGTGTGCAAATTCAGTGTTTCATGAGCAATCAAGAAATCTTCCAACACCAAGAGGTCTACAGCATGTGATGAGATTCAAAGCTATCACTTGTGTGTTCACTTATTTCAAACAAAGGAACTACTTCTACTTTCAAAGGAACTATCAACTATTGCATTTTCTGCAATGCAGCTTTGGGGAAAAATACTAAAGAAAAATGGTTCTACAAACAGCAATTTTCTAAAAATGCTACCTCACAGGAAAGGGGGAGGGGGGCGGGTGTGGATAATTCCATCAATATATTTTAGATCATTTTTTTGCACCTGCTAAAGGTAGGTATCAAATATGATCTCCTCTCTTGGGACAGATAGTAAAAAAGAAAGTAGTAACACTAGTAAGAATGAAAATAAGTGCTGGTATCTCACTCAAGAGTAATGATTCATTTTGGTAATGACAGAAAGACAGGTCCTGAAGGAGAATACCTTCTCTTAACTGGAGAGAAAAGAAATATTAGTGTCACACCATGCTCACCCTGAAGTACGTTTTTAAGTCACTGGAGGAATACTAACGTAAAACAAGTATGCAAGAAGAGCCAAGTCTTTTGATTTATGGAATTCAGCTTCTGAAGTCTGCCATATACCGTGGAAACCCACACCCAGATCTATGCTATTTACATCATTTTTCTATCAAAGCAGTATATTTGATTTAAAAGACATTTCTAGTTTACAACATTACTTGGCTTAGTGTGATTCAGAAACTGAAAAATATGTCCAGAATTTCCTCTCAATTTTCATTTTTTGATTTACAATGCAGTTTTTATGCTTTTTTTTGTTTCTTCTTCTCCTTTTTTTTAGACCATTTTACTGTGGCAAGATACAGAACTGGATTCTATCAAACTAAAAATCGTAATGCTTTCCTTTTCTAAGATGGTGTTAAACAGGAAGGCAGGAAGGAAAGCAGGAAGGCAGGAAGGAAGGAAGGAAGGGAGTAATCTCTGGGAGCTCAGTTGTCACTCCGGGATAATCTGGGGAAGCAGAGAAGGATTAGATTGCATAATTAAATAGACTAATGACAATTCTATAGAAGTGATCACAATAAACAGCAGAATGCTTAAAACTGATGTTTTGTGACAGCTGGAAAACAGCAAGTACTGCCATGACTTAAATGAATTCTCTGCACTTATGTAGCTGGGCTGCCTTTTCTCCTCCAGAGACAATATTCGATATTTATCTGTCTCTTTTCAGTATGCTAAATGCTTTTAGATTAACTGTTTCCTTCAGGATGGTGAACTGTCTCTTCATTTAGTTGTACTACTCAACCTGATCTTTGAAGAAAAGAATATAGAATTTATTGGGGAGAGCAGTTAAATTCTAGGCCAAATTCACTGTTATAAATATGGCGATATAATCAGCTGACTGATTCCTGTCAAATTGCCCAGCAAATATTTTTTAAAATTTATTTATCATTGTTCAGTTTCATGTCGACTCTACCTTTGTCACCAAGACAAGAATTCATTCCTTCTCCCCTTAACTGTCAAAATCAGGTGTGAATCTAAATAGAATAGGCCGTGGAAATGAAAAAAGGCAAAATTTTATCCATTGTTTGATACAGAATGATGTGATTCACAAACATAACAACCTGAAAGTTAAGTGACTGAAAATTACCCCAGTGGAACCTGGCAATGTGGTCAAATCAAACAAGAAATTGCTGTGTTTTTCTTGACAAGTTCAAAGGTACAGCCATTCTCTAGAAGCTTTCAAAGAAAAAAGCTGTTGCATTTGCTTTTGTGAATAAACATGCTTTCTTTTTTTTTTTTTTAGAAAAGGCTGGATTTTTGCTGGTATGTCTACTTATGGCAGGTGTTAAAGAAACTCAAGAAAATTGCATATCTGCTTCTATGTAAATTTCACAAATCATTATGCTATGTTGGTACCTACTTTTGACTATATCCTCATCTTACTGATTGTATCTAAAGCAATCCCTCAATCTCATATTGATTCCTGAAAAAAAGAATGATTGTCTATCAGTAGGCAAAAAGCTTTCCATTTTAGTAATAAAACTGTAGGAAACATTTCATCAGATTTTGTGTACTTGAGGCCAGTATTCTAAACTTCTTTACTGAAACACATTTTCAAAATGTGTATGCTGATGTAATTATTATTTGAAATGTCACTTCACTACCTATTTAGTGTATAGAGATGAGATCCTGAAACACTTCAATACATGTGTAACATGGATATTTCCATTAGAAATCAATGTGACGACATGCATGATGAAACTTAAGCACATGAACTGTTTCCTGGACCAGGGTTTGGTGAACAGGAAACCAACAACAGTGATAAGAAATTCCATCATCTCCTCTGCTTTCACAGAGCAGGGTAAGATAAAGGGGTTTAAAATGCCTGTATCCCAGTTCTGCTGGCGTTCCCATTTTGCTGCCATCTGGAAACAGGATGTTCAGAAACTCTGGATTAACGGCCATTGGATATACTTAATAGACTGAAAGATGCTCGTATTTGTTGCACGCAGACAAACCAACTATTTGTACATACAGTGTCTTTAATGACATCAGTTTGGACAGATTAGAAAAGACATGCACTCATCTAACAGATCTATGACTTGTGCTTTTATCTTCCTTTTCTGCCTAATGGATGAAATTAATCTTTAAGTTTTACATATAAAAGTATAAATTACTTGCACAGCAGAGAGATAAAACATTCAATCTGACATATCAACATAATTATTAGCATTATGAACAGGAGCTCTATGTCAGGAGCTACTAACCACTGGTACATATTGGTCAGGCATTTAAAGTCCATTATTTTTCATCAATACCTGTCTTTCAGTGAGGTCAAGGTTTACTGCTATCTCATATCGTCTCAGCCTGGTCAAATAGTTATGATGAGCAAATTCTGCTTCTAGCTCTCTGATTTGCTCCTTGGTGAAAGCTGTCCTTTCCTTCCTGGGTTTACTGTTGACCTCTGTCTTGTAGTTTCCTTCTTGGGAATCTGAAAAAAAAAAAGCAAAAATGGATGTAATGACAAGTGTACAGCTAAATAGGAAACAAGCCCAATGACAACAACAAGCTAAAGCTACATTCTTCAAACTTTCTTTCTGTCTCTGAAACACACCCCTGCTTTCATTCCTATTGATCCTTCACTGTAAATAAGGAAAGCAAAAGTAATTCTGGCAGACTTGAGCTGCTGCTTCCATTCACACACATCAAACTTTAGCTTAAAACCTTGCAGTGTTTTATTTTCCAACAATTCTCTGAAGAATTTCTGCAAAGCTTCAATTCCTTCCCACAGCTGGCAACTCTCAGTGCATCCAACCAGTACAGGATATGTATCATTTGATTAGTGTGTAATGAGTAATACTTCAAGAATCTCTCTCTCCTATCATTTCACTAATATCTTAAGCCAAAGCTGTTTTGCAGCATACACTTTAAGGTTTAGTCCAATTGCACTTTCAGGGAAAGATAACAGACAAAGCATAGGAGAGTGAACACACGTCAAAAAGAAATTGGTGAGCATGTCCCATGGGATCTTCTCCTACTCATGCTGTGGTACAGGTAGGAACTTTTTGCCACAGCTAGTATCAGTATAGGAAATTTACTACCACTAAAGCTCATTACCTAAGGAATACTTTGGCTACAATCAGAGGAGCTTTTCTGAAAGTTTCATTATCACCCTCATGCTTCCTTTTACTCTCAGAAACAGGTACATTTGGTCCTAACCCAAACTACTGAACTCAATAACTCAGTGGCAGTCATTCTGTTGCTGTCAGAGAAGTCAGTTTAAATAAATGAAAGATCAAACTGTAAGAATAAAAAAAGAGAGAGTGGAAAGGAAAAAGAAGGAAGAAAAAAATAAAAAGACCAGACGTTTGTAATTTTGGGTATGATACAACACCTATAAATCCAAAATTAGCAGGAGATCAGTACGAGTATCATTAGTCAAATTCTGGCCTCACGAACCATCTTAAAAATGTCACAGATTAATTCACACTTCAGCTGCTGATTTAAATAGAAACCTGCATCAACATCCAAATGAACTGGCTCACAAAAAAATCACTCCCTGGGACTCTGTGTCAGATGAATCATTGGCATGCCTGAGCCTGTCCAACTGGCCAGTGACTCTGGTTTCAAATCTACATTTTATAAAGGTATAAGAATGTTTTCACTTTTTGTCAGTCACTCTGTTACTTGGAAGGAAACTTTGGTGGGTTTTTGTTTTGTTTGTTTTTTTATGATAACTGTTGATGCTTGACTGAATTCTACAGTCATTAATTTAAAATGTTTTAGAGCTAATGGCTGCATATCACCAAACCTCTACTTTTGCTGACGTGACACACAGAACTTTTATTCAAATGTGTAGTGTACTGCTGGCTGTATGAATGAGGGTATCCACCAAAGTTGTTGAGTGGATCTGTTCAGCCACAAGTGGAGTAGGGATTTCCTAGGGTAGGACCACATTAGATGGCAGGCCAATTGACAATAATTTGGAGCCAAGGTCCATCATCCAAACTCAACATAGAAAACTTGACATATCAAAACCACCTTACACCTAGAAGTTCACATTTCTTCCTTTATACTAGTAGGCAAACTAGAGTCACTTTAACTTCTCTCCATGTTTTTCTGTTTCAGGAACATGCACATTGCTTTTTCCCTTAAAATTTCCTTGTCTGCCATGCTATTATAATGTCCAAATACTAGTAGATCACCTGAATTTAAATACTTAAATCCTTATATCCCCATTCCATTGAACCACTGAAGAGAGATACCTAAAGAGAAATACCAAATTATTTTTGGCTTTTGGGCTTACCATTCTTATCCTGCCAAATGTGCTTCATACAGATTTGAAAGCAGGTGGATGTGCAAAGTCCTTATATGCAGTATGAAACAGAAATTAATTTCATGCAAGTAATTTCTAAAGTCCTTTTATTACTGTCCTGGGCATGCCATGCCTGTGTGAGGCCATGAGCCAAGAAGTCTTTCCATGTCAGTACTTGCTGTAAGAAAGATCCATGGCTGACTGGTTTTGAGACTAAATGTTGTGACCTTAAATAAAATTAATGTACCTACATATGACACTGATACCGTATTGAAAATTAAACACTAGAAGTGAAGACATAAGCCTGGATACACAACAGAAAGAGTGGTCAAGGCTATAAAGCCTTGGTAGCTACTTCTACTGTGAATATTTGAAGGGAAAACTTCAGTAGTACCCATCCAAACATTTCCCAGGAAGATACTGATCTCTTTAAATGACTGAGACTTGTACCATGAGCAATTTTTGCAAGCAGATGGTTCCAGCATTGTACAGCAGCAAATGGTTTTTCATAACATTCAGAGCCAATGGTTCTTGGGATACTGAAAAGGGAAGGGAAGGAATACTGAATAAGGAAAGGAAAATATAACGGCATGAGTAGCATATGTCTGTCATCTTTGCCAACAGAGAGGATTCAGAACTGCTATCAATGTTAGCCCACACAGATCCAGTGCAAATGTAAGCATTTCTGGACTATTTGTTATTTAGACATTTCTGCCATTGCTGGATACTATCTTTAATTCTGTGCTGGATTCTAAGTGCCTGACAGCCATAGTTTTGTCACCAGTAAGATTCCATCAGGAGACTGACACAGTGGAAAAGTTGCAGGGTTTTATTTGTTTTTGAGAATATCATTGATTGGATTTATAATGTATTGATTGGATTTATAATAGTTGAGATACACTAAAGACCACATGGTATATTCAAACACTGCTGAAAGCAGAAGTTGGAGAGGTACACAGACACCTGGGACAGGTACAAAAAGCTGACTCCCTCTCAATATTGAGGTTAATGCAACAGAGAAACTGGAATCCCAGGGAATTTCTTTCAACAAAGATACGGCCAGCAAGACAATGGTAGTTTGCTTAATGCATTTGAGATACTGAAAATATGTCTAAAAAGAGACTTAAATGGATACCAGTTAGGTGATCAAGAGTTATGAACCCTTGCTGTCATCTGACCTGCTCACTGCAGTGTTTTTGTGTTCATGTACAGCTTGCCTTTTATGTCCTATTGATGTCGTACTGCTTGGAATTGTAGTTTTAAAACTTCAGGTTGTTTTAATTTCCAAGGAGAAAGAATCTAGGCTTGCTAATCAGTTGTTGGTTTTTTTTAATAGTCTCTATAAAGCCAAGATTGGGAACTCCCATCTTTTTCTGACCTTCAGGACTCTGTTCATATCACCTGACTAGCTTCTCTTTGGTGGAAAATGGGTGGGAGACTTGGAAGAGATTCCTGGCAGAACTCACGTCAGCCTACATCTGTTTTGCAGCTGTTGCAACTAAGACAAGGAAAAGGTCCCAAGAACCTTAGTTTTCTTCTACTGGCTACATCTTATGCCAAGTGGTAGGTGTAGAGGCAGAGAACAAAGCCTAGAGGGAACTAAGTTAGACTACTTGCCTCTCAAAAGGCACACATAAAATACATACAGATGGTACAAACCACTTGATGAAAAATACAGTAATCTATATTGTCTGTCTTCCACCTTCTGCCAGACAAATTCTGGCACAGTTTCAGAAGATGTAGCCTACATGCAGGTATTTGTACCTTATCAGTCTCTCTTTTGGAAACCTTTGTTCTTTGGATGTCAAGTAATGTAGGCAGTTAAACACTGCTTTGAGGGATGCAGGTCATGCCTCTTTCTTAGAACCATTTTTATCACTTTTCAAAAACTCCAGGCAGCATCTTTAATGTCTCCTGTTAGACATAAGTGCTTGTTGGTAACTGATGTAAGAAGGTACCATTTGAAAAGACATTCAAAGTTATAAATGGCTGTTCCACAAATCTTTGAAGACTTAGATTTTTGCCAAGTTTAATAACAGCTCAAGATTTATTAAAAAAAAAAAAAAAATCATTCCTAATCACACAATTCCCCACCCTCAAAAGTTACTTCTGCTTTTCTTTAAGGAAAGGTTTTTTTCTTAATCCTAACATTTGTATTCTCCTACCAGAGTTCCTCTTTCCTTCTCTCTACATCAAGAGATCAAACATGCCAAGCAAACACAGGATCAAACTCCTATGTGTAGAATATGAAAAGTGATAATTTTAGTGGTTTTACTTATCATGCATGCCTAGGAAAAAAAAAAGACTGCTCTCAGAACATGGAAAGAGACTGATGGGGATAACCATGGTACAAAAATATGCTAGTAACCAGGTAGGGTCAGAATCAAAGGCAAAATGTGCAAGAAGCACCTATTATTTTTTCTTAGATTAGTTCAACAGTTGACATACCTTCATTTCACAGACAGAAATGAACCTTCAGTTAATACCAGTAATATAAAACCCCAGACAAAAATGTTCAAAAATAAATCAGACTGCTAGTGTTCTACTAGCAATTACAGAAGGTTTTCAGATCCTGACATCCATACTGAGGGTGAGTAGTGACAATAACCACTAGGGGTTTGTGACAAAAGGCCATCAGAATTTCACCCCATTGTTCAATCTTCAGGTTTTCAGCTTTCACTAACAGTTTCCAACACTTAACCTTGAAAAGCCCCTACCATTAGCAAACCATTTCTAAATTTATTTCACTATTACTTTATAGTGAAGTTGGATAAATTAAATGTTCTTAATTGCATACCTTCCTATAAATGATGACCGAGTGTTTGCAGAAAACAACTTCTACACAGGTATGTACTTTAAAATGAAGCAATCTATACAAAGTAATAAAAGCAAAAATCTTGCTACTTCTAAGTAGTTTAATGTTGTGTGAAAGGAAATTTCTTTCAAATATAAATCTTTCACATTTGTTTAAATCACTAACATGTAAACAAAAGCTTCTAGAAATCAATAGAACACAATATGGGATTCAATTCAAAATGCTTGCTTTCTTTTCTTTTTTCTTTTGAGATACGAGCAATATGAACTAAGGGAAAAGTAGGAAGGGGATGGTGCAAAGGTCTCCATATGGTTCCTATTTTTTTGCCAGAAACTACATGCGAGAGCAAGATTTACCCAGAAAGAGTTACTTTCAGACATTTTTGACATTTAATACGGTACGTTATGAAGCTTTTATATGACTTTTTTTATAATTTTTCAATTCAAAGTTGCTCAGAATTAATATGAAGAGTTACCCTGTATCCAAAACACTGCTCTTTGCTTTGCAGGATCATAATTTAAATCCTTTTGCATATGATCTTTGTACAAAAGAAAAAAAATTAAGTCTACATTTCTATGTTTACTTTGATGCACCTACTCTTATTTGCACCAAATGTTGCAGACTTTATTAATCTATTTTTGTTTCATAATTTTCCTTCTTTTCACAGTCATTTAAATAATGTTCTTAAAAAACTTTGCCTAGTGAAAAAGTATACTTCCAAATCACTGAACACATTCAGTCTGAGTACCTCTTTTGAGAATGTCATTAAAAGTATTTCTGGAACTGCAATTCACTAAATATTGGAACAAACAGCATCATCATTTCTATAATTCACAACTCTGCATGTGCAAATGGGCAAAACTGCACAGTAGCACAAGTATGATATCAAAATTACATGAATCCTTCTTTTCAGTCTAATGAAAGCAAACTTTTGTTTGCTTATTGAGTTAATGCTTTCTAACAGTCTGTGACAATTAACAATTTAAAACAGCCTCATATCTGCACCCAAAAAAAACACTGAACTGGCATAGCAAAACCTGTGGGTATTCTCAAACGCACTGTATACTGTCCTAAACCATTACCTACTAGCTGTTGCTGCCAACATTTTGTTATTACTGCCTTCTGAAAGTAAAAGTCTAGGAATTATACTGCAGTATCGGAAACATTGATTCATAACATTGTAGCAGCTAATGCTGCAGGTTCTTGAAGATACCTCTGCTGTTCTTCTATCTTCTAACCATATCCCAGGTACAGGTCATTGCTTCTTCAAACCATGCAGATATGGAAGACAACATATGTATTCTCTCATGTGAGTAATTACCCTAGTGAGTAGATCTTCATGTGGAAGACACTATTCTCTGTTCAAAGTGTGTGTATAATCACAGTCTATTATAGGAAAGGAGACATGGGATTTCTCTGAAAATATCTTTACAGGCTTCATTTTAATACCACTTTTTATCCAGTGGGATTGGCAATTCCCATTTGGACTTCTACAGATACATCTCTTACATGCAGCATTGAATAACAGATGTGCTGTTTTTTGCCTTTTAATCAAATGAATTTTATAACATGCTTTCATGTAGACGAGCTTCATTAAAAGATGTTGAGACCTGCCAGGACTGTCTCCCCAGTGATTAGGAGTGAATCTTCCAGAGTAAGTGCTAACCTATAAAATTAAACCAAAAGGTTTTCCATGCAAAGAACCAAAGTTCTTAGTTTTCTTCTACTGGCTACATCTTTTAGATTTTTTTTTTAGAACAAAGACCAACAAGTGAAGAAAACACTAGTTGAGGTAAAAGTTTATATCATTTCTCTTTTTTTGAGTCTCAGCTCATAGACATTTCCCACAGAGACTCTTTCTCAGAGGAAGAGAATAAAAGTGAAGAGCAACCGAACCCACCGCAAACACAGTGCATGCCTCAGTCATCATCATTATTCTCATGAAAGCTCTTCCTTGGAGAGCAGCTGTATCAGAACTCCAAGGAGGCATTAAAATATTCCTTTTGGCCCTACATTATTGTATAAAAATACTTGGGAAAAGAGATCTTCTCTGTCGAGATGGTATTTGAAATATCTAAAGCACTAAAATCTGTAGGGTAGTGGTTGCTTGAAAAGAAAAGAGTGTAAGACACACAGAACTTACTTAGACAATCACCTCTCTCTTATCTTCCTAAAATGATAGGTTGTAGTGTTTCTCTTTAGCTTTGCAAATCAGAGACTCTTGTCCTGCCAAAAATATTAGGCAGTGTTCTGGGACACAAGTTTAACAAAAAGCCATATATAATTCATATCTAAAAAAAGAAAAAAAGAAACCTAAAATACTTAAGTGATAAAGAATGCACTATGTATGATTTAATCCTTTGGCCAGTAAGGATTTTGAGGAAATGCTTTCTCACAAGTATATATAGATTTGCCTCTTTAGGCAAAATTTAGTTGTGGTTCCTCCACTTTATATGACATATGCTATACATCTAGCTTAAGATATTGCCAGCAAAAATTGAGATGTGGCTAAGGAACCTAAAAAATATGTTGCAGTGATTTGCTGCTAAGAAAGTCACCAGTAGTATACCAAAATATACCAGTATGTTTCCTGCATGTGCTACCTAGAATTTGAACATCTTGAAATAGATAGATTATTTTTTCCTCTGTAAAGCCAGACTGCCACTGTTAGTGTATTAGAATCCAAATCACAGCAGGATGAGAACACACGAGAAGCAGTACATTTTACTAACCTTTTTTATATATTAACTTCTTTACATAAATGGCCATTAGTTTTATGTGCTTTCACATTTACATTCAAAGACCCTTGTATTTAAGCAGCAGTACACCCCAATGCAAAACTAGCCATGTTTGCTTCCCAAATGGCAGTCAGTTCTTGGTAATAATTCCTTTGCTTGGAAAATGCAGACCTTGTGGATAATATTCTTTGAATCAGTGAGTAGAACATTTTTAATATGGTTACTTAGTTACTCCATGAAAAGATGTCAATATTTTAATTTTCTGCTATCGCTATAATAATTCTTCATTGTGAAATTCCAAATATACTTCTAATAATGATTGCATTTTATCTAGAAGAAACTAGGCTTTAACTTTTTTTTACACATTATTCACATTACCCATAGTTTTCAGAAATTAAGGTGTAATTTGATTACAGACTTCACCAAGTGTATAGCCTAGAGCTCTTTCTTCCATAGTTGGTGTGCTACAGATAGGCAGTGCTATTGCCTCCACTCCTCATACACAAGACCTTACATTAGAATTAAGTAAAAGCCAGAATCTATAGTAATTCTTGTAGATCTTGCAACAGACCACCTCATTGTGCAAAAATGTACACCTTCACTAGAGCAAATGGCCTAGAAAGGGGCCATATGGGCCAGTTTCTTAGGGTAGGCCAAATTCTTCCCCAAATTACCGTGAGCAGACTGGAGAAGCTCAAGAATTTGAGTAGAATCTCTTTGCAGCCACAAGGAAATGAGAGCTGATTTTGCTCTCATTACAAGTACCAGTTTACTTTGTGTAGGATTAGGAGAAATCTTGAGTTGAATAAAGAAGAGTATTCTTAGGCTCCTTCATATATATTTTTTCAAAATATACAGGCAGAACTTACAGTCAAAATCTTGCTGACTTCTAAGTTTGCTTTTTAAAAAAAGTTTATTGCAATTGCATAACCTCCTGTCTGAACAAAAAAATAAATACTTTGCACGTAAGCCAAAGAATCAAGGATTTTAGTTTTCCATACTTAGCAATAAAAGTTGAAACACTTTACAGCAGTTTAATACCGTTTCTTGAGGGCTCCATATTGCCTAACTCACTCATCTTTTCAAAGCTTTAGGATACAGTTACACAAAGGAAAATATAAATGGGTACCAACAATTCCACTTTAACTCTTTCTAAGAATTATTTTGCTGCTACAGGAAACAGGAAGCCATTTCACAGTGGTATTTTTAATGTAATTCTTCCACGTGTGTTACACTAGCTAATTTTTTTTCCCATTCATCACGAAACAGATTTATTTTGAACCCCTTAGTGATGTAGTGAAAATTTTATATATGTTGAACATATGACAGAAAAAAAGCAGTGTCTGGAGCAAATCTAACATCCAATATTTCTGTTTAATCCTATGTTAGTGTGCCCTTTCTCCATTTTTTTTTTAAATCAGTCTGCTTGAAATGTTTTTACTCTTTCTAAAACCTGTCCTTTTTAAACACCCATAACTGGCCTCTAAAGTGTATGTAGCACCTTGCAGAGCTGCAGGATCACAAATCACCTTCCATTTCACTGTCTGATGAGTGTCACAGCCCCCACAAGCACTTCCATGTGGTCATTTTCTGCCTTAGTGGCTCAGCTAGTGTGGCATTACAGCTTTCAGCATGAGGCACAAATGTAATCTCTGTCTGGGTATTTAAGAAATACAGATTTCTGTGCAAATGTATTTGCCCACGTATGCTTTAGTGACATGTTTTGTAAATCTTATTATCCCTCAGAAAGCATTAAAATGAAGCCAATAGGCCCAGCTGTGCTCATAACCTACCTGAGCAGATATCCAGACTTTCTTCAGAACAGAAAAACACACACATGCGTGCACTCTTGTACCCAAGTGGGTTGCTGTTCTGGGTGTCTTCTACTGTTTCATTCACAGTTTGCTTTACAACATTGTACTGAAGTATAACACTATCTATAAAACTGTAAAAACAGTGAAAAGTACTTTCCCACATACAATTAAATGGAATTACCTGTCTTTCAGGGGAAACCAAAATAAAAAAGGTTGTAAAATAAAATTTTTCAGATGTTTTAGCTATTTGTACCACTGGCTTTCAGACCAACCGTGAAAGTTTCGTTTTTCACTTAAAACTATTACTGTCTGTTAATACGAGATAGACACCCTCCTAATGATTGCTTTAGAAGTCCTGAATATCAGCTGGTTTTGACTTACGAATTCCCCTATTTATCACCATGCCACATTTTCCTTTTTGTTTTCTCAAATGATTATCACAAATGGCAGAATCCGTTAAAAACACCCAAAGGATTTGTCATGTTTGCTGCTAACACCACTCCCTTTTCAACCTATAGTACAATTGCTAAAGGATGGAGAAATGCTCAGATAATTAAACTAAAAACTTTAAATATTTCTCTAAATAGTATATTGGGTGAAGGAAATAAACCTGTAAAAGAAATAAAGTCTGGTTAATAATGCAGGTTTAAGTTTTCTGCTAGATCTAATCTACTATTTATTTTATGGTCTGGGAGGGCTTTTTGATGACTAATTTTTTTTGATTGCTAACAATCAACTTACACAGTTAAAGCCTGTGATTGATAATGAAAACCTTTGTCAGGGTACAATTAAAAAAAACCTTTGGCTTTCCTGTGAGCAAAAAGATACAGCATCATTTTTTGAGGCCTTCCTATTATTTTAAGATTAGAGTGCAAGAAAGTACTATATATACAAAAGGAGAAGTTACTTCAAGTATGGGTTCAAGTACAGCTTTGAGATGGAAAACTTTCATGCCATACCTGTACTGTTCCCTTTTATATGAAATAGCGAGATTATAACTTCTTTTAACTTTAAAAATGGACTGCTACTTCCAAAGGAGTTGATATTCCTAACAAAGTCCTAATTTTTTCTTTAGAAAGTATAGTAACAAGGGACTGATTTTGCAAACAGGTCAGTGTGTACAAAAAGTTCTGGTCTCAAGTGAGCCCACTGAGAACAAATATGTTAAAAAAAAAAAAAAAAAAAAAGCAAAATACAAGAAACCCCCACAACCCAAAAGTGTCCAATAATTAAACCCCATGCCCACAGTATTTTAGTCAAATTAAAAGGTAATTTTTTTTCCCCAGCTTCATTTCTTACTTCTTTTCAGTAATGGAAAAGTCTTTCTGTGATTACTAAACTCATCTGAAAATAAAAACTTTTGTTTCCTCCAATCAGAGAGACCATTTGGCAAACAAATGTTAAATAATAGGGCCTGACTGTTCCATCACTCACCTCCCACAGCTTGCTGCCTACGAGCTGGAGAATAAAGGCCTTCCTGGTAAAGTACTGTTCTGGGAAATATTCTGACAGTGCATGTCAAAGCCTAACAAATCCTATATAAGTTTTGCAAACCTAGACAATATTTGTTTACTCTTTTTAAAAAGCTCATTTTAAATACCTACCTCTACTGGGATAAGAAAATTTTACAAAATTCATAAATATTGAAGATAAAAGTTGGATAGGTGTAACTTTTTTCTTCATCCTAAAAGTTGTAACACCCAAAACAAATTAGGAGGTTATTTAATTGTACTATTAAAACATTTCAAATCTGTACCTGCATTCTTTAATGTGATCAGTTGTCACCTCCAGTAACAATTGGCAGCTGGGGGTAACACATTTCCTGCCTTTTGACTCTGATGAATGTTAACTACATCTTTCTAGGAAATCAAAATTGGTATTTTATTACTTGGCTCTTCTTCCCATCCATATAATCTAGGGTTGGATCTCTGTACTAAGAGTAGGTACAGTACCTGAGATTATCAGATCCCAGAAACAGGGGAAAAAACGTCAATAAAATTATTAGTATACCTATGAAAGGATGTAGGAATACAATCTAAAAAGCAGAGGCTCGAAACAACAATGAAATCCCAGCATGTATACAGGTAACCAGCAATTCCAGGGCTGGACTTCATGCAATAGCAGTGAATGCTGCATTTGCCCATGCTAATGAGGTGAGGAGGGGAGGTAGATAAATCTCCCTCTAAGCCTCAAAAAATACCTCCTGAACTCTGGTCTGGCAGCTCTGAAAAAGAGTATGCAGCAGCTTTCGAATTCAAGAGGAATATAAAGAAGTGGAATAAAGGTCTGAAGCTTTCAAAAAAAAAAATGAGTTATAGCAATCAGACACAAGCTCTGGGGTGTTACTCCTTCCAATATAAAAACTTTATTTAATTTACTTTTAAACTACTCAGTCACTGAAATTCCACCCAACTGAATGAAATTATTAGATATTATACTATTTTTATCAAGGGTATCTTATTTTAAAATTGCACATCATTGAAAAACCGTTTCCAGTCTTTCTTTACACATCGATGACCACCCTGAATGTGGGCCTCTTGCTTTTGCTGCTCAGGATCTGGAGGCAAAGGGGACACCTACAAACAAGGGACTGTTTGCTTCACATAACCACCCCTGCAATGTACTGGCTGATAGTTGCTATTGATGCAAAACAAAACCTGATCTTAACTGTCTGTTGCAGGACAACGTGTCAAGAGGCAGCTGTAAAGTGCTGAACAACTTCATTCACTTTCTTACCCACTGTTCTGCTTAGAGCTCCTTAGCAGCACAGCACTTTTAGGATTCATCTGCTTGCTGCTGTCTGGCCATTTAAAGTGTTCAACTAGCATGACTTACATCTCCTTTCCTGTCTGCATTCCCTAGTGACTCCAGTCAATAGAACAAATGTCACTGAGGCTTGGATTTATCGTAGAGGCTGGACTGAGCATGCACTGGTACAGCACAGCCCTACAAAAATGGTTCTTGTTGGATAACTGCACTGGGTTGTTTCACATTGTTGTGATGTTTTCCAGGGGATTTATAGGCCTCTAGGGCACTGGAAACATGGAGCAATATCTACTTTCACAGATATAAACATCAGTTTGAGTAAATAGTTAATTTTTACTGGTGTTGGAGCATTTGGCAGATGTTCCTAGTCATAAACAAGATTTCTCCATCTTTCAAAACAGAAACAAAAACTGGATATTGACTTTCTCTATCATCCAAAAATCCAGCCTTTTTCTTAAGTGAAGTTGGATCCAATTCAGTTCACAAATCTGAGTCAAAAATCAAAAGTAGAGGAAGTTAAAATGTTTGTCTGTTATGGTTATAACTGTTCTGAACTCATATGAAAAATCAAAGTCCATAACATGCTGATACATCTGATGTTTTTATGCAAGATTGTCTTGTTTCCATTCAACAGCAAAAAGACAGCTACTGTTTAACTGATGAAAACTGATGGAAAATCCTCATTACTATATAAACAGTGGTATAAGCATAAAATGTGTTTAGTTTATGCATCTGTGCATTTAGCTGAACATTAAGCTTTTTCTAAACACAATTTGGTGCCTTCCTACTCTCATATATTTTCACTTTCATTTTGAAAGCAGGAAATCTGTATCTTCTCATGCCTTGAAATGTAAACAAACAAAAAAATCAATTATTTATGTATTATTTTGTATCAAATAACTCACCAGAAAAGCCATATACATTGCAATTTTACTTTAAACTCTGACTTTTCTCTCTTTTGTTGTTGTTGTTGTTGTTTTTGTTTGATTGGGTTTTTTTTCTTTTTTGTTTCTTTGTTTGAGGTTTTTTGTTTGGTTGTTTTTTTGTTTGTTTGTTTCCTTTATTTCCAAGGGAGAGTTGGGTCTACTGTCACCCTAAAAGACCTCATTGGTTACATCATCTAGTTACTCTGCTTTGGGTTTTGGACCACTTATTTATTTGGTGTTATTCAAAAATGCACAAATGAACCCATTTTTCAATGATGGCTACCATTCCTGGTTCACCTCTTCAAAGCTGCTTTAATCCTTATTTAAAATCTCAGTATCAACTCCTTTCTTTCTTCACTCATTTTGATTGTGTCAGCCCAGTAAGCCCTTGATGTAACAAAAGTTGTCTTGAGTAACTGCTACACAAGCTAATCTTCTGTTTGGTGGACAAAATGAGAAGATGTCTGTCTGTAAGACAAGGCTGAGAACATCAAAAAATCACCAGTCATTCCTTCTTGGATTGCATCAATAATGACCAGATAAGAAGTTCAAATTGAATACCCTTCAATGAGCATTAATTCACCCATATCTTAACATGCAGGCAAATAGGATTATTTGTGGGGATGGTGTCCTGTTTGTAAACAGAACCTGCCCCTCACAAACACACTTTCTTTTGAGTATCTTAATATTTCAAAAGTGCCTTTTAATTAGTTAAGAACTAGTTCTGATTTGGTTTTATTTAATTTGCTTTAATTTGCACTGACAGGTAATAGGAGCTCATTTCAGACAGTTTGTTACTACTTGAAAATAATGATCATTAATTCTCAGAGAAGGGACACTATCAGGACACTCATGCCTGACCCTACTAAGACTTAAAGGGAACTAACTAAATAAATATGTTTTTATACTACGACTTGGAAAAGACAGCAATTCAATCAAAGTTTGAAGCTAGAAATGTTAGTTCCCTAGGTAGGAGGACATTTTTTTGGCTCAAAAACTGTAGAAAGAGCCCAGAAGCTCTTTTCTTGAATAAAGACGTGTATGCCCAAAAAGAATGAGACAAAGAAAGTTCCAAATATATTATTCTTTTTCATCAGCGCAGCAGTGGTGCTTAAAGGGCTTCCTCATTATGCTAGATACTGTGTGCTGTCAAAGGAAAGTCCCTGCTCCCAAGAGCTGGCAATACATCTATCATATGTTGCACCCTACTTCTTCATGGTGGTAACAAACAAGTGAAAATGTTCATCATTGCATCCTAGCTGTCATCCTCCTGGGCATTATACCAGAACAGTTTCTAAGGAAAGACAGGGATAATCAGAATTGTGACCTCCTTCAACTTAGTCTCACAATTCATCAACAACAGTTCTCATCTTGGAAAAGACTTTGATCCTTGTTCAAGTAAGGTGTGGCAAGAAATGACCAATTTTGTGTAATTACAGACTGTTTTACATATAAATAGTATTGGACAAAATTCACATTTTAAGTAAGAGTTCAGGGGGAAAGAAGGGCAAAGAGGATTCAGATTGTGCATGATGTAGTCAAAGATGTACAGACAGGGCATAAGATGAGGTTCATGTCACATCCCACCAAGGTACAACTGCAGATGCAACAGCAGCAAAGTCTTTTTTCCAAGTCAAAATGGTTTTCTTAAGTGGTCTGATTCTGAAATTTCTTACAGTATGCTTATGACCAAAAATAGAGAGTATTTTTTCTCAAAGGTTGAGGAAAATTAAATAATCATAGGAAAAGGTCAAAATATGTAATATCCTAAGACTTAGGTTTAGCAAAAGGCTAAGGAAAGGAAACATGCCAGGGTCTAAACCACAAATGAAAGAGGACAAAAGCAACATGAATATGATATATAGTCCTTAGCAAACCTTTGTAGACATCTCTGAGAAGTTGTGCAAATCTTTTGTGAGAGATATGTCAATAGATACCCAGATCTGCTGAGCTACATAGTAATTTAACAGTTGAAAGCACCAGTTTTTGTAGGTATAAATCAGAATATCTTCTGCATGAAAAATTGGTAATATGCAATGTGGGTATGATCTATTCCTTTCATAAACTAAGAACTTAAACAGATGATGAGATCCTTACAGATTGAAATCTGACTAAAATTACCAGAAATATATTTAGGAAGCAGAAATACAATTATCCAAAAATGGTTCCAGGGTGACAGCAATTTCTGAAATTATACAGGTGTCATTGCAAATGCAAGATAACCACTTGTCAATAAGACAACTAAGAAAATCAGATATTTATTTTTAGGCAATTCATATGTCAAGTTGCCAAAGAGTAAAATCAGTTTTTAGACTTCCATCTTCCTAAGTATATTGAGAAGACGGATATTTTGAAACTCCCTTTGTATGCAGCAGATGTTTAAGGGAATAAAAATAATTTTTTAAACTAGGTAAAAGAACACACATAGTGTATGAAAGTCATTAGCTCCAACCCAGTTCTGAAAACCTGCTTACAAATCACAATCCCACAGAGCACTCATACAGGATATGAACAATATGTTGTTCCACAACTACCAGTGTGTGAAAAAAGAAAGTAGTAGAAAGTACTCAGAAAAGTACATTGCCTTTTGTACCCATTTTTCTAAGGAAAATTACTTTCAATGAAACAAGATGTTGTTCCATTTTAGTAATTTCTCTACATCTTCTGCTGCTATTGATCATCAAATGTACCTATCCCATTTTTACTGTTTATTACAGACTTTTCTCTCAGATACAGAATATTGTGAATTATTATGAGTACAATGTCCTGGACTATCTGTACCATTACTTTCTCAAAGTATTCAATATTTCTAACAAAGTAGTTAAGAAGCAGTAGGGTAATAATGTTGAAATGCCAAAAATTATGTTAAGCTCCTCGTTTACTCTAAATCGATATTAAGAAAAATGTAGGAAATGGCAATGTTCTATGCAGTACAAATCATCACTTGGACAAAGCATAGCTGACTTTAGACAGGACCAAAGCACTTGTCTGAAATGCATCCCTCTTTCTGAGTTTCTTCCGCCTCACTCCCCCTCCTCCTGATGTTAAGACGTGCAGGCAGATGCCCTTGTCACTGTCTAGCCCCTGTGTATTTGCTTGGATTGGTGCTCACCGTGCTTAACTCTCTCTCCAGATGATGAAGATTATGCCCTGTCCTACCCGAAACAAAGCAGGCACCAATGAGCAGAATTTGCTAACTGATGTAATGCATATGCAGGTATTAAGTCACACGTCCTCAAAAAAAAATTTGAGTTGCTACATAAACACTCAAGTAGTCTGCTTAGCGTGAAGATTCACATGACCACTTTCCTTTCCTGCTCTGCACACCAGCTCCCCTTTGAAGTAAGGAGTCTGCCTCAAGGTCTCTCTGCAGCTGTTTAAAAACCCCAACAGATATAGATAAGCAACCTGGCAGCTTTTTCTCTCCAAGACTTTTACAGGACAACTGTGCTCTACTGAAACAAATCTAAAACTCAGGAGTGTGAGAGGCTCATAACTGCAGAGCCAGGTCTTTTTTTCCACCAACACTGAATCTCCATTCCCATAAAAGTGAGACTTCGGAATTCATGGTTTACAGCAGCAGACCAAAAGCTCTCTTAACGCTGATTTAATAAGTTATGCACATATACACAACACAAACAAAAGTCTATGTGTTACATACAGGAAGAATTTAATTCTTTCCTGCCATATTTATAGAATATAGAATTCATGAACATGACTTTCAGTTCTCATAAAGCATCTTAATAACTGTTCATTATTTCAGTTCATCTAATTCTAAAAGCACTCAACCACCATAAATATAAAGAGTGAACCAGCCTTGAAAAACCAACTGTAGTTTTTCTGATGAACACCTGAAAATTTTTGATGTTTATATGGAGCGCACCCAATCATTCCAAACTTATTTTATGTGACTGCAGTAGTTCTTAGAAAAGAATCATAAAATCACAGAATAATCTGAGTTGGAAGGGACCCACAAGGATCATCAAGTCTGACTCTTAAATGAATGTGTCTTTCTCACTGGATTTATGCATGATAGTTTTTTTCAGGTCAATTTTCTCTGGAAGACAAAGTAAACAGGAAATTCACAAGCATTTGTAACAAACTGTTACAAAACTAGCTATCAAACTAAAAACAGAAGTTTCAAAGTTTTGGCTCAGTATTACTTAACCTGGCTTGAAGATCCCATTTTAGCACTACTTCATCCAACTATTTTTGATCTGGAAAAAAATCTGCTTCTTCACTGCATTCATTACTACTTCAGAGACATTGAATGAATCAATAGGAAAAGCAATCCCTTATTTGCTCAGTAAAATGTAGAAACAATCTTTACAGTTGTCATATAACTAACATTCCTTGAAGTGCCTGTAATGTAGAGCTTAGTGTTTAGTGGCCTCCAGATTTTCTTTCTCCCTGTAACAAGGTGCTTTAGCAGTAACAAAAATAAATCATATAAAGACATAATCAAAGAATCCTTATGGAATTTTTATGCACACCTCGTTTATCTATACCTGAGTTTATTTAATCTTATGGGGGTTTTCCCCTCTTTTATAGCTCAAAGTGACAAAACTAGGATTCCCATTCATGCAGAAGGCTACATGCTACCTGACTGTTATAAAGATACAGGTGTGCAGATGTTTCCTCATTTGAACAGCCATCAGCCTTTATTGTTAATGAAACCTCTGGGAAACAAACAAAAAACCAAAAACTAGATTTAAAATATAGTATTTTTGGCAAATTCAACTTCTATAATCTCTCCTGTTTTCTTTGATTATTGCAACTGTTTCATTATTATTGTTTGTGTTGATCACACATTTTGTCTGTCATACATCAAAAACTTAAGAGTTGTGTAGCCTCAAAAAATGTGCCTTTCCAGGACTTATAGCTACCAAAATCACTTTGGAAAAATCATCTCTAAGCACATTTTCAGCTTGCACATGGATTCATTTCAGGATACTCTGGCAATTGCAATTTGGAAACTAATCCCATTTTTTAACACAAGTAGTATGTTTTGTAGGAATTGAACTGTCATATAAATGGCAGAAATATACATGCCTTTCTTTTCCTTGCTTTTGTTCTGTTACTGACAAAAAGACCCACATAGGATTAAACATGAGCCAGGAAATATATATGGTCAGCTGGAGCCCCAAGGTTTTTCCAAAATCAGATTTGGCATCTGCCTCCATAGCAAGTATCATACTCCTTTTGGTGTAGGTTTACACCATTTTACTATGGGTCTGGTTTACATCTCCCCATCATTAATGCAATCCATTATTAATGCAGAGAAAAAGAAAGAAAAGAGGAAGGGAAGCCCCGTCCCACTATCACATGAGGTTTTGTGATGGGGTAAGATCCTGGGTCAGGACAGGATATGGTGGTATGCCCCTCACTGGTTCCACACAGAATTTTCTCTTCAATTCCTTTCAATACTTCAGTATACTACCAGTAAGGAAGATAGAGACACTTGAGCACTGTGGTGGGAGCATGCAAACACTTGGTCCATAGCAGGAAAGGGACAGATACCAGAATATTCCCTTAAGTCAATTTTTTCTAGTTTTTAAAAGTCCATGTTAACTTACAGAAATCCCTATATACTCAGAGCATCAGCAGGTAATCTGAATACAGGGGTTAGAATAAGCTTTGGAAAGGATACAACAGAAGCCTGTGGTTACACTTGCAGTAATTACAAGAATAGTTTCTACTGTGCTGTGAGTTCAAAATGTGAAGTATTAAGTTTGCTAGCAAAAAAAATAGAGTGGAATGTCAGCAAGAGCCTGAAAATAAGTTGTTTGAAAGGATATGGATAAGAACAAACTTAATATTTTATTTATGGGTCTAAAACAAAAAAAAATTACTGTCTGTGAATCCAAATCCAAGATAGAACTTTTACTGAGCATATAATAACACCGTTTTCCAACAATAACAGTATTCCAACAAAGAAAATAAGTCATTGGAAATACTGATGTAAAAACTCTTTACAAGAATTAAATTATTTAGAAACAAGCATAAAAATGGAATGGATAAAGAAATGTGAAAGGTTTTTCAACACTATTTATAAACTACATTGTAAAACTGTCCCATTTTACAATTCTCAGCTTCTGTTATGCCAGAGGTCCACTTTTAAAAAAGATTCATTAGATTCTCCTAAAAAATGTTGGCTTTCTTTTATTACTGATTTTTCTTTCCGTGATTTCACCTTCAGTTAGAAGCCACTTGTAGTGTTTATATTCACAGACATTTGTACAAGTAAAGAGTGAGATTTTTTATTGGGAAGAAAGCTTAAAGCTACTTTGCTGAAAGTAACTGCAAACTTTTAACAGGAGCATTTTCCTTCAATTTATAAAGAAGTAAGCTGTGCTAGTTAAATTAACCTAAAAATGAGTTACAGAAGCAAAAATCAATACTTTTTTTCCGTTCATGATGACCATGCTCACCTGTCAGAAGCTTAACTTCCATAACCTTTTTCAGCAGCAGAAATAGACAATCAGAGAACAACCAGAACAAATTAAAGACTTTGCTAGCTTTCTGAGACTAATTTTTCACATTGAAAAGAGGTAGAAGATAACACTTAAGCCATAGGTTGTTGGGAACAGAGACTGCAATGAAATAAATCCCAGCTCAAGAGCAAAGAAAAAGCAGATGCAAACTTACACGTGAGAACACTTGGCACTAAAGGTAGTCAAGGCTCAGAGGGGTGATCTGTGGAATGAAACATGAAATGCAGCAAGCAGAGGACCATCCAGTTGAAAAATGGAGTCTGAGAAGTGTGGAGGTCAGAAATGCAGACCAGGAAAACAACAGCTAATGCAATGGATATCACAGACCTAGAAGAGTTTCCTGGACTCTTTTGAATTTCCTCTGTCCCTGTGAAACTGGCTTGCTTTAAGTAGTTTCCAAGGGCCTGCAATTCATTTCTTGGCTAGGCAAGCTCACTTTCACTGAATACAGTGATCTGAGGTTTGTTTGAATTCCTGCTCTGTGGAAATCTACTGTACTTTCTAGCAGGTGTGAGAACACTGAGGCTCCTTCAGTTGCAGCTCATTTCCACTTTCTAACTACTTTATCTCCGTGGATGAAGCAAAAGTGACTTTTGTGTTTCCTGGCAGTCTGCTGCTTCAAAGAACCTTATAGTGATTTGTTTATTTCAGAGGAAATGGAGACCAGTCAGTGATGACAGATTTATTGGTTAAATGGACAACACAAAAAAAATTTCATGAAGCACAGGCTGGCTCTAACCACACTATGAGAACTCATAGTAAGGGGTGATGTGCATTCCAGAAGTACAGTCCTATTTAATCCACTCCACTCTAATCTGTACATTTATATAGCACCTTTCACACAATTTCCTAGAGCTCTGTACAAAATTTAATAACCACTGTACTGAAACATATCCAGATATATTGATGGCCTACATTTAGACTTGAAAATGCAGCAAAAGGAACCAGGCTGTTGAATATCTCATGGCAACGAGTCAGACAGTGACAGGCAAGAAAAAAATGGGTGCCCAATCTCTTCCAATTAAATCTCAGGATAGAAGAGAATTTCTTAGCTCTGGAGAGACAATTCACGATATGGCAATTCATAATAGCTCCTAATGGATGAAAAATTTACATTGGAGAAATTAAATATGAAAATTGATGTGAAAGTTATTGAGACAATATAAATTGTACAATATAGTTGATCAAACTCAGTACAAAAAGAGGAAAAGGGGTTTTAGCAGTTGGTAGGTTTGCAATGCATGAAGGATTATTCTGAGAATTGCATAATTTCAATGTTAAAAATAAATAAATGAAAACATAGCAGAGAGAGAGACTACCACACTTATGTTGCTATAGCCTTCCAATGCTAACTGGTTGTAATAATTGCATCTATCAAAGAAGGTAAAATAGATTTATAAATAACATACAGGACCCTGTTATGAATATCTCAGGTAACCAGACAACTGCTCGTTCTCTGCAAGGGTGAAGAACGCTGGTCAAGGCAAGCACTGAGATACAACCAGCAGGGCATTCCATTTGATCTGGATTCAATTTCAGAAAAATAGCTGACTGAGGCTGTGCACCAGCCAAACAAACATACCATTTGGAAAGAAGCTGGAATATTTGTTGAGGCAGAGAAATATATCTGTACATCACCTTGAGACATATGGTTGGCTAAAGCACATCTGCCAATAATTGGCTCAAAAAATCATCAAAATATTAAAAATGCCTCTATTTAAGATGTTAAAGAGTGCTATTTATTCTTTGGAGACACATACCTGCTCAAAAATACCTTGATAGGTAATCTACTCAGCATTCAAACAATTAAATGGAATTGTCATTGCATTTTGAGTCCTCCTATTCCCCAGTCTAGTTTGACATCCTGAATGTTTTATCTCTGTTTATACGTAAGGAACTGTAAGCTGGTTTTGTCCTCTCTACAGACTGAAGATCTGAAGTATGGAGTAACTACAGCACTGTGTCAAGATTATTGAAGGAAATGAAACTAGAAGATCTACACAGGGATTCCTGTAGGGAGCACAGTCATGGAGATTTGCCCACAGTAATGTATTTGCTTCTCTGTGGGGGCAGTTTGCCTGGCTAAATCACAATGCTCACTTTTTGGAAACTAAACTTTTTCTCCCTGATTTCTTGACGTTGTCTTAGTTCAAAGCAACCCATCTTCTCCACTTTCGGGTTGCAGGGTATCATGAGGTCTTTTTTGCTAAAATTTAGTCTTAATCTTTTAAGCCTACTAATAGTCTCACCTTTTTAGTAATTATATCTAAATTTTAAAAATTTATAACCCAAAAGTGAAGCCCAAAGGTGCTTTTGAATCATATACAACATCTTAAACACCCCATAGCACAGAAAACTTTCGAAAGGTACTTTGTATTGTGTTTGTGTATTGTGTGTGTGTGCGTGCATACAGAACTTAGGTGAAAATGAGAGCTAATATTTACCATCCTTTTCTTAACTATAAGAAGGCACAGTAGATGCTTTGTTTGATCTTGGTTTAATCCAATCCTGCAACTAAATATTTCATGATCATCTGTATATTATCAACACTAAAATATAAGCACACTGAAATGCAACCATCTATACACTAGGCTCTGTTGAGAAGTTTTCTAGGACTGGAAGCTTAATTTGTGGAAGAAAGTGCACAGCCCTGCTTCCTCTAAAATATTTTGTATTTTACAGGATTTCCAGCCTAAAGCAAACAAAAGCATATGAATGCACAGTATTTTAAGAGTCCACACTCTGCTTGAACTCCTTGCAAATGTGTTACCAAAGCATTAGATGCAGAGAAGGAACGTCCCCAGGATGAAAGCAAAGTGAGGGACACATATTTTTAAAACTCAGGACATGCTGAAGGGGTTGCAGCCTTGCAATATTAACAACTGATCTCCTAACAATAAGCAAATGCTTGAAGGATATAGATGAGGAACAATTCAGGAATAAGTGTTTACAGTTAAGTTCTATAGCCAGGAAGAGATAGGCTAAAACCTAAGAGCTGCCTAACACAAAAGGATCAGCTTTCAAGAAAGCTGCACACCCAACTGTTACCATTTAGGCACCTAAATGAAGAACAATGGGGGCTTCTGGGTTCTGAGCTCTTTCCAGCATCTGGTCCAAATTCTTTCCCTCCATATGAATCAAAACAAATGTTTAGGCTACCAACTTTCCATTGCCCTTTAAGTTTAATGCCAACTTTTCTGGCTTTTGAATTCCTTAGTATAGAAAGATGAATAAAACACTAACTTTGCGAAATACCCAGTTAGGGACTATTTGCCATATTTTTTTTTTATTAGTAGTGTATATAAATTTTGTATAAAGTCATTGTAAAACTGTCTCTTTCAAAACAATATTTTTTGGAAGAAAATTTTTTTGTTTAATACCTTTAAAAAAATATGAATCCATCTTACTTGGCTCTCCAAAAGTGGTCAAAGATTAACTCACGGATTTGAAGATGCAACAGACTGAAAATCAGCATAAAGCAAAACACAGCAGCAGAAACAGTCAGAAAATTACCAAGTAAATTGTACAAGAAGACAAAAACCAAGATCACATCATGATGTGGAAGTAGAATATAAGTCGATGTGTGCTTCGGCACACCCTGCTAAGGGAAGATTTAAACGTACAGAATTCCTGCTACTCAGGGCAGCTATGTCCAACCTACAGTGGCATGGATCCTGATACAGGAGCTGCAATGCTCTGCAAGAGTCCAGGAATACGTCATTATGCCTGGACCCTGATACATCCTGGGATGTTTAAAATCTGTACTAAATAATCATAAGACCATGTATTTAAATGTTAGAGGGCATCTATGGAGACCAACCGGAATTATGGTAGTACCACACCTCTGCAACTCAAACAGATCACACAGGAAAAGCACAGCATTACCTGATACTAACCCTGGGGGATAATAGCTCATTTCCAGTCCTCTTCCCACTGTGGGAAACCTGGTCTGAAGAAAAGTGTGAATTCAAAAATATTAAGAAAATCTTTGATCAAAAAACCAGAAATTTTGCAGTCTTGTTACAGAGAACACTGAAATATTCAACACTTTCAAGCAAGTTCATGACTGGACAAAAGGAAATAACACCTGAATATGTCACTTTATTTTTACAGCACACACAGCAGCAAAGGACAGAGCAACTAGTGAATACACAAAAGTATGAATGGAAATCTGGGGTTTTTTCTGACTTGAATGAAAGAAAGCTGCTTCAAAAAGAATGTAAACAGAGTTGGCAGGAAACATCTCTACTAATTTATATGAGCTAATTTAATAAAATATGAAAGAAACATGGAGTCCATTTTCAGCTTTTCATATACTGAATAAGAAACCTTCTCGTCAGTTTTTCTTTTCCAAACTCTATGCAGGTTTAAAGTTTCTACTGCTCTATAATTCTTACAAAAATTATATTCTCTAAGTGATGCCATGCTAAATGGTCATTATGCTAAAGTTAACTCTGAGATTCAGTTGTAGAAAGAGTTTTTATTAAGAAAACAAACAAAAAAAATTGGAGTGAGTGAGTTGAAGAAGAGAACAAATACTCCTCCCCAAACTGGCTACTCCTGTCTATAAGGATGAGAACTGCCTTTTAAATGTGGATAACAAAGAAAAGGGATAAGTCACTTAGGATTGTAGTAGAGTATGAGACAAGGCTCAGAAAAAGAAAATTCAGTTTTCTGAGATGAGTAGCAGGCCAAAATTCCTGCAACTGAGATTTATTACACCATGGAGTCTGATTCCCGAGATGGCTAATGAAGGCAAGCTATTTTTTAAAATCCAAATGAGCATTTAATAAATGAGTACCACACTCAAAATCCATATATATAACCCATTTTGTCATACTGAATTGAAAGGAATCAACCCACACTCAAGCTTTTTAGTCATCACTATTTCACTCCATCTGTCACTCGTCTAATAAAAGAATATTAATATGGATTGCTGTTTGGCAGGGGGTACCTTTTTCCCTGTACACAGGATTCCTCCAGATAAATCAGCTATACAGCAATGTAATTAATTATCTTATAATTAATTCTCTCAGGGGGGGTTGCTCAGCCACCATCCACTGTACTATCTGACCGTTGTCCACATTCATCACACTGGAAATAGTGTCATCCCTAATGGACACTGCAGAGTCTGTAATTCTTCTTTGGAACCAGAGTAAGTTTAGCCTGGCATAGAACAGCATGGAGAAAAAAGGAAAAGAGAGTAGAAGAGATGGAGAGAAGGGTTTTTTTCTTCTCTGTGAAGACTGGAAGTGAGGTGAGGGGTGATGAGAGTCAGTATGATTATGACTAAAATAATTTTCAGTTATGACAGTTTTGCAGCATTTCCTGAAGAGGGAAAGCCTCTTGATCCTTTTTAATATCCTTATTAGTCCCTAGTTCAAGAAGTGTGTGTGAGGACATATTTAACTCTCATTGAAGTCAATGGCTCTTAAGCATATGCTCAATTTTTTTCACAAATCAGGACTTTAATCTGTTCCTTATGCACATTTAGGATTACAGAGAAGTCTTCTGTTTTTGAAGTTGTTGGAAACATCAGCCTGCTGATGAGAAGTGGGGGAAGGGAGAAGGACTCCATCACTGTCAGAAGTCTGTAACATTCCTATTTTTTTTCTAAATTTTGATCAGAAAATTATCTGTTTACCTTTAAAAAAAAATCTTATCCAATAGTTAGATTCTAATGTGTACTTGAGAAATGTGAGCTACTGACACAACACGCTTAGAGGCTTTTGTTAGCATCTCCTCCCATCCTCCTCTATAAAGTTAATAGAGTTCTTATCAAAAACCCAAAGAGACTTACTCCTAGCAAGGGGAGAGAAGAGTTGAGACAAAAGCTGTAAAACTCCATCCTACTCTGCAAATGCACCTCAATTCTGGCATCTACTGCTTTTGTCTATTTCAGTCCTGGAATAAAACCGTCTTTGCGGAGCCTGAAGGTTGTGCCAAACTGTATGGTGATTTTTTTGATATGGAAAAAAGCCCACTGGAGACTAGCCGAAAACCAGCCAATCTTGTGAGCTGATCCTCCAGAGTTCAGATTTGATACAGTCTCTAATTTTACCCTGCACTATATTTGCTGATATTACACTGAAAAACTCTACACATCGAAAATAGCTGCAAAACTGCCAAGCCCAAGCATTCAAAAGCTATCATCAGAACTTTGCTTTTCTCTCCCTTCCTGAAGCTTCGTCATCCTTCCCAAACTGGTTTTAAAACATGTTTAGGAATATAATAACACAAAATAGCCAAGTGCTGGTCCAGTAAAATCACGTGGACTATCCAGGTCCCTGTCTACTGTTATTTTAGGTTTGATATAGACATGCATACATACACATACCCCAAATATATGTTCATGTCTATTATATCAGTGAAATGGGATCAAATAAAAATATTTTACTGTTTTCAAAATTCTTCTTACAGAAAACTAGAGTAAATGAGCAATTTGCCAGTGCTATTTAAAGAGTTTACAGTCCCCTTCAAAATGAGACTTTACTGTCTTTGAACCACATTCCTTCTGCCACAAGTAATTACCTAAATTCTTGGATTTAAAAGAGTGCATTTTAAGAAACTTAGATTTTTTTTTTTCCACACATTTGACTTAGTTTCAAGTACTTCCTTTTTACACACAGGTCTGCTCAACACTGTGTACATCACTGTTACTAGATACTAAATATCAATATTGTCACTCTGAGTCATGCTTGATTTTTGCTGTAGCTGTTTACAGAATCTGCTCTGTGGTGCACACCCCTATGAAGTTGAAACATCGAGAGAAAAGAAGGCATATGAAGGACCTTTTTTTCTTTTCTTTTTTCTTTTTTCTTTTTTCTCTGTTCACTTCCTGTCTTGAACACTTTCCTTACAGACTGTAAGTCCACAGAAAAGCCATGTGTGACCTACAGTTACCAAAAAAGAAGTTCAGGGTAAAAGAGATGATAGCTTGATGACAATGCTTAATGACAGAATATTGTTTTTAGATGTTTCTTGCAGGTATGTGAGCTGTAATGAAGACAGAAAAAAGTGTGCATGGAAAAAGGAAGAACACACTTAAGACAGCATGGAGAAAATATTGAGGTAGATAAGAAACAGGATCCAAAACATTGTCTGAGGCATTGGGCAACGCCTTGCAGTGAAATTAGTTTAACTCTGAGAATATAAGGTGGAACCAGAAGAATGATTCCAGGAAGGAAATTTCAAAAGGATGTGATTGAAAGGTATGATCATTACATCAGCTTTGGTTTTGGCAGGGTTAAAATAGGAACCAAGAGAGGGCCAGGGCAGAAAAACAGGATTCAATTTCTGCAAAGTGGCGTAAAAGCCATTTGCAAAACAGTCTGAAAATATGTTGGAGAGAGAGAAGACCAAAAAGCAACTTGCAAAGTCTCACAGCAAAATAATATCTTCTAAGCCATAGTTCTCAAGCTGTTCGGAGCAAGCAGCAGTCCATGGCCTTGCACTGGGGAAACCAAGGACAAAATTGTTTTATGCCTGTAAAAGATGCTTTGTGCTCACCCGAGGTCTCTTTTGTGAGCAATTTTTTTCCTACATCTGTGCATTCTTGCCCTGGAAGGAAAGGAAATGCTGTCTGCTTTTATAAAGAAACTGACCTTTACTGCATAAAGTTTGGCTTTATGGAGAGCAGAGATATATGAGCCATTAAATGACATGGCCGGGAAGGTGCAAAGGCTGACTGGTGAGACTTTTTTTGTACTTGTTGTGCAACAAGATACGCATATTCCCTGGACTTGTTTCAGTTCCAAAATTCACAGAAACCCTCTCCCTGAGGTATTTAGGGAGTATGTACTCCCTTCCAAATATCTTCTGAACTAGAAAGGCTCCATGTAGGTTTGTATTAACACCTCAGTTAGGAGCAGTACTTCTTGCATTTCCAGCTCACTGTAGATTTCAGATCTGTCTTTTGTAACAAGACTCTGCTGTTAGGTTAACAAAGTCCTGATTAACAGGCCAGCAATAAGGTGCAGTCAGACTCCTCTACATGGGTAGCACCAAGCTTTCCAGTTATCTATATAAGAAAGCCAGCCAAATGTTTCCTGGGTAACATGGAAGCATCTTTCAGTTTGTGTGTGAATTAAGACTATCAATTAGCTGTGGAAACATGCTTGAAATACATAAGGTAAGCCAGAGCCTCTGTAAATAATATTTGCATGGTATCTACCCATATTTGGTGGAACTACTAACATTTCTTAGCCTCACAGCATCAAGCTGAGGGAATCAACAACCAATTTGTAACTGACATGCTTGTGCTTAACTTTGCCAACATGATACTGTTAATTCCAGAAGAGCTATACACAGTAACCTAAGCTTTGACAGAGTTAGAGCATCAGTATATAGACTGGCAAAGCTGAGTGACTATTGCAGGAGGAAAGGAAATGGCTTTCCCAAGAACTTTGATGGACTGGGTCATTCTCTAAGTTATATTTCACCAGACTTAAAAATGGCTGGAAATGTTTAGCCATTGTAGTTTAAACACACAACCTCTATCCAAGAGAAGTATTTGTTTGGGTGTCATGTCTGGCAAAGCATTCCCAATATGTTTGCAAATACAAAAATATGAAATCTCTCATGATATTTCTCATGCCAGCAGACTGCAAACTCAATTGGCACCTTCTGTCTTTGTCTACATTTCCATTTGAAACCAGTGAAATAAAGATAGCTTTATAGGGTTTGAATACTGTTAGATTTCTGTACATACCCTCATATTAAAGTAATAAAGACATTTGTCTCATAAAGTTGTAGCAATGTATAGAAGTGTAAAAGCAAAGGTGTCAGAATGAGTGGAGTAAAAATCAAAGTGCAAAGCTAAGCCAAACTACAGGTAAGTTTGGCAGAATATTTCTTCATAATATAGAACAATCAAAATTGTTTGCACTCTTGTCTCCAGCTTTTTCTCCTGTACGTGCTCACATCATTTCTTTTAATTTAAAATTTAAGATGTTGCATTTACAACTTTTAATAACAATGTATTATTTCATAAAAACAAATGATACAGACAGAATTGTCACTCTCTTTATTGACCCAATCAGCTATTAAAAAATCACGTAAATTAAAGTGGTAATAATACCCCCAAAAAAAGATAATTCTGCAGATTCAAGATGCCCCATGAACAACTGCTAATGAAGTCTTCCATTTTTAACTGACTCATAACTGTTTCAACTTGCATTGCTTGATAGACTAACTTATTTAGCAGATAACTGCAGTTCTTAAGTTATTGAAGGTTACATCTAATGGAAATCTGATTAAGGTAAAGGGTTGTATTTTTTGTTTTGAAATTAAGAAAGTGCTCATTTTGCATGGATGAATGGAAATTGAACGGATATATAGGCACGCACTCCTTCAGAAATAGACTTGTGTAAAAAAAAAAAAGGGAGGGAGAGAGGGAGGGAGGAAGAGAGGGAGCGGGAGTCAGGAGTGAGACCATTAGTGTATATTGTTCTAATGTCCTCAGGAACGCAAAGACTGAATACACAGCTGCAGCTTGAGATCATTATGGTACTCCCAAAACAAGAATATAGGAACAGGGAAAAAAAGAGCTTAATATTACTATGTCAATTCTGAGTCAATCAAACCAAACTGCAAAGAACTTTTAACGTTCTCAGCTCTTCCTAAGTCCTATGTAAGGCGGGTATGAATTGCAGACTATTACTATGTTTTAATGTCTCGTTCTGAAAATATAAATGTGAAAGGCGTGAATGTGCTTAAGCGCCTTTTAGACTGGCGCTTTCTTCTGGCAGAAAATACTGTTTGGCATTCTAAGCACAGTTTTACAAGAAATCTTTGAGTGGTCAGCATCGCTGTAGCTGCCCAGGCTTCCATTCACACCATTTTTAGCAATTCAGTGTAACGAAGCCTCGCAAAATACGTTGTCGTATAGTTTATCAACACATCTGACTTAAATTTGTTTTTCTTCACTAAACTAAACCAGTATTTTCACAAATTTAGGAGACATCTAGTCACTGTTCCTACCATTCCTTTTACAATAATAAGCACATTTTAATAAGTAGTTTTTACTTGTCCACATATTCTGTGAAGCCTACAGTGTTCTGGTATTCTCCACCAGACGAAAGAAAATGAAAGGCTTGAAAAGCTATTGAGACCAATGTGCCTGAGGAGCCTCACTCACCGTGTCAAAACACCCCCTTCCAATGCACACTCAGGATATATTGCATGCATCTAGAATATACCATTTTTTGCTTGGCAGGTAGAAAACCCCACAGTTCATTCAACTCTCTTCAGAGCTATATTGTCAGTCCACATATGTCCAACAGATTTTTTTTGTATCTATTTTTGGAAGGACCAAAGTGGGAAACAGTTTTTTTCCGCTTGGTAAATTTAAGTGACTAATGCCCTCAATTCACCAAAATGTGTAAACATACACTTAACTTCAGCGGTGTTCATATCAAAGTACTGTGACTATTTCAGCTGTGAAGTCCTGGCTCCACTCAATAGCTAGTTTTGACTTCAGCATCCCGAGATTTCATTCATCTCCCAACACACAAAATTAAATGCATACTACAACCGTCGTAAGATCACAGTCTAAGAATTAAAACTCACAATAGTGGCAGAGGATACTGAAGTGCATCTAACACAGTTTATGTAAGGCAGCATTTGTTCAGACTTACTTGCTAAAAATAAGAAATAGCTATTAGAGATCTGAGAGAATGCAGAAGGAAGAAGGGCTTTTAAAAGGTTGCAGTAATCTGTTTCAGTTTTAGTTTTTCATATCCTATTTGCTATAAAATAATGTTCAATCAACCACTTTTTCTCTAGTCCAAGAAGCAGTGAAAGAGAGGAGAATAGAAGGAGAGGAGAGGAGAGGAGAGGAGAGGAGAGGAGAGGAGAGGAGAGGAGAGGAGAGGAGAGGAGAGGAGAGGAGAGGAGAGGAGAGGAGAGGAGAGGAGAGGAGAGGAGAGGAGAGGAGAGGAGAGGAGAGGAGAGGAGAGGAGAGGAGAGGAGAGGAGAGGAGAGGAGAGGAGAGGAGAGGAGAGGAGAGGAGAGGAGAGGAGAGGAGAGGAGAGGAGAGGAGAGGAGAGGAGAGGAGAGGAGAGGAGAGGAGAGGAGAGGAGAGGAGAGGAGAGGAGAGGAGAGGAGAGGAAGAGTTAAAGAGCGAAAGAGCGAAAGAAAGAGAGTGAGGGAGAGAAAGAAAGAAAGAAAAGAAAGAAAAGAAAGAAAGAAAGAAAGAAAGAAAGAAAGAAAGAAAGAAAGAAAGAAAGAAAGAAAGAAAGAAAGAAAGAAAGAAAGAAAGAAAGAAAGAAAGAAAGAAAGAAAGAAAGAAAGAAAGAAAGAAAGAAAGAAAGAAAGAAAGAAAGAAAGAAAAGAAAAGAAAAGAAAAGAAAAGAAAAGAAAAGAAAAGAAAAGAAAAGAAAAGAAAAGAAAAGAAAAGAAAAGAAAAGAAAAGAAAAGAAAAGAAAAGAAAAGAAAAGAAAAGAAAAGAAAAGAAAAGAAAAGAAAAGAAAAGAAAAGAAAAGAAAAGAAAAGAAAAGAAAAGAAAAGAAAAGAAAAGAAAAGAAAAGAAAAGAAAAGAAAAGAAAAGAAAAGAAAAGAAAAGAAAAGAAAAGAAAAGAAAAGAGAAAATAAAAGAATCACTTGGCTTCCAGTTAGAGTTTCATAATCCCCTGGATTTTATTGGTTTAGTAAAACTATTATGTTCTATCATAAATTAAAGATTTGACTCATTGCTTTGAGACTTGCTTCTTCTGTTTTGTCAATTATTTTGTTTCATTTATTAAAGGAAAACAAAAGAAAGCATAGAATCAACTACAATATAACTTTCCACAACATGACCATTAACTTCTCATGGATGTTATCTTGTGATGTTTATCCAGCACAGGTAATTTTCAAGACAAAGTTCTGAATGCTTATTTTCCATTTCATTGAGTAAGAAGCTCCAGGGATTTCAGACTTCACAGCATTCAGTGATTACATCCATCATTAAACAATAAGATATTCAGCAGCAAATTTCCAAATATTATTCCAGATTTCTCTTTTGACATATAATCTTATGTCTATTTATTAATATCTACAAATTCCAATCAAGTGACCTATCCCCAAAACTATTTGTAAAAATTCACACAGAAAATCAGCTCGAATTCTGAATAGGAGGTGCCTTAGTATCTTCTGTAGGTCCAAGATCTTGCAATAAAAGATACCATCCCTAATCTACAGTGAACATTACATCTTTAATACCACTGATGTTACCAAGTAGAATTTTGACAACATAAGTCGACATAAGTAGTCTATGTATAGTGTTTAATAGAAGACTTAAGAAGGACATTTTCATGTATTACAGTGCACTGTCTACTACTATATCCCGTTATTTTAATGTGGGGTTTTCTTCACTTTGCGTCATTCACTGGATGTTAGGATGCAGTGAGGCAACTCTGCACTAGTGATATCACAGATACATGTATAAAAGTTGCAGAGTAAAATGAATAACATCGTTGTGATTTATATTATTTTCTACTAAAATATTATTTTAAATGGATATGGTTTAGGTAAACTTATCAAAGGACATAGATTTTGTAATATGTATTAATAAATAACAAGGACAACGCATGCTAGAAAGCCAAGACCAATAGCAGCAGTGGCTTTTTAAACAAGCATTCCTTTGCCATATTTGCTGCTGGAAGAATTCAAGACAGCATATAACAAAAAAACACAAGCACTACCATGGCTAACTGGTCTATCTCCTCCCAAGCTAAGCTACATTTATAGTAAAATCTGGTCTGAACGAAAATCAGTAGGAGCTTGTCATCAGTATCTTCCTGGTGAAATTTCCCTTAGCATGTCTGTTTATAAACCATTTATTTCAACAACTTTCTTTTTACTGATTCAAATACTTAAAATATAAGACTAGACTGCATGTATCCAGCAGAATGACATCAGGCTATTTTTTAATTCAGACTTGCATTAAACACAGTAGAAAAACGGCTACATGCTCATGGAAGAGCCCAGACGCTCACCCCAGAAGTCAAATGACTCCTGGCTGTGACCACGTATGCAGTCACCCAGCTCATGCTGGTAGAGGTGATGCAATTGCCCTGCTGAGTAGCAGGAGGAAAGTTTTTCTGCAGGGTGGCTGTGCACCATCTTGCTCGTACTCTGCAACTAGCAGAACTTGAGAAATCGTGATGCAGATCTGTAAGTCTTTAAAGCCTACTAAAAATAAAAAGCATGTACGCACACACACACACACAAAAGCTTTTCAATCCATAAAAGTTTACAGCACTTTACAAATGGAAGGAAAGCACTGGTATGGCCATTGTATAAGTTGGGCAAACAGTCATAAAAGGACAGGGCACAGGCTCGAGACAGATCATAGGACTGGGTTCAATGCCCAGCTGTGCACTGAAGTAATGAAGTAGCCTCAAGCCCTATTTATCAAAATTCTCTAACACCACACTATTTCAGTTAGAAACCTTATTAGCGACATATGCAAGTATTTATATTTAAAAAATATGACTTTCCTTTTGCATCCTTTCAAGTTGCATTCTTAAGTATATTAGAACAAGGACACAGGGTAGCATAGCAAAAATAAGGATTGAACCCAACCCCACCATAACTACATTTTACTGATGGGTTTAAACTTTGCTCAGTCTAGCAGATGAAACCAGATTTATTTTGCTTCCTTTCCATAGGCTTATAGCACTGCTTGGTAGAGTACATTTTGCTACTGAGAGAAACATGCTATGGCGACCATTCATACTGCCAAGTAACGGTGTCTTTGGAAGCAATAAATCCAGTGAGCAATATTAGGGTATCAGTGGACAGAAGCAAAGATAATGTTACCTTCCCTTGAATTTCAAGACACAGAGCTCAATCCTACGCTTGAGGAATTGAGATACAGCATATCGAGTCATCGCATTACTAAAGAACGAGTATTTCCAAATGGAAAATGATATGCAGATTAACAGGCTCAATTAAAAAACATTTATTAAACAATTGGCATGTCTAAAAATGGCAAAAAGACAAAAAAGGAGAATCATAATCTTACTACTTACGTTACAAAATACTACAGAATTCATACTAGATATGTTAGTACAAATTTTATCCTAGGATGTTAAAAGCAATGTAGGTAAAATTCAATGTGTATATAAAATGCTCAATTGGCAATTTTCAAACAATCAGGCAATCCAAACATTTCATCAGTAAATATCTGCAAGGATTATAAAGCATTTTTCTTTCACTACTATGTAACAGAAGTTTAAAAATCCTAAAAGGTAACTAACTAAAACTATGATTTTTTGAAATTTTTTAGTTAAATTTTATCCAGATATTGCCAGAATGTTTGAATCTTTAATCTCCATGTAACAGAATTAAGCTCCAATGGCTTAAAAAAACCTTGAGCACTTCAGGAGTTCCACTGGAGTCAATGGACCTTCTCACAAAAACATTTGTGATCCAGTGAAGGTTTGGATCGGCCCTCCAATGTTTCCAAATGGGTGGGTTGACGAGGAGGGGAAGAGGGAGAAGTGTAAATCCTACTGAATCATTTATACAAACAGACAGAAATGCATAACTAGAAACTATACATATTTCTTCTTCTTTTTTTTTTTTTTTTTTTTTTTGTCCACAGAAAGTTCTTCTTTGGCGTGGGGCAAAGAATTTTGAAAATGTATCACCAAAATAGTCTTTCAAATTTTAGTCTTAGAAAAGTTCCTGATTATATTTCCTGAGAACAAAAGTGAATTTCTTGCAAGTTTTCCTCTATTAAAACAATTCAGCAAGTAGCTCACTAGTAAGCCCAACATTTGATATGCAATCAGTCTTGAAAGTTTTCTCCTAATAATACGTTTATTACTCATCGGATTCTGAAATGGTTTCATTTATGAAATCTACAGAGTTTTTGTTGTTGTTGTTGTTTTTCTTAAGTGTAAGTGATCCTTTTATACCAGATACCAAACAAATTAACTCTTTCTGGAAACGCTATGCTTTATTATGTATTTTTTCTTGCTTCTGTTTACAACCACACTGAAAAGCACAGACGTATTGATGAATCAGTTACACAGTGCTTTTTGACTACAAGTGTGCAGCTCATTTTTCTTACTGACAGGTTTCAGAAACCAATCAGAAGTCCTCAAAACTCATGATTTCACAGTATTTATAACCATTTATCAAAATGACCTGCTTTTTAGAGACCATTTCAAACAAGTATATATGATTTATGATATTTGGATGTGTTTAAAATAAATTCCCTGGAGATGTAACTTTTAACTGCTTGCATGTTGAGTATAGGTAGGTTATAAAATATTAAAACTCAGGGGAAAACAAAGTATTGGTTTTTTTCATGTGATTTGTCAATGAAAATAACCCAGCAGAACAGCTATTGAAACACTGGACGGCACCACTGAAACAGTGGATTCCTAAAACACTTTTTCAGAGGCATTTCTAAATTATGCTATTGTAAATACAGTCAAAAATATGAATAATTTTTATTACCTGCTAGCCTTTCCTTGGAAACCTGTGCCATACAGAAAGCATTTTCCCATGGCAAAATTTGGTCTTTTTTTTTTTTTTTTTAAATGGCTTTTTATGTCTGGGCGCAAGTGTTTAATTACACTAGACTTTAAGAGGAATGCAATTTCCTTATATATTTATCTATTGCAATTAAATGTTTGAATAGCTGTAGTGCTTAAAACAACTCCTTCAACGATACTCAGCCTCCCCCCAACTTTTTCAGCACAGTACAGATATCTTTTTTCACCACAGCATTTTAGACTTCCTTAAGGCTACCAGATTCACCCTTTTTTATATTTCTCAGTAAATCTAGATAGCACTTCCTATATAGGCATTAATATGCTTTTTTCCTGACTGAAGTTTTAAGAAAACTTGGACCTAAGTGACATAACTTAGGAAAACACAGTAGTATGTTTGCATCTGATGTGTTCTGCATCATCTGAGAATCAAAACCTACTCTATAACAAACAGAAATAAAATGGCCCTGAAACTCACAGACAAGTAATGAGAAGGGGAGGCATTAGAAAAATCCAAAATATTAAATCTAGAATAACTCATACCACAAAGCAACAAAGCACTCCAAGAATATGTTTTCTATACACTCAGCATGGTTTTCATCCGCACCTCATTAGCACACAGATAATTCTGACCATTAATGCACTTCAAAATAAGCAATTTAATTTGTAACCTACCCTCAAATTTAGTATCGTCTCTCTACTCCTACACCCTTGACATATGCAGAGCTGAGTTACAAAGGTGAGGATGCAGATGCCATTATTCACTGCAAAACGTTCACATATAAAGATTTGTATGCGCCACTCCTCAGTTCACAGGCAACTTTACTGACCCACTTCTGGGCCTACGCAGGTTGAAAGGAATGTTCTGCAGATAATGAGAGAGCAACTACAAAACCTGGAGACACTGACAGCTGTAGCAAGCAGGGGTCGATGACTACGTAAGCTGTATTTCCCAGTCCTTTACAATGAGAACAGTAGAAAATTTCACCCTGTTCAGTAGCAGTCTATTCAATATCTTCAAAGGGAACGTCCCAGACTACTTAAAACCTGGGTTAGGACTAAAGAAAACTAGGTCAGTTTATAAAACTATCATGAGAGCACATTTCACTTTGCTTTCTCAATCCCAAATGAAACTGTAACAGCTTAGAGGAAAATATTTCTATATCCTCCCATTCCTTTGCAATATGTGAATTCCAAGGAAAAACACACAGTCCATTGTACGAAATTCTGCTTGCCCTCTGGATTTCTGTTTATAATTTTAAAAAGTTGCATTCCCGCCATCATAACAAATAAGTAAAATGGGGTATACCTTCTGGTAAATTTTCAGAGTAGCTATACGTCTAAGAAACAGTTACTTGTTTGGAAGATGATACAAGGAACGATCATGTTTTACATTATTTAAACTATCTACAAACTCAGCTTTATGATCTTAAACACACAGAAACAAAAGCTAAGTAGTGCAAGAAAGGGGTAGCCTAAGGTTAATTCAGCTCTGAAATGCGGAACAGATTCGGTTCAAGAAAACACTGAGCATTCTGTGGCTTTAAGCGATATGCTTAAGAAGAGGAAATATATGTGTAAATTAAGCAGGAGCATTAATAATTGTCTCAAAAAGCTGGCACTGAAACTTAAAACTCTCTCTCTCTCTCTCTTCACCTCTTAGTTATTTACTATTAGGATTTTTTACAAATGTCTATTGAAGTAGTTCCAAGTACGATGAAGGCATGGGTGGAATTCTTTCAAGCACAGTAATTTGTTTTTAAAAAAAAGATTAATGAGAAATAAAGGAGATGATGTTCAACCAAATGAGGGGCAATTATGGATGACAAATACAGAAACACAGCAAATTAAAAATAGTTCTTGCTGCCATATATTAGAAGGGCATTAAATATCTAACACCAGAGATCAGGATTAATAAAGGGGTGTGGTTAAATATTCAGTCCAAAATGCAGGGTTTTCCTGAAGAAAAACCAAACATACAGCAGCTACGCAGTTGTTGTCAAAAGACATCTATTTTCAGTTTGAGAGATTCACAATTGTGTAAACGGTCATATTTTTTTCTTAGCGGAAGGGAGGAGGAAATAGTTACCTTGATCTTCAGAAAGCCTTAGAAAGTGAGGATCGAAGTACATTGCAAGATAAACGTAACCATGGCTAAAGGCTTGACCTCTTGTCCACTAATGCAGTGGAAGACTCCAGTCACTTCAGGGAAAGGTTTAGGACTTTCCCCACTGATGTTTTTTTGGTTTGCATTGCAGAACGAAATAAACAGAAAGTGATTCAGATGCTTCCCTGACAGTGAAAGGGACCAATTTCCTTTTTTCCTTTAGCTTTAAATAGACTGACAAATACAATAAATCCTCACACCAGCAGACATCCAGTTATTTTCGCAGTTATAACAGGGACTCTTCATACACCTCACAAAATCAGATAATTCATTTTGTCTCATTGAAGGTAAAGAAGACAAAACAAAAGCTTTTACCAGCAGCGTTTGAACTAAATACAGCTTTTAAACTCAAGAGGAGTTTTTAGCAACTATACCAGCTACGTAATACAAAATTCAGCTAAATACATTCTGAATTACTGTAAACGTTTGCCAATGTAAAGGAAAATTAAGGAAGTGATGGTATTCTTGAGGATTATTTTTTAAAATGCTTTCTGTTGCTTACACTCTACCAAGCTTACAACTTTTTGAGTGAAAGAGGTGATGGTTTCAGTTGTGAACTTCATATATATCGTACAAAGCCTTTCACTTTCTCTTCTGTGATAACAAATAATTTGCTATGCCAGCTCTTGAGTTTTCAGTCTGTTGAGCCCTCTCTTTCAAGTGCCTCCTGCCTGTCTCACTACGTTTTTGGTGACCCGCCAGTTCATATGTGCCCTAATGGAAGTCCCATCAGTTGTGTTGCCTTTGCCGAGTGGCTTTTGTCAGAGTGGGACTTTGGCAGGCTTTGCTATTCTAGAAAGCAGAGATAATGTCAAGGATTTTTGCACATTCATTGATGCCAAATTATCGCTCTAGAATGACTGTGGATCTACATGTTTCTATGCTCGCCTTTAAGTAAGAATTACAGTGATTTTAAAAGTCAGACAGCTCCTTCCATTCATCTGTCCCCGCCACCAGCAAACTGAAGTGAAGCAGCTTTCTGAAACTCCCATTCACCCGTTTGCTTTACAGACTCCAAATTTTGCCCCTTCCACGCTGAGGATTTGATGCAGGCTCACTCAGATCCTACGGGGTAGCAAGGCATCAGCTCCTCTCCCGAATCCGCGCTTTCACGGCAGTGCTTCCAAGCGTTGTGCAATCGCCTCGGAGCCGCAGTCAACTCCACGGCGAAGGGGCGGAGGGGAAAGAGCGCGCTGGATTCTGAATTTTGAAGCAGAGGTGTCGTATCGGGCAGGGGGGAGGGGGACGCGGAACCAGATGCTGAAAACCGCACTAAAACTACAAACGTTTCTCTCCTTGGCTGTAGGAAACTCTCCCCCACCACCTTGATTTCATACTCTATCACGTGCTGGATTTTTTCTTTTAATTTCTCCCCGCGTAGCCTTAATAAAGCTTGCGTTAGTGATGGAGATCCCGAGAGCGCGTTAGAGGGAAGGAGCAACCCGGCAGCCCGGTGTCAGCCGGCGGCGAGAGCACGGCGGCGGCCGTGGCCGGGCCAGCCGAGCCGGGCCAGCCGAGCCGAGCCGAGCCGAGCTGAGCTGGGCCAAACGAGCCGGGCTAAGCGAGCTCAGCCGAGCGGCGGCAGGTCCGCGGGGCCCGACCGTGCCGCTTCCCCCGACACCCGCCACCCGGGGATCCCGCCCCGCTGGGGAACGCGCGAGCCTTTACCTGAGCTGTCGCTTTTCCTTTTGCCGGACCTCTTCTCTGTTTCCACCGGGGACAGAGCCTGCCTGCCATAGTCCCCTGGCGCACACGCTGCCCCCGTGGGGGTGTTGGTGCCCAGGCTGGAAGAGTTCGAACAGAGGACAGGAGGGCTGCTGCCCAGCTCCGGAGGTCCTCCTGAGTCAGGCTGAAGGCAGAGGCTGTGCCTGGCCGCGGCGGGAGGAGACGACATCTGAGGAATGTGCCAGTTCGTCTGCAAAGCCTGGTGCTGCTGTTGCTGGTGGTGGTGGTGGTGGTGATGGTGATGGTGATGGTGCCCCCTATGATGCTGGCTGGCAAACATGCCCTCCTCATTGGGGTATCCCGCTATTATGCAAGAGGAAGAAGAAGAAGACAGATCAGGGTAGGACATGTGGTCAGATCTTCCATGCAGGGCAAGAGAAGACTGGGAGAAAGGGTGCAAGCTCTGCGCAGTGGCATGAGGGCTGCGCAGGCAGCCAAAGAGTGTGTGATCCATGGCATGCAAGTCTCAGGTTCCAGGCAGGAGAGTTTAGGAAAGATCCAACTTCACCACCCTTTGTCAACTTTCACTGTAAACAGATCGGGGCTGGGATTTTTTTTTCCAAAACGGCACCGACAGACTCTGCGGCAGGCAGCTGAGCTCAGATAATCCAGGTCTTTAGCCCTAGTGGCCAGTCTCCGCTGCATAAACACTCGGACCTAGATGAGCCGTTCTCAGAGCCGCTCAGATGTCAAGAAGTGGGAGAGGTTGAAGCCAATAGAAGGTGGTCCCAGAGAACTGCTTGAAGGGGGAAACAGCTTCGAGAGGTTATAAATACAGTAGTGTGTAATGTGAGCTGGGGGCTGGCTCAGCAGCACAGCACTGACCACATGCAAACTCCCTCCAAAACGCCAGCGCCGTCCCCGCGCCGAGCCGCTCCGTCAGCGGGCGGCAGCGCTGCGCGCCCGCGCCCCGGGCGCCCGCGGCCTGGCGGGGGGGCGGCTCCGCGGGGGCGCAGCCCGCCCGTCCCTGCCCCCGGGCGGACCGCGCCTCCCCGCCGCGGCTGCCCCGGAGCCCCCCCCGCCCCGGGCGGATCGGCGGCCGTGCCCCCCAGCCGCACGGCCCTCGCAGGACCATCACCTCCCCGTCGGGGCTGACGGACTGCTAGGGGTCCTGCCGCCCCTCGGGGGCAGCGGGCGGGGGAGCGCAATAAAGACGTGAGGCGACACACGGGGGGTGACTCTGGGGCGGGGGGCGCAGGGGCCACCACCGCCCCGTTTCCCCGGGGGCTGAAGCGCTCTCGCCAGCACCTCACCTGCGCGCCCAGGTGCGAGGGCGCAGGCGACCGCGGCGGCTTGCGGGGCTGCGCGGGCAGAGGCCGGGGCCGCCCGCCGGGCTCCCCCGCACCGAGGGTCCCGGTGCGGGTGCGGGTCATCCCCCCAGTTCGCCCGCGCCCACTGCCCCGGCACTGGCGGTGAGCCGCGGCGCTGCCCCGGCTGCCCTCAAGAGCCTCACGCTGCTTCCCAGCATCGGCGGCTGGTTCTGCAACGAACCTGCGGGCGCCCACCGTGCCAGCAGCTTTGGCTGCAGAAAGAGAAATTTCCCTTCTTGCCCCCTGCCCCTTCAAAACAAGAAGTCGCATTATGTTTATTTCCCGTATCTTCATTTGCTTCGTTGTAAATGTCTTTAGTGGGTCGGGGAGACAACCTGGACAGCCTGGGCCTGTCTTCTTTTTTTTTTTATTATTATTATTTTTTTTTTTTTTACTATTTTTAAACATGCGTGTAGTGAAATTACAGTAGCCATGAAGGCGGCTCTTAACTGGTTTAAATCAGGATAACGCGTTTAGTGATCAATGACCGAAGAGGTGCCCACTGCGGAAAGGTTTTGTTCTTCAGCTTTTCCTGCTCGATGTACCTTGCTCCTCCTCCTCCCAAGTCAAAGTTAAAAAAAAAAAAAAAAAAAAAAAAAAAGTAGAGAAGGAAAACCATTTCGCTCCTGCAAGTCTAAATTCTTGGGTCCATGTGCGAAAGATAAAATGAATTTCAATTGCTAGTGGAAAAAATCAGCAATTGTATGACTTTTGCAAGAGCTAGTTTCTTAAACGGAAATTGAGTCCTATTTTGTGGGAAATTAGTTTTGCAGACTTTCTTTAAAAAAAAATCTAAAACTTTTGTTCAGCAGCTGCTCCACTTTTCCCTGCAGTTTCAGACTGAGCTGGAACCTGCAGCAGTCTTTCGACGGTAAGATTTCCCCCCTTTTCTGACATCTAACTCTTTTTAATAACCGTCTCTAGATTTAACTGTAACAACGCGGTCTTTACAAAGAGAGCAGCATCCAAAGCAGGAGTTGCTGCCTCTGTGCACCGTTCAAAACTTGTTATTTCTTCAGAATAAAGGAAATATACAGTTACAACACTGATGAAATATTTTGTGCTTTTCATTGTGTTTATGGTTTCAATATGTGTTCTAATATTAGAAGAGAGGAATACAAAGAAATCTCGATGGCTGAACCCCTCTTGAGTTTGGGAACTCGCCGGACTGCCGGCCCAGGGGTGCTGCTGTCCCTCACAAACAGGCGCTGCCATGAAGCAGTATCTGCGAGGCAGCGACAGGCGCGGAGCGTCGAGCCCGCGGCGGCCCCGGCGGCGGCGGCCCAAGGGCTGCGGGGGCGGGCGGGGGACGCGGGCGGCCCCAGGTGGGAACGGGGGAGCGGCGGGGCGGCCCCCCAGCCCCGCACCGCCCCGCACCGCGCCGCTGCCCTCCGCCGCTCTCCAACCTGCTGCTGTCCGCCCGCCCGCCTCGGCCACGGGGGCGAGTCGCCGTCGGGGGGGCCAGGACCGGAGGGGCAGGAATGCCAGGACCCCACCTTTAAGGGCCGCCGCCGCTGGAGCCCTCACACCGCCACAGCTGTGAAGGGCTCGGGAAGTCCCGAAGCCAAGGCGGTGTAAAAATGCTTTTTCTTAGTTCTAGAGGATGGCCATGCAGGATTTCTCGCACATGACCAAAAAAAAAAAAAATTAAATAAGTGAAGCACAATGAAGAAAGTGCGAGGGTGCGAGGGGGAGGGAGAAAGATAAGGTTTACAAGAGAAATAAGAGACAAGCCAAATAGGACTTTTTAGGAAGAGGTAGGAGAGGTTCCTAAAGGTGAAGAAGAAGAAGAAGAAGAAAAAGAAGAATGCAATAGCAAAGCTATAATGGCACACCGCCGTGTTTGTCAATAGCTTCATAACTAATCAGGAATGTGCTTCCCTGGGCTTCTGAGGTCCCAAATAAGTTCACAAGTCCTACAGCGAGTGTTCTTATTACTTCTTTAAAAATCAGCTTTAAGCATGCATGAACTGGAAATGCAGTTCTTTGCAGAGCTTTATGCTTTCATTTTAAACTACATAAGGAGAATGCAAATATAGGCAACTAATGTTAAGGCAAATAAACAGCTTCAAACACTTTCTGAAATGATTCAGAAAGTTTCTGTGCAGTTACCAAATACCTATGGCTATACGATAGCATCCTTTGTAAAAAAATATAACTTTATAGTTATAGCTTCAGTGGAAAGCTTCTCAGTAATAACTGAGACTAATTGCTGGAAAAATTATAAGCAGTTATTAACCCTCAATATTAACGATTGAATTCTTGTTCGCATTGTATCTTTTCAGCATGTGTGTTTAACCTACATGTGGTACAAAAGCATAACTTAAATCAATGCCAGCAAGTTTGCCCAAAGGTTATAAACATCAAGTGAAAAAAACAGAATGTTTTAAATATGTGAAAACAGTAAACTGTTTAACTCATAAAAACATCTGGAGCCAACACAGTTTGGAACATCATTTATATTTTCATGTATGGGCTACTATTTGCATTCACTTTGTGTTACTTGGTTTTGCTGGTGGGTCGTTTTTGGTTTTTTAACTTACCATTTATGGGGAAAGAGATCATGTAAAATTGACCTGAACGAACCAGTGTACAATTCCTCCTCTTCAGGACTTCTGTAGTCTTTCTGATTTTTTACATTGGAGACTGAAAGAACCACCTTCCTGAATATTTATCAGAATGTAAGTAGGATTCTTACCTGTTCTTTCTAGTGTGTGGTTTGCATATTTGCAATATACGTATTACAATAAAATCAGATAGATAAGTCATACTTGGGGACCACCATTTGAGTGATACAAATTGCCATAACTTTGCTGAAGTCAGCAAAAGGATGGCAATTTACACTATTTAAGAATATTTTCTTTACTGTCAAAGGGAAAGCTTACAAATATGAATTCAGTTTCTTTTAGCCAAAGTTTTTATTGTACTCAAGAGCCTACCAAAGCAAGGGGACAAAGTTTTATTCTACTGTAATTTTGATCAGTTCGTATTTTTCCATGGCAATTTGGTGAATGCAGGCATCATTTAACCTTAGAGTCAATCCAGATTCACAACAGATGTATATTTATTTTCAGCCTTTTTTTTTTTCCTTAATTTTTGCCAGTTTAACTCCCACTGAAGCAATATAATTCGTTTCTCTTGGTACCTGTGCTGCAATGTAAACCCACAGATATAAGCGGTAATAAAGCCTGGGGATTATGCATCATTTCAGAGATGCTTGAATGCCTTAACTGAAAATCCTAGCACAGAAAATGAGTAATTGTTCACTGACTAGTCAAAAATACTGAATCCCTGACTAGTTAAAATTGTCTATAATCTCATTTACCATTCATAAACCTATGGTATACCAGTATCTTTACAATACTTTGTCATAAAAACATTTTTTTCTGAGAAATTGTGCTACAACCGTGTGTACCACATAATTTTAACATTGCATTTCTGTGGTGTACTTCCATTTCACTCTCTATAGAGCTTACATGTACCATGGTTTAACACTTATCAGACACAATTTTTGCTTTAAAGACTGTAGTATCTAAATTCTACAGATCTGTAAAAACTTTTAAGCCTAAATCCGTATTTTCAGCTACTTCTTCCACATACATATGGCTTCTGGTCTTATTTTCACGATCTCCAAGTATTACAAATTTTAAAGTTATGCCAGCAATTTAGTATATTACAGAAAAGTTGTGCTGAGCCATGAGGCCTTCATTGAAAATGATTTACAAGTTTGCATTGCATCATTAAAAGTTATTTGTATTGCCAGCCCACTGCAACTAGTAAAATATCTTATGCTTCCTATTTAATTTAAATAAACTGATGAAGTATTAAAATTGTGAATGTACTTGAGGCTTCTCACCTGGGCTATGATGTTTCAGGAACGCTCTTAGAATTTGAGCTATGGGAAACTTGCATTTCACGTTAGATACTCAAAAATCCCAGAAGTCATATTCAAAACTTTTAAATAGGTAATTTATTTTCAAACTGAACCATCTTGCACAATACTATTTGTTTCCCAAGCTGCATGTTGTATTGCAATTTAACTTTTTTTTATTCTTTCTAGTATTTTCTCCACTTTAGAATACTTGAACTAGAAAACAGCTATGACAGCTTTGTAAAGCACTTTAATAATACATATCTTTCATTTGTATTTAAAAATGTACTCAAAATGAATATGCAGGCAAATCAATAATGCCTGAAAATATGTTTTCCATTTTGTTGTCTCCAGATCTTGACAATTACACGCTACACTCAGTCCATTTTCCTCATAAAATTACTGATCACAGAGGGAAAAAAAGGCTTGTATTTTACACTTTAATCATTTTATTGTTTGATACAATTCACATTGTGGATTTTGATCTGTGTATGCATTTAAAAGACATTTTACTGGAGTCCCCATTGAAAATACAGATACTGTTGTGCATGGAAGAAAGGTGAAGGGCATTTTCATCATTCCATATTTTTAACAATGTTTGCAGCTAACTGTGCTGCAAAATTATCATTTTGCTGATTATACTTCAAGTCTCATTCACCCAGAATAAAAAATATGGATGATTGAAAACTTTGTTCATCAAAATATTTATGCTAAGACTTACGCCCATCAACCAGGTAAGTACACAGTATGCTTACAGTAAAAAGACTGAAATAGAGACAAAAACATGCCACTATGTGAAATATTTACTGTCTCCTGGCTGACATTTCCAAGTCCTTGCAGGACCAGCAGCAGGGGGCATATTTCATAACTCTTCCTCCATCATTGGGAGAGTGATAAGTCACTAATTTTTGTCATCTCTTTTACAAGTTAATGAGTATAATACTGCTCTCACAGTGTGTGTTTGCAGTAGCTCCTAATTTTCTTTTCTCTGGAGGGAGAAAAAGACACGTAGGCATGTATCTATGCAGCAAGAATAAATAATTACAAAATCTCTCGGTTTTAATAGCTGCTGGGATTATGTTATTTACCTTGCAGGTGTGTTTGCTATGATTTATAGTGTGATGAACTCTAGACTTGGAGCAGAAACCCCTAACTAGCTAGTATTCAGAACAGAAAGATATTCACTGCCCTGCATAGCTCGGGGTCTATTCATTTCACTAGTTTCACATGGGAGTAATCCTGTGTTTTTACAGAGTCCTATTTGTGCTCATGGTGATTTGCTTGACTAGAAACATTTTCAGGATTGCAACATTAATTAATAATAGGTACAGGAAACAAAGACCTAAAAATTGCTAAAGAATAGCAGCACCATGCACCCCAACATCTAATATCAAATAATGCTAACAACAGATACTTGATAGGAGAAGTTAAATGCAAAGTAACAATTCTTTGGAATTATTATTTTAGACTAAACTGAGGGTGTTTCTAGATGCAAATATTTTGTCTTGTGAAAGAATGAGAAAAATTAAAAAAAAAAAAAAAGCAAGTTAGACTTCCCTAAAAAATATATGCCAAGAAGTGCTTAACTTGCAGATAAAGTCTCAAAGATTCGGGAAACTATTGTAACACTAAAAAACATAGGTAAATTCTTAACTGTCATGAGGAAACCTCCGAGTGACATACTGTGAGGCTGACACCTTCCAAAGCCATGTTTGCACAAACTAGTTTTTAATTTTATTTCCCCAAAACAAAATGCATCTCTACTGATGAGCTGTGAATATATTATACTTCTTCTTGAAATAAACCTTTCCAAGATATTTGTACTTGTCACGCTTTATTAAGCATCCCACTTGCATGTCCTTTGATACAATGGGGTAGGTCTCAGGTTGGGTTCAATAAAGTATTCCAGTAAGGGACTATCTGAGGAACTTTCACATCATTTAAGTTTACATATTGGACTCTGGTGCACTGAAACACTTTAAGTAGTCACCTTCATTTCTTCTTTGATGCACTTTCATATATTTCATTTAAATTAGATGCCCACAATAAAGGGGTGAAGTCCATTTATTCATATGTCTTTTTTTTTGCAAATGAAAAATATCTAGCACTGTGGGCTTAGTGAAAGTCAGCTGTAAGAAGAGGTGTATTATTTGGCATACTTTTCAGCTGACTGAGAGACAAATGCAAAGTACAGCATGTGGGGACAGTCTGGATTTGTAATTCCCTCATAGGTAATTTGTCCATGAACTTTAAGCATTTGTGCATTTAAGCTGTAGAACGGATCACTTAGGGATTTAGATTTTATTTAATAATCCAAGTGTATTTCAATACAAGATGGTAAACTAAAAATATTTTCCATTTAACTGTTTCAAAAACGCCATGTGCAAAAGAACACAACAAAACGAAATTAACTCATAACATATGCAACTCTTACTTGTGCAAGAGCAGTGTATGCCCCTTAATCCAGACTGCAGCATCTGGAGGCATAGCATGTCTCTAATGGAAGAGAAAGGCACGAGACATGTCAGCTTCTTGGCTGTGCTATGCTGTAAGTCATGCCTTTTCCTTCTCGATACCCAATGCAACTCCGATTAAAACTAGTAAAACAGACACTGTCCAGGTAAACTGCCTTTGAAGCATTTTGCTTTTTTTGTCTCACTAATTGTAGGCAATAGGTTTAAGCTGAGACAGATATTTATTATAGAAAAGAAAAAAACCTCTTACATAAACCTCTTTTGCTTGAAACAATGAGTTTGAATCAAAACTAATATCCCACGGTATGAATCATGTGTTCTTAGTGCATCCAAATCTACACATTCCCATTTGTAGAAGCAAATTTTGCTGTACTAAGATGACTTGAAGTGCCTCTTTATTATTACTGCATTTTACCCCTAGTAGTATTAGAAATAGTGTATTCTTCATATACTTTTACTACTGTGATCAGCTTGGTAGAGACTCTGAAAACATTTTAAAGAAACAATTCACCCTTTAACTGTTTTACAACAAGAACTGTCTTCATACTTGACTTTGAGGAAGTGCTGTCTTTTCTTTTCCCCAACGACCTCACAGGCTCAACTTCATTGTTAGACTGCAATAGCAGTTTTAAAAAGTGCGGGAAACTTAGATACTATTCCTTGTGATTACAAAAAAAAATAATAAGCAACCAACACTACTGAAAATTTTATTTTGAAACAAGCCTGGTGAATAAAATATTTTACTAATGAATTTTCATTTTTTTATTGCACTAGAACTGTTAAATGATCTGCTATAGAAGTCGATATGTCTAATTTTAAATGTTCTTTGCTTCTTATTTTTATCACCTAATCTCCTCTGTTATATTCATAGCAAGCAAGGGGGAAGGTATGTCTGTCTATTGTAGTTACTCTTGTTTGCAGAAAATGCAAGTAGAAACCGTGAAACTGCATTGTTACAAAGGTACTAAACTTGAAAATCCCATCATGAGCAGCATGCTGGATGTATAAATGCACATATGTGTATGCTGAAAGGTGTTCAGTCATGCAAAAGTACAAGCTTACCTCCAATCTCAAACACTTACTGTACGATTAAAACAAATTAGGTTAGTGCCCACTGTCTTTTATTAACAAGGAGAGTTCTTAGATGCATTATATTAAAATAGAAGCCTCACATTAAATCAAATGAAGGAGCAGAAAGTGCTTTTTGCACAGATTACCAGAGAAAGTTCTGTCTTTGCTTCCTAGCAGAGAAAAATGTTTGGGAATGTATCTAATCTAACACACCCTATAAAACCGTACAGTAGTCCCTGGTACAACAGTGAGCTACATGGAAGACAGAGTCACATCCCAGAGCAAAATTCCAAGATTCCTGTGATCCAAAACTGCCTGTTTAATTTCTAAATTGTGAAGCTATGTATCCATTTTGGTAAGTTGGTAGGTAGTCTTCTCTTACACATGTACGCTAATTTCATTATGTATGACCCCCTGCAGCTGTGGTAATGAGGCTTTTTTAAAAACATACCTTGAGTTGATGATGAGACTATTTTGATCTCAGAATAATTCATATATTTAATTTCTAATATGGAAGGCATGGCGTGTATCCAGGGGTCCTCGTAGTAAGTTTACACTGTACAATTTGTAGTCAATCAGACATTCCCAAATGAAGTTCCATAAATTTGAACATACATTCCTTGTTTGTTTCCTTTTCTGCTTTTTTTTTTTTAAGTTTCCTTTATTGGTATCATAATAGTACGACCCAAATATAGGGAAAAAACCGTATCGTATTAAACACAGGAATACGCTTTCACAGTCGTTTATTGTGCATAGCTAGTAAACATTTCCTGGCAAACAATTTAGAGAGTCCATAAATTCCACCCTAACGCTACTTCCGTAGCTAGATGCAGTGCACCATACACGAGGGTATTAGCTCAGTCTCTCTCATCCGGAATGGGTGGATTGGAATTGAAAAATCCCCACCCCCCCATTATAGCACCATATGTCTCGAAAGCCTATCCTCTCTCAGGGCAAACGGCTCCTCTCAGATCCGCCTGATGGATCACGGCTAAAACGCTGCTGTCCCTCGCTATTTAATCTAACAGCATTTCTGAAGTAGCTATCGGGAGAGCACAACGAGCCAAGCATCCCTTTGGCATTAGTGGCAGTTCCCCACGCAGAGAATATCAAGGATATGGAATAGCAGAGGGAAAATCTACCACACCATGCCAATTTGTATGGAAAATTTGATCCTCAGGCTAGAGGCAGGGAAAAGAAGAAAGCCTCTCATTTCAGCAAATTGAGCAGTGCTTATGACTCTCGGGTTCCTTATGTAACTAGTTAACCAGTGTCAGTAGACCAGCTTTGCAGCATCTTCAGAGGAACAGAGTCTATAAGAATTTCAAACTATTTTCTCTATATATCTTATTGAGGTGTTTATAGATTGAGGGATTACTAGGGGAACAGTTTATCCATAAAGATTTTTGGTGGATTAGATTTCTGCTCAATATTTTTCAGATCTCTTTCTGTGTGCACATCAACTCGTAATGGGAAAAAAACCAACCCCTTTAAATAACACTCAAACAGTTTGGCATTTGAAAGTATTTGTGTGAGGTGATCATGTTAAGATGAGGTTCATATCGTTATTTGAGAAGACTAAGCAGATATATTTCCAGCAGTTTATGTACTTTTTACAGGTATATATTAATATCATTCATGTTACAGGTATTATTTCCAGATTATTTTGGATTGAAAACAAAGATTTAGCAAAAATCTGGACTCCTTCCAAGTTTCCAAAATCATCTCAAAACCTCAAAGGAGTTCAGTCACTCTGTCAAAGATCTGCTTCATGATTTTTAATTTTACAGGATATAGTGTTAAAATCTCTCCCCTGTACACCTTGAACCAGAATCTGAGGAAGGATGGTATGATAACAAAGGGAAGAAAGATTTTATTTCACCGGATATGCAAGTCCTTTTGGATTATAACTCCCTGGTTTTAAAATCCTCTTTCATTGATTCTTATTGAATGGAACCACTATTAAACAAATAGTTCTCTTCTTATTTAACAGCTTCATTAAATGCCTTTGATAATCCATGTGAATTCCTTTGGAGTATTATTATGTGAACAACCAAAAATTTTGGAATAAAAAGTATGATGGGTTTTTGCAGCTTTTGAAACTAATTAAAATTACCAGGACTTCAGGGCTCTAGAATTTTAGACTTTTTGATGTGTTCTTTGCCCAGTGCTCAACAGTAGACATTGCACAATCATCCCTCATTGTCTGGCTACTCATCTTTACAACATCCATGTACTTCCTCCTTTTAGCTCTAAGGCACCGAGTTCAGCCATGAGTCCTTCAGGGGTACTCTGAAGAGAAGGAGTTTGTGGTCTGCAATTTGCTCAGCTTATTGTCTGATGATAAAGCCCCTAATTCTTTTCCTGGACCAGGAGCTCCGCCAGCTTCCTTTCATTGTGCATATGGGCAAACAGAGCTAGAAGAAAGATAACGCTGAGCTTGTTCAGCACAACTCCAGCAATCATTTTCTCTTTTATGTTTCCAGTGAATCTGATTGCTGGCAAAAGCTGCCAGGAAAAGACAAATCTGATCAGAAAGAGCATGAGCAGAGAAAGTCCAGTTTCCCAGATACGTAGCCTCAAGGACTATTCCGTACTGGTGGTAGGGTATTAGCCCCCAGGCCAAGTCAACCTTGGCCTCCCCCAAATCAATGTGAACATCCCCTAATAACCCTTTTGGTGTGAATTCTTGTCTGATTGGTACAGTATGCTATTTTCTTATATTCAACATTACACTCATGGATGGTTGTATGGATTTTTTCTTGACTCTCCTCTTGGTAAAGAATACCAATAACAAATTAAATTCATGTGTTTTATGTACATTAAATAGTAGGAAATAAATCTGTGTAGAAAATGTAGCTAGTTCCTGTGTTTGCAGAGTCTCTCTGGATTTATTGCATTGAAGCCAAATCTATTGTTAATCCATTTAATAGTGATTTTATTCTCCAAATATGTTTGGTGTTTCCTTTCTGAACTGACATATTGTGACTTAAAAAGTCAGTATTGTACATTCATAAGGTACTGGCAAAAAATTGCTGAGAACAGGTAATATATTGTTTTCTTGCTGATAAAATATGTAAAACCTCACCAATAATGTTTAGATGGTGACTTATTGAATTATCCATAATATTTTATTAGGATTTCTACAGAGATCTTTGCCCTTTTGTGTCAGATGACATGCACAACAGGAGAGCTTTGCATCTAAATAGGCAAGATAAAGGGTCAAAGAAATTAAATCAGATAATTATGAGGCAGCTATACCTAAAATTAGAAATGTATACTGTAACCATTCACTTCAGGTCTGTCATTAAGAATAGTGTGCTCGGGACACAAATAGAAATGCAGTATTTATTTTTAAAATGCTTCTGCAGAATCACGTAGAAAGAATTAGGAGATGCATTCCCTGAAAGCATTCTTATTTAATACCATTTTTAATAGGTTTCACCCTCTTGAAGAATGGGATTAAGTCAGGGTGAGGTAATTGGGTGTTATGGTCCAGTTAGTGAACTTTAGAATGAGGCTAGTGGCAAGTTAAATCATTATAATATGGAACAGCGTTTTATGAAGAAAACTACTGGTAGTCGAACAGTTTGAGCGCTACTGACTTCAAAGAGCCTGGAACCTCAGACCCGATTTCCAGAATTTTATAATTTGTTATAATTGTAGCTGCATTTTCAGTATGTTTTGTATTTCTGCTAAAAGCATTGAAGTGAGCAATCTGCCTATGTTACTGTAAATAAACAGAGGCTATGAGAGAACACTGTGACTCCAAGTTAACACTTTACTCCTAACAAAAAAACCCAAATGGCTTCTGTGTGTTAAATCTTTCACACCTCTCAGTAACTGTGCCAATATTTTTAAAACCACACTTTATTTTGAAGCCATGATCCAAATTGTAGTTGAATCAGGCTGACATTTTATACCTCACTTTATATGCCTCATTTTAAAATTTTGACATTGCTGTCAAAATTAAATAATTTTAAAAGTCTGTGTTTCTTTCAACTGGTCATGAAATATCTTAACAAGGAAAAATGCTTATGAGGTATGGAATAGTATTAACATAAACTGGTAACCTCAGAGTGTCCGTAACAAAATACTAGCTACATTAAACAAATCAAAAACGTCAATTTCTCTAACTGCATCCAGAGGAATTCTCTACTAGACCTCAGTCGAGTGACAGAGGAATCAGACAATAAAAAAATTAATTGCTTATGTGCACATAGCTAAAACTTGAATATATTTGTTATGAGAAAATTACTTAAATATTTATATCTGTTGATTTAAGACAATCAGCTTTTACAAATTTGACAGTGAGTGTGAAACAGTTACTTGAAGAAAGTATTAAAGGAAATACTTGACTGACAATTTCAGTCTGCTAAACGCATTGTAAAGGACATGTCAAAAGGAATCACAATGAAGGAAAAACCTTCTACTCATTTGTTGAAAACAATAAAATGACATTGAATGTGAAGGCAGCTACTAAAAAACCCAAAAAAACAAAAGGGAGGTGCAGGGGAAATGTAGCAATTAATGTAAATTAGAAGCTGGGAATTAAAAAGCATTTTTAAAACCAAATATTACAAAGAGAAAATAGAGATAAGGACAATATGAAGAGATTTTGAGATGTTACTATGAACAAAAAACTCTAAAAATTGTCTTGCTCCATTTCTAAGTGGAAATTACTAGGACTTTTTGTTAGAACATTTTAAAGAAAAAGCATTCTCAAGTACTTTTCTTCTGTATTTTGGGAAAAAGTCAAATGATGTATTTATATCGGATGAGTATGATGAAGCTCTGTTTCAGTAGTTGCACAGGAGAATGTTAAATAGCAGCTAATAAAACCAGACATTTTTAAAATCAGTAGACCTGAATAATTTTCATGGAGGTATTTTAATACATTTGGCAGAGAAGTCTGCATGGTTAGTGAGGATTTTTATTATGTCTTGGAGAACTAGGGAGGTTCAAGAGAACTATGCAAAAATTTTTGTGAATAGTTAAAAAGGATAAATGTGATGACCTAAATGTCTGTAAGCATTTCAACCACACATTGATCTCAAGCAAAATAAGGAACAGTTTCTAGGAACATTAGTTCATTTTAAGTGAAGCAGGGAGAACAGAATTTTCTGGAAAATCATCTTGCCAAAGTTAACTCGATATCATTTAATAGGAGTATAAATTTGGTAGGATAAGGGTAATTTTAGTACTATTAAATATGTAGAAGAATATTGGAAAGTTTTTTAGTTTTTAATCATAATATTTTGATCAAAAATTACTAAAATCAATATTTTACTTATTAGATAGAATCAAATCTCAGTCTCAAGCAGGTAGCAAGGCGGGGAAAGTAACCAGAGGTGGTTATTTTAACAATGATCCACAAATGCAGGACCCTATCTTTTTTTCTATTGGTGACTCTTCTATCAGTTATAAAAAATACATTTAGAAAGTTTGCATTTGAAATTATTGGAAGATTAGTAAATAGAGAGTGAGCCAAGTCACTGTGAACTCAGATTGCTCGGGAAACTGGCCACATTCAAACAAATGGTAAATCTTGGTCCAGAGAAACATAAGACACTGCTCTAGTAACAAAGACTGCCACTGCTACAGGGTAAGGACCCTGCCCACAGACTGAAGACAGCCTGAAAAAGCCTGCAGAGCAGATAATCAGTGCAAAGAGCTGTGAGTACAAGAGAGTAGACCCGAATCTGAAACAACCGAAGAGCACATCACCAGATAAGCATACAATATGGTTGTGTTACCTCTGTCCCTGGCACAGATGCAACCTGTTCTGGAAACACTGTCCACAATTCAAGAGAGGTTGTTGAAAAATTGGAAAAGGTTCAGAGGAAAGCAACAAGAATGATGAAAGGAGTGGAAAACATTCCTTGTAATGAAAGAGGCAAGGAGCTCAATCTATTTAGGTTATCAGAGAGACATTTAAAAGGCTACTTGATCACAGCTTATAAATAACTATGTGAGAAACAGAAATTTGATAACACTAGAGTTTTCAGTCTGGTGAAAAAGGTGTAACAGAAGCCAGTGGTAAGAAGATGTAGTTGGAGACACACTCTGGAAGGCTTAAATCAAGATGTATGTTTTTTTGTTTTTTTTCTGTTAAAATCACACGCGCGCGCGCACAGAAAAGAGTAATTCTGAAAAGTTCTGGTGCCCTTTTCACTGGGGGGCAGGCTGAATAGATGACCATAATAGCCTTTTAGTTTTAAGGGCCATGAATCTACAGCTTCAATTGCAGGCTTCTCTGCTTCGTATTTTCTTACGCCATCACTGGGCAGATCCAACCAGTGCAAACTTAATCGGAACCAGGTGGAGCCTGCTTTTTGCAGCACAAGGGAGCTTCCCCCTGAAGCTACATTGGATAAGGGCAGGATTTGACTGGACCAAAGGAATGAATACAGTATGAAGAGTGTGTGTCTATCTTATTAACACCTCTTCTTTCCAGTTATTGCAAAAAGTATTGATATTTGAGTGAGTATAAAACATAGTCTTGGGAGGTGAATTATGGTAAATTTTATGACAAGTGATTTTAACACATACCCACACCTTATCGGCTCCAAAGAAATAAAAGGAAACAGAAAATTACACACAGTGCACTGTTTAAGCAAGGCAGAGAATGGGAAAGAGAGCTAACTCATTTTGCCTGGTTTTTATGCTTTTGAGAGCGGCGTAGGTCTGAAAACTTTCCTTCGACCGCAGAAGTTTTTGAATTAACTTTGTTGTTAGGAGAGACTGCAGGAGGAGGTGGAGCAACAAAGGAAAGAGAAATGCTAACGGAAAAACACATATAAACAACATACCATATGTAGGACACTCACCACATGCCAGCCTCACTTTTTTCCTCTCTCTCTAATGTGGTCCAATAATTCCAGTCATCCAGAGGGTTATTCACACTGTCTACTTCAGGCATCTGATTTAGGTCCTTTGAATTGCAGCAGTTCCCCCCTCGCCTACAGCCCCCGGCACCTCTGTCTCCCTGCCAGCGACACAGGGAAGTACAAACACCTAGGTTCAGTTCTTAAAACTCTGCCTAAGTTAGATATCTAAGTTAGCCTAAAGCTGTTGTATAAATACCACTCTTTCCTATTAAATTTAAAAAGAAAAAAAGAAAAGGAAAAAATTATTGCTATGGAAAAAATTACTTGCTTAAAGTACAGGGATATAAAAGGGCAGGAAAGTTTACAAATTCAAGGCCAGGTCCTTAGCTGGTACGACTCATATACCCGCGTTCAAATAAACAGGCTGACTCCCATTTGCCCTGGCAAAAGTGCAACCTTCAAGCTGGTTTTGCAAACCAAGTCAGCCACCTGATTCTGTTGGGCAAAGAAAATAAATTTTCATAAAATACAGAAAAAAAGTTTAACAATGTAAGTCCATTAAAAAACCCAAAAACCCTCAAAGGGAAAAAAACTAAAAAGAAAACGTTGTGTAGGGAATGGCAGCTACTGCAGTCTGCAGAAAGCACTAGCACTTATAAAAGCAGAGGAAAAGTGGTGAGAGATCAGCATCAGACTCAAAGATTGTAAATAATATACTTTTTGGAAAAAATATCTTACTACCCTTCCTAGAGAAAATATAATTTTATTTACAACCCCCTCCCCAAACATTCTAAATGCTTTGCTGCCCCATATTAGCTTTACTATTACTTCATTTTTATTGTGTGGTACTGCAGCAAGCCGAAGTAAGCAAAGCATGTGGATCTAAGCTCAGCACAAAGCTAGAAAATTCACAACAGCAGAAAGGCAACTTTGCATAAATGTTGTTGAAAGACAGTGAAGAGAGAAGAGGAAATTCTGCATCTTTAATGCAAGGTTTTTAATGCTTATATATATCAAACTGCTCTGTATACTGCTGGAACCTTTCTGTTAAAATGTCTCTAACTCTAGGGACACATTCTACGAGGCAGTTATGCACCATTTAAATGTGAAAAATGCACACTTTACTTGGAAAAAGATGTGTGATGTGAAGTGTTTTTAAGAATAATTGAATGATTTTGTGATTCATTAAATGCTTTTTCCTCAGCAAGCAAGTAATGGCTTTTCCACTAAGCACCCAAAAGGTGAAAAGTCAAACTGTTAGAAGGAGTAAAGCGTCCTTAGGAAGAGGATCATTTACAGTGTTTTTTGTTTTATTTCTTATCTCTTTTTTATTCCAAGAGGAACAGAACAAAGAATGTGGGGGGGGGGGGGAAATGAATAACTACATGTAGGAAATTTAAAAGATTGAATGATGGGGACAGAACTATAGGTGGCAGTTGCCTTTTCTTCAGTTTAAAAAAACCAGAAAAATTGTGACACCTAAGGTTTATTGAATATGGCTTCACGTACATATTCCTGCTGAGACCATGGGATCAGTTCTTTTATGGGAGTGAAAAAAAAGAGCTGTTTTCATATACCCAGTATATCTTTAAGCTAAAGTGTAAATCTTCAGCTTCTTCCCCTTCCTATTTTTTTTTTCCTTTAAAAAATATAAAAAATCTAGGGAAACAATACACACCTTGACTCCTGCAAAAAAGATCTCTGGCACAATCACAAGACGCCTGCTTAAGTAATACCCAAAAGGTAACTTCATGCATTCCACTGGCCAGAAATAATTCACAGCATGATGAATCCACAAGAAAGTCAATAGCATATTATAACACTCTTAGGGGAGCCATAGCTGTAGAGCAATGTGAGGCAATGCCTTAGCATGAACTATCACTTTATATATGTGCTGTATACATGAGTATGAATTACAGTACAACATTTGACACGCCATGGCTTTTGATCTACTGTGACTCATGACCTCTGTCCTATTGTGACCTTATGCCTAAACCTGTAGGGAATAGTTCAAACAATAGAACATACATGATAGATAACTCTTAGATAGGATAAAAGTGTATAATGATTATAAACACTCACGGTCAGGGCAATAGCTAGCCAAAAACTGCCAAAGATTAGGAAGATACCTCCCCTGGGAAACGATATTATGAATTTTCCTGCACCTTCCCCTGGGGCATCTGGAGCCAAGGATACTGGCCTAGATGGACCTCTGGTTTGATTAGGTATGGCAGTTCTAATATTTCTGTGAACATAGGATAGTGTGGAAAAATACAGCTTTTGTGGTTAATAGAAAATTCTGCATAAGACAGGAAGGAGGCTTTGACCAGTGATAAAATCCTTGTGAGTTTCAGCTGAAAAACCAGTTGAACTTTGTGTAGATTCTGTTTCCACCCAAATCAGCTATGATTTTCTGCTGATTTCAGTAGGAGCAAAAGAAGAACTGCAAAGGAACCCCCACATATTGTCCTGTATGGGGGAGCACTCAGATGCCACAAGCAACTATATTTTATTTTTAATTAAAAAGGAAAAAAAAAAAAATCCCTGGAGATCTGTGGTCTCATGAGATTTTCCAGAAAGCAAGAGTTGCACTTACTTCCTTCTACAGGAGGGAGAATTCGAAGAGAGTCTTTTACAGCTCATGTGTATCAGCCTCTGCTCTATTTTTTAACAACTCCTATTTGTTTAGTCCCTTCCAGCAGCTTCCAGCTGCAATCTTGGACTCCAAAGACTGGCTTCCTGATCATCAGCTACCTGGCTCCACAGAGCAGTCCAGGGATCAGGCATTCAAATGCAATTAAATTGCTCTCCAAAAGAAAGCTGGAGAGCAAAAAATAGTGTTGGCATGCTGCAGAAAAGTAGGAAGACAAAGAATCAACTGACAGCCTATATAGCATGAGACTGGAGTCTTTGGCTAAAATGTGGGATTATACTGCATCTTGGAAAAAAGTATGGTCAAAAAGAGCAGACGTGGAACGAAGTATCCTTAAGGCCTTGGCATAAAAAGTTTTCAGCATTTCTCAACATCTGGATATAGACACATTGGTAAACTTTAATCATAAATTGTATTTTTAATATTATTGTCATAACTTTAAGACATGAATTTACTTTATTTTTATAAAACATAGAAGTTATCACTTGCCTTTGTCAGGTGTAAATGTGAATTTATTTAATTAAGCTGATTTTAAACTAAACAAACAGAAAACAGTTTTTTGGATACATTTTGAGTTTTGCTAAAACCACATTTATTTCAGTACAACCCTCATTAATCAATGAGTTTAAGCAAAACAACTCACTGAAACTGTATCCAGGCTCCACAGACCAGGATTTATATTTGTTTGATAGAAATTTATTTAAAAATCAAGGACATTCATGCTGGTAGGGCAAGGTCCTGTCACCCCAGCTGCACTGTACCTCAGCCCGGTGGGAACTCTGCTCCTGCATCACTCTGTCCAAAGGGACCACTGAAACAGTCTGCAGCTGCCACCTGCCTCTCTGCCTGCTTGCCTGGCTGTAGGTTGGGAGGCACTTCTGGAGCAGTATAAAGAATAAAGTGGGGAAAAAAACATTTTGGGACAGAAAGATAATGTATTAAACAAGGCCTAGAGATTGGCAAAGTGCCCTTCATGGTGGAAAATGCACACATGCACAAGCTATTAGTAGTACTTCCTTCATATAGTGAAATATACGACCCAGCAGAACCAAGCCTCAGATGACACCTGTTATCCACACGTGCCCTCATACGTGGATATTCCTGATGTGCCATTCTTGGTGTGCTGGGGGAGCAGTGTACAATGGTGTTTAAAAGTAAGACACTGAGAATGACAAGCTGGATGGACCAGTTTTGCTGTTGTCCTCTCCTGATAGCTGCTGTTACAGGGGCTAGATACAAAGCTTGCCAAATTTCTCTGTCTAAAAACTAACTAAAACAGTATTACAGAAGCTAGACAAACTGCAAATAAATTTTATTAATTTTACCCAGAAATATTTCTGTTTCCAGAAGCAGAACTGGATATTATTGTGCTGGCTAAGTAATACAGCAGCATTAGTGGTAAAAAGATTCAGCCCTGAACTGAGATTCACCTGTGTAACTTATACCATTTGTAGCCTAAAGACAAAATGAAAACTTACACTTGGAAGATGCAGCTACTTCCAAGCACAACTCATCTGCCTTATTGCAGATGCCTGCTTTGTAGAAGATTGAGCCATTCTCTAGGCTCCTGTGACTCAATCTCCAAACAGCTCTTGGTAGCTGAAGGAGAGGCCAGCTAAGACACCAGTTCTCTCCACTCCATTAGAGGAGTCACCAGAGTCCCCAGAAAAGAAAACACTTCTCTCACTGTTACACTACAATAAACCAAATCTATAAATATGTGGATTGTCATTATGCCCTATTGATAATCTAGCTAAGGGACTAAAGTGCACTATTATCTATATATATGCATTTAAAAACCACATGGCTTGTAAAATAATAGGCTGTCAGCAGTACATGCCAATCTATTTAGCATGAATTGAGACAGAGATGTATTATAGAGAGAAAGCTGACACCAGTGGAGTTTCCATTTCCCCTGTGACACTGAGCACGAACCTTGCCTCCAGACCCTTTGTCTTCACACTTCTCTGACACTGTTCCTTTTCTTGTGTTCCTTTTGTCTCTCTGCTTGTCAAACTGTTGCTCAGACACCTGCATTTTTTTATACATTTCCTACCCAGTGCTTTGGAACAGTGCATTTTTGATCTCACAGATGTATGAACTGAGACATTATATTGAGCTTACAGGAAAAAAAGTCAAAACCTAATGCATATTCAGAGCAAAATAAAATATCATAATCTGTTTCCTGGAAAGTAGGTACTCTATGCAAATAGAGATTTTATTTTTCCAAGACAAAGCAAAAAAATCCCCCACACCTGAAAAACACAATTTATTCTATTTGAATCAAAATACTTTTTTAAAAATGCAAAGCAATGTACATATCATTGATGCAAAATAGCATGTATTCATGGGTATGTAAAAGAAAGCTAAAGAAACAAGAGGTATGATTCATGAAACTGCAGGTTGACCCACACTCATACACAGAATCAGGGCTACAGTTCATGCCAGGTGAAGTGTGTTCAGTTCCCTTTTCTTCATGTTAATAGGTCATAAACATGTATTAGCCCATTTCAGTGCCTCCTCTTAAAAATTCTTTTGTAGTGATGAACAACAAGGCAGATAAACTGATACCAAATACCTAGAAATAAGACACCTATGGAAGTGCAGGTCAATACATTGGTTCTGTAGAAAATTAGTAAAAGCTAAAATAAACTGTAAAATAAACTGAAATGACAGAGGGGATTCCTTAAATATAAGGATCTTTCACTAAACCTCTTAAGAAAACCTAAACAGCTTGTGATAAGAAACAAGGCCTTCAGATCGTAATTAATTGAAGAGACAAAACAGAATTAAATGGCTAATTATAAAACTAAAAGGAGGTCCCAGAACAAAGCAGTATAATAAATGCCTATGGAATGATGAGTGTGATAATGGTAAATAAGGAATGACATTTTCTCCTCCAGTTTAGGAAGTAACTGAGAGAATCAAATAAAGGAAGTACCAGCTTCCAAATGATCTGAGAGTGGTAGCTCTTCATACAAATGAAGCAACAGAAGCTGTCGGATGCTAGAAGTTTGCCAAGGTTACCAGCTAAGCTCATGTCTATAACCAGGGACTATTAAACATGAGACAACACTGTGAATGAAAGAGTTCCTGAGCCAGACTATTGGAGTTTTTTTGAAATACCAAATGGGTTAATTTGGTGGTTTTTTCTTCAGTTCTTCTTGAACTTCTGTCTCTTGCTGTCCATTTGCAGTGGTGTGTTACTGACCTGCAGAATTTCTGCTAGGATAAAGTACTATTTCTCTCAGGGCAGAAATGGTACTGGATATATCTCAGGCAGAGTTAAGTAATTAGTCCAGGTACATCAGAGGTTAATACTGATATAGTAGAGTAGGGATTAGCTCAATTCATTAGAGCGTGGTGCTATAAATCTGAGGTTGTAAATTCCATCCCTGTATGGGCCATTCACTGAAGAGTTAGACTTGATGATCCTTGTGGGTCCCTTCCAACTCAGAATATTCTGTGATCTATATCATTTGTATGGCTGCTTTAAATCCAGAAGGAATGTGAGCGCATTTCCATAATGCTGTACCCCCAGAGCTACTCTGACCCAGCTCAGATGGCTCAAAGGCATGTTTCTTATTCTGGATGATACTCGTAAACTGTAAAGAAGAAGTGTATATGTACTGAGTCTAGTCCACACCAAGTACAGCTGCCATTGCAGTGGAGAGAGCAGGGCTGTAAGACTGAAGGCCTTGAAAGACACAGTTTCCAAATACTGACACTGCACATAGCAAGCAATACCCCTGGGGTTTGGGTAAGGGCTGGTGCTGTAAACCAGAGCAGGGACTGCATCCAGCAGTACAGGACACTGGAAAAAGCACCAGCTTCCCAAGAGGAACTTCAACGTCTTTATAAAAAAGCCTTAAAAGGTTTTATTTCCATGACTCAGAGCTGGTAAAGATGGGTTTGGGCTGTTTTCACAGCTATCTTGTCAATCTTGGTCATGATTCCCAATATTCATTTATGTATTTGTGAATAATTTTGAATATTTCAGACCTTTTGATGTGAGATTATAAGAAGTTGGTGATTTAGATTTCTCATTTTTCCTGGTCTCATTTACCTTTGAATGCTGACAATCCAAAAGTTGTTACAACACTTTAGAAGTAATTTTATATGTGGGAGAAAGGGATAAACTCTTTTTACATAGGTATTTCTAAGAGCATTTGTGACAGGGTTTTATTTAAAAAATAAAAGAGCTTTTAAAAAGCAGTTCTGCTTCTCTGACCAGCATAGCTGATTCTAAGCTCAAATGTGGGCAAATAGCAGAGTGCCACAAGCACCACATTTTATGCTATGTAAATGCTCCCAAAAAGGAGGAAGTGGAAGTGATTAATTAAGTGAGAAGCTTTTGTTATGATTCTTTTAGGTTTTAAGGGTAAAAAATTGAGAATGGATCTCCTTAGAGAGGAAGGAGAGAGAATGGCACATCTAAAGGATGCAATCTATCATCCTAAACATTGGTAAGTGACATTTCCTTCGGCAGCTGACGGCTAAATATGTCTAGGTTCTTCAGCTTGTGCTGGTAGAAGAAAGAAGGAGTCTTATGCCCTCGTTTTTTAAAAGAATATCCACAATTCAGTGAGCATAATCTGGTCCCCAAGTTACTGGTAGAGTTGTATTAGCATGCTTAGCTACATAGCATTTTCCTGTGTGGATATTTTGAGAGGAAAGTATTTTTTGTTTGTTTGTTTCATATATGTTTTTTATACTTTTATTTTAGAAGTCTGTGACTTGTTAGAAAGCATCATGTGCAAAGAGGAACTGCAGCCCTTCCTGTAAATTCAACAAACTGGTATATGCTGAAAGCAACCCCTGAATGATTTACCTTTTCCACAAAGAGAGGTGAAGAGAAGGAGAGGGGTGGGAAAACAACAGATTTTTTAAATTATATTAACACTCACTACCTGCAAAAGCATTTGCAGAGAGTTACCCAAATCTCCTGTGGGCATTTCAGCACAAGTCCAATACAGAAATACACCAGAAAGGAATGACTAGTTGATTGGGCTACAGGCCAATCTCAGCTACAACTGCATGGTATCATAAAACACCTTGGCCCCTTCCACAAGAAGAAATAATCAAGTCTCCATGATACTGTATTCCTGAGGAATGTGGTTTTTCCAGATAAATTTCATTTTCTGAGTCACTGTTAATTTTCTTCAGGCCTACATACAGTTCACATTCCTGTTAAGGCAACACCTTAAGAAACTGTTGAGATGGTCAGAAAGCAATAGGAAAAGAATGCTAACAGCAATTACTTCCTCTAAAAGACATCCACAGTTGCTTGGGTGTTTTAAAAATATGACAGGTTAGATTCAGCCAGGAGGCTCAGGGAGCCAACCAACACTCTCCTTGGTTTCCTCTCCAGAGCAGAGCCAGGAGATCCCCAGACATGTCCCGCCAGCAGCTCACACCACTGCATCACTGTCCTCTTCAAGACTGTCCAACTGGGAATGAATATAGTGTCTTGTTACTAAAGTTATTGCTTTAAGACTCACCACTATTGACAAGTCAGTAAAAATCCCTCCTCATGACTTATTCTAAAAACACAGATTTATTAAAAAAACCAAACAAACAACTATATATTGCTATATAAAGTTGTTCCAGAAATTATTTTAATTAAGTGATTAAGAATGGGCACAATATTATCTTCCATATATTATTAGAATGCACAGCAGTAGTTCAATGCTTACAAAGATTTACATTTGTGTTGGAATAATATTCATGAACTGGGAATTTAAAATACCACTCAAACGTGCCTTCACACAGTTGGCCAAATAAAGCAAAGTTGTTCAACAAGGGACTTCTGTGTTAGAGACCTTGAAAATAATGGCTTAACAGTATGCTAACTTGTTGAAAAGCATCTCATCAGAGGTCTGTCCAGCTATGACATGTTATGGATTTACTTTGGACTGAACCAATGGGCTGAGGTATGCCACTGAGATGAAGGAATACAACTTGAAAGATATATATGTCTGTTTTAAGTAGGAATGTTCATTCATTAGCTCACTGCTTCATTCACTAAGCTCTGTGCAAAGTGCTGCACCAAAGAATGATTCAATACAGATGCCTTTAATGCACCACACAGCAGGAACAAGCAAGATACTTGCCATCATGACTCTCCTGGTGAGACAAGGAAGCAATTTCTTCGTGGTTGCACTGGGAGCAACAGAGTGAAATGGAAGAATGCAGGCTATACTGGGAAAAGTAATCTTTAACCGAATGTAATCTATACATTAATGTGCTCACAATCCTCCCAAAAGTCTTCAACGTTGTGAGTTTATTTTGGGGGAGCAAAGGATAGAAAAAGTGAGTCTTTTTGAGGTGCAGGCTGAGCAAAACTGTCCAGAACAGCAGTGCCAGGGGCCACTGAAATAATATACAAGCTTTCACAGTGCAAAGTATGCTAAAGTGGGTCATACAGTTTACTTCCAGATGTTCTCACCCCCAGTATTTTCTAATGATATAGATGAAATCCATAAAGATTTCCTGTATGAGGCTAGAACAGTGTAAAAATGAGCAAAACCTGTGCAGAATAATTGATAAGGATGTAAAAACAGAGCAAGTAAACAAATAAACAAAACCACATAATCCTTGTATTTAGAACTAAGATTAGCAAATTTTTCACTCTTAATAAAATCATTTATCAAAGCTCACAGAAAGCCTTTTTTTCCACCTGGAAAGTTTCCAAGCTCAAAAAATATTCTAACTAGAAGAGAAAGTTTAACAAATACCAAACACTGGCAGAAGAAGCATAAGAGGAAACAGAGAAAAGACCAAGCAATATAAATGGTAAAAGCTCTCAGGTAAAGCATTGTGAAATGGCTGCCTACTTGAAGAAGCCTTCAATTTTAATGCTATGTTATCATTGAAGTCATAAAGTGTCTGTAACGAAGGTTGTCAAGCAGTCATTTTTGTAATCAGTCCAAGAAGCACATATGTGTTTTAATAAGTGGGCTTGAAATATAAACAGGGGCGTTTTCTCAAAATGAAGCAGAGCATAAACCGTGTACGGTTTTGGTCACTAGAGAGAAGCCTGCCTGTTTCAGTAGAGATGAAGACAATGCATTAGATAACAGTATATACAGATTTGAGCCAACATAGTTGCATTTTGGCCCCTATGTATGGAGCACAAAATAGAATGCATATTTGAATCTGTGGGCCTTCCCAAAGATTGCTAGATGACACTAGAGGATTTATGTTTCTTAAATGAATACATGTGCCATTGCTGCTATAAGGCACTTTCGCATCACAGACCTAAATGCTTTCTCTTTGGGAAAAACCAAACCAAACCAACAAAACCTAAAACCCACCAACCAACAAAACAAGAAAAACAAACCTCAAAGTCTTAATACCTGTAGTTTTTCCTTGCTGTATTGTAGCTGTTAATTTTCCCATTTAACAATGGAATAGACTGAAGTGCCTGTGGAGAACCTGTGTTAAGAAGGACAGAGGACCATAAACACATATGTGATACATTTGTATAAGTTTTTTTCTGTCAGACTCATCTGCACTCCAGCTCTTTTTAGAATAGTTGAAGAAAAACTCTCTGTGCCTCCTTGGTGCATAGAACCATGTATAAAATTCAGTAATTTTTGCAGTGGTCGCTGTGTTTGATTTACTTACTTTAAACTTAATTCAAACTCATCAGTAGAAATTACAAAGCAAATTAGATAGTACTGTACTTAGCAAAAATTACTTGAATTTTACAGAGTAAGGAAGTTAAAGGCAGGCTTAGTATCAGAAATAAGGTCTTTTAATTGTTTTAATTAAATGTTTTAATTGCAATTTTTTATTGTGACACTGGCATTTATAGTACTTGAGTGTTTTCTTTTTCACCACCATGTACACCCTAGTTACTTTTTCCTGGCTGATTTTATACCTATGAGATACATTTTGGTCTTCTAGCTTGACCTGTCATACAAACTATAGGCCAAGACACAGAAATTTCTGCATCAGCCATACTATCTGTTCTATACTGGGTGTCTTTCTGAGAGATATGTTACATCTCAGTTAAAGAACTGCAACAGATGGAAAAATTCAGCACATTGCTATGTAAGAATTTCCAATATTTCCAATATTCCAAACTTTAGTTACTATCACTTGATATTTGTGTTCTGTTTCCAGCTCAGAATTGTCAAAATTAAATTTCCAGTTGTTCCATCTGTATCATTAATTGGATTATGGTCAGGTTACAACAATAAGTAAAAAATTAAAAATTAATTGAAAATACCTTATTAGACTTTATTTGTAATAGAACTGGTCAAGACCATAATTTCCATGAACGGCTTTACTAAGTCTCCTTCTAGCCCAGAGTAAACTGGGCTTCTTTAGTGTCTCAGGATGATGCACATTTCCCAGACCTCACAGCTTTTTTGCAGTCTTCTTCTGAGCCCCTTCCAGTTTGTAAAGGTCCTTGACAAAGCATAAATGCTAGAACTGGACAGAGTATTCCAGGAATGTTCTCACTAATGACATACACAGATGGAGTATCACCATCTCCATCCGTATTCCATTGGTTAGACATGAAAGGATTACATCTTGCCTTTTAATCATAGTTTCATTCTTGTAGCTTACCTTCAAATTATTATTTAATTCTGTTCTGGAGGACCCAGTTTCCCAACAATAGTTGCTATGTAAATTCTTTTTCCTTTGACCTTAGTTTTGACCACACAAAAGTATTGTGTTTTAATGAACTTATCATAATGATCACTCCACATTTGCTCATTTTTTTTTCCTCATTGTTACTTGTTCACCAAATTATTTTGTCACTTGTAAGTTTTTCTATTGATAATCTCACATTTTCCAGACTTTGTTAAAGATACTGCATGGCATTGGAGAAAGAATAGATCTTCACAGGACCATGCTAGAAATATTTTCCCTCCATGACTATACCTCATCTATACTTATTTCTTTACTACCTCCACTTTAGTCAGTCTTTTGTATAATTTTTAACAGATTTTTAATTTAAAATCTTGGCATTAATTAAGTTTTCTGCAAATTCCCCAGCATTCTGTGATTTAAAAATATTAGTACACGGAAATAAACACCTTAGCTTGCATCAAATCTATTGTATGATCCTGCCCATTTGAAAAAAAAAAAAATTGTTCAGCATTATTTCTAGCTTCTGATGGGATATAAAATACTTTTCATTAGCTTTAAGGTTGAAATAGATCTTTCTGTCTTTTCTGACAAAACAGATATGAATGAACACATCTGCCTTCTGCACATTGTGAACCATGTTTTTACTATCCTTGCTGGGAACAGGATTTAAACCATGACTAAGATCTCACTTTTTCTTTACATACTTAATGTATTGTTTCTTATTTCCCTCCACCCTCTACAGAGTTTTTCAAAGATATTTTCAGCTTCCTGTATCAATTGTCCATATTTCCCTAGAGTCAGTTTTAAATTCACTGCTATTACTCTTGTTTTTAGTTGTGTGAATTTTTATTTCTGCCTTCATTTTTCCCCCTCAACCAATAGAATATTTTTAGGCTAAAGATGTCTGTTAAGAATTGCTAAGTAGTGTGTCTTTTCACACTGAATTTATCAAATCTGAATTATATTTCATATTTTCATGTTTAAATGTTTCCTGACACATAATTTTGCTCATAGTTTTTCACAGCCTTGGGAAAATGGTTTTCTAAAAGGCAAAATATATACATTACTAGTAAAGTACTGCCAAGGCAGATATTGGCAAAGTACACAGATGTTTCTGATGGGAAAAAAATAACAATCTTGCTCTTCCTTTCCACAAATACACATCAAAATAAAGTTCATTCCAGAAATACTCTGGGTTGTTGGGGTTTCTTTTACTCACCAAATTAAATTGATAATGTTTGGTTTGATTTTCAAATAAACATTTAGCAGTTTAATTCATTGCTGGCACTGATTTATCCAAAGGAAAGCTATGGAGTGCTTTAGAAGTAAACCATAAACTCTAAAACTTTTAGCCTGCTCTAACTCATGTCCTCTAAGATCTGCGAAAAGTCCCTTAGTCTCTCTGTGCCTCAATTTCCCATCAGGAAAACTGAAATAACAGTTTTCTAACATAGACAGATACTATGTACATATGCACAAGATTATGTGATGTCCAGGAAAGTATGCTAAGAAAAGCTTATAAGTATCTCTGATTAAAAAACAAAACCACTTAAGGGATCCCTCATAAGACTAAGAGCAGAACAATCCTAAAACTGTATCTAGTGTTTCTTTGCTATTTACATTTTAGAAAGTACAATTGGAAAGGGCAATTGTGTCTCTCTTCCACTTCAGAAATTCTGAACTTCTTAATTTTGAAATTAAATATTGCATACGCATACATAAAGCCAATAGTACTAAGGATATTTTATTTCCTTTCCTTTTTTATGAAAAATCTCAAATTAGGAAAAAAAAATTGATTAATACTATCTTTGGTTTTTTTAAAGGTTGTATTAGCAGCATGTTAATTCATCTAGGCATCTGTGGATTTTTTGAATTTTCAGTGAATGGCACAAAAAGCAAGCTTAGTGTTTGTTGTCTGAGTCTTTAACTGAAGCACGTGTCAAAGAGTTCATATAGGTGACAACCTTGCTAAATAGGCTGAAGAACAGAATTTAATTCTTTTAAAAGCAATAGTGAACTGGGATTAGATTCATTCAGAATTAACAGCCTAGTTATATTTTAGGTACTTTGACAAAAAAGACTAATCACTAGGGGCCATACTGATACCATCTCTTGGAGATTTACCAGGGGAACTGGAGAGAAAGTAGAGACATGATCTTTACAGAATCACAGAAACATACTTAATGCAAATGTGAAACATGAAGGCTGCTATGAGCCTTCAAATTCTCAGTTTTGTAGCTGATCTGACAAGCAAATTGGTCTTTACATGTTTAATTAAAGAGCACATAGGATGATGATTAATTGTTTTGCTCAGGCCACCAAAGATGTTTCCTCCACTGCTGCTTCAGAAGTGATTTGCTGTCTTGGGGTGACTTTATGATGTGCATCCCCTATTGCCACTCTATGCCCAGACATGATTCCTGTGCCTTTCTGTGTCTTTAAAACTGGTTGCAAGAGAAAGAAAGAAAAAAAAAAGCCAGACAAACTTTTCAAAGCAGTTTGTGCTCCAAGATCAGTCTATCTCCTCTGCATTGCTTCTGTGGCAGCAAGAGTGGAGGAAGCACCCTTTGCTGCTTTTCAGCCAGCTTTCAGCTCTGTTTTTCCGGAGAGAGACAGAGGTAAACTTTTTTTTCCTGGGACTTTGGTTTTTTCCTTCTGCTCTTCTAGAACTGTTTGGCAACACCAGAACATACCTGGGAGACCTTACATCTCCGGCCTGGAGGGGCCTACGCCAAAAACTGAGCTCCAAAGAGAAGAGAGAGAGAGACCACATCCAGAGAAAGGACTTTAAAATCTTCCCAAGTCTCTCTCCACAAAGAGAGGTTTTATTATTTAGCATTATTCTTTTGGTTTTTTCCCCCGTGCCTGTGTGCACTGTGCTTGTTAAATAAATAGGTTTTTTTCCCTTTCACTTTCCTCCAAGGAAATTTTTTTTCCTGAACCTGGTGGGCGAGGGGGAGCTGTAACCTGTCTTATATCAGAGTACGTTCATTTTGGACATTCCTCCAAATTTGTCTCAAACTAAGACACTTGCTCACATTTAGGTCTTGTATCATGATCTCTAAATATTTTTTCCTTTACAGAGAAGAACATTTATGGATACATCTGATATACAAATATTTCAGTTTTGAAAGGAAAGATTTTGTCTTATTTCCTATCAATTACCACTTATTTAAATTCAGATCAGAATATGTATAATCTACTTCTAAGTACTCAAAGTTCAACCCCAAACATCTTAGACCTTAGCACCTGATCCAGTTTTGAATGCTGAGGTGCTAGTGTTTCTGTTCCAGCTTGAGGTTATAGGCAACAAAGTACTGAGAACTTCAGTTCACAGGTGGTTTGTGTGTATGGATGTGTGTGTACACCTAATTTTCACAGGGTTAAATAAAAATTAACTTATAGAATCAGGAACTTGATTACAAATATCTACACTCATGAATTTTTCTGCTTGGCTAGAAACACCTTATTAATTTTAGTTCACTAAAACACAACCCAGCTGTAACTTGACCCATTTTGAGTAGCTATACTTAAAACCTGGTGTTATGCTTTCAATACTAAAGACTGATAACTTGATAGCTCCCCAGGGTTTGTTGGTTACAGTTTAAGTACAGAGTTGACATTATATGCTGTTTTTGTGAAAATCCCAGCAGTGATATTACAACTGAGATACTGGTAATTGAAGATCTAGTCAAAGACTGTCAGAGTGTGGATGCCTTCAAACACGCAGTATCATTCACTAACCTGCAATTTCGTTCATTTTCAGGTCCCTTTAATTTTATGAAAATGGAACTGTAAAACCAAAGGAAAACAGCAGTTCAGAAGTATTCTCTGGGCCAAGACAAAACCAGCCTGGATTCTCTCACCCTTACTCACGGTGAACAGTAGGCTACTCCAAAAATAGTTCTCATTATTTCAATATGAATAAAGGTTACCCAATCTGGTGCTTAGGGATTACATAATAATTTTTCATCTGTGTTTTCTCAACATTTTAGAAAATATGCACAATTCACTCATTCTTGTTTCACAGTTGAGAAGCTGGTGCAGAGCTAGATCAAATGAGTTATCCTATACTCTTCAATGAGGCAAAAGAAGCCAAAAATAGAACCTCATTTATTTTTCTGAACAGACTTCAATGGAACAGGGTAGCATTCTATTAGACTTTCTTTCTGTTTCTGCACAATTTCCAAAAAGCTATATTTCTAAGAAAAAGTGTCTGCTGTATCTATTAGTCATTTCTTAGACCATCAGTAGATGCAAGCAATGATGCTGTCTGATCCCAACAAATACTTATTCCAAATGCAGAAGAAAAAAAATTACCACAGGTAGCAAATCTATGAATCTGAATGATTTAACTCTTTCATGAAGATTAATGGAGTGTTTTATTCTATTTCCCAGAATTTATGTGTTTGTTTTCTCATAATAAAGGAAGTTTCTAGCTTCTGGTTGTGAAGATAGCCTTGACAATGTAAACCAACATACTTTCATCTTGTTGAGTCCTCATCCTCACCAGCTAAAACAATAGCATCAAGCAAGTTAACTTCCCCCATTCATCTTGCCAGGGTGTCAGCCTTGAAGCAAAACATGCTCCCTTAAGTACCAACACTGTTAACCAATTCACTGCTTATTATCAGATTAGAAATTACTAGTCAGCACAATTAGACAGTGGGTGGACACTTGTGATGTTCTTGACATGCTACCACTTGAAAATGTTGAATACACTATTGATAGGAAAATAGAGAACAATCTACTAGTTTTAAATGTATTTTTCTAAAATAAGTATCTGTGTAAACCTGCATCCTTAAGTTTTGGAATGCTTTCTAAACACCTTCTTCCTCTGCATATCTAAACCTCTCTCAAAGACTGACTCTTAAGATTTCTTTTCTACTCCCTACCTCTAATTTTGGTGCTCTCTGACCAATTGCTGCCTGACTGCCAGATTCCTCTGCCATGACAGGGACTTCACTTCATATATTATCTTCAAGTTCTTTGAGAGAATGTTAAGAAACAAGCATTCTAAACTTGCCCAAAAGGACATAGATGCACATTTGTTCTGAATTGATTGAAACAACCAAGCAGAAATGATAAGAAAAACTATACTAACACCATCCCTATAGTATTGCAAGGATGAGAGGAGACTATGGGACCACATAAAACCTGCCTTCTCTTCTAAAACATCCCAGATAAAGTAATTTCCAGTTATTATACACCACATTTTCTGTCTAGAAAGAAAAATACATTACTGATGTCTTCTGCAATACTTACTGTGTCCATTTTACAGAATAAGCAACAGACATTAGGCTAAAAGCGTGATTCAGCAGGAAAGCAGTGGCAGAGATGGGAAAGGATGCAAAGTCCCAAGACAGCTCTCATTTCATTAAATCACTTGGCCTCTGCTCAGGTAGCACCTTAAGCACACATTGGAAACTCTGTTAACAGCTGCTTGGAAAAAAAACTCATCTGCCCTCTGGCCCACTCACCTTGAGACTGAATTAAAGCATAAACCCAGAGCCACAGCATCAACCACAGAGGCTGCATCCCAAGAACTTTGCTTATGTTCTTTGCTACAAGGACATAAGCAATGCTGCTGTTCATGTGTCACCATGGTACCAACCTGCCAGAGGATAAGACTGGCAGAGGAAACCAGCCCCAGTGGCAAAAATACTTCATAAAGTCCCAGAACAAAGCAAATAGACCATCACAGGAACCCAAATGCCATCACTGTATTGTTCAGTGCACTTTGCTTTGGATCAGGAGCAAATTGATGTAATTAGTACACACAGCAAGCACCTGATTACCAAAAGTCTGTTTCTCACTTCCCTTTTCTTCTTACTTGCATTCTTTTGCTGGACATAACTTTACTGGCAGCTTTTCTCAAAACTTTTTTATGCCTATATCTTCCTGTCTCCAACTCTGTCTTGAGGCCTCTTTCAGATCAAATTTTTTACACTGGAAATTAAACGCTTAATAACTTTTTAAAAATTCCATAGTATGAGGACAGGGGATGTACTCTTTGCATAATGAAAGTGAAAACTTTCATTAAAACATCATATTGCGAAAAAGATTTTTTTCACAATAAAAATGTATTTTCTGACACAGTTCTGAAAGAATACGCATGTTGTTGTGCTTACTGAGCAATACTTGACATATATTCATTTATTAGGCATCATGATAGTGCTTATTTAAAGTCCATGTGGCTTTAAATGATGAGAAGCCTATAAGAAACACTAAAATTTAAAAACTGCATTTAGTTTCCTCGGCAAATGTTTAGCTATTGCACAGAGATTCTTTTTAACTGTTCTATTTAAAAGGCACTTTTCACTTTCAAAGCAGTTAACAAAGGTTCTGCTAGCTGCATAGTTATTTTGTGAATGAATTTTCACTTCCATACCTAGGGGAGTGCGCAGAAGCTGCAGTTGGAATGAGGAGTTTAGCGAAGGCAGGAGAAGATACCAGAGTGTCAGTGATCCCAAGCCGCTCACACACTGATGTTCAGGACAGCACATGTGGGTGCCACATGAGCAGGTGAAGCTGTGATTCTAGCTGTGTGGAAAGGCAGATAATAATTAAGCAATCAGATGTGCTAAGTGCATCATGCTGGGACATCGCTCCGTTTCAGATGGCTTGAGAGGTTTGAAGCTGAAGGCGTAACTGAGGAAGTGGCCAAGTTACAGCTGTAATCCTAAGGTTTTCCTCGTGGTCCCTGGAGCACCACGGTGCCAGTCTTGTACTGACACACTCCGGGAGCGTGCCAAACACTTTTCAGCCTAAGGAGAGCATTTGACATCTTTCAGCTGCTGAGACTCAAGGATTTGGGCTCTGGATATATTCCAATGCTCCTCTGCTACATGCATGTACACACCGCAGCCCTCCCTAACCAGCACCCTGTGCGGGATTCCAGCTGCCGCCTGCTCCCGGGGATGGTGCCTCGTCCCGGGCAGCGCGGGGTCCCGGCGGGCCGGGCCCGATCCCAGCTCTGCCGCCTCCCGCCGGCCGGAGCAGCGCCCCGGGCTGGCACAGCCCCTCGGCACGGCGCCGCTTCGCTCGCTCCAACTGCAGCTTCATACGGTGAAACACAGGGTCGTCACGAAGCCCAAGGAGCTAAAACCTGCCCTCGCAGGGCTTTATGAGCCATGGACTGCACATCGGTACACTCTTCTGCATCCTCGTTCATCCTTCCCTCGCTATTTCTGCTGACAACCTTTCCCTAGACGTTTTTTAATAATGTAAAAGTTAAAGAAGCGTTATTGTTATGGTTATCATTATTGTTATTTCTTTTGAGGTGGAGTCTACACGATGTGGAGAACACAGGTTTAGTCTTTGCACTGTAAGTGAACTATTAACCTGAACTGCATGGAAACGTTACACCAAATAGCCATACATTTGTTCAGCTGGTCCCGGCCCTTTTTAAAGCCAAACCGAGGTAGTTTCTCAAGAAGAGATAGAGCAGGGGGTCACAGAGGGCACCCGCCCCTCCGCTCCCAGGCCCTGACCTGAGGAGCACCATGGGGCCCTCTCGTTTCTCCGGCTTGACACACGCACGGAGCTGCCCGAGGGACCCGCGCGGCTGCACGGTCACATCAGTGTGTGGCTCTGCGTTCCCATGCAGTCGTTCCGTGCGCGAAAGTTCGAAGGGAAAATAAACAAACCTACCCTCCTGTGGACTGAAAGTCACAGCTTGCACCATGGGGCTCAGCCTCTGGGAACACTCCTCCTTTCACTGCCGCCACTGGCAGCTTGTGGCTTGCATAAATTGCTTCTCTTAAACGCCTGCTTCCCTTTCCATCAGGTCTGAGACATCTGTATTTTAAGCTATAAGCTCTTCTGGGTGAGGATGATGTCTGTCTACACCCTTGCAGAGTGTTTATCACAGCAACCCTGATGTCTTGCATCACTTCTAAGACCTACAGTCATACACACGGCTAGCAGTAAATGCACATCAGTAAATGTTCACACCACTGGCTCCAGTTGAATACAAAGTACCTCAGAGCTTTGCCCCTCCTGATAGGAATCTTGCATAGCATGAGCTCAAGCTATTTCACAAACCACCTGCCTTTTCTTTCTTAACCATGTGTAGAACTGACTACTAAATCCCAATGTGTTTTATGTGTTATTAATAAAGCTAATATTTTTATGAAATACTAGTCCGGTCAGGAATTCTCACACAACCTTAAGCACAATAATCAAGAAAAACACTTTCTGTCACATTATTAAAAGTTCACTTGCAACAGTATAGAGGACTCTGGTAGCAAAATGCCATGTTGACATCTTTCCAGTAAAGGAAATTTTTTCCATAGCTTTTTTCAATTCAACTTTTTGCAAAACAGTTGCTTTCTGTAATATCTCAGATTTATGCAGAGTTTACAATGCAATCATTGCTCCTTGCTGTTGAAAAAGATTTATTTAACCAGTTTTGGCCTTCATTCCAAAAGGCTGAATGCCAAATCATTACAGTGTATCTGGTGTTTTGCTGTCAGAAAATATGATCTAGCATTAAGATACTATTCAGAGACTCTAAAAGCCAGGGAAAATAATTGTGGTAAATCAAAACCTCATAAATACTTTATAAAGTTGTTTTTAATCTCTGTCCTCATGTGTGACAAAAAAGTACCAGTTTACATGCAGCCAGAATACATGAAGTTTGAGGCTTTATTTCCTATACTATCTAAGTTTTAAAGCAACATTAAAATCTATTCCGTATAGATGCAAAAGTCAGGCAGTAGTTGTCACATTATATTTTCTAGTACTACTGCAGTTTAATAAGCCAAAAGACAGCAAACCACTTTTCTAGACTTAACTCCAAATGACGTCTTTTCTTTTTTTAAAAAAAAGACACTGAGAGGCTCAGAAACATATATATGGCTCTGAAGCTGAAGCCACAACTGTGCAAGCAGATACAGACAGGCAACGCTCTATGTGGTTAAAGAAAAGCACATGCCAGAGACTCGGGAGCAGCTGGCCCTGAATTTTGGCCTCAGCACACCATGTAAAATTGAACATATGCGTGGACTAGGTTTGACTCCCTTCAGATGCTTCTGAAACACAATAATATCTCACTGGGTAAGAAAGCTGCTCTGGCTTCCAAACTACCTATGCCAATAACTTTTTATTTCTCCACCAAAAAAATGCAGAACAATTTTCCTGTGCAGCACATCAGCATGACAGATAACAGCAACTGCCAGAAACTTGGAGATGGCAGTATATCTGGGATGGATATTAAACTGAGTCTGTCTAGAGGCATGGGAAACTTGGGGGAGAAACAGGCAGTATAATAAACTCAAGCAGAGATCATGTCCAGATCATACTTTGTAAAAATTCCACTTACTTATTTTTGCAGCACCAGAAATTTATCAATAATTTACCTTTTAAGGTTGTAAATTGCATAACCTGTGTGCCAGAGAATCTGCTACCTTACATAGTGCATACAAATTCAGAAGCAGTTAACCATTGCAATATGGAGGGGTGCTTTTTGCAAAGAGGAAACCACAGAGGCCAGGAGGGAGCACTGGTTTGAGAAAAGGGGATTATCTTGGAGGTAGCACTCAGCCGGATCTGACTCACTTGCCTCTGAGCAGTTTATGCTGTGGCCATATTCCAAAGGAGGGCAGAATTTGTTAAACCACTCTTCTGAACTGCTGATGGAGGAAGCTGAAGGCACTGAAATCCTGACAAGCTCTAATATTCATGGTAAGCTGTAGAAGCAATATTAGTTTTGCCTAGATGAGGTTTTTTTTTTTTCTAGTGGGGAAGGACACTGATCTATATGTTCTGAGGTGACCGATAATTTTATAGGCCTAGCTCAAAGAAAACAGAGTTTCCAAAGAGAGGTGTTGATCGCTATCTGAATTTTAGGGAATTTTAACAAGGATTCACGTTGAACACTCAGAACTTGATAACATTCAGTGTCTTCAATCAACTTGGAATAGTCTTGCTATCATATGGACCTATGTCTAGTAAGAACAGAGAGGGCACCTCACCAAGAAGAGGGCACCAAACAGAGCACCATGGAAAGTCTGTTTATTTAAACCGTTCCTTCAGAGTGTTTAATCCATCCTAGCTCCTATTCTGTCAATGTGCTTTTTGAATAAGTCAGTCCCTCTGCTGACGACTCTCCTGATGACTCTGCTAACTCTGCAATGACAGTCTTGTTTGTAAAACTTCCCAGAGGTAGTAAGCCTTAACTAACCTAGAACCAAAATTCAAAGTTCTAAAAGAGCTTTGTTTAGAGCTGTATATTGCAGTTTAGCAGACTGCAGGTGTGATTATAAATGGATTACTCCCAATTTACTAGTATTATGGAATAAGAACTCCTCATTTGGACACTGCCTTCTAAAGTCTTTAAAATGCCCTCATGGTTTAACAACAAAGCTGAAGTATAAAAGAAAACTCAGCATTGAAAATGGGAAAAGATGCAATGTAGAAGAAACAAAGTTTATTTCAGTTAGATTCAGCTTCTAAGAAATATAAATACAGCTTGGTATCAAGACAATTTTTTTTAATTGAAACATCCTAGTCAGCATATTATTTACAAGCACTTAAATACTACAGTGAAAGCACAATGAGGTTTCATAGCAAAACAGTCAAAATCCACAACTTTTAATATTGCTGCCTGGGCAATGTTAATTCAGTCTTGTTACACATATAATAATAAAAGTTACTGACATGCACTAGGTATTTCAATGGAGATGTTCTTAGTGAGCATGTAGTGAATATTCCATTTTATCTGTCCAGTTCAAGGTGTGAAAGGATGTCACATTGTGGTACACAGCTCTGTCTTACTCTGAAGAAAGAAATAACATTGATTCTCCCAGATTTCACCACGACATTAATTTTTATAGTACTTCCATCAGCTACAAAGTATGATAATACCCGTATACATTTAGGGGAAATTGCCATCCACATTCTTACTCTGAACAAACAGAAATACAGACATAGCTAGAGCTGACAGACAAATTTCACAAACATAGGAATGATTTTTTTTAAATCTATCACAGCAAATATTCTATACGTTTTATTGTATTCTATACAGTTCTCCATTCAGTTTAGCTGCAATTGTGAGAGTGGAGCAGTTCTGCAGCTTGGTCCTCCACATCTTCTGCCATCAGACACCCAGAAAGCAATGGCACACTGTTGGAGTTTTAATAGTTACCTGGAGCCAACTCCCAGGAAGCAGAGGCAGGAAGAGAAGCCAGATCATCAGGACACCATGGGTTTGCTGGGCATGCAAGATGGTCTTTCTACCTTCTGCAGTCCCAGGCTCATTCAGCACTCCCAGCCTCTGCAATAAACAAGAATGACTCCCATCACTACAAAATCCCGATTTACACTTTAATGAGCCCACCTTACATGCTGAAATTTTCTCCTGCTAAAATAGTAGATTAACATGTAAGAAAAGCTTTTTATAATTAGAAATGCCCAAAGAATTCAAGTTATCTCTTCGTGTTCCATAATAAATTCTGTAGTTCGGAAATGTTGAACATGCCCCACAAATCTTAAAAAATAAAACCAAAAAACCAACGTTTCTGAGAGTCTGTGAAAGGTCTTCTTGTCTTGATTTCAAATTTTAAAAATTTTGTTTTTAATATTGTATTTAGTTCAAAATAAGAAACAAGATGACAAGAAACATCAAAGTATTGAATTCTGGTGATGAGGAAGCAAAATCTTGCAGCAGTATCAAAGCCCCTTTTCCTTCCCTAACACAAGGCTTTCTTTCCCTAAATGCTTCATTCCTTCATCTTGCTGCTTTGTCATGATGCTCTGTTCCTTCACCTGAGTTGCTTCCCTAAAGTACCTCTGGCTTCCTACAAGGTTACAGTGAAAGATAGACAGCATCTTACACCTGAGTCCAGTGGCTGGGGCAACTGTTCTTCCTGGTGAGCAGAAATACAGTATTATCCCTAAACACACTCCACTCTCTTGTCTGCACCAAAAGCAGACCATGGGTCAAGGCTGGATCTGTATTTACATTGATATATTTTCAGAGGGAATATAGGGAAAATAGAGTTCAATTATTCAAGTTTAGTGTTGTTAGTAGTGTTTACACTAAGAATATTCTTGTCATCCCTGTCACAACAGTTACTAAAATAGAAACATTAGCAAAATAAATGAGGTTTTCTATTTTAGTTTCCAGGAGCCTGAGTTAGTTTTGACCAACATGAATTCTTGTAACTTAGGGATTATACCATCCTACAAGTAAAGTTCCAAGCAACAAAGTTTTCATAACTGCAAAAGATCAAAATATATTTTCATAAGCTCTATCTCTTAGAAACTATAAGCAAAATTCACTAATTATTCTCTTTTTCCTCCTCTTTCATCTGCTCCAGTCAATGTGAAACCTTAGGATGCATAGAGACTTTCACATTATCAGTCTACAGTTATTCCCTACTTGGTTGTGGTTTCTTGCTGATGTCTTCAGAACATGTAATTTCCTTGTGACTGTCCCTTAAAATGTTATTTGACTTGAGAACGGTTTTGTGTTTATGAAGAATCGACATTGAGTTCAATGACTGCACTATGGGCTGGGTATTTGAGGCTGTATGTGAAGTTCTCCTCCACTAGACACTCTCTGACATGGCACGCTGACAGCAACTGGGCTCCAAGAGTAAAAGGCAAATGTGCCTTTCACATCCTCTGTGAAAAATGATCCTTACATATAGCCATGAATATCTTACCCGATAGTCACTTACGAAGACTTTTTTCTTCTAATGCTGTGAGAGCTTCTAGGCTTTGAAAAATCTCTTTCCATGTTAAAACTCTAGGTGCTAAACAATAATAATCTTCTCAACCTGCATTCAAAGATCACAACTATATTATTCATATTTTAGCTGTGAGGAAGGCTATATCTATATAGCCTGTCTGGAATTATTACAATTTATTTCTGCTATATCTGCTTCTCATCCAGTTTTGTGTTTGAGACTCTCATGATAAATGTCTGAGTTTGGTGAATAATTTTATTTTTTATAAAGCATATTAGAGGGAACATGAAATCTCTCTTAAATGAGATTTGTTGTGATGCATTGCAATAGTAACTCAGCATTTGGGGAAGCAATGAGGAGAGTATAGACACTACTGAGACAATGCAAAGCAAAGAGTGCTTCACTTGCCACACTGCCCCTGCCCCAAGGTTTTCAGGCAGCACTGTTTATTGTCTGCTCCCCCTCCTGCTCCACCAAGAACCTGTGGTGCAGCCAGGGATCTAGCCCAGAGAGGGTAATGGACACACAGGACATGATGACATCTGTCAATGAAATAATGCAAAACAGATTACGTTTTAACATTTTATTTGTTCTATGCCACAGAAGGAAATAATAAGATAAAGACCAAATTACAAATTCTCAGCTGAGGAAATTCCCAGTTTCTTTTGCAGTCATGCTTTTTTGAGTTTTGAATGTTTTACAAAAGCTTACAGGAAATGCTGATGAATATAAAAATTGCTTTTAGTTTTGTAAGTTATCAGTGAATATTTCACAGAGGGGGTGGATAGATGCTGAATGAGAAGAGACTGAAAAAAAGGGAAAAATATATTTTCCCTTAACTCTAATATTTTTCTGATTTCAGCTGGCAATATTTGAACCACTTCTGTACTCTCATGCAAGGTGCTATAGGATTATTATGATGACACTTTAAATACTTAATTTTGGTCAGGTTCTTAATTTTTAACCTCAGAAGAAAACCCCAGCAACATCCTTCCAAACACAATGCTCTCAATCCAGAAGAAAAATGAGTACTAACACAGTAGGTGGTCTTCCCACTGAATTGCTATCAATGCCTGCACCATCTGGGTTTTCCTTGGAGGCCTTGTATCCGAGAACTGACAAGACCCAACCTTACTTAATTTATGAGACAAGATCATAGCCCGTGATGATGTGAGTGCAAGCGTGTATAGTAACATTTGTGTGGTTTACAAATATTGTATGAAACAACTGGTGTATAAGTAGGATTTTAGGGTCATTATAACACCTTTATGGAGTTCTGTGCCACTGAACTTTCATGGCCTATTCAGTTTACGTTCTATGTGCCTGGGAAAGGTACCTAGTAAAAAAAGCAAGATTTCATTTTTTGCTGGAAATAACACAAAAGCTTTATTTACTACACATGGATTATGTTCTAAAACTCCAGTATCTGCCCAATTTTTTTCTCCTCCAGGACAGCCAAAAGCAATAGTCGAGTGCTAGTGTACTTGCCTACCAAAAATAAGACAAAGAATAAAACAGAGTTCATGCAGAATTAAACAATATTTTTGTGTCAAAAACCTTACCTTTTTACTGAAATTTAATTTTATCCTATTTAGAATTTAACAGACAAAAAAACATGTTTAAAGGACTCTAAACAAGAAAATTATACTTTTTAAACCCTGAAACAATACATATAAAAGAACATGAATTACAAATAAAAGTATATATTTATGAAGAACTATCCAAGATAACTGAGAGCAGCAAGCTTTTCAAATCTCTGAGCAATACATGAGTCATCAACATCACATATAACTCAGAAAGCAATTGATATATTTCATGATTAATAATTTCTTAGCCAATAACCCAAACTAGAAAGGCTGTGGAAAACCTAGTTCAGCAGTTCATATCCAGGTTTAATACAAGCTGAGCTGAATTACAAGTCACTGTAGTCCTGACCTCCTACTCACTCACAAATTTTTCATATTACCAAAAGTTTTTCTTTCTACCTTTTCATTGCTAGTAATTTGGCTACTTTCTCAAAGAATCATTTCTCTACTAACCTAGATATCACTCACCAGTTTATTTTTTTTTAATTCATTATTTTCTCATTTTAATTATTTTGATTTCTTTTTCCCTCCTTTTTATTAATAAAAAGGTCCACTATGCAGACTTTCACAGTTCCCTAGAATATGCAACAAAGAGACAAGATATGAAACTTTGCAGCCAATATCCAGCAACGATGGGCATGTTTTCATTTAATTACCTCTTAAAATCAGAAATATGTCTGGCCTGTCTAGACAAAGACATAGGATTAAGATTTCAGGTACCCAGCTTAGGAGCACAAGATCTCATAAAGAGAGAATAGAGGAAGGACAGGTTCTGTGCTATCTACAGTTTCATGGTGGGAAGACTTCCCTACAACTGAACCAAGCTTCAAGATGTGAGAAACAGCTGTAACACCTTCTAATTCAGTGGTGCTAGAGATAATGTTGATGGCAACATGAGAAATGAGCATCTCCATGAGATGCACTGCCATCTGCTTCTGGGCAGCCACTCTCAAGAATACCTTCCTGTGGGCAGCTGTGCAGACATCGGTTTAGGAAAGGCAGGTCCTACACTATGAACCTCATCTCCTTCTGTGACACATGACCTAGTGGATGAGGGATGGGTTGTGTATGTGTATATCTGTATTTTAATAAAGTCCTTGCCACCATCTCCCACAGCATTCTCCTGGAGAAACTGGCTGCTCATGTTTTAGATGGGTAAACTTTGCTGAGTTGAAAACTCTGGTCCCAGAGAGAGGTGGCAAATGGAGTTACATCCAGCTGGCAGCTATCACTAGTGGTGTTCCCCAAGGCTCAGTGCCGGGGCCAGCATTGTTTAATATCCTTATCAATAGTCTGGATGACGTGACTCTGTTAGTCTGAAGATGGCACACAGCTGGGTAGGAATTTTGGTCTGTTTGAGGGTGGGAAGGTTCTGCAGGGGGATCTGGATGGGCTTGATCAATAGGCTGAGGCCAATTCTATGAGGTTCAAGAAAAGCAAGGGCCAGGTACTGCACTTGGGTCACCACAACTCCATGCAGTGCTACAGGCTGGGGGCAGAGTGGCTGGAAAACTGACCCTTGAAAAAGGACCTGGGGTGTTGCTAAATCTGCACTATTTTAAAGTCCTTGGGATAGAAAGCAAAGCTCTGCTTCTCTGGGATCTTTTCTTTACCTAAGAATTAATAGTCACATGTAAATTGTTTAACTATTGTGAAGTCAATATAAGTGCACATCCAAAGACCATACAAATTTAATCATACATTTTCAAGAAGAGGTCTGAGCAGGAAGGCTGTTCTATCATTCAGAAAGAAAGCAGTACATAAACATGGTGTTCACCTTTTCATGTGCGGGTACACAACAGGGTAAGGAAAGAGCATTTTGAAAAATGCAGCGTTGCTTTAACCAGAAAGTCAAATGTAGTTCCCGTTACTGAAAATACATCTGTGCATTGTGGTTATCATATCTATGTTGCAGAGAGAGTTGCATTATGTAAATTCATATTCCTTCCTTCTGCTTCAGTCCCAGACTGATTCAGACATATGGTTTGCAGAATGCTTGCAACTGTCTCATTTTTGGCACTTCAAATACAGGAAGCAATATGTTATTTGTATATTCTGTTAGGGACTAATACAATACAAAGCCCACTGAAACAGCTCAACTTTGGATCATACCCTTCAATTCTCTCCTGACTAGTCTACACAGTTTCCTGAAAAGGCATCACAGTATTTTTTGCAAAGGTAGTTTGACAGCTGCTCTACTGGTTATTACTAGTCTTTTCCTGCATTGTTCTGCACTTACCCTGCAATTTTTTTCCATCGCCTCCGTGTTAGGCTCCAGACCTGATCTCAGTGTAGACAACAGCAATCTTTCCATTACTTCATTACAAACGGTTTAGATTGGAAACCAAGTCTGCTCTCCAGGGTAAGAAGTGAACTGCGTGACTTCCAAGTAGAAGGACTCCACTCTCCATCAGGACACTTGGCTATACCACCACACCCTAGTTTCTGAGTTCTTGTAGGAAAGCTATGGATGTGCTGTGTCAGCATGTTAGGCAGAAGTAAAGACAAGACATAAAATATGTTGCTGTGATTCAGTGTCAACAATGCTTATATGTCATTTCCAGTTACATTTTGTTCTAATATGGCTTACATTAGTGTCATTTAATCCCAGTTTTATTTTTGCTCTCCTTGAGTTTCAGTCCCAGCAAAGTTGCCTTTCTAAAAATCTGATTGATCACAGAGAACACAATGATATTGAATATTACATCTTAATCTTTTTAGGAAGCACACATGGTCATTAATTTAGTCTTTGTGAAAGGACACTTTTTCAGTTCTGTCTTTTAAGATCTACAGTAAGGTCTTTTCTTCTAGGAAGAAAACAGGTTAATAAATAATCCAGAGTCTGAGGTTTATTGGCCTTTTTTGTCATTCACCTCCAGTGGGAATTATAGCAAGGAACAGTTGCCCTTGTTAACCTGCAAACATTTTTCACTCAGTTAGGTCATTGCCTCTGGCTCAAGGGTCCAATTTTCCTTTCATTCATTAAGCACATTGGGAAGCGGAGTTCCTAACCCTTTCCAGTCTAAATGTGGAACAATCACATCCCCTCACAATCAAGTGCCAATGTGCTGGGACCTTTACGTTTCACTGTGATCTCTCAGTGACGCAAGTTTTTAACAATTGAAGGATATTAAGTCAAAAAGTTGTTTTCTAATTGGAGGAGCTCAGGGGATTTCAAATAATGAACTCTTATAAACTGGAAGCTGGTACATGTGCCTTTCCAATTATTTTTGTTTCAAATCAGGCAAGAGGGCACTGCTAATCTCAGAAAGCAGATTTCAGAAGTTCTACCAAGAAATTAAGGCCATGAAGCAGCATAAACCATTAATGCTTTGGGGAGATGAAATTACACAGTCTCATATGTCATTTTATTGGATGCTGTAATAGCTAAGGGACAATGTAATTCCAGATTTTAAAGTGTGTTTGATATAGCTAATTCACTCCTATAAAGACAGGCTGAGAGGGCTGATGCTGTTCAGCCTGGAGAAGAGATGCCTCTGGGGAGACTTAGAGCAGCATTCCAGTACCTAAAGAGGCCAACAGGAGAGCTGGAGAGGGATTTTTTACAAGAGACTCCACTAATAGAATGAGGGGTAATGGTTTCAAACTGAGAGTAGGTTTAGATATTAAGAAAAAATTCTTTACTGTGGGGATGGTGAGACCCTGGCACAGGCTGCCCAGAGAAGCTGCAAATGCCCCATCCCTGGAAGAGTTCAAGGCCAGGTTGGATGGAACTTTTTGCAACCTGCTCTAGTGGAAGATGTCCCTGCCCATGGCAGGGGAGTAGAACTAGATGATCTTTAACATCCATTCCAACCCAAAGCATTCTATGATGATTTTATGATTCCCTTTGGAGCATTCATAAAGAAAGAAGGGAGAATGAATGTTTCATATTGATAAAAGACTTTGCTACAGTGAATCTTTGGATGAATGAATGGTGGTTGCAGTCTAGCAATTAAGAGCCAAACACTTGGGTTCTTTATATACAGATGTCTCTATACACATCATTGGCTGTGTCAAAATATAATAAAAAAATTTCTCTCTGCAATAAATTAGCAGAAGTGTTTAAACAGGGCCAGGTCTAAAAGATAAGCAGAAAAATCACTAATCCTTTACAGTGATATAATTGGAGATTTTGTGAAGTAGGATACTTTAAAATGGGAATGAAATAATGGGAAACCTCTGTACAACTGCTCAGAAGAGGCTTTGAGACATGGCAAAGGAGAAGACACCTGAGTGGGAGAAATATAGAATATTTTGAATTTCACATCATCAGATTTCTCCTGCTGAGTGGTTGGGAAAAAATACAGGAAGGATTTCTCAGGAGCTCTATGCAATGGTTCCATGGCATAGTGGGGAGAGGTAAACTGGAAAAGTGTAGTTAGGACATGAGATAAGCACTGTATGAACTATAATCCTGGCAATGGAGGATGAAGGGAAAGGGATGCAGGCTGAAGACTGAGCAGAGGGAAATAATACACAAGGGTCTGGATGTGTGGGATGTATGTAACAGCCCAGCTACAGATGGAGGAAAAGAAAGGCGGACATTAACACTGGCATTACAGAGGAAAAGAAAAAAGAAAGGAGCCGATGGTTAGAGGCTGGCAAAAGAAAAGCTGCTGTGGGTTTTCATCTTGAAAATATTGAGCTTATTGTGGTCTGTATAAAGATTCCCAGAAAAGTTAGCAGGCATGTCAAGGGAAGTAGAATATTGTTCAGTGGGGAGAGATGGAAAGGGAAATTTGGGAATTATGTCTTGGCCAATTGTTGAAGAAATTGGAACTAAGTCAAATTTTCAGGGAGGTTCCCAAAGAGAGGGAAAAGAAAAACTGATGCTTTTCAAAAACACACGCATTCAGCTTCCTTATTACTTGTACAACTGATGTGTCAAATGTCAACATTTTGTTATTTCTAAAATGGAGAGGAGAAATATGTTTTGTTTGAACCATGTGACTGCCTACATGCAGACAGAATAAGAGAAGACTTCAGCTGGAAGATTGTAGGGTAATTAGACACACATTTTGGGGTCTTTCCTGAATAAGTTACCCATGCAGGCAAGCTGTTTAGCACTTTTTACACTCCCAAAGGCTCAGAGCTGAATTAGGCAGGAGACTTGTCAGTAAGAAAGTTAGTCACAAAAATTCAGAAGCAATTTTTATTTCTATTGGAATTTTTCAAAAATAAATTCTTAATGTTTACATGCATAAATACCTTTAAGCATATATGCAGAGAGAGAAATTGAGAGAAATCTGTATCAGTATACTTACAGAGATAAAATTCCCTTCTCTAAATAGTGTGTCAGATACCAGGTAGAGCAGGCTCCTGTTCAATGTGTTTGCATCAGTCCAGCAGAAGTTCCCCATGGCGAATCAGGAGCCAGAAGGAGTAGCTGGAGCATCCACACTGCCCCACTTCCTGTCCCATAGGGTCCAGGGCAGGGAGAATTCCAAGGGGGTTGGAGCTTCCCAAGGCTTTCAGACTACTACTGACTCCAGAAAAACTTCATTTTCTTCCATTTATTTTTATTTTTTTTTAACCAAACATGGAAATCTTCCATACTGGAATGAAAACAAAGCTGCTCAAATTTGTATGTGTGTGGCAGATTTAGGCTGGAGGAATTCAACTGTCTCTCAGATGGTGGTTGTTACAAAAGCCTGGGACATCAGAGATTCAGTTTCTTGAAAGAATAGTTCTTCATCCATACAACAAGAAAAAAAGCTGAGTGGGGCCTACCTCTTTTTTTCCAACCTGGGCCACAAATATTTTTCACTTATGTGTTGCCTCCCAAAAGAAACCAAACAAACCTGATATATTGGTAAAAGTTTCCATTTGGACAGAACACCATATTCTTTGGAAACTCCAGTGAAGTTTAGTTTTTTTGTCTCCTGTACTAAAAAATGTTTTGAGAGCTTGAAGGATGCCATGAGGCCAATGCAATTTTCCAAAGTTTTTCCTCTGAGTATGGACTTCAAGTAAGGCAGTCTGAAGACAGCTTTGTTTCAAAGAGAATGTCTAAATTTCATTTTGTGTGAAAGAAACTAAATTTAGAAATATCAAAACACTCTGTGGAGTGGGATTGCTGCTTTCCACCCAGTTCTGGTTACACACAGGTGTTACTGGAAGATCAAGGGTCTTGGCTAGAGGATGAGCTGAATTTTAGATAAAGAATAATGTTACTGTCAGGTCTCATCCCAAAACCTGTAATGTTATTGCTACAGAGCACACACTTTCAATGCCAGCAGTTACTGTAATTTTACTGCAAGTCTATTGTTATGTGGTGGTGTTTCTCAAGGCCCAGCTTCTGGAAACTTGCAAAGACACATGAAATTAAGTGTAATTTCCCTGTTTAGAATAGATTCAGGTTTGTATTGGCTGCAGAGAAAAGTTTAAAATCATGATTCAAAATGTTGAACCATCACAGAGCAGGCAGAAAGACCCGTCTCGTCACTATATCCCTTTTAAGATCATTAATTTTAAGAAGCTTTCTGAATTTCTGGAGCTAAATTCATAAAGTTTGACTGCTCAGTTTTGGCATAATTGATTTTTTTCCTCCCACACAAGCTGATGCAAGCAAGTCATGAAAAAGGGCTGGATATGTCTAGTTACAAGGCTCTGGCAAACCTCTGTTTGCTGACAAGAGAAGCATTTTTGAAAGTCACAAGCAACACTGAAAATCTTTTTGTCAGCTTTAAAAAAATCCAAGTTGCACCTCTGTATTCCGGGCCACACAGATTGAAATAATTTCCGAAATGGAGATTGCACGGGAAAGAATGTCCTTATATACATTTGTTAAAGCACTAAAATCCAAATGCAGTACTGATTCTTTACATTATAAGTCAATGTTACAAGACAAACTTTAATTCTATGAGTGCATGTGATAATAACAGATTGTAATAGCCTGTTCAGGAAGAAACACTTGTAGGTTAACTTCTTGATCGCATTGAGAAATTATTTAAGAAACACTGCAAAAGCTGTTTACACTTGCCATGTATAATACATAAATATTTGTTTATGGAGCAACTGTGTGGTGCTTTGCCTTTGTCAGCAACTGGAAATTGTTACTAATAACAACATTTAGGGTTATAAATTCCATAACCCCTATCTGACTCCACGCTGTACTTTCCAAGAAATTGCAAAGTGAGAACTCTGGCCTGGGCTGCAAGAAAGAGTTATGCTGAGATACACAAAAGTGTGCTGTGAGGAACTTGTTAAGTGCTTTCTGTACTCCGCATTACCCCCGTCCCCATAGCCATGCAGAGGACAATGAAGCCTTACACAAAGGTGTGTTTACAATGTCAGTTAGCCAGAAGTTTGAGACCAGTTTTAAAACCAGACCTAACCTCTACCATGCACTACACTATCACAGAATCACAGAAACATTTATGTTGGAAAAGACCTCCAAGACCATTAAGTCCAGCCTTTGACTGATCACCATCTTGTCAACTAGACCATGACACTAAGTGCCACATCCTGTTGATTTTTGAACACCCCCAAAGATGGTAACTCCACCACCTCCCTGGGAAGACATTTCCAATGTTTAAAATCCTTTCCATGAAGAAGTTCCTCCACATGCCCAAGATTATTCCTGATGTCCAAATCATGATATCTCATCATTCTTCTCTGTCATCCAGTTCAAACTTCTCCCTTCACTAAGGACCCAAGCCCATGAGCTAACAAGCTCTGTGGGCACCACTGTCATATAAATACTCAGACACAAACTTTATCCTCCAGTCATATTTTCATGTTTGACCACCAGTTCACTGCATTGGAAAGTTTAATTTCAATTAACATGTCCCGCAACAAAGAGCATGAAGTCTGAAGTGTGCATTTCAGACATGTTAGCAGTCAGTTTAAAGATGTAAGGGTGACCCAAAATTGAGCATATTCAGCAAAATTCCTTCCTTGTATTCCGGATAGCAATATCAGACATTGGTCAGATACTTGGGTTATAACAGAAGACCTTAGAGAATTAGCATTTGTGTAATCTTGTAAGATGTCAGGTCTTACTACATTAACTTGCCAGTTGTAAGACCAGTGGCATCTTACGCAGTAGGATAGACAAATGAGCTCAGGAAAGTATTCTGAATGTTCTGCTGTATGGCAAGGGTCTCTCCTTCAATGAGCATAAATCCCAAATCCAAAAGTTATCCCAGAGAAATTAGTACAGTATTTGCCCATTGTTAGCATACTACGCTTAGCAATCTCTAACACAGAACAATACCCAGTGGATTTGGAGGGTTCAGCTTTCTTCAAAACTATTTCTTTCCTTCATACAAAAAAGGACAAAAAAGAAGAAAACACAGAGGCATGGGAAAGTAAGTTAGGCAGGAAACAAGTCTGTATTCACATTTGTTACCCAGAAGAAAAGTAGATTTGAAAAAAAAAGACACATATTTAAAAAGCTGAACATTTTAGCTTAATTTTAATTAGTATTTATTCAGAGTCCTTTGGGAAAAGAATGAATGCCCTATAGCATATCTGATGCTGGAAAGCCCTGAATATGCTCAAATTCATGTTGATTAAAGTAGGAAACATGGGAACAGAAGGTCCTATTTTATATTTTTTATTTATAATCTAGGCCACAGTTTGATAATAGTTAAGTAAAACATTAGGGATTTTTTTATCATGTAAGAATTCCTAAGAGAAGAATCTTGTGAAGATTTATCTTTAAGGCTCTGTAAGAGATGAACCTCATCTGCTTTAACTGATTGTGTGTGTGGTCAGTATGTCTAAAGTCATCTCTTTTACAGCAATTCTTTTGTAAGAATTTTCTAGTTCACATCTACAGGACAAATAAATGCAAATGCAGGGACTATAGTAGACTCAGATAATCTTGCCTGACATTGAAAAAGCAGTTTCAGAGTAGTTCTGTCTTCAATAATATCACTTAAAAAATTCAATAAATAAGAGGCAGTCAGTAGTTGCTCAGTTTTCCTTCTCCCTCTCAGGCTCAGTTTAAAGGCATAGAAAGGCACAAGAATTAATTTCTGGGCATAGGGCAGCGATATGGGATACACATCACAAAGTCACCCCAAGGCAGTAAACTAACTCAATCCATGGATATTCATTTTGTTCTTCTTATACTTCATGAGAGCAAAGAGTAGTCTGAGTTCTCATAAATCAATAAAAAAGCAAATGACATGTGTACTGACTAGATATGGCAATAAAAGTAAAAAATCACTACTGCTACACTCATCCATATTTCTTACTACTTTCCTATTAATAGGTAAATCAAGTCCTTTAGAACTTTAGAAAGCCCTCCAATGACAAATCATTCATGCTTTTACTCACTACTATATAATTCCCCAACAGTTCTCACTCTAGTGTCAGAAATCACATCTGCTGGCCACTGTCATCAAAGAAAAGGCAAATAAATTCTTCATAGTACTCCCTCCCTAAAAATTCCTTTGAGAAGAGTGTTTATCTCAATAGAAGGCATCATCCCCAGTTCTCTTTGACACCTTCATTAAAAACTGGACACAGGCCTCGAAGGAATACTAAATTTGCTGACAGAACTAAATTTGGAGGAGCTGTCAACTCCTGTAGAGGGATTCCTTATGGAACAAGGGCATATGATACCCCTGGAAAGATTGGACAACCCAGGGTTGCTGAGGGAAAGCCCCTGAACTGGCCCCTGGCTGTGGGCAGGCCTGGAAAGCACCTGGCTGCAGGCAGCCCTGAGAGTCCTTGGCAAAGTTTTACACAGGCTGGCTCCCCCGCTGATTAGAAGCTGTCTAGAGGGACTGGGCGTGAATCTTTGCAAAAGTAGATCTGAGTTGGCATAGTTGAACAATAAAGGGAGAATGATGCTTAATCGAATCGCTGTATGTATTGTTTATCCGGCCAGCTCTCCGGACTCAGTCCCTAACAAACTCCCTCAAGAGCAGACAGGCCCTGCACAGAGACCTCAAAAAATTAGACAGATGGGCAATCACCAAGTGGATGAATTTTAACAAGGGCAAATGATGGGTTCTGCACCTGGAATGAGGCAACCCTTGTTCTGTGTAAAGGCTGGGGAATGAAGGGCTGGAGAGAAGTGCCAGGAAAAGGGACCTGTGGGTCCCCTTTCAGCGGCAAGTTGGACATGAGTTAGCAGTGCCCTGGCAGCCAGGAGGGCAAACCCTGTCCTGGGGAGCATCAGGCACAGCATCACCAGCTGGGCAAGGGAGGGGATTGTCCCCTCTGCTCTGCACTGGGGCGGCCTCACCTCGAGTGCTGGGGGCAGCTTTGGGTGCCACAACATAAGAAAGACACTAGAGAGCATCCAAAGGAGGGCCATGAGGATGGTGAAGGTATTGGAGGAGAAGCTGTATGAGGAATGGCTGAGGTCACTTGGTCTATTCAGCCTAGTGAAAGGGAGACTGAGGGGACACCTCATTGCAGTCTGCAGCTTCCAGCTTCCTCACAAGAGAAAGAGGAGGGGCAGGTACTGATGTCTTCACTCTCATGATCAGTGACAGGCTGCGAGGAAACAGCATGAAACTGATTCAGGAGGGCTTTAGGTTGGATATCAGAAATAAGGTTCTTCACCTAGAGGGTGACTGAGCACTGAAACAGGCTCCCCAGGGAAGTGGTCACAGTGTTAAACCTGTCTGAGTACAAGAAGTGTTTGGACAACACTTCCAGGCACATAGTGTGATTCTTGGGGTGTCCTGCACAGCACCAGGAGTTGGACTCGATGATCCTGATGGGTCCCTTCCAACACAGCATTTTCTATGATTCTATGATGTCTCTTGGCAAAATCCTCCCATTATTAAAATCTTATTTGCAGTACCACATGTCACATTTCTCTTAAGAATGATCATTGTCATCCCTCAATTATTTTTTTCTCTTTACCTTGTACCACATGGGAGGGTGTTGCCCAATGGTGGCTGTGTTTTGGAGAATCACTTCCAGACACTGAAGCTCTGATTTGAACTTCTAGAAATCAGTGTGGTCTATAAAGTCAGGTGCTGACAATGTACAAACAAATCTCCATTCTTTTTTCACAATCCAAAGTGTTCAAAGAGACTAAATACTATGACTTGATCTAATACAGTGGAGGAAGAGTGCTATGCACACACATTTCAACATAATATACACATTGTTATATTTTCTAGCAGTCTGCACAGTAGACTTTGTCTGGGAGAGGTTACAGCACAGATCCCACTGCACTGTTCATGAAAAGACTGCAACTAAATGAAATAACTTTCTCTGTATCTGTATATAGCTGGAGAGAAAAGAAGAACAGTTCCAGTGAAGACCTTCTTTATGAAAGCACAGCAGTGCTAACAAGGCATTACTAAAACAGCATGTTTGCTTCTACGAGAACTGGCAATTGTTGATGCTTAGTTGGAAACATTCTGGTTTTCTAGGATGGGTTTTTCAGTTGAAGGGTGGAACTATAAAGCTCAAAATATTTCCTGAAACACTTTAAAAGCTTTAAAAATGAAAATCACTTTCAGTAAGAAGGAAACTATTTGATAAATATTTTCATTAAAACATATTTTGGCTTTGAAAACAACATAATTATCAGCCTACAGAGTCATTCTCCAAACCTTTATAAGGGTTAAGGGGTAGAGATGATGAGTTTTTGTGGGGGTTTTTTGCTGCTCAAAATTAAGTTCTCCACCTAATTCTGGACAAGTGGGAGAAAAGATTTTTTCAATTCTGATTTAATTCAAATAGAAAAAAAACCCAAAAACCAATTGGAAAACAGTTCCAAACCTCTTTTTACATATGATCCATCAAACTCTGTATTTTGGCTCTCAGATATATTCTCTGTTTCAGAGAGGAGATGCGTTCTTCATTTAAATCTGCCTAACTCACTTGCGTTGAGCCTGCTCTGCAAGTAGCAAAATCAGCTTTATCCTGTACTTATCTCCTAAGTTCCAAAAATTTGCTGAACTCACCTAGAATACATACAGAAGACAAGCCTCCAAATGCCTATCTGTATTACCTTGAAAGTTAATTAGGTTTTAAATTAACACAAACTGTACACTTACCAGGTTTTCCAAGATCAGCTGCTTCAGGATTTCTCTCAAGACATCTTTTTTATTACACTGATTCATATCATTCCAAAGGTCTGCATGTTTCCTTATCCTATTTCCCTTTCCAGCAGCTGTTAGCTACCTTTGATCTGGGAACATAATTTGATAGAATAGGGTGCTGTGTTCTGGCTCTTCTCTCCCAGTACCAGAGGGGTCAGCCATCCACATGTGCTTACTTTTTATATGCCCAGAGGTAAATAATCACACTCAGCCTCTCTTTGTGTTATCTTCCAGCTTTCCAACTATTGGTAAAGCTTTTAGATGTTTTTAAAATCAGGGAACGTTTTCCCATTGATGTTAACAATGTCCAGAATTTTCTAAATTGCTGTCACTATCCCTACTTCACACTAGGTGTCCAGATCTCCTTGAACACAGGAGAGGGAAATGTAAAGATGTGGGAAAAGAGCATAAGTGTCAAACTTCACTGTGACAATCTTACAACACTGTCCTTTGGGAATCAGGCAAGCAAGCAAGCAAGCAAGCAATCAATACCAGCTGAGAAACACCAGAACAGGTGGTTGGTTCCTGGGTTTTGGAGCGTTCCTATCCTGATCACATCTTCCCTTTTTCTTTCTTTTCTTTGTTAGGCTAAAACTGAAGTTACTGTTTCTCATTCCTATCCAGTTGCCTTTTGTACAACATATTTCTTGTCTTTTATGTTTGTATAAGAATCCTGCAGCACTCAAGTACACACACTGAAAAATAAAGATTTATCACATAAACTGAAAACTCGGAAGAAAAGAATCAACTGAGCTGAAAATGTTTAAAGTCCTGCAAGGGTTTAAAAGGTTACAAACTGAAAGGACAAAGGTTTTTGGAAGCAGACTTATGAGTAAACAACCTCACCATGACCTCATGCTCATATAAGGAGTGAAGAGGAGGAGATGGACCCACTAGGCAGGAAGTTATAAGAAATCTGCTGAGCTAAAAAATAGCAGAGAAAATAATATATGAAGGTCTACAGTTGAATCTGAAGAGGGGGAATCTCCAAGGACTAACTGGAGAGAAGAAACTACATTACAACATTTTCCTGGCCTATAAGCCCAAGTTAGGAAGCAAGCAAAGTCCAGACCCAGTGCCAGATCACTGGGATTCACTGAGGCTTACTGTGTGCCAGAACATTCTCCAAATTGAACAAGAGGGAACGGAGACAACAATGACCCTGTTTTTTATAATCTTTCTTTGCTAGGAACTGTAAAGCAACAAAACCTAGGGACTGACCTGGAGATGATCCACATGAATCTGCTTAGTTATCCACAGGAAGAAAACTCCCAGAACAATGCACAAGAGGGCTGAGACAAAAGAGGATTTGGATGACTATCTAAGTGTAGAGAAAGGCTCATCTCTACTACCAGACAGGATGCTCAAGTAATGTTTTGAAGGAATTTCTGCAAACTGACCTTATTATTTTTCTAGTGTGAGAAAAAGGCCAGGTTACCTATCAAGTGAAGAGAAAATACCAGTTCAAAGAGCATCTGACCTTACTATAGCATGACACCAGAAGCAATGACTGTAAAGAGAAGTTATTGGAATGGCAATCTGTACCTATTCAACTTAACTGGAAAGGGGGCCAACTAAATGCTGAGGAAATGTGGTTAACTGACAAAGCACTATGCTACAGTCAAAAGGAAGTATGACAGCCAGGTTAGGAAAGAATGGGAGCTGAAGGCAAGTAAAAAGCCTGCATGGAAAACAAATTGTTGTTGCAAGAACTCAAAAGGTGTTCATTTTAGAGAAAAAGCAAGGAGCCAGGAAATGGAGATCCAGTAACAACTGCAGTTATTTTAGGATATAAAGAGTCTGATGATGTATGAACTTGTAAATAATTAATATAATTAAATAAACTTAGTGTCCTCCTTAGTGTAATAGATTGTTTTCATATGGTGATCTAAACATAAAGGGCGCTCTAACAGGCTTTTCTGGAGTAATGCATGGGTTAGGGTATACATTCCTTCACAGTTTCAGACAATTGTGCAGCAGGCACTGTACTAGAGAGGGTTCATCTAAAATACATTCAATGCCATATATGTCTGTTATTTCCAAGCTGGAAAAACCCCAAAACTCTTTGCTCCATCTTCATATATTTTAATTTGCCAGGAAAGAAGAAAAGGAGCTGACAGAAGAGAGTGGGAGATCCCAGAAGCATTTCACATCACATACCTTAGTCTACTGACTCAGGATTCTCTCTGCCCCCCCAATATTTCTACACTGAGCAGACAGGGACAGGCAGTTGTCAGGCAGTTTTTCAGAAATGGTCCCAAGATGTGTCTGTATCCTCCACTGAGTACTTGTCAGGACTTTGGAAAGGTTAGGGTTAGTCTTCCAGGCTGCGTGCTTCAGTTGAGTGTCCAAAGTCAGATGGTGGCTAACCCCAAACTATCCCTTATCCCTGTGCCTCAGAGATTAAGGTAAAATAAGACTTCAGGGGTCAACTCTTTATATAAATTAATTCCTTAACTCTAGTCTGTACTTTGTAATATTACTTTCAGGAAGGTTTCTATACATAGAGACTACATAAGGTCAGCATTTATGTCCTGCAAATGAGTCCCTTAAAAATTCTCCTGTGCTCTTGAATTGGTTTATAGAAATATTTGTTCCACATGAACATTTGCCTCACCACACTTGTCCCAGCTTGTTATATATTTCTTTGTTCAAAGACTTGGCTTCTCATTCCACAGCAATCGTTAATATAAAATTTAAAGGATACAGGGTGTATGATGCATAATTGCTTCCCATTCTTGAACTGCTAGGTTTCTCCCTCCACACATAGTCATGGCACTCATGATAAAGAGAGAAATCATCCTCCTGGGACATTGTAAATATCACTGAAGCAAGTCAGGCAAGCTGGAAGGACCAGGATGAGATAAGAGTGGAGATAATAATCTCACAGACGTGAAGCATGTAGAAGCTGAACAATGGACTTCCACAGGAGCAAGTTCAGTGAAGCTTTTTGGGGTGTGAGTGGATGAGGAGATAGGTACAGCATATAAAGGCAGTAATGTGTGTGTGTACACATACACATGTGTTTGTTTATTGTAGATGAAGGAACTGAGCGAATTCAAAACTCTATAACTCAAAATAAAATGAGCTGAATTCATAACACGTATTTGTGTGGCAGCCTTTACTGCACATGTCACATCTGGAATAATCTGGGGTCCAGATGGCTGGATAATGAGAGCTCACTGGCCTGTCCTGGAGAAGGTTCCTAAGTCTCTTCCCCCACATGTTGACTCAGGAAGCTGCAGCTGCTGTGCCAGTAGGCACACCACAGTGCAGGCTCGATCCATGTATGTTTGAAACAAGTGCGACCTCTATAAAATAATTCATCTAGAGTGGGTAAGCCTGGAATAACACAGACTGGAGTAATCTTTGTGACAGTGACATTATGAGGAGGGACTCTTCTAAAGGAAGTATTTCACTGTTAGACTACAACAATTCACGAGAAGACTACAATCTGAATTTCAATTGGTTTTGCTCCATGAATTACCAATAGCTGACTCCTCAGCAGTCAAAACTATGGGGAACAGTCATCAAAACAGCATATCACTACTTGGGTACTTTAACCCCATTCATTCTTTTTTAAAAGTGCTGTCAGTCTGTTGGCTCTGCTACAAAAATAGTATGAGCTAAGGAAAGACATGTGAATTCAAGCCTGAAGCAGCATTTAAAGGGAAACAGACTATGCAAAATACTAAGGCCTGTGGTGGTGAAGGAGACACATACACATAAATGCTGAGTCTATTGGCTGGTCACAGAGATGGGATTTTCTGCAGGCAAAATAAACTCCAGCCCTGTTATTAATGTTATTAATTAATTCATTCTGGATCATCCTTTGTGCCAGCTCCACCTATCATTCACACTTCATGGATAGTTCAATTAAAAGCACTAACAACTGCCAGCTTTATAATGTTAAAAGAAAACAGTTGTTATTAAAATTGAAAATAGCAGCAACCCATATCTTTAGACCACCATAACATTGCACAGCTTGGCACAAGTCTCGAAGTTTCTGCTGTACTGAGGCCCTGTCCAGACCACACACAGAGCCTGAAATAGAATATAAATCACTAAAAAAAAAATAAGATGAAAATAAGATGTTATGTCTTAATCAGGATTTTCAATATAATCATCTACTTTGCCTAATCTGTAAATGGCATAGATGATAAAAATTTCCACCCTAGGGGAAAGTCTGATATTCTGATACTTATTTTTTATAATTAACCGAGACAAAAGTTTAAAAATTCTCCTTTTTCTTTTTCAGCTTTTTAGCTGAATTATTTTAATATCCTTGAATCAATGCATTTTATCTAATCTGTCAAATCCAAACTGAAATAAAAGGATCTATTCTCTCTGCTAGCGTGCATCCCCAGGGACTATCTGCCATGCAGTATGGAAAACATAGTCCATATGCATAGCATCTTTTCTATAGGGAAGAAAAGCATGAAAAATCCAAAGCAACAAATTTTATGTCATTTCTAAGCTTATGCTGAAGCAGAAATTAAAGACTGGCAGGGCTGAAATATTTCCATCTCCTGTGAAATCTTCAGAAAAGTGGAAGAGAAAAAAAAGAGAATCATTTCTTATTAAAATTTCTGTTTTGATAAAGCCACAATTACTGACATGGAAAATCCTTTTCAAGTTTAATCATCTCACACGTTAAAATTACTGTCAGCTCTATATGAATGTAAAGAACAGCCACTTCCAAACGTGTATACATATAATCAAAAAACTACTAGAAAACACCCATTCTGGTATTTTTGACATTTCACATGCAGCCATTAAGAAATCTTCAAATCAAGCATGTTTTTTTCAACTGTGCTAGAGTTCTCTTGTGCTTGTATGTTATTATACTATCTTTAATTATACAAACTGCACACTATTTTTTCCACAGACTCCCCCCATCCCTTGCTCCCCCCACCCCTCTTCATCCGCTGTGCAGAGTGAAAGGTGATGCAGAAATGAATCAGTGTTCTGCACTGAATGAGCCCATTGTCCCTCAGTCCCTCGCCTTGCCTGGCTCGCTGCACGACGTAGAAGGTGTCCGGTAAATGAGGCAAAGGGCTGCAGGAAGAGGATTGTTCATCCTGTGCTCAGTGTGCCTCCCCAAAGTGCTGTCCACAATCATGCCATTAAGTATACTTCTTGCAGTTCTCATGCACAGGGAGACCAAGTCGATGTTATCTATAAAAACATAATGGTAATTTTCTATACTTTTGAATAGGAACACGTGCAATGTTCTTTTATGTACAGATCAGTAAGACTTCTGCACTCGATATTAGACTTCAGCTGGCCCAAGCTTTCTGCAGCGAAGCGAAAGAGAGCATTCACTGACAAATTTTAACTCACAGACACATACAGACACACACAAACACACACAATAATAGAGGGAGGGTTTGAAATAAGCTCCTGTAATACTTGAACAAATGTTACTCAGCCATTAAAGAAAGTGAAATCTAGCTTATACCACTGCTGCTGAAGGGTGGCTATTCATTCCAGTATCAGAAAGCTTGTTATGTTGTGTCAAGCTGATGCTGCTGAAGACTACTGAAGTGCTGATATGTGAACCTAATTTGGAGGATTTGCAAGCTGTGGAACTAGTAAGATCACAGATAACAAGGGGATGGATCTATTACACACTTTCTCTGGTTTCACCATGACATAATGCTCCAAAAATCAGAAAGTAAAATACAGAGTTGGCCCCAGTCCAAGCATCCCAATATGTTAACTACAAAGTTGGATTTGTGGATGCAGCATCCAATTAATTTCTTTTTAAAAAATAATCTAATTTTAAAAAAATTAAGATAATCCACAATAGTTAAGGTTGGAAGTCTTTGTTAAAGACACAAAGCAGTCTTCTTCCTAGGGGTAGACTGCAGTGGAAACTCAGGAGGGATATAGTGCCGTCTCTTTCCTTTTCCCCTTCAGTGAGCATCACTTAGCACACAGTGAACCCTGGGTCACACACAGTCATATGGTTTGCAGAGCTCCACTCCTCCTTCCTCTCTCCACATCACAGCTTAGCTTAGCCTCTGCCTTCTGCTGCAACATACCTCTGCCCTGAAGAGAACAGACAATCTCAACAATCAAGCAGAGCATTCTGGCTCAAGCGCCATTCTGGCTTTGGCTGCTTTAGTAAAACTGTCAAAAACTAATGGAAACGTGTTGCATTTACTGTAATGGTTTTTGTGTTGTAAACACCTGGTCTTGATGGTTCAGATATTTTGTATAGGCTGTAGAATGATGATTTAGATCACTGCTGGCTTTGAACTTTGAACATGTTACTACCAGACTATTCAAGTATCTATATTAGAAGCTGCGTGAGAAAGGACAGTTTCGTAACAAAAAAAAAAAAAAAAAAAAAAAAAAAACAACCCTGAATATTTTTGCATGTGGTGTTTGAATGAAGCAGACAACTCTTAGAGTTTTGACAGAAGACAGCAAGAGAGTCACCAGAATAACCAGTGTCCCTAGATGATGCAAAAGAACCAGACCCAAATCACCATCCTGAATCAATGCTACACAGATTGAGCCTTTTTTCCTAAACTGAGGGTAAGTACCCCAACCATTTAGCCATCATCACATCCAGTGTTTTTGCATTGGGTTTTTGTAACTAGAAATTCCATCATGAGCCTGCAAAGCCTCTCTTGAGAAAAAAATTCATTGAAACCAACATGCTTCCCTGTAAAGTCCGATTTGGTTTTAGCACTTTCCAATAAAAATAATCATACAAAAGTATGACTTGCATTATGATTTATATCTCATTTATTATCTTGCCACCTGAATTACAAACAAACTTACTTGTAAGCCTAAGGATCTCTGAACAAAACTTACTCATTTCTTAAGCAGCCAAGCTCCTGAGTTTTGTCTGATTTTTAGTCTTGAATCTGATGTCTTGGACCTAAGATTTGAGTAATAAGACATTTGGCTTCTGTTTCCATTTCTGCCACTGAGTCTCTGTTGCAACTTGGATAAGTCACTTAATATCGCTGTCCCACAGCTTCTTGATCTACTAAGTAGACACAGCAGTATGCAATCTGAGTGTCTTACAAAGCTAAATTAAAGGCCTTGAACAAAAGGTTCTAAGTGTCATTTCCCTTTTTTTTTTTTTTTTTTTTTGCTAGTTATAAGATCAAAGAGTGAGAGAGGGAATGTATTGTGTTTATAAGCAGTGAACATCTGATAAGTTTTATAGTTTATGCCAATATTGCTGTAATGCCCTTTTAAACCTACTGTCCCCAACTAGAAATAATAGTAATAAAAACAAACAGTAGTGCAAAAGATATGCCAAGGTGCAAAGGACAGTTATGCATATTCATAGCCTCTTAACTGTGGTGTAAGTGCACAGCAGGCCCTCCAACCCCCAAAGTTTTCTAATGATTAACACCACACAAGTTTTCAGTGATTGACGTATACTTCCTGTCATAGATCAAAATCACTTTGCTTTACTCCATTTTTATGTTTCTTAGATTCATTAATCCCTCCCAAAACTTAAGAAAAAATGGCAGTGTCTTAAGTTCCAAATGTAATTGCTTGTGCCATGCTATGTTGATGATGCAGTTGTGTATCAGATCTTTTAGCTTTACACACAGATGGATAACAAGGAACACTACTACCAAATCTGCATGGAGTTATACAGCTGAAAATTGTTCCCATACACACTTCCATCTCTGATTTAAATGTTTGCCTTATGTCCTTAAACTCCATGTCAACAGAATATGGGAGCATGCTCTTTTTCACGTTGTCATCAGACCACTATCATGTCAGAAATATTCATACCTCCAGTGAAATTACTACATGAAATAACCTCAAATGTATTACTTGGCACATCATTTCTGTTTTATAGAGCACTGCTACCTACTGTAAAAGCTTGCATGTTTGTTTACTCTTGCAGGCACAGTGTATTGGACAGCTGAATAAATCTTAAGCTGGAGAAGTCTTCTACATTTTAGTTTCCTATTAGTTTTCTATTCCACTTGCAATTGACTTGCAGTACAGATGCCCAATCCACATACAGTGTTTCCAAATTTTTCACACAACCTATAAATCAATGGGTTTTATCTAACCCCGTTGATCAGTTTGGTCCTGGCTAATGTGGATAATAATTGCATGTTTATTCACAGGTTCTGGTCTAATTACTGTGAGGTTACAATCTGTTCAACACCTCTCACTGATTCTATTTTTCCAAAGTTTACCTGATTTTTTAAAAAATGCAACCTTTCTAAATTCTTTTTGTCACAAGTACCTATGTTTCTGTAGTTATACATAAGGACCTCAAATCGATCTTCAATCCAAAGTGAATTTGCTTTGACAACCAGGAAGTTACTTCCATTATGCCCCTGTGTTTCCACTTCTTGCAAAAACATTGGCTCGACCTTAAGCCATTCCTTGGAACAACACAATCTATAATACCAAATAGGCCTTCCCTTTTTATGATGTCAAATAAGAGAGATGGACATTCTTCCAGCTGAACTCATCATGATACCACACTCCTTTCCCTATATAACTGTTCAAAACACCAAGAGCTGTCAATAAATGTAAAATGAGAAATAAGAATCCAGACTCCAAATCTTTATCTCCTGTGCTACCCAGGAAAAAAAAGAAATGCTGAGGTCACTGCTGACTCATGAAATGTTACCAGAAAGCAACCTATTTCTTCGGGAATAAGATTTTTCACTATAGACTACATCATGGATGTTTGGAAACATGTTAAGAACATAAATAGCCTAGACTAAAAAACTGGAGCATATATTATTGGAACAGACTCAGAAGAAAGACAAAAATTCCTTCTTTTTCTGAAACGTCAAAACAGTGTCTCAAAGATGATACTGTTCAATCTAAATCTAAATATGCAATAAAAATCCTGTCTTGGTTAGAGCATCAGCTTAAGGTAAATTTCAGGCACAGAATATGAAGTCACCATGGGGAAAATCATTATCACAAATCATTACACCAATCTCAGACTTGCTGTTCTGACGTCCATGTCTCAGGGCATTTATAAAACTGCTTCAAGTTTGGAGTGAAGACTGTATTTAAAAGCTGTCTGGAACAGCACAGCACTCTACAGTAACAAAAGTGTTTATCTAGGCAAAAGACACGATTTTCTCACAGACCTTTCAAAACTGTGAAATGGGCCCACTCACCAAGTAATAAACTTTGGAAATCCCACCACCTTTTGCTCCAAGGTCAAAGAACATTTCTTTTAGATGGACTTGTAAAACCATAACTGTATCTATAAACACAGAACAGCAAACCAAAAGAAGTTCTACAAAAACAAATCTAAACATAGTTTTCCCTATGAGATCTGAAAAAAAAAAATACCCCATGCTACTGGTTGTGGTTTCATTGAGGGTGCTTAGATACTGAATTTAGAAATATGAAAAAAGAACTACATCTGAAAGGATACACATACAGAGGTACTCCTACAAGAAAAGCATCTCGAAGTGAAATATCCATAGACCAGAAATGCCCACCATTTAACCATATTTATTGTTTGACCTCTCACCCCTAGGTCAAAGTTCTGAACAGTTACAGATTTAAAAGTTTCCAAACAAAACAATTCAATATTATGTGTAGAAATACCTTTTCAAATACTCTTACATACTTCTGTATGAATGCGTTCTTAGTCATTTTACTGAGCAAATTATATGCCCTAGATTTCAGCTCTGACCCATCCTTCAGAGCTTTTTTTATCTAAAGAAACACTGCATGACTTTTTCTTTTGCACCTGAAATTTTCAGGGATCAGATATACCTTTTATTGTAAAAACCCTACATATAGAATTGAAGACATCTATTAAGCAAAATTATTGTGTCTTTTTTATCTAAGGATTCATATCAACTCTCATTAACATCATAAGTCCATCTGCTTCATTTGAATTTATCCCTTTGATTTGCTCTGATGGTGTTTTAAGTCCCCTGTCATTTTTTGTTTTCTGCCACATGTCTACCACATGTATTGTATAAAAATAAAGGTTATTTTTCTACCACCCACCTATAAAGACTATTCTGCTACCAAAATGTGCTGAAAATTCTGCTTGGGAATTTACTCTAAACATAATATAATCAACCTGTGAAAAGGCAGTCTACAATACACAATAAGAATCCTAAAAGTTGCCAAACAGAAGATAACCACTTGACCAAACAAGCACATTATTTATTACCTACCCTGGAATGAGAATCAAGTCTCCAGAGATGAAGGGCTAGGACACTAAACCTTGATTCTAGGACTGGAAAAACTATTTGCCTCTCCATATTGTTCACTGAATTTAATCCATTCTCTGTTTCTTGGTTGTCCAAAATTCAACACACAGTTTGGGTGTATCAAAGGTCTAAAAACATTTGGCTTCAGCTGGAGAAATTTTACTTAATGTCTACTTGTGGGCATTGTCATGACTGGAGACAGTGGATTCATTCTACAGTGTTCCTGCAACCAAGTTTGGATGACACAAAATCAACACTACCCTGATGTCAGACTTCCTCTTCGTTCCTTCCCTGGAACATTCATACAAACGCAGAATTCAATATTCCATATAAATACAAATATGAGTACAACTTTTGAGCTTTTTTCTTAAAGGTGTTTATTGCTTATCGTAAATGCATTCAGAATATGCTACTAAAATGCATGATTTCCGTGCATAAGCCACTAAAGGAATCTTTTTCTGGTTATGTCCTGCAGTGCAAGCTCAGAAGTGTGCAAAATGACAAACAGAGCAAATTCTTTAAATAACAAATGTGTACATTTTTTGTTTAAATGTAACTCTTCATGTCAAAAAATAATCTGCTTACTTTTGCGAGAGAAATCTGATGACACAGTCTTGAAATATATTTTTGTTCTATGCCACTTTTATCTCCTTTGTAACATTCTCTAACGTGACTGCCAGAATGCTGTTCTAATTTGGGGGATAATTTTCTATATGAGAACTGACAGAATGAAAATAAATTCAAAGTTCCAGGAAATAATGAGTTCCCGATTATGTGTCTGATTACTGTCAGCTCAAGGAATGTACGGACTTCAGAAATGGAAGAGACCACTTTTCCTTTCACCAAACTGGGAGTCCTGAGTTGATTGAACAGGGAGAAGGCTTTCAAGTACTTTTAAATACTCCCTAGTTCTACATGAGAGTTATTTTGAGGTCATGTTCACGTTTCCAGACAGAATGCGATTCTCTAGTAGAGACATCTGAGTCTTATCTGCCTATTTCTGGCTCTGTTTGAGAATGTTTATATTATTCAATGTGGGAGACTTGAACTCATGACAAGGAATATGATAAATTTTCTTAATCAAACTGGGTATCAAGAGGTGGTCTGTCATCATTTCCCTTTTGTTGCACTGTGAAAGAAAGCAAATAAGGAGCATCCAGTGTGATCCCCACTTCTGTTTCAAGTCTCCCCACCAAGTCATTAAACATTCTCTGGCCTTTGTCAACAGCCTGGTAAACATCCAGAGAAAGAATCAGAATAAAATAGTTTATTTAACATTCCTCTCCTCCAACTGCTGATTAGGATAAATAGTTTGGATAAAAAGCCTATCTGTTCCAAAAATCACAAAAAGAAAGGATTCAGCTATCAGCAAAGTTTAGATTTAGTTTCAAATATTTTTAAACAGCAAAAGAGTTTTTTGTGCTCTTTGATATTTTCTCCATCCTCAGCACATCATGTTAGCACCGTGTCAAAGCAAAACATCAACATCAAATGATCACTGGGTAAACTCCAGTGAACTGGAGTGAAAGGCTGGAGGCTGAAATTCCAGGCACAATATAAAATTTGGAGAAATGCCAGAACAGAGTTCTTTTTAAACTGCCTAAAAGGCTGAGGAATTGATATCCAGCAAATCCCTTCATTGACTTAATAGTTTGGAAATTGCTAATTCTGGTCAGACTGATGAGTCCTTTGAGCCAAGATCATTTCCTCTGACAGGGAAAAGTGTCAACTATTTCAAAGAAAAACAGAATCTTCTTCCTCTGACCACCATTGTGCTCATCCATAATGAAAACAAAGCGACACTATGCCTAACAAAAAGCATGTACCTAGCATGCAGAGTGTTGTGGTCAGCTCAGGAAGTGAAACAGAAGAATTCAGGTCTGCTTTTTATTTTTGTCCTGGACAAGGTACTTTTATAATCCTAACCTCCTTGGCTTAAAATATTGGGGTGCAGGATACTCTTCAATAATTAATTATGTGTTCTGAAAATATATTTTTTTATTTGTAGTAATCTTGTTGCCATTTAAGTTTGCCAACTCTCCCATTGCTCTTGTATTACACTACAGTAAACAGAAACAGCCAAATGATCTTAGCAGCATTCAGAACTCCTCGTCAGATGCTGAGCCGGCACAGATTAGAATAGCTCTATTGCATTCAACCCTCACTTAAAACATTGAATGACTACAAAAATCCTAAATGCCCATTCTCTGTGTTTGCATCCTGTAAGAAACAGCCAATCAACAATTATTTTTTATTGTATGTCTGATATGTTTAATATCCTTTAAACATTGGGTCAGATTATCAGTTAACATAAATCAGAAAAGCAGAATTTACTGGATCAGTTTACACAACTAAGAATGTTGCCTGTGGCTTTCCCACAGTAATAAAGTTAGACCACATACCCAATTTGGCTGAAATATCTGAAAACATCCAAAGGATCTGCATTCTTAGCTCCCTTTAACAGGAATTGGGGATAATCTTATCCATCTATCTGATGGGTTATTTCTATTTGCAAAGCACAGATCCCCATGGTGCACACACACCCCAGAATAATAGAAAGCAAGATAATTCCACAAATGGACTCCCCAAAGGAATGCTTTATATTTATATTATTTTATGAAGAAACTGTAACCACAGAATATGTTTACACTTCTCAAGTGAAAACTGCTGCTGGAACAAAATGGTGAGCTCACTTCTAATTTTAAAAAATATATACCATTAAATTTCTCTGGAGAAAAAGTTACACAATATGGGCACATTAAATAATGCAGGATTTTAGAGTTCATGGTTAATATACTAATAAAACAGGAATAATAGAATAACCTATGAGTCAAGAAACCATTTAAAATATTGTCTATGAAAAGAAAATTAACTTTTCCAAAACCACTTCTAGGAGGTGGCTACACACCTGCACCACAGAATTAGGGAGTTTATCCCTAAATTCACCACTGAAAGTAATGTTCCCACAGTAAGTCTGAATGTGTAGTGCAAATTATTGAATATCCCACACCCTAGGAAAGGAGGCACTTTAAAATCTTATTTTTTCAATAGTGTCCAAAATATTCAGGATTTTCCACAAAGCTACCATTGGTTTCTCTCATTCTTACAGTTTAGGAGAGCCATTTGAAAAGGTGATCAGGAAAAACAGAACGAATGCTGGAACCAGAATGAGAAACAGAGAAATGCCCTCTCCTGAACAGTGATGTTTGGAAGACAACCATCCTCAGAGCACCAGGGAGTGCCAAGGAGTATTCCACCAGCATGGAGGATGCAACACGTGTTGGATACTTCATGCACGTAATTCAAAGTGGGGCCTGTGAAATACATGTATAATGACAGTGTATTCTCTTGCATTGACAGTATGCATAAAAGCCAAATTCCATTATTTTGACATGATTTCTGAAACAGACTGAAACCAGAGACATTATTCAAGAAATATGAAGTTTTTAACTGACTCATTTCAGAGTCACCCTCCCATACTTCAGCTTTTGATTTCATAAGCTAATGCAAGACTGCTTTTAGGTAGCTCAGCCACAGGAGCCCAACAGGAGGCTCATCTGGGCTGGCAAAAGGAAAGTGAGAGAACTCAAACACATCATTATACCTTGTCCTGGCAAGCTGGAGAAAAAAAAAACTAAATAGATAGAAAATCAAACAAACAAATCCAAGCCATAAAGAAAAAAAAAAATCAAATTAGTTATCCTCTTCTTACAAAAAGGAAAAAAACTTTGACTCAAGTTCAATATTAATGTTTTGGTATTGACTCCTCATATTCACTTTTTTTCAAATAAGAATAAATTTTCTGTTGAAATGAAAAAAGGACACAAAACTTCTGTGATAATATAATTTGTATAGTTTCAGCTAGTACCTTTCACAATAGTGGATCTCAGAGGAAAGTGAAGCAGCAGCTGTATGCTGCCACTGAAGATGAGGAATACAATACTAGAGCAGTAGCAGGCAGATAGCAGAAGATAGAGGAAGCCAGATATCATTTCTTATCTGCAGAAGTGATGAGCCTGGAGCTGGATCTCTGGGACAGCATGAAAAAAATCAGTTCATTTTTCTTTTTTCTTTTTTTCCTCAAAATATCCAATATGATTTGAACACAGAAAGATCACTGGAAGAGTAATACAGAAAATAGCATTTAAATTTAGTTATTTTAGTTTGGAATGGATTGCTTGGAGAGAGTTTGTTTCAAATTGTTGTATGCCATCTGTAAAATGATTGCATATGCATAAAAAAACCTTGGGGGAAAAGGAAAAAGAGAGAAGAATTGACCAGTGGAATCCCTTGTGAAAGTATGTTTAAAAATACTGAGGTTTAACACAAACCAAAGGAAAAGCCAGGAAATTCTAACTTAAACCTAACAACTCCATCCTGAACCCATGCTGCTGAGAAAAATAAAAGGAACAATGCTGAGACTTCAGAACAGATCTGCAACTTTAACTGAGCTTCCTGATTCCACTCCTTTTGTTAAACACTTCTAATGTTAGCATTTAAATAAATAGTTAACTGCATTTATCACTGCTCTTTACAAATAATAAGTTTTGCAGCCTGAACATAGGTTAGGTCCATTTGGCTGCAGCCAAAGCACTGAGTTTAAGCACTTTTCATGATGTTTCTTGTGTAAACAAACATCAGTGAAGCCTTGTGAAGGTTCATAAGAAGTTTTATGGCAACTTCTTAATATGGTGCCACACTAGAGTAAATGAGGATTTTTTTCAGGTTCTCCCCTTGGGATGATTTTTCATTTCCTAAAAATCTATAAAAGTATTGAATAACCTTACATGTATGCCAAAATTACCATTATTTCTACTGTGAAAAAGATATATTTTTATTATTTGTTGCCATTAGAAATTATTGAATGTTGACATTTTCTTTTTAGTTAGTGATTTGCTGCTTGATCTTGGATATGCTACAGGCACATTTATTGTCCATCTGCAATGTGCTTATCTGGGATATTTATTCATACAGCATATTTATAACAATACTATCTATTTTGTGCAATATTTGTTTTCCTTTATAATAATTATTTTATTGTCATTCAGCACTCAAAGAAAAAAAGGAAAGTTTAAAGCTTGTTCAGTCAATGTAATTTAATACAGAAATGTGTATTGTAAAAGTGTTTTATAAAAGTGAGACTGTTCATGCTCACATTCTGATTCGGCAACAACTCCCACCCAGGTAGAAGATAAATGTAAGCCCACGCAATTCTTTGGCCACTCAACAAGAAGCAACATTATTATACAGTATGAGTTTCCAAATTCCAACAGCACACTGCAGCTTGTATTTTATTTTATCAACTAAATACATTTACACACATTTACCAAAGTTCACATAATTTCCATCAGTAAACTGAAAGCAAGAAATGACCAAACAATATTCATCTGAATTATCTGCTGAGTTTTCCTCTCAACCTCATCAGTGTCCCTTCCCACAAGATATGGACGGCTTTGATGGCTCTTTTGTCGAGTACATATCCATATATGCTAATTTTTAATTCCTCTTTGATCAACATTTAAGATCCTGAATATTTATTTGCTTCACTCACTGTATTTTTTTAAAAACTTGTTTTTCTTCTAATTTGACCACCTGTTTGCTATTATGCTGAGTTCAGTGTAGGTCTCAGTGAAAACATTTCTAGTGTTGGCTGACCAAATGGACACTGGTTGTATAACAGCTGAAGTTTGATAGGTGCAGAAGATGAGCCTGTGGAAAATGTGGCAATGTGTTTTGCAGACCTAAAAAGGAAAAAAAAAGACAAAACAGTGCTTTGTTCAAAAGCAGGCACTCTGTCAGGATTAGTATTATTATTTATAGTTTATTCTGATAGGCAATGTATGAATATTAAACATAGGACAAGCCCTTTGCCATAATCAAAGCAGAGAAGAGAGCTCAGAAATGCTGTGGGGGCACACAGCATTTCAAGTTTTGGAAGAACTGAGTAGTTAAGAATGAAGCTAAGTAGGGACATAGAACTGAGCATAGAAAACAAAGCAAATAAAAGATAAGGGCATATGTGAAAAGACTGTCAGAGGATGGGAGGAAACAGGAGAAATTTGAAGCTAACAGTCTATTCGCTTAGTGAGAGAATCTAGTCAAAACCATGAAAGATTCAGCCAAAATCATCATCCCTTTTGTTTGTTTTATTAGGTTCTCTTTGTCAGTAAGTATGAGCAAATTTGCTAAACTGCTATACTGAAGAACAATATTTTCAGATACAGAAGCCTCATATATATCTGTTATACCTCCAAGTGTGGGATAAATGTGATCCAAGGGTGGAGCAAAGTTCCACAAAGAGAGAGGAGAAATTATACATTCCAGAAGTCTTTTAAAATATCGTAGTGGCATCTAGTGAGCAAAGCATCAGTTTCAATTGGGAAGAAATTCAAATGTGGTCTTGAACACTGAATTAGCTAGAAAAACAACTCAGATAAGTTAAAAACACCTCCAGCAATTAAAGGATGATTCACAGTTCTGACCAGAAACTACATCACATGAAAGATTAATGTGTAGGTTTCACCATAATAAAGAATGTTAGAAATGGAAACATTCCTGGACCACATTACTTTTGCTCAGCCAGCAAGTTAAAATAAAGAAAAAAAGAAAAAGAGTAAAACAAACTCCATCTCCTCCAATTTCCAGTGGCTTATTTTAGTAACTTCTCTCTTCCTACATAGAGAAAGAGGACTGTATTTTCACAGATGGAAATAAGTGACTCTTGTGCCAGGATTTGGCAACTGCTGCCCCATATTGGAAGATCTGGGAACTCTAACTGCAGCATATTGTGCAAAATGTATATTATATACAGCATAGTTTGTCTTTTAAAGCAGCAATGTGTTCAAGTGAAGGGAACTGATTCGCATAACAGTTTGGTGAAAATTCTACCACAGTGGCAAGTACTGGTTCAGACCTCTTTCTCAAAACATTGACTTGTCAGTACAGATATTTGCATGATCTCAAAGCTGAATATGAAACACTGCAGTGAATCTGCAGTCTTCCTGAGAATTTTTATCCATCCCTGGACATTTGGGGTCTTGAAGCTGCAGACCAACCCATTTCTACATGAATCTTTAAAATTATTCTTTGCTTATGTATTACATACTGATTGAAAATGTGATTTTCAGTCCCACTATGCTGACCATATTATACACATGGGTGAATTAAAAAAAAAAGGCAAAGCAAAGGCAAAACAGGTGCCATAAGACAGCCCTGCTGCAAAGAACTACAAAACTGCTGGTGGGGCTTAGGGCTTGCTTGAGGTTCAGATTGCAATTATATTCCTTTCTGCAATAAATTGGAAGGATATCTGGAAAATAAAGAAATACAGTTGTGCTGTAGCAAAATAGTGTAAAGAAAATTTCAATGTGTGTTCTGTCAGTGATTCTCCTGGTATTTAACAAACAATTTATCAGCTGCCACTTACACACAGAGAATCCAAGACATACATCAGCCATTACCTCAGGCTTATATCACAGAGTTTTGGCAAAGCTGGATTCAAGTCCCATTTCTGCTTTCTCCCTTTGTACATAAGCATGACAGTGGTTGACCTGGCAGCTCATCTAAACTACCCCTATTGAGTTGTGATATTGATCATTTTTCTAGCTCTTAGTTATATGTTTTTCTTTCATCTACTGGGTTTCAGCCCTTTTTTCTTGGAGTGGGAGAAAAGAAAGCAAGAAATTAATGCAGAAAAAGAAAAAGCGGGAAAACTCCAAACATATCAAGTTACCTTTCTGATTTACATCACCAGATGTGTTATCATTTTGCTGAAGCCCTGCCTGTGAAGGACTCCCTTTTCTTCCAACCCTGGAGCAATGACTGAAATTCTTACTTCATACTCTTCTATAAGTATAGTGCACCTTTGGAAGATTTGGAATAGGTATTCTGGAACTTTTCATTTCATTTTGAAGAGATTGCAAAATATAGTTAATGAGGTTGTGCAAAGTAACAGAAGCTCCAATATTCCCCAGGTGAACATGGGACTGCAAACCTGGAAAATTGCAGACTTGCTAACATATTGCTAACATACTAAGTATGAAGTCTGTGCCTTAATGAGATTGTTAGGAATTTTTGTTACCACAAAAGATATTCTGAAAAGCTTAACGTCAGTGCTATGCAACGACCAAAAAAACCCCATCTTCCTTTGGATTTGTAAACCTGAGACTGTTAAGCAACGAGAAGGGAGTGATCCAACTGCTGTTATTCTCAACACTCCTAAGGCAAGTACTTGGCCACACTTCTGCCTGTACTTTGAGGAGGATATCAAATCCTGGAGTTCAAAGGAGGGTCACAGAAATGATACAGGGCCTGGAAAACAAGTCTTCCAAATCGAGGCTTAAGGAGAGCTGCTTATCGGAATAGCTCAAGCACAGATTACAGGCACACGCAGGGAGAAATTCTGCAAAATAAGAAGAAGCCTTTCAGCCTTTTTGGCAAGAACTTTGCAGGACTCGTTTTTCCAACACTAACAGTAAAATTCAATTCTTAAACATGGCAATTAGTGAAGATGGTTAAACATAGACAAAGTCAGGGAATATGGTATTGAGTTCCTAAGGTTGAAAGTAAATCTTTCTAATAAAATTTTTGTTCTCATTGAGCTTGAAGAAAAATTTCTTTGTCACAGGCAAGTATGTTCATATGAATGAAGAGGAAGTGAGAGGAAATTAAGCCAAATGGAAGTGCAGTCCTTTTAAATGTCCCAACTGATGGACCTGTATCTCCTACATCCCCTCACCTTGGGTATAGATGTAGATGTGGCACTTCCATGATCCGTGACATATGCCATGCTCAGAGGCTTCAATCCTTCACATTAAAGCCAGGAAGATTTATGTAATTTATGCTTTACATAGCATATTTCATTTTATTTTTTTTACCCTGCTAATTTGTCCAAATTGCCACCCTTCTCTTACACAGCAGGGACAGACTGTGGCTGGGGCCTGGGTGCTAAGACAGCAGGGATGGGCAGGGCAGGGTAGCTCTGGGGGAGGCTGGTCAAGGACAGTAAATCCTGGCAGTGCCCTCAGGGCCCTGACATCAGGTCCAGAGGTAGTGTCCTGTGGCACTCCAACATGGACCCTTACGTGGTGTGTGGCTTTTTTGATCCAGTCAATTCTATATCATTTCAGGGCACTCAGCAGCCTTACTGCACCTGACAAGGCCTACAAGAGAGCTGGACAGGGACTTTTTACAAGGGCATATAGCAACAGGACAATGGGTAATGGCTTCATACTGAAAGAAATTAGGTTTAGGTTAGCTTTTAGGAAGTAATTCTTTACTGTGAGGGTCGTGAGGAACTGGAATATGTTGACCAGAGGGACTGTGGGTGCCCCATGCCTGGAACTGTTCAAGGTCAGGCTGTATGGGACTTCAAGCAACCTGGTCTATGGAAGATGTTTCTGCCCACAGCAGGGATTTAGAACTAAATTATCTTCAAGGTCCCTTCCAACCCAAACTGTTCTATGATCCTATGATTTTCTGTTTGTGCAGCTCCTCTTTTATGCAACTTTGCTCCTGAGGATCAAAACATATTGTGCTACTGCTGTGAGGGAGCAGGTGAGATTGATGATGGTCAGCACTAGCAGGGCAAGGTCAAAGAATTCCTTACCCTAGTCTTCTCCCTATCTCTTTATACACACCTTTTATGTTCCACACAATGCAAGATATATTTTGAGCAATGACATAATTGAGCTAAAACCAGAAATTTTCTCTCCGGATTAGTCAGAGCATGTCTGCATAAACAGGTGAAGTGCAGTAGGGCTGGTAGCAACTCCTCCATGGATGCCTTTAGCACGGGCTGAATCCAATGTGATTCTGCCATTTTATAAAACAGTGTCCATATGTAGCTGTTGCAGAGTAGTAGTCATTAGTGACTGACTTGCTTGATTGCAGAAGTCATCAGGCAAACTTTGCGATGCAATTTTATTCAGACCAAGTAAAGAAATAAGAAATTTAGAGAGTGAAAACATAGGCATCCCTGCCAGATGTTTACGGAGAGCCAAGAAAAGAAACAGGACACTAAGCCCCTCCTGTACTAGTCAGAAACACAGATCCTGGCTGTGAAAAGCAGTGACTTTTTTTCCTCCATTTTTTTGGTAATGCAAGCTGCTTGCTCTAAAAGGCTCTACCAGAGTCCCAGTACAATTAACTGAAAACCTTCTGGACACATATCTCACCTCTCAGATCTGAAGTCATGCAGGTTGCAGGCCTTACTTTTCTTCCTTTAGACCAGAGAAACTGGACATGGCAAAGCTCAATTGAGTCACCCAGTCTGTGTTTGTGAACAGGAGGCAATAATCCAACAGTTATTGAAGGGTGTTGAAACAGTAGGTGAGGAAGTATACTTACAGCTTTTTACCGGCTAGGCTCGTAGTTTAATGCCTTAGAAAGCCTCGAGCAGCCTAGAGAGGTAGCACGGGCAATCCAGCATTTCAGTAGCTCTGAAAGCGGCAAAATGGTAGCTGCAAATTTAATGCCACCAGCAGAAGCAAAGGAGAAACATAGCTTTTGGTTTGCCTAATTCCCGCAATTAGAAGCTTTCAAAAGAAACAGAAGCACACAGATGCTCGCAGAAAGAATGCAAGCCAAAGAGGCCAGGCCTCCCCTTGGTCTCTTTTATTTGGAGAAGGGGAAAGGGGAGGACTGGGGGCAGACCCGGGGTGATCGGCCAATCAGACACTGCTAAAGAGTCTGAGTTACATTTGGTTTTGCCCCAGCTTGCAACAAAGGAGTTCAGAGCACATGGCAGAGGCAAGTGTCTTGGGGAGGGGGAGGGGAAGCTTGGAACTGGCAGCAACAAGTAGGGTGTAAATTATTTGATTGTGAAACCAGTGATGGTCTGTCAATTCTTAGGCCAGCTCTATCCTAGTTTACAATGCCCAGGCAGGTCCAAAGCATGCCTGCTGATTGTTGACCCCAGTGGCCCATTTAGCTATTTAAACAAAAAATAAATTAAAATTATCAATAAATAAATAAATAGATGACTAAATAATCTTTTAAAAAGCTACCAGTCTCTGAAATCTCAGGGAGTTGAAGCTGCCAAGGGAAATCCCACACAGGCCCCATCCACTGAGGCAAATTCCCAAACCCCTTAGACAACGGCAGATTTCCAGGACCTGTTTTGATTCTTCAAAGAGTACCTGAAGTCTCAGTAGTGTCCCTCTCTTTCCAGCCCAATGATACAGACCAACAAGTCTGATAGTATCCTGAGAGAACAACAATGCTTTTGCTTACTTAGCTATCTTTGTTAAAGGGATTTGTTAAAATAAAACATACATGAGAAAGTAACAACTAATAAAATAACCCAGATTTAAGTCCTTGTCGGCCAAACTGGTACAGTTCTTTTTTGTTAATTGGATACTTTTTCCAGACTACTGTTAGGCATTATTCAAGTTTTTAATCTCTGTGCAAAATCAAATACTGTACCACATAAAGTGAATTACTTGGCAAAATGTGACAGATTTCACAGTGGAAATACCCAAGTTATTATAGTTTGGGTTTGCCTTTTTTTTAATCTAATGTTCTTTGTTTCTTTAATAGTCTACGAAGACAAAGCAAAGCAAAGGTCACAACTGAAGTGCCAAAGGGACTCATAATTTATAACTTTTTGAAAGCAACCACAGGGAGTCACAGGAAGATTGGAAATGGTGATACATAGAAAGATACATATAAATAACAGCATATGACAGGAGGTATCTCCTTAGGCTCCTACTTACCTTTTAATGTCTTTTATTCATTACTGCATAAAATGTGCACTCCTTAGAGCACTTCCCTCACTCTTACTAGCATCATCAGCATAGGTTCCAGAAAATGTTAGCTGAAAGCCAGTAAAGAGGTCATAAGACACGAAAATTCCCCACTCTGTTCAAAGCACAGGATAGCATTTTCATTAATAAACACCACTGTGTTTATTAAAAAGACTACTGAATAGTTTAATGATCCTACTTTCATCTCAATCTTTCAAGTTTTTCCTCCCTCTTTCCTTATCTTCATTTTGCACCCCACTTCTTTTTTTTAAAGCACAAGGAAACTTTTAGAGAATACCATTCAAACCAAAATTGTTGCTTTACAAAATCAATTTCATGGAATCAAAAGGGAGGATTTGAAAAGAAAAAGGTACAAAACACAGTATTTCATAGAAATCAAGTAAAGTTATCCCTTTTCCCTTTATTTAATAGGGAAATCTTAATTTTTTTTTCTCCACACTCAAGATTTCAACATTTCCGACTTCATAAGGAAAATAATGGGGGAAAACGAACGTGAGTAGAAAATTTCAAATAATTTTTTTCTTAGGTTCAAACATGGAGAAGAGGTATCACAGTGGCAGATAAGATCAGTGACCTAAGATATTATTTATCACACTTCTGTACATTATAGGGGGTTTCTTATTGTTAAGAACCAATGCTTCTTTGAGAAATAAGGGAGTGTTTTTAACCTAAGGACAGAATCACAAAGAAGCCTGCCAGTGTTAGCCTTTTCCAAAAAACAGTGGGTAGAATCAAGATTAGACTGCAGGACCAAACATGAAATGACAGCATGCTTTATTCCCAGCAGTTTAAATGCATGGAGATGACAGTATCTTCACAAATGTTTGACATAGATGGTGCTTCCAAGCCCAATGTCAGAAACAGAAAAAAATTAAAGAATAGTTTAGTCAGTGGAACTAATATTTATATCCTTTGATATCATGACAATTACTCACAGATATTCAAATTCCTGGATTGTGTAACATTTTCCATGGATTGTCCTTGTGGTTTCCAGTGGCGACCACATTTTCACAGGAATCTCAAACAATGCTCCTGATGGAGACCTGTGGTGGACAGAATCTACTGACTACTACCAAGTCACTTTCTAGTTTTAGTTTCTGAAGTATGTATTTTACTTTTCAGCAGATTGCAGGGTAGATTGGCACCAACAAAGCTGATAATTTAGTTCACTGATTGGAAATATTTGGAGTATACAGAATTCTATGGGTGCACAACAAGACAAGGAACCAAAAGGGGAATTTAGGAAGAATATAGGAAATGACATTTCAGCAGACACTTAACCCTAGGAAAGAGAAGTTACTACAGCATTATGCTGGGATTCAGGGAATCCCCAGTTTAATTCCAGCCACTTATCTGTCAAACAACTGTTTTGATTGTCTAAGCTCCCTGATCTAAAAACTAGATCACAGAATAGGATATTTCTGTAAAGTCTTTTGAGATTTTAAAGTGAATATTCAGCATAAAGACTTACTTCTGTTATAGACAAAGCCATTAGACATGAAATTTAGTCTATGCATAAATCAATCACAGTTTGCCAAACTTGCAGGTTTTTTTTATTTGAAATTTACTGTTTATGGAACAATGCTGTATTTGTAAGGTGGCTGAACAAGAACTTTTTCTATGGTGTGTAATTTCTATTGTTCACTCCTATTTATTGTAAAGGAAATAGATCATGTTGTACCAGGACCAAAGGTGGTATTAGCTAGTAGATGCCTTTGCTATTGAAGTAATAAATTATCAAGTTTTTACATCAGCTTCACTAAACAGGCAAGTATAAATTCATAAGCTGAACAAATGAAGCATTGTTTCAGAGGAGAGATTCTGATTCAGAAAGGATTCCAAATTTCATCAGAACTGATAAAAGAAACACTTCCTCCTTTTACTACACGATAATATACAATTACACAGAGAAAAAGCACACAGACTGAGATATTTCCACTAGGTTATTGACCAGAAATAGTTGGGAAGTAGCTGGAACATCTATATTTATACTGTCACCATCCCTGTACATTTCATCTTAAAATACATGCTTCCATTTGTATCTTATTTAGACCCCTTAGCAGGGCAGTAGATGCAAAAAAATGTCCTGAATTAAATCTGCTACCGTTTACACACTGACTATGATTCTTTTTTACTCTCACTCTTTGGCCTATGTCATTTTATTTCCATGCAAAGAATTTGGCCCTTTGGCAGATTAGAGAGAATCCAAAGGACTAACCTTTTCATGTTGGGAAACAGCTAACGTTCCTGCCAGTGAGCTAAAGCTGGAGTATCCCTTTGTCATGGCCAAATTTATGACATGGATCACAAACTATAAAAAGCTGTGTTGCATCCTGCCATTAAGGAGAATTAATATTTTCAGTGGTATGTTAACCAAAGTTTTTCCAGTGTCTTTCGTTAAAAGCAGATTGTTGACTTTTCATCCTGGTGTGCCAAACATTTTCACTGAAATCCTAACAAGACTTTCATCTTAGAACCATTATTTCTTAATGGACTTGGATAGGGGCAGTGTACAGGAATGGATTTCCTTTTCAGCTCAGTGCAATGGCCTATCATTAGTGTGCTGGGTCTTGGAGAACCATTACACATGCAAACATTTAAAGTATTTCCAGGGTAACTACTTTTCTTTCCTGAAATGCAATTCATGTTTTATCTATTATATTTAAGGAATATTTGGTCACATTTCACCTTTCAAGTATCTCTACTATGATTGCTTCTGCTGTATAATAAAAGTCATAATGAATGAGATCATGCACAAAAACATTTTTTATGGAGTGGATTTTCTAGAACTTTCCCCTCATCTTGGGCAATAAATCTGTCTCTGAAAACCACGAAGCCCAAATGCTGACCATTTGACAAGAATACAGTATGACGACATCACTCACCGCTTATTTCTTATTATTGGGTAGATAATAGCATTCTCACTTGGCAAATAAAAAAATAATCTGCTGTTTGCCCTTTCAGTGCTTCTATTTTTAATGATGTTTCTATTCATTCCTGTTTTCCTACTGGCATTGCCCTAATATATGTCACCAAACAGAACTCACTAGCTTTGCAGGAATGTTGGTTTTGTTTTTTCCAAGCTGACACATGCAGTGTCAACTGCTTTCCGAAGTGGTGCCTCCTGTTAAGCCCTCTCATTCCTAATATGTGCTTCTAAAGATTCCTTAACAATTACATGCACAGATGCAGTTTTGGAAACTTTGAACCTTTGACGGTATTTTGAATCACGGCCCTATTGGCAGCAAATGAACTCAAAAGTAACAATCTTGGAGTGTGATACCATCAGTTCTAAGAAGCTGTGTAATATTTATATGTCTTCATTCAGACTTTATATCAAATGTAACAGGCTTTGCAACCTTCATTAAGATAAGCTGGCACCCAGAGGTTACCATATGTTCCTCTTTTTAGGCTAGAATTTAAGTGCAGATGTACATTTATTTTTCCACTCTACGGTCCTCCCTGAACTGTTCTTACTGCAAAGCTAATGAAACCATTGCTTTAATCCCTGCTGGCCTTCAGGGTACATCATATGGTCCTTACTATTTAAGAATTCTTTTTTGTGTGCATTTTATTTCCTTACTTCTGCAGTATTTATAACATTCCGGTTCAAGAAGCTTTGCTTTTTCTATGGGCGTCAGGAAAATAAAACATTCAGCATCACACTGAAGGTGGAACTGAAGCCAAGCTGCCTAAGTCAGATGCAGAACAGTTCTTCCTCCACCCTTTCCCATTTGCCCAGCATCTTCTCAATTAGTGGAGCTGTACAGGACAGCCTTCATTAACAGGCTTGTCAGACATTTTTAAGCTGGTCTACTCACCATTCAAATCCAAAGACCCTTCTTGTATTCCAGCAGTTGTTTATTTAGACAACACAGTTACTATAAACTTCCAAATACTGAACTCAAGGCTATTAATGCTCTGCAATAGACACTAGTAACCTTCTTTATAGCAGATTAATTCATTTAAATTTCTATTATATCTCTTTCTGCATTGTAATGCTTCCACATTTTCTTCAGGCCTGATCTACCCATTTGAATTAGTGAAAGCATCCCATATTTGATGGGTGATTTTTCTTTTAAATAAGAAACACACCTCAAATCATTTGAACTATGGATCCCTTTTGACTGCCTTGAGTCACCCATGTAACATTTAGTCAAAAGAGCAAGCGCAGGGCATGCTGGAGGCTTTAAGACCTTCAGAACAAAAAGGCTAGAGATTTGGCCCCATATTCTTCATTCCCTTTTTGCAGTGCACCGAATTCCTTGGTGCTTGATACTAGTCTATAAGATTAGACTTTTATACTATGTTTTATACTTCAGCAAATCCCACTGAACTCATTCTGGTTTATGCTTCTTCTTAGAGGAGACTATTATATGTAAGCTGAATCTCTTAACTATATCAAATCCAATATAAACACCCTCTTTATAAGACACACCTCACTCTAATGCTCAGTGTGGAACTCCTAACAAAAAATTATAAATGGAGTGCTTTGTTCAGGAATTTAACTCTTTCATTTCTAATATCAAATCACAATGCTTAAGCTGTTTTTATTTTTCACTTGAAAATAAATATTAAGGGAAGTCGTAACTTAACCCATATGATGTGTTTGAGGAAATCTGGGAGAAGATTTTAACAAGAGAAGAAAATTTAGGATGTGACTTCACCAAAATTTTGAGGTTTTTCATCTCACTTTTTGGAGGGGTGTCTGGGAAGGAGTGGGGGGAGGGGGAATGTGCTAAAACTTTGCTAATTGTTGGAGAATTCAAACCTGTTTTCATTTATTTTAAATTATTACATAATGGAAGTGGGACGCTATAATTCAACCCAAATGGACGACTTCAATAAGCGGGTGGAAATGATTCAGTACATTAAAGAGAAGCTGTTTCAATAACAAATCTTTATTATAATCAGGAGTGAAGTGGTTAATTTAAGTTTTTACTGAAAAACAGGCTGGCAAAAATGTTTCCAGGGATGTGGGGATTTTTTTCCTTTTACTCAGTAGGGGTTTGGAGAGGAGGTTTGGAAGGGAAGGAGGGCTTTGGTTCCAGGATCCCCGCATTCCCACGAGTTCCATTAAGGAAGGGGGAAGGGCTTCCTGCTGAGGCAGCCATCTGCAGCTTTCTGTGAACAGCAGGAACCAAAGGCCTGGTAAAAGGAGAGTAAACCCAGGGTGACAATTTTGTCTGCAGTCAAAGTCAGAATGTGGCTGATTTTTTTATTATTAGTCATGTTGTTACTACTATTATTATTAAGGAGGAGGGAGGGTTTCTCTGGCAGAATTAGCAGGTCTATAATGGAATATTAATTACAAGCAAACAATAGGGTTACAGGCAGAAAAGTGTCTAGCACAAACACACCCTGACAGCCTCTCCTGGAATGCGCCATCGACAGCAAGCTGGGATTGTCATCATCCAAGCTACTGTCACTCTGCTACAAACTATCTGAGCTCCATGGATGCATGTCTGAGGTCCCTTAAGTTATTGCTTTCTAGGCTAGAGTAAATGAGACCTGGATTTTTTTAAAGTGCTGTCACTTAATATCTATTTTATTAAGGTTATGTTTATGCCCATAATTTGAGGGTAACACATCTGTTATTTCCTCTACTGCCTGGCTTTGGTGAACATTGCCTATGGAAAGTAACAAAGAGTGACACTGGAAAAAATAACAAGGGTGTTTTAACTTCCAACATCTGGAGAAAACAATATTAAGGAAACAGGAACAAATAGGTACGGTAGCCTACAAAGCAAAAGTCCACTTTTTAATAACAGTACATAGTTTATACAGTACAGTAGATTTTTATGATTTTAGTCTGGGCAAGCTAATTTAAAAAATAAGGTTGAAAAATCTCATTAAAGAAGCAGCAGTTCCAGCTCTTTTTTAGGTCATCCTAATGCCAAAACCCCAGGTACAAAGGGAGAGAAAAAAAAAGGTACTAATATCCCTTCCAGAAAAGACTTTCAAAATTCCATCTCAAAAGCTTCCTGTTATGTAGTTTTCTATAAAGTTTTATCACTGCTACATATATGTCCCTGGCTGCTACCTACACGGATGCAGAAAATTCTACTGTGTCATATGGAACTTGAAAACTGAATTAAGCATTCCTGTGGAGTGATAAAAATCAAGATTAAGGGACCAGTGGTAGTTTTTTGAGACAAAAAAATAGTCAATTATAAAACTGTTAATATTTGCATTCACATCATTGAATATAAAAAAAAGATCAGAGAATATATCAAATAATCCTTTAGGGAAAGAGATGCATTTACCATAAAAATATCTGCTTGAAAATACCACATTTCAATACTAATTTTCTCTTTTTAAATTTGATAGATTTATTTTACAATGTACATTCCTAAACCCTCCCATTTGTTGTCTGAATTCCTGTTTGTGACCTTGGAATTCCAAATTTATTATGTCATCCTCTGCCTTTTTTTCCAGGGGCATTGTATTAGAAAATGAAAACAGTATGAAAATACTTCCCTGTCCCTGCACACCCTCTTCTTTTCTCCTGTTAACAAGTATTGCCTTAGAAAATTTTGGTTTTTAAATGAAAGGGTAGCTTATACTTACAATACTTTACAAAATACAAGGTCTAGCTTTGTTTCACAAACATTAAGGGATGGGTGTAGCAGAAGCTGCTCATTTCTAGCTACTGTTTTGGGGTATAGAGATTTCTGCCTTCATTTAATCTTTCCTTTTTTTTTAAGGAAACAACAGATAAGACTGTTGCAAGACTTCCTGCCTTTCTTCTTTTGACTTTCAAAAAGGAGGATTCTGCTTTCAGTGGCACGTGATTATTTTAGCAGTTTTCCTCATATAAAGGCTAAACACAAGCAAAGACTGTTTCTCCTGCCAGTAATGAGAAGTAGATAGGTGGTGGTTAAGAACAAATGCCTGTAATGGCTGGACCATTGCTTGTGACAGCAAAAGCCAGAGGAAGTCATTACACACCTAAACAGTAGATGTGCTTTTTGGTTCTCAGTATACATGCCTGGGTCAGTAAAGGACTCCTGCACTGGAATAGGTTTGGTTTCCATGCAAAGCTAAAGGTACTTTTCTGAGAAGGTTTTCTGTCTGGATGCATGAAAGTGACTCCAGGCACAGGTGAAATTACTCCAGCTCCTGGCTGAATATCCCAACCAGGCTGCAAGATGACAGGTTGCAGTGCAAGAGAAATTCAGTCATGAGAAATTCCACTTACAAATGATACCTGATTAAAACCTTAGTGCAATGTGAAATTTGACATAATGAATGGCAGTCTAACCCTGAAAATCCTCATTTTAATAGGTATTACAAATGCTCAACACCTTACAGGATTAAGTTCAATGTCAACTTTAAACACAGCTTTTCCTTCACAAGTACTAATCTTTCTAAAGAAACTTTAGGATCCAAACCCACAAAAATCAACTTAAAAAATTTTTGTCTGCTGTTAACATTATCAACTTAGACCATAAGGTGTGTGCACTCCCAAGAAGAATACAAGAACCTATTTCTAACTTCAAATCATAAAACATTGTTTTCTTCAGATGAGGCTGTAGATGTAAACCAATTTCCCAAAGCTGAAACAAAACTGCTAAAGCAACATAGGCGTTATACCATTTTACAATAAAAGCTCAAAAACCCTCAAAAAACCCCAAACGGCTACATACAACTTTGCCTCAATAACTTTGCTTTTTAAAAGGTCTCACAGCCAACATGATTATTTTGAAGGAAGATGGTTTTCCTACTTTTCTTCCTGAAGCTGTTAACCCATGTTTGGAGAAGTTTTCCTTCTGGACACACACCAGACACTCTCACAGAATTTAAGCTATTTAATGTCAAAATGTCGATCTTTTTCTTGCATATGTTTATAAAAGCTTCATCTGTGATTGCTCCATATCACCTGCTGCAGGAAACACCTTAAGTTTCAGTGGATTGAAAACACAGTAGGCATTATTGATGAAAGGTACAACATCTGTTTAAATGGCATCTAGGGTTTTTCAGTTGGTTAATAGTTTAATAGCTTTAGCTATCAGAGAAATGCAGTACCTATGGGTAGCACCTCCGAAAAACATGCAGGCATAGTATATGCATTCATAAATGAGTAAAATTTATCACTGAATATACGGGTCTCAGGAGAACTCTTTATCACTTAAGTCCTCAAAGTAAGGCTCCAGTGGGATTTGAAAAATGTGTGGGCTTTTTTCCAGCCCTGTGAGGTGAATTATACCTAGTGAAACTACAGATATGCTTGTGCAGACAGGTGCAAGCAGTTCCCTCAATTCCTCTGTGTCTCTGGCCCCAGCCGGCTACAACCCAGCTTCAACTCAAAAGCTACACAAGCACGTTTCTCTGAGATGTACAGTTTTTGGCTTGGGCCCTGTCAGCCTTCAAACATGCTAGCTAAGAATCTACCAAATAGTTCCTGAAGTGAGCTTTTAGTTAAAGCTGTTTAGTATGCAGAACACTTAGAAATAAAATTGAAGAAAGTAATGACATCTTTCTTAATTCCTTCAAACATTAAAAAAACAAACATACAAACAGGTAAAGCAATACAAATGTCCTTAAAATTTATTACAGAACCATAGATAATCCACAATGGTCATTGAAGTCCAACTCCTAGACCTGCACAGGACACCCCAAGAATTCCTGGGCCTGAGGAGCATTGTCTAAACCCTTGAACTCTGTCAGGTTGGTGCTGTGACCACTAACTGGGGAGCCCGTTCCAGTGCCCAACCACCCTCTGAGTGAAAAACATTTTCCTGATATCTAGTGTAAACCTTCCCTGACACGGTTTCATGCCACTCTCTTGTGTCCTGTCCCTGATCACTGGGCAGAAAAGATCAAAACTGTTCACTGAGCATTATGCCACAATTTTTACAAGTATGGACTGAATCTGCAAAACAAATGAGGTCAAGAGACCAGTATTTTTTTTAAATTCTGATATCCTTCCTCATTTATAATACATGCCATAAAATGAAGTGAAAGAAGTAAGTGAAGCAGAGAACACTTAACAGTTTACTGACAGTTTTTGTACTACCAAAACAAACTATCCTGGATTTTTTTTTTATATATATACTGGGAATTTACCATTTCAAATACCACCCAATGACCCTAGTTCAGTAAAGTACCTAAACATGCATTTAAGCATTTTCTGAATGTGTAGAATAATGCAAAAGCTTAAATTAAAGCATGTACTTAAGTCCTGAGCTAAATGGGAACATTAATGTTCACATAAATTGCAGTTGCAAGGCAAGCAGTTGTTCTACAAATTACTCTGAAATTCTTCTAAAAGCTATCACAGAAATCTGAGTAATTCATAATACTAGAAATTCAACAGGAAGACCAATATCTGTCAACTGGTGTTTGGAGCAAGCTATTGATTCCAAGTGGAGCAAGGTTAAAATGTTATAACAACATGATCTGGCATGATTTTTCAAAAACTTACAAGCAGGGGAAATGCACCAGGGAATGCACCCAGGGAGCATTAGGCCATGCTTCTGAGAAGGCTGGATTTAAGGGTAGAACTCTGAGGAAATCACAAAGAAAAAAGTCATATGTCTTTCAGTCCCCAAGGATCTGCTTATAAATTTATAGCCAAGGATGTGAACCTCTAGGTTACTTGTGCTTCAGATCTGTAAGAAACTTTTCCTTATTAACTCTTCCAAACCACAGATAACACTCCTCTTCATAAACTAGCTCTCTGTTCTTTCTATCAAATGTATAGCAAATAAAATAATTATTTTTAAAAAGAGAGAGAAAATCAGTCTTTATTCATCACAAGGAGGAAGGAATAGAATCAAAACAACTTCATTCCCCTTTTTTTTTCCAATCTGATTTTGAAAGAAAATGAGATAAACTAAGGAAAAAGAACACAGAAAGATTTCTCAGCTGAATCTCATAGGCTCAGCACTAATCAAGGAGGATTTGCAAGAGCTGTGACAGATGTGAAGGAACTGTACAGTCCAAAAGAAATGGAAAATATTTACTAACCCAAAGACTGGTGTCCACTAGTGCTCTTAACCAAGACACAATGTCTCCTTTCTCATGTTCCAGTGTGATAAAAACTCATTTATGGAATAAACCACAAGAAAGGTAGGGGTCATTACTTCTGTGTTTGTATTAGACCTGGTTTCTTCTTAATTTTAACATATGAACCCTGAAACAAATATCCATTTCCTTTGTACCATGGGAAGACGAAGCCTTTTCAAGCACAAAAAGTAATTGAAAAAAGATATTTTCTGGTTTTAATAAGAACTAAGCCAACATGATATAAAAACCCTCTATGTTTTGCAACACCTGTCACAACTTCAAAGAACGTGAGAAGTGGCTATTGCAAAAAATAACAGGTGTCTAGGCTGGAGATGTGAGGTCCAATATGTGACAGAAGCACAGCAATTCAGGCAATTGCTGTTAATAGAACACACAACCCAAACTTCCCTCAAAAAGCAAAATAGAAAAAGCCCCTTATGACCCACAAGTCAGAGTGGATATTTTTAAAACTCTACATGTTCATATTATCTCATAAGTAATATATCATTGAAATATGCAAAGGGATTCAAAAATAGATTGGAACAAAACTGAGGTTAAGAAACCAAGCATTCAGGGCCAGGAAAGAGAGAAATAAATACTGGTGTTTTAAAATACAGCCTTGCAAATGTTGATAACAGATAAAAAAATGTAAAATGGATCATCAGCTAAATACTGATAGAGATTGCATGACCTGGGAAAGATTTGGTGTCAGACAATTAATTTTCCTGGTCATAAGGACTGTAAGATATGCAAAAGCATTTAAACTGATAGATCTCTGATACAATCCTGAAAACTGAATAGAGTTCTCCAGTTACTTCAAATGAGAACACAGCTAGTGAGAGAAACATGGAGGTATTACAGAACTGATCCTAAAAACAAATTACAAGTTAACTGCAATTTGCATACAAGGTCCTGCCTTTCAACACACTACAGATCAAGGGACCATAGCTGAAAGCCCAGGATGGCTTATGTATTATAATTTGTTTATGATTTCATAATTTTTAGTGTACTGTCACTAAATCTCTGCTAAAAGCAGACATTAAAATTTTTAAAGCCTTAACAATGTAAAATTTCCTTTTCTTTCTTTTCAACTACCCAAGAGGGACAGAGAGAGTAACATCCGATTAGTAAGCGCGCTTCCTCTGTGATGCTAGCTGTGAAATATGTAGCTGGCCCAGCATATTAACAAGGAGTGTGTGCATGAAGCATAAAAACACACTGGATTGTTTGAAACATAGCAACGGGCTGGGTTACAGGGTCCTCCCTCACTGCTACCTAATTCAGCTTATTGAGGGTTATTCGTGGTCTGGGCCCCCTGAGGAGATGTCATGGTGACTCACGACAGCCCCATATCCGGTGTGTTCGCCATCATGCTATGGTGTATGGGAATACAACAGCTCCTGCTTTAGAGATAGGCAGATGTGCATTGGATGTGGGGTTTTCAGGAGGGGTAAGTGATTTGGACATTTTCTCTCATTTGTTATTACGGCACCTGGGGAGCCTATCTAATAGTAAAGCAAAGTCCCTGAGATGCTTTGGAGATCCTGAGCCTGAATTTCAAAAAGTAATTGTTCTTAATTATAAGAGTGAAGAGTGTGAATCTGTTCAGCAGATAGCAACTCTTTGCTTCCCATGGTTAAGGAAACAACCAAAACAGTGTTTAGTACCAGTTAAAAACCACAAAGGGTACATCTAGAATTAAGGTAGTTTCTTATTATTTTTAATGAGACACCTTTTTCTCCTTCAATGCTATTCCTGCATCTCTTAACATAACTCTTTTCAATTAACACCTTATTTGAGAGAAAATTGTAATGATCCTAGTTTGTTTTGAATGTATTTCTTCAAATTGTTGGAATCTTATTTTGGGAAAAATGACTGAGGGCATTAATTGTTTTTTTTCTTTCTTACAGGTGGTACAACATTGATTGCCAGCTGGATGAATGCAAGTAGAAAGTCTTCCTAAGGTATTAGAATCCTGCCAGATGTTTTGCTTTTCTTGTTCCATGCAGCTTAGAGCAACAACATTCCAGACAATGCTTTTTACTGAATAGACAGTGCAGGATGCTCTCTCAGAACTTAGGGCTGTGCTCAAATTACCCAATTAATTTTACTGTCAGATGCTGAGAACTTAAGGTTGCACCAAATTAATAAAAATAAGGTTTTTTTCAAATGTTTAACTGACAACAAATAAAAACCCACCTTTGAAACCCGTCTGTGAGTCAAGGTAGAGAGAATTTTATCAGTATTCTGCAGCATGCATTGAAATGCTAAAAGTAGTTTTTTATCTAGGTCTTATTTAATGTAATTTAGAAATCCAAATGTTCTATAAATGCAGAAAGAGTACAGACAACAGCATATTTGTTAAGCAACAATGGTCAAAATCTCCCCAGTTCCTTCAAAACCCCCAGTCAGTGTTTTTCTTTAAAGTTATGTTCCATGATTCAAGCTCTTGAGAATTTAAGTTCTTTGCTTCTTTGCTGGCTTAGCCAGCTCAGTCAGGTCTTTGTCAGCAGCTGGGAAGGATTGCACGTACATAGCTACCAGTTCATTTAGGACCGAACTCTGATACATTTATTCATGATGGGCAGGAATTTACCCTCCCTGCATTAGTTTTAATAGGAATTCATTGGGAGAAAATGCTGCAGAAGTCCAGTCCTTAGCTGACAAATTGATACATTTACCAAATACCAAACAGCATTGGAGTCTGTAAAATGAAACTCCAAAACAAAAGTTTCGGGTTTCATTGCAGTAGCCAAGAAGGTAACATTTCCTGATCTCTTGAGAGGAATTCTTGGCATCATTTGCAACTTTAGCTTTTTACCTAATAGTACCCTAGAAACTGTAAAATATTCCAATTTTAATGAACAGAAAAAATAGAGTTATGACAAGGGGATAACTGAACACTAGCTCTCCTCTCAGCAGAGAAATACCTCTTGTATTTCTATTTTCCTTCATTAAAGACTTCCTAACAATCTTTTCTTTCTCTTTCTCTCATGTGTATAAAGAGGAAGATAGACATAAAGAGAAACACTTTACAGAAGAATCGTTTGACCCAGGCTCCTCCACAGACCTCAGTGAACCTCCCTGGCAATGAAACACAGAGAGGAAACAGGTGTGGGAATGAGCCACGCACACACTTCCCTCAACAGTGGCCACAAAATTCAGACACAACAGCTAAATCCACTCCTGCAGAAGCAATGTCTGTGACTTAAATTCAATTAGCTTTGTGATAGAATGGCAACAGTGGAGGAATCATTTTGAAAAATAGGAGTAGTGGAGAGTATTTCTCTAAGACATGTCTAGGAAAAGAAAATAAGTAAAAGCCTTCAGAATCGAAGAATACTACCTGATAATTCTCTAACTACTCAATAAGTGGTATCTCATTGCAGCATCTGCTGCAGAACACCTTTGATGATGTATGTTTGTCAGTCTTCACAGAGGTGCTAAACTCTTAGTTGTGTTCATCTGTAAATTATAGAATGCTTTAAGGATCTTTGATCTGTTGCATATTTGCAGAGTATCTATCAGAATGCAGCCTTGCTTCAAGCCTGGGTTTACAAATAATGACAAGAGTCAATCTATAGCTTTGCTTGTGGTCACTGATTCCTAATTTTTCATTAGCACATCACAAACAGAAGGGTTTCACTTCCATATAATTCATAAAATGATAACATTTTATATTAAAACTGTGATTTTTCAAAAGTATTTACCTACAGCTTTCTCTTCTCATGCAGACTGAAAAAAATGTGCAATATGTTTGCTTTCTAGTTATTCTAATGATTGTGTAAAATTTTTTGCTTTAGACACCAAGCAAATTTTTATCAGTGATAGTGTTTTTGTCTTCTTCAGTGTGCTTCTTTAAGTGGTATACAGATACATAATCTTCATCTTTCACTGAAAATCATCCCCATCACCTATGAATTATAACTCCTACAAAATGTATGTTCTTTTTGCTTTGCTGAGATTGACTCAGGCACACACTACAATTTTTAAAATTGGAAAGGAGATGGACCTTCTACGCAGATGGTGGTTTCTAAGACATAACAAATTAACTGATCAAACTGTGTAATATTCTCTGCATCACAGAGTTCATTCCCTACATGATGATATTCATCACCCACCCTCTTCCTTCCTCCACAGACTCTCAGAAGATTCACACTATATCCATTTCCAGCACTCCTCTCAGATTCCCCAGGCAAATGCCAATCAAAGCTTCCTTTGTTGGTGATATGTACATTCCTTCATGAGCTATAAAGGGTAAGTATGTCCCAACTTTCTTCAGGCTATCATAGCCACGTGCAATATTATTGTCCCATAGTTTATCTTACCATACCCTAGAGAAATCTCATCATCCTGTTTTCTTTATATGGGCTACAGATGTCTCAGCCAAGCTTCCTCACCACTGAGTCACCGACCAGGATTGTTTACGTCTTCATAATGAGTCACCTTCACGATTTGGCTCATTGTCAATACTTGTGCTGATGGCTTCAGCCGGTCTCTGCTTTGTCTCATTCTCCTTCATCTTGTCAGTGTAGTTGTACCTGTTGGGAGTAAAAACACAAAATGGCTCCCTCCTACTTTTCCTTTTCCTTTATGTATGCTACTTCATGTTCACTGAAGTCACTTTCTATCTCTAGATTGACTGCTGTTCCAAAACTTTGACTTTCATGTTGTTCCAAGTTCCTGTGCCATAGGAAATCCAATTCAAAATTCCTTTTTTGCATCCAAGAATATCAGTTGATGTGCAAAATCTTTATGTGCCATATCTTTGGTCAAATGTCAAACTGAATTCAATATGTGTCTTTCATCCTCTTCATTTATAAATAGGGATATTGTGAATATTGTAAATATCTAGGATGCTTTAGAAGCCATGTTGCCTTTTCCCGTATGGTATCTTTTCACTTGCTGGAATGTGTAAATGGCTAAGAATTCTGCTGGCCAAGAACTTTCCTTTGTGCACTATCTATTGCCTTAGAGGTTCATTTTATGAAGGTTCGGTATTTATTAGTTCTTTCCTTTTCTAATCACTATGTTTAGTATGTCCACTCAGCACCTAACTCCCCCTTAGATCTAAACTCCCTGCAATCAGGGATTGGCTGGACTCCCAGAGTTAGCCAGTCTCATTTTCTGTTTCACCTTCAGGCTTTCTTGTGCTACTTCAGAGCTATTATAGTTATGTTTGCAAAACAGCACAGATATTTTAACATTTTCACTGTATCATTATTTCCTAAATTTACACTGCAAATATGTTTTTATATTAATTCCTTTTGTAAAAAAAAAAAAAAAATTAAAAAATAAAGTACTTGTTAAGTTTCCTTTAGGAACTTTTCACAATTCCAGTTCACAATGCACAAGTGGCATTTGCTTTGCTGCATAAAAAACCTCACAGCAACTGAATTGGGGTGAGAGGTAAAATATTGCCACGAATTAGAACAGGCTAAGAAACCAAAACCAAAGTGTCAGAATTAATAATCAATTTTCAGGGAAAAGGTTAACAGGAAGATGACCAGAACTGAAACCAGTTTTCCAGGTTGGGGGTGGGAAGGTTGTGGTGAGTGGTGGTGTAGAATGTAAAGATGTGAATAAAAACATTATTGTATTTAATTATTATTAACAATATAAATAAATCATACCTAAGATTTTTGCATCATAATCCATGGAAATCTCACCCTAAAAAGTCCTTTAAGGATTTGGCTAGTAACTTCCAACATAAGCCGTATTTTCATTCAAAACCACAACTTTTGGGGATAGAAACATGGCCTTATCTTGTTTTTAAAAACCAAAGCGGTTGTGTGAAGGACAGAATATCTTTGAAGATCTCCAAATTCTGTGTATAGAAGACACAGATATTCTAAAACATAAATGAATTCTTTAATTCTTCGAATTTATTTACTGATCTTACCTACAGTTTCCTTGACATGACCCAGATGTCATTAATAAGACCCACCTATCCACAAGAAAAAGGGGTTTGTGTCCTTTAGTACCAGTTCAGATTAATGGCCAGCCCTATTATCCTGTTTATTTTTAAATCAATCTGGATAAACAAATCCTTCCATTTGTCATTATTGTTTCTCTTTCTGTAATTAATCCTCTGAGAAGTTACAAATTAAACAGCACTTACTCAGCCAAAATGGAAACTTCGTATAGTAGTTTCTTTCATAAAGCACAAATCAAATATAAATTCACATTTTTTGAATATGGAAATACTTGTAGTGATGAAAGTTATACTTAGCACATGTGGAATGTGTGCTTCATTTTTTTAAATAACAGTGATGCCAGTGAACTTCAAGATGATGAAGTTTAATGGGCCCTGGAACCTGCTCAGATCCAGCTGCCTCAATCCAAATGCTAATGTTGAACTGCAAGCAGGGAAACTCATATCTGAAAGACTCATTGCCCTAGTGTTAAATGCTATTTATGCCAGTGAGAGGAGCTGCTGGATGGTTTATGTGACTGAAGGATTAAGAACATTGGCCCACATGAGGTGCATCTTCATTGCAGACAGGATTCCACTATGAAGCTCTCCCTGATATCACGACCATTTTTAGACGAGGCCAAGAATAGTGCTGTTTGTATTGCTTGGGATGCCTGAGGTATTAATAAAGAGAGCAATAGACACTGTGCTGGATTCCAGAGGTGAAGAATGATGTAATAAGAATTTTTTGTTTTCAGATGCTGGACCTAATTTTGGTGCTTTTCCATGTGTGGTTCTGGGTAAGAGACCTGAAGCTGTGGCCAACTAGCTGTTTGTACACTCTGACAGACATGACCATAAAACAAAGCAGACTCATTATGAGTGTGACACAGCCAATATCCCAAATTCTGGAGGTTTTCTACTAAGCTGCCATTCAGTGATGCACTCCTGCCTTAAAAGAACTCTCAACAACCAACCAACAGCAACAAAAACTTGTATTCAGATTAAGGAAAACCCAGTTTACCCTGGACTTGGCTACTCTGACAGTAGAGGAGAAGATAGTCTCAGTCTTGCAGTTTAGTCAAGTGTTATGCTATCCATCAAAATCTGGGATGATACATGACCAAAATATGGAACATCTGTATATTGTTGAGAGTCTCAGCATAATTTTTAATTAGAAGATGTGTTTTGAATGTTTTCTCACTGCTAAATAAACCAGACATTTTAAAAACACAAACTCCAAATTATTTATGGGCAAACCAATGAAATCCCTATTCCAAAACCACAGTTACCCCAGCCATGAATGCTGACCTCACATCTGATGCTACAACTAATAGGAACTACTGAAGCTAGGCATGATTAAGAAGATAAAAAGCATGTTAATGGATTTTTCAATTCTTTTGCTAGATATCTGCCAGGGAGAAAGATGCTGATCCTGATTCTCTCATTGGGTCTAGTAAACAGTGCAATGACTAAATAAAGAGTATGTTAGCATGAAGTCCAATGCACAAAAATGGAGATAACATAAATATGGATAAAGTAGTACACAAAATTGAAACAAAGGTCCGGGAGGAATTGGCATTATGAACAATTTCACAAGGGATTGATTTTGTTACTATTTTGATTTATGCTCTGGGTCTAGAACATGGGAGCTCACTGATGGCAATCCAAATAGGCATACATAAACATACAAGAGAAGAAAACACACTGAAAGAACTGAATATTTGTGAATTGAAATGAGATTACACTCAGTAGTGAAAATACCAAAACTTGCATTGAAGGCTAAGAACTAAAACTCTCATTTGGAAAAGATTCAGTAAAGTTGCTCTGGAATTACCAGATGACTGCAGGAGGCTACAAAAGCAGTGTTTTTTTAAGATGACACTAGAGGAAAAGTAGCAAATTCTAGTGTCCAGTTGTGCAACGTTTGGGAGGCCTTGTCTGCAATACTACATATAGCTTTTCTTCAAGGAAAATGAATTTATCACTAGCACAGGTACAGAAATGAGTTAATAGGATAGCCAGAGGTGTTAATAACCTGTCATTGGAGCAGCTTTATAAAATAAATTTGGGTGGTCAAGTAAACATCAGGAACGCAGAATAGTTATATAAGCCAACAGACAGGACTGGCACAATAATAAGACAGCAGGCACTGGTCGTAAATTAACTGAGGCTGGAAATTGAAAGATGGTGTCTAGTCATTATACCAATAACTTCTGAAGGATGAACTGCTCCAGAGTAAAGAGGCAAAATTCATAAACACTTAACAGAAAATACAGAATAGTTTTTGAACAGGCCACTCAAGACTTTGTTTGCATTCCTATGTTTCTGTCTGGAGAATTCATCTGTAAGGATAAATGCCCAGCTGGACACAACTCTTGGTTCTCTTCTCTCTGAGAAGAGCTACATCACACAACCAGCTTTATCATTATGACAAAGAAGTCTTCTGTAAATTAGAAGCATCAATAACAGAATAAATAGGCTGTCAATTTTCAATGAGATAATGTATACAGACTTATACAGAAAAGGATGCCACTTTGCCATCTGACCTAGCTAAAAATCCATTAACTGACAGTTCAAATCTGAGGACCAAAATGGTCCTCAGGATGTTTGAAATAGCACTTGACGTCTGAAATTAAGGAGAACTCAATAATCGTAGATTATGCTGAGTTGGGAAGGACCCATCAGGATCATTGAGTCCAGCTCCTGGCTCTGCACAGGAGACCCCAAGAATCACACCATGTGCTGTTTCCTCAAGTCCTGTCACTGGTCATAAGAGAGAAGAGATCAGTACCTGCCCCTCCTCTTCCCCTCATGAGGATGTTGAATCCACAATGAGATGTCAATAAAATATACTGAAAAAGTATATCATTAAGGGCTCAACTTTTTGTTTTATACACTCTTAGTCTCCTTAAAAGATTCTAAAGACTCCTTGTAAGCTAGCATTAGTTTTCTACTTCCACTGACAAACACATTTCACAGGTAATCGAAAGCCATATAAATTAATTTGGCTTTAGTTAACCAGACTGACAGAAAAGTGCTCTAGAGGCATTTTCTTCCAAGATTACTTGATTCTGCATGGTGGGATATATGCAAGCAATCTCTTTGAAGAAAACAGACCGTAACAGCCATCATCTTTACTGAAGAATATTGTTTAATACAAAAAGATGCAGAAAAAAATTAACCAGGATACAATGATGTTTAAAACAGATTGCTGCAATGATACAAACCATAACACAAGTCCATTTTCTTAACATCATTAAAGCAGGGAAGAAAGTCTTTCTCATTCCATGCATTTTAACATTTTTCTGTGTCTAATTAATTAATTAAATTTAAGCAATAGGTTCTGGCTGAAAGTTCCATATTTTCATTTGAACTCCTGAAGAAATTCATCACAGAAGACCCCTTAGATCTTACTTCACTAAATTCAAGCAAAGTCAGGATTCCTTCAAAACCCACAATTCCTTCATATGCAGTGAATCAAAAACGTAAACATTGGCTTATTTCTGATCTTTTGCACTGCTAAATTTTGTCCAACATGCTCAGATCATTCATTCAAAAAATATATATGCTTAGTAACTGTTCAAAAAGAGGATTAAATCCTTTAACACATTATTACTGCACTGCCTCAATAAGCCCTTAGTTTACCAAAAAGGATATTTACTGTAAATATGGTACTAGAACCAGCTGCATCACATTTATGCAAAAAGAAAACATACTGAATTGTTTAGAAAAAGAGGCATAATATAGTGGCGATTGCTTTCCCCTCTACTTCTGAATTAAGAGTTTGAAATACTATGCTTGAAGTCCCATAAAGCTTGGTATGTCTTGGGAGCAGCACTCCTTGCTTAATTTGGGCCAGGCTCCTTTTTCCACTTTGAAGGAACAAAATGAGACTTTAATAGCTCCAGGAGCCTCTAGGTGGTTGCAAACTGAGGGTTCTAAAGTATTCACATGGGCAGAGAACAGCCCATAGTATAAAGCATATTTTTAGGACACTGCCGTGTCTGTCAAAGTTGGACCATTTCTCCTCCTACCAATGCAGAAATAAAACCAAATAATTTTATTCCCCTCTCTCACTTCCTTCTATGCAAAATTTTATGGTTTTTTATGTATTTATATGCAATTATGAGACCTTTTGTGATCTAATACATGCAAGTGAATTTCATTTGTGATGATTTAGGGGTATCCATAACTCACAACAAGTCAAAATTAGTCTTTGGAAAACAGAGCGTAAGACATCAAGAGTGCAAAGAGTAAGTTTCATCATAAACAGTGCAGAACTGTGTAGTATTTAGGTTAAAGAGGAGCTTTGGTACAAAAGACATAAAACCCAGCCCTCCGCCTCATTCACCCCAAAAAATAATAAGATTTCAAATCCCAGCAATTTCAGACATTTGTGTCATGTAGAACTATATAGTTCAGGGCTTTTAGCCAGGAAATTCTGCAAATGTGTCCTCCAATTAAAAAGTGCCATGCAACCCAATCATGCTACAGCTTTATTTTGAATGCTTGCACTTGGCAATGTCTCTGGATGAAGATGTCCTGTATTTTTTGGCTTCTGGATAGTTTATACTAGAAAAGCATTTTGGCACAATTGGCATCTACTGTTTAATCTCTTAAAAGGGTATGGAAATAAAATCCCTTTAATTGGTCTTAGGTATGCACGTCTTGAAAGATTTAAAACTAATTTTTAAAACATGAACTAAATATATCGCCTGAACTAACTTCCTATCCAGCCAGGATGTTCTTTCTAGATCAAAGATGAGGATTCAGAAAGAATGCAATGAAATTGCATCAGAAAAAATAGCTTACTGTTTGGCATTGCTGTGCAGAGGTTAAAGATGTCTACATGGCAGCCAAGAAGTATGATTTAAAGCTTGTTTGAGGATATGTGCACAAGCTGCAACTAGCTGGCCCAATGATGATAAACATATAGCACATAGCCTTAGCAGAGCAAAGGGCGGATTGAAAACTTCATCTGAAAATTTGGACAAATATTTAGGTGGTTAAGATGCACTGAACTCCAAGCTGCCACAGCTGACACTTTATTTGGAGGATTTAAATTCCTATCTAGCCATAATGACTAAAAAATTCTGACATGACTTTGTTCTAAGTATTTAATGAATTCAAACAGTGGGAGTGAAATGGGGAGTGGGAAGTGGGAGTACTACTGGACCTTTTTATCTGAAACTCTATTTCATCAATAAAACTATACTGCTAAATTTTTGGGATACTTATGCTTCCAGCAAAATCTCTACCTTCTATGATTTCTTGTTGCAGTCACTGAGAGTTATTTGGAAAGTGTTTTTGAACCAGGGTTTCCATAAGAAATTTCAGAAAATAATTCAGACGTGCTCTTCCTTAACTGACTGAATCCATAGACCGAAAAACAACCTTGAAAACCTGGAATAATAGTGCCTGCTTGCTTCAACAGACCCACCCATGATTGTGTGCTTTAATTTTTCAACAAGATGTGGAGGTAGGGCCTGAGGAAACCCATAAAAATGTTTGGTTTGGCTTTCTGGCAGGTTTCCCCAGCTCAAGTGGATGAAAAGCACTGAGGATGCAAGATCCTGCTAAGTTTCCATAGAGCGCCTGACTTGAACACCACAGAACATTCTGTACATCCCGAAGCGGAGGATCATATTGCTGGGCTCACTCTTGGGACAGCAACAAGCAGCAGCAGCAACAGCAGGTCATCAACTGAAAACTGGAAACCTGCCATCTTCTAATTAGTTGCTCTCTCCTTCATAATAATCCTATTTAAAATCCTATAAAATGCAAGGTCACGTTTGCTGCACAAGTTCAGATAATGTCAAGCCAAATTTTTAATCACGTCATTAGCCAGAAACACCTTTTTAGATAGAATAAATACCATGCCCTCATTAAAATTAGGGAGTATAATACATGGCCAGGCTCTGTTCTTTCCTATTCTTAATCATTGTCCAGATGAACACAAAATTTTCACAACTGAACGAATTTGTTTTAGCTAAAGTCACCAGTTTTCAACAACAGTTGAAAAACTTAGTTTGGTTTTGGTCTCAAATTCCTGTCTTTCGGATACAAGAACCAAATTCTCATTCTTCTTGCAGCATATGCAAAGGTATTTTAAACCATTCTAGTTTTCAGCAATTCCAACCAAACTCCTGTGTAAGCAATCACTGGATGCATTTTAAAAGTAAATAATGATACCTCATACAAAATGTACGCACGACCTTAAAGCAAAGGATATCAAAAGTATCAAAGTCTTACCATCATTTCACAGATTGTTGCAGAACTATGAAAGATACAGCAACTGTGTGACTTAATGGAACAGCAAATCAATTCCTGAATCAGGATCAGAACACTGGTCTTCTGACTCCTAATCCAATAGCATGGAGGAAAATGACCTTATCTGGATCTAAAAGGAAGATTTCTCACATGTGGTCCCTTCCCCACCTTCCACACTTCCACCATCACACCACGTCACTACTTTTTCAGGATGCTGGATTGAAATGTGCTCCTTGCCCTGGCAATAAAAAAAAAAAAAAAGAAAAAGAGAAACAAAAAAGCAGTAAACTACAGTGGGTGGGTTCATATAAATACAAATTAATAAGGTTCTTCTGTAGATATGCTGCAGTATATTGTGTAATATAATATAATCTGAGCCCTTGCTACAGCTACTAAATCATTGCCAAAAAAGTGGGGAAAAACTGCCAACCTTATGTGCAAATTATAAAGTGTGTAGATTCACAAGATTCTGCTTTATTGACAGAAGTAAACTCTTTTTGAAAGAGACTGATTTAGATAGCCGATTTCTTTAAATGAATTTATTTTACCTTGCAGGCGTCATCCATTTGGGCAGGAAATTAACTTTTCAGCTAGTGATCTTTTTCACAACACCTCTTAAAATTATATTTTTGTATGGAATGCTAGCAAGAAAACTCTGTATGAATACACCCCGAGAAAGAGTTTACAATGCCTGACAATATCCCAAATATTTCAGTAGGTGCAGAGCATACAGGCCCTTGGCACTGAGTCAAAACTCCAAGTCTCAACTCACAAAACAGCACAGAGCTGTATGCAGAATTTGACAGGTCTGGGGCTTAAACCTCAGGCAGACAGGCAAGCAGCCAGCCTTTCAAGAACTACCTCAGGCTGCCGTTGATTTCCCAGCTCTCAGTCTGGACCTTTCGTCAACCTGTGGACCATCCCTCTTCTCCAGTGCTTTCTGTTCTAAGGGAATGTCTTGGGCAATTCCTCTCAACACTCTTGTCATTCCTTTAGGCTCACTCCTTAGTTCCACTGCTCTCCAGAGGATACAGATCTCCCTCATTCACTGACTCTGGGAGAAAGAGAGGAGTTTGAGACTCCCCAGCCTTACAACAGATTTCTTTCTTAAACTTACAACATTCAGATCTCTTTATCTAATCTACCAGAGTTTAACAATCATGACATATAGCCTCAGTGTTGCCAGGGATGAACAGGATTGCTTAATAGGGAGGAAAGGGAACTTACTTTTTCCTAATGTGTTCTCAGATAGGGGCAAAATAGAAGCAGTTCTACACCTGGAAATGATCCCACACCAAGCCTCTCTCCTACCTCATCATAATCTCAACTCTGCACTCAGTTTAGAGGATATTTCTCACTGTACAGGCTGTGACTATGACAGGATCCTCTAAATTCTGTAATGGAAGCATTCTCTGGAAAGACTTGACTATTATTTTTCCAGTGAAAAGTGACAAAATGGAATATGCTCATGGAAAGTCATTCTAATGAAATGCTTCCCCCACCCCACCCCCTTTTGCCATAAAACAGTATAGTTTTCATAAATGCTGTCAGTTGTTTGTTTTCAAAAAAGTTCTCCACAAGTAATTTGTAAACCCAAGAAATGGATCAGATTTCAAAATTTTTGGGAAGTTTTTGGTATCTATTTCCACATTTCCCATAAAAGCTTTGATACTTGTGTGTGTTCTTACTTTTATTTCTTATCAAGCAAAAGCAATGACATAAATTGTTAATTCAGCTCATAGCACCTTAAACACTTTTACACCTAAAGAAAGGAAAAAGGAATAAAAGCATTGAAAAATTAGAAAGCAGTGATAGCATGTTTTGCCAGCTAATTCATACAGAGTTTTCACTTATTCCACAGAGAAAAATACATTTACTCATTATCCTTTCTTAGTTTTAATACCTTTGCCAAGAGGATTTTTTTCATACTAGAAATCCACCTTCATTTTTCTTTTATAGCCTACTTTAAAAACACCTATATTTAGTATCCTGAATTAGTCTGTATGGCCGGCAAGGAGCACTAGTCTCTTGAGAAGTGAGTTTTTGGTTGTTTGGGGATTCTTTGGCAGATTCCAAAAGATCCTAACATTCTAACAAACATACATGATATCTGAACTGCTGCTGCTTACGTCACATGGTGACCAGAAGTTGTTAGATAAATATAACAAGTCCAGTAATTTAAGCATGCCATAACAGTCCTGATAGCTGTAAATAACTGGCATGTCCTGGACTGTGGCCATATTGTTTAATTCTCTCACTCTGCAAGCAGACGGATGCACATCCAACTTGGAAATGGTCACTGTGCCCAGAATTTGTCTGGCAGTGCTAAGGGATCCAGGCCTAAAACCAAACCATGCTGGGGCAGCTATAGCAATTTAACAGTACAGCTGATCAATTCCCAGCACCCGGGAACATCGTCTTGATTTAGGAGTATGGATGTAGTCAGTGAAGCCACACTGATCATTAATAATAAATGCATGATATCGCACTTGTGTTTCTATGGGAAACACTAGCAATGTTTCAGAGATACACCCCATTCCATTACTAGAGCTCTATTTTCTCACTATTAAGTATATTCAGGGAAAAGGGCAAGTCAATGGAAAGTTGTCTGAATTGATGGAATTGTTGGAAAGGAAGCAATAAAAAAAAGGAAGCAGAATTGAAAGGCAAGTTAAAGATGTCACTTTTCAGTTTACTCCAGGATTGGCCTAGAAAAGTTTATTTTTAGGATCATCTTTGTAGTCCTGTAGCACTTGAATGCCTTTGCTGCCTTTGCAGTAATATATTAAACATAAAAGTACAAATACAATATACAGATTTCTTAGGCATTCTTTTGCAATCAAGGCCATGAGTTTTCTTAGCTATATCCAGAATTTGTTTGATTTGAGATTATTATAGGACTTGAGTAGAAATATTGCTTTTTCCTTTTAAACAAGGTAGATATAGCAAAAGTCATTTTTCTGGTTAGCAAAAAAAAAAAAAAAAAGGAAGGAAGAATTTAAGCTTATGGTTACATCATTAGGAATCTATATTTCAGGGCTGTGACCTTACAGCTGCAAAATATAGAACTAGTTTTATTTCATGAGTATTTGTCCAAACATTTTCTTTCATTTTGATCCAAATACTTTCACACCCACTGAGTTAGACTTTGACTTTCAGGTTTGAACAAACTAAAAATTTCAATCAGGTCCTTGGCTACAGTAAATTGGTGTAGCTCAACAATGGGGCAAATCACTGACTTCAATGGAGCTACACCGATTAACACCGGGTGAGGATTGAATCCTGATCAAATTGAAACTCAATTGGAATTGCTGTGCTTCACCTGGTGTTTATTCACACCTCACATCAAAACCATGCAAAGCTATGAATTTTGCAGGATTCTGATCCAAAGCCACACACCCTATATGCTTAAAATTGAGTTCAGGTCACTCAGGAGTTGCACAATGCTAAGCAAATCTTTTGATAAATATGGTTTGCGTTACTAGTTTGTAACGAAACTCCACACCAGGTGACTTTTGTGTGGTCTGGTGTTTCATTGTGAACATTTTGCACTGCTCTAATGAAACATGATTTCCAAGACAACTAAGGGCTAAAAAAAGTTTCTATTCAATGTTTTACCCTCGAGTTTTGCAATACGCACACAAACCATGACCACAACATTAAATTTCTGATGACTAAAATTTGAAACCTAATTCCCCATTAAAGCACTTAAATAATATTGGTGTGGTCTTCTAGAATGGACTGCAGCTCTCATTACTGGAAGAACTGCAAGTCAAATCACTCTGCCTTAGGTATTTGCATAGTCTGGGATTTCATCAGAGTTTGTCAAGGTATTGAGACTAGCTTTTCAGAGTTTATTTATCAAAAATACCTGAAAATGCAGGAGACCATCTAAGGCTAGAATAGTGTAGAGTTGGACTCTTTAGAAAAGGACAGAAAAGACCCTGTGTGTAGAGCGCACCCAGTACTGGCCAAGAAGCAACACGCCCACAGGAGCCCTTTATCCCTCTCGGGAGATTTGGTGGCAGTCACATCTCTGGGCATGTGAGATCAAGAGCCTGGAACATAAGGCTGCTTAATCTAGACAAAAGTATTCGTATATGCTCACACATTTATCGCATGTTCCTAAGGCTGCTGTGTTGTCTTTTCTATGCAAGAAATATGTATGTCACATGCACAGCAGGACAGATGTCTCCAAGAAGCTTTGGAGTTACTGTATTTGGCCTGCACACATGATTTGTACATGTGGGGTAGATTTGATATGCACAAGCAAAATGCACATGCGCAATTTCTGGATTGCTCTGCACAGGATTTTCAGGTAGAAAAAGAAGTTATAAAGAGGAAAACTGTGATAAATAGCCTTATGCTAGTGAGGCTTACAACATTGCTTACAACTGCTTTCACTGTACTCAATAGAAAAAAACAAAGACAAGACAAAGGTGAGTATTTCCATCCATATTGTGGTGGGCAGCAATAAATTCCTTCAAGTGAGGTGAATATAGAATTTGGTTCCTTCCCCATGATGCTATGCTCTAAGATATAGGTTTCTACATGCTTGCCTGCCATGCTGAGCCTTTTGGAAGAGATCACAGAATATTCTGAATTGGAGGGGACCCAGAAGGCTTATCTAGTCAAACTCTTGCCCCTGGACACAACATCCCCAAGAGTCACACCATGTGCCTGAAAGCATTGTCCAAATTCTTCTTGAACTCTATCAAGATCAAAGAGAAATGTATTGTTTGATACTTCTGATGAAGCTTTGGAGGAAGATGAATAAACACCTCCTCAGAGATAGGCAGATGCAGCAATACAGACAACAGAAATATTGGCCTGGGAAAAATTAAAGTTTACAGTGAGAGGACACCTGAATTTAGGCATCCTGAATTTAGGCAATTCTAGGATTAGATTGCACTAAGGAACAGACAATCTCTAAGTTTCACATGGCTCAGTTTCATGTAAAAAATTCCCTATCTTTTGTTGAATGTGGCCTGTGATAATGGAGTAGAATTTCAGAAGAGCTAAGGTACCAATAACTTCAACATGGAAGATCCTTAGACTTCTGAAGTTTTGTTGCTGTAAAATGCCATGATCTTAACATGGCCAAGCCATGAAGAAACTGTTTGTACTTGCAGATCACTAAGCCACTTCAATTCAGCATTGCTTTCTAAAACACATAATCTGGCGCAAGACTGAACTCCTCATAAGGCCTAGCACCAAGGCCATCTTAAAAATCCTTCTTGTGAGAGGAAACATTTTATTTTATTTATAGTTCAATGTTTATAGCACTCCCAAAGTACAGGAAGCCTGAGGGAAACCCTTTCCTAATCTGTAAAACCATGAATTTATGCATTCCATCTTTTAGCAAAGTGACAAGCTATGAAAATTCTGCATATTCCTATCTCTACTTTAAAGATGTATCAACATGAGGTTCATCAGATGAGAGCAGAAGACCAAACAGCTGCATTACTCCCCAGCTACCAATAAAGATAAAATGCTGGGAAAGGGCAAACCAAGGGAATGAGTCAGTGAACTTCTGCTCTCCAATGCCTTTCAAATACACCAGTGTGTCTTCTTAACTGGGATTTTCAGATATACTCTTTTGTATCTTTGAGAATATTTTCCTTAGCACCCAATTCCAATCACATCCTGCCATTCAGTGAGTTTATATGTAAGCATTCACATCCTGGCCAATCTACTGATTGGTTCCATGTTATTACAATACTATGAAAATCTCCAGTAGTGATCTGACCATTAAACCAAGCTGTAAATTAGACAGATTTGATCAGCATTTTCCTCTAGGGAAGCAGCATGCTTCTTTATTCAGTATAAGGACCTCATGCTGGCATGATTCTTTAGGCATAAAGACAAGAATGTATTAAAATCAACAATGGTACAGATGCTTGAACAAAGCATTAGATAAATATCAATCATTTCTCCTGGAAGCATCTTGTGCTCTTTGGCTTGTAGCCGTGCTGGTACTTGACTCGATTTGTTTCACAGAAGAAAGTGATGCAAGAACTAGAAGACAACGGGATAAAAATAGCTAGGCTTTCCCCACTGGAATTTCAAAATGTGAGAGAATGGAGAGAACACTTCCCCCATCCCTTGGGAAAAGTAGTCCTATTTATTGCTAGCACAAAACCCAACATCTTTTCTAGCATTAAACATTTCCCTGGGTCAAAATTACATGAAGAAAATATTTCATTTTCCAAAGGCTTTCGATTTTGGGTTTTCAGTGTAGCCATTTACAGAGCAGGAGAGACATAATTTTTTTTTTTTTTTTGGTCACAGTGCAGTGTTTAATTTTACTTAGGCTACCATCCCTTCCCAGTCTCATAAAAACGTTTACATACAATAGATCACAGAGACCATAAACTAAAGACAAAGACCTACACAATACGGTTGAGATAATCCTTTGTGCTCTGCACATACCGGTGCTGTATAATATTTGAGGAAAAGCACAATAAACTATTTCAGACATCTGTTTTTAAGGTTGCAGAACACTACAATGTCAAAAGCAGATGGTACAAAGCATTCACATTTCCACCAACTTTAAATGATCCTAGTTATTCAGGGGAGAGCACCAAACTGAGTAAGTGCTCTCCCAACTGACAACAGTAGCACAATGTTAAATGAGACAGATTCTCATGCTGCCAGTATGTTGTACTGTCACAATTTCTTTGCTACACATATGATAAAAAAGGTGGTAAGTGGAGTTTGACAGCCATGCATTTTCCTTCTCATATTTGCTGTTAATTCTACTATTAGATACTATATGAGACTACAAGTCCTGTTTCAAAGAGTGCAGCATCTGCTTAGTAGGATTTACACTGCTGTCTCTAGCCATCAGAGAGTGTAAATGCTAAATAGAGCTGCTTACTACTGATATAGTTTGGTGATTTCTTCCAATACATTATATACTTTATCAAAAACCAATTCAGGGATCATGGCATAATGAAGCTGAGACAAAGCAGCTTTCAGGCAGCTGCTCAGCATTGCTTCTTCTGCCTTGTTTTCTTTTCCTTAAATTAAAGGAAACAAAGGTTCCTGTTTGTTCTCTAAAACTCCTGCCCACCACACAGCATCCTCCATTTCAAGCCAAAGGCACAACAGCCGTCAGCAATATAGGTGGGCTTTGGTGAAAGCAAATGCTTCACTAAAGTACATGGTTTCTTTCAAGCAAGTAAAACAAATGCATTACATCACCTGCACAACTTGTGACAGTCACTCAAATTTTGTATCATGAGCAGGTTGTTTAAAAATCCACATCTACAGATGCTGAAGAACGCATTGAGCTGAGGATAACTTGTGTATTTTTAATCCAAAGTTAAAATAATAATTTTCCTTTCATGAGAAGGAGAACTGTAAGGCCTTTCAGGTCCAAGACACATGTACACAGTTTAAAAACGCTCTTTCATCTGCTACCACTTTTTCTGTACTCTGGAGTTTATGTTTGTTCATTATGACAAAGACTGTTGCAAAGTACTCCAGGACTTTGTGAAGGCACTCTGCCACCTACAAAGCAAAGATATTCTTCAGCTCTTTTGCAGTACATGACTCAGTAATGGGCTTCATAGTGGGCTTCCAGCCAGAGCTCTGCATAGTGATCTTGCTGCACTTCAAATTCTAGCATGAAAACATTTGGGGGAGTTTTTGTTGTCAGCTTTTTTCGTTTGTTTTGGTTTGGGTTTTTTTCTAAAAGCTTCTAAAGTATATTCTTCAAAGAAGCTCTGTCTTACATTTATTAACTGTAAAATGAAGCAGTAATGTCCACACACCTAATCAGATGAAAAACACACTGGTTTTTTTTTCTTTTAGTTGTCAAAGAAAACCTGTCACTGTCTCTGCTTGTGCTATAAGTTGTCAGTCAACAGCTGTTAGCAAGCTAAGTCTTGGGGAGCTAAGAATCTGCCCTACAGACTGTGTTCCTGAAGCTGAGTATATGGGCAATTAACTACAGCCTAGGTAATAATGCCTGAAACCTTGGCTCAATTCACTCTTATTCTGGAGCAGGTAAGTGGGAAACTAACATCTGAATGAGCTCATTGCATGGCAATACCCTGGGTAGTTTGGTAGTGAATAAGAATGTGCTTAAAGATCCTGTTCTCAGGGCTCATATTCTCGACATTTAAATTACTCAGGACCTTATAAAATATTTCAGTAGGAGTTTTTCTCTGAGAACATGCTTAATTAATCCATATTCTGATGACAGTGCACCAGTATGGGGACAGATCCGGCTACAGCCTCATTCAGCACCCTTCCTACCATGCAGATACTCCTGGTGAATAACATCTTGGAGGCAATATAAAAGTATTCTGAACAAATTTATCACTGGTAAGGCCTGCTTTGATGAAAAAAAAAAAATAACCCAGACATCATCTTGACACAGGACTAGCTCAAAAAGGATCCAATGCCTTTATGACCAATTATGGTCAAAGAAGCTTTTGTTTTGATAATAGCAGGTTTGACGATAGCTGTCTCCAGAAGGAGGATGTAATGTTTCCTATACGACATACCTTCTGTATTGTGTCTTGTTTTCCTGTGTTCTCTCTTTTCCAGGTTCTATTTGCCTCTCAAATCTTTTCTTGGGTGATATCCCATTTTTTTTTTAAATTGCTTTTTGTCCTTAGAATAGCAGACCATTTATACTATGCATTGGACAAATGTTGCCTTTATGGATGTTCTGTCTCCTGTGCTAAGGAGCAGAAAAATTAATTTACCAATCTGACAGGATTGAGATTAAATGTAAAGGACTCTCTTAAATATCCAATTTAACAAAAAAAAAATCTATTAAAGAAACCTTAGAAATTTGGCACTAGGCTTTTTCTTGCTTGGTATAAGTACATCTAGGGCTAAAGATGCATGATTCATCATGAATATGCATACATGGGAGACAAGGATTATGAATACATATTTTCTTTGTATAGAAATATGTATATTATATGTATAATACATATATTATATGTAAAATACATCCTAGGTATTTTATATTTACACAGTTTATGCAGAGTTGGGACAAGTGAGAAGGATGCTCACCTACATGTTCTGGAGGGGGAAGTCAAATATGCCCAACTATTCCCAGTATGCCAGGTGAAGCTACCTCTGCTGCACCCAGAGGAGCTGCAGCAGGTCTCTTGTGTCTCCTGAACAATCACTACCAGATAGAAGGAGATAGTTTATAGGAGTGGCATGAGAAAAGAGCAGAGGCTGTGCCCAGCAGACAAAATGTGTCTAGCTATCTCATCACAGTTCGGTCTCTGCAGGGTGTATTCCAGGCACACAAACAGTTCACAAGGTAATGGAAGAAAATCCCCATGCTGCAGGATGCCTTTCAAAGTTCACGTGTCTTTTCCTTGGAAAAGAGCTTGTTTTTTCTCTACATTACAAGTATCTCAAAACTTCTTAAAACTGCACAAATACCAGAGCAGATAAAACCTTTATCTGAGCAGAGAAAAGAGAAGGGGTGCAAAGCCCCACGGATTCAACCACACCATTAGATAGCTGTCTATGCCATCCTGCCAGAGCTTATGGATGGAGCTCTGAAACACCTCTACCCATGTTATTAGATGTCTGATTGCGCTCAGTACAGTGTGGTCTGTGCTGAGTGTGAATTGTCATCTCTACACAGCTGAAATCACAGATGCTAATTCTTTTGGAGGCAAATATGGGCATCTCAGTAAAGAGAATGTTTTGTAAACTGGTGCAGGTAAGTATATACCTCTGACAGTAATCATTCTGCATGAAGCCGGCTCACATGGATGGCAGTTGGTAGCAGTTCATTTCTGTCTGAGAACGTAAAATTTGTTAAACAAAGCTGCAATAAGCCTTTTCAGTGCTCAGGCACCACTTCTTACCATGGCCTCAGGACCCTGCCCTGACTTTCTCACTGGCATGGTCAGACATGCCCTGGCATGCTTGCGCTTAAGAATGACTGGCAACTTCTTCCAGATATTCCCACTACAGCTCTCACAGCCCAGAAACCTGGGTAGGACTGATAGTACACAAGAGTCAGGCATGTTTGTACCCATACGGCATCCTTTTTTACTGCTTTATTGAACACATTTATTGAAAGAACATATTTTTAGGAATCAAGTTTCATTTCTGAATAATTACATATATTAAAATAAACTGAGTAAGTGAATTCCAATGACTAATTCGAGCAGCTGTAATATCTGAATGTATAATCTGCCAGAGTGTTACATGATCTTATTTCCACTTGATTCCTGAAAGGAAGTGCCTTACAAGCAGTGGTACATAAAGTTGTCTCTAAACACAGACACCATCCATCGTAAACGTTTAATGTCCAATCGTGAATTACAGCACCTGTTTTAAGTGATCAGCTACTAAAGGATATATATATAAAAAAAAAAAAAGAGGACGGAAGGGGTTTCTTTCAAAGAAGATTATTTCCTGCTGTTGAATTTCTACATCTCAATAAGGTGCCAGTTTCAGTCTTTGTTCTTGCAGCATCTACTGTATATATAGCTGAAAACAGAAACAAAGATCTTAGCACAGAATTTCAGTTACAGTACCAAGTATTTCGACCTTATTTTGCATGCACAGTGACTTAAAGTGTTAACTAGCTGTTTACATGTGATATACTACAAAACAGGGCCCACAAACTTTTGTTCCTTTTCTCAACAGTTTTTTCATCAAGTTCATCTACTATTATAATTGCTTTTAGTGTTCCTGATAATTTGTAAAATGTCATATTCATTGTACACACCCATATTCACCTGCAAAAAATATATTCCATAGATCCCTTACAAAAAATTCCCTCTAATAAGAAAAATAACTTAAGTGACAGATAATGAATAATGAAGAGTCAGCAATAACTGGTAAAAGTCAGTGCCTTACTAAAAATAAACAAAATAGAGAGGAAAGTAAAAATAATAGGATATAAGAGGGAAGGAGGGAGGGGGGAAGTGGGACAGTTTTGGAATGATTCACAAGCAGAAAAATGGGGAAAAATTTACAGTGGATCTGTTTCTCAGGGAGTTTGGTCCAAGTCTCACTGGCAAAAGTGAAGAGGCAGACTTCAGAAATATGAAGCAAGGAGAAATACATTAAAAAAATGGAGTGAGGGGAAGGACTTCATGCCACTTTTTCCTTTTGGCCTTTATACTCTACACACATTTTCCTTTCCCTTACTCATACACGTTCGTCTGGGGGAAATGTTGGGATTGGGAAGTGATCCATGAGAATGAAGCAGCTCGAAAAGCATTATATTAGTCTGTGGAATAAGTAATACTTCAACCAAGTGAAGTAATGGAAACCACTTCACCCAAGTCATTTAAAATTGGACTGAATAAGGCACTGGAGATTATACTGAAGGGAACAATTCTGCATTGGCAGGAATATGGACAAGATGACTTAATAGATCCAGTGTCCATGTGCCAAATCCTGAGATCCGGATCCAGTTTTTATTAGCCTATCTTTACTCAAGTTGAACTTCCATTCACGTTATTGGGAGCTCATTCTGACACAGGGAAAAAATAACCAAGATCTTCAGGATTTATGTGTAAAACTGTGAATAAAACTTAACTTGTTGCATAATAATTATGAAGTGTGAGGGCAAAAATAATGGATCTATACAGAGCACTCCTTGAATTATTCCTAACAGTATGACCAGAAAAATTACAGTTTATCTAGTTTAATTGTTAAGACTCACCAGAATCAGTGAAAACCCTACTGCTCATTTGAAATGTGTCTCTGTGTGTATATTATGTTGTTCCTGGAATGGGTGAAAATATCTGTGAATAAAATATTGCAATGAAAACTAAAATTTAATTATGCTTTTCTATTTAAGCATGGGAACAGTATTAGATGCTTACATTAAAAAAACACATAATGCAAATATAAGCAACAGCATTTTTTCCTTTTCTTCCTTAAATATCACTGTGGCATTTCAATGCAAATGGCAGAAGATTTAGGGTAAATGGAGTCTATTTTCCTTGCTGGAGAAATGTGTGTAAAGGAATCAAGGCTCTTCAGAGATTCTGCTTAACTCTGTTTTGTTTTAGTCTTACAGAAAAATAGTACTAATTAAACCAAAATTAGTCTATAAATGCTATTAACACATTTAAAATGAGAGATTTGAGTGTTCTCTAGGGACAGAGACGTATTATGTACAGAGGGGTTGGTTTAGATGCAGTTAAATAGTTCCAATTTTCACTTCATTCCCATTCACACCTGTTGCCTGCTTAGGTTATTCCTGGCAAGAAAATGGTGAATGAGTTCTCCCTGGCACACTATAGAATGATCATAGACAGAAAAATCAAAGGCCATATTGAGTGTTTTGGGGGTGAGGGGGGAGGAGGGGGGAAGTCAGAAAGATAGCTGAGGCAGCAAATCCTACATTTTGTAATATTTAGAGAGATACATTATTTATATTAAATTTTCACATATTGATGAGAGGATTAGGAACTATAGGACAGTGGAATTTTTTCATTCCCAATAAAAAAAGACATGTTAATAGCTGGTTGGGGTCTTATCAAAATTTTTTACACCATACTGAAAATTTTAAGAGAAGCTTTCTAATATTCATTGGTTTAGGAATTCTTGTTTATGCCTACACTGAGCACTAGTCTGTAGGAAGGGATGAGATTTTTCTTACATCTTTTTGGACTAAGTTTATTGCCCAACACTACAAGGCTACAAAAAGTCATGTGTGTTCTCAGAATGGGAAGAACAGAAATCGTATCTGACCGTGTCTTTCTTTTCTGTTTTCTTTTGCTTTGGGGGTCTTTTCCTAGATCTACATAGAAGCTGTAGGAAACCTGGCATATTATCTTTTAAAATATCATGAAATAAAAGTGAAACTCATTAGTGAGCACATACAGATATGGGGGAAAGAGCTGTGGTTGACCAAGGGCATGGAGAACCAGGAGGGAAGACGTGCAGACATTGCATTAAAACTTCACGGAGACCAAAGCGTGTATGAGGTCTCCCCACAGGGTCTTCAAGTACAACACAAAAAGAGTAATTGCTGACTACAGAGCTTATGGTCTATACAATGACCAGAACTGCTACAGTCCTCCCCAGCTTCAGCTATACCCTGTAGATGCACCTGATTTCTTGGACCATCCTTATTTTTAAACCAAATAAAACGTCTCTCTGTTTCTTTAGGTATGGAAGGCATTGCTTTCACAGTATGCTTCATCTGGAACTCTATTTAAGTAAACTCAAGAGAACTCTATACAGGGAATGCAAAATCATGTGTGATTTTTTTTGTTGTTGTTTCAATAGACAGGGCTTGAGTAATGTCAGGGTTTATGGCTTTTATTTTATTTGGAGGGACTACTTTTTAACGGAAGCAGGAAGCAGTCTTTGGACACAGTAAGTCACAATGTATAAATAGCTCTACTGAGAGTATAACAAAGACTCTTTTGTGCTCTTTTACCAGCACGGCCAATCACATATGCAACTTAGTAACATAAAAATACCTCATCCTTACTTATGACACCTATATCTTACAAAAAAATTATGAAGACATCCATGTAGAACTTCTATCAAATGCACATTATTTTTCTGTGCATTTCTTATGAGAAGTCATATAGAAGCTGAAATTACTTTCTTTAATAATTGTAGAGAAATACAAGAAATTTGCTGTTGTTTGATTATGAAGTAGAGCATACAGTTAATTCATCTTAAATTGGAATACATTTGTGGAAATATGCTTCTCCATATGGTTTCGTATTTATTTCTGCAAGGTGAATACAGTGACGGCATTTTTTCAAATTAGAATCCACAATTTTTTTATTAAATCAAAACCAGTGGAGTTTCTCCTTAGCAAGCATTCTGGACCTCATTTTAAGCCATTTTAAGGAGGTCTGAAGTTTATTGGATTTTAAATACATCCTTCTCTCCATCAAGAGTCTTTTAAAGGATAGTTTAATCTGTCTAATTTACATTCAGGAATTTCATTTTACATGCCAGGCTCTGGGACTGTCAAATCCTTTGGCTTTTCATTCTTATCAAACATAATAAAGCAATCATATATAACCAGTAGGATGTATTTTTTTGATTTTTATCCAAATATCATTTTCAAATCCAATTTAGGTCATATAGGATGCCAATTTTGTACAGTTAAGGAGTTAGATGGGTTTTCCAAAGGAAGATTATCAGTAGTAAGTATAAACATATGTCAGTTCATTAACTCTTTAAATAAAATATCCAGCACATCAAACTTCATTCCCTCCTATGCTTTCAAATACGACAATAGGTCCTACTTGAGGCTCTGTAAAGTCCTGATACAAAAACTCCCCAAGGCAGTAGAAATCATTGGCTTTCCTAAGGGGTTTGTAGTTGGGCAAACTCCAATACATCCAAACATTTTGCTGAGTGGGCTTCATCACATTTTGAGATTTGGGACAGATAAGGATTCCTTGCAGCCTATTCCAGCCACTGCTTAGAATGGCTTCCAGCAAAATATTCTCTAGCTGCTCCGTAACTTAAAGTGTTATTATGTCCTACTTACCAAGGACAGAAGGTAAATTTGCCTATTGTCAGTCAATCATTTCTCTTCCCCTTCTCCTCTGCAAATATAACACTGCATTTTTACCTAAGAAGCTTTGCCCTATTTGGTCAAAATCAATACAGCTTCTACACAAGAATTTGCATTTCTTAATCACAAGTATTTTTTTTTCCACTGTTATGATAGAGTTTAGGGAATATTTTTTTTCTTCCTGTACTTTGAAAATGAAAGGTTCTTTTATTTCCAACTTTAGGAGCAACCAAATCTAAGTCCATGCTAATCCCGAAAGTCAAGTAAATTCTAATGACTCCTTAGAAGTAGTACTAATGTTACCAATTACTTTCTTCCTCTGCTTAGTGTGATGCAAATTGATACAAACTAATAAAAGTGGGTTTGATTTCCCTGTGCAAATGAATTAGATGATACCAAAAACCAGTAATATACCCAACTTCAATTAAGTGCCAAGCATTTTATTCCTTGTGCACACAGAATATTTTAAGATTAGTAATGTACTCACATATTTCTTAGGCTTAGTGAAAAAATGAGTCTGTCTTTAGAGGAACTTTGTACTTTAATGGGGTTAGATGGAGATTCTACTAAATCCAGTACACAATTCTCATTAACATAAGCCAGGTGAAGTTTCACTCTTACCTAGATGTAAGTAAAAAATATTTCATCAAAGTCCTTATCTCACATATATGAATCTGTTTGGACATATTGAAAGAGGACAATCCCTCCTTTTCTCAGTCTTCAAACAAAAGGAAAAAGAAGACTGATATTGGGGGTTCTTCAAGAAATTGCTACATCATTAAATCAATCTTTGCTAATTTTTCAACCCCTCTTTTCTGCAGCCAGCCAGCCATATAGTACACATTTGGTCTTGAGCCCAGTCTATCCCATATCTTATAATGATAGTGAAAATCATTTAGAAGGCTACACCATTTATTTTAAATGCAGGGATAGTGTGATTTGTCAAACAGACAACAGCACTTCTCAGCACCTTTTCACAAGAATGGAGCACAATTTTCCATCTTAAATACATTCAGATCCAAACATTCAAAATCTTTTTAAGCAACCACAACTGCGGTCTAAAAGGAAAATGTGAATAATAATTCAGAGTGCTAAGCCTGTCCCACTAGCATGGCCCTAAGTCAGAGGGACCTCATAGTAGCCTTTTCCCTAGGGCAAATGAGAAAAAGCAGCAGGATTCAAAAAATCTTCCTGTGTCTATCCATAAGCAATTAATCTGCTCTGCCTTGAACAGTCAGCATACTAACCTTTATTACAGCTCATTCATAGCAGCTGCTTGTTATGGCTCTCCACTAAAACCTTTGCTCACCTCCCATTGCTATAAGCCAATTCCTGCCTCCAGTGACAGAGAGAAAAGGAAAGTAGGTACCCAGGTGATGCTCACATGCTATTGTCTGGGCTTGCATGGACATGGGGAAAACCTTGATATTTGTCCATCTCTAAGTCTCTCCCAGTGGTTAGGACAGCATAGTGTCAAACTTCCTCCAGAGCCTGCGGGTCAATATTCATCAAAGTCAAATATATCGCAGTAAGTAAAAGTATGATCTGGACTCACATTGAGTGGTATGGAGTCATCAACAAATATACAGGGCTAGAGAGATAGCCCTTTCCAAATATATAACCTGGGATTTTCATATTGCACCTCCTGAGTATAGTAGTGTTTGACAAGATTTATAGAACTGAATCCATCAGGAAAAGAGAACATACAGGTTTAATAGCAACCAGTCATGAGTCAGGTCAGAGAGACATGGAGACTTGATTGTGATTTCAGGGTAGGCAATGTCCACAGTTCCTGATTGCATTTTCATCAGCTATAATTTAGAAAGTCTTTATCACCTCCACCAGAACGGAAAATAAATATTAAAAAATTCACGTCAGTATCTCACAATATCCACACTTCAACAATCTAGCAAATAAGATTCATTTTACATTCACACTTGAATTATTGTTATTCAGCCAACAAAAACAAAATATGAAGCCCTACTGAAGAGCAGTTTTAATTTGATAGCATTTCTGAAGTGTCTGGGGATATCTGCTGTCTATGAATGCTGCATAAATTCTGCCATTGTTTTTTACAGTACTGCAAAAGGAGAACTTCCAAGTGTTGTTCACAGCAGGAAATGCCTTCAGCCTATTTCTACCCACAACCAATAATTCTTAAGTTAATATCTGGTGGGCCCCTCCAAGCATTTCAAAATCGTATGCTTTCTGCAGTGGTCTGGTAGGGACTGTGTGACCTACAAAGCTACTTATGGTAGCGTGAGTTGTGCCATCTTATAATGACGTGTTCTCGTGTCAGTTTTGTTTACTGTATCAGTGGAGCAAGTTGTCATTAGGAAAAAAAGTAGCATACAGCAATTAAAAGAGATTTTTTCCTTGTATGCCTTTTTTCTCTTTCTTTGCAATAAAAAAAAAAATCTTTCTCTGATCACTGCTATCCTATTCCTCCTCCATCCTTCCTCAAATCCCTCAGTCATAGTGTTGATGGTATTCATCGAGATTTAGAATACAAGAATTTTCTACTTCATTTATCACTGCATCAAACTTGCTACCCTTTCATAAGAAAGTTTTGTACTACCTCCCATATTATTATACAAGACCACTCTTAAAATATCCCCGTATTTACAAACTTTTTATAGGCCATAATACAAAAGAGCTGCATATGCAACATCAGACTGTAAGTCCAGTCATTATGTTAATAACAATTAAGCTATTAAGGGATATTTATAATGAAATATGAAAAACAAGGCATAAGTAGCATGATTATATATTCAAATGGATATATTGATGCAGACAAAAGATAATGAAAGGTGCGCTGATCATCTCATTTTCATCTTGTCCACCAACTTTTTGCACCTTTAAATCCAGTCTAGTTCAATTCCTCATAAGCAGAACGTGACATGTTGAAGTGGATGATTGTGACAATTTATGCTAGCTGAGGAACTGGTTCTAAATTCCTAACCACACTTCATTTAAGTTTGATTAATACAAATCCTACCAAATAAATCTATTTGATATTATGAAAACTGTATTAGGAAGCTAAACTGGATAATTTCTAAAGCATTTGGGTTTATTTTTTAAGAAAATGTGCGTGGTGGAAGATACTTTTATTTACTAAGGTGCATTTTTTTCTATGAACTTTTTAAAGTTCAAAGGAATAAGAACCCAAAAACCACAGAGTAAAAGATGAAGCATTAAATTCTCATTGTGGTGTACACTAGAGTCATTTGGATGGTTATGCAAAAAGGGAATTTTCAAGCTACTGTCCTGTTCTTTACATTTTAGCATGAAATTTGGGATAATGCATTTCAGAAGCAGACAATACCCACTCAGTTAGAAAGAGATTACCTTAAGCCTTCCTTATGAAAAAACAGGGAGAAGAAGGAACCTTAAGCTCACAGTTATGTCAGTTTAAATGTGCTGACCCCGTTTGTGCTTCGCTGCATTGGTGCCAAGAGCTTTGCTCTGATTTGAAAGGTCAAAGACTGGAGGAGATATTCCTTACAGATTGTGTTCTTATTTCTGGGTATTTGGTCATAGTACTCTAAATGTTCACCAAGTAGACCTGGGTTATATTTTTCAGACTCCATTCTTTAGAAAAGAAAGAGTCGCCCTCTTTCAATTCATAAGGATAAAAAACTCAAGTCAAAGTACAATTTCTCAGTGTGTCTATTCTATCCTTATTTGTTCCATTTTTGAGTGGCTGAGCATTTGATTCAGCTCAGGCAGCCACCACTCCCAGTTCCTGAGCCTCAGCCAGGTCTCTCAGGCCCATTCACAATTCCAGCACTAACTTTCCATAATTATTTTATTTCCTTAATCTTCCCAATGGCTGGTTCAGCCCCAGGTGGGCCTCATTCCTCTCCAAGTTCAATAAGACAGTCTCTTACTCCCTCTGCTCTCCTGTCTCCTCCAATTTTGATTTTTGTTGGCAGCCTTACAGTATCTTCTGTCCTCTCTCTTATGCACACACAAACACACATATGCACACACACACAATAGATGGGAAATACCATTTGGAGAAAAACAATGGCAAGTTGCAATTTTCCACACCTAGAAAAGAACCAAAAGCGGGGGGAAAAAAAAAAAAAAGGACTATGAGGGAGAAAAGAGGACCACAAAACTGTAAATGAAGAAAGGGGAGACAAAAAAGAAGAGTTTGAATATATCAGTAGTAAAAGTGTAAAAAAATGTTATATATATAAGGGTGAGGCAAAAAAAAGTAAGTTATACTGGCACTGAGGAGAAGATATAAAAATAGAAAAAGTTTAAGCCCCAAATAACCTAAAGCTCAAGGTAGCTTTGCAATTTCTACTTCTCTGCCCAAAATTTCTGTCTCTAGAAGTGTTGAAAAAGATGCAAAAAACTCCAAACAGTTTCAGCTTATTGTCTCAGTCTTTGCTTACCACACAGTATTCCCAAAGCTGAAAATGTTAAATGCCTGAGCTTTCCCTCAGCTTTTTCCACGTTAACCTGGAGTGCCGTACAATCATTATGCAAGTGTAATGCTGCATGCTACACCCAGGTGTAGCATCTAACTGCACTCTTCAGAGACTAAGTCTGTCGGCTGCAGCTTAATAAACTATTTAAATACATGGCTGATTTAAGCAATGGCTGTGTCTGACCTGTGGAAGGCGGGTGTGCCTCCGAGCCCCTACAGCCTACAGGGTGTGTGTGTGTGTCTGTGTGTGTGTGTGTCTGTGTGTGCCCCAGCTGCACCCTGGCTTCTTGCTCACTCCCTTCAAGCCTTCGCCCCCACACCCCAGTTTCCAGCCCAGCAAGGTCCCCCCTGGATGATCAAGGACTTGGTTATGGAGCACACCCCACTGCTCAGACAGAGCCTCTGGGAGTCATCGAGTGTTATGTTTGCAGCAGTCTGAAGCAGAGCTTTGACTCAGGGTAATTATCTTGTGAGCTGAGCCTTGTATGAATATTGTCTACTAATAGTTTTGCTGTGAAAGAGCATATCTTTTCTCACTCTCAAAAGCAGAAATAAGTTCAGTTCATTTTTTAAAGAAATTACTCTAACAGCTTGTGCCATATTTAGGAAAAGGAATATAAGCACACACCAGGGCCAGTCCGGTAACAAAGGACACACATTGGTTTGGTAAAAGCAACCAGAGCACTCACATGGCTACGTCGTCATGCATGCACTGCACTGGAAGTGTGCTCATAGGTGTCAGTAGTTCATGCCTGGCCATCTGTATTTTGTCAACAATAGCAATTCACTTTTTAATGAATGTTTAAAGTCTCAATTCCCGCAGGAGTAACAGCTACAGAGAGCATCAACTATTGCTGAAAGAACAGGGATTCTAGGAATAAACAGAATATTGTGGAATGGCAAATGGGAACCAGTGACCTCATTATTCTGGAAAATGTCTCTTTTTGAACCACAAGGAACTCTGACAATTGTAAAGGCTTAGTCTTGAACAGTGGAGTTTTGCAGAGATAGAGTGAAAGCAAAATTGAGCCCCCTGTGTACTTATGGCAGTTCTTTATTATGTGCCATATATTATCATGTTGTGTTGTGCTTTGCTTTATCGTTGTTGCATCTTTATTAAAGGTGGGCCAGAAATAAAACACAGATGTAAATATACCTGCACTTCCAAAGCACTTGGCTGAAGTTAAGAGCACGGCAGCTGAAAGCCATCCTCAGCATGTATTCTTCTAGAACATTTATATTCTTCTTCTCTTAAAGTGAAAAACAAGGAAAACATTTAAAATACCAAATAAAATCTTGCTGTTGTAAAATAATTATGTATAATGTTGTTTGCTACATTTTAAAATAATCTGGCCATACAGATATGGGTAACGATTCTGACTTTAAAGAGGAGAGCAATTTTGCTCTCTAGCCTGCAGAATACTAAGATTGCAGGACACATTCTTGTCCATAAGTCTAGGGATTTCCTTTGTTTAGGCTTATTAAGCGAATTACAGACTGGTGTCTTGCAGTCAGACAGTGAGGTCTGCACTGGATTATTGAGTTGTAGGACACAAAACCATATAAAGAAAGAGATGTCATTATTCCAATGACAATGGAGGAGAAAAATATCCACTGCTGACAGGCCTACTTACTCACAAGTCCATTGGTGTCAACATACATAGCAGTAGAGACAGACTAGGTTAGGAAAGAGTTTGTTACATCTGGTTAAAAGGCAAGTGTGAGAGCTAAAGGGGAACAAAATACTGTATGTCAATATTTGCCCTACTGAGGAACAGCAGACACGTACTGGAACTGAAAGATACCATATATAAAGAAGTAACCACATGTAGTATTTCAGCCCAGTGCCCCAGCTGTAAAACATTATTTGAAGTTATAATAGTTGCACAGCTGTGGGAAGGTGAGGGTCATCCATTTTACATACATATTCAAATTAAGAATGCAGGACTGCTGGCACAGAGCATCAGCAATGATATGGCCTCAAAGGTAGGAATGTAGACAGAAAGAAAGACAAAAATCTCTTTTTGTTTTCTCTTTTGGAGGTGGATGTGAACTTTTTCACTCCTCTCTTCCTTGTGCAAGGTTAAGCCTGAAGGTGGAAAATTATGAATATCCTAAGCAATTAAAGTACAGATACACAAAAAATTCAATAATTAAAATTTAAAAAATAAAAGACATACAATAAGACCTCATTTACACCTAAATCAGGTGGTTTCTAAATGCCATAACTGCCTTCTTTTGCAATATTCAAATGTGTTTCTTGAATCCCACATCTGGTCATGGATAGAACTACCCTGACTAGACTTTCCTTATGCTCCATCTGGATCTAGAAACTAGATGTTTTCCACATACGAATATGCCTGCACACCAATACACAGGTCATATGTACCTCAACCAGCTCTTAATGAAAAAGTCTGTGTACCAGAAGCTCATAATTTATTGCTCCTCACTGACTATTTATCCTCTTTTGATATGTCTTCACAACCTTCCACTATGACAAAGAAAAACAGGATTGCTGAGGCTGGAAGGAGCCTCAGAAGATTATCTACTCTGAACCCCTGCTCAAAGCAAGATCAGCTAGAGCAGGTTGCTCAGGATCACATTCAGCGGCAATTTCAAGTATCTCCACGTACAGACTCCACAAACTTTCCAAGCACCCTGTTCTACAGTTTGATTACCCTGACCACAGTGAAAGGGTTTTTTCTTACATTTAAATGTAATTTCTTCTGTTTGAAGGTATTGATTGTCTCTTGTGCTGCTGGAGCTCAGGCTCTGCAAGCTTAGGGTCTGCTCTAGGCAAAGCTCCCAGCCCCCCTTGTCTGCAACCAAAACACTGACCTTGTTCTGCAGCTGCCAAACTGCAGGCAGAGCAGGAGCCCTTTCCCTGATGCCACAAGTCAGAAGCTTGCAGCTCTCACCATCATGAGGGTCTCTGACACCTCTGACTCTGCCTGCCCTTCTCTTCATCCAATTGGAGTTTAGGCTCTTGCAGCTACAAGGTCTTGGAGAAGATCTCATCAAACTCATTTCCTTGTCTCTGATGCAATGCAGTCTGTAGCCCTCGTGCAGCTCTTTTATTTGGTGACACAGATACTCTGTTCATGCACACCTCCTGCAGCTAAGGACACATCTCCTCCAGCCCCTGCATCATGTCATACCAGGCAGGCAGCTAAACTCCACACAGCTGCTCACTCACCCACCCCCACAGAAAGGTGGGGAGGGAATTCAGAGAAAAAGTAAAATTCATGGGTTAAGATTAAGTCAATAATAGGACAGGGAAGGAAGGAAGGAAGGAAGGAAGGAAGGAAGGAAGGAAGGAAGGAAGGAAGGAAGGAAGGAAGGAAGGAAGGAAGGAAGGAAATAAAAATTCAATAATAGTAATAATAATAATTAGAATAATTAGAATAATAATTAGAATACACAAAAAAGTAATGCACTTGCTTACCACCTGCCAACCGATGCCCAGCCAGCTCCTCTGCAGTGGTCCCCAGCCTGCTTTCTCCATAGTTTGTCTGCTGTGCATGACACCACATGATACAGAACATCCTTTTGGTTAGCCGGGTTCACCTGTATTGGCTGTGTCCCCACTCAATTTACTGTGTCCCCCAGCCTACTCGCTGGTGGGGTTGGGTGGGATGAGCAGCTGAAAGGTCCTTGACTTAGTGTAAACACTGCTGAGCAACAACTGAAACTTCAGTGTGGCATCAACATTACTCTCATACTAAATTCAAAACACAGCACTGTATCAATCACTAGGAAGAAAATTAGCTTTATCCCAGCCAAAACCAGGATACATCAGTGAGGCATCCCTGCATCCATGAGCCTGCAAAGCTCCATTCTCCCTTGGGAATTCAGGTTAAGTTATGGACAGAGGAAGATGCTTTAGTTTCTGCCCCATGAGAGGTCACCACCACTGCTGAGTGTATACACCATCCTCCAGTTTCTGGCCCCCTTCTTTGCTGCCTTCTCCTCAAATTGACACAGACTGCTGCATCTCCTGGTTGCACCTCTTAGCTGCACTCTGTCACACATCTGTGTCACACAGGTATGCTTAAATCTCCTGTGGGACATAACCCAGCTGGTTCTCTTAGTACAAGACTGGAAAGACACATATTCGTAAAAATACAGTAACAGATGCAGTCTTCAACATTCCCAACAAAACACTGGGGAAGTAATTCTTCTCACTGGGATTTGCCATTATTTGATGCATATTGGTTCTAATGCAGTTCTAATCATGTATAAAAACCAGACATTGATATTCTCTATTTTTACTCTGGAGTGATTCAAAAGACTTGAGTAAGCTCTGCTCATACCTTTGGAAATAGTTTAGAGGCATCATTTGATCTTCAGGAAATGGATACTACCTATTCATTTACTCTGGGCAGTTCACTGTTTTCTTTTTGATTTTAGGTGCTTCCTCGGTCAGCTAGTCAACTATTCTAGATACTGGTTTAAAACAGTAATGGGAATCTAGACACCTAACTTATGGAACAAGTTAGTCTCTTCAGATCAGAAGAAAAATACTTAAAGGTAATTATAATTTTAACCGACTGAAATATCTGGCATTTGGATCCAAAAAGATTGATGGCCCTAAATGCTACAGATGATACGAGTTCCAGGTCCTTAAATCTCCAAGGACTAAGCATTCAGACGCACAACACATCTGCTCAATGAATGAATGAAAGCAGAATTGGTTGTGATGTCAAATGGCCAAGTTGGATTCACAACTGTTCATCACTCTCCACAAACATAATTCTATTTCTTATTCCTATTCTAGCAAAGATAATGAATCAGTAACTGCTAGCTGCCAAGAAGGATTCAAGACCTTTGAGAAAAAAAGTATACTTTTAATTATGGCAAAATGAGAAAAGTAAATTAAACACCACCATCATGTAATAACCTGCAGTCAACAAGGAATAAAGATAAACTGTTGAGATCAGAAATGGACTCTTCCTTCTGTATTGGGAATTGTGAGACTTTTGAAAATAGATCTACCAGAAATAAAGTATATAATTTTATATATAATAAATTAGATTAATTGCATTGGTTTACTTCCATCTGGTAAAAGATGTCAAAGTACATACAAGTAGAATTTAACAGGCAAATGAACATTCTTTCCCATTAAGGCTAACATTATGGAATAGAGTGTGTATATCTGTTCAAATCCTCTTTACTTTCCAAAACTGCCTATTGAGAATGAACCATGGTCTCTGCTAGATTCCAAATCATGCCCAGATGCTCTTCGAGAGACCAGTAATTGTTGCAGGACAAAAACTTGCAGGGGACTTTTCCAACAGTTTGGCAGCAGAGACAACCCATTCAGGCATTCTTAACATACCATGGACCACCATTTTCTAGTACAGACATGTCCTTAAAAACTGCAAAATCTAATACCAATTTTGCACTTTAAAAGAAAATATTTTTTTTAAAAATGTAAATTCATTGAGTTTCTTTTTATTAGGAAATGGATTTAAAGACATATTTTTGAAAGGAAAAATAGTGTTTTAGTTTGATTTTCCAAAAATAAAACAGCTGTAATAGTGCTGTTTGCCCATTCATCTCTCTGTTCAGCTTGCTTGCCAGTTCTCCTCAAAAACTTTTAAGGAAGTAAGTGAACATAGAATACAAATCCAAATAGAACACAAATGCATAGAATACAAAGGAACAAGACTTTATTAGTATCCAAATCAGTCTGTATTTCCCAAGCTCAAGTCATTATATAAGATGTGATTCTCTCTCAAAAGTTTCATTTTAAAGGACAATGCTAGAAGTTGCGGCAGAAATTGTTATTACACAAGTGATCATTCAAATCGTGCGCCTGCATTCAAGGCTACAGTTCTATCACCCTGTAACACACATTCTACAGGTATTCAGACTGGTAACGTGCTCTGCCTCTTACAGGCCACTGTGGCTCTCAGAGGGCCACAACACACAAAACACAAGCTGGAACACAGGAAATTTTGACTAGGTGTAGAAAAAACAAAACCCAAAACAGTTAGAGTGGTTGGCCAGAGAGTCTGTAAAGAGTCCTTCCTTGGTGATACACCAAGGGTGATTGCACCAGGCCCTGAGCAGTCTGCTTCAGCTGGAAGGAGATTGGACTACAGACTCCAGAGATTTCTTCCAACCCACACAATTTTATGGCTGCCTATATGGAGTCTATGAGCAGAAAAGGAAGAGTTGGTGAGAAAACTTACATCTGGTCCAATTAACTCAGAAAAGAAAAGCAAATCTTAAAATAGATTCACGTCTCATTGGCAAGTAACATGTATTAAAGGATATCTGTATATCTTACTGGATTGCTTAGATAGTCTTTTTTCTTTGTTCAGCTGCAGGCATTTGACTCCCCTGTAATCTATTTCTAGTAACTTCTGAATTTCTGAGTAAATCTTAAAGATGGGAGGTTTTCGAGGCTGTCACCAATAACCTATCACTGATGTATATAAAGTTTCTGCATTCAGCAAGTTAAGTGAAAGATGTATTTATGTATAGACATACCTGGAAACGGCAGAAAACAATACCCAAGGACACAGGAAGGTCTAACCCTAGCCAAAATCAAATGGACCTAGAATCCTTGAATCTAATGCAAGGTTGAACAACTGCCTTAAGATCATTAAAACAGTCTTAGAGGAAACAGTCACAAGAGTGCAGACTTCCAAAGAAATGTGAAACATCAACCTGAGTGCTGAAAGCAACTGAGATACTGCAAGTAAATTACAAACATTATCTGTTGTTTCTACTGTTTTTTTAGGGAATGGAATTTTGTGCACATCCTTTACAAATGAGGAGAACTATACCCAAATGGGTGTTGTACATGACTTGTACTACACCTGTAAATTAAAAAAAATACACAGGGCACAGACAGTGAAAACCAGAATGAAAGAAATAAGATGTGAAATACAATTTCCAAACACGTGTTTTGTGGTATTTCTAAACCCTGAAGATACCTAGTCAGCTCACTAGCTGTCACTCTAGAAAGACACAGGTTCTTCTTATGTGGGAAGAGATTATCTGGTGTCTCAGGTACCCTGTTTTGCCTCAAATGGTGCCCATTATCTATGTTTAGGCAAGTGAATTGAAGACACGTTTTTCACACTGAACATAAAATTCCTGTAATTATGTCTCACTTACTGCAGAGGTCAGAGCTGGCTGTTTTGCAGTCCCTTGTTATATTTCTCTTCTTACCCTCTTCATCCCTCATGCTATGGTGGGATGAAGTAAGGGACATTCAAAGAGAAAAGCAAAAGAAAGTCTTGTTTCAGACAGAAGGAAATAACCTGGTAATTCAGGCAGCTCAGACAGTCCAAAGATGTTTATTTCCAAGCCAAACTCTTTTGGCTATAGAGATGATCTCAGACACTGCTATCATTTCTATGGGTATTAAATAATAGTATGCTTTGTTTAAAAAAAAAAATTCATTGAAGCACTGAAAGGAAAGGACTATCCATGTCTTCTGTGACTGAAGCATTCAACTTTTCTAAAACCCCAGGGGAAATCTTGCTTCAGGTAACATTTAAGTCTTTATTTACCAAAAAAATCCCCTCAGTAGCCTGAGGATAGACCATGCACATTTGATATGATACAGACAGGAGACTATTGGAATTGTTTCAGATAAATTTCATTGAAGGAAAAAGGTGTGAAATAGTTTCTGTATGAAGCAGGTTGAGCAGATCAGGACTATTCTGGTTGGAGAAGCAGTAATACAGGCCTAATAAAACACTGAATGGCAAGAAGAAGGTGAATAGAAGTAACAGCTCATGGATTCTTCCCATATAAGAACTAGAGATTATCAAATAAAATAGCAATTGGCAAGCCCAAAGTAGAGATCCCTCATGCAAGACACTTCATACAGGGTACACACAAGCTCTGTGAATCCTTTTTACAGGATGTTGCAGGTGCTACAATTTTATATTGTGCGTAAAGTGGCTAGAAATGGGGAAATGGGGGGAAATGGGGGAAAATGGGGAAAAAAAAGCAAGGACTATTAATTACACACATGTCAAATGACTGACTCCAACTTGCACTGGCACAGAAAATTTCTGTGTGTGTTTGGCAGACACATACTACTGACTATTGTGAGACAGGCTGCAGGGCTGGAGAGGTATTTGGGCTGCCTGATGTGGCCATCCCTATAGTCTTAAATCCCTTACCTAAATGAAGCAGAGCTGTGTTTTGCAATGAGACTGCTTCCAAAGAGTGAACCCAAACCTAACATATGGCTCTGTGATTCTGAGCAGAAAAACCACCCTGCAGCTCCAAAACTCCTTCTGAAACTTGCTCATCTATTCTCAGCATTATCTGATGAAAAGAACAATGAAAAAAGAACACTTTGTTTAAAAAAGTCCCAACCAACTCCTCTGTTGGTCCCAAAAAAAAGTCCCAACCAACTCCACAATTTCTGAGGTTTCCCTTCCAGAACCACAAAAGACATTGGCACATTCTATAGACTCAGGCACCAGTAAAATCCAATATGTATCTAAAGAAGACTGATTGCCTGTCCTTACTGCAATGATTCTAAGGCCCAGTGCTCCACAGGGGAGAGATACAAGACAGCCAGGAAAGACATTGTGAAAACAGACAGAGAGCATATAAATCACCAGTGCAGCTCAGACATGGAATATAGAAAGATGACTCCTATTTGGAAGATAAACTACACTGTACATGCTAAGGCAGAGCAAGCAAATCTTTTGATATAGGTAAAATGCAGAATACTGTGGGGATGAGAAAGGAATCAACCTTCTGCCCCTACTGAAAACATTGGCTTTATTGAGCCAGAAACTGGAAAGGGTTATTTTTTCCTTGTGCTGAAATACCTCCAGAATATAGCTGGGAGGAGGATTGGGGCACTTGCCTACAATGATTCAATCTAGTATGGAAAAAATATATGTTCTTACGATGATTTTCTAACACCAAAGAATTTGTCTGCTTTAATAAGCCCAGAGAACCTAGGTGTCTGGTGATTTCTTGTCATAAATCAGGAGCTCATTAAAAGAAAAAAGTATGAAAAGAAGGCAAAGATTCTGGCAGGAGTATTGAGAAAACAATTGAAAAACATTTTTGAAGTTTCAGTCATTTTGGTGCAATATTGCAAAGGCCACGGCTCTGAACAGTAGTAGCTCTGAAGTCTGTCAACTAAGTACCTTAAAGCTCCTGAATTTACTGAATTTTAGACCATAGATTCCGCTTCCCACCTGTGACTGGATATTGCCTGCTTAGAACGACGCGCAAAGCTGTGGTTGTGGGAGGGAGCTGCAGAAAGTCATGCTACCTGACCAACAGGAAATTCAACGTGCATCAATTCTAAGAGTCCAAAGAGCTGTTGAAAAGTAAGATAAGGTTCAGAAGGGGATTACTGTGTCCTAAATGTGATATTTTTATTGAGAGGGCAATGCTTAAATTACATTTTTATGAGCCAGAGTGGCATACCATCACTTTTTCATTTTACTGGGAAGCTTGCTGGGACTTCTCTGGTTCACAGCTGCAGAATGGATTAATTTTATCCTCTCCTGAATGAGACCTTCAGTCCCAGTGTAACTTCTAACTTGAAAGCAGTGTGCAAGGATATTACAAGAGCAAAATTATTATATCATCAGAGTAAAAGAGAAACAGGAATAAAAATTAATAAAACACTAGGACTTGATTCAGCAAAATGTGCATGTTAGCCTTAAGCATCCCTGGTTAGTGAAGCACTAAAGCATGTTCTTGGGCTTAATTGAAGTTAATAGGATTTACGCAGGTCCTGAAGGTAATCATATGTTTCACTGCTTCATTAAATCAGAACACAAGTATTAAAAGGCAAGGGCTATCCTCAGGGAATTCCACTGAAATACAGGGTGATACAAAACTATAAATCATGTTAAAGTATTTATTATTAAAATTCAAACACAAAAATATGTTAAAGAAGGTGCATGTTGAATTAGACCTGAGCCTCAGAATAGCACTTTGTTTAACAAGATACCTGAGACATAGGACCTGTTTCAGTGTAAAATCAGAAGTAACTACAGGGAAGCCAAGGCCAATGCAGCTGAGATCAATATTAAACCCCAGAGAAGGGGAATTTTCTAAAAGCTAGGGGGGAGGGGAAGAAAAATGGAGAACAGGTCCCCAGAGAATGTGATAAATGGTGATGGGCTAGGCAATATAGTTCTGCTTCCAAAAGCCAGGCTTAATCCTCACTCAGGAGTAGACATTGTGCCACATATTTAATCTATCCCTTAGAGAGAGTCAAAAGGATCAAAAGCATCACACAGATACTTAAAGGGAAAGGTCATATTCCCATTGAGGACTAATGACTATATCCGTTCCTGCGAGCATGGGGGATTTCTGGTGAGGGAACTAAAACTGCAGTGTTTCCAGCATTAACTCTGGCTGTAGGGTGTCTGCTGCCACAACAGCTTCTTGAACCCTTCCCCCTTACTCCAAACTACCCTCATGCGGTGAACTTCCAGCTCCCTGTGTTTCTCCTACAGCTTTTCTATACCTTTCAGCAGAGGGATTTCTTTAACAAAACTAAGCTCTGTGATCAGATCACCCGAAGCCACTGCAATGTCTCAAAACTACCAAAGCCTTTGTGGTTACAGAAGAATTGTAGAGAGCTGCTATAATTTAAAAGCAGGGATTTTTTTTTTTCCACTGTAGTGGTTCAATGTGTGTTGTGTGCACACATGTGCTTCAGCACAGATGGAGATTCAAATGAATATCAGACCCTTTGGTGTGAGTTCAAATTTCCTGAAGGTGTTGGAATGTCTGTAAAACATCAGATGCCCTTTTGGTTGTTTTTTTTATAAATACATTTTAATTCTCTGCTGATTTGACATTTCACTTTATTCAGGAAAATCAGGAAAAAAATGACAACATATTGAAAAAAGTTATTACAGAAAAAAAGAACAGGGAAAGGGAAGGAGGCTTGGATGTCCCTGGCAGCTACCTGCCTTTCTTATACAAAGCCACCTATGATTCTTCTACAACCACAAACAAGCCAAGTTTTCTTTGTGCTCTGTCCAGAAAGGAAGTTCAAAATATGTACATCTACTCCAAAGCTATTCATCTTTTTTATAAGATTACTGGCGAGAGTAGAGAACCATTGTCATATTTCTTAAAATTAATTTTCCCCAAAGCTTCAGGAATCTTTAAAGTAAGGCTTAAGATATTCTTTTTTTCTCTCCTAACACATTTACCTCCTAAACAATAGTTACTTTATGACTGTTTTACTTTTTTACTGGTTATACTCATTTCTCTGTTTCTTCAGGAAAGAAAAAAAAAAAGACAAAACAACCCCAAAAAATGCCCAACCCCCAAAACTTTAGACCCCTGCATTGCTAGCTTTATCTTGAGCTTGCTACTATCAACCCAGACCCACGTGGATGGAGAGGCTGTGCTTCCACAAAGGCTGAAGGATATATTGCATGAAAGAGTTTCTAAATGGTCAGTAAGACCAAGAAAACAACAATCTTTGAACCTTTGGATTCTCAAAAATGGTTTCAATTGCATATTGGAAGTAACATAAGGCAAAACAGCAACAAAAATCAGAGTCAGGCCCCTAAACAAATGTCATCACTGGTTAGACTTCAGTAAGGGTGTTAATTATTATCACAAAGTGAGGAAACCACAGAATTGTTGGACGAAAAACACGTTTCATGTGGAGAAAGTAGTACAAACAAACCAAAAACATACATCATTTTTCATGGAGTACAGAGAAGATGCATCTATTTATTCAACAAGCCTTAGGGATCCCCCTCCTGTACAAACTATCTAACCTAGCACAGTACAATTTGCATCCCAAGACTGTTACAGTCTTCCATATGCTTGTAATTTAGTAACTATCTCAGCTATGAGATTAAAACTGGAATAATTCTGAGTGCCATTAAGAGGGAACTTCTTGTATAAAATCTACATGTACTGTACTATGATACCAACACCAGAGAACCAGCCTTCTCCCATATATCCACATTTGCAGTCCTTTCAGAGGAGATTTAAACTAAATTTAAGATATGCAATTATTCTACCTGGGTCTAGGACACGGAATATATAAAAGGTGTGCTATACCCTATGAAAAAGCCGTGCACATGGTGAAAAAATGTACTTCCCACTGCAATACAGCATAGGGAGCAGTGATGCATTTAGTTCAAAAGTTCTCCCAGAGAATGACAAACACCAAGTTATTTCACACTAAGGTGGCAGAAAGGCCAGAGCAAGTAGTTTTTGGATATCCAGTCTAGAAGGTATCCTTTTTCCCCCTTTAAATCAAGATGATTTGTTACCTAGAACTGAATAAAAAATTATAATACAGGAACATCATCTTGCCATGTCACAAAGATTTTGTTATTTATGGACCAATCTAGGAATAAAATAAGTTAGAATGTTGAGAACAAAATAGAGCCTAGTCAGTTCACTGATCTGTACCCTCAGAATTAAGAAGGACAGATCCTTTCCTGGTATGCACTCATCATGATGAGCAATTTTTAGAGAATCTCCTTGTTATAGACTGATGTCATATATGATAAATAAGCTAAGCTCACATGCTTAGGTTATGTCTCTATTGCCACATTTACCTGAATCATAGCCACACTGACAGACCTTAGTTTTAGGCTGATAACAATCAACTTTGTATAGGTTTGCACAATGGCTGTACACTGGTTTCAGCAGGTGAAATCTAGGTTAGACAAGGCAGGAGAATATCTCCAAGTGCCTTACAGAGGTGATAGAACATATCCCACCAACTGAAACTTCAAGTCAACCTTATTGAACCCCTGGAAATTCCTAACAACAGAATCCTAGAACTGGTGTACTGAATACAGTTAAACTGCTTTAGGTTAAGTAACTTTTAACTTAGGTTATTCGGCATCAGCAATTTGAGCTAACTTACCTACCTTGACTTAAACTGGCTTTAAGATGGTCTACTTTTTCAACAGATCCATAACAATTCTATTCCTATGCTTTCTAACGGAGGTACAAATTAATTTTTTTTGAAATGTCTCTTACTTAGAAATCTGCAAGCAAAGCCAGTCCTGCACAAACCACACCTTTCCTTGAATTTACTGCCATCATTTTAGAAAGTTTATTTAAAAGAATATAACCCAAATACGTGCTTTTCTATGAAATGCACTTTTCAAGTTCATTTTGCCAGAGAAAATACTAATTTTCCAGAATGGCATATTTCATTTGCTACCAAAGAGGACTGACTGTAACATAAAGCGGGTGGCTCCTTTAGAAGAAAGAGAAACAATTTGACATGGTAGGTCTGGTATCCTTCTGCAATATCAAATGAAGGCCTACATTTTCAAAATGATGCATGGGAACTTCACCACGTGGTGCCCATTAAAGTCCATGCCAGCTCTCATGGTTTATGAGGTCACCAGAAGTCCTTGATGGAATTACACCCCCATCCTGCACGGCGGATTCTCTTGTATCACAGATTCTGAATCAAAGCCTATAAGGTCAACAAAAATGTCTGCAGTCAGTTTGCTCAGGTTTGGATCACGTATTTCCACTGGAAAGAGAGAAACAAGGGAAATAAATTACTGAACAATTGTTAGTGTAACAGCATGGCATGGATCTTATGTTGATACATATTCCTGTATGGTAAGGGGGAAATAATGTCTTCCTGTGGTCATGCTCAAGGCATCTGAATGAAAAGAGAAACACAGGAATATTCCTCTGAAAAACAAAAGGACATCCTGTGAGAGTGCAATTACAAAGTAATTCTTTGAGCATTCCTAACAGCTATCAGACAACATATGAAACACAGTATACTTGAAGAATAAATACTCTGGGCTCTTTGTGCATCACGTGCATTTTTAGAATTTGCTGTTCTGGTGCACATATGTCAGTTTTGTATTTACTGGACCGAATCTTTAAAAATCTATTAAAATAGTAACATTCAATGTCCAAAAGTGAAACCTGGCACTCAATTCGCACAAAGACTTTGCACATTGTTGTGTTTTAAAACACTCAGTAGTTAATAAAAGACTGTGGTCTATTGGTATATTGGTTTTCATATTCTCTCCACTGGAATATGATCTTGCTTTAGCAATAATCTGATATCTTGATTGAATACTTTCCAGTTCTCTAGGTTTCTAGTAGTGTTCCTGGGGTTGTATCACTAGCAGCACAGTGACTGTGTTAGAAGAATCCTCCTTGGAAAATTAAAAGCCATGGTACCACTAGGGTCTCCTGAATCTGCATATGTAAGGCAGAATAATTTTATTTAAAAAATAGATGTTTGTCAAGTCCCATGATGATATTCCTTATTAAAACACGGACCAGCAAGTTTCTACGAATCTGTACACTTATCAAACAGTCTGGATTCCATCAGATTACAAAATGTCCTAAGGTAGTTAGCAATTTAGGGAGCAATTTGTATGCATTAATACATGCACACCTTGCAAACAAAGGTCTAGAAAGATGAAGACATGCTTATTGAATGAGATTTGCACAGAGCAAAGAAATAATGTCTCTGAGACAAGCAGCAAATTAGGAAGCATAACAGCAATGTGATAAGGATTATCACCAGGTGTTTCCATGGGTGCATGGTGGCTGTGGTTTAGTTAGGCTTTTGTTACCCAGGGCTATGAATGCAGTACCCTGGCCAGCCAAAGACTTCAATAGTGCAGCACATATTTTACAGCAACTGACCAGATCAGAGAGAGAGAGAGAGAGAAAAAAAGCTGATGCTTCATATGGCACCTCTCTGAACTAGGGAATACAGATGATACAAATATAGCTGTACTGCTTCTGGATTCAGGTGACTTGACACTTACTGCCCTGACTGTCTGCGAGCTGGAGAGGTCACCCACCGGATAAGTGTGAATTAACCATAAAGGGAATGCAGTGCTGTATCAAATGAATTTCTGTAGCAGCTGTGGAGGCTGTGGCAAAATTTCAGAGGTTTTGAAGGGCTGATCCCAGTGGTACAACGGCTTTTCATTTTCCAAGAATGGCCAATCCCAGTGGTACCATGGCTTTTCATTTTCCAAGAAAGATTCTTTTAACACACGCTGGAGTATATCTTCTTCTGTCTTTTGTTTTAGTTTCTGTTCTTACTATTCTTTGAAAAGAAAGAAAAGTCAGGAAAGTTCAGAGTGGGTAAACTTTTTCATTACAGAGGATTGAATCCGCCAGTAAAGGACAAAGTTTACAGCAGGAATCCTGTGAAAGAAGCTTTGTGTATGCATGTTCATATCCAAACCCTGTGATATAGCCTGTAATATTTTACCTTTTGCTGCCAGGCTGCCTTTCTTGCCTTTGCTTAAATGAGCAGTCAGTATACACACAGCTGGCCTGGCCTATTTCCCCCCCTCATCATCTCTTCACCCCTCTGAACATCAAGCACCAGCTAAATTTTACTGATAAAGCCAACACCAAGCAGAAGGAAAAATATGCATTCTTCATGCTGTACAGCTGAGCACGGCTAAATGACTCATAAAAAGTCCCAGGCAACAACTTTAAAAGGAAGAAAGGAAAGGGCTGGTGCTGTAGGTGGAACTGGAAGGGGAGGGAGGCTGGAGTGGTGGGCTGTGGAGGGCGATGTGTCACTCCTTGAGCTGGAGCCACTGCCAGTCCCTCCACATGGTCTGAGTAGCACCACCTCAAAAACGAATGGTTGTTTCTACAAAATTTTTACTTCCATCTGAGGGCATTTTGTGTGAGCTGAGATCAAAGGCATTTGAATTACATATAATGTAACTTAGGTAGGTATTTGGCATGGATAAATAGTTTGCCAGCAGCATAGAAATAGTAATTAAGAATTTGCAATCTCTCATCTTACACCAATACTCCAATGCCCTATTTCTGAATTCACAACCCTGAAATGAAGGTTGAACTATTACATAGCCCAGGCTTTTAATTATCTTTTGGGAATGAAAATATTAAAATACATATCATAGAATGGCCTGGGTTGGAAGGGACCTTAAAGATTGCAAGCCTCCTGCCACAGGCAGGGACACACTCCACTAAACCAGGTGTCTCAGAGCTCCATCCAACCTGGCCTTGAACACTTCCAGGGATGGGGCATCTCCAACTTCTCTGAGCAACCCGTTCCAGTGCGTCACCACCCTTGCATCTTTCCTAGCATCTAATCTAAACCTACTCCCTTTCAGTTTAAAGCTTTCCTGCCTTGTCCTGTCACTACATGCTCTTGAAAAAGTCCCTCTCCATCTTTCTCGTAGGCTCTCTTCAGTTACTGGAAGGCTGCAATTAGATCACCCCAAAGCCTTCTCTTCTCCAAGCTGAACAATCCCAATTCTCTCAGCTTTTCCTCACAGGAGAGGTGCCTCTAATTAACTTGGTGGCCCTGCTTTGGAGTCGCTCCAACAGGTCAATGTCCATCCCGTGCTAGGGACCCCAGAGCTGGATTCAGTCCTTCAGAGGCGACCTCACCTTGAGTATAGGTGTTGAGAGATTACGAATTCCTAATTAATAATTCTATGCCGCTGGAGCTGTCACTTGAACTAAAGCTTTGAGCTCCTTTGCCCTTGCCGTCCACAGGGACCGTGTCAGCGATGCCCAGGCTCTGAGGCCACGGCGCGCGCTCCTGTACCGAGCTCCTCTTTTCCTTCCCATCACCTTCACGAGGCTGGGCGTCCCAGCCTTCTGCAGCCGCTCGGCGCGTCCCAGGCCAGCGCCGGGAAGCGGCCCGCCGGCGGTGCCGACGCCGCCAGGCCGTTCCCTGCCGCTGGAACGCGGGCCCGGCGCGCGCAGCGCCACACGGCCTCTGGCGCCTCCCGGCGCTGCCGGCAGGGGGCGCGCGAGCGCGGGCCGCCCGCGTGCCGCGCCGGGATGGCGGGCGGGGAAATCCGGGAAGCGTTTGGGAGCGTCGATGTGGAGAGCAGATTGGTGGCCATCGAAATGGAAGCGATCGCAGGGCGAAGTCCTGCGCTCCGCCCGCACGGTTCTGGGTAGGCAGAAACTCAGGGACAGCCTGGGCGAAGGGTGTCCCGCTTGAGCGCTGTTAAAGCAGCCCCTTCTGCTCAAAGCTCTCAGGTTCCAAACACAACTAGGAATTCTAAAAGAAAAATGGCTTTGTAATTCACAAGTAAAGGAAAAATAGTGGACAAAAGGCTTTCCTTTTTCTTTCCACCATCCTAAATCCATGTTTCTTTCTGAAATGTTATATACCGTTTCTTATTTGGTGTGTTTAGTTGAATTATTTTTTTCTCCTTCAAATGACTGAGACGATGCATGAAAACAGATTGATGTAAATGTGGAGATTAAGACTATAAAATGGGAAAACCTGAATTAATTCTTCAGATTAAAAAAAAAAAAAAGAAAAAAACCCCACCATAATTCAGAAAGGTATTAATTAATAGGAGGAGAAGTAACTCATGCTTTCCTCTTACGTTATAATATGAATGGTAGCATTTTGAGCTCTCGGCCTAAAATAGTTATATTGAGCTTTGATCCGTGAGACATTAACAGACGGGAAGCAGAGGAGAAAATTGGGGTGAATTTAATAGTATCCAGAGATAGAATAATTAACTCTTATGGTGCCTATCAGCAGTTAGGATTGAAGAAAAGGCTTTAAAAAAATAAAACCAGAAAGGGAAAAGGGCCATTACTGTATATTTGAGAGAAGAATGTGACAGCCTTCCCTAATATGAATCATGAAATGAAGGCCAAGTTTGTCTTCTTTATCATCAACCAAAGGGGGCCACTGTTTCCAAATAGGATGAAACGTTGTAGACCAGCAGTTACTGTCACTGCTTGTTTCTTGAGTTTTTATTCTCTTCTTATATTAGTAAGCTTTTCACAATACATGTATGAGTGCATGGATTAATGAGCCTTCTTATGAGTCATAAAAGCTACAGATGGTCTCCTTTCTTTTCAGCCTTGGTTATTAGTGAGATATCAAATCCTATTTGGTTAACACAGAGAGTGGATCTGTGTAAGTTGGCTCAGCACAGGATGTAGCACTATTATGCTCCCTGATTTAGTTCTAAGTGTCCACATCAGTTCATATGTATCATTAATATGTATCAGTTCCCAATATAGCATGTTTTCATGTTGTAACAACCTAAGCTCACTCTATCTACAAATACAGCACCTTTGTGGCTGTTCAGTGGTACTAAGACTCCTCTAGGAAGGACTCTAAAAGTACAATATAGATGGGGCTTGGAAAGGGGGCGTTGACCACAGCACAGATACGCTCAAGTGCTGATTCAGATCTGTGCTCAGACACAGGGTGTCTGTTCTCATGTGTACCTTACTGTTTAATTGCTATGTTAATCACTGTTCCCACAAAAGACATTGAAGTGCCTCTAAAAACATGCAGGACGTACTTCATAGCTAACAGCCTATAGACTGAGAGGTAAAATAAAATGATTCCATAAATACTGGAGAGATGCTCTTTACATCAAAAGAAACAGCACTTCATTTTTCAAAGGCTAAAACATCAGCACAGGTGACAATGTCTTTCAAAGCGTGGAGTAGATATTTACCCACTTCACTAGATCTATGCAAAATCTCAGAAAGATATACTTCACATGATTATGTATTATATACCAAAGGGAAAGGAAGGAAGGAAGAAATCTCCCTAGCCTTTCTGCAAATGCATACAATAGAACTCATTGAAAAGCCTCTCAGTATATTGCAGTACTGAACAGTAAATCAATGTAATCTGAATTTCTGCAGTAGCAGGAAACTTTCCAAATGATCGCTATAAATGGAGCACATGTTTTACGTATACGTTACTATTTTTGGCAGTCCATCAAACCCCTTTGATGTGTAGACAGTGGGGTTTCATCCAGCTAGCAGGACAAGAATAAAAGGTCCATATTCTGCCTTGTGCCAAGATCCACTCTGAGCAGGAGATGGGGAGCTGGTTATGGTCACACAGCTCCATGGCTGTTCCTGTGTCAGCTCGAGCCACTGCAGAACTTAGATAAGCTCGCGTTTCAGACCCTGAGATGTACCCGTTAACAATCCAGAGCACTCTATTCTGCTTCTGTGGGTCTCTCAGTCACTCCCTGTGCCAGCACGGGGAGAAACATTGGCACAGGAGCTTTTTATACCACCTTGCACTGGCTGCATGGTTCCTTACATAGGGAGCATCCCCCGGGGGCCAGTTAAGGCAGTGCTCTGGAACACCTGCACAATACAAAGTGACGGAAACCAGCACAGAGAGTCTGGCCCGTGAGTCCTCAAAATGGAAAAAAGGCAGATGAAAAAAAAAACACACCAAAGCAAGGGAAACCAGGCATCACATGAGGATTAGAAAGAAAAGACCAGAATGAAAATTTGTAAAATGGAGTAAATCACTTCCTGACTGCAACAGAGCTAAACTTCAAAAAAGATCCACTAAGCCCACAGCACTGCTGCCCAGGACAGACAGTGTCTGAGTGTCCTTCCTCTCCTCGGGTTTCTCATCAAAGATGACGTCAAGATTTATGAATCCCTTTCTGCATAGTTCTGTGAGTTTAAACTAGCCTCAGTCTATTACAGCCTCCACATAAAGCAGCAAGCATTAAAGTGTTTTGCCGCATGTGGATAATGCACTAGGGGACACAAGTGTCCAATAGCCGTGATTTTGTGGCTGTCCAATAGCCATGATTTTGTGGCTCTCCAAGTTGATACCAACTACAGGGAGAAGTCAGTGTTGACAAAGAGAATTAAAAATATTTAATTTGCCCACTACATTTTTTTTTTCTTTTTTTAAACTCTGAAATTCATTACACTAATGACACATATATGTAATACATTTTCATTAGTCCATCATCAAAGCGCACAAATACTAAAACCCCTCTGCTGTTCTGAGTGACATATTTCAGGAATAACTACTCAGAAATAACTGCTGTAGATGTGTCTGGCTGCTGAACATGAAAGTATGGGTGCTGCTGACTGCCTGGCAGCTGGCCCAGCATTTAACCCTGCTGTTTTAAAATGTCGTAAAATAAGCACAATTTAATCTTTTGAAACCTTTTGGTCAGTGACTGTGATTTCCGCAAAAAATGACTTCAAAGGAAAGACAGGCACCTTTGTTGATGCCTTTTTAAGCAGTCATGAGTTCCAAATTATTTTAAAAAAGGGAAGCAGAAACCTCAAAGTGTGTAACACCTCCTCAGAATTAGATGCTGAAGCGATATGTAAACTGGGCTGTAAAAATCGATCCTCCACTAGTGATGTGGCTCAGAATGATATCATTAAAAGATAATGTCAATGGAAAAAGAATATCATCATAGACTAATGGGCTCCTCCTGACACATAAATACCACAGCAAAACCTCTATTTTAATGAAAAAATACCATTTAGAAGCCAAGATATTTGATTTTCAAAGCAGGATGTGTTGAAAATGCTCTATTTCTGTGGCTGTATTTCTGTTTTGCCAAATATCTGACACAGAATTAACACTTCAACCTTGCGGTCTTCATGTAATACACGAGATTTCTCCATGCCTCAAAAGCACCATGCTTTACCTGTGCAAAAAGCAGCTGAGTTCTGCAAATAGTGTTCTTTTTTGTTAGTGAGTTGCAATCTTAATGTAGACTGAAGGTTTTATTTCCAAACTTAGATGTGGAAAAAAATTATCCATATGTAATCATTTGACATTTATTCCATTCACCTTGATTTAAGGAATGTGGGTGTTCCTAGGCATGAGACTGTTTAGGGGGTTGTTTTTCACTGCAGTAAAAAGTGGAGTTAAAAATACCCTTTAAACACATAGAAAGGGAAAAAAAAGGAATATGAAGATACCTTGAATATTATAAATAATATATAAACATATTTCCAGTCTACATCATATTACCCTTTTTACCTTCACAAAAAAAAATCTTCTGTTCTTCTCAGGTTTGGGTGGGAAGAAACGCCTTTTGACATTCCAGTATTAAAGCAGAATGATATGATGAGCGTTTGATCTATCACTGTATGCCAGGAGGCTTTGAAAATGCCTACCAGATGTGGCCCTCAAAAGTCTTAGGCGTCTTCTGCTTAGTTCCTGGCTTTAGACCAGTCCAAGGAAAGAACTGGCTGATGATCTGCTCAGACCGGGCTGATCTGGACAAGATCTGGATGACTATTGTCACCTACAAAACTTTAAAATCAAAAAGGGAAGTGCCTTGCAAGACTAGGCGCCTCCAGGATTAGGCAGCAGCCAAGCACGGGTTTCTGGAGAGTGCTTTTGGATGCTGTTCCACCTACATCCTGCCTTAGGTGCCTAAGTCCTTTACTAGAGCTAGCCAGAAAGGCTAGATTCCCATTGAAGTCTGGAGAAGGATTTACATTAACTTAAGTGGATTGGTTCAGGCCTTAAAATGAGAACCATGTGTACATCCTTATGAAGAATCTGGTCCTTTCTGTTTATTCATTGTGACTTCTTGCTGTATTGAACCATTCATATGCACTAATCCACAAATAGTATGTTGGAAGATGTTCTGGAGGATAAGAGAGTTGTGACTTTCATGCCCATCATCCATGCTGCTCTCAGTGGTTCTGGCTGTATGGCAGCTGCCCTGGCTAATGGGCCACTCAAGCCACATGCACCATTCAGGTCATATATAAGCTCTAATTGTATTACTCGTTTGGCTCGTCAATACTTTTCCATGGAGCTGAAGGAAAGGAGAGCATATGGAATGGAGAAGCAGGAAAATTAATGAATGAGAGAATATAACTTTCAGGGTTCTGGCAATGTTTTCACATCCATATTTTGCTCCACTCCCCTGAGGTCACAAAAAGCAAATGGCATGTTCATTTCCTTCCATCTGTGCTATTCTGAACAGCAAATGGGAACTTATATCTAAACTTTCTTAATAAGCAGGGGAGAGAGGAGAGCTGGGTAATAATTAGCTACTGGCTGGAAATGCCTTGTAGATTATTTGAATTTCAGAGTGATGTTCACTGTAGACACATTTTTCTTCTTTCTTTTCCTATTTTGCAATGCCAGGACACTTTAAATTAAGAATTAAAAAAAGCCCAAATTCTTCCCAAATCCTACCCATCACACATGAAGCAGCAGGAGCAGACCCATGCAGAGCCAAGCCAGCGTTGTCCCATTTTCCTTTAAAATGCACGCAATTCCTTGTAAACACTGGGACAAGGTGGCTGGCCAGGAAGCCCTGGTGGTGTTGGATGTGTGGCAATGGCCCCCCTTTCCCTGGAGAGAGGCTCAGCTCCAGCTGCAGCTGCTCCCCCCTGCCGCTGGCTCCGCAGGAGGGGGCAGCTGGCAGGGCCTCCCCGCCGCCCCAGCACATCGCTCCCCCCGCCCTGGGCTGCAGAAACCAGAATTTAGTGACCTGGCGATGCAGCAAATAAATAAATGAATGGAGCTGGAGAGCTTTCTGGAGAGGCCTGCAGGCCATGCTTCCCAGAGCGAAGGAGAGGAAAAGCGCTTCTGTAGGCGTCTGGCTGGCTGGGTTCCTGTCAGAATAATCATTTCAATGTTACTGTGATTTCACCAAGTGGCACGCTGGGGCACCTAGGGTCTTGGTAGGCAATTTTTTACAGTGGTGAATGTAAATAAGGCATCTATTTAAATTAACCCTCTATTATACAGAGAAAACATAAGCTGGGAGGAAGCATTGCTGCTTGAGTACCTGACAGCAGTGCATTTATAAAGCAGGGGGGAGGACAGGTCTTGCCCATCACCTGGGAAGCACTGGCCAATATTTGCCGGTAAAAATGGGGTTCAAGGACAATAATTCTGCCACCAGCCTGGTTAGCAAGGCAGCTCACACCGTGGCTTCCAGTCGGTAAAACGGGTATAAGGATCATGCCCTTACATAAGCCCCCTAAAAGACACTTGAGGGATATGAAAACACTAGACACACACTAGGAAGGAACCAGATTTCTGCTCCATAACAATATTCGCATTTCTGAGGAAAAAAAGACCATGGAAAAAAACCAACTTGAAATAATGAGATATTTCTTTAACTAAAAGTCTCCTCCTAAGCAGCATTGTACTTAATTACATCCTAAAAGATTTCTTGTGTGAGACTATTTACATGTTTTATGTTTCAGCTGGTTTGTAATTTCAAGCCAGAGAAGCAGGACACTATTTTACAAAGAGAATAAAAATAGACAGTTTTGATCAATGAAAAATTCTTCCAGATTTTTAATGTCCAAAAATGGATCCAAACCCTTTTCTGCAGGAAAGTTTCATTTTCAAGCTACTCACATTTTTATAAAGATCCATTTCATTAAAAGTTTTCCACCTAACCAGATCCAGTAGTACAGCTTTGTACCTGGATATTGCCAAACCTCTCCTGGGCTCCTTTTGGGCTTGATGAGCTCCTGCCAGTTCCTTGATGCCTAGAAAACACCACTTTACTGCTATGGCAAAGCCTGAGTTTAAAATAAGGGCCATTCCATTCCTGTCTTTGGTTAAGCCCCTTGTCTTTTTTTTTTTTTTTTTTTTTTTTTTTTTTTTTTTTTTTTTTTAATTTTAAAAACATTTCCCCTTTATTTTCATGGTAAAAGGTATTTTCAATATTTTACAAGAAAATACTGAATGTCCTTATTAGCTTTAGGTCATAAATGCCACAAAACAGATTTAAAAACTGGAATAAACCCAACATAAATGCTTACTATTGGTGAATATAAGGGCATACAAAACAGGGCAGTAAAGTCACTATATAATATCAGTAAAACCATTAAAAAAATCTGGAAAAGCATCAAGATGGCTGGCCTCTTTGTAGTTTCTGCACAGAAAAAAAAAATTGAGCCTTATTTCTAAATATTTTCCCTAGTGGGAAATAACAGCTTGAAAATAATCCCAGATGTATTCATTTGTGCAACATTTTTCTGCTTGCAACATATAGGCATGGAAAAATTATTGAAGGTTTCAATTCTGGACTTGTATTTTAAAAATGTCAAGCTTTTGAAAAACAGCATAATTTTTCCTTAAAAGCTATTCATTTACCTGGAATGTTGGCCAGCAGGCATACATTATGGACTTGGTTTAGCTAAGACTGAAAAATTGCCCAAAGGCAAAAGACAAGTAGGCAATTTTTGTGGCTCAGATTATATACCAACACAAAATACAGCTGAGTTGGTTTTTGAACTGGCATATAAAAGAATTTTGGACATTATGTGATCTTGAAAGTGATCAAAAGCTATCTGAGGTTTTTATAAAGCCCAATGATTGTTATTTTCATGTTGTCTTTTTTACAATAAAAATCTGTATCCTGAGGTACAAGCAATCAGAAATCTATTGTTAAATGGCTACTGAAAACAATAAAAAGAAAAGCAATCCAAACCCATAAGTAATAATTTCCAAAGACAAGCAGATAGAGGTATATTTCTGTTTGCTCTACAAAAAAAGTTGTTTGATAAAATATTCCCATTTTGGATAGATATTAAAAAAACAACACTCAAAACTTCAGGAATCTGTCTTGCTAAAGGAATCAAAAGTTTTCTTCTGTTCAATCTAGACTATCATCTTGAAAAGTTATTTATCTGGATAATATTTACAGCCCAGAATTTTCTGTGACTCATTTCTGTGACATACAGTAAGTGACATTCCCACGCATAGGTGGCTACAATAATTTTAATAGGTTGGACTTACTGGGAGGAGTGTGGGGGGCTGTTCCCCTCAATGTATATAAAATTGCTTTTTTGATGGAAGGGAGACACTTTAATAAAAAGAAAGAAAAGTCAGTGAAAATTCAGGAAATTAAATTACTCCTCAAGAGCCAAATGTACAGATATGGGAAAAGGTAGAGTGGTCAAACCAGTGCACAGCGACCCTTTAGGGCTGAGGGCAGTGCCTGTGCTCTTGCAGGAGGAGCCAAGCTCATGTTGAACCAGCCAGCTCCAAGAGCACACAGACTGATGCTCAGTGACATTGTTGCTCAATGTTGCTCAATGACTGATGCTCAGTGACAATTGACAGCTCAATGCTCTGTGTAAGCTGAGCAGGCAAGCAAGGCTGGTCAGTGTGGACACAATGCCCTATGAGCAGAGCTCCACTGGCTTGGAGAGAATATCACTGCACAGTGCTGATGTCCTGCATAGCTGTGCCAGTCTGCCTGGAGCCTGCCAGAGGAAGTCCAGGGCAGCACATGTACAGCTGTATAGGAGCATCATGATCCAAGGGCCATGCAGTCTATTCTGTTCCCACAGGAATCATTGCCAGAACTTGGCTGTTTTTCTATTTGAGAAGAGTTGAGTCTTTAGAGGGTACCACAGAGGTTACCCTTCAGGAAATTTATGGCCACCAAGTTAATTAGAGGGATGGAGCACCTCTCCTGTGAGGAAAGGCTGAGAAAATTAGGTTTTGTTCATCCTGGAAAAGAGACAGTTTTGGGGTGACCTAACTGGCTTCCAATACCTGAAGAGAGTCTACAGGAAAGCTGGAGCAAGACTATTTACAACAACATGTAGTGACAGGAGAAGAGGGAATGGCTTCAAACTGAAAGAGAGTAGGTTTAGATTAGATTCTTAGAAGAGATCATTTACTGTGAGTGTGGTGAGGCACTGGAAGAGGTTGCCCAGAGACATTAGGGATACCCCATCCCTGGAAGTGTTCAAGGCGAGGTTGGATGGGGCTCTGAGACACTTGGTCCAGTGTAAGGCATCCCTGCCCATGGCAGGGAGGTTGGAACTAGATGATCTTTACAGTCCATTCCAACCCAAACTATGACTCCATGATTCTTGAATTCTATGAAATGGGGTTGCTGCATGACTGGCAATATCCAGCTGACTGGTTATTCCATGAAAGGTGGTCCTTTTCCTTTTGGAATGCAGACTGCTTCTATGCAGGCAGTCTCCCTCAAATGCAGAGCATTAGAAGTAGCTTCAGACACAAGTTAGAACGACTCTGAGTGCTCCTGGGCTTTTGGTACAACGTATCAGCTTTGCCCTGCTGGAGTGAATGTCCACACTCAGGTCACATGTGATACTGGAACATGGTCCATGTGCTGGAGAAATGATGAGCATAGTATCACAAATGCTGTGTTCTCACTTCTTCACTAGATCCAACACCTCCTCAATGACAGCAAAATTTATTTCTTGAATACTTCACTTTCCTCTCTGTATCCTAGTGGCTCAGTTATACTTCTCCTTGCCCAAGAGATTTGAGAAGTATTTGAAATAGCCAGTCAGGCTAAGGTGGGAAGAGTGAATTTAGGGTCAGAACTTCTAGACCTGTAATACTTTCTCAAAAAGAAAATGTGAAGAAGATGTGCTGATGTTTCTGTGCTTCTGAGCTCTCCAACAGCATATAGTCAGAAAAGAGAAAAATCCAAAAGAGTGTAGTCAACAGGGTCTTAACATACAGCTGACAAAGCTGGCAGAGAGGTTCTACTTGATGCCCAGGAGACCCATAAAAATTCTGGGTGCCCCCACCATCCAACTGCAGGTGGTTAGCATATCTTGAAATTAGCATATCTTAAAAGATCAACAAATATCTCATTGCAAATTAAAGAAAGAGAATTTGTGTAGACATCTTTGTTGTCCCCCTGCAGAGAAATTGCAGGTGTCTTCACAGATCAGGGAAATCAAGTATGTGGCCTCTGGTTATATTCTAAGTATAACTTGGTTTATTTACACATATAAATAAGTACTGAAACTGAGACAATCAAACAGTGTGCAAGTAATTCACTTGTTAAAGAGTCTCAGCTCATCAATAAAATTGGGATTATAAGCAACAATTCCACCTGAAGAACACATTTTAGTATGAGATGAAAGCAAATAGCAACCTCACCTTCCAATATCACAGCTTTCTCCACACACAACTCTAAAAACACAAATTTCAAAAATTAGTATATCATTCCAGGAGCGAATATTTATTTATGTGCTTAAATAAGGAAAAAATAGTCTGGAAGATTGAAATGGCACCATCTGGTGACACCTGCCACACAGCATGAATGGCTCATGAAGCTACTTTTTTATTTGAAGTTTTGTTGAACAGCCTTGTGTGTGAACATAAAAGCCTTTAACAGAAAACTCTTGATCAGCCACTGCTTTTTTTATTTTGTTGCTTCATCTTGCTATAAAGACAATTGTAGACAGGCATGTGGATTCAGATCCTTCCTTCAGAAATTACCAGAGTAAATCAAGTTATATATAAGACTCACTTCACTCTAATTTATAGTTCAGCTCAGACCATTGAACTTGTAAGTAAAATTTATGGGGGAAGAGCAATAAATTAAATTGCATAGAAACATAATTTTTGTCCTGCAGTTACTTGTACAGTTCGATTTAACACATAAAAAATGGAGTATAATACTAACTTGTTAATAAAATGTGCACAGTGCTGACATGTAAAAACAGTTTTATAATTGGTTGGTCCACTCTGTTAGCCTTGTTGACAACACTAAATTTTCAAACCCTTACATTAGTAACATTGAGCTAACATTATAAATGCAGAAAGCTCATAAATGCATACAACAGAAATTCATTTGGCCTTTGATTTTTTTTTGGGTGTCTTTAAAGTGAAAACTGTAAAATTACCACGTAATAAAAGCCAGTACACTGAACACTAATTGCCCATTTATAAAAAGCTCTTTTCCTCCAATCACGTAGGTGTGAGGCATAAACTTCTTGGGTTTTACGGAGCTGCAATTTATACTTTCAGTTCTGTTTCTCTCTGTTGCATTTCATCTTAAGCTTATAAAAGACGAGCTGCATTTTATTAATCTGCATCAGCATTCATTGGACATTAAATCTACGTAGATCCCTACAGGGTTTTAATTGTGGCTGAATTGCCAACAATAATTGGGCCTCCAACTAACCATGGAGAGCAGGCCACCCTCGCTGCCGGGCACAAGTGCTAGCTCCCACACCAGCCACGATAGCCCACTTTGTCAGCCGCTCGAAGGGAAGTTGTCAAGTCTGGGACCCTGCTGCTTTATTCCTATAACTATGTTTTAGAAACACCTCACAAGTGGAATTGTGGTTGCCTCATCCAGAAAATGTGGAAAGGATTAATGTGGCATGTAAAACAAATCACTCCTGAGCTCAGCTGAGAAAGTGGGTATTAAAAGCACTCCAGTCAAAAGAGCTTTAGTGAAAGGGTCATGGTGATATACAGTCAGCACATGTTGGGCTGGTAAAGCTGCAGGGTGTTTGGAAATGGTAATGGTCCATGGGTGTAAATTCTTTCAAGACCTCTTAAAGGCACATGTGTTTCTTGAGCATGTTCTCCAAACAAGGACCTGTTATAGGTTAGCTTCACTGGAACTTTTAAACTTTATTGATTGGTTTGTGGTACTCCAGGTTTGCTTACTGTTTTTGGTTTTTTTTTTTTAATGTTGTTGATAAACACAGAAAACTATCATGACAATCTAAAACTTACAAATCTATAAACTATATTGCATACAGATTTATTGTAACTTATTGCAGAATGTGTTATTTCTTTTCTTTATACCAGTAATCACTGGATTCACAAGAGTTAAGGGTCTATCAATATTTCTTTTATGAATGCAGGTTGGTTAAAATGTCTGTAGTTTTGAGGTTAAAAAGGTCAGACCCTTTAAGTTTGACATAACATTTAGTGGGCCTTTATATATGTTTGCAACTTTTGTAACATAATATTTCCTAAGGTTGTTAAAAAGATGGCTCATGGCAGCTTTTCTAGTAAAGCTGGGAAGACTGAGAGTACTTAGCAAAAGCTTTATTTTACAAGTTGCGCTATTCTGTGTTCTTTTTTTTTCATTAGGAGTTTCACTGTGATTTAGAATAAAGAATAAAAACATTATAATGTAGATATACCATATAGCCCTTTTTTACCCAAACATTTGCCACTATAAGATGACAATGTCCAGAAAGGGTTTTTAAGCAATGGCTCACCCTGACTTCCATCAGAAACATGAGGGTTCAATAATTTTGTACATTAGGCCTTCTGTGCAGGGATCACTTCACTTACTTTTGAAATGGAGCCATTTTTGAGAAGCGTGTGTCAGGTGTTGAGCAGAGCACAGCCACATCATTATACAGAATGAATGGCTGAGAAATGGAACTGAAAAAATAATGTATCTACTTGTTACAACACTTGTCGTGATATAATTAAAAATACTAATAATCACTTCCAACATGCCCCATTCAGCTGAGAATGTATCCCTGCAGCAAGTGGCCTGCATTCAATTCTAGGGAAGATTATTACAATCATGGTTCAAAAGCCAGTATTTTAGAATTTGGCCAAGAGAATGCTGTTTTAGTTAAGTACACTAGAGATTAGAATTTTTCAGTCTTATTTCTGAATGTATTTGTTTTTTACACAAGGCCACTGTCAATTATTTTATGTGGTCATTTAACCTGTGTTCACTATAACAGACTCGAAAGCAAAAACACGGGTTGCAGTTACATGATGTGGTAGGTGAAAACATTTGTTCCGAATAACAATATTTAATTGAAATCATATTTAAAAACACCAAAGAGTTGTTTTCTCACAAACCCATAGGACTCTTATGAATGAGGGCCATGGTTAAATGATCAAAACCCCACTTAGTCAAGTTAAAACAAATAAATAAAATAACATGTGACCTTGGCAAGGTTTGGGTTCTATGTAGGTTCTGGTTCAGTGCCTCTGCCATTGGCTCCAGCTACAACCATGACTACAAATATTGTTTCACAGGCTTCAGCAGTGACACCATTTGTTACTTTTGCCTAGTACAGCACTGATGAAAGTCAAGATCAGTCATTCTCCTGCAACATTTCCATCATGCAACGAAGTTCCCACCATAAAGCATAGGAACACACAGTAGATGTGATGTCATTGTCTGGCATCTTTATGGAAATCAGAAAGCTTTGGCAATGCTGACCTTTGAAATTAAGTTTCCTGTCCTCTTCCCCTTCAAGAAGGTGAAATGTGATGTGCCTGTAAGCTATCTTGAAAGAGATGTCCTGTAGCTACTTGGGTAAACAGCTGAGGTAACTGACCAAGAAACACTTAAATGTTTTGTGAAGAGACACGCAGTATAAAAAGGCAAAAAAACCCCAGAAAAGGTTCACAGCAGATGTGGGGTGTTGTAATGGTATTGTTCCACATTGCAATAACCTGCAGGAAACTGGGCAACACTGTAATCTATAAACCAAATTATTGGTGTTCTGCCCAAACATTTTCAAAACCAAACACCTGCAAGAAACAGCCAAATATTTTGAACAGAAGACTAATCCTTCTGGGTTTTTTTTACCCTGAAAAGCAACAACAAAAAAATTAATCTACATTTATGAAATTGTTTTCTTTAAGCTTGCTAAGCTACAGGGCATTTTTTTTCCCAACAGTTTCCAAGAGCTGCTTTGTTAAACCAAGTAAATGTCAAAAGACACTGTTTACCATTTGTTTCAACTCCCATTTTATAATAGTCTTGGTAGTCTTCATACTACGACCTCAAATCAGCTATTTCGCTGAAACAATGTGGCTTTTTTTAAGTTGAAGTCTTAAAAATGTCTCAAAAACTTTGTAAGTTAAACTTCTAATAGCATCACCTCTCAAGTTTAGGTTTTTTTGGAGAAGAGTCTGCTCTTTCTCACATCTAAAACTGTAGATTCTGATTCAAAGACATTTGTCAATATATTCATCATCAAATCTGCAAAACTATTTAAAGATGGAGAATAAGCTAGCAGGAAAAAGAAGAATATTAAAGTTTTTACTTTGTTTTTTACTTCTATTTCTGTCAGTGATGCTATAATAATTTGCTTTTAATTCACTGAATTTCATTGAAAACCTCAACTTTCCTTTCTATTAGAAGACAACCCAGAAAATACCCAATAAAATAATATAAATAGTAAGTAGACTTAATAGAATGTCCTGAAGATGACCTCTTTCTTATCCAGAGATAATTTTTAACTATACTTTGTCAGTAACCTATGTCCCTTGGGATAGTTGGAATTTATCAGACATTTCACTGCCTAAAAGAGTTAATTTGGACAGAAAAGGAGCCCAGGGTAGAGGGCTAATGAGCTCTTTGTGCAGCCCATACTCAGCTGTTCCAGTTCTGACACACCTTCCTTAGGCCCCCAAAACTGGGTTAATGTAGAGTGAGGCCTAAAGCACCAAGGTCTCTGTAAAATTATTCATCCTTTTACTCTTCTGCAGAATTGCCTCGATGGTTAGTAAGGACTAGGGCTGTGCTATGCTAGGAAATGTATCAACCTTAACAAAACAAATATTTGCTTTGAAGGTCTTCTAACAATAACAGTCAGTGGGTTTATGCCCTCTTAAACAGGAAAACAAGTAAGGCAACAAAAAAAAGAATAAAACAAATGTGGGGCTTATTTTCCTCTCAAGTAAGAAAAAGAATTTGGCTTGTTTTGTTCTGTACCTACTGACCTACATCCAGCTTGTTCAACAAGTTTTTGACATAGGAAGACCAAGAGCCAAGGTTGACTTCTTTTGTAGGCCTGTGAGCGAAAATTAGTGGTGCTTAGAGAAAAAGGGAATAGCAAAATGCAAAAGGGAGCAGGAAAAAATATCCGGATGGAGAAGGAGAAAATTCTTTAGTAAAAAATATTCTGTCTAAATAATTTACATTTCAAAAAAGTATGTCAGGAAAATAATCTACTCTGTGTATAATTTATCCAAGAAAATATCAAAATGCCATGTTTCAGCAAGGCCTCATGTTTAATTTTAAACTTATTCTAGAAAAATATATAAATATTTTGTGCATTTAATTTTTTTAAAATTTTAAATTTAATATATTTGCTTGTATATTTGTTTTTCATTCTTCTTAATTTTTTTCTATTCATAGAGAGAGAGAATCGCAAACACAGGGAAGCCTTCATCTGGATCTAAAAAAATATGCTGTAGTCCTAAAACAACATACTTTTTTTCCCCACAAAGTTGAACAAAACTTTTGTCATCTTTTCCAAGAAGCAAAAAAAGGCAAAACTAAATTCATAGCATGACACAAGCAGCAAAATATGTAAGTTATCTCACATTTTCAGTTGCTGATGTGGGACTGTCCTTGCGTCAGCCATTTCATACAGGGCATGGACACCACCTGGCAACCCTGTCCAAAGCAAAAGAGAAGGTGCTGTTATTGCTCACAAGCTGCTGCCAGTGTTGACTTTTCAAACAGTTTTTCTGTGTGGTCTTTTCCACACTTTCCATGAACTTGCCACATTTTGCCCACAAAATCTCTCTACATTTCTGAAAAAATATGCTACTCAAAGGGCATGAGCACACATGACTTTAGAAACAATCTGATAATGTATGTACATGTGTGAGTGCACGTGTTGAAAACATTTATCAGAGCCTTCCGATGTTACTCCTGTTTCAAAATTCAGAAGTGTCATACCAACCACAGGCACAATATCAAAGTATTTGCAGTTGAATTACCTGTATATTCTGCTATTGAGTACATACACATTGGTACTGAAGCAGCCTCAAAATGTTGTTCTCCAACTTCTGTTAGCTATGGGGTTTTTTATCACAAGAAACAAAAGGATAAGACTTTGAGCAGACTAACCAGCTCTGTCTTCTAAACAAAAGAGAGCAGATACAGTAGGCAAGTGCTCCCACTAAAAATTTTGAGCAGCAATTTTCAGGCAAACAAGAGGAAGCACTTTTCATTACAATGTACAATTAAATCATGGAACTCCTTACCACAGGATGCTGCAGAAGCCAAAAGTATAACAAGGTTCAAAAGGAGATTAGACTAATTCATGAAGGATATGTCTATCAATGGCTATTAAGCACTGTGATCCAGATGCCCTCTGATGAAGGAAGTCCCTAATCCACTGCCTACTGGAAGATGGGAGGGATTCCATGGGAGAACTTTGGCATAGTTTCTATGTTCCTATATATAAAAACATCATTTTAATTGAACACCTTAAAGAAGTGTTTAGTTCTCAGACTCACAGTTCTTATTCCTACTTGACAACTCAACTGTTTTCAATGTTCTTTTTAGGGGCCCTTTTTTAGCAACTTCAACATTATATTAGTCCTTTAGAGACAAAACAGTAACTTCTTTTAACATATTTACCTGATGTTATTCATCCAGCTTGTAGAAATCTCTCTACCTTTGTAAAGCCGCAACATCAGTTCCCAGAAACCTGGTAAGTATAACCAAAATAAAATGTGATATGTGCACACCTGTACAGCAGATGACTATGTTAGAAGTGATTAAATAGCATTTTTTGTGGTTTTTTTAATTTGAACCTTACTCCCTTAGAAGAGTAGCAAAAAACAGTTAGAGCCAGGACCCCTCTGAGCAAACCAATTTACTGAGGCTGAAGATGCAGCCCTCGATCTTACAAATTGAGGACAGATAATTGTCAAACCCCAAATAACACATAATTGCAAATCTCCTGCAGTAACACTTTTCTTCCTGTGACCTTCCATTTGAAATGTGTTTGTATCATTTATATTGCAATTATGTTCTAATGTAAGATACATTTGGAGTGTAAATATCAAGATTAAATCTACGTTGAAAACTCAGTCTGAATCAGGTTTATAGCCTAGAGGCAAGTTGTGAATCCCATAAAGCATTGTTCGAGGGACCTGGTTAGTGTTCTGTACACCTGCTTAATGTTTTTTTTTTTCAGTCACAAATGTCAAACTGCTCACTAACGCATTGAGGTTTGAATGACAGCCATGCACTTGAGCACCAGTTATGTTTTTTCACTACCAAATTGGACTATAAATGATGAAAAAGAGGTCAGAAAGGAAGTATGGAAGCATACAAATTTGAAAGGGGAAACTGCTAATAGTCATAAACCGTGTGCAATCAAAGGACCAGAAAGTCATTGTGAATTACCTGCTCCATGAATTACTGATCTAACTGCATTATGATATGGAATTTTCTAACTCCTTTCATCTGTGGTGCAATGGCTCCTAACAGCTCCCAGATCAAAAGCACGACGGCTAGTGAAACCATGGAGAAAAAACCCACAGCACTAACTTTCATTATGAGCCCTTATTTGTTAAACTTCTCTTAATATGCAGGTTTCATTATTTATTGATTCACTGATTGCATGTACTGTAAGTGTGCCACCTACCAAATTTGAGGATATAGCACAGAAATGATCAGCAGCGTTACACCTCAATGCAAGTCAAAACTTTTAAGCATGTGCACATAAAAACTGATAGCTTGTGTATTTCTCCACAGGTGGTAACATGCAGAACATAGATTGGGACATTTTTGTTTGTTTGTGTAATCCAAGTCACCCAAAACACTTCAGAAACAATCAGTACCATGTTAGTAGTTTTACTGCCTGTGTAATGCTAATGAGACAATTGGCTTGCACATGCCAGCAGAACCTACATGAAGACACACTCTTAAGGTATATGTGAGCAGTGATGAGACAGTGACAACTTCTACTACAGGTGTCTATCATACCATACATGCCCCAAAACAGAATTCTAAGCTCAAGTTATGACCAAAACAACAAAGCTCAAGTCAGCAGGCATATTAACCAAAATGTATGGAAGGCTTTTTCGGCTGAGAAATTCCTATGGTGTCTATTAAAATACATAGAAGGCATTCATAATCAAGCACTTTTTATTTTCCCCCTAAATCTGGTTTCTAGTCTGGATGAGAATAAAATGAGGTTAGTTATGCTCACCTGAGCAAATTTGACAATAAATATATAATAAATAAATAAATAAACAGAGTATGTGAATACACACCCACACACACACACACATATATATGACATTTTGACAGATATCTCTTTTGTTTGGTGTGTTTCTACTGGGACAGCTCTATGTATGTCCAGAGATAAAATGTGAATTGTTTTCACCATCATGACAGTCTGCACAGTGAACATGTCCTTTTTTTGGTGCTTATCGTAGGGAATAAATGCTTCAGGCACTAACAGCTGCATCATTACTTCAGTGTGAATATACTGAATACTTTCTATCTGGGATTATATTTGTAAATGTGATGTGCAAGCAAAAACACAGCAAATACTGTCAGTATCACCTTGCTAGTAGAGCAGTCTAGAAAACAGACTTTCTGTTCTGGAAAGAAGTGATTGTGAGGGGCCCAGTGCCCCCTGACTTTACATTTCCTTCCCCCCAGCCACCCCACTGCTGAGGCAGAGGCCTGGTCAGGGTGTCAGGAAGCTGAAGGAGCAGCTGCCTGGGGAGCAGGGAGCCTGGGGAGCCTAGGCTGGCATGCAACCAGGAGCGCAGGCTTCCTGGACAGCCTGTCTGCCTGCTTTCCATTGAAACTTTCAATGGAATCAACATGTTCCTGTGAAAGGTTTCAATTCTGAAAAATCAGCATTTTCCAAGAGAGAAGAGTTCCACTGGAAAATTTTCAAGCAGCTCTAATGATCAGGGTATCTTTAACATCTCACACAGGAGTGCTGCTGAGGACATTAAATTTCCATCTCAGAGACCATGAGCCAAAAGCTCTCCTTGCCTGCATCCCACACTGCAGCCATGGTTGTCACCAGAGCTGTCTGCCCCAGCGGGCTGGGGCTTCTCCAGGGAGTGTCACCGTGTGACAGCACGTTCTCATTCCATTGTTAGAGCTTGACTGAAACTGTCCAACAGCAGGCACCACAAGTTTGACGTGGCTGAATACAGGGTCATAGCAGACTTGGGAAAAGTCCAAATTTTTTTAAGCTTTGAAGAAAGTTTAATAGTTCTAAACTATCATAGGAACCAAAAGGTTCTCAGCTCCAACCATGAGCAGAGCTTTTCTTATGTATATGTGTATCCAAATATATTTCTTTACAAGAAGCAAGAAAGAGTTAAGAGAAATATGGTATCTTTCTGTAGCTGATGCTAGAACCCAAAAAGACAATTTAGAATTTATTGTCAGCAAGTGTTAAATAATCAAACTACATGAGGGTAATCAGATCACTGCAGATTTTTGAATTCTATTTTACAACCATTCATTTACAACCAATCATTTTTAAGGATTGGATTTCAAACTACTGATGTCCTTCAATTTCTGTTTGGTGCAGCTATAATACTTAGGAACAAAAGTCATCTTGAAGCAAGTCAGGAAATATTCCAGATCTTCTAGGGTGCAATTTCTTAGTTTGAAATCAGCCTAATAAATCTCAGGAAGAATGTGCCTATTTCACTGTGTTAGTCATAAAAGGAGGCTGTGGGGACAAGCCTGGAGTAAACATCTACACAGTAGATGATTTAAGCAAGGTGAGATGAAATCAACCCAACTTTCTTTTAAGGTAACATTTCATGAGATAAATTGCAAGCCAAACTCAGGCTGTAGGTGACTAATGTTTACATTGACCTTAAATTTTTCAAGAGCAAGTTTAATAAACATCGCATTGACATCTGTGCTTTAAGTCCTTCTCATGATAGGGAAATTTTTTAACAGACCAGACCCTGAGGCTCAGTAGATATTTTACTAAGTGACCTCAAATTTGTCTGAGTCTTACTCATTTCAACCCTTACGGTAGCAAGGCAAAGAAAAAAAAGAGAAAGTGAGAAAGCATGAAGGGAAAAAGAGAGATATGTAAAAAAAAAAAAAGAAAGAAAAAAAGAAAAGTAAACAAACAAACAAGAGAAGAAGCCAAAAGACCAGAACGAAAAGAGAAACAGAAACAATCGTCAGAGTTACAAAAATCCTGTTTTGTGTCATAGAAAAACATGCATAAACCACAGCAGATAATCTTCCCATCATTACAAGTGGCAGCCCTGAAACAAAACTCCAGATTTAGAAAGCTGGGTGGTTGGGGAAGCTGAACATGAAGCTGTGCTCTGTGTCTGGCACAGCCCTCGCCGTGGTGCTGTGCCAAGGCCCCAGACGCAAACACTCCCCCAGGCCGCGGCAGCAGCACCGGGTGCCTGGCCCACCTCCAACCCAGCACCAACTTTCCGAGCGCTCCTCATCCTGCAGGCACCCAGTCGCTTGTGTGTTGCAAGCCACAGATCACGTACACATCCAATATATAAAGTCACTCTTCATCCTGCATGTTTTAGGGGTTTAAATTATTTTAAATTTCACTAAATTATACACACTACTCCAAATTTCCCGGCTGATGGCTCTCAGCTGACCCCAGCCCCAGGACAAAGTGGGGGGATTTTTCATACTTGAAGGCAGAAATGCATGGCAGCATTGCTCTCCCTTGGGTACTATTTGGTGAAAGAGGAACACCACATGCAGCTGTGGCTGAATACTGGTGGCCATGGCTGTCCCTGCCACACAATAAGAGGTGTTCCAGGTCCAAGAGGGGATACATTTTGGGAAATATACCAGTGCCATACATAGAACATGTGAATTTACATGTACAGTCAATGCATAAGTACCTACATTTATATTCATACATACACATAGGTGTATATATATCATCTAAAGTGTGAGGTGTTTGGGAAAGATACCAGGGCACATACTCACAATTACATGTGAGCGTGTTTCTGTGTAGATGGGAAAGTGGGTAAGCACAGCTGTACACATGTGCTCCTCATGTGCTCCCAGAATGCCTTGTATTTCTGCTATTTTGGCTGGGTTACCTCAGTCCCTGAGTCTACATAAATGCCTGTCACCCTTTTGAGTACATTTTGTTATAAATCTAAGCATGCAAATATTTGTGTCAAAGCTGTCTACAAGTGCAACCAGTTGAGAAGCTGAAATTCCTTCAAGTCATGTAGCAACTGTTTTCATTTTCTCTCAAATGGTGTTTCTGTTATTTTCTAATCTCTGCCTGGCTTTTTTTTTGTTTTGTTGTTTTTTTTGTTTTTTTTTTTTTTTATTGTCTTAATTCTTCTCTAAAGCTTAACTGCCTTTCTCTTCTTTGCCTAACTTCTAGGCAGTGAGAAGAATGTGTAGGAACCATCTCCAAATTTCAATACAAAGACAGTAAAAATACCCAACTGTATCAAAACAGTCCCTTGCAGAGCTGCTCATCATTTCTTTTGTCTACACAAACCCCATCAGAGAAGCCAGAATGCAGCCCAAAGAAACTACCAGAAATCCTGTAATAAGCACTTTCTTTCATGTGTGGCAAGGGCTTTGAAATTCAAGTTATAAGTGTGACAGAAGGATTGAATTCAAGTTTACCCTGTGGTTATAGATGTGGTATAGCTGGGTATGAAGTTTGTGCCTGTGTGTTCTCCCAGTGCACTTAGTCAGTAATTGCCTGGGCTCAGGGCTTCTCCTACAGAGGTAAGAACAACGGGCTGACAGGAGACCACGGACAGGCTGGAGAGATGGTAGAAACTGCAGCTGAAGAAATGGTCATGTAGGATGGTCTTCTGTATGTAATTACAGTAATTAGGAGATATTTAGAAGGTAGTTCATCAGTACCAATGAATTGTGGACATGCTTAAGTGTCCTGTAGAACAACATTCTTCAAAGTTTGGGAAGTCTCACCTAATACAGCTAAAGCTGCCACTGCAACACACCTTGCAATGCAGACTACAATCACGACTGGATAGCGACAGATCATCTTGTTTGAGAGATTTGATTCCCCACATGAGAACTACCCTATACAGATAAGTCAAAACTTTTGGGGTTTGCCAGGGTTTGGTTATATTTTTTTGTTTGAGTTTGTTTATTTGTTTTTGGTTTGTGGTTGTGGGTTTTGAGGTTTTTTAATAAATAATCCAGGAGTCAATATGCAACACCTTTTAAATGTAGGAAACCTCCAACAGAGATACTGGAAGGGGAGGTTTCTGGCAAGTATCTATCTTCGTAAGGCAACAGCAGGGCAATTTGGACTACAGTGGAATTCAAGGAAAATAAATATGAAATTGGCAGGACTCAAAGTAAATCCACCTGTCTTAAGATGACTTCAGCTGTAAACACTTTGGGGAACTCAGACAGTTACCACCCACAGTGAGGATGACTGAAGGAACCAAGATGAACTCACCAAAACAGACCTGACCTTGAATTCCCCCTAGCACTGGTCCTAGCACTCTGCTTGCTTACTCTGCCTTAATCCACTTACCAGGTTTTCTGAAGTCAGTAGCCTAAAAGAGCATGTAAACACATCCTCCTAGGTTTAATTCTATTTACTCAAATAATAATAAGGAACAGTAACAACAACAACAACAATAAAGATAATAATCTTTCTTACCAAGGTCAATAGCATTCAGTTACCTGAACGTTCATTTAAGACCTTTTTCTGCAAATTCAGGGAGTTTATACAGAACAGATGAGCACTGAAGGCAGAATGCTCATCTTCCTTTTACTTCCTTTTACTGCCATAAATTTGAAGTAGCTCCGTATACCCCCAAGGAATTAAATGAATTTTGCAGTTTCTAAATTGGGCTAAGAATTTGGCCAATACCAGACGTAACAGACTCTTTAATGAACTGACATCAAGGACACAGAGGGAAAAGAAACAATAAAAACCAAAACAACAACAACAAACTCCCTCTCAAAAAAAAACCAAAAAAACCAAAAACCCAACAAAAAAACCCCAACAAAATAAGCAAAACATGGTCCTTAAGTGAATATCAGTGGTTTGAGGAAGGGTCTTCTATGAGTCTATGGGATATATGGGATATATGGGATATATGTGATATGCATTCATAACTCCTTGTCTGTTGCTAAGTGATAGATGGGCCAAATTTTATTTAGCCACATCAGCAGCAGACTCACATAAGAAACAGCAGGAGCAATAAAACTCATATGGATAGCTTTCATACATATGAAGGCTTCTTGTACCACGTGTCACATATTCAGTTTGTAGGAGTAAATATATTAACTATGTTTTTCTAACTGAAAATATTTTCCACATGTGAACAGACTTAAAAGCACGTTTAAAAAGAAGATGCAATAATCAGATTTTAAACTTTGGCTTTAAATCCAAACCAGAACTTGAAGTAAGCCTTTGGAGATGTTCCTCTATTTGAAGGAATGCACAATTCTTGTTACCTACTTTAAGCAATGAATGGCAGCACTTAGTCACAAAAATGCAACAGAACTACTTGGGAGTGTGAGGAAACTACATAAAACACATTTGAACACCAAGATCATAATAGTCAGCAAGATTTGGAAAAGACTGAAGCAAAAGTGGATTTAAAATTTTAAATAATAACCTCAAATCTTTTCTTATCAACCATTACTTGTTTCCAGAGAAATAAATCATTTCAATTCCAATTCCCCAACTACCACCTAAATGGGATATTTATTACTGAAAATAACTTCTCTCAGAAATACAGGGTCAGCTATTTCATCAAAGACGTGGCCAACTAGGCAATGTGCAGAATGAATGTTGTTGATTGGATTTCTTTGTTAAGGACTGGCAGAAAACCATATACAGTAGTAGCTAAACTGTGATCAGATGGCAAAATAGCAGTTGTTCATCAGTGCTGTGCCCTTGATTTTTATTTGAGCATGTACATTGGGCCTGTGTGGGCATGGGAGCCAGGCAAACAGCATGCAGAAGAAATGGGAGAAAAGCAGTCCTGGTGATGAGCTGCACAACACATTGCTGTCCCTGAAAAACACCAATGCAGACCCATCTATGAATTTCCTATTATTGTCCTTTTTTTGGGTTATTTTGCAAGTTGCTGACTTTGCTGTGGTGCAGGAATTTTCAGGAAAAAGCAATCTCTGCTCATAGACAGGTAGGGTAACAAATGCACAGCATACTTTGGAAAACAACACATTGCTACTCTTAGAGTAGTAGCTCCCACTTGAAGGTAACATTTTTTTCTTTGATGTGGTCTGTGTATATCTCCTATTGCAGGATCCTAGCTAGCAATAAAATACCAACAGAAGTAGAACCAGGAACTGTAATAGGATGATACAGGTACAAACTGAAAGGAGTAATGAAGTATTTTCCATCACTAAGGTGTTAGGACTGGCACCATAGAAAGGCCAAGAGACCTTGGTATATCTAGTCTAGGAAAATGGGATAGAAGAACAAGCAACACACCAGCAAGAAAATAGTAAATTACTATTGAGCCACAGTGCCAAGACGCAATGATTTCCCTCTCTCTTCTCTTTGCACTAACACAATCATGAGCTATGGAGCCTCTTTGGCTCATAGGAACTGTTTTACACCACCTTGCATCAGTAGTGCTGGGAAGATGAGCACCCTCCCCTCTCTAGCTGCTGTATAAGAGCAGGAGAAGCATGATAGGAATATTTCTCACACAACTTTTTCTTAGATTACGACATTAAGGAGCTCTTGAGGTAGAGTTTTTACTCTTAGATTTCATAGCTCTTGCTGGACTTTTCTTTCCTGAATGAGTGACTCTGTCTTTTAACCTGTATAAAGTTTTGGCATTCTGTGACAATGAATCCCACAGACTGATTGTAAAATTAAGCGTTACTTCTTTCACTGATCCAGCACAGTCATAATGTTGTGTCATTTATTCTTTTTCAGCTGGCAGTCATTAAAAGTGCGTGCCTCTGAGTCATTTGACCTCTAAGATAGTTCCAGTTATATGTTGACAGATTTTAGTAGGATGCTTGGAAGTACTATAGGTCTTGCGATTTCTGTTTCTTTTTATCCTTTTCCAAACTGTTCTAAGCTGAGTGAGAGAACTATCAGACAGGCTTTTCATAATACAGTAGGATAGAATACTACCGTATGCTCTATTGTTTGCAAAATCCACATTAAAATAGTTTGTGTACCTTTGCTGTGTCATAATTAAACAAAACTATTGTTATGGTGGTTTGGGTTGGTTGGGTTTTCAGTTTTTTCAGGGTTTTTTTGGTTCATTATTAAATATAGGTAAAAAGCCCCAGCAAAATTTCCAGATGATGTTTTCTTAATGTAATTATTTATCTTGACTTTTGAGACACTTCTTTTCAAAACCCTCCTGAACTGCATTGCCCTTAAGTGCACAAAACAGACAACCTGAACGAGTGCATAACTGGGGTATAGTGAAAACTAAAATAAAGCAAATGCCCTTTGGGAATACATTTCTATCACAAATACCAGCTGGCATTGGTTGATCCAGATTTTGGCAGTCTCTGTAGCAATTTCAGAGACACAGTGTTTCAGAAACAACTGATGAGTCAGCGGCAAAAGGTTGAGAGATGTAGTTCAGAGAAGCCCATTTATTATATAATTAAATATTTCCGTAACATCCCATATTTGACATCCCATAAGAATACCAGTTACAGGCTGAGCTAATAATACCATGTATTATTGAAACTGTATTAACATACTCCAGGATCTGACCCTCTTGCCACCTGCCTATAACCATTTGGGGCTGTAATTTTCCATGTTTTTTTCTGTTTTCCTATTACCCACTTCTGTTTTTTTTTTTTCAAACTAACAAATATTGTGTTTCTTTCCAAGAAAAGCTCTTGGGAGGAAAAATGTTGTTTTGTTCCTGTGAAATAAGGCCTGATGAACTTGTTGAGAAGCTTTCTGACATTCATGCTTTGGAACAGGAATATGAAATTTGGGCTAGAGGGAAGTGTTGAGGAGATTTTTTTGTAACTCTCATTATGGTCTTTTACAATTGATCCATCAATTGTTCTGAACTTCCAGAACTAGTTCCTGACATCTGCAAAGTTTTCTTGAGCTTGACACAGAAAATGTTTGAAAGAACTCACACCATTTTTAAAAAATCTCTCCTTTGAATAGAAAAAAAAAAAAAAAAAGAAGAAATAACTGAAGATGGTAAAACACTCAGCCAGAAAGGATTTAATAACAAAAGGAAAGAGTATTGTTCACTTTGCACTATCTCTGTGATGAAAATAGTGACAATAGAAACATGTTTGGTCACACATCACATACAATATACTTCACGGGAATGTTTCCTAACGTTATATGTTATACCCTGTGGAAGACAGACATGCTCTCTATTGCTCTGACCTCTCAAATTTACTGCATTTGCACTGGCTAGATGTTTTCAGCCCTTTTTCTTAAGTGGCAATTAAAGCTTCATTTGCAGCTGTGCTTGTGAAGCTGAAGCTTTCCTTGTATCATTCTGAAAGCTGGAATTTATTTGATCTGTGGAATAGTAAAACTTCTTTTGAGAACATAAAAAGTACATTAAAAATTAAAAACATAAGAAATAACTACTATCCCTGGACAAAAACTGTTGCCTCACAGCAAGATGATGAACACAAGCAGCAAACATAAAGGAACAGGACGAAAAGCAGTAGCACTTTGTCCTTCTCTGGAAAGTCTGGCTTGCTAGCTGACTGCATGGAGTGAGTTGCAGGGGAAAACGAAACTAGAGAATATGTAAAGCTGGGAGATGAGATCATCCCCCCCAAAAAACGTTCAGATTCATAGACACTTCTGGATTCATGAGGTGAGAATAACCAGCACTGAGGACTGTAAAATTCATTTGTAGCATTTGAATTTGCTAACATGCACTTGCAAACTGTCTCCTCCAGGAAGGGGGAGCAGGAGATGCCCTGGAAATCAAGGGCAAAGAAATGTAATTTTTAAAAAATTGCTTCCTAAAATGAGAGTGACAATAGCCTGCATCCAGACAGCCTTTGCTAACAGTCCACACCAATCCAATCAAGTGTTACAGCTGCCTTTTAAGTTTTCATCAGCATATTATTTTACAACAGCCTGATCCTGCAAATGGTTGTTCCCAGGTGCATAATTATTTACACATGGAGTCCACTGAAAACAATGGGTGTTGGTGCATAAGTAACTACCTGGAGGACTGAGAGTCCTGAAATTGTTTCTGCATATAATAGGCAAGTTGGATATTTGCAAGGGGGTTTTCTTTCTTATATGTATTTGGGGCTTTTTTGTTTCCAAAACTAAAATGGAGATAGGCCCACGTCAAAATACCCAGACAAAGCCTTTTGAACTTTAACAGTGGATAGAGTCCAAACCTACAGCAATCTCAAAATTTTGCATGTATAGTGGCTCTTTATAGTGGGCTGGATCCAAACCTCACATTGAAAAATATCCCCAAGGCAGTAGAACTTGGATCTGTCCTTTCCGGTTTGAACCCAAACTGAAAGTGTTGCAAGAAATGGCTCATTAGTTTACTCTGAAACATTTGCCTCCAGAAATCTGTCATTGAACAAAGGCACATCAACATCTGAAAAAAAATTATTAGTTATTTTTGGACAACCTGAAGGCCCTTTAAGTGTTGTAGCTCAATATTTTTTTGGAAATCAAGGTCTATTGCAGAGCTGTCTTAGATCGCTCTATCAGTGCAGACAAGGCTGACTTTTAACACAATGAGAACATCAACATCCCACTTGGGGTGGCCAAATTTATAAAGATAGCAAAACAGATCCTCCCTTGAGGTGAAGATGAGGTCATGATGAAAAGTCTCAGTCAGATTTTGGGTGACCAGCACTAAAAGCAGTAGCTCTTTTCTTTCTCTTTCAACCCTTCTCCTTTTTTAATCTTATGGTATACCACTACCCCATCTGCCATGATAGGAAGTGCCCTTCCTCTTCCTCCCATGTAGCTCTTGCCTTGTGAACAAGCAGCTGTGCCTGCAAGAGCTTGGATGTAGTGGTAATTTCCAATCTTTGTCATTCAAGGATAGGCAAAACCAGACTATAGATTACATCAGATAGGCTGATGAGAATGTCCTCCTCCTCCCACCTCCTTCCTAGAGCCACAGGATGGAAAGTGAAGGTATCCAGCTAGGTCCTAGCTCCTCATGGAAAAACAAAGAAAGTGACAAATCAAGTACTTGGCTGATTTGTGTTCTTGTGAAAGCAGTTACAGATATTTATGTGGTCCATTTTGTGCCTTTGCTTGGTTCAAAAGCTGGTTAATGTCACAGCCAGAAGGACATGTTAGAGAAGTAACATATGTCTGCGGTATTCATATCTTTAGCTCTGTTTATGGACAAATGTAATGCTTTTTATGCCTTGACGATCACATTAAGAGACCAAAGCATGAAAAGAAGGAAGGTTTTGATGACTCATATTTGTGCCTTCACAGTCCCAAAACAGGCCTCTCTGAAGTACTGCACTGACCATGGTCTCTGGAGCATTGATGGCTACATCCTCCAAGTAGTATGTCTACATGGATTTGGTCACATACTGATTACAGAGGGTTGATTTTCTGACACTGAAGACATGAATTGTGTGAGGAAGTTGTTTGTTTTCTGGTTTTTTGTTTTGATTTGTTCTATTTGAAGGGAGCCTTAAATAGATTTTCATAAAACACAAATTGCTTTTAAACATTGGCTTAATGCCTACAAGTGTTTATAACTTGTGTAAGGAAATCATCTATCTTAACCAGTGTAGGTCAAATATATTTTCCATGTTAATTAGACATATTGGATTTGATAAGTCAATGACAGTGCTTCATTTTAATTAGCAAAGAGAGGACTCTTAACCTACATAATGCATGTATAGCCTCTCCCAAACTAAATGTAATGAGTCTGGAAATTATAAATTCACAGTCACTCATTCCAAGGCCCTGGAGATGCTGCACACAGTTTTTCTCCATGGGCCCTCACTTGTGGTAATAGAACATTGGAATTCTACAGAGTAATTATCACTAAATTATAATTGCAGTAATGGATGTGTTAAGTCACTCTAGCAAGACCAGTCTTCTGAATACAATCACCTAAAAAGGATGTATAGTTATTTTTGCTTTGACCCAGTGGAAATGTTCAAAATATCCCTGTGATTTTTGAAACAGCTACATGCAATTTTTGGTACTTTCCAGAAGAGTTCTGATTAACCCAGTAATAACCTGAAGTTTTTTTATCATGTACATTTGGAATATTGCTCTGTGCACTGTAGTCTCTGCTTTTAAGTATTTTGCTGCCAGATAACAGGGACTTTTTGGAATATATTTTTGGAAGTAAATTCCCGGTGTTATGACAGCTGTTCTGAAATGTGTTGTGACAAAAATAGCCACACAAAATTATTTTTAAATACATTTTCCAGTTATTGGTGAATAACTGCTGGAGTAATTTCTTTGGAGCCTGTACATTTCATGTACTAATATATATCTATTATATTTGGTATATCCATATTTATACACATTAGCCCTTTTTAGTGCATATTCTACCACAGTGGAGATTTAAACTCTAAGGATCCAAGATAAAATAGTCTTCTCAGGACTGCATTATGGCAAGCTCAGTACTCACTTCAGCAGCTCAGCAACTCCCAGCAAGCCAGCTTGGTGTGCCTGGTGTCCCAGGCCAATCCACCTCTGGGGCAGCCAGCTGTGCCTGGCTGAGCTCGGCTGTCACCAGCCCATCCCATGCACAGCCTGTTCTCCTGTCGCTCACGTTGTCACTCATGAAGGTCAGGGCTTATCAAGCTGCAGTATTTGGGCAGTATTAAAGGGCATATCATGCTGTGTCCCTGGCACACTCCACACTGAAAACTAGGGGGGTTACACCCAGAAGTCCTTAGGGATAAGACATAAACACTTCTCTCAAAGGCTTCCATCATAGCTTATTCCTCTCCCAGCTTTTCAAAGGCAGATGGTGTGTTTATCAAGAAAGCATCACAGGAAAACAGTTCTCAACCATTTTTAAATAAAACATCACCTATTAAAAGGAGGTGGAAACAATGGAGGTTATATTAAGCCACTCCAGATGCAGACAGGCCTTCTTTTGGTCCTTCACACCTATAGGTCTGATTCCCTGATGCCTTTGACTTCAGTTGCTTACTGACATTACTGCTAAATTCTGCTATTTCTCTTTTATACTAGTGTGAGCCTAAAGGAGCCAGAAAACTGAATATTGTTACCAAGGGCAGAAAACCCTTCAACAGATGGGAAAATGATCCCACTTGGCAAGAGGCAATGTTTGGTACTTAAAAAAAGGAAAACGCTTTTGGATTTCAGCCACCAAATCCAGTCCCAAATCTTGAGCTGTGCAGAGTAATTCCCAGAGGTCAAAAATGTAATGTACTGCTGTGGATCATCCATTAAACTGTCTATTGAATGAGGTATAATGCTAAGCAGGCTGAGGAGAGCCTATCATTCAGATTAATGCAACTCCAACTCACAAAACCTTCAGAAATTATTTTTGTAGGTAGGGCAACTTGGTGCTAAATAAGTTTGTTTGCTGTGAGAGCCAAGATTTTAGAGCATTAGAAGCCCAGAAGAATATGTCTATTTCTAGGGGCTGAATCATGGCACAAGTATGCAACAAAATGGAAACAGAGTAAACACCAATAAACAAAGAAAACTATATTTTTTCTACCTCTGTAATAAAAGCTTAGCAACAATATATAAAACATTAGGAAAGTGTCATATATTCTTGCTTTAAAGGTAGTTTTTAAACAGGTATTTTAGTCCAGTCAGTGTCTCTCTAAGAGGCCCACTCTGACTCTGTAACTCCTTTTCAATATTGTGAAATGCATCATTTTGAGCTGTTGTCTAGATAAAGTTTTAAGCAACCACTGAATGTATCCCTAATGTTGTCATCCCAGTATGAAATACCATACACACAGTATCATAGAAAAAGCATGCTAAAATATTGTGGAAAATATGGTGTACTTAAAAATTAACAAAAATATAATGTAACTCAAGATTCTTGAACACCAAGCCACTGGGAAAGTTTTTTTAGAACCATTTTAGAATATGAAAAGAATATTTTCCCCCCAAAAGACTTAAACTCACTATGATTGGAATAAAATAGCATATTTAATCTGTCTGCCCTGCTTATAGGTGAGACACACACATATCTGAATATATACATATATCTTCAGTTTATAGGTGCCATTGGCATCACAGCAAGATGATGAACACATTTGTGACATGAAACAGTGAATAAAGAGATGTGTTTCTCTATTATTTGCATTGCTCATGCCTTCAAAATATTGTCTTAGCTATTAGGTGAGTTAATTTAAATTTAAGTCATTGTGTTGTCAATTTGCATCAGAATACTCAGAAGTATTGTTTTACAATAAGTGTTGACAGTCTGAAGGCAGGGAGCAGACAGGGACAGGATAAAGGAAGGAGAATACATAGAACTTTTTAATATGAAGTATTTTCAGTGGTGTTATAGTGAAAACTCAATTATATTCTTCTTGGTCCACAGCCATAATCTGTGACCCCACAGCAACACAGTCATTCTCATCCTCCATGGGTCTGTTGAACATAATTTTTCAGTCCCTCAATGTCCCATGATGCCTGAGGCAGAAGGGACACTGGAATATGTGTCTTAAAGAATTGGTTCACTTCTCTGTATTGGACTACATAACTATCATTCATTTTAATATTATTTCCTGATTATGCCTTGAAGTGAGAAATATGTGGGACCCAAAGATTGTATGCATATTGATACAACCTTTTCTTTTCTTATTGATAAAACCTTTTCTTTTCTTGCTAGTATTTTAGGGAGATAGCCAGGTAATGGGCATATACAGTAGCTTCCTCAGTCTCTTTGCACCTCATGAGTCTCATTCCATTTTAGTACAGACTGAGGTTATCTGGATATTGGGTGTTTGTAAAACACTGAAAATGAGTGTACGGCAAATGGGAGTTCTGGTCTCAGATTCCTCCGTTTAAAAACTAAGTTATTCTTTCTGGATGACGCTGAGAAGCGTTGAGACAAAAATTAGAGGAACTTTGTATCTTTGCCCTAGTTGAAGGAAATAGTAACAAGACAACCTGAACCAAACATGGACATAAGCAGTCTCAGCCCCCAGTGGAGATTCACATCAAGGTCATCTGTCAAATAAGCAACAGTAAAGTACGTGTGCAGACTATTTCTTCTGACATATGCCCTTTTCTGGCACTGAAAGTAAGTAGTCTTCATCAGACTGTGGGACAATTTGTTTTAAATTGCAGCTAAAATAGATACATTGAATTTAAAGTGATAGGTCAAAAACAGAAAGAAAAGGTCTTACAAACATGATTTGTAGGTTTAGCGCACTGAAGGGCGAATATAAAGAGTCTTTCTCAACCAGCATGTGGAATCACTTAGTTAAAACTCAGTTGTTTGCTTGAAATTGTAAAGACTATCCCTCAGCTTTCTGAAATACCTTCAGGTAGAGAAAACTCACATAGAGAAAACAGTGGACAGTAAATGTGTAATATCTACACCTCTTCTTCCATCAACTTTTTGATGCACACTCCCGTGCAACTAAAGGATTCCACCATTACAGGTCCAAACCAGAGAGTAAAGCCCTCTGTCCAGAAGCAAAGGGTTTTGCACAAAAGAACTGACCCAATCCTATATCTGAGAAGTGTAGACCAGTAATTTAGGGGCCATTTGCTTTTATATGAAAATCTCAAGAATCTTTTGTTGGGACTACACATGCCTGTTTCACACTGCTATCAGGCACATAACTTCCTCAGTCAAATATGAGATAATGAGAAAAAAAATCAAGTTTTGTGGTGTGGGTTTTTTTTCATTTTGTCTGTAAAATTAGAATGATACAAACATTAATATTGACATTTCATAGCTGCTCCTAAATATCACATTATGAGAAACAGATCTCCAGGACTCTAACCAAGAAAGACTGTTTTTACTTCCTCTGACTAATGCAATATTTTATAATGTCTATAGAGACATTTTTTCATAATACTCTGTTTTAAGGATCTTCCTCACAAAGAATTCAGATCTTCAAATTATTTAAACATCACTAAAGTAATCCTTGAATTTTAGCTCACTGGATTCAGACTGTACTGTATAAAAATTTTTATTAGCTGTCCGAAACAATTTCCTTTGTCAGTGAGAGCTCTTCAACACCTAGGGGAAAAATGAGATTATGAAAAATAGATGTTTGCTGCCAGCTTAACCCTAAGATATCAAAGACATCCACACTACAACACAAAAAGAAAGGCAAAATGGTATTAGATAATTATAAGTGTGTGTATATCAGATACACCTTTTTTTAGGTACCTGAATTGCTTCCTACATACCAAAGACCTCATCGCACTGAAGATCCACGAAGGAGATGATTATTCATGATCTATATGTAACTGATTATGTGTAGGAGACTCAGGACAGATGCCTTTCAGTAAGGATTTGATCTGCCCAGCAAAGATGCTCCCAGAAAGCTTGGGGCTCACCAGTGTGAAATTGCTTCTCCCTTACAATGAAGACACCATAGGAGTAATAGTTCATGGCCTTCAGCACAGCTTAACAGCAATGGCCACTGCAGATGATTTGAACTAGCCCAAATGACCTTGCCCTAGCTAGTCTCAGAAATCCAAGCAAAGTTGTGCAGAACTGTATGGGCAGGGGCCTTCAGTAACATGCTGGCTGCAAACAGCTGGGGATTGTAACATCTTAAACTAACACAGCTGTCTGCAAATCGAACATCTGTCCACCGGCTAAGTATTCAGCTGTATAATAAATAGAACAAACTAGATTTACTTTGGACAACTTTAAAATGTGATTCTTACTAGTAGATATCAACTTAAATCTTACAAATCCCTAAGTATTTCTTGCATTACAAATATGGCAATGCTCATTTGCCTACTTTGTGTCACGATTCTCTGTCAACTTGAAGAGAAGCAAAGAAGCTGCAGAAATTGTACAAAGCCACTTGTACAGGATGTTACCTGCTAGGGGATTCACACCCTTACTTTCAGAACAATAGAGGTAATGACACATACACACATATATGAATATATGCGTATATCTTCAAACAAGTCCTCTTAGAGCCGACTGTGTCGGGGTACAAATATGCAATAAGCAGAAAGTTCATTGAATGGATTGCTTGCTAAGACCTGTTACTGAGACAGGATCTCAGAATCAATTGGGTTGTAAAAGATCTCCAAGATCACTGAGTCCAACCAAAGTCTGAACACCACCATGTCCACTAGACCATGACACTAAGTGACACATCCAGTCTTTCCTTAAACATCCCCAGGACAGTGCCTCACTCCACCACCTCCCTGGGCAGTCCATTTCAAACCTTAATCACCCTTTCTGTGAAGAAATTCTTCCTAATGCCCAACCTAAACCTCCCCTGATGTGACCTCCTCAGGACCCAGTACAGAGAGAGAATCACTTCCCTAGCTCTGCTGGACACACTATTCCTGATGCAGGCCAGGATGCCATTGGCCTTCTTGACCACCTTGGCACAGCTGGCTCATGTTCAGCTGCTATCAACCAGTACTTACAGGTCCTTCTCCACTGGGCAGCTTTCCAGCCACTCTGTCCCAGCCTGTAGCACTGCCTGGGGCTGTTGTGACCAAAGTGCAGGACCTGGCATTGGCCTTGTTGACCCTCATGCCATTGGTCTTGGCCCATTGATCCAGCCTGTCCAGATGCCTCTGCAGAGCCTTCCTGCCCTCCAGCCCATCAACACTCCCACCCAACTCTGATCCAGCTCCAACCTGACTTGGGAAAAAGCCTATGGCAATCTTAAATTGTACCAAGAGTTGTAACATTACAGTAGTGGAACAATTCTCAAACAGAAGAGAAGTGAAACAACTCTTAAATACACCAAGAAAAATTATCTATAAAATCAGGAGCATCTTTTGATGAATTCCACTGTGCCATGACATTTATGGCACACAAATATTCTGCTCCTGCCACACTTTATGACTTGTATTTGAGATTAATACCAGGAACAAGGCTGATTTCATCACACAGTTCCAGAATAGTATTTACAAATAAGGCATTTTGGTAGATGTTCATTAAAATGGTGATGAAGAGACAAAATGATTAAACATCCCATTATCAATCCCTGAATCATCAAGTATTCTTATTCATTGCTACACATGCAAATCCCAGTGAAGGATAAAAATTGGGTAACAACAAATTTTCAATATACAATAACCACACAGAAATGCAATTATACTTACATCTGTATAATAATCAGTGATTTAATCAAATAATGGAAATAGCATTCTTTGCTGAATATTTTAAGGATGTCTTTGATCTAACAAATACAGACACCTGCATAGATAGATAGATAGATAGATAGATATCTCTACTTGAGTTAAATTCCTCTTTGTGTTACTGAAACTAAATTAAATAATGACTTTTGTGTGCCTTTGTCCCTTTCTGAGTACTTCTGAAGTAGTCTTGAGAAGGATTTCGTAATAAATAATGCCTAATTTTTAATCTATTACTCATCAACAATAACAGCACTCGTCAATAGGATTTCTGTCTTCAGAGCAATCTGTACACATCAGACCTCACTACATCATTGTGAAATAGCTGTTTATAGCAGACTTGGACAAAAATCCCTCCTTGAAGACAGAGATTCATGCATTTGTGCTGCAGTGTAGAGTCACTTCGGACAGTGAAGGTACATCCTTGTATCACCACTGTGACCAATCCCATGATGAGCCTCTTCATTTGTCTCCTGTGATGGCAACAGGACCACAGCAAGAGAGCTTCTGTCCTTCAGACCCTTACACACCAAATTTAGAGTAGCTAAAGTATTCTTGTGTTTCCTGATGAAATTATGCCTCTAGTAGAAGACTGTAACTTCACCAGTGTGTGTGAACTTCAGGGCAGTCCTTCTTGGGAGACTCGGTTAAGCTCTGATGCAGAGCAAGTTCCATGCATTTTGTCACAACACCTCAGTTTTATGACCCTCGCTGTCTTTGTCCCACTGACTTGAGATGGGAGCAGAACTTTCTCTTGTGTCTCCATCTCCCTTTGTCCTACCACCAGCCTGGCGGGGGGTTCTGTTTTTCTGGAAAAGATGCTCTTCAAGACTGCCCTTCAGAATAGGATCTATGGAAAATTAGCTCAGTCAGAGGAAGTTGTTGTCAGGGTTCTGCTGGCATCTTCTCCTTTCGATGCTGCCCTTCTGACTAGGGTAGTGTGCTTTTGGGGCTTCATTTGCTACAATTTACTTGCAGAAATGTTGAGTTTTCTCAAAAAATATTCAGTCATATCCTTCAACATTACAGCTGTCTGGTTTTGATACAAATTTCTTACTGAGTATGCAGGAAGCTGAAACCACTACACAGTTTGCTTGTGCAGTTCTGGAATAAAAATCTCATGGTGTGTAGTGTCTCCAGTTTGAGTTCCTGTCAGCCTTGACAGACAGGTATGGGAATAGACCTGAAATTTGAGAGCTCTGGGGAATTCTCCTTCCTAACCCTCTGAGTATCCATTCAAGGTTCAGCATCTATACCATACAACATTTTTAAAATCATGCAGCAGATGCCTCCTGCAATAAAATTTCAGCTTCGCAGTTGGAGCCTGCCCCCTTAGCTGACCACCAAGGTCAGCTTTGACCTTTGGAAAAGGTCAGATTTAGGTTGTACAGTAGACCACAATGGGTGCAGAAAGTGTTTGCACTGTACAGTAGAACAGAACTGGCAAATCTATGTTTGTAAACAGTGTTTTGGGACATTAATTTGTTCCTTGCTCCTGAATATCCCCATGTGAAATGTAGAAAGAATTTCTCCACAGCATTCTGTGAGGTGGGGAATAAACTCCATTATATAGTGTATGAGTTAATGGGTTGACCCTGGCTGGATGCCAGGTGCCCACCAAAGCTGCTCTATCACTCCCCCTCCTCACCTGAACAGGTGAGAGGAAATTAACAAAAGGCTTGTGGGTCATGATAAGGACAGAGAGACATCACTCACCAATTATTGTTACAGACCAAACAGGCTCAATTCAGGGAAACATGGTTAATTTATTAACAACCAAATCAGAGTAGGATAATGAGAAACAAAACCAAATCTTAAAACATCCTTCTCCCACCCCGTCTTCACAGGTTTTTCTTCTCTCCTGACTTCCTCTACCTTCTGCCAGGAATGCAGGGGCACAGAGAATGGTGTCTGTGGTCAGTTCATCACACATTGCCTCTGCCACTTCCTCCTCCTCCTCAGGGGAAGAACTCGTCACACTCTTCCCCTGCTCTAGCATGGGGCCCCTCTAACAGGACACAGTCCTCCATGGACTTCTCCAACATGGCTCCTTCCCACGGGCTGCAGTTCTTTACAAACTGCTCCAGTGTGGGTCCTTTTCACTGGTGCAGCACTTCAGGAACAGACTGCTCCAGTGTGGGTCCCCATGGGGTCACAAGACCTGCCAGCACACTTGCTCCAGTATGGAATCCTCTTCCTATGCATTCACAGGTCATGCCAGGAGCCTGCTGCAGCTGAGGCTTCCCACAGGATCACAGCGTCCCTTTCGCATCTACCTGCTCCAGTGTAGCATTCTCCATAGGCTGCATGTGGATGTCTCCTCCACCATGGACCTCCACGTGCTGCAGAGGAACAGCCTGCCTCACCACAGACTTCAGGGAAATGTCTGCCCTGGCATCTGCAGCATCTCTTCCCTCTCCTTCTTCACTGACCTTGAGGTCTGCAGGGTTGTTTCTCTCACATGTTGAGATCTGCAGGGTTGTTTCTCACACATTTCATTCCTCTCTCTGGTTGCTGTTTTGCATATTTTTTCCCCATCCTTAAATATTTAGGGGACTGGAGCATTTCTCTTATGATGAAAGGCTGAGGGAGCTGGGCCAGTTTAGCCTGGAGAAGAGAAGACTGAGAGGGGATCTTATCAATGTCAATAAATATCTCAGGGGAAGGTGCCAAGATGATGGAGCCAGGCTCTTGGTGGTGTCAAGCAGCTGGACAAGATGCAATGGGCAGAAACTGATGCACAGGACGTTACACCTAAACGTGAGGAATTCCTTACTGTGTGGGTGACTGAGCACAGGACAAGGTTGCCACAAGAGGTTATGGAGTCTCCTTCTCTGGAGATATTCAAAATCCATCTGGACACAAACCTGAACAACATGCTCTAGGGGTGCTGTCTTCCTACCTTACCCACTATGTGATTCTGTGAAATCTGTTATCCCAGAAATACCTGTTATCCCCACTGTCACTGCCTGGCTCAGCCTTGGCCAGCAGTGTGTCGCTGTTGCTCACAGGGAATGGCAAAAATCATGATATAAGTCCAGGTCAGATGACATGGCAGAAGTGACCTCATTTAATCACCCATAACCTTTATAGCATGGTTCACAAAAGAGAAATTACATGATTGGCCTATTGACCCACCACCTCTGAAGGTGATAGGTTGAGCAGTAAGACACCCATTTCCAAATACTATTCTCACAAGGCTGAAAACAATTCCACTGTTCTCACAACAACTTGCAGGTGTAGAAATGGTTTGCATTCTCTCAAACTGTTGTCCATGCAGTTCTCATGAGAATGAAAGCTTTCACAGAGAAGCTGTGAGAAGCTGGATTTCTCTAACTGCTTTCTTATAAGAAAGAAAAGTTTCACAGGAAAATTCCTCTGCTAGCCCTTGCTAGCATCCACAGCGGTGGGCCCATCTCGGTGAATTTGATAACAGCCCTCATCTGCAAAATGTCCCATTGGGGCAGTCAGGGAGGCCAGTTCCTGGTAGGATCAAAGTGGGGCCTTTCTCCAAAGAGAGGTGGAAAATACTGCTAGATTTCCCATCAGCTAATATCTGCTATACAGTTCCTACACCTTGAGGAGCCCCTGCAGGGAACTGCCCCAGAAAAGTAAAGAGTTAGAAATACAGAAGATGGGTTCTTATAATTTATCTCAGAAATGGCTGAATTAGTTTTGTCATCAAGGCTAGGCTTTTTGTTTGAACTCTGCAGTGTTAGTTTCTTACTTGTATCCTTTACAGGAATACATCATCGAGAGCAAATCTTCTGTGGCACACCGGGGTGGCAATTCGCGATTTCCTATGGTAAACACTGTATGATTTATTTTTATTAGCTATGGCATGAGTGCATATTAAAATGCAGGGGCTGTGGCCCCCTTTTGCTCTAGTATTATACAATACATGGTTCCAGTCACGTTACAGAGAAATGATTAGGCAGCTGGATTATTTTCCTGCCCATCCCATCCCTACCTTATCCATGTGGCACAACTGTCTCCAATACTGAGACCTCCTACTGCTTATTTTTCCCTCATTTGAAAAACAGAACAGATCATTCCATTTAGCCTGTGAGCAGACACACACAAAAAAAAACCATGTGAGGGAACTCTAACCAAAAAACCCACAGGAAAACCCCATGAGTCCTTCTGTAAATGTAGGAGATAGCTTAAGGAGGAAGATAGAAGCTGGTTGAATCGAGAATTGAGTTACATGGTTGTTCAGTGCTTTAGAAATTGTACTTTTAATACGAGAGACTGGCTGGCTGGAATGTTACTAGATAGAGATCAGAAAGTTCAGCCAATGAAGCCAAATGGTAATAGAGATTCTTCAAGTTTCTTTTAAGAAATGCACAAATATAGTGACTCAATATGTCACATTTTTGCCTTATTTTGAACTTAGCTATTGAGGAAAGCAAGCAAACTAAGCATTTTTACCACCAGAAAACAGCATTTGTTCCACAACAAATGTTAACAACATCTGCCTAAGTTTGTTTTCCTCTTTTGCACTTGAATATTACTGATTAACCACAGGAACAGAAGAATCTTTGAGTTCAGCCCAAATTGTCTGAAAGATTTTCTTGGTTTCCCAAGCATGAATTCCACAGTACTTAGTAGAAAGAAAAGTATTTACAAGCTGGGCAGTAGGAGACACCTGGGGGGAGTGAAACTGATAGTGGGAATAGAAGTCTGACTCAACTGTAGGTAGAGTAAGAAGTTTGACCAGAAAATATAAAAGATAAGCCTTCAATAAAAACTGTGGTCTTGAGATTCATTCCACAAATGTGATAGTACAGAATGGAAATAGCATCAGCAATTCCAACTGGCAACATAACAGAAAAACAAACATCAACAGAGTGTTAGAAACTGATCTGTGAGAAAAAGTGTCCTTTACAGGTAATATATATTGGGTGAGATTTGTCCTGTGACTGTAGTTCTTTTATGCAGGAAAAAGGCTCATGTAGTGAAAAGAGCCTCTGGAAATTTCAGATGCAACTGAAGGAGGATTTCCTTTTGCAACCATAAGGAAGGCTTTTAGCTGTCCCTCTAAAAGTCACTGGCTACCCCAGGCATGAAATAGGCCCTCCACTGGAGATGGGGCCACAGAGCCAAACCACATGCATTTCAGGGACCTTGAGCAACACTGTCACCAGCAGAGCACTGGCCCAGGCCTCTGGGCTACATAAATTCCACAAAAAATCTGAAGACTGCCTCAGTGTTTGCAGCAGCCTGGGGTAGAGAGGGGGCTGAAGTGCGCTAAAACTGCTTTTACTTCTTTCTCCCATGTGAGAAGGAGTCCTGTGCTCTTTGGCAGGTGACACAGACTGTCACCCCTCACTGCCACGGAGATCCATGCAGAGCTGCCTTTAAATTTAGAGATAGGCATATTTTGAGAAAAGGAGTGGGAGTAATAAAGCCAGAAGTTGCACCACGAGAAATGCTCTGGTATCCCATGAGAACATCATAGCACCCACCATGAATCTCCTCGCATCCCCACAATGAGCCAAGCCATAAGAAACTCCTCCTGTTGGGCCAGGTCCCAGCACACAGCTTCTTCCATGAACAGGGTGCGTCCACCATCACTGGGATAGTATGAGGTCAGGGACTTCAGAAAGAAAATGAAGACAAGTTCATCTACTACCTTAAAATCTCATATTTTAAGAGTTAGTTCATGTCAAGTCACTTCCCATGACCATAAAACAAAGCCTAAATGGAAGAAGGAGAAGGAGAACTAGAGGGATATTCTTATCCTAATGAAAAAATTAGTAGGCACACAACCCTAGAGGGGCACAAGGGAAGATATCATAAGCATTTCTTTGCTCTGACAAACTGCTTTAGCAGTGAGAGCATCAGAAAAGGGGCTGTCAGTGGCTAAAAAGAAGAAATCCCCAGAGTGGCCACATTCAAGGAAGTGTTCAGGCCTGAGTCAGCTGTTAATTAGGTAGCTTCAAATAGAAGAAACCATTTATAGGAAGCCCTGATTCTGAAAAAAAACCAAAATCTCATGTACTCCATCTGGCATTATGACGGGTCAGTGAATGTCAGATAGAACAGAGAGAAAGAAATGAGGCAAAAGTTTTTAATGGTGGCCAGGAAAAGTCTTTAACTCCTTATGACCATCTCGTTAACTTCTGTCCTCTCTGTCAGTTTGCAGTTCATCTAGACACATTAGATGGGCTTGTGGGATGACTCACTCATTGAGGTGAATAAACTCTTTGCACCGAAAAAGCAGAAGGTGACACAATGTTTATCCTAGTGGCCTTCATAATCATTCCCCCAGAGCTCCAGGGACAGGGCAGAGAATCAGATGCTGTGATGTACAGTTTTGTGGTGTTAATCTAATTTGAAACAAACATAACTAGGGAAAATATTTTTCCAAATCTCTCATTTCAAATTTAATGCAACTGGTGAGATCTCATCATTCCAAATTACTGGATTAGGTAAATAAACTCCCCTAAAATACAGCAGCGGTGATGGGTTCTTGCATTCTGATGGCTTGTGTCTAATTTATTTTATTCCTATTAAATTTGTAGAACAGACTCTTGTAAGTATTTTCCAATAACTTTTAAATGTCTACAATTGCTGAGATAGTGTCTCAGACAAAGACCTATAGGGCTGAAATAAAAATAGTGAAGGGTTCAAGATGACATCATGTTTTATGAACACAAGACGTGACCACAAATAACCTACAATAACCTTTAAAATTAGTTTTTTCCTGACTTCATAAAACAATATTTTATTTGGCAGGCCCTTATTGGCAAGCACTTTGAACAGTTCTATTTGTTTTCTGTAACCAGGAAGACACAACCAGTGTTTTCACATAGGTTTCCTCAGTACTGTGGTTTTGCCATTTTTTGCCTCTTTATTACTGCCTGCTGCTGTTGAATATTTTTCTTTGGGATGTTTATTAAGAACAAGGATATGAATTTTAAAAAAACCCCAAACTTTCTTTGTAACAGCACTGCTGATTTTCTCCCACCGTAATATTACTGTATCAAAAACACAGAAATAGATCATGGTATCTAGAATGATCTGGTTGCTTTAAGTCTAAAGTTATGTAATAACATGCAGCTGGCTACATGTATATTATGAGAAACTGAAGGAAATCAGCCCATATGTCCTTTGATGCATTAACCAAGATCAAGATTTAGAAATCCACCATAGCTTGTAACACCGTATGAAATGGAGGAAGGGGCTTAGCCAGTGACTGAACTAAATAAAAAAACCCCTAAGCATTCCAGTTAAAGTAAATTAGAAATGAACATCATAGAGTGACAGAAATACCCCTGGTTTCTTAGGGGATTGTACCTGGCATTAGTTGCTATTTCATTCCACCATCACCAGTGGTCCTGGTTATGAGAGCCACAACTTGAGAGATGTATTTTCATAGTAACTGAAAGGGATTGCTCTCTGTATTTGACACTGCACAAGTTTTTGTTGTTTTGAGTTTTGCTGTTGTGGATAAAATGGACCATTTTCCCACCACATCTGTATGAGTAGTTATGTTGCTCCCAATGTTTTAAATGTGTTAATTTGGGAGCTTGTGGAGTTTTGTTGGTTTGGGTTATATACGTATATATACATATATACAACCACTTATATATAGATATATAAAAATATAAATCTCTATAAGATTTTTTTCAGTATATTTTTAACTAAGATAGAAATTTTTTCTGCAGTCCATATTGCACTATTCAGCAAATCCCATCTTCCCTACTGCCCCCACTCCCCCCCCCAAACTAAAAAAGAGAAAAAAAGGTTTTATATGTTTGAGCAAGGGCCATGCAATTAAGATGAGCTTTTCAGCTTCTGTGCACAGTTTGGAGTTCCTAGCATTCCCTCTTTCTTCTGTACAGTGTGAAGCTTGAGTGAATAAGGTAGGTTCCAATAATTAAACTTGCTCTATTGACCTAACCAAAATTAACTGGCTATGCAACAATGTAGCTGTCCATGTAAAAACAGGAAGTCAGATTTCCCCAAGTAACCCTTATTCACCATGAGAAAAACAGCTGGTGCTCTCCCTTTACATGCAAGTGTGTAGGGCATGGATAAAAGATGTATACTTCTGATATCCTCTCTTTTAAAAGGCTGTGGTTTTTTTTCCAGTGGAAGTTTTCCAGCACTCAGTTCCTGAGAGGTAGGGCCCCAAGATAGTCTGGTCAAAATAGTCAGAATCCTATCTTTGTAAGGAGAAGTCTGTGAAATTGAACAAAGAAGCCACATTAGTATAACATGAACAATCCTCCCTGACCTCCAAAGAGAAAAATAATAAAGGATTTATTACACTTTTTTTTCCTCCCTAAGAAAGAGTAATAAGAAAAATCCTCCTTACAACAACAATAACCACTGTTTCAGAATCAGAGCCTTTGTGTCACTGTTTTTCAGTAGTTACGCTACATTTCTCCCAGTACACTGCTGGGATTTTTTATTTTTTATTTTGCTACGCATGCTCGCACATCTGCTCCACATGTGTGATCAGCAACTGGATTTTCTGAGCTGAATGTCCTGTTAAATGGACAGAGTGGGCAGATCATTCCTTAGAGAGCAGAGAATCTGCCTCTGGTGGATTGCTGCCAAATGCAATGGTGTAATAAAGAAAAGAAAGCTGCTCGTTTGGATTGCTCTGAAATGAACTGTGTCCTCTCCTAAAATTCCATCTGGCTAAGATCCCTGGAGGAGCAGTCCAACACACCTAGGTCTGGCAGTCCGTATGTTTGATGGCTGTAAATGTCTCTGCGTAGGTTGACTGGGGAAAGGCAGGATCATTAAGAACAAGAAGAGGTGAAACTATTGTACTCTCATTCCCTTTCACCCACCCAGACAAAATTACAGACGAGGGTTGTGGAGGTGAATGTACTTCCCGTTGCTGACACCGACAGATGATCTTTAAAATAGGTATTGTAGGCTTTGACTTTCTCTGTGTTGTCTAAAAGCTCTGTTTTCAGCTGGTAGAAACCAGCAGCAGTCTGGGCTCTCTTCAGGTTTGGCCCTTAGTGCATTAATCAAGGGCTTCATAGTAAACTGCATGAAGGAGATTGAAGTGAGCATTGTGGTATGTGTGCAAGGAAATCCAGCTTCCAAATCACACGGAGGGACTGATAACAGATGTACAAAGTAAGAGAAGAAATTAACAGATGCTTCCCAGTTTGGGCATTATCACCAATGAAACCCAACTCATATGGTTCATAGGTCACATTGTAGTCTGCTGCAGATTAATTTGGTTCTTTGCTGATGCTGGCAAAATTAAGATTGCAACTGCAAAGTGCTGGAGTATCCCCTGAGTACAAGTTGATTTTCTGAAGTAATATCAGTGCTACTAAAAGGATACTTCTGTGAGTTTAGTAGTTAGTTCAGCATCAGGTAATAGCATCACATTAGTTCAATCCATCTCCGTAATAAATGTCCTGTAGGACATGACAATTCTAGCCTCAACAAACCAAATATTTCTTCCTTTCCTTTCCTTTCCTTTCCTTTCCTTTCCTTTCCTTTCCTTTCCTTCCTTTCCTTTCCTTTCCTTTCCTTTCCTTTCCTTTCCTTTCCTTTCCTTTCCTTTCCTTTCCTTTCCTTTCCTTTCCTTTCCTTTCCTTTCCTTTCCTTTCCTTTCCTTTCCTTTCCTTTCCTTTCCTTTCCTTTCCTTTCCTTTCCTTTCCTTTCCTTTCCTTTCCTTTCCTTTCCTTTCCTTTCCTTTCCTTTCCTTTCCTTTCCTTTCCTTTCCTTTCCTTTCCTTTCCTTTCCTTTCCTTTCCTTTCCTTTCCTTTTTCTTTTCTTTCAAAATTTTCTTCTCAGTCTACATGTATCCTGGTGAAATAAACAGGGCCTGGGAACAGTCCTGAGCATTGAATTATGGTCATCTATGGTGTTAAAGAGTTAGGCATCCTTAGCAGCCTCAAGGCTGCTGCCAACTACTGTTCAAACCACTCCCAGGCACAAATCAGAAGCGGGGGATTTCCAGAACCATTCCCAAAAGACAATTTGTAAGCAGACACATGATTTTGAAGGATAAGAGTGTTTACTAGAGCAGAGCTGTCCTCTACTCATTGGCCTTGGCTCCTGGGAACACTCTGGGAATGTCTCAGCTGCCCATCCATAGGCCTAGACAACTCTTACCAGTGAGACATTATTTTAAGGAGAGGCAGAATCGACCACTTTTTGAGACAGGGCTGTGGTTTTTTTTTTTTTTTTTTTTTTTTTTTTTGTTTTTGTTTTTGTTTTTGTTTTTTTTTTTTTTTTTTGTTTGGTTGTTTTTTTTTTTTTGTGTAAGAGACAATTTTCTTTGTAAAAAACCACAAATCATAAAGCTTCAAATTTATTTTCAAGGCTCCCCTCTGCAGTTACCACGGGACCGGGTTTTGTTTCTGTGATTGTCCTGGAAGCTGTTGGACAACTGAGTCCCTTCAGTAGTGTCACTGATAGCGTGGATCTCACAGCCTCTAGCTAATGTAATCACATTGCCCCTTTAAATACACCCTAAAAAATGTTTTGGTTTGTTTTTCCTTTACCAGTGGTGTTTTAAAATAACTAGCTGCTGGTTAAATTGTGAGTTCCTATTGTTTATCTTGTTTAACCATCTGCTTGTAATTGTGCTGGTTTTGGTTCAAGATGATTTTCAACTAATTTGAAATCATTAATTTGATTATTGCTTACCACCCAGAAAGAAATGGCCAAAATCCAGGATTCTGCCTTTGCAAGACTTTTCAAGAACTTGGATTCAGCTCAAATACGAATGAATTATTATTTTTCAAATTTCTCTTGAGTCAGACATTATAACAAATTGCATTAGAAACAATTGCAGAGGGGGTGTACCTTAAAGAAATTTCTCCTTTGGCTCAAGCCATTATTTTAACAACTATAAAACTAGGGAAAACATCACTTTCACTAATAGCTGTGCTGGCTCATCAGGTCTCAGACCAGGTATTCCAGGGAAAATCTCATGTTTAACTGATACTTTCTGTGCTTCCTTGCAATAACTGCGGGATTCCTGACAGGAATTCCTGAACCAAGCACCTTCCAGTCCCATGGAAGGCTTCGTCAGAGCCAAACACTTCCAGGCTCTTTGCCCCAGACACCGGGGACAAAGAGTAGAACCAAGGGCCAGGACTTGAAGGGCTTCCAACCAGCTGGGAGTAAGCTCTGATTCACAAACCCTGTGAAACCAGTGGTTTTCCACCTTGACTTTCTGCTGCTCAGGTTCTGAGAAATGCAAGGCCTTTGGTGTTCCATGAACCAGCTTTCTTCAATTAGTAGTCTGTGATAGATCATTCCATTAGACAATTTCTGATATAAATTAGTGGAATAGACATAAGGTAGAAAAGAAAGCAGTGAGTGGAGCTTTTATTAATTGATCACTAGGATTTATTAGTGGTATGTGAAGAAGCTGAGCTCCTAAAACCAGATGAAGGTTGTCCAGTTTGGCTGTTGGAGATAGCTGGGGAGGAGGATTAAAAGTTTTCATCCAGACCTCAGATTAGATTGAAAATATGGCAGGATGCATCTAAGAAAATCATACTTGCAAAATGACACTATTTAACTAACATAAAGGGCTCTCCAATTGTTTCAAATGCAGATCCTATCTTGATCAATTATTATGTACAAAAAGAGGATTTAGTAAATAGCTAATGAAATGGGACAGGACCATTAAAACAAATGCTGAAAAAAGGTATTCACTCATTATCTAAATCATAGTGACAGCATAATAACTACCGAGGAGGTGAATGAACTAGATTACAGAGCCCACCATTTGAAATTAGCCCATTCTGAAGTTTCTGTAAGTTCACTTAGAGGTTTTCAGTATTTTCTTGTTTTCTTCCTGCCTTTCTGTGTCCCCATTGGAGCTCAGCCTTCTTCTCTGTTCCCCTTAAGCTAGAATCTCCCAGGAGTGCATTTTCCTTGTAGTTGCCACAGCAATGCATGGCAGCAATGTGGCTCCTGGCACAGGAGTCTGGGGTCACACCACCTGTGCTAGCAGGGGTCTGCAGTACCTCCTACTAGCCAAACCTGGGGGGGGAAGTCAGGGGCAAAGAATCATCTGGAAGTGTACATGAGAAATACAGAGTTAGTTTAAACAGAAAGGATTCCTTCGGTGAAATTTTATCAGCTGAGCAAGGCACTTCGTCCTGAATGACTTTTCCTCATTGTAAGACAGTAGAACTGAAAACCAAAGTTTGTCTGGACAAGAATATTGAATTTGAGCCTAATCATCTCATCCACGTTGTGAACTGCTCTGCTACCCTTTAAAGACCTGGAAAGTGTTCCCACTGGCTTAGGTGGGATTTTGGATTGAGTCCCCCATACAGGTACATTAGAAAGCCCCTAACCAGGCAAATAAAGCTTCATGAAGTCAAACTGTTCTATACTTTGCAGTTCTGCTAAAACGTATTTAATATTAATTGAAGCCTTTTTCATTTTACAGGGTTACATAAATGAATGGATGGAACTACAGAGGAAGACATAGTGTTGTATATGATAAACAGGCTATTTTAGCACACATGGTACAGAGCAGAGCTCTTCAGAGCCATGCAGCTGTCTGCCACTGTACCTGGCATATGGTTTTCTAGATCTCATAAAACTTAAAAAAAGATTCCATAATACACTACTGTGCCATACCACACCACACACCTCTTCATTTTGTAAACACTATGACAGCATTAGGGACTAGTGAGAGAAAAAATAACTACTACTGGGGAAAAATGTTTGCCAACTTTGTCTGCTCAGTGTTCAGTACTGTTTTTAAATGCCTCAGCAAGTTGTTCTTAGGTGAAAGATAACAGTCTGCCAAGTCTTGAGAGTAAACATTTTGTGTTGGTCCACCCACAAAGCTTTCAAGTAAGAAACTGGAGCTTACTCAGTGTCACTCAGGTTTAACCATCTCATTTCAACATAGTTTGCTGTTCATGGCCTTTCAGATCGGTCTCTTCATGTTGTTCTCAGCCCCCTGAAGCTTCCTGCCTGCTCTTTCATGTTTGACATCTGGCTTAATCAGACTTAGGTTGTCATTATATTTGTGAACACATCTGATGAAGGCGCTTCTTTTATTACTTACCTGCAGTCTGGTTTTAAACATTAACATCTTGAATATTGACAGGTTCTATTCTTGTTCCCCAAACTGCATATTGTTTACATGTGTTTCTCCTAGGCCTATGGACATTAAAATGCAAACAAATATACGTATGCATATATTTGCATGCATACACTTTTTATATACAGATTATAGATTTTATTTATAGATAGATGTAACTGCATATGATATATATAATATAGGCAACCTTAGAGCATATATTTTTTTGAGGATTTGGCTCTAAAACTGAATATTTCTGAATTATAACAGCACCTGTTGATCTCTTAAGCTTACTTAACATCAGAACAGACTTCTGTTGACAACAGAGCAGCACAGAATTTGAGTACCATGAACTTGAGGGCGCTTTCCATGTGCAGTTGGTAAGTTAGTGGCTCTACCAGGTGGAAGAGGATAGTATAAAAAATGAGAAGAAAAGCTTTGTCTCTGATATTATAGAGCAGGAGAGGAAAAAAATTAAGGAATTAAGGGTGCAGGTAGTATTGTTCTTGGAAACAGAAGAAGGATATACAGAGGAGATTTCTGGTCTCCTGTGGAAACAGGGCTCAATGAGATTTTTCAGTTCAGAGAAGACCAGAAAAAAGTAATCTGGGATAGAAAAGAGGCCTTCCACTGGAAAAGCACACCTGAAGCTCATGATAGTATGGGGCTGGAGATGATGGATTTGAGGCTGACAATAGCTGCCTATGAAAGGAAGAGAAACTTTGCAGCTGGTGTAGCAGAAGGGAGTTTGTCCAGAAGGATATGCAGCTGAGGCTGAGATGCAGCCTGGAAAGGAGTCCAACCAGGAGCTGCCAGAAGGCCTTAACCACTCTGAGAAGTGTGGGCAGTGGTAAGTGCTGGCAGTGGGCTCCCAGTTCTGTCCCTCCCTGAAGCTACTTTGGTTTCTACCCCTGAACTGTGCACAGATTGCTAAAGGATAGAAATCTCTACAGTGTGGCAAGACAACCAAAACAACAAAACACAAGCCTTTATCTTAAGAATTTCCCAGTCCTTATAGTAACTTACTTGGAGATTACCATAGGTTGTACCTGTGACTTAAATCCTGTTCCACTTCAGAAGATAAGAGTGCAAATGTTTTTACCGGCGACTACTGAGCTATACAGTTTCTTGGTCTCCATTCCTCAGGAGAAATCTGATAAAGTATCTTGGACAATTTGTCAAAACTTCTGCTCTTGTTATCTTTCAGGACCTGAGAAATTGGCCAACATTCAAGGAGTTTGGACTGTTCCAAAGAGAAGCTGGTGCAGAAATCAATACTTCTCTCAAAAAATTTTGTATATTTATAAGGAATGCATTGAACTTTTTTTCCTGAGGAGAAAACCCATAATCATTCATTGCATCAATGTCCTTCTAAGTTACCTCCCCACAAGGACTCTCCCAAGGCTTTTCAGGGTTGTGCAACAAGCTGTTTGTTGGTATCTGCTCCTTTTCCTTCTATACCATGAAAAGGAATACTGCAGAGGAATCACAAGTAACAGAAGCCAGGCTAGTACAAGAATCAAATCAACACAGTCATGCCAGGCCTGTGTTGCAAGTGAGATAGTAAGACTTGCAAAAGACAGTGCTTATAAGCGCAAGCCCAGAACGAAACAAATAATTCCTATAAATAGGAAGCTGATTTGTTTGGGGAATATTGTCTACAATCTCCAGAAGTAACACCTTGCAAAGTATGGTTGGACCACTGGGTTGCTGGGGGGGATATCTAGGCATGTCTTTTTTCTGCTTCTACTTATTCCTCTCATTTATGCAACCATTACATTAAATTATACCCTTTTCAGCCTTCCACACAGACAGCTGAGATCCCTCAGTTGCTTTCAATATGCCCTTGTATTAGCATGGAGACCAGCAGCACTTCATGAACAATTTGTTTACTTGATTCCAGGTGGACAAAACTGCCGACTTCAGGGGAGCTTCACTGGACTGTCCGTGGCTGAAAGTACCAGGAAGAGTTGCAGTTTCAGCAGCTGTTTTCTCTTTCTATGAATAGCATACACAAAGAGATGGTTAAACCATATGCTGCTTTACAGTTCTGTCTGGAGTAAGCTTCTGATCTTTAATGTGGACACTATGGATTTTAGTTGGAGTACCTGTGAACCAAAATTAGTCATGTTAGTTTTTAATGCAGCACCTAGCTAAATCCTTTAAAACAGCTGGATTGTCACAGTCTTCTGTAGAAATAGCCAATGAGCTATTATGGAGAAGGGTCACATTGTAAGGAAAGTTGGGGGCAGAGATAGCAGCACTTCTTGATGCTGTGCTGCTGTCAAGAAGTGTAATTGCACTATCTCGCTGTCAAGGCTGCGGGTAAATCAAGACTAAGAAATTGTGTCTCTCAGCAAAATGGGAACAGCTCTCCCTGGCTATTACACATTGCTTGCTGTCACCTTCAATGAATGTTTATAAAGTACTTGGTCATCTTCCCATGCAAAATGTTACATATAAGCCACTGAAAATGAATTTTTATCGTGTACTTGTTTAAGCTAATGCTAATAGTAACTAGTGGAAAACTTTGATGTCTGTCTCAAATAGGTCAGACTAATTGGAAAGAGCTGACAGGGTAAAATATGTGAAATCTGAAAAAAATCTGTCTGAAAAGTGTGATGTGTTCATAAATAGATGGAGAAAGGGAATCTGTCATTTATCAACACTTGTATTTAATACTATATGAACAATCAAACATACAGCAAGCTGATACAGCCAGAATATTGTCTATTACACTGATAACAGTCAGCACTTAAGTTGGATAAAGTATGTAAAAAGATTCAGTATCTATAGGATATTCAAACATCTTACATGTAAGTGGTCTTTAGACAACTTTGACATTGAGCAAAGGAGTCCAACCAACTTGGAGCTGAATCTTTTCTGAGCTGGGGTGAGGCACTTATTGACTACACCTCTAGCACTAGTGCTTAAAATAAGTGGATGCAACAAACAGTGCAAAAGAATAAAGAGATTGATGACAACTGGGAATAGCACTGACTGGCCCTGGCTTAAACACTGGACCTATAAATTAATATGTGTGCAGGTGCAATTCTGAACGTGACTTTGTGCATGTGCATGTACTTTTAGTGTCTGCCAGACAGAGATCACAGGCAGCTATTGCAGCTGCCTCAAGCCCTGCTTGGCTCTGGCAGTTGTTGAGGAGCTGGTAATTGTTTCCCCAAACTACATACCAGGTGCAGCTCCCTTGGCTCTAGACTGTCATTCACAACACTGCTCTGGACCCACTTGGGAAGAGCCCACACCTTCTGCACACGCTATCCTAAAGAAAGAAGGCAAGTAAGAACCGGAGAGCAAGCACTTTGGTATTGAACAGATATTTATCTTCAGCCTTTGCTGATTCTATCCTCAGCCATTAATATGTGATTGTATGACATTTTTTTTAAGATAATGAATTATCACAAACATAATTTTAAAAAATTCTATGTAGAATTTGCTGAACAATATACTTTCTTTTTTTAAGTTTTAATACAGTTTAAGTTTGATGGAGGTACCCGTGGGCCTGGGACTGACTGCCTGCATCAGAGGGCAGAGATTTTAGGCTGTTCCTTAGCTGGAAGTCCACAACCTGAACCTTGGTACATGCCAGCAGGCCTCCCTCTTCCCCACACATGCACATCCTCCTCATAATATTATAAAGTACTTTGCATTAGCTAAACCCATCGACCAACCTTTACCACATACAGCACATAAGTCATAGCTAATAGGGTTAAGCTGCTGAGGGGCTCAGGAGGTGCAGAGGTGTGTGTGACCGACGGCAGGCGGGCTCAGCGCGCCGGGCTCCGAGCGCCCGCGGGAGCCCCGGGAGCCGCCGCTGCTGCCGGCGACGGCCGCTCCCCATTCCTGGTGTTCGACTCCCCCTGCAGGGCGAGCCCGCCGCTCCTGCCGGCTTCGGGCGTGTTTGCTCCCGGCCCCCGGCAGTTACCCACCCCTCACCGCCGCCTTCAGCAGGAGCATCCCGCTGAAAAGGATGCTAAGGTGTAACACTGTACGTTTATCGCAGGACCAATCTTAACCTCATCAGCATTTACTTTCTCTCCTCTTGCTCAGTATTTTAGGGTTTCAGCCCATTTCTTTGTGGCTCTCAGGTGCTTCCAGAGATGCTGTTTTGTCCGCCCCTCCCTTTCTGGTACAGCCCTCTCCTCCTGCACCGCTGCCTCCAGCACACCTCTCCATCGTCTCTCCCATCACTGCTCTGCAGCAAGAACTGAGGGGCACAGATGATTTTTCTGTCGCTCCATGAAGTCTGACATTTGAGTATCCTCAGCCTATATCAAAGCCAGAAAAGGGCATTTTCATTTTTTTCTTGATATGAGTAGTGAGAGAAAAGGGAAATTTTGGAACATCTTTTTGAGTATTTTCAATCAAAGTAAAACAGTTCATCTTGTTTCAAGTGCTTTGCTTTGTTTTGTTTTGTTTTGTTTTGTTTTGTTTTGTATTAAACTGCAATTCCCTATAATAGTGTATTGCCCCATGGGAGGAATATTCTGCTGTTTAATGCCATGTCTTGCCTGTGGAGTAATCTTCCTGGCTGAACATCTTTCAGAAAGACTCCAGAGATGTCTGACTTTCTCCCTGTGCCTGCAGCTTGCTTCAGTGCCTCAGAAGAAGAAGATGGTTGTCCCTCAGGCACTTGGCAGAGGACAGCTGCAAGATAGGGACAAGAGATTGAGCTGCTCTCCTCTGAAGCCAGCACGGCAATGCAGAAATGCCAGGCCATGGCTTTGGTGAATTGATTGAAGCCCACATATTTTAAATCAGCTAAAAACCCTGACTTATTCCAATTTTGTTCCAGAGATCACTTCAACTTTGTAGACAATGTGTTTTCTTTCAAAAAATTCATTCAGGTGGAATATTCCCAAGGGTTTTCTCCTCCTCATCCTACGAGCCTCAGCCCCAGGCAGAGAGCAGGCAGAAGTGAAGAGGGATGTGGGGATGTTTCCCACTGATGGTCCCTTGGGGAAGCAGGGTCCTGAGCTCAGCCACTGTCCCAGCCAGGCCTGTTAGGCTGGGAAGGAGCTGAGCCAGTGTCTGGATTGGGCTGAGGGTACAATGCACCTGCAGCAAAGTCTCTGCAGGGATCGGTAAGAAGGCTCTGCCTGGAAATGAATGCCAAAGAGCTGCCTGTCCCCCAGCCAGCCCCACCTCTATTTGCAGTGGCACAGCCTGGGCTGGCAGGGTTATGCACACAAGGACCAGCCCTGCTCCCCTAGCCCTGCACACACAAGTTGGAAGTCCAGTGTCCTCTATTAAACGCTTTCAAAAAACCACAGCTCTCAACAGCACAGTCATCAGTGCCTGTGGGTCTGTCCAAGAAGGATTTCAGCTCAATTCATGCTGCTGATAAACAGCATAAACAGGGATGAGCATTCGTAAATCTACTGCACAACATCAAATGAGTCAAATGAGAAACATGGCTCAGTAATTTTAATATGCTGATAAATTCTGTGGTTGAAGGTCCTTGCCTGTGTTTCAGGTACATGAGTAATGCCACCTATTATCTCCAGAGCCACTGAAAAATGAATGCAGGCAAAACAAGATTTCCATGATTCAACTGGTTAATCAAGGGATCCCTAATACACAGAGTTGTTTTCGGCACTTTGGTATCATCTCAGCAGTAATAAATTTTACAAGACTGCACCTTCAAGCCTTTATAGTTTTCAAGTTACAAAAAACTTCATAAATATGAATACATTCACTGTAAGAAATGCTGCTGTGAAGTAGCCATTAGTCATACTGCATAGAGGGGGAGGCTGAAGCATAGTGAAGTTTACCAACCTGCCAGCTCTCATTTTCCCTAAGCAGGACTAACATCCAGGAAACCAGATTCGTTGGTCTTTATTGAAACATGGGACCATGTGCACCATACTCACTCAGTTCTTTTATGGGGAGAAAAGAGGGCAGCAAGACACACTGGCAGCCTAAGGGGTGTCTGTGATCTGGCCCTGGCCTCACCATTCTGGGAGTTCATGTTTCCTCAAGCACTGCCTGGGTTCTTGGCCTTCCCCAGCCTCCATACAGCATCTGTGTCCAGCCTCACTCCTTGGATGGTTAATTTAGGCTATGGAGTTCCTCGGAGAACAGCCACTGTTTTAAAAGTGGCTGGCACATTAATGTCTCAGTGAAGATCAGAAACCCAAAGTAATGCATTCCGTGTACAGCAATTTCTGGTTTCTTCAGAAATACTTTTGTAAGACAAGTGTGTGAGTTCAAGTTTTGTTTCTACTAATGAACACACCAGTGACAGTGAGAGCCATAGCCCAAAAAGCTTGCAGGAGTTATTCTTGTTTCCATTATATATATAAAACATACCTACTTGGACTGGTCCTAGTGCATAGTGGAAGCCCATGCCAGAATCAGTAACCAGCAGTCACCCTCAAAAATGTCATTGGTATGAAAAATGAGATATCTTCAATGTTTTAAACAGCAGATCAACTTCTCAGAACTTCTGAGTTTTGCATCTTTTAATTCTTTTTATCATGATGATGATGATGATTATTATTATTACTGCTATTGTTATTGCTATTAGTTCTTTCACTTAATTATATCATACTTGTTCTTTCCTCCCTGAGAGTCCTGTTCTTGACACTTCAGGACTGACCTTTGGCACTGTAGAAACTGACCATTTCTTCTTTCATCCAATGAAATTTTTATGCACTCTTGCACATTTATCTTCAAATGCAACTAGAAGGGCTATGGTGCACTATTTTACAATTTTACATCTGAAAGTTAGACATGTCTTTGAAATTAGTTGAATGTAATCAAGGTACAGTCAATTGACTGTAAGACACTTTTTCTCACCTGCTTTTATAACTGTTTTGGGTAGGATGAATCACTTCAGATGATTCTATGCATAAATATGATCATCACTCTCTGAAAGCAATGCTAAAAAAAGTTACATATAATGATGAGATTCAGGTTTGCTTTAAAGTTGTTTATACAGTCATCTGTACATAACTTCTACCTGACAGCATGTAGTGAAACCAGCAAAGATCTCATACAAGAGGGCACCTCTGTTTACTTCTGTGCTCTCAGCTCTTGCCATGCAAGAGGTACCACTGTGAAAGCACAGGATCACCTCATTACTGTAATGCTTGTTAAATGTGAGTGTATAATAAAAACCACAACCTAGCCTACAGGCACCCCCCAAAAATTTCCAATAGTATTTACTGTTTTACCGTTTTCATCAGCCCTAGGTACTGCATTCTGCAACCGGGAAAAACACACTCTGACTGCACAGACACAAAACAGAGTTTTAACTGCAGAGGGCGTGAAAGAGCTACTGAAGAGCAGAGTGTTTTACTTCCAAGGCATGAATACCCGCAACATAATTTTCTACAAGTTCGAATTTTTCCACATTGGGTATCTATAATATCACATTTTTGTCCCAAAAGATCCTCTGAGGATCCATCTGAATGCTTTCTTGTGGAAAAATACAAACCTAGTAAAGAACATAAATGATTAGATTCATTCTAAAGGATATTTCTTTATGATAATCATGGACTAGAAATCCTTCTATTACCCTCCCTGAATCTAGTGGATGTCTCTTCTTAAGGAGATTTTCTTTCCCATTTTACTTCATACTCAGACCAGGTTTTTATTTCATTTGCATGCAGGATTGGTAATGTAGGATGGGCTTACATTTACCTGTTTCCCATTTATTGCCATTATTCCCAGGCATTCATTAATGCTCACTTGAGTCATGGACCACATCTATCCCAGTGCAGTACAGCCAATGTTTTCTAGGTTTTTTCTGATGCTTCTAAGGTTTTATCAAATTTGGCTTAAGATTCATTAAAAAAATTTAAAAAATAAAGAAAAAGACCTGAGATTTTCACTAAAGTACAAAATAGCACTCAAAAAACCACTTGAATATTCGTAATTTGAACACAGAATTGTCCAGAACTTGCCCATTTCAGCTGTAATTTAGGATTTTCCAGAAATCTGAAATGAATGTTACTCAGTGTGTGTTTAGAGCAGAATGAAAGAGGTCTGCAAAAAACACTACCAAGAATCCAGCCTGAGGCAGATACATGTTGGCAGGACCTGTCCCAGACGATAAAAAATGCTTTGCCATCCTCCACCCACACAATCTGATTAGCATGAATCCCCATTTTTCCATTAGCCCACATGCTGAGGGTGTTTTCCAGCCTCCTCTTGAAAGAAGTTGCATCTTTGTTTTGCACTTTGTAGTCATTAGGGCAGATGTGGGGCCCATAGCTGCAGAGCCGACACCATGCCCAGAGTTCTTTCAGCCCATCTCAACACCTTAGGTTATTACTGCTGGGAATCAGAGAAGATGGAGAGAAAAATATTGGCCCTTCCTCTGCCATCAGCAGTGTTTGTTGATAGTTAGCTTGGGGAAGATTTTGGATAAAATATTGATGGACACCAGCAGAGGGTGCATTGCTGCCACTGTAATGAATGTTCTTATACTGTAAGTAACCATAAGTAACCATGGTGCAGCAAAGCTTTGGACAAATCCTGCACATTCCCAGTCTGTGGAGCTGCCTACACAAAGGTGCACAATCAGAAGCAGGATTCAAGACCAAATTCAGTGAAGACAGTTGCTTTAAAGATTAAGAAAAAACCAAATAACCAAGGAGAAGTGATGTGTGTTTTCTGCTGTGCACTCAAAGCATTTTGCAGCTTTTCTTGAAATACCCTTCATAAAAGTACTTCTTTGATCTGCTGTAAGCAGCCACTCCCAGAAGGGGTGAGAGACACCTCGTTTCCTTCCTTCCTTTTCTTATCCTGACCTACCAGTCTGGAATGCAGTTCACCTCTGAGCATTTTCAGATGTATCATTTTCAGAGAGGTCTGCATGTCACAACACACAACCAGGCTCACTTTGCTGCTCACAAAGCCTGCACATGACAGCCAAAGAGAGGAGTCACATCCAGCTCTGACCCTCCTGCACCTCACCCACGAATATATGCCCTTGTCTGCAGAAGGGGCACAACGGTGTTAGAACAGCAAATACTCATCTCACCCTCAACATAGGCAGGACCTGAAACTGCAAACTTAAGAAAACAGTGCCCCACGGGTGACTCACAGTTTAGGCAAATCTGTGATTTTATTGCTGCAGCCCTATGTGCCGCCAGCACATCCCTTTGCAGCAGGAATCACAATGTACATCCTGCCCCAAAGTCATCCCACCTGGTGACTCTGGTGAGAGCTAGCCACTTCTTGCAGGATTAGTTTCCAGACAGGTAACAGTTTTTCAGCTTCTTTGTCTGAATTTCTACACAGCAGCACAACCCTAAATGCTAGCATACAGGAGAGAGAGACGAAGTACAGTGTCCACAAGAGGCCAAGTCTTTTTCTAGTTCTGCACAAAATCATCCTTTTTGGCTTATTGTGCTGTCACTGGATTCAGAGTGAGTATCAAAGAGAGATTTTAAATTCAGAACTGTCCTTCACAAGTGCCCCTATAACCCCACGTACCACAGGCCTGTGGGTGTTTAAACTGGAGTCACAACTAAATTCCAAACATTGTGGGCATTAATCAAGGCCACAATGTTCCCTACCAAATGGCAAGGGAGTTGAGCACAGCATAAATACACACACAGAACTGCAGCACAATAAAAATAATGATGACAATAATTATAATAATATTAATAAGCCCCCAGCATAACCAGCACGGTTATGTGTGGGTTAGCTGAAGATGGCCAGAGGGAGGAGATGCCATGCATTCTTGAGTGTGCTGCAAGGAAATTTCAGTCCCATTGACTTCAGGGGGGCTTCAGTGAGGCCATGTGTCTGCTGTGGAAAGGAACTGCTTCACACAGCATCGTGGGGTTCCTTGCTTTTTGTCTCTGAGCTACTCCTGGCAAAGCCACTGGTTACTAAGTGAAAACATACTTTTTCCAGTCACCAGGACTGCAAGCCATACCTGGATTTGGCTTTTTTTTCTTTCACTTTTTGTTGTTGCTGCCATTCTGATAGATTTGCAAATCTGGCTCCTTGACTAGGTGCTGACTTTATGAACCCAAGTTTGGTTACTGAAGCAGGGGAAGAGGGGTCTGACCTTGGGGCGGATTATTCCCCCTCAGTGGGATGGCTCTGCTTACAGCTTGACTCCAGCTAATAGGCGGCATTCAGTGTCAGCCCAGCAGCTGCCATGCAGGAGGTCTGTCCCTCCGGGCAGCTGCTGCTCATCTGCCGGCAGCTGGCAGCGGAAGTGACATCTGTTTTCGGTCCCAGCTGTGAGCGGTGCGGAGGTGCCAAAACCCAAATGCCTCAGTTCTCGATCCAGGAGCGAGGAAGGGCTTCTGATGCCAGACCACGGCCTGGCTTGCAAGGGAAGGGAGGGGGGGATCGTCTCCTTCGACGATGGTGGGCAGGGAGGAATGGAAAAAGAGTGACAAATACAGAGAGAAAGAATAAGCAACAGAAGCAGGGGAAAGGATGGGAAAAGAGCACAGGAGAAAACGGGAATGGCTGAAATGAAAATGAAATATGAAATTGGAAATGTCCAGTCTGAGGCACAAAAACAAAAGGAAGGAGGCAGAGTAATGAAAGAGAGGCAGAAGTAACAACAAACAACTAACCAAGGGAGACGATTATCTAAAATGGCTGCTGAATAGAAACATGCCTTGCTGAGCTGCCATCTGAAGTGCTACTGAACCTGGACAGCGTTCCTGCCTGCAGCCTCTAGCCTATCGTGCCATTCAAGGGGTCTCCATCAAGCGTTTGCCATCTGGTGGAGCTCTGATATATTCTCTCTTGCCTCCTTGCTTCTCTACGCTATTTAAATTCACAAACCCTTTTTTCTTCTCCAAGTCTCTTATTCTCTCATTTATCTTTGTAACTGTGTTATAATTCAGCATTGTGGCATTTTAACTGAATTATAATTTTAGTTTCTGAGACAGGAATAGGTGCAGGATGAAGGACAAGATCCATTTCAATCGGAAGATTGAAAGCATATTAAAATTAACCTTGGAATAAATATATCGAGAAATTGCACTTTGCTCCCCAGGTTGGTGTATGCAAGACAAGTGACTTATTCTATCACGAAAAGTATTTTCACAGTTGGGACTGTTTCCTCAGCACAGGTGCTGAAATTGTGTTTTTTAGATCTCTAAACTGATTGAGTATTCCTGGAAAAAATAATGAAAGAAAATGTATATTTAACAAGTGCTTTACAGACCTGTCAATCAAAATCAACCTACTCTGGGAAAAAATGCAGTGTCAGTGACTGCTTCTTTTCCTTGGTGCTTGCCAGAAGCACAAGATAAACTGAATTCTGGTAAACAACTGGGCTGGGGAATGGGCTGAGGGAGACAGATGTCATTAAAAATTACCCATCTGAAGTTGAAAGTGCAGGCATTGGGGCACAAAAATTTCAACCCACTTTCACACTTTGGTATCTCATTGCAGGCACCCAGAGGAGGGCATTCCTCATTGAACTGTGTGCCTTTACAAATTATTTAAAATCAGGTGCAAAAGATTGGATTGATTGAGTTGGGCAGGAATAATCTTCCCCCAGACTCTGGCCTACAGGAACACTGTTAACATGAGCCTATTCCTGAACCCCCAAACCTTCCTCAACAGAAATAAAGGGATTGTCTGCACATTGGTAGATGCTTGGTAAGATGAACTAGAATTTTTCAGATCAAAGTAATGGATGAAGAGGAAGGAGATACAAAATAAAAAAGCTTTTGCATGTCTCAGAGTGAATGTCCTCTTCTTCAGAAATAAAAGCCAAAGAAAAAGCAGTGAGAAGTGGCAAGTGTCTGAGGCAGGGAGAACAGAGCAACCAAAGTATGACGCTTCTCTGGTGGAGAGACAGGAGAAGTTGCTGTATCCTCAGAAATTGCCAAGCACTAATTGGAAACTGTACATGTCTTTGGAAGTTTCTCTTTGGATGGCACCTAGAACAGCACTGTGGAGATGATGAGACTTTGGTGTCACATAGAAACACAAATTTGATTACACCAAAAGCTCCATGGCAACCAGAAAATCTTTGTTCTGCAGCCTACATTAATTATCAAGGTGAGCTCAACAAAAGTTGACTCTCCTATGCCACTGATTACAATAGGTAACATCTCACTTCCTCTCTCTTTACTTTTTGGTATAGTTTTGGGGTGTTGGGGTTTTTTGTTTATAATGCCACTATCCTTTTCATTTCTTTCTTCTTTAGAGGACCATCAAGCCATTTTTTATTTTCCAGCTAGGTTGTCTGAAAAGCTAAAAAAAAAAAAGACTAACTAGAAAATCTTCTGCCTAACTGATTGAAGACAAAGTAATACAGATTTCAGATTTTGCATGAAGCTGGTTAGTTTCAGTATACAATTCTAATTAATTCAACTTTGCAGTTATGAAAAGTATTTCTAGGGCCACATTCTGCATTCTCTTTTCTGATGAACACTACCCAAGGAATACTAATTAGAATGCTTGAGGAGTAAGGTACGCAAGGCTGGCAGAGTCTGAGCTTTTATTTACTTTCTGTTATCTCTGTCCAAATGTTCAAAGCAATATGGGTGGTGACTGATTCACTAGCTAAATTCAAAACAGCATGTGTGTACAAAAGGCTGCCAAGTTTCTCATGTATACTGCTATTTGTGAGAAGCTATGCACAGACAAAAAACAATCAGCCAGTTTCTTAATTTCATTTTATATCTTTATTCCCATTGTAAGTACTAACAATCACCCAAAAAACCATTTTAATTTGGTTTGGATACACAATAGCATTAATCACAGTCCAGTTTCTATCTTTTTTTTTTAAATTGCAGTTTTAGTATTTTGTGATCTGTTTTAGTAATTCTGTTGTTGGTGTATTTGCTTCCAGCAAAATGGATTTTTCAGTGTTTGTCGAGTATTTTAAAAGATTGCTAAAGATTAAAAAGCCATAATGCAATGATTAACAGTACATTAATAAAGCTTATTATCTTCCATTTAGGATTAGTACTAAGTATATTGGATGACCCAAAACTTATTTTTTGTAGTGCATTGTTTGTTCTGTTTTCAAAATAAATCCATAAACAACTATATATTTTTTTTTTATTACAGCAGTTCATTGCAGTATCATTTTTAATTGGATTGAATTCCTCTTAGGAGAATGAGTTAAGTAAAACAACCCTAAAAAAATAAAAGCTCTGTTTAAGCAAATGATGTCATGCACAAACCAATGTTAATGCAGTATCACAATGTATAAATTAGAGTGGATAGAAAACATGAAGGATTTTCTAAATTCACCTTCTTATTATTTGGGGAAAACACACCAGAGATTGCATTTTAATCTTCAAGCAAACAAGAAAAACAAAATACAGTCAAAGAGACATCTTTCATCATGTCTTTTAAAAGCCTATGGGACAAATTCCTTCATCAAATTTATTAATGTAAAAGCACATTCAGAAAACTTATTTGTGAGAGCTGTCCTGTTAAATTATGAATAGCAGTAATAAATTCTTTAGTTCTTCATTTATTTGCGTACTCCGCATACGAACAGACATGAATATATGTATTAATAAAATATGCCTATTGTGTAGCCATACACAGAGCTAATATGAATGCTGATGTTGTACAATGTCAGAAAAGGACAAATTATTAATCAAAGTAGAGAGAAGAAAGAAGCAAAGAAGAAAGCAGATGATGCACAAGAACTTTGTTAGTTATCTTTGCATGACTTGTGTGTGGAAAAAAAGTCTGCTTTGGATATAGAACTGCCAGCTAACAACTCTTTATTTTATTCTGCAATGAAGGAAGTTTGGGACCAAGACCAGCTTCTAAAAGCGATTTAAACCAGAGATATAAATAGTCATGTGAAGGGAAGGAGGAAGGGGACCAAGCATGGAGGTTGTTATCCTAAGTTTTGTGTGAGTACCAGAGGGTGGAGCATAGTGGGAGTAAGGGGAGGAATGCTGTTTTTAGAGGGAAACTTGCTGAACTGACAGTGACAGGCTGAATCAGGGATTCACTGGACACCACTGGTGGGGATACTTCTCCAAGACCTTATTCCAGCCATAGCAAGTATGTAAGTCATTAACCTAGCCCCTTCACAAATTGCAGGAGAGATGGAATTTCTGGGTCTGATGCATAGGGAAAGACATAGGTTTCCAGGGACTCTGCTTGTATTGCTCTTAGTGATACTTCACATACTGATCATTCACCATTTCATCTTCCTGTCCCAACTGTCCACACCTCACTATCAATGTTGTGTATCTTCAAATTCACAATGCTTAGTCTCCTTACTACTACTTACTATATACATCTGCTAACCAGCAAGAGATGAGAATTGTATTCTGGTACATGAATTTACAGACTCTTCCTATTTCAGTGGAGCTACAGGAGCTCTGAATGATGGCACAGGGGCACTGGAAGAAGTGTAGCACCAAGGAGGCTACAGCCAGAGTATACTGCATCTGGAAAACTGGGGGGGTAGCACCTTGTTGTATCCATGCATATCTTTTCTTTGATTTGAAGTTACCTTCATTCCACAGAGAACAGGTACCTAACCATTCCAACCCTTCCTGCAATATACACTTCTCTTGATGTCAGGAAAGCTACACTCTGTAATGAACTCTATATTCACTAATAAGTATTGCAGCAGCAATTTTTAAATAATTTCACATAAAGTAGATGAGCTGTGCTTTAGGATTAATTTATCAGAAATAAAATTTAATTCATGCAGTCCCAGAGTACAACACACACACGGTTAAATTCTGCATGAATGCTTTGGTGTCCTCTGTGCACCTTTTTAAATTATGAGTACCTTAAAAAATATTTCAGTATCATTCCTCATAGTATATACCCAGTGTATCTCAGAATTATTTGTATTTCCTTTTACATTTTATACATAATATTATACTTGTATTTTAAATATCAAAAATATGCTGTTAAAGGATCTTAATAATAAATGGCATAAATCCAGAGTTTTCAAGAAAGAATAAAATGGCTTAAGACCTTTGGTGAACAGATGATGAAAAACTAACATTTCCAAAAGCCATGATTTATGGTCTTATGCTACCAACAGCTGGCCAGTCAGATCCGGGTTTCTGTCCTTTATTAATGCCATGATAAGAGAAGCAGCAGAATTTACTGTCTCCTGAAGCAGCAAAGAGTCCTGGAACAAAAAGAAAAAGAAAGAGGGAGTAGGGAAAACAGTATATTTACAAAAGTGAAAAAAAAAATATTTAAAATCAATTTTCAAGTATGCCAAATTACCATATGATTGTTGAAGAAACAAAGCTCTTTATTAGAAGAAGAACTTCTAAAACTTTCATTTTAAGGAACCGTAATTTCATAGTAATAACCATTTTCTCCAATCTCCTTGATGCAAAACTGCTAGAATGGTATGTACTAGAGACCACCAAAAAACTTGATTCTGTCACTGGCTTCCTAAATGAATTTTAAAATCTAAAAGGCAGCAGAAATTCTGGGGTTGAAAACGGAACAAAATACAGGATTTAATCGAGTAGCATAGTTAAAGACCTGCAACTTTAAGCACCTACTGAATCCCATCTGTAGTCTACCAACTACTTTAACTCACAAAGGCATTTAAGCACTGGGATTTCAATGGTTTAGGCTAATTTTTGTATCGAATAACTTCAAAAAGTAGTCTGGTTTTGATAGGCAAGTATAGAAACCAACACAGGAAACAGCAATAAAATGAGACATTGATTCTGTGCTTCTAATTGAGCACTTCAGCTCACATTTGAAAGAGTCTTTTGTCTAATTACCAAGTTTTTTTGATCGTATGGACTACAAAAGGCTGGCCTCTTGCTACCAGTAAGATTTCCATTTGTGCACTGGGAAAATAGCAATAGGTGTAGTCAGGCATGGAGACATCCCAGGAGTGAGAAATAGGAGAGAACAATTTCTGGGATGCAATGGAGAAAAAGAAAGGTCTACAAAACTCTAGGGTGGGGAGAATCTACAAAGAGAAATCAAGAGCTGTTCTCTATAGCCATGATGGATAAAACAATAGGTTTTATCCATCCATTTATTCCATGATGGAAGCAATAGGTAAGGACTAGTATACAATGGAACAGATTATTGGACAGATCAAGGAAACTCATCATGAGGGTCCCATAACATGAGATTCACATCCATCTAAAATGGGATATAGATAGGGGTAGGAGGATGGAGCAGTCTGATTCCACATCTTTTCACTCCTTTTTTTAAGATGCTACATGAAGGAAGAATTTGTAGAGAACACTTAAGAAACTTGGACTAATGGACAAAGAAGAAACTGTTTCCACAACTTATACAAAAATACAATATCAAAACTTGCTTTTTAATAAATAAGGCAACTGCTGGAGGGACCTACCTATTCAGCCAGCACAGAGGGGAGCTGGAGACTAAGAAGTTGCAGTTGAAGGAAAAACTGAAAGGGAAAAGGTGTCCCTGGAACATTCTCAATGTGGAAATAGGTCCAGAGGAGAGCCACAAAAAATTATGAGGGCTGGAGCACCTCTCCTATGAAGAAGGGCTGAAAGGGTTGGGGTTGTTCTGCTTGAAGAAGGGAATGCCCTGGGGTGACCTTACTGCAGCCTTTCAGCACTTAAAGAGGACCTACAAGAAAGATGGGGTCAGACCTCTTAGTAAGGTCAGTAGTGACAGGACAAGGAGTCTGGTTTAAACTAAAATAGAGTCAATTCAGACTAGATATAGAAAAGAAAGTTTTTATGATGGGCAGGTAAAACAAAAGAACAGGTTTTTCAGAGAGGTTGTGGATGCCACATCCCCTGAAACATTCAAGGTCAGGTTGGACAGGGCACTGAGCAACCTGATCTGGTTGAAGATGTCCCTGCTTACTGCAGGGTTGTTGGAGTAGGCAACTAATCTTTAAAGGACCCTTCCAAACCAAACTATTGTATGATTCTATGATAATGCTCTTATTAGCTTTGCCACTTATGTAAATGAAATTAAACATGCCAGAGAGGTAATTGGATCAAATTACAAATAGCTAGTTTATAACGGATTTTTTTATCATCCCTGAAAAAATGATTTTTTATTTGACTAGAATTTTGTCCTAAATATCATCAACTAAGTAAATTACAATTTGTAACCTTGGAAAAGATTACACTCCTCACAAATTCATGTTATATACTCCAATATGCAGTAAAATTATTTATTAGAGTTCTAAAAAAATGTGGTAGTATAAAAATGTACATAGCGTGTCTTGCTGGTCACTGAGTGACACCTTCTATCAGTTAAGCAAGGAGTGTGGAAGTCTACTGAGGTCCTGCTCCTTCAGGACCTTTTGTCATGGACCAAGGGTGCAAAGGCAAACTCAGAATCCACTGCTCTGGTTTGGCAGGGCGTTCACTCCCTCATTTCCCATGGGTATAAACTGCTGGATAAAGTACAAGGAGAACGGAAGTCATTCACACACCCACTCAGATGGCAAACACTGCAGTTGCTTTCAAAATCAAGCAACACATTTCTGGCTATTCAGAAATGCCAAATCTCCTTGTGCCCTTCATCACTTTTTGTTCAGTTTATCTCAAGAAGCACTTCACAATTACAGACACTCTCTTCCAAATGGGCTTCCAGCCATATCCGAAGTTGGCTGGAGCTGTACAGTATTTTTTTTCAATTTCACAAAAAGAAATAAAATACACCTGGCCAGGAATGCTCTTAATGTTTCTCCCAATAAATCTTTCCACATCCTCTGTTGGTTACTGTCGGTACACATTCCTTTGCAGTAATAAATTATTCAAGTTTTTGAACATAAAAGGAAGTAAGAGAAAGAAATTTAACTTTCACAGGAGAGATTGAAAGTGACACCATAAGATTTCTTTAGACTGAAAAAATCCTTTTCTAAAGCTAAACCTAAGGCTTTAGTGCTAATTTCCATGTTCTATAGGAAAGACATGCAAAGAATCATGAGTAATATTTGTAAGGCAGGCAATGTGGCAGAGTAATTTGTACAGAAACCTGCATGCAGAAGTGGTCTAAAACCCATTGAAACTGACTGCTGAACTGAAATTGGTTCAAAAACAGAAACATAGTAAATAAGCAGCACAAATTAGAACTGCAAGATTTACAGTTACTTCACTTCTAATAATCCGATTATTAATATTACCATTATAACTCTTCAGGAAACCTACTGGCACCTGTGTAGGACTGGTCACTGTAAGTCTGTTTTTTGGAAATAACCAGAAGTGTTTTTCTTTAAGGCAATATACATCAATTCATTTAGGATAACAAATGCAATAGAAAATATATTCTTATTCTAAGTACAATTACAGTTGATGGTTTAACTACCTCAGGAAGTATACACTGAGGATTTCAATAAGGCAATCTTTTAAAGTATTTATCATAGGGGTTACTAATTTTAGATTTATGCTGATGCTCCTTCCCAGTAACATTATCCCATTCTGATCTCAGGGTCACCCATTCACTGAAGGGTGTCCAGCACCTGGGCCCAGGAGACAGCCTCTGAGCACAGGAGAAATCAGTGCCACAGAGGTTAAGTATGTGCTGACTTTAACTTGCTTTACTCTCACAGGCACAGTCTTACTGGAAGGAGGTAGTAAATAACACGATGAACTGCACTCCCTCCAGGAATTTCAATTTGTATCTTTCTGAGAATCAAAACTCATTCTTGTGATACAAATCATTATTGTAGTATCTGATGGTCACTGCCTGTGCATAATTTAAAATTCCTGTTGATAATTTCTAGTCACTATCACAACCCCCTCCCCCCCAAAAAATAACAAACCAGAAAAAGAAATTTTAGCAACTGAAAGGTAAACACATTGTTCACAGCGTAGGCATAACACTGACTGATGTGACCACTACATTATATCTTAGGTATTCTTTCTCTCTTCCAAATCCTGCTAGGACTTTATTTCATTTTAGGCCATTAGTCTGCCTGTAAGCAGATATTTTCAATGTAATTTGAACATCAGCAGTTTTTCTAAAGAATATTAAAAAAAAATAAAATTACAGAATTCAACAATAACCCAGGAAAGGAAAAAAATCTTGTGAGTCTTTATTAATTTAAAGTTAAACAAACAAGTGAACACTTCAAGTCCTCTCGCTATACCCTTAAAACACCCATGGTTTTGACACTGCAATGTTATTTCTGGCAACAATGCTGACTACAGCTGATAGTGCCTACAGGGAAGCTTCAATAAGGATGCCAGGACAAACTTAATCTACCACACCTAACTCCATTGCACATACAGGCCTCCAAACTTCTTTTATATTCAATGGCATAGCACTAAATCTTTCAAAAATCTCATTATTAGTTGCAGGAAGTCAAATAATCAAGCAGAACCATGTCTTCACATGTTTAATTGCCTGATGTGTTTGCCTATACTGTAACCGCACTAAAACCCCGGATGTCAGAACAGGAGGATCAATACAAATCCTCATGCAGCCCACAAGAGCTCCCGCACGTTGCTGCTCAGCGCTGCAAATTCCAAGCACAGAACATCCTTTGGCATGGCAGTCAGTGAGTGCACAGCCCTGCACACACTGGATGGATCAAACAGGAATAGTTCTTCTCCTCATTAAAAAAATCCTTAAAAAAGACTGTGACCTTTAAAGAAGACTTGGAGGCAGTAATGACTTTAATGGATTAATAACTGGAAGTTCCACATGATCAACTGGTGTGCCACGAACTCCCCCCAAACCATTGTGATATTCACTGTCTATTAATTTCATCCAGTTGATTTAAATGATTCTCCTGTAAAAAGAAAAACGAATCCCCCCAAACATTTCTTGGCCATTAATAAATAGAATTTTTTATTGTTTGAACAGATTATTAACTACATTTATAAGCTAAAACCAAAACTTTTACCACTTTATATTTATGTACTTTGGAAAAGAAAGTACTCAGAAACACTGCCAATGTTATAAACCATAAATCCACATAACAGCACTTTGATTCCAAAATAAAATATCCACTTTGTCTGTTATTAAATAGTAAAAATACTCCAACATAACCATATTGTGTGATGCCTGTAACTCATACTCAGAATTTATTTGATGTAGAGCTGTGACTGTAGGGGTTTTCTGGTCTGCAGACTTAGACTGGGAATGGCTACAGGGACAGAGTTAAAGTTGTATTTGGAATATGCAATCTGATATTTTACAAATGTGCATTTATTTAAGAAACTGTGAGGATATCTGAATATTTATTGACATTTCCCTTACAATTCATTTCCTTGCTTCAATCTGTTTAGGATTTATTTTTTTCCCCAACTGGAACTTCACATAAATGCATTTCAATTTACATATGTACTAGTTCAGTTTAAGAGTAGCTTGAAAAACACACCTACCCTTTTTAGGTCAAAAAAAGAAAGTCTTTGCACGTGTTACCTCTGTCTTGTACTGCCGAAAGAATAAAACTGCCATGTTCCCTTATTTGCACTCTGTCAAGCTGTAATATTACTTGACATTACATTTAATAAAGATTTTTAAAAGTAACAGAATTGTACAGTCCTGATTAAATGGCTGACAGAAAGCCTGAAAACAGGATTTAGAGACGCTGCTAAACTTAGGCAATATCAGTATTAACACGGTTATGTTTGTATCGGGAACAGAAAGAGGGCCGGAGCATGCGCTGGCATGCTGGCATGCTCCTGCCCTTGCTGTTCCATTGTAAGCCTGCTCCCTGGCACAGTTTTGGCTCCTGACAGCTAACATGTTTCCAGACAATGGCTGGGCATGGTTCAGGGGACAGCACAGGCTAAGGAATGCTCCCAAGGGACAGGCTGAATGTGGCCACCCTCTTTTGGGAAGCAAGAACATAGCCATATGTAGATGAGGCATGCTGTGCCTTTTAGCCCTAGGACAAGAGAACCACCCCTGGCCTGTTTCACTTACCACTATGGATACAGCCTAGTACCACTGGGAAGTGACACTTGAGCCTTTCTCTCCCTACCAGATGCATCAAGAATACATAGAACCACAATCAAAGAGTGCCCCCGACACTGAGGCACAAATCCCATGTTGCTACCACATAAGCACAGTCAATAAAAAAATAAAGATTAACTACTCTGTGGACACCTTTCCCACCAAAACAGAGGAGAGAGAGATGAACCACACTAGAAGACATTAATTGTGCTGTACTGCACATTTCTGCCACCTTATGGAAAAAGGCTGGAGCCAGCAAAAGGAACTCATGCCCACTGCTCCTTTTCACAGGGTGGATATTGGTGCACACCAGGTACACCAGGAGACAGGGGAAGAAGAGAAAAGTGCTGAAACAGTCTCTGTTCTGGCAAGCATCTTGAAAAAGACTATATTGGCAGTACAAGAGGAGCTGCTGGTAATTTAAAACTCCACTGAATGCTGCAATTTATACAAAGGCTATACCAGGTCCCTCCAAAATGCACCTGACATCATATACTGAGTGTTTTATTTGCACTCAGAGAAACTGAGTGGAGAATCTAGCCTCAAAAACCTCAATACCTGAAATTTTCTTCTTCAATTAATACTTTTAACTCAAACAGTTGTTCTGAAGATGGACTGAGGTTCTTCCACTAGCAGAAATCAATGATCTAACATGGTTTCTTGTTTAATCACACCATGAGGAATTCATCAGTAGGTTCACAAAGAAGCATTTTTTTCCCCTCAAGGTATGTACTGGCATGCATCAACATATTAAAGCAACCTCCATTTCAGTAATAGTACAAATTAATCTGAAGTCTCCTTACTTCTTAAAATTCTTCCACATCACATTTTTTAATCCATGTGCCAAAGGATCTATTGGTAAGTGTTATCTCATACATAATATCAATGCAACAATTTATCTCAATAAGAAGCTAGCTATGCAGATCATTCTAAAAGATAAGAGAAGTATTTCTCTGAATATTTTTAGGTTTCCTTTCAAGTAATACATAAGTAATTAAGGTAGCACTTGAGTTCAGATAGGTAGCTGGGCTCAAAATTACTCGAGCAGGTTCACAATTGAACATCTGTACACATAGCCTTCCTTTCTGAACTAAGAAAATGCAATCAATTTTTCATTAGTGGATACTCCTCAAAATATAAATTTGAAATCTATACACTGAGGATGCAATGAGGATTAAAAAAAGGTGATGTGGCACTGGAAGAACCATGCTGTCACAGTGCTAATGTAGTTTAGCAGACCAATTAATTAGTGAATTCTGATAGATGTGAGTTAATTCCCTGCAGTTAAATGGTCATACATTCATGCTAATCAACCCAAACCTGGATAAATTGTGTATAAATACATGAAACTGTACTGTAACTCTCTCTCGTACTTTTGATCAGCCATGCTTCTTATAGTTTATACAAAGAAAATAGAGCGCCATCAACATTTAAAATGACTGTGTGAATACTCTGAGAAGAAACAAATATTTTAAATCTTCTGGAGACTGTGAGGATTATAAGTCTCTAGTGCTTTTGCTTTTATCTTTTCATGTAAGATTCTGTCTTGGGGTGACTTTATGATGTATCTCTTATCACTGCTCTATGCCCAAAAATTAATTTTGTGCCTTTCTGTGCCTTCAAAGTGAGCCCGAGAGGGGGGAGAGAGAAAAAACCGAGCGAACTTTTCAAAGCAGTTGTTCAAAGACACAGATACACTCCTCTCTTTCTGCAGCAGCAAGAGTGGAGGAAGCACCCTTCTTGCTTTTCAGCCAGCTTTTGGCTCCTTTTTTCAGGAGGGAGACAGAGAGTTGAACTTTGTTTTCCTGGGACTTTGGTTTTTCCCTTCTTCTCTTCTGGACTGTTTCAACATCAGAACACATCGGGAGAATTTTCCACCAAGGCCCTAGAGGTGGGCTCACGACCCAGCTCTGAGGAGGAGGAGAGACACTACTCCTACAGAAGGACTCTGAAATCTTCCCAGGTTTCTTTCCACAGTGAGAGGTTTTATTATTTAGCATTATTATCCCTTTGCTGTCTGTTTTTTAAATAAATAGTTTTTTTATCTCTTTCACTTTCCTCCGAGGAAAATTATTTTTTTTCCCGAACCTGGTGGGGGAGGGATGGTTGTAACCTTTTCCTCCAAATTTGTTCAAACCGGCACAGATTCACAGATTTAAATCCAAAGGTAAATGTCACTCTTTTGTTAAAAAAAGTCCAACAAAACAGCACAAACGAACAAACAAACAAAAACTCAAATAGGATTCTGTTCTCTAGTATGATAAGAATAGACAGATTCACCCTAAATCAGCAGGTTTAAAACAGCTCCATTATCTACATGTTCTACAGCATGTAGGTGACCAGGGTTCAGTTCCCTTCTTCAGTTCTCCAAATCTTTTTTTCCCCCTGTAAAAAACACTGTTAGCATGATCATGCCGAATGATCAATAAAAATTCCTGGACCAAAAAAATTCTCTGAAGAGTTTGTTATGAAGAACACTTTCAGCACATTCAATCACTGCAGCTTATGCAAGCGTTTTCATTCAGCACTTACCACTATCTGATTGAAGCTCTTGGCAAGAGTGAGTGCGCCAGCAGTGACATCCTAATGCCTGTCAACCATCTTGCCCTCTAAGTTGCTCCAAAAGCTACCTAATGCTTGAGCTAGCAGCCAGTTCTGCCACCTGTATGGGACTGGTACAAAAGTACTGGCAGACATAGGCCATTTAACAGATGTGGTCGCCTGCAAAACTACATTATGTGTTTGAGGTGGTCTCTTAATACAGTATGTTACAAATAATTCTATAGTATGAAATGTATTCATGTTAATATATGTTACTGTGCTACCTAGAGGATCTATGAGGTATCACTCTGGTAACCTTGTAAAAAAGACCATAAGAGTTTTTAAGGGGAAGGAAAATATTATTCTTGTCATCAATACAGGAAAACTGAAATGCTCCTGAGGCACAGAAACCTTGCTTTCCTCTCTGACAACCTGCACTCTGCAACCTGCTGAAAATCTAAGATTTGTCTGAAGTCGACTGAAGCTGTAGCAAGTCATTCCTCTGTTTTCAGAAAGTTGTGGATCAATCTGATTGCACTAATAAATTCAAGTGGAAGTGGGATTTAAGCCTTCCACATAGCAGCAACATATTGAATCACAGAATCACAGACTATCCTGAGTTGGAAGGGCCCCAAGGAGATCACTGAAGTCCCAGCTCCTGGGCCTGCACAGAACAGCCCCAAAAATAACCCCATGTGCCTGAGAACATTTTCCAAACACTTCTTGAGCTCTGCCAGGCTTGGTGCTATGATTTTCCAAACACTTATTGACCTCTGCCAGGCTTGGTGCTATGACCACTTCCCTGAGGAGCCTGTTCCAAGTGCCCAACCACCCTCTGGGTGAAGAACCTTTTTCCTGATATCCAACTTAAAGCTCCCCCGACACAGCTTCAGGCCATTTCCTTGGGTCCTGTCACTGGTCACCAGAGAGAAGAGAGCAGTGCCTGCCCCTGTGCTTCCCCTTGTGAAGAAGTTATGACAGCATTTCCCTCAGTGTGTTTGTGTGGTGGATTCTCTGCTGTCTGTTCCACTGTGAGAGTCTATGAATACTTTGATAGGCTGCAGCACTAAGGTTTGCAGCTAGCCAGGAATACAGAGCAGACCCACCACACACACAGATGCAGAAAAAATGGGTTAAGAGGTGCTGGCCTCCTACAAAACATAACACCCCAATCATGCAAATCATTTACAGACTGCTGCAGTTCTCCAGGCACCAAGCAAAGGCAGAGCAGCTACAGATCTGTACGACTGCATTTGACACGTGGGGCTAGCTAGTAGCAATGCAAAAGCAGTTCAGCACAGATTAGCTGGTTTTCTCCAATTATAAACAGAGAAATGCAGCACTTTCAAGCTCTGTTTCACTTGATGACTGGTGTTTTAGCCCTAGCTGGCAATAAGGAGGAAGACAAAAATGAGTATGCAGAGAAGACAGAGAGAAGTGATGGGGGAGCAGTTCAGAAGGGGGAAAAGGAAAAAACACAGTTAAAAGTTTAGGTACCCAACTATCTCAACCCTGAAAATATAAAAAATACACCACTTCTAAACATCTGGTGAGATTATATCAATGTCAGAGGCTCTGTCTGATAGGTAAACTACATCATATACTGCAGATGAAATAAATAACTTTAAAAAAGATCTTCAAAGAAGCACATAGGACATTTCTACCCAGTGAGATCTGGGGTCATCAGTGTAATTGTATTATGAAAGAAAAAAATAAATTACAAAAAAATTACAAAAACTACCCAATGGGGACAGAGAAAACAATACAGCACTTCTTCAGTAAACTTGTACCACAAGCAAAAAATACATATCTATGGTATATTTAACACAGTAGATTTCAATATTAGAGGTTTTTTCTTGCTATACCATATTACATTGACAGATGTAATTTGACATTAGATTGGTTGTGTCACTTCTCAAGAAAACAAATGAACACAGTAGTTCACAAACATCTAAGTTGCTAATAAGCAGTACAAGACATGAAATGCTTTAGCTATCCCAGGTTACAGAATTTTGCATCCAAATGTGCTGCAGCAGTTTCATATACTTTGTGACATACAATTTGTGATTGTGACTACCAGTGTTTTATAAAAAGATTGGGCAACTTTAAATTAGTGACTGTAACAAAATGGTAAGGTTTTTGGAAAGAATGAGTGATGCATTTGAATCTCCTGGGGGGTGCTAAAAATAAATGCAGAGGAAATGTGAGCATTTTTTTCCTTTTTCCAAGTCTAAAGCACATTTTTTTCCCTTCTATATGTGCTAACTTCATATGTAATATTAAGCATAATAGACATCCAGATCTCCAAAATAAGAGGTATGTGTCCATTCATTTAAATGGACACATGCCAACATTCAGTCATTAAAATCTTCATTATACAACTCCTACAGACCGTGAATAATCTGAAATACAAGCACACGGCTGCAGTAACTAATTGATTGGAAACATTCCTTTTGAATACAGATAATTTATTTGAGATGGTTCAGAGGAACAACTGTATGGCCTTCCAAAAAACAAAATAAAAAATTCTCCTTTGGGGAAAGAAGAAAACAAAACCCAAGAGATACTGAGGGACAAAGTATGCATAGACATGTGCTGGGCTATTGTGCACATCCAGCCTTGTGGCTTCCAAAGTTTTAGGATGATAAAATCAGTTCAGTGGGGTAAAGGCCACATTCCAATCCTGGTTACAGAAATACAAACCAAAGTAATGACAGTATGACAAGCCTGGTTATTTTGCAGTTGCAGAGACTGAATTTCAACTTTAAACTGTATTTTGCTACAGGAGATCTAATATGCAACTGGTTTTAAACTGTTCTCTCAAAATTTCAAAAACAGCTTTAAAGTGATTCAAATGTCACTGTTTTGGGCAGTAAGACACAGTGAGAGGGAGTGGCTGTCCAGAAGCTCATTGTTAGTCATCTGATATCGCAGATTTCCCTAATTTGATACTCTTAATTGAATCTAGCTAGTTGCATGCAAAGTGGCTCTCAAGTTGCATCATCTCATCATTCTGTGAGGAGGGACTGATTGCAGAATAAATCATAAAAACTTCATGTGTAAGTTACACACTGAAATTTGAAAACATCCTTGAATCACATCTGAATGTCCATCCTACAGTTTTCATCTTATCACTCAGACCACATCTCTGTGATAATAAGGCATAGTTTATGTCCATCTCTGTCTTTTCCTGTCTACAACTGAGGCTCTACAGCCTACTGGAATGCAAAAATATAAATTCCTTGCAATTCAAGACTTTCATGTAGGGCCAAGCTAGTTTACATTTAACAAAAGAACTCAAACCAAACCAAAAAAAAAAAAGAAACCAAACCAAAAACTTCAACAACAAAAAAGCCCAACACAGATTGATGAAAAAGCATCCAGAAATGAGACAAAAGGTTACAAGGACATGAGGTGACATCTCTCCTTGGAGAGTACGAGGAGAGGAGTCATCAGGGGTAAAACAAGTTACAACAGAATTTAGTAATAAGATTTATTCCCTTTGTCTCTCACACCAATATTAGGTTTGAACACATCAATTTCACAGTAATTTTGATTTTTCTCAACATTCTTTTGCACAAAACACAAACTTGTTCCCAGCTCCAAAGCAGTCTTCACACAGTGAATATAATAAGTAGAAAAGGAACTTAAACTTCTTGCAAGCCTGAATGATTCCATGAGCAAAGTACCTCTAAGCACAGGTATGCTCAAATACACTCAAAACTCCTGCGAATGGAGAAAGTGCATGTGCACTCTATTGTTTCCCTTCATGTATTTTGCCTGCACAATGTTTACCTACTCCCTTAAGACTGGACAGTTTATCTGAACAGCACTCTTGGACATGAACTGAATGAATGCCTACTCAGTAGGTACAAGGAAATAATAATAATAATTTCTGAAAATGTTGCTCCAAACTCTCAATTTCTCTATTCTTTATTTCTTTGTCATCCTTAATCCATAGTCTAAAGTCAATGCATCTGTCCTTCTTAAAGTTTTCAGCTAAGCAATGGTGGGAGCTTATGAATTTTGAATAATTAATCCTAGAGGAATTAAAATCTGGTGTGAGCAGAGGTTCAGAAAGCAGCAGTGAACAGTCTGCACCTAATCCAACAGGTGGGGCAGGAAAGTATAAAAACACACTAGGAAACCGTGTGGCAAAGTACTCAGTTTTCACTGAGCAGCCAAGAGGAATGGCAAGCACCATATCTTCCCATGGAAGCGTGGATGGGAGTAAGGCCATTTCCTCTCTACAACTCCCTGAGAGGAGGTTGTAGCCAGGTAGGGGTTGGACTCTTCTACCAGACAACCAGCTACAGGACAAAGAGGAAACGGCCTCAAGTTGCATTACGGGAGGTTCAGGTTGAATATTAAGAAAACTTTTTTCACTGACACAATGGTTAAGAGTTAGAACAGGCTGTCCAGGGAAGTGGTAGAGTCAGCATCCCTGGAAGTGTTCAAAAAATTAGTAGACATGGCACTTTGCAATATGATTTAGTGGGCACAGTGATATTCTGTCAAAGGTTGGACTTGATTTTGGAGGTCTTTTCCAACCTTAATGCTCCTGCTGTGATGGCTGTTCTGAGTCTGACCCCTCACCTGATCATCCCTCTACTGTTAAATCAAATGGAGGAATCTCTCCTACCACTAGCTACTGATTAAACCATGGCATAGCTGGAGGGTAAATAACCAGTTTCCAAAAAAACACTTTGAGTAAAGCCCAGTGGTAGGAGGGCAGACAAGAGCACATAACTTGCCTTGTAGCAAAACCATGGCAAACAGATAAAGCCATTAATAGCATTCCTCAGGGTTCACCAGTAAATCCTTATCCTTAAACTCAAAATGTATAATCCTTATAGTTGTAAGAGGACAGATGTGATTGCTTTTAGATACTAGTTTTCTCTTAGGCTATGAGGGTCCAGCTACACCACAAAGATAGAGCTCACAGATGTTCTCTTACATAAAAGTCAGGGTTTGCCAAGACAGGCTTCTCTCTCTTCTCTGCCAACAAGTATCTGCCCAAATCATGTAACACAATAGCCTGTCTATATACAAACAAAGGCACTCAAAATGAAAATATATCCAAGTGATAAAACTCTTGTAAAATAACAAAAAAATTGTGCTCTTAGACTAAAGGCTATTTTAAAGCTTTAAAGAGAAACAGCAAGAAATAGAATAAAAAAAGAATAAAAAAATGAATGAGATCTGCTTTAGCAGATGGATTAATTTTACTCTATAACTAAGATATTTTATTAAAAATAAGGCATATGAAATATTTTGTTAGCTATGAACACATCTGGTTTTCTGAGACTAGCATTCAGTGTTAAGACTATTCCTCAGGTATGTAGTATCTTGAGTTGCATAACAGAAAAGACTATGTTTTACAGCCTTTAAGACTTTCAACTAAATTGTTACCAAAGTTCCCTTTAAAAAATCCTAAAACCATCTTGTGCCTACTTGCAACTTAAAATATGTCTGTGACTGGCTGCATAGGTAAGTTTGGTTCTCCCTAGTACGTTCTGTAATAGGTATTTGATTAAGAAACCATTTATGGCCGTTTCCAAGGGCACGATTAAACCTGATATGTAAGAGTTTGTCACATCACTCAGTCCTCACTTTAAAATTTGAGTCATCCAAAGCTAATTGAAATCCATGGGCTGAACAAGTGACCAATGTTATTTTCACGGTGATGGATGGCACTAGTATTTTTCAGAAGAAAATGGATTGCCATTTTTCCAAAATAATAAGGTAGTAAAAGTGACATTGTAGACTGTCTTGTAGACAGCCTGCATGTGAAATGGCTTTGGCTCTCACCTTTCCCTATAAAAATTGAACACCCATCTATATTACTGTTGCCAATATTTAGAAGTGATGCAAGAATCATGATAATCATGATACTTGTATAACTCACTTGCAAAATGTCTAAAGTTTTTTAAAATATGCTAATTTTGAACAATATTTAAAACAAACTGAAGAACAGTCTAGAGAATTTAACAAAATTGTTGGATTATTCTCTGAATATAACAGTCAAAAATGAAAGCAAGCAAAACACTAAGTGGCTTCCACTCTCATAGCAACAATTTGACAGCATCCAACCAGTACAGATCCTGGACGTAATACTGTCTAGGAATTTTAAATTGATTTTAAAAAGTCAATTTTTTTTTTTCTAGAAACTGTATTATAATAACAACATTTATGTTTAAGGGAAATGTAGTAGCTTAATTTTGTGGAGTTCTGGTCTTGGTATCCACAGCTACCAAGGAAATAATACTCATGAAATGGTCAGTTAGTCAGATGGGAACACTGGATGGCACAGATATGAATCCCAGCACTCACCATGTGAGCTCAGTTATGAGACCCTACAGAGTTATTATGTCATAGATTTGTTTGGTAAAAAAGGAAAGGAATGTAGCTCTGTTTAAGCCTTATCCAGAACTAAAAACCAGTTCTTCTGTTCAAATAATTTACGTGTTAGTTTCAACTAGAAAGCACAACTTTTACCCTTTCTCTGACTTTGACTCACTTTTTTTTTTTTCCTTCCAGCTTCAGTATTTGCTTCCAAGTTCACAGCTGCATTTAGAAGTGCACGTATCTTTTTACATGGGCACTGATTTCACATTGTTCATCTCCTCAGCCTGTATCGATTAGATGAATGTGTGGTTTGGCTTTTCATGGATATGCTTTAGAAGTTTCCTCCGGACAAAAGAAGTAATCTCTGACTCCATTTCCACTAATTCCTCTCTTCATTCAATATCTCTTTTGTCTTCAGCAAACTGTATTCCCTTGTGCCTGCTCTTGGCCTCAGCTTTTACCCTGCATGTTCTGCTTCCATAAATCTGCTGCCTATTCAGTCAGCAGAATTATGTCTGCAGCAGTACAGACATGACACAGCCTCATCTCTTGACACTCCCAGTTGTCCTCAGTCACAATGTCCCCTTCACAATAACTACTGAGATTATCTTTCCATTATTTAGTTGAAGCTTACCTGGTAAGAACTTTTGCATTAACTTTTGCTGCTTAATACCCTTTTATATGCTCAAAATGAGATTCCATTCCCCCAGTCAAGCAAATCTAACAGCTATACGTTGCCTTCACGGTCCATTAGGAGAAGAGTGTGTCTTGTGCTTGAGATTGTCTGTGGACTTGTTCCAGCCCAAAGATAAGACTTAAAAATCCTTTCTCAGTTACTGCTTTTTGATTATTTCCTACTGGTTTCTGCATACCCTTTCCTATAACCAGATCAGATACTAGCAGAAAGGATTTCCTGAATTGTTTAGACTAACCCTCATCTGAAAAAATATTCTTGTGTTCATGCCCCAGCGATTTTACTCTTCTTATACCATTAATGGTGCAGGACATATTTTTACAGTATATAAACTAGACAACCTTATGGAAAACATGTAGTAGAAAAAAACCTCCTGTCTTCCACTTCCCTGAAATTTTTGAATTTTTTTTTCAAAGCTTTTCTCTCTTACCAATATCCTGGAAAACATAAGCAATGAGTTCCAAAATCTACACTTTCACGACACAGATCTCGCTTCTATAGAGAGAGTCATTAAGTCTAAACTCACTATTGACATCTTTTATACTTGCAATATATATGCCAAGAATATTATTCCTACTGAGAGTACATTGTCTGACATATTTTTCCTTTAAAATATTTCAATTTTTCCAATATAGTTTTATAGGATTCTATTACTAGAATGGAAATTTGAAGTGTCAATTTTAATTTTTGTGTATTTCTTTATGACCAATCTCAAAGCCTTGTGAGTATATACTAGATTTAATTTGTTCAAACAGAATCAAAAACAAAAAATGCCATTGTATAAAATGGTAATAAACATCAGTTAGGGGCAATTACAATTATAATTTTGTAATGACATTTAAAATGATTAATCAGGAAATCTTTAAACATCAACCTAAATATCAGAAAAAACATATTTTCACATTCAGAGCTATTTATAAAATAAATGGTAATTATGCAAAAAATCATCTTTCCCAAAACTTTTCTGAATTCATTCCATGTCATAAGGATGCATTTAGGGAAGTAATATATTTTAAAAGCATTGTATATGAATCCTTGTTTCTGCAACCACCATCATATTAAGTAAATAAATCACTGAATCATCAAGGTTGGAAAGACCTTCAAGACCAGCAAGTCCAACCAGCAACCCAGCACCACCATAATCACCCCTAAGCTGTATCTCCCAAGTGCCACATCCAGACATCTCTTGAACACTTCCAGAGACAGTGATTCCACCATCTCCCTGGGCAACTTATTCCAATGCCTGACCACTCTTTCAGTGAAACATTTTCTTTTCTAATACTCAATATGTGGCAACCAAATTCATATTCTGCAGTCAGTAAATACCAGGAGCTCTAAAGCCAAAACAGTCAGTAGAAACAATCCTCTATTGTGCTTAACTGATAATGTTCTGAGAAAGCTGCCATGGACACCAGACAATTCTCTGGGTCCTTGTGTTGGCCACTGTGATGTTATATTCTGCTTTGACTTTAGTATGTGCTTAAAGGACCCAATACTGTATTTACACAATAGATAATACATAAACTGTAATAAGTTATGACAAGCATTGTATTTCAAGACAATTATAATTTGTCTCTAGTAGATTTATAAGGCATGAGACTAAATACCTATTGAGTTTTACCACCCAAGAAGTACTGTTTTGGACTAAAATGCCTGGATTATATTACTGATATAAAACAGAAAATAAACTTCAAAATAAGGAAAACAAGCAATAGACTGATTTGTGAATGATGTCATTGCACACCAGCTCCAGGACATTAATTTTATCAAATAGCCTGAAGCTGTTTATAACAGCAGTTGCTATCAGTTAATTTTCAATTTCTTATAGTGTTAGGCAAAGAAAAATACAGTTCAGATGAAAATAACTAGAAAAGTCTCATAAGCAGCATTACAAAGCAGAACAATTGCATGATTGTGAGATTCTGCCAGCACCCACTGTTTACAATGTTTAATCACTAGTATGATCTGATTTGATGACTTAGAACCTAAAAACTAGATTTTTTTGAAGTTCAGATTTACAGAATAGTGCTCATTCATGACCAAACAGTCAAAATTCAAGAAGGTTAGTTGCATGCATTCATTAAAAATGACAGTCCATGAATCCATGTATTGCAGTCAGGTAATTCAAACTGCTGTGTCACTTGCAATTGCATTTAAGGTTTGTTACTTGTAGAGTCTTCTAAAGTTTATTTTTGAATCAATTCCTTCTCTTGAAAGAACTGCAAAAAGCACAAAAAGCATCACAAATCACCAGAACAGATTAGTTAGCTACTGCCCAGGCTGCCAGTCCCACCTTATGTAGAGACACACATCCAAGATTCAACATCAACAGATCATCAAGACTTGGTTTCATCTATTTCACTGGATGAGACCAAGTCCCAGCAGAGGCTGTTGGCAATAACAAACTCACTTAACTTTACAGTGGGTAGATATGTACTTTCTGACATCACACATCGTGTACTTCAGGTACGATAACTGAGAATGGCTTCTGGCCAGTGCATTGCAAGGTTCTGGTGGCATCCCAAGAACAGCAGCTTTCTGGGAAGGCTGTGAATATGTCTGATATGAATTGCTCATTTGTCACAGGTATATCCACAGTGTACTTAATCTAGGATTCCAAATCTTATTGGTTTTAAGACAAAGCATTATTGACAAGCATCTGTACCTCCAAAATATTTTAAAATAGTCTTGATAAAACATGTAAAATGCATACCTTTGTTTCTACTATAAAAAATTTCAACTACATCTTCAAATACCAGCCACCAGAAGGAGAAATCAGCATGAATAATGTGTTCATCTAAAGTGCATTTTGTTCACCTCTTCTGCTACCTGTCTATTGTTTTCTCTCCTTGGCAAATTCTGCTTTTCAACTGTGGCTTCAGACATCACATGAAAAGTAAAGAACAAAATCCAGAAGGTAGAACACTATTGTGAAGCTTAAATGAGCAAACTATAGAGTACAATTACATAAATAAAAGTAAAAGTAAGAATCGGATTCTAAAGGCAACATTAAAAAAAGTGAGAAATCTGGCTTGTAAACAGGTCAGAGGTACTCTTTCATATTTTACTTAATATGAAAGGTTCTGAAAGTAACAGTGAACTAGAGCCTTCTGGGATACATGTATCAACAGCGACTGAATGACAGCAGAATTTACCAATAAGGATAATATAACGTGCATGTGATTATTCATAAAACAGGTTAATAGATCAATTGATGTATAGTAAGAATAAAGTCAACTTTGGAATACAGATCGCCTTTATTTCATAAGAATTCTTTTCTTAATTTTTATTCCATGCCCAAGAACAGAATAGTTTGCAATAGTAAGTTAAAGGATTAATGCTGAGTTGATACAACTCATAAATAATCCCTAACAAATCTATGTAATAATTTGATCTGACATATACGGAAAATGCTTTAAAAGAAAGGTTTTTTTAAATATCCTTCTGTACAACATATGCAGTTCTGAGTGCTGATCGGGATGAAGGAGCAATGTAGCTACAAAAGCTTTCTTCAAAATCAGACAACCAGATTGACACAATCCACAAGAAAGTCAGAATTACAAAACCAGGCAATGGGAGAACAGCTCTTAACATAGTTACTAAAATTCACGGCTACATTAGATGACAGAATCCAAAAATATACCAGACTTAGACACAGATTCACAGAAAACTTCTCGGTTTTCAATAGATCTTGGACAGAAAAAGGTGCATGAGTCCAGAAGTACAACTTTCCAAATCCAAGGACACCTGTGATTCACGTAGTTCATGTGTTTGACACTATGATCCTGATATACTCTGCTTTTAGAAGAGACAAACTGCTAAACATGGAATGGCTAAACCTAAAATCTACTCAAACTCTGTATACTAAGTTGTCTGACTTATTCCACTCTAACATTACCTGCACTAAAGTGGATGGCTAAATCAGGAAGCTTTTTCCCCTCATGCCCCTTTAAAGATATAAATGAACCTCTCCTTTCTTATAAAGTGATTCAGATCAGGAGCCTAACACCCACAACTTATTTAGATATCATACCTGGATGTAATAATCAAATAATCCACAATATGAAAAGAAATTATTTTCTCTTTTTAAGATACCATAGAGAAGCTTGTATTTGTTAGAAAACCTCATCTAGCAGAGAAAAATTCTTGTGTGGAAGAGGGGTACTTAAAAAATTATTTTCTAAAGGCACATATAACCTGATATACACATATAAGCAGCAAAACACCAAACTAAGTCGCACAGATTCTTATTTTTCATAAACGCTGCACTTCGTCTGTTGTGATAAAAGGTAACTTATGAAATTACTACTTGAATAGTCACTGAAAAGAAAAGCTGTATATTGCAAAAAGTGTTTTTTCATCATAAAAATATATGTACTTCTGTGCCGGCATTAGTTGTCACTCATGAAGAGAAAATTACAATAGAACTTGATAGATTTAAATTGCTACAAATAATACGTAAGAAGAGGTTGGAGTTTGTTTAAATTGTACTTCAGAGCAGTTGCTATAGCTCCTCATTAAAACAGGCTTGTATTTTCTGCCTGCCTTTCTCTTGCAGGTTTATTTCCAATTTCCCATTTACTGAGTGTCTGTGTAAAAGTTCTACAGGTTAAGTAACAGGTATTTTCTTAAAAACCTGTGATTTTCTGTCTTCAATTTAATTAATTTGTTCAGAACTTTGTATATTATGCAAACATAAGGAAATTCAGATGCCAGACTACTTGATTCCAAAGGTAGTTCAGTGTAGCAAAGAAAGTTCTACCATGCAAAGCATTAAGTTCAAATATACAGTGGTTTAGTTTATATTAAAAAAATGAGAATTCTTAGAGGAAATGTATTTTTACAACTACATTCTGTTGTGTTATTTTTCCAACTTTCATAAACTGTCTGTATGTAGAAAATTTTGTAACTGAAAACACAGAACTAAATATTTATATTCAGTAAGAATGCAGTGGAATTTGAAATATACCAATAACAGGATGGAGATAAAACAAATTAAAATTGTTTAAACTGGAAAAAGTTTCCATTCTTCCTTGTGGTCCGTAAAAGGAGTGGCTCTGCACATTACAAGTCTCCATTTGCAGTATTTATTACACCAATCCCCCAAGATAAAGTAAGACAATTAAACATTTAAGAGTCCTAACACCTAATTGAGCATAATCAAGATGAGAAGTTCCATAAGTTTCAGTGAGGGTCAACATAACATTAATCTCATTTGCATTTGCTAAATGCCTAGATTTAATAAATGAAAGACAGCATATCAGAAAAATGAAACATGCCTGCCAGATACTGTTGCTTAATTCATGGAAGGTATACAGTGAAGCAACAGATAAATGACACATACTCTATGTAACTCACAGATACTGCCAGTTCACTTAAAAGTTCATTTTAACAAATGAACAAAAAAGCTCCAAAACTGTCAGCTGCTTTATCTGTAACTGCATGAGTTCATTGGGTCTATTCGCAAGCCATACCTATCACACCCATTCAGTTAGGCAAAGACAATTGTTAATGAAGAAATATTTTCTAGTTCAATCTGCTCAACCCCTGCTACCAATCCTTATTCAACAGAGCACTTCCAAGTTGCCTGAAGTCAAGTTTTCAAATTGCAGACAAACACACTGGAGGGAAGAAACTCCACTCTTCTATGCCATACCTTGTTTCCCTATACTTCAAAGTTTGGAACATTTCTCAGGAAGTATTTTTCATATCCCTTGTCAAGTCCAGTTCTATATGTGCCTTAGCTTTCCTGATCCTATCCTTACACATCCAAACTGTATCCCTGTACACTGCCAAGGCTATCTGTCCTTGCTTCCACTGGCTATGCAGTTCTTTCCTACTCCTCAGTTTAAGATCCTTGGTCAGATCTCAAGACATCCAACCTGAAAAACATTCCTGACAGTGCTGTAACAGGCATCAACCTGCAGGTATAACTGTCAGCATTTACCAGAATATGAAGCAAAACTGAGGGCAAAACACCAATACAAAAGCACAATGGACTTTATTGTCATACTTTCTAAGCAGCACCGTTCTCAGCTACATAACCCATCTCAGTGCACCAGTGAAATCACTGCACACATATATCCTCACTGCTCTCTTAACAGACCTCTTAACAGACTTCTCTTATAATTTTTAGAATGTTATTTTGCATAGAGGTGTTTACTCTTCCATGTCATATAAAACACAGTCCTGCTTGCTTAAGTTGGAGTGTGTGTGCTTCAAAAATGTGGCATTTACAGTGCAAACAAGAATATGGGTGGAGATACTGTATGTTGCTGAACAGTCCTCAGTAATTTCATTCTATAATACCACAAAAAGATGATAAAGTTTTAGCTTTCTGAAATAGTGGAGTAGTGTGCTTACCCAGGGCACGGTAATATTTTGTAAGGTATATGCACATTGCAGCACTAACTTAATATTCCAAAAGTAAATCTTGGTGTGGCTCAATTTAAAACCAGTATTATAACATAGTTTTCAGTTGATCATGTACTGCTGCAAGAATGGGATCAAGACCAAAGCCTCAAGTTTAGTGCTATGACTTGATCTGTTTTGAAATTCTGAGCAGTGCTATCAAAATCACAGCATGTGCAAGTGTTCGGGTTCGATGATAAAGTTAATGTAGATATGGACACACTTCTGTTACAGCTTCACTCATGGAGTTCAGTCCCCACCATCCTGAGTTTTCAGCAAAACTTTGTTTTAACAGCAAAAAAGTTTAAATGGCATTTATGTAGAAGATGTTTAGCAAATACCTGACAGAACACGTTACCTGGTTGTTACTAGGTTATTACTGATACTGGCCTGTACGAGCAATAGTGTGGCCAGTAGGACCAGGGCAGTGTTCATTCCCCTGTACTTGGCACTGGTGAGGCCATACCTCAAATCCTGTGTTCAGTTCTGGGCCCCTCACTACAAGAAAGACATTGTAGTGCTGAAGCATGTCCAGAGAATGAAGCTGGTGAGAGGTCTGGAGCACAAGTCCTCTGAGGAGCAGCTGAGGCAGATGGGGATGTTTAACCTGAAGAAAAGGAGGCTCAGGGGGGGCCTTATCACTCCCTAAAACTACCTGAGAGGAGGTTGTAGCCAGGTGGGGGTTGACTTCTTCTCCCAGGCAACCAGGGACAGGACAAGAGCCTCAGGCTATGCCAAGGGAGGTTCAGGGTGGACATCAGGAAGAATTTCTTCACAGGAAGGGTTCTCAGGCATTGGAACATGCTGCCCAGGGACGCGGCGGAGTCGCCATCCCTGGAGGTCTTCAAGAAAGTGCTGGTTGTGGCACTTTGTGCCATGGTCTAGTTGACAAGGTGGTGTTGGGTTGGATTCAATGTCCTTGGAGGTCTTTTCTGACCTGAACGATTCTGCGATTATTCTCAGACAAGCCTTACAATTGTTCATCCAACCAGCAAGTCGCCAGCTGCCTTGTATATGTTGTGAGATAGATGTTTACACTTAAAAGAAAAACACATTCTGAACTCTGAGCATTAGGGCCAACTGTGTAAAACTGAGCATTAGAGCCGTCTGTGTAAGCAGACTGTGTAAAACTGTACAAAGTTGCTATGTTAATACCAGCTGGCTTTAAATGTCCCTGCACACTGTGATAAAATGCTTTTTTGGTAACTGCACTCCCATCACTTCCAATTTTAAAACATTCTCTAGTTAATGACCAAAATACTACTGAACAATAACAATGCTTATTGTTTCCACACTCTTTTCATCTTCAGTCTATCAAAGTAAATTGTCATGAAAAAAGCAGATGATGGAAGCCTGTTTCTACCAAGACAAGATTCTTATCTACATAATTCTTTTTAAATTATGAATTGAACTTCATGAAGCATTTCCCATCACAGTTTGCACTCAATTTTAGGCACACAGTACCTTTACCATCTGCACTGTCTTCCTCATAACTACAGTACCAAGCACAATCCTGCATATCCACGAGGCAACTCTGGTCTGTGTAGGCTGCTCATCTCACTGTAAAAGCATATGAACAGCACTAAAATGGAGCCACCAGCTCCACTTAGGATCCTGCTGCTCTTGGGTAGACTGCAGAATGATTCAGATTACCAAACATACTCAAGGGAGAGTGCTTAGTGAACCTTGGGATATGTCAGGAAGAATTTCTAATTATCAATATTTGAGAAATACTACCTGTTCAGGCCAGCCTGCTCAGAATATTTTCTTTTGATGAGGGATATGAACAAAATAACATCTGGAAGTCTTTTATAACCCCCAGCCTTGCTTAAAAAAAAAAAAAAAAAAGCTATTGTCTGACTTGGTGATTCACAGTTGTAATTTTTCTAGTAACTGTCAACTTTCTGTTGCCAATTATTTAAATATCAAAATAATATATTCGCCTGAGGCAATAAAAGCAATAAAAATAAGAGTTGGCAGTTATTACTTACATTATAAAAATCTTGATTCAAAGAGTTCATCCAATTAGTAAAAGAATAAATGGCATAGTGTATCTTTTAGCTAAAGTGTTTAATTCTGTTTTCATTTAGATCGTATTTGTGTTCAAGTCCAATAACATTGAGTGAGAGTGACAGGGATCCATTTTGTGGATCCTGCCATCTGGCACAGGATCCCTTGGAAGAGTCACAGAACATCTGTTTAAGCACCAGATGCTCTCGAGGCAGACAGACTACTTGTGTGAGGGGCACCGAGGGTAAAAGGTCAGTCAGATGGGAGTCTCACTGGGCTGCAAGATGTCTCCTCCAAAGCACAGCCTCTATACTAGCAGCATCCAGGCTTTTTAGGTTTGACTTGAGCAAAACACTCATTCCAGACCACTTCTGCTCCATACCAGTAGCCAGAAACACATGAGCTGAGTGGAAATTTCTGGACAGAGTGGAAAGGTAAGGGAAACAAAGATAATTTAGAGCAAATAATAAAAGTAACAGGTAATTCTGTTCCTGAAGGAAGTAAGGGAAAGTGACTACTTGATTATACAAAAGATGCTGCTGCTACAGGTGAAAGGAAAAGAGAATTTCCTGTACTGGAAAGATGAAAGGAACAGGGAAGACTGCCTGTCAAGAAAGAAAGGTGAGCAGCTGTTGTATGGAAAGCAGAGTTGCTGCTGCTTTCCAGTGCAGAAGGGACAGAAAACTGCAGCCCAGGTTAGTGTTTTAACCCAAAGAATCCAGGAAAAGAGTATTTCCTGGGGTTTCCTACATTCAGATGTCTTCACTAAGTAGAGCAGTACAGTAAGAGCAGATCAATGCAACAATGCAGTTGCTGCAATTACACAATACACATTTTGCAGATTTTACTTCAGTCTAGTTCAAATCTGAGGCCTAGATTAAGTGTTTTCACTGCAGCAATTCCAAGGATAGCTATCCCACAAATCTTTGGTTTCCAAAGAGCAGATACATCAGGTGGATACTTGATGAAGCACTTTATCATCCTTCACCATCTTTTTCTGTCACACATGGTAATGCCAGGTGGAAGAGGCAGTGACACATATCTCCTTTATAAACCTCATACATGGAGTCAGCCCTTTCTGCTTGTCTTTTGTCGCTGTTATCCCCCAGAGAACAGCAAAAATCACGACATAAGTCCAGGTCAGATGACATGGCCAAAGTGACCTCGTTTAATCACCCATAACCTTTATAGCATGGTTTGCAAAAGAGAAATTACATGATTGGCCTATTGACCCACCACCTCTCAAGGTGATAGGTTGAGCAGTAAGACACCCATTTCCAAATATTATTCTTAAAGAAGGAAAATACTTTTCACAGTTCTCACAACAACTTGCAGGTGCAGAAAGGGTTTACAGTCTCTCAAACTGTTGTTCATTCAGTTCGCATGAGAACGAAAGCTTCCACAGAGGAGCTTTCAGATTTCTCTAGCTGCTCTCTCATGAGAAAGACAAGCTTCACAGTAAAATTCCTCTGCTAGCCCTTGCTAGCATCCACAGTCTTTGTTTCTGCTTTGAGTCTTCCTGTCTTTCCTTACACTGAAGTGCCAACATAAAGCCATCAGAAGCTCCCTGTTCATTCTGATCCTCCCTCTCCTACTCTTTCATCCATACTAGTTACTCCGTCAGAATACCCCAGATGAACTGACTTAATGCAGCCACTTGCATCTGAGAAGAGAACGTTTTCTAGGAGCCTCTAGCACCACTGCTACTTTGACTCTAGTCTGGTACCAGGTGGAGGTGCCAGAGTCTCTGGATGAGACTGCATCTTCCTGAGCCATGGGATGAAGCATACAGCATATGCAGAACTTCAGGATGTAGAGGCTTACAGTCAAAGCCTTCTGCTATGAGTTGGCATCGTGATTTCACCATGCTCATAATAAATTTCAGGTGCCTACAATTTTGTTCAGTTACAGTAGGCAAAGGTATAATCAAGACTGCTGGGAGCATTTTTCAAACCATACTTTTTTAATCGCGTACACATAACTCTACGGAGAACATCTTTTCCTCACATAAAGCAGTATGATATGATCAAGTCTTGAACCTAAAGATGTTCACATTACTCTTGAAAACTCCAGTGGAACTGGCACTAGAGGGACAGTGACCAGTGACAGTGATGTCACTATGAGCTTTATTAGTCTGTGATGGTATGAGCAGACCATTTCAGCAGTATATTCCACATGGAGCAATACAATATAGTATGATTCCACAGAGATTCCCTTTGTTATACTAGTGCTGCTACTTACCAAAAACCAAACAAAAAGGCAAAACACCATTAACATACTTAACATTTGTCAGCTGTGCTAAGGTACTAGAACACCAATACCAGAGGATTATTTTGGGAAGATCCACCTGGGGCTCTTGCTTCTATTCTGCTCAAGTATTGAAGCAGCCTGAAAACATTTCTAATTTGACAGCCTAAAGCAGCAATGAATAACTAAAAAGTTCCTCCAAACCCTGTTCTGGTGAATCACAGTACAAAACTAGAATTTTACAGTAAAAATGTCCAGAAAATATCTACAACTCTTATGGGAGAAGTTTCTTATTAATGCAAGAATTAGCAAATCTGTACATTTACTTTGGGGGTAAAATTTTACTTTCCAATTTCAAAGGAATAAATAGCCTTGCCATTGCTTAGCGTCACTTTTATAATCTTGCTTTAAAATGTTATCATCATTAATAATAAACTTTCCACTGTCTTTCAAAGTGAAAGTTTTACTTTGCTAATGTTAATTTTTATAGTATTAGCAACCAACCTTCAAGAACAACGGGGTTTTTTTTCAATAAGATATACCAGCATCACGGCAGAACTCAGTTAATTGACACTGAAATTATTTTTCCTTCAGCATCTTCCTTTATCTTCTCAGATGATAATTGGGTCTCTACTGAACATCTTCATCACTCACTGAGAAAAGCTTTTTAACATGCATATGCAGGGAAATATGATGAGTAGTCTGGCACAATCATTTTCATAACTGAGTAGCTGTTATGAATTCCATTTTTGTAAATAGAAGAATAAAACTGGAGGAAATCTCCCCAGCTTTCCTGTGCAAACTCTTGCTCCTGAGCTATCCAGATATTGAAAAACTGAAGTACCATTACTATGCCAACATGGACCATAACACTAACTAAACCCTGCTTCTTACAACCAGACAAGCAGACAAACCCTCCACCCTCCTAGGACACCCAGGTTCCAGGCTTCTACCCAGCCTACTTTAAATTCAGCTTCCTTGAATATAATTAACCAAACCTCACATTGTTTATATACATATATAATTACTAGAATGAGGTATCAAAATAAATTCTGAAATACTGCATAATTAATTTGCATGCCACTAAGAGAATATATTTTAAAATAAGTGTTTTTCTTAAGCACCAAAACTCTGAAATAACAAAGGAATGAAATCAATCAAAATCTTACAAGGTAAAAAAAAAAAAAAGGCAAAACAAAACAAAAAAGAAACCAAACCCCCACTATTCAGCCTAAAAGCTCAGAGTAAGGTAGAATCTTTCCTCTGTTCCAAGATTATGGTAGCGAATTCCTCACCACTTTTTCTTTCTCTCAAATCTGACCCTGTATGTTCATTCCTCCCACATCTTCTTACAAAAGATGACAGAGACTAAGGTCTGTATCTCCAGATCTGGCCAGACACAGCATTCCCTAAAATGTGTTCCCCCACACTGAGCATAGCATCAGTGGTCATGTCATCAATCACAGATGCAGAGAAATGAATATAAACATGATTCTTTCTAAACCTGATAGCTTGTTGATACTTGAAAAGCAATAAATCACTCTACAAGTATCTCATAAATAATGTTCACTTACAATGAAAGCATTAATAATTGCAATAGTATGTATGAAGATCCACACAGAAAGCTATTCACCTATCAGAAGGTGTGGAAAGAAAAAACTAATAGCATGAACAGTTCAAACACTCTAAGACACAATAGACTTAAAAGACATAAAATTTTGTGGGGAGGAAAATGTGGAATTGCACTAAAAACTTGTGAAGCTGTGAATCCGTACGCATTCCACTCTGCTGCAGATACTGGCCCACGGCTACTATATGTCTGAAAGAGGGTGTCTGTGGGGAGATTTACGAATTAACTGCACTTCATTTCCAAAAACTGCTATTCATCATCACATGATGTTTTCAACGAGGGCAGTCCAGCTAAAATGCTTCAGCTGAAACCACTAAGTATTTGCTAACTTGATACTGATGTCAATTCCAGGGTGGAGAAATTAAGGATCGTGGTAGGCCAATTTCACAGGAATTTTGCAGAGAACACTTATTTTCTGACTTTTACAACTCCTTTCTGCTACTTGAATTTTACTACAGCTCACTCTTCCTCTCTGCTTATACTAAAAACATTGCATGCTAGTTTCTTCTCTACTGAAAGATGCTGATAATCTCTAGCAAGTGGGAAAGATGGACTAATCTTTCATACAGAACATAATCTGCATCACTGGTATTTTTATTTATATCTGACAGATTGAGCAAACAAGAGCACTTTTGTAGTTGCTCCCACTTTAGCCTTCTCTACACCGTGACAAACAGATGCTGTTAAGAGCACCGTGTTTCAATATATGGTGCATTTATAACTCCTGGTAGGCCTTGAGTGTTCCTGCACAGATAAGCATGTTTAGGAATGTCTTGTTTCAAAATAAATATTAGAAACTTGAGTAATAAATATATAATTATCATCTGGATAAAGATGCCTAAAATCCTACTGCCTCTGACTATAATTATAGTAATAAAAGTATTGCTGACTGATGAAGAAATGTACAATTTATGCTGCAGGGATTGCAAATCAACACTTTTTTACACTCAGTCAGTTAAAAATCCAGTCTGCATTGTAAAACTTCATTGGTATATAGAATAACTCACCTCTGGACTGCAGTGATTAATCCTTCTGGCTTTCTCTTCCTGTATTATCTTTTTACTATGATCTATATTATTGCCATGATAATAGACTCATCAATTCAAGACAATACTCAGTCTTTACTGGATAAGACATGTTTATGTAAAATGCATGCTCATTGTCCTAAATCACGTCTTCAAGATATCTTTCATATGTAGTAAAACATTGTCTCAGTAGATTAGAGCAAATATTTCCAAACATGCCTACAAAGCACAACCCTCAGAAACATCTTATCTTATTTTAATATCATATCTTTAATCTTATTTTGCTCACTATATCCCCGGAGTGAATATTAAAAAGAAGACCTATTTTACAGTTGCCAAGTGGGGATACATCATCTGAACTGCAAATTTTAATTTAAATGCTTTAGATCTTCTAGAAAGATTAAAAACGTGAGTGGTATTTTCATCTATATTTATGAAGTACTTATTGATAGAGTTTCCAGATGCTGTCAGTAGGAGCAGAAGAGCCTTCCCTCATTCAGAGATGATGTGGTTATTGCAATGCTTTTCCTGTTGTCAGTGGAAAAGTTGGGGGCCGTGGTCTACATTTAATTGAGCCAGCTTATAATTAATTTTACATTAGACAACTTTTTGAGAAAATAGAGAGGAAATAAGCTGTTCTCTGTATCAATTTTCAATTTTAAAATACAAAGGTTAACTCAAATGTCAGAAATCAAATAATTAAGGAGTTTCTGTGTAGACTATTTCAGGATATTTTTGCATAAAGCATTTTAATAGCATATGATTATTCACTTTTTGCCCCACAAGACCCATTGAGAACATCACTAACAAGTGTGGCAAACTACCAAGACTGGTAAAATTATCATGGACTCCACCGTCTACTCCACCCATGCCATAAAAAGCCAAGTTCATTGCTGCTGCCCTGCTCCCAGTCTTTTTTATTTCTCTGTCCTGCAATGTTCCCTCCTGTCTTGCCTTTTTTCTCCCCCTCCCACCAAAATGTCTCTTTACCCTTTATTCTCTCTTCTTGACACCAGGTGCCCAAGCTGAGGGGGATTATGAACACATGAAAACCCCCTTTCAACTAAAAGGCCAAATGGGAGCAATGAGCTGCAGTGTGTTCCCTGGGAAAAAATGGGGAAAAAATGTGAAAGCCTATGTGGGGTCTGTTCAAAGTTTTTTTGGAAAGTACAGCCATAAAGAAAGCTGAAACCCAGGAACAACAATCCATGATGAATACAGAGGAATGTCGGCAAATTTCAGGGCTGTAGCTTTCACTAGCATCAACTGTGTGTGTACAAGAGAGAGATGTTTATAGAGCTGAATCACTTGGCTAAATCTGGATTAATCATCAAATCATATAATATCCTGAGTTGGAAGGGACCCACAAGGTTCACCGAGTCCAACTCACAGGACAGCCCCCAAAATTACATCACGTGCGTGAAAGCATTGTCTCACAAGAAAAGAGTAAAAAATATTCCTAATATTATGTTGACTCTCCCTACCATTATCTTCCTCATCAAGGAAAAGTGGGAAAGAAGAATTTAAAATTAAATTTAATTCATTTACTGTAGCTTCCAATCCCACCTTAGCTCATTGCTCAGCCTGGGCAGAGTCTTCCCTAGCAGGAACTCTATCAAGGATCCCTGTGAATGGACAGAAGCCAAGACACTTTATAGTGGCTGCACAGAAGGAAGAGTTCATCAGATCCATAAGAAAGTATGCCTAATGCATATAAAACCAAGCTATTGCTCACTTTTTGCAAAGCACAGTGTTAGGACAGGCCACAAGTATTTGGTAAGTGAATGAATCACATAGCTCAAAACACACTGCATTGAGTAAATCCACTTTATCTGCTACGAAAACCATACAAATAAGAACATTCCTTTCTTAATTGGAGAACCACCTCTATGCATAGCCAAGAGAGTTTTTCTTAATGTTACCCAAAAAAAGCATCCTATTTTTAAGTGGAAAGCTTTCGTTCAGTTTTACATTCACCTTGTACTTACCTTGATTACCAAATCAAGTCAAATCCTACAGATAACATGAATTTAGAGTTAACACAACTTGTAAGGGTATCAATTTACGGTGCTTACTAAAGCTTGTAGAAATAACAATCATGCTGCTACCAATGATAAAATCATAGGAACAAAAAGAGCCATCGGACCAGTACCATTGGAGTGTACTAGCTAAGCCCAATACCAAAGTACACAATCATAGGACCACAGCATGGTTTGAGTGGGAGGCACCTCTAAAGACCATCTAATCCAACCCCCCTGCAATAAGTCAGGACATCTTCAACTAGACCAGATTGCTCAGAGCCCTGTCCAACCTGACTGTGAATAATTCTGGGTTCTGGGCAACCTGTGCCAGTGTTTCACCACCCCGTGTAAAAAACTTTTTTATTTAATCTAAAAAACTCCCCTTCAGTTAAGAACCGTTAAAGTTACTAGAGCTTCTCTGCAATAACATCACTTTTGCCTGTACGCTTGAATGCCTGTGTTCTTTGGCTGAAAAACATCAGCAAGGAGACACCATTGCTACATTATCAGGATACAGACAGCTTTTTCTGCAAAGCACTTGCCCTAGGATAAAAATTAAACTTGTTGCTCTACTTCAGTATGGGAACAATGTCAAGAACCATATGCAAACACTCCATTTCATATTAAACTGATGCTGCCTCAAATTATTTAGAGATGTTCACTGAGTATGATTCCCATTTTGGCACAATTTGGTGCAAGCTTATGCTATAAATTAGCACTCCAAGGCCCTCTGACCAGTGTTCCCATCCCAAGTGAATCTGATCCCTCATATCCTTAATTATACTGGCAAATACTCTCTTAAACACAGCTGTACTGCTTCTAGAAAAATGGAATATTGATACAGAATCTTGGGAAAAAAAAAACCAAAACCAACCCTTGATGGTTTCAACAGTGCTTCAGAGCCTTTAAGAAAAAATTCTTACTTTAGAATAAATTTCCCACTCTCTTTTTCTGTAAAGAAAAACTTATCTTAGCTCTGTCCTGTTGTAGCACTTTAGTTTGTGGTGGTCTTTGATTTGAGGCAAGAGTGAACATTATTTTCAAAGGACAGCATGAAGAAAGATCCTGACTTACAAAAAAAGAAGTATGTTACTATGATTTGGGCAGTTGCCTTTCAATAATAACCCTGAACATTTCTATATGTCTCTGTGCTCAAAAAGATGTTGCTCATGTCCCACTTAACCAAGAACATGTAGGTGGTAATTAGGCACAGAGCCAGTGAGTCTCTAAGGAGTTTCTCTTAATGCTGTAATATCAATTAGTACAAAATATGCCCTTGCCAAATAGAAAGGGAGAATGGCCTAATTTATACCAGAAAAAATTGGAAGAGGAAAAATATACGGAGTTAATTACATAACAATGTTTGCCAAGCAGTGAAAAGCTGAAATAGATGGGTATACAGCACAAATGCATGTTTCAGATGAGCTTTATCAAGTAGGCAAGATGGATAAAGTCACTAAAACCAATACAAAAGGAAGGCAAAGACAACGTTTGCTTAAAAGAATAATCTTGCACGTAGAATGAAGGAGCTGAATGATCATTTTTTCTGTCACTTAATTCCTATTTTTCTATGCACGAAGAAAAAGAAACACTATTAGCCAGTGGTTTTGTTCAGCCGTGAACATTCAAACCCACCTCTTTTAGAAACATCAGTTTCAAGCGCTTATGGCTACAAGGAGTTGCTGGCACAGGAAACCACGCTGGCCCTTCCACTAGAAATGCAAACCCTGTTAACAACAAAAGCAGTAGTACAGCTGACAGAACTAACAACTTATCTTTGCTGTTGCTGTGTCTGACACACAACCTGTCTATGAAAACTTTCAGCAGCTATTTTCTTACACCACTAAATGTCATCCCCACTCTCACTCTACTATTTCAGCAAAGAGATTGAATTGTTTAGCATAGAAAGACAGGTTTTTCCAATTCATGCCTGAAAAGCGGGGTGGCAAGGTACTTTGCAGCAAAACTTTGATCAGTCAGTTAAGGAATTAAGGAAAATGAGGAAATCATCTGAGTTCACTAGGCCAGTTATTCAATAAGCCCTAGAAAGATCATAATTAACATTTGTTGGCTGATTCTAGGCAGTAAAATGCATTTTTCTCTATCATCAGGGGAAAAAACTAAACAAATGGCAAACAAGTCACCTAAGCTTTAGCAGAATGTTGAAAAGCTAAGAGGCTGCACCTACAGTTAACTGTTACCTTGTCCAAAATTTCTATTTATTGCAAAATTTAAGTAAAATCTGAACATGCCAGTAAGAGTCACTAGTAAGTTAATGAGGAAAATCTTACATCAACTGGATGTAAATGCCTGGTTAGCTCTTATTTAGTAACAGCTAATTACTTAAAATTGGGTTTGGAGTAAACTTTAGTAAGTGGAATTTTGACATACAAACAAACATGCTTAATGGAATTTTGGAGTGCAGTAAATCACCCCAAAACATTTTGAAGCTTCAAAAACAAAGCAGACTCTTCTCCCCTCCAAAAGATTTAGAAACAGCACATGCAGAAAACATATAATTCCATAAAAAATTAACTCTCCATGCTATTTCTTCTAGAGAAATCCTAGTTTAAATTATTTTCATAAGAAGAGTGTAGAGGGCACAGAAGCAGTACTGTCAGTTTCAGTATAACTTTAAAACAAGGATTTGTTATGACTTTATGGGAATGGGCTTGAATTTACTCTTGAGCTACACTATTGTAAGACACACCAGAGTAAATTACCTATAAAACCTGAATCAATATCTAAGGCACTGACAAAATTCTGCTTTAAATTTAGCACACAACTAATACCGAGCAGAGCTTGTTTTTCAGAAGTAGGTTTTCATCAGTAAACTCTAATCAATTAAGCAGTTAGGACATGTTGCAGAAATGTCAGTTTTAAACCTGCTGAAGGTTTATTCTCGGTACAAGCAGGTATCAGTCACAGACTGAAACTCTCTGAGCATATCTATTAGTTAAAGCACAGTTAGTCTCACTGAACCTTCAACTTTGCTCATTCAAAGTAGAGAGCTCTTAAACTGCACACCCATCACAGTATCAGAGTAATTATAACTGACCATCTACTCTTATGCATACAATTGAAGCCATGGTTTCTATCAGAACAAACCTGCCTGGCCAGAGATGAAGGGTGGGATCTGAAACTGACCCACAGCCTTACATGTGTTTCCCATGATGATTTACCTAGAACCACGTTCTGTTTAGAGTTTCATTTACTTCACACTATCCTACAGGACCAAACACCCATATAAAAATTTACTACATCATATATTGAACATTAATACTCTGCCTTACCTCCCTTTGTGTTCCAGAAAATGTTCATGTGATAAAATATTGGCTGATACAATAAGTTTCTCCTAAAGATACACATGCAGTACAGCATAACAAAATGGGCAAGCAGTTTGAAGAAATATGTCACAAATACATCACAAAATCCTTTCCTATCCTAAAGTATCTCCCTGTTTAGGCTCCAATCCCCTAAAAGGAGTCTAATAATATTACTTTTCTTTCTTTCCTGATGGATAACACAATGCTTAAAGAATGTTTTCAACATAAAACATTTTATTGATAACAAACTCATCATCTCTGCTTGCATAATTTGAGAATACTCTGAATAAAAACTTTTCACTGGAAACCTTCTCCACACAAATTTTTGGGTAACTAGCCCTTTCACACCAACAAGTGTTGAACAGGTTCTGAAAAATCAAAATCAGCAATGTTAACTGTAGATCCTCAATATTTCAGTCTCTTTGCAGAAATGTAATTATTTTTAGGCCATTTTCATATCAGTTTGTTAATTATTCATCAGGAAGCAAAATAAAAGTTACAGTCCTGACTAACACAAGCATCTGCAGCATTGTATGGATGATTTTAAAAATCAATGAAATAAATGCAAATTCTGAAACATGAATACCTTTGCTTCAGTTTTAATATGGAATGTCAGACTTCTCCTCAGTTACTTTTAAGAAGCAGAATACGGGATGTTTTATCTCTAGTCTGGGTAACTGCATCATATTTCACCCAGTTTTCCCATGGTAAATATAACAAGGACTTACTTAAATCTCCAAAAGTTATGTTGCTATATACATATACATCTCGCAGAGGAGAAAAAACGTTCTAATTGAAGTTTATTATCTAAAAAATGAGGAAAAGCTGCACATGAACAGGAGTCTGCACAAGAAATGGAGCTTCACCCTGACCCTTTCAAGTCCTTGAAAGAAGAAATTTAACTTTTACAGAAGGAACTAACACCCCCTCCACTTCCAAAAGCAGAGTCAAAAGAGAGAGGAAGTTCACTCGCTACTTCAGAGGAAGAGGCACATGCTGTCCCTTTTGACACCACCAACTATTTTGGTTTATGAACTCCATGATCTCATAAACATAGTTATGCCACAATTCCATGGAAGAATCTTTGTGCCTTGAACATGGCAAGCATAGAGCACATTTTGAGGACAAAAATAAAAAGCTGAACTATGGAAATGATATCTGACCTAGTTGAAGGAAAGTTCTGAAGGCATTTTACCTCATTTTGAACAATGAAAGACCTCACAGGACAGGGAGAGGCATCTAAAATTGCACAGTTCTGGGAGCAAGTGACCATAAAAGTTGGTGTGCAGTCAGGCTTACACAGTGTACTTCATTATACTGCTGTTGTTTAAGTAGAAATCACACATCATCCTCATCTTTCGTATAATTTGCTAAAAATTTCCTACAAAATTCAACACCTAGTCTGCTAAATTTAAGCACAGAACACTGGAATTAAATACACAAGTGTAAGACACTTGAGCTCATAGCTGCATAAAAATGGAAAGACTGAGTCAAGGAAAAAGTTGAAGGCAGAGGCTCTGCCAAAAATGTGCATTCATGCTGCTGCCAATACCACACAGGTTGAATAAAACTCAAATGTAAACAATCTCAGTTTTTAAAATATTCTGCTTGGTAAAAACTTCAAAGATCAAAACAGTTATAAATCAAGCAGATTTATGTAAGTACATTGAGAAGTAATGGGCCCTGATGCTCAATAGAAACTATGACCTCTGACCTGGTGAGAAAGTACACTGTAAGGCTTGGAGTATGGTTAAAATATTAGTTAGGAGGATGAATAAAAATTGGCTTAGGAAAGCAACTCCTCAAAGAATGTTTTAAAATCAAATTTAATGAGTTCAGACTGAAAATGCTGGAAAATCTATAATGGTGACATTTTCCACTTTTATTCAATCCAAGTATTCGACTGGAAAATAACTTCCAGGAAATACTTCACAACAAAATTCAGATGAAAATCACTACCCAGTGGAGTTTTTCTATGATCTTTCTCTGACTTGTGTTAAGCCTCAATCCATGCATTTCCATGTTTTAAGAGAACAGTTTAATCTAACTTCAAACGCTGTGCATCTTGAGATATGAACATATTTTCATATTCAGATGTTTCAAAACATATTTAGATGAAAGTCAGCTGAAATGTTTAGAAACTTAACATTAGTGAGATGAAGATGCCATGAGATTTGCTCCTGTTATCTTTGAATGTTAAAAAATAAATAGCCCTCAGCAACCACAAGCCAGCAGCAGAATGCACTGTGATTGTTCTGGTCTTGTCATTAATGAAGAGAAGCAACACATTCCTACTGGTGTGCATCATCTCTAGTTTAAAAATGGGCTTAGTAGGCACAACAGTGTGGTAATAATTTCCAATTTAAAACAAAAAAATTCTGAAAAGATACAGTGAACTACAGAACAGAAAGCCATAACTCTGTGCCAGACAATTTAACAAATTATAATTTAAGAATTAAATAAATACTTAAGAGTAATTGCAGAGAGCAAGTTAAGATGATAAAGTCAACATGTCTTTGTTTTTAAGCTTAAATGTGAATTCTTACTGTATTTCTTCAAAGAAATGGGGGACAGTTGATTGAATTTACTGGGATTTCCAGACTTTCAGCAAAATTCCTCCCCAAAGGTATTTAAGAAAACTAAGGTTCCAGAACATAAGACAGAAGACCTGCCAGGAATAAAGCCTTGCTCAAAAGACAAAGTAGAGTGGGTAGGAGTAAATGCTTAGTCCTCAGAACAGAATCCACATAGTTCAGGTGGGATTTGTTATAGCATCTATGTTGTTCAACATATTCATAAACAAATTGGAAAAAATAGTAAGTAATAATATGATATGAATTGCTTATGATATGAAGCTCATTAGGACAGTGGTTGACTTGCTTTGAATGCAGGAAGATCATTATAAAATGAGTAACTAGACAATAAAATTATAAATGAAGTTGAATGTAAGTGAATGTAAACCAATTCATCTGTACTTCAAATTTTAAATGATGAGAACTCAGCAGACCAGAAGCAAGCCCCTGTGCTTAGGACACCACTTAATCACCTCTTTGTTTTTCAGTCTATATAGCTGTTCATTAGGGGACACAGGGGAGGCTAAAAGTTTACACAGATCTCAGAAGACAAGAGCAAGGAACAGAAACCCATCAGGGCTAATACTTCCTCTCTGGCTCAGGAAATACTTAAGCTAGCAATTACTGAGTATAAGGAGAAAATTTAGGCGTGCTCTATATGCTTACCCTGATCTGATTCTCTCCTAGGCATTTCCTTACAGCTGCTGTCAGACACAAGACAATGACATAGATAAACTGTTCTGGTCCATTATGGCCACCTTTGATGGCGACATACTGCAGCATAATAAATCCCACGGCAGAGAAACCCACACCTGGGATGTATCAGGACAGATACTTCCAGAGGAGATGGGTGACAAATCTGAAAGAGGTTCAAGTGCCCAAAGGAGCTACTAGGATAGACAGGTGTCACTGGGATCTGATGGTAGTGCACAGGCTGGAGAATAAGGGGCATTTTTCATTCTTGACATTATAGAGCCTTTGCCATGAAGTGTAATATCACATATTATTTTTATATACTTAAGCACTGGGTATGATCCGTAATGGATGACTTTCACTGAACAATCAGACACAAGCAACAAATAAGATGTGGAGGTTAGTATCTCAAATACAAAAACCCCAACCACAGCTCTTCCAGCCCTTCTAAAGAAATCCCCCAAAGTTAGCCTAAGGCTGCATTACTTGACTTCTGCTAGTATATAGCAGGAGAGAACAAAAGAGGAAATTAATACTCCCAATATAGAGTTGATAGTGCCTCTGCTGCACAAATTTTAAGAATTACCACACCACAAGGACTGCAGCAAAAGCCATAGAATGGTTACAGTCACTACAATGTACAGCTCGAAGGGATTTTCTTTTTCTGTTTAAATGCCTGAAGAACTTATTAAGTTTTCCTGGTCCAACACAGTGATGAAAATTTGCTACAAACTTGGCATATTTTCACTATAAAACCAAATTTTGCATCCAAACTGGAAAAAGTTATCTGAAAAATTTCAGCCATGTTTTTAATTGAAAAAGTGCATTGAAAATACAAAAGGTCATTAGAAAACTAACACAACAGCAAGCTGCTAACATTTTCAAAATGCCTCTTAAGCAAACAGAACAACTTTAGTAATCTTCTTTGTTATTATTGTTTTATGTAATCAGATCTAAGCCAGAAAAGTCAGATGTATTCTGCACTATAGGTATTTTAGTTACCTGCTAAACGATGCCTCTGGGGGACAGCATGGAAGCCAAGTGAGAAGACTAATTTTTGATGCCCAGCTTAGACAGTAAAAGAGCACAAACATTGCTTTAAGTGGAGAATTGTAGCACTAAAAACTAAAAAGTGCAACTATCCTTAAACAGATGCAGGGAACTTCAGAGGTTTCTGTCAGGCAAGCTAGCAATGGAAAAAAAAGTTAAAAGCCATTTGTTTGCAAACAAAATTTTTTGTCAAAATCCTTTCATCTTAAATGTTTATGTTTCCATTAAGAGATAGCAGGTCAACATCAAAGCTTTAATAAGAAATAAAAATCAGAATAACTCATACTATCAGATTTGAAGATAAAACTCAGATTTGATCCTCATAGTATTTGTTTTTGCAAATGGTTCCAATTCAATGTTTATTTCCTATGAAAATAAAGCATCCAGAATAATTAATACCAACATACTTTTCTAAGTTGCCATATTGTATATTACATATTTTCCTTTCCACTAGAAAGTCTGGTATTTCACCTTAAATCCACTTGTTCCCCAAAATTCCAGTCCATACTACGAAGCTATTTCAGAGTAATATGTTTTATACAATTAAAATATCCACAAAAGAAACAACTGGCAACCTTTATTGACTAACATTGTCAGAATGGCTGAACTGAGGTATAAAAGGAAGGATGTTTAAAGGCCATTTTATGAAGTCACGACTTTTAAGATATGTCTACATGCCTTAATCATTTTGGCTGACAAGTTGATGGAAGAACTCTGGTTTCTCCAATTATAAGTTCAATAGCTGAAACAAGTCTAAAAAGGTCATGTGTAAAAGGCATAAAATATTAACCTCATTGTTTTCTGTGCAGCTCGTTAAACTCCTAGAACTTGTAATAGCAGAGACAAATTGAGCAACTTTCTGACCTTTCTCTGATAAAAACCTACACAGTTATTTAATGAAAGCCCAAAAGGTTACCAATTATTCTTCTTAAAAGCCCATCTTCCTCAGACCAGGAATTTGGCACTGCATTGAGAAATTAGTTTGTGGAAATGCTTCATTTGACTGCTTTTAGAAGAGTGGCAAATCTGTAGAAAATCCTCTGGTTTGTTACCTGTTTTGGCTAGAAGAGGCAGAAGACTTGAGGGGAAATGAGAACAGAGAAAGAAAAGTGGCTAGAGAAAATGAGCAAGAAAATAAAAAGAGCATGTATGCATGCATTCCAGGTAGACATACAAAACTCTGAAATAAAAGAACAGTAATCCCAATTTGTTGATCAATATTACCCAGTATCAAGCTTCAGGATATCTACTAAAATGAGCAGCAGCACAGCCAAGCAGCTGTGCTTCCCACAATGTGACGCACAAGAGCGTTGCAAGCAAAAGTGAGGCTGCAAAGTTCTGTGTTTATGACCCTTACTGACTTAAAGCTCAAAGCTTAAAAAACATTTTGGTAAAATTTGAACTAATACATTTCTTAATTGACTACTGTGCCAGAGACATGTTCTTTTTTAATTTCTTGACATCCTCTGAATGGTACAAAACAGATGTGAAAGGCTAGTTTGATCAACTAGATTTCAGTTCAAAATACAAAGCCATCAGGCTTATTTATCATTTCTGTATGTATTACATAGTTTAAAAAACCACTCACACATCAATGTATTTCTTTGGAAGTACTAAGATTTCTGTCTTTCAAACACTAAATTTAGAACTGATTTTCTGTAGTTAAGTAATATAAATGTTTAATTGACAGAAATCTTAGGAGGACTTCCAAACAGATTTGTTACTAATGTGTAAAAGTTATAGAAATATGCTAACAGGCAGTTGTTACAAACAGTGTGACTAAATCTGTGTTTTAAAACTGTACTATTTGCAGTTCCTGTAGTTATTTGTAGTTTTATTTTACAAATCCATGTTTGTAAGTCTTTTTCATCATGTGAGTTCTACTTATTGCAAAATATGCATTCATGGCTGATTGCAGATAGTACTAATAATTAAGGATAAAAATGTGTCCAGCCTCCATAAATACCAGTCTCTGGTGAATGACTGGTGATGAGTTTGTATTAAGAAACCCACAGATTCTGATTTCTATGAGGCTATCCATATAGAAAGTTTCAAACGGATTTGGTTTCCCTCTTTGTCCCAAACTCAGTGGAAACCAGATCACTCTGGCTCATCACACAGTTTGCACCATTTTCCTTGATGAAAGAGTGAACAGTCCATAGGATCATGATATTTAAAAGTTCAACTTCTGCCTCTTGAAAATACTAAACAGTAATTACTTGACCTTAAGGATTTCTACAAATAAATGTATATTTCCAGATTCATGACAATCTATTATGTCACTGCAGCTGAAATAAAAATATGTTATCTTGAGAAGGGTGAGATTTCCAGGCAGCATCCCAATCATTTTAATCAGATTGCAACCATTTGACCAATTCTATGTTGATTATTAAGTGAATTAAGAAGCATGCAGGGGTCATGTAGGGCAGAACCTATTCATTTTTAATGAGTTTCCAAAGTTTTATTTTGTGATTTTACTTCATTTGGCCCCTAGGCTCATTATCTCACAACTGGTTGCCAAACCACCCTCTACTTTGTGGATTACCCCATTGAGGGGTGTGTTCCCTCTTTTGAGAAACACTGACTTCATGTTTACCCATAATACTATTTTAAGGGATCTTTGATGAAAAAGAAATCATAAATGTTTACCTTTGGGGTTTACCAAGTCAGACATAAAACACTTCTAGCACACTAAGTATTTCTTGAGCGATCAACCACACTGCAGATGGGCCTCTTGTCTTCAAAAACTCTTTAAGGCTACAATAAGTGTCCAGTATGTTTGCATAAGAAATCACCCACAGTTCAGGCTCCTTTTAGTTTCAAGCAGCTTCATAACAATTATTTTGTTGCATCATTTGTCTCTTTTTAGTGTACGTACTGTGATTTTTCTGGCTGTCAGTGAATAGTTCCTTTATCTTAACAAAATAGAAGTTTCAGAGGCTAAAGTATTTGGGCTCACCTTAGCCTTGGCAAGCCTTAGCACATATTTGCTGCTCTGACACAACATTCTGTCACTGCTTCTCTGAAGTATTTTAAATTAATACAGTTCTATAACCAAGATATACTAGCGTTACTTTCTTATTTTAAAGCTTTCTGTGGCTTCCTGTGTTCATCCAAATGTGCTTTATTTTGGATGATTACTGTTCCTTTTTACTCCCTGTGAAGAGTAAGGAAGTTATTACTGAAACCTACAGACCAAGGTTTTATTCCTGTAACCTTTACAAGCTGTTGAATTTGAACTCCCATGCTAGGAAATGCTGCTTATATTCTCTTTTTATGTGTGCTGATTATTTTTTGCAATTCAGTCATAAGAAATTATTATTATTATTATTTTAAAAGGGAGAAGAGCACTAAATAGAGAAAATGGGTTATTTTTAAGCATTACTGTCATATCCAAGCATAAGGCCATTCACTACCTAGAATATGTTTAAAGATAATAACGTGTGTGTGTGAGATCAAGGCCCAATTTCAGTATTACTCCATTGCTCAGAATATAGAACAACATGCAGCTGAGGTGTCCTCTCAAATCTTGTGGCTCCAATGATATAAATCAGTACTTTTAATATATTTCCAGCCCTTCATGGATGCAATGATTTGACATTAGCTTTCATATTCTTTGGGTTTTTAGGAGTTCTTAAGACTCCTTAAAAGTAAAACTTTGTTTATTTAAGAATAATTTGGCTTCTTTTTATAGGTTTTCCTCCTAATATCCTGAATTTGCTTTTTCCACTACATCCCACTAGACTATTATTAAAATAGTCTTATTTTAATGTATAATAATACCATGCCAGTCATTGCTATTTTCAAGGTGAACTTCTCACTAAATTAAAGAGTTGGAACTTTACTAACCTTTTCATCAACACATGCCAGTAATATCTTCTATAAAAAAATGGACCTTTCTCCCTATTTTTAATTCACCTTGCTTATCAGCTATTTCCTTCAAATTATCTGAAAAATCCTCAAAAACTAATTCCGTAAGTTCAGACTCTGCATACTGAATACTCTTTTCCCCTTTGTACTTTGAACACATAAACCATTTCTAATAGGGCAGAACTGTTTTAGAAAAGAAAAAAAAAAATATTTCATAAGTGAGATTTAAATTAACAGTATTTTCAGGATGCAAACAGGAGGTTTTATGAAGTGGATCCAGTCTATACATCAGTATCAGTAATGGGGTATTCTATGCATGAGGTTTACAAGAGAAATAACTATTTGTGTACCAGCTGTGAACATGCACTTGTTTTGAGCAAATGAAAGGTAAAAACAGGTCACATATACAGCACATTAAAGCCTTTTCCTTTAATTCTCCTGATTAGCTTCTTGGTGTATCGGATAGTCATAAAAATACTTGATATCTTTTTCTAAATACCAAACAAACACTGCATTTAAGAAATGAAAATAAAGATTCATACTTCTTCCTTAGGGCGTCACAGCTCCTTCAGTACCATCAAAACTGAACTCCTTGGTTCCAAAAGCATTTAATTTCAACTTCCGGAATATATTAAAAAAAAAGTTGTATTTTCAAAAAATACTTATTTCAACAAATTTGCTTTTCTAATCGAAAATCTGAAAGACTGCCCCCATATTCTTTTATATCAACATATCCTAACACACAATATATAACCCTTCTAAACATAATATAATTTCATCTGAATTGTACTATGGCCACATGTCTCAATAAATTCCCTTTTTTTTTTAAATTAGTAAATGTGCATCTATCAACCATGTATGCTTGATAGTGATGACATAAACCTGTCAGCTAGAGGAAAGCTCCATGAAGTAACCTGTCATCACTCTTTTCCTGAAATAAACTATAGCTTTCTGGGACTTCTAGAAAGCATAGTGACAGAAGTTATTGCAACAATAGGCTATGCTGCACTAGTACAGGTGCTTTTTGAGTTTCTACTTCTTCTGGACTCCCCATCATGCCTATATGAAATTCCATCCTCAAGCATGGCAGTCACCTACAGGTTCATCTATTAATGGCTTGTACTAGAAGTAAAATACCTTGGTGACTCTCAAATCAGGCTTTGGACTTAAGATTAAAAAAAAAAGAGACTGTTTTAAAGATGTCTTTTCATGTAACAAATTGCTTTTGTTCACAGTCTCTCAGACCCACCCAGACTAACAATAAATTTTGGGTTATGTTATTTCTGGATTTGTACGTCGAGGCTTTCCATACGTCTTCACCTAGAAACAATTCCCTTCTCTATAGATCTGCAGCCAAAAGTAAACTTGATACATATATCACATATATACAAACGATCTGTAGAACCTATTCTTTTGTTATCTATCAAATACTGACAAGCAGGAACTCAAGACTATATCCTTGTCTTTGTGAGCGGCAACACGTTTTAAATCCATTTTAAAACAAGACAGCTAGAACTAGCTTACTTTGCGAAGTGTTTTACTCTAATTAAGACCTTTTCCATGCTAATGAGTGATAACTATTACATAATGATTCTAGCTTTTTATTTTCAAAAGATGGAGGCAGCAGTCTGGTGCAATTCTCTTATCACCACAGATCAAGAATTCCCACTCAGATCTCTTACTGCTCTTATACGTGTCCGTTAATATTAAAATGTCTTGGTGCCATGCCCATCAAAATCCACTAAAGATTATTAAAGATTTTGTTTTCTTCCAGTTAGCTTTACTAACATATCCACGTGTCTATTTGATTCACTTGCATATAAAATCATATAAACACAATGAAGCCTAAAAGGCAAAAACTGCAGTTAAACTAAAGCAATATTTGAAGCGTTACTTTTTACCATGATAAGGTGACAGAGCTATGTTTCAATAGTTATTCAAATTATTTTTACCAAAGGAGGTCAGAATTCACCCTGAAAAAAAATGGAGTTTGATAGCACCAGAAAGAAAACCGAACAGTTGCATGCCCTTCACTGTTTTACAAGCAAGTGACAAACTAATGCCATATAATAGCAATATTCATATTGTGTTGGCATTAAAAGTCTATAAAAGCATAAACTGATAGGTATTGATACTCCCAGCTCTTAATAAAGCAATAGAATTTGATGGGAAAAATCAAGTCCTTGGTATACCAGAAAAAGATATAAAACTAAAGTCACATTTAATCAATTATATATAAACCCAAACACATAATTCAACCTAAAAAAAAAAACAGTTAAGATTACATTTATTTTTCTTTATTAAAATTTCCATTGAATATCTAACTTCCTTCTTCCTTCACTGTTGACTGAGTTAAGAAGCTGCAAAACTATATCTGCACTGGAGGCAAGGCAGCCCACTCTTCTGGTTGACAGAACATGTTTCCCAGGCAAAATAGTTTATTTTTAAATAGCTTTTGTGAGTACAAAGGATGTTGGAGTACTAAATCTTTTTGCCTCCAGCTGAGGCAATTTGCTGCTATTACAGACACTGTTTCAACACCTATATGCTATGCCCTTCCTGTCACCTGAGTACCAAACTCTGTTTTGATGAGGGACATAAAATACTGCAGAACCACTGACTGAATGTACTTTCACTATTTTTCTTTTTTTTTTAATGCTGAAAAAAGCAGGTTCCCAAGCAGAAAAGCAAAAAGGGTCCTGATGTTTTAATGGATTTCTAAAAAATGTTTACCATTTATTCCTCTCTAATCAAAAAGCTTACATTTTTGTCTATAACTACAGGCTTGTCTGAATTTTGAACAAGAACAGGCAAGAATCTTCGCAAAAAAATCCTTTTCATGTCATATATATTTCCCTTTGATTTTGTTTTAAATGAAGATTCTATCATTAATCATATAAATTGCAAAAGAAGATAATTTGCACACAGAAAGATAATTACATACCTTACATTGGATAAAGAGACCATAAACCAAAATGTTTTTCTTTTTAGTTTCTCTTGCAAATTTCTTGATCATAGTTAGGTCTTCCATCCCAACGCTGAAAGAATTATTTTCTGAAATATCCAAGTGCACCTGCAAAAGAACAAATGAGGAAAAAACAAAATCCACTTTTTCCACAGTGTACCATTTTAGACTGATGGTTTTTAGTATCTCATTTTTATGTGTTAAGCACACACAAAAATACAGACTAACTGTAGTGGTTTAAGACTTTTCTTAGATAGCTTCTATTACTACTTCTATTCCACTACTTACTTATACATTTAGTGATATGAAAACCATTTCTTTTCAAAGCACGAAGAAACCAATATGCCAGAACATGTCATGCATCTCAAAAATATTCAATTAAATTAGAAAACAAACAACATTCTTTTATAAGCTCTAGACTAACTTCCACAAGGGTTTTTTTGTTTTGTTTTGTTTGGGTTTTTTTACTATCAGAGCACTGTAGAATACATGTGTCTTCCTTAAGGCTGCATCTTGAAGGTTTTCAAGACAGAACTGAATTCTTTGAAGTTTAATTGGAAATTTACTATCCTTTCAGTATAGCATATTAGTTGCCTAAATTGGATTAATTTCAAGGTAACACTTCAAGTTTAAAAAGCAGAAACTACCTCAAAAGGTAGGGATATGACTGTCCTGAGCTCTTGGGCAGGGAAAGGCAGGTCTCATTTCCATCAGGGATGCTGCAGAAACATGGCAGGTCTTACAGGACCTGATCTGAGCTCAAGAAGCATTTGGACAACACTCTCAGGCATATGGTGTGATTCTTGAGGTGTCCTGTGGAGGGCCAGGAGTGGGACTTGATGATTCTGATGGGTCCCTTCCAACCTGGCACATTCTATGATTCTATGAATTCTCTCCTGGGTATCTTGTGCAGGGCCAAGAGTTGGACTCAATGATCCTTGTGGGTCCCTTCCAACTCAGAATATTCTGTGATTCTGTAACTGGTATTGCCAGGGACACATCAACTAGAGCTCAACCCTTTCCCAAGGCCTACATGTTCCATATTTTAATCAATTTATCTTACAAAGCTTCTATTAGCTGTAGAAATCAAAGTTAAGGATGATGATTTTTACATATAAGGTTTCAGTATCTATTAACAGTAGAAGTACCTTTACCCCTAGAAGAGAGAAAAAACACTCTCCTGGCTGAATGATTCCATCACATAAAACTTACCTGTGACCACTACACAGAGGTAGGGATATAGAGATCTCTCCAGAGACCAGTGCTTAGAAAAATTATTTCAAGTTCTCTTTGTACTTTATGTTCCATTTATACTGACAGAAAATAGGTCCTCATGCATTTTCCCTTGCAACACTTTTTAAAAAAGCTGTTTATTGTCTAAATGCATACTCACCAGAAGCAAAGCTATTGTCTTCTACTACACCAGCAGAGATTAATTTTCACACATACTCATTATTTTGTTATTTTCTACCCAAAACAAGGCTAAGGACTACTCATTTACAACTATTTACAAGAAATTACAAAACCTATTAATTTGAAAGAACTTAACCTAACTCCTCCTTACCATTAACCTCTTTGACAGCTTTAAAAAGAGGTTTTTCTCAAACTTACTTTGGTACTGAAATGCAAATAATTGTAACAATGGAGCTGAAGTACTAGCATTCCTGTCTTTCTAACCCTAAGCAAAGCAACAACATAAAAATCAAAGCCATTCATACCATCTACAAACATGAAAATGTATTGCTCAAAAAAGTAAAGTCAGTATAAGAACACAATTTGTCTGGTTATAGCATAACTGGAGAGGATACTGGCTTGATGCAAACAAATAACTGAAGTTTACCTCTGTGCTTCCTACTTCTCCTGTAACATTAATCTTCCCCTTTGTCCAGATACAGTAGTCCAATTGGTGCTTCAGCTTACAGCTGCCATAAAACAATCCAGTCAGGCACCAGGATAATGGACAGACTTTGAATCTGTGGCAACTGATAGGTGGGATTCTGGACAGAAGTCATCGTGCTCACTTCAAGCTCATCCTTTTATTGCAACAATGCTCCCTGGGCTGCTTAAACAGAGCATCTGGCACAATAATAACACCTGTCATTTTTACAACTAAAGAAGATGACTATTGGAAGGAAAAAAACCCTTTTTTTCTTAATTATCAGATTATTACAAAAAAGTTATTTTTGTCATGAAATCAAAGAATAGACAAGAACTTTCCAATTACCCAAATCCAATTACATTAGACTGTTCCTAGTTATGAGTTTAGAATGGAAGCAGTCAGTCGCTCTCCCCATTTATCCTTTCAATTCTTCACTACCAGAAAGACTTTTACTTTTGAGAGTAGAAAAACACATCTCCCTTACAGGCGGTACCTAAGACCTATGCATTAAATGTCATCATACTGCTTAAAATTCTGATTCCATTTGTCCAAGAAATATTAATATGTCCTTCTACATTGAAAGAAAGTGTATTATAGCACTGTTCATGAACAATTCATTCAGGTAATATGTTAAAAAAGCATATAGGAAAGAATAAAGTTCAGGAAAATCCCACTCATGAGCCTTAGTGAAGAGGACACCCAACAATGAATTTAATTAAAGACTGCGGAAGGAAATTTCTGTTCCCCATACCATCTGTAATGAGTTTTAGAGATCAGAAGTTTAAAGGGCTTCAATATTTCCCAGTGATTAATATGGGACAATGATTTGTTAAGCTAATTCTTTAGTCACTGAAAACATACCTTCCAGATCTGCTTTTTTTCCCTTCTGGAATTTCTAACAGATAGTGTGGTACTTCCATCAAATGAAAGTGTAGCACCAGATGCCCAAGTGCAATTAGGCAATATACTTTTAACAAATATATTTCTATCAGTGTTTTAAATATTAGCAACTGTTTCCACCTAGTTATGAGATTTTTTTCCACTGTCTAGTTCTGGGAAATGTCAAGTAGTTGTCAGAAACAACTGATGGATCTGGAATATAGTAAAGGGATTAAATGTATCATTTTCTCCTAAGGCTATTTTAAAAGGTGTCCACCTAAATAATTTGTGCATGCTGCAGGCTGTTCAAGCAAGTACAGTTTCATTAAAAATGGTTGTGGGTTCTACAAAGACTTCAAGGTCTAGTATCTCAGGGGAAAAACTCAAGTTTCATGGGGAGATTGTGTAAGAATTACTTACATTCATACCTATTTCTTAGGAGATATTAAGACCAGAATATTTACAGCTACAACTATTAAATCAAAGTTTTCACATTCCTAGCATCACATTTAAAAAACTATTTAATTCGAAGTCCCGACTAGAAAGTGCTACCAGCTGGGCACAAAATAAGCATGCTTTTGACACCTTAGCATTAGCTAGTTGATTAACAATTCCAACTTTATCTTCACACCCTCAAAATTCAACACAGACAGAAATAGTTTCTTATATTCTTGATAAAGGACTAATGAAAACATTTTCAGTCCAGAAAAGAGCATTTTTCACATCCAGTGGCCTTGTAAATGACCAACAGAATTGGAGACATATAATTGCTCTGATTATGAAAGGCAGAAATAATTTATCTTTGAGAATTCAGCAAAATTAAAGTTTTACCCTAAAGTTCCTCAGAAACAGGGTCAAGAAAAAAAGGTGGTCTAGAAAAAAAGTGCTAAATATTGATGTTCATAGAATCACAGTAACTCACTCCAAGAGAACAGCATACAATAGGTAAGGATATAGCAGGTTGATAGGTTTGGCTCTACAGCAGGATCAGGACAGGCTGGATACATGGGCGGAGGCCAAGGGTATAAGGTTTGAGAGGGCAAAGTGCCAGGTCCCGCATTTGGGTCACAACAACCGCACCCAGCACCACAGGATGGGGCAGAGTGGCTGGAAAGGTGCCCCGTGGAGAAGGACCCAGGGGTGCTGGCTGACAGTGGCTGAACATGAGCCAGCTGTGCCCAGGTGGCCAAGAAGGCCAACAGCATCCTGGCCTGTATCAAAACCAGTGCAGCCTTCAGGATCACACATCATTAAAAAATAAAGCCACCTAATTCTGTTTCAACTGAGCATTCAAGCACAGCACATGCTTCACAGCATCCCCAGCAGAGAAAGAGCACAACACCAAGGCAGGAGTTAACAGTTCAGTACAACCAGCCAGCCACAATGAGCCTTTCACAGAAATGTATAACTAACTGTCATTTGCTAGTGTCACTTTGTTTCCTGACAGGATGCAGTACATTTGTTGAAGTGCAAATGAGTTTTTTCAGAGACCAATTTGCAGTCTGAATTTAAAATTTTATTCTGAGTTAGCAGCAGTTTAAACCTAGTCTAACTTAAAAAATATTTATATTAAATATGACTTATATTTGCATTAAATACTATTTTAAAATATTTAATGAGATACTTTCTACAGTAACTTACAGGAGTTACCTACCGAAATAAGGACAACTGGATATAAGAGAGGAATATTTGATTTTTCCAACATATCCACTAGTTCCTGGATTTCTTGAATGGCACACCTTTTATCCTAAATTAAAATAAATGTTTAGAATTACTGAAAACAACAATTATTTCATAAAAATGGAATTCAAAGTTCTGTTATTTACCAAAAAAGAATATACCTCACTTTTCTGGTTTTGGGGGGGTTTGGTTGGTTAGTTGTTTGTTTTTAATATACTTGCAATGGTATTGTCTGGCAAAATTATAGATGTTGGAAAAAGAATGAGATTACCCTTTATATACATATATATATTAACAAAAAAACAAGATTAAGGGTCTTGATTGGTCTCAGATATGGTTCATCTAAAACCAACCTGCTCCCATACAAGGACCCAGATACAGATCACATGGCACGCACATGTCCTGAATGGGAAACACTACCTTACACTATGGTAGCAATGAATGCACAGTTAGATGACCACATGTATGACAGGCCTCTCCTTAAAATACAATATACACTTCAATACAACATCTCTGAAAGGAAATTTTGAACTACTTCCAGTTTTATCCCTATGGTTTAAGAATTCATGTCTGTCACAGTGACAGAAGAGAGGAACCAGAGGAGAATTAATAGACCAGTATCTCAAAGGCCTAGTTTAGTGCACATCAGAAACACAAAATATCAGAATGGACAGGGAATATGAGGACAAAAATAACAAACAACTTATTACTCAAATATTTAATTATTTACCACTACTAATAAGTTTAAGTGCAAATTAAAAAGCATGCATCCTTACTACTTACATTTACACAAACAAAATTGTAGCACTGTCCTGAAATGATGTTTTGTAGATGGCTATCATTTTTGCTTAGAGATCGTGAAATAGCTTCAACCTGATTAGACAAAAAAAAAAAAAAGTCAAAAATTGTATCTCAGCCTTAACTATCTGCTAAAGCTTCCCCCACTGTGGCAGAGTGTGTTCATTCAAATTATTTAAAACTGGCAATTATTATTTCCACTACAAAAAATGAAAATTGCTCAGAATTTTGGGGCACTCAACCGTGAAGCATGGAGCCCAACATATGTTGAAGTATACTCCTTAGGGAAGCCATTCCAGAAACAGCTCTAGAAGCATCAGGCAGAAGTGCTGCTGCTGGGGTTAGGATGTTCAACTGTTTCCAGAGATGCAAACACTGTCCATAAAATGATCTAATTATTTTAGATGTCTAATTCTGAGAAAACCTCTATAATACTCAAATATATACATTTTGTCTTCATGAAGTTAAAAATTAAATAAAATAAATGTGCATGAAAGACCACGTGCACTGGTGTTCCAGGATTCTGCCCAGAGCAAGGGTACAAGACTTGACTAGAGTTTCTCCTTAAAATAATTTCCTCAACGAATATTTTAAAATACTTTCTTAAGTACAGACATACTTATTTTGCAGCCTTTTACACAAGCTAAGTAACCATCTTATCCCAGATAAAATAAAAAGTAGATTCTACTGCATTATCAGCTTCAGGATTGCCTTAAGTAAAACAGTAAACCAGGTAGCAGAGGGTGAATCTGTTCCCTAAGAGCAGATTATAAAAAAAAAAGAAAAAAAATCTTGAAATTCAGGAGAAAAAAAATCTTCATGTTGCTTCCATTAAATCAGCAAATCCCACTGTTTCACTATACAACTGAGCTTTATTTCTGCCCAAAACACATATTAAGTATCATAGAACAGAAGCAATACACTGCTGTGTTCCCTTAAAATGCCGCTTAATCCACAATCCAACAGAAGTTCCAAATACAACATTTAAAAAGGCTTTGCAGTGTTATGTAAAGCTGTATTTGTTAATTTTTGTCATAATCAGGAGCTACCTTGTTTGCAAAGGAAGGTGGTTTGAAACCAAAGAGTTGATATTTTTGCTCTAAAGATTTTAGAAACATTTTCGGCTCAAAATTTGATAGCATAACCACAAATAGCTGACATTTAATCTTTTAAGATTAAAAAAAAGTCACAGAAGGTATGAATTACTTCAAAATACTTGGCAAATGCAATAATCCAGGGCCCACCTGGCTTGAACCTCTGAAGATGTAAAATCAGAAATCCCTGGTATCTTCTCAACCTTGCACATACTTCGATGAACACAAGCATACTGCAAGCCAGCATCTTTTCTGAAGGTATTTGGAACATGACCCAAGGCAGAAGGCCTACTTTTATATTTTCCTTTGAGATATTACCATATGTGATGCTTAAGCATTGATGAACATTTAAAAATTCCTTCAGTGTATCAGAATTTTTGATTTAACTTGAACAATTTTATTAAGTACCACAGTAGCATTTTTTAACCACCATACTATCCAGCAAAAATGAAATCTAAATTCTCTGTTGGAAAAGTAAGCACAGCTGCCTAAGAAGAAGCTTCAATAAATCATCAATTAACTAAAACAAATTCTTATTCTATTTGCATTTTATATCCTATTCAATATTACTTTTTTTAAAATTAAAATTAATATTAATCAATGTTATCAGCTATGCAAGAGAGCAAAAATTACCTAAAAATACCACCTTGGTAAAAACTGATTGTCACATAATAGTTCAGTGTTTAAATAAAAAGGAGTATATGGATTTGCTTTATTACTTCTGGTCCTTGTAACAACTGATATTCTTGAATGCTTTTTTAATTACCAGATGCCCTGCACTGAATTTTCAACTTTATTCAGCATCAACTTTCATAAAATCAAAGATTAATACCAGGACATTTGGAACCTGTAAAAGTTATTTAAATTATATCAGAATTTAAAATCACAATTAACACCAATGCAGCAGGTGGACAATGCAACCATTAAGGAACTGGTGAGTTTCTACTAGCGAAATGATAGTTCTTTTTCTATTTGAAAACAACCAAATATTTTTATATGCTGCTCATGGATAATTATCCAGTCACAAAAATGACACACAACTTCATCCAGCTGATTCCATTTCATGTGACAGAAGCACTTTGTCACTAAAGAAACAGGAGTACACAATTTCCAGTGACAGAAGAAAACACCTTCAGCTCCCATTTAGGTTTGTTTGCTTCAAAAGAAAGGGCTAAATAACAAATTTAAGGAAAGACTCAAGTTATGTCTTTAACAGTATGATATCTTTAACAAAACATTCATTCATTAGTCATACTGTTTAAAGTAACACTGATTAAAGTACTGTTAAAGTACTTCACAAGCAACAATGTAGCCATAAAAATTTTTAGAAAAGCTTTTCTTTTCATTTTCTTTATCTTATTAGTTCAATTTTTAGGTCTTTTTTCCCCTGTTATTGGCATTATCATGTTATTAGAGCTTCTCTCAGAAATCCTTCTAACAAAATTTCTTTTTAATTAACTTTAAGGATATATGTAGAAGTTAACAAATACCTCAGAAATAAACATGGCTGCTACTGAGAACTGGAGTATCAAAAGTATCTAAAATGTTAAAATACTGGACCCAGATAATATGTGCTCTACTGAATTATTCCCAGTTGGTCTCCTATTTAGATTAATTACCTTCCAATTATCCCTTTGAAAAGCCCAGCTTTCAGTGTGGCATATCTATATTGCTTAAAATAATTATTTTGCACAAAATCAAGTCTCTCTCACATAAGGTGCTGTGCTTCATTTGAGAACACACAGGCTTGTGCATATATTGTTTCTAAGTTTAGAAGTTCTGTCTATTGGTAAGCTTAAAAATTAACTCAGAGATTTTATTGTTTAAAAGTATATGGGTAAGTGATGTCTTCCTACTAATAGCAGAATAGTTTACACAGAGATAAAAATGAGAACTAGCAATGGATCTGGTGTCAGTGAAATGGAAACATACTTCTGTCCCATCATACAGCTATTCAGACAAGAAAAGATCTTATTCAACTCTGCTAATTTTTTTCACTTTTAGATGCAGACATTTAATAGATATAAAGTATGATTCCATACTAAATACAATTCTTTCCAAACAAAAACTGTAAGTACAATGTCCAATGACATTTCCAGATATAAAACAGCCATACAGGTTGGTAGAGAAATATAGCCTTCTAATAATTAACACACCATGCAGAAGATCAACAGACATAAATAAAACATTGCAGAAGTAACAATATGCAAATCAGAAAACCTGTATTTTTGAACAGCTATTCCCTGTCTGTTTCTCAGGGTAACAGGAACATGTGATATCATCACATAAGATATAATTAAGACTCACCCCAACACCAGTCTAAATTTAAGCAATTATCAAATGTTAATTGCCTTTGGGAAAATGGAAATATGATAGCTCTATTAGAAAGAATAATGAAAAAGATCGTTAAATGCCAGTAGAACATTCCATCAATATCCTAAAGCAAAGGCTTCAATGAGCATTCACTGTGAGGGAAATGTACCCCTATCGCTCTACAAAAAGGCTGATTAATTTGATTTTGCATTCACAGCTCTGCAGGAAAACAACACACTCTTTAATTGGTTCAAACTCCAAGCCAGACTTCAAAGTAACAAAAGCATTTCCTCTGTAACATATTTGTAACAATTTGGTCTTACTGAATTCATAAAATCTAAAGAAAATTGCCTCTCTGTTGTCTGGATTCAATTTCTCCTCTAATCTAATATGGACATTTTAAGTGGATCTGTAAGATCCCCCTGTACAGCACAACTGGGCAGAAGATGCTTCCTTCTTGGTAACTTCCACACCTGTTGTTAATCCCTTGTAATAAATACTACAGTGACACAGGAAGCCTCACTTTCTGTTTTCACATTATTTAGACCATTTCTTAGGAGCAGTGGCAACCAGAAACATTAAATTAATCGTACAGTTGAGAGCCATAGAGTTGTACTTACTTTTATTTGGCTTTTCAGAGATTCAGGAAGGAGAAAACCTACTTGTGTAAGAGTTTCCTTCACATTGGTGATAACACAAACTTGTTGTGATAGGTTGTCTGTGATCAAGAAAAAAACCTTAGTATTTCATGCAAAAATAAATTAATCCAAATTACTAATCTGCTAAACATTACCTTCAATCCACATATTGTTGTTTCTTGACAGAACTTTTTCAACAGCTGTAAATTTAATGGCTACAAGGTACAGTTAATGTAACTACGTAATTTATATAACATACATCTCAAAATTCAAATTATATTTTATATGATTTTGTACAACATGATATCATTACGTAAGGCCTGTCCCCAAAGCCCATTTAAGTCTACTAAAATGTATTTGTTTGGGTCCATATTGACACTAGTTGACATCAAGAAAACTTTCTGAAAATTTCATCTCTCTTATCATTTCAACAGATCACTAAATGCAGTGTTAGTAATATTGAGTAAATTAAGGGGGAAAAAAGCAAAAAACCCCAGGAGATAACATAAATCCTATTCCCAACAATATATACTAAAAAATAGCCCAAAAATTTATTGATGATACTGTTTAAGGAGACAGAAGATGTAACTGTTCACCTCAACAGCAAAGAAGTTGCAAAGTTAGTGGCAAAGATCCTGGCATGGGCAACTTCCTAGATGTTTCACTGGGGGGGGGGGGGAGGCAAACTACAGTATTTTGTTGCTATCAAGAACAATAGTTTCAAGTTATTTCCTGATCTGTTCCACAAAGCCAGTATTTCAGAAAATTAGTAATTTCTCTTGTTATTGACTACAGGTTTTAGATTCAGTGAACATTTTCCTTTCTTTAAGATAACAAATCAAAATTCAAGTCTGAAACTCTCAAATCTAATTCAGGACTTTACCCTTTAGATGCTGAATTAACACACAGAAGAAAACATAAGATTTCCAATGTTTTTGGGGTAGCCATTCCATAAGCAACTAGAAATTTCATAAAAGTAAAGTCTAATTATATTTAAAGCGGACTACAATGAACTCCAGGGACAGAAATATACCAAACATCACCACAAAATAAATTAGGAGTGAAAGACAAGAAAAATTATAAAAATACGGGCTAACTGGTCTTCAAACAAGTCTGGATATAAACCTATGTATTTGTTGCATGTGGGAAGTTATTTCTATAATTACATACCACACAATAAGTTTAATCAGATGCATTACTTCAGCAGTGCAGAAACATCTCACTTTCTATTGTAAACACACAGACTTCTTTACAAAAATAGACATAAAGACCTGAAAATTAATTTTAAAGCTGCTGTAAAGTCAACATTATTGGAAAGTGACTTGTGATTTTTAAGCAATTTTCTGTGAGCAGGAAAAGTGAATTAACCACTGAGAATCCCAAAAGATAATTAGAATGATTTTTTGAATCATGGGTATTTATTACGTCCAATATTTATAATGTGACAACAAAAATAGTGGTGGCAACTGACATTGTATTAAGTTAGCAAGAATGGGGAGGGAGGAAGAAAGAGAGAGAACAATAAACATCTGCTTATAAACCATCACAACCAGATGGAAGTGCAAATGAAAAAAATGCATGACCAGTTCTCACAGGACTGGAAATCACAGGATACCACAAGTGTGGGAGAAATTATCTTCCCATAGATTCACTGGGCAAAAAAGTATACTGAACATGGATCACAGTTGGCTTCTACTTAATACAGAATAACTTTACAGTCTGAAAAATGGGAAACCATATTGAATTAATTTCTTATCAGCAGAAAGAAACCAGTGGGTAGATTGAAATCAGATCAAGAGCCACTTGAATTTAGTACTGTACACAAAGTGCAGATACAAGATAGACATACACAATAAACCAGACTAGCATATCAGATTTCAAGAACTCAGACTCTATTGAACTAAGTAATTTAATGAAGATTGGAGCTATTACAAAAATCCACATGTGGAAGAAGGCTGTGGAGTCCAAAAACGCACCATAACTTAAGCTCAAACAGTTGTTTTTAAAAAGAAGTCTGTAATCAACAGTAAGTGTCAGAACTATTCTTACAAAAGGCTGCTCAAAGGCTGCAGCTATAAAAACCCATCTCACTCCTCTCTCCAGCCCTCTTAGATCTCTAATTTCCTGTAATATAGATGAGAAAGGAGAGGCAATTACAAAAAAGCAACTAAGACTTTCAGGTTGAATTTAATAAAGAAGAGAGAAAATCCAATGAAGTGTGGAAAACTATTTTTTATCTGGAGGAGGAATGTAATGTTATAAGGGGAAAGTATGTTAATAAAGTAGGAGAACATTAAAGTAGTAATAATACCCACATTGAAAAGATGCTGCATGTTTTTAAATGATCAAAGAAATGAGTAAAAGAAGTCTGGGAAATCATCATTTATAAAATCATCATAGTAAAGCAACAGTTCTGTTATAGTTGAGGTTTGAAACTCAACTTCCATTTAAATCTAATTTCAAGTGGTCAAAGATCCATGTGTTAATTTAGACTGCACCTTTGCTGCACTGTGGGAAGGAAGACTGAATGGCGCCTTCCTCCCCAAGATTGCCCGTGTCCCACCTCTGCTAAGATGATGGAGCTCTGTCACTCAGCATAGTCATGCTGAATTCAGTGAGCACATCTGGAGTGCTGGCTCGTAACTCCAGGGATTCCATGAGTTTTGCTGCCTGCCAGTAAAGCTGTGTGCAGCATTTCATTCCTGCTTTTCAGAATTCTGTTTGGGTGAACGAAACAGTTATACTGGAAAGGCACGACACGGCCATGTCACCAAGAATTTTAATACTCGGCTAAAAACATTTTGTTTTCCATTGGACCTCTGGATAATTGAGGCTGGAAGGAACTCCAGGGTCTCTCATTCAAACTCCTTCTCAAAGCAGGATCACCCATGAGGTCAGGCCTGTCACTCAGCCCCTTACTGCTCTGGCATACAATCTCTCTGGGCAACCTGTTTGCCGCTTGGTTGTCTGTCAAGGGTGAACGAGATTATTCCTTTTACTGAGCTGGAACTTCCCTTGGTTGGGTTTTTGCATCTCCTCCTGTCCTCCCACAATGAACCACAGTTCTACTTTACTTAACTACTTTCTGCCATAACTTCCTTTTCATCTGCCCAATGTTTTTTTTCAGTTGTTTTCTCACTACTACATTACATATCAAACCCTCTACCTTGCTTTGGCTTCCCCTTCCTCTACTTATTTAAACTTATTATTTCCCTGGAAATTTCCTCTCCCCAACACACATCACCCAATTCCAGCTGTACCTGATAATGGAGTAGTGTTCCCCATTCACATGCATCACATTTGATCCCATCCATCACTTTTAACATGCACTCAGAGCATATTTTTTGCATGAAATAAGAAATAGTTAAAACTTTACACTGTCAAATTTAAACATTAAATTTCTCAATCAGGAGTTTTCTTCATTAAACCTAAATTTGACACAAGATTTCAGAATTCATTCCATAAAACGTCATTTTTCCTTCATCAGGAAACTTGATTTTCAATGTTTCTACGCCCTCCTTTGATATCCCAGAAGCTTTAGATGACATTATTATTCACCAACACCTGCTGCAGTCTTTATCCTAGGATCATACCCAATCATAAATTAAAATGTGTGCATGTTTATGGAACTACCATAGTTAGATGATGTATTAAGTGTACTCTAATGGAAGACTTAGAAGTTTACCTTGAAGAGCATGCCACAAATAAGCAGCAATTAAAATAATACTTTGTTTGAATAAAGATAATAAATATCACATCCTAGGGAATTAATACCATAAGAAAAAAAATGCATCTGAATGGCAAATAGGTTTTAGCCTACAGACATAATTTTTTTCTCTTAATTGCACATATATGTGTGTACATACACTTGTTTTTGGAAACATGCTCATACCACACCACTCTTGGTATGCTATTACAATTCCTATTGCTTCCTATTTTAGAAGCACATCTCATCAAAATACTTTTGAAGTTTGCAGTGAATTCCAAGTAGTAAATTAATTTATCAGAATTCCATTTGCACTTTCTACATAGCAATGGCTTGACTGGTCTGGAAATTCAGTATGGTTTCCCCTGGCATCTTTAGAAACATCTTTGTTATGAGATGCTACCACTGTAAACATACAAAAAAAAAAAATAAATACTGCCACGCATTTAGTTCATTCATGCTCAACAGAATGAGTTGAAATTTTTATTTGAATAATATAGGTAACCAAAAAATCTAACTTTTTTTTGTTTGTTTACCCATCCCACATGTCTCTGTAGCCACAAAAACTAAAAACCAAACTTGACACTGCCTCCTACCAATATTAGTACACAGGAAAGAAAGGAAAATTTTGTGGTAGAAGGCAAGAAAATAGGGTTCTTCTCACTTGACAGTAGCTATTCCAAGGAGTATTCCCCACCTGCCAGTCTATTTCTTTGGCTCAGAGCAGAGAACAGCCACTGGTTCATGAGTGTGCCCATGAAAATGCAGCCTACCTCACATAAGTTCTCTGCCCTTTGCTCAATTTCTATTTTTATAAAAAGTCACGTGGTTTCTTCACAGAACACAAGTCATAATATGTAGCTCCCAACAGTCATAAACAGTTTGAAGGCATTACAATATTTTTCTCGGCACTTGCAAAAACCATCATTTTATCTACATCAACAGATACTTCTTTAGCCAAATGTGAGGGCAAGTTATCCAATCTGCAAATGCATGCTCTTGTGAAAAAGTTACTTATAAAGTAAGGCCCTTGAGAAAAGAAAAACAAGGAGGAGGAGGAGGAGAGAGTCAAACTGTAAGTTACAAACCTCTTCTGAGAAGCACCGTTTGAAGTTTACATGTTGGAACTAGAGTTCAAAATTATCTACCTCGAGGGCAGTAATCCTAATGGAATTTTTTTAGGATGTTTTGTATTAGCCTGATCTTAACTACATTTCTAGATGAGTCACCCTTATTGTAAGACAATGTTTTCTTACTTCAAGACTATTCAAAATAGGCGTGTGCCACCTTGTCTGCATGCTCTACAAGTTTATACCTGTGTAACTAAAGAAAAGCATTAAATTTGCTTTTTACAAAACGGTTATAAAAAGAGATTTGAGGAAGTGAGGAAACTAAAAAGAAATGTTTAAAAAAACAGTCTCAAAAGAAAAATAACTCATTAGTCTTTTTACATCAGTGAAATGTTTCTTTGCCTTGAATAAGAATTATATGCCTGTGTATAAATATCTAAGGCAAAAAAATGTATGTAGGGATGCATGATTTTCTTACTTCCACCTGATAAGTTTAGCAAGCTGAAATTTGTTGAATTCCTGAAGAAAACCAAATGTTTTAATCACTAATAAACTGCAAATGACATGAAATTTGGAATTGTAGTCACAAAATCAAATGTGTACACTCAAAATTTCTTCATCACTACTGAAATCATCCAGTGAGAAAATGTGTGTCCAGCACAGTAAACTGGGTAACTTAATAATAAAGAAATCAGCTGTAAAGACTGAAACAGCAGTGGGGAGCCAGTGTGAGGCCAGAGCCCTTGGTTCCCTGCACCCTCCTAACCCACACATTCAGCTTCTGGGACATCTCCAGAGGGCCTTGACAGCATGCAAAGTGGCATTTGGAGAGCTGGCATCTTGCAACTCAACTTGACAGCCATGTAGGACTTCCCCCTCAGGCACTCTACATGGCACAAAAAATGATAAGCAAGAGCACATCACTTACAAGAGCATGTAGTGATATGGCAAGTGGGAATGGCTTCAAATGGAGAGTAGGCTCTGACTAGATATTAGGAAGAAATTCTTTACTGTGAGGGTGGTGAGGCACTGCAACAGGTTGCCCAGAGAAGTTGTGGATGCTCTGTCCCTGGAAGTGTTCAAGGCCAGGTTGGATGAGGCTCTGAGCCACTTGATCTAGTTAAAGGTGCCCCTACTGATGGCCAGGGGGTTGGTCTTTAAGGTCCATTCCAACCCAGGCTATTCTATTGATTCTACGATATAGCACCATGTAGTGGGTTTTGAACTCTCAAGAAAAGCAAACACTGTCATATAGTCAATTACCCAGCATATAGGAAAGGCCTAACTGAACATGCCTTGGCTTGCAGGATGGTTGCCATTCTCTAAGGTGACCTATCCTTGAAGGTTTCCTATAGGTATAGCACAACACAGCAGATCATAGCTAATAAGATTTCTTCTGTAAAACTAACCATAAGAGTAAATGACGCCATACAGGGGTACATCAGGATGATGCTCTGAAGGACAAAAACATATTCTCCCCTTAAATATGCTTTAAGTGTGGAATGAACTGTGAATAGAGCACGTGCCTAATATTAATTCACATGGTTCAACTGTCCACTACCAAAATGATTCATGCTACAGCAACCTGAAGATCTGAGATCTGAAGCCTTTTGAAGGGCACAAAATAGATAAGGCACAACTTTCAAACTGCTGTCTTGGACAACTAACAGTGCCAATTCAAAACCCCATTAAAGATAATTAATTATGTAAGATAATTCTGTTATGCAGTGTCCTAATTTGCTATGGAGGACTCATTATACTGCTTGCATAAGGAGAAAAGAACACGTACAGCTTCTGCTTCCTGAACTCACACAATGCAGCAAGAAGCAAATCTAAACTTCAGTAATCTTAAAGTACAGATTTTCATAGAAACCACCATAGTAAGACTGCTGCGGTTACTGAAGTAGATATATTGCATGCTGCCACAGCAAAGGGACATTAGATTAGACATTATTAAAGGGATTAGCCTGACTGACCACCATGAAGGTCTTCATATTTACTTTAAACTACACAAGCTTTTTATTATAAGTAACAGCTGAAAAAGATTGTACTGGCTTTAAAGAAAACAAAAAGATGTGATAACATTACATATGCTAAGAAGGCTATGGTGCTGGTGAGGCGTAAATACTGCTTTGTAAATTCATGTCAACTAGTCCCTGCCACCCTCTTTTCTTCAATATGCTTGGAATTCCTAAGCTTGAAAGCTAGGAGTGTGGAACATCTAAGAATCCTACAAAAAGTAATATTTTCAAAAATCCCAGGCTTCTATCTATGAATATGAGAGCCCATTGCCTGTCAGAACCAGAAATTTCCAGGCTTCCCAGCCCTATCTTCTTGATTTGTGCCTGAAAAATTCAGTTAAGTAATTCTAATAATGCATCTAATATGCAACATTTGCCCACTATAATAACCAGAGTGGACAACTAGCCATTCACTCACCATGCCTCAACAGAACAGGTTTTGCTCTGGTTTTCTTAAATAGGAACTTCATTCTTTTCTCTGGAAAGGTATTTTTAATCCAAAAGGAAGTCCCTTTCTCTTCATCAGTTTCTGGGGTTTTATCCCTCAGTTCTCAACAAGGAGTCAGGCAAGAGTCCCCTGAATCACTGCCTGTCAGTTTACAATAACCATCAGTGTGGTCATTATACAGTATTTGAGAACTCTTACTTTCTACATTGTTTTTAGAGTGAGTCAACCTAGATAAAGGCTAAATCCAGTCTTTAAGTTAAACTGCTATGAAACCACTGCCACTGGAAAAAAAAAATATTAACAAACTGTTCAACAAGATATTTATAAATTAATGAAGTATCTCAATATCACATAATTGCCACATCAATTTAGGCAACAACTGACTGTATGTAAAACAGTGACGAGCCCTAAAGAGTTAATATTTAATTTTCACTCTACAATGTAGAATAGAAAGATGGAACATATTCAGAATTGACCTGCAAATGAAAGAAAAAAATAGATTGTTTATTCCTTATAAAGTCCTTCAAAATTAATCTCTGTTTGACTGTAATATACACAGCTTTTTATAAGGTTCTGTATTCTAAGAGAAGTAAATAAATATGCGTAATACAAAGATTCTAGTAAACGAGCTAAAACAACTTGCCTAAGCACATTTTATCCATCATAAAACTTTTCTTAAAGAAATTTCAAACTATTGTACACAAAATCCTTAATTATAATCAGGAATATGCAAACTGACAGTCACAAGGACGAACACATACCCTTAATGATCGATTCAGCTGCATACAGATCCCGCTTGTAGGTCACCTAAAGGACAGACAAGCCTCATTAGATTTAACACAGCAGGAAGGAATGTAAAACCAATAACACAATTGCCCTGAAGGCAATTCTTTACATTTTAAATACCATAAACAAGTGATATTGTCAATTTCTTAATTTGGTAAAATATCACTGGCAATTTATGAGAACAGAGGTTGCAGAAAGTACTGGAGACTTGACAAAACCCCTTTCCCAAATACTTACATCTGCTTAGAACTCATTTGAAACCTAAAACTATTTTCAACACTTTGAAAAATCACAAAAACATAATAATGCATCTATTTTTTTACATATCAATTCTATGCTAATTTTATTGCAGAATAGATTAATTTTCAACAGGACTTGGGATCATAAAAATGACAGACAGGGAGAAACCTTGTTATTGCTTTTACTAATGTAGGTGCAATTTTTCAGTAGTGCAAGACTCTTTTTGTTAACAAGAGTCCAATCAACCAGTGGGAGTCAGTGAGACTACAAGTAGACTGTGCATGAGTTTTCAGAGAATTAATAAACATCAAGTTCACCTTGAAGACATTAATCAGATCAAGTTAGGTGAACAATAAGATGCTGAATATTTACTTGGTACTTGCAAAAACACCCTCTATATCTGTCTTTGTACACTCATGGTGGCTGACAGTCCCAATCACAGACTTTGCAAATAAAATAACAGAAAATTAAAGTCAGATCTACCCAAGACATTAACAGTGTTTGCTAGCACTGCCTTCACAATAACAAGCAGTGACTTGAACTGATATGACTTAAATATTTGTATTTCTTTTTACTGTAACTTCCTGTAATGCTAAATAATATTTACTGGATTTTCTGTTTTTTTTTTCTCTAGAGCCTGAATAAATATTTCTTTCTTTTTGAAATTAACTGAACAGGATTCCAACAGCATTAGTGCTACAAAGTAAATCTTACACCAGGATACCATTAATGGTATACTTAGTCTCCAAGCAAGTGATTATTTGACTTTAACATAAGGATTCTTGTGACCACTTTCCTTCCAATCTCATAAATTAAGCTCTGTATTATATTCAGAAACAGATGAATAACATCTCATGATTTCCCCAATGCATTACATTCTTTTAAAATTTAAAACTAACTTAATTCCCTATAGTTTGTCCTGCAGGAGGAGCAGCCAGAGAATGAATCTATCCTGATAAATCTTAGGAGTATCAGTTTACAAACAGACTTTCACATTTCTACTTACTGTTGGGAAGAATCAATGCCTTGAAGTTAGATTTAAGGATAGAGTGACCAACTGAGTGATTTTGCTGCAAAGTTTCTTTCTATTCACCAGACTCTAGAGGGCATTTATATTGAATTTTCAGTAAAGTATAACAGATTATAATCCCAAAACCTTTCAAGAAACAAGACTAAGGTCTGTCAAAAATGGTGTCAAATACTCTAACATTTAAGGTCTCTTTGAGGTGCAAAAGTATTTTTGAACAGCCTGATCTAAAAAAATGGTAGGTGCAGTCTTCAAGAAAACAGCACAGGCGAATAAAAAATTAAGAATGAACCTTTAAAAAATCTGTTCTGAAATTCTTAGACAGACATCAGCAAATGCTTTGTTTCCTAGAGAAATAAATCATTGAAGACCATATCACATGCTTCGTATGTATTTCTTTCATAATCTTTGATTTTATAAGCTAATTTCAGATAAATGCTCCTATAAGTTTTGTGAAAATTGCAGAGTTCACAGGAAAATCCTTCCAGATACCATATGTGACCACCCCTTACCAGTCAAGGAGGGAAGGTTTCTCTACACCTCTTTCGAGTAAGATGCTGAATTCAATTCCCTGAATGTTCCCTATTTATAACAGTTGCACAGAGCTTCAGCCCAGATTTGTCCATAGCATTCTAGATGCACTTGTAATACTAGAACCTCTCTTCTCTAATTTCATATTCTTGTTTCTCTATCCATGGCTGACATATGGTATTTTGCCCACATACTTGGGAAACTTGCTACCCTCTGTGATACCTACACCACATTCAAAGTCACTGCCTTCCAAGAACAATCCATTAAATAAGACCTATACTTCATTTGTTTCTAAAATCAGTTCTTGATATTTGGCTGCAATGAAAAGCATACTTTTTTCTTTAAACTGTTTGCTAAGCAATCCTTATAAATAGGTTACTTCTGATCAATTATATTTTTATTTACAAATCCTTAAATCTTTGTCTGCAAACTTTACCAGACAACTATTAAATACCTTAGAGACAATAACAGCTTCTGCAGAAACTGGTGAGACATGGTGAGAATTATCTTTTGAAATATATCAATTATCTAATTTTTCATCTATTTAATGAGAACTAGTACAGTTACAGTCATCCTATTTTTAATTAAGATGTCATGTAATTACAAGTCAAACTTCTGCCAGTTGTATGTTTTATCAGCAGCACTATCTTTATCAGTCAAGATTATAGACTTGTAATAAAGTCTTGAAGTCAATTTCACAAAATAATTAAATTCCATGTTGGTTCACATTAATTACATTAATCCCTTGACTCTTTAAATAACCAAGTTTTTCCTGTAGCAGTGCACCTTTTTGTTTTGTTGATCAATATCAAACTCACAGGCTCCAAATTACTCAAATTCTCATTCTTTACGTGACAATATTAATTTTCATTTTGTCCTCTTGGACATCCAGTGCTCCAAGACTTTAAGAACGTTATTGCTGCAATCCAGAATATCACTAGGCCAAATATTAAAACTCAACACAAATACCTCACAGTCACAGAGCATGAAAACATGAACTGCTTATAGGAAAGACAGAGCAGTCTTACTTAGTAAATGTCTCTTCTGTATAATAAATACTCTATTGTACTTCTTTAATAAAGCCTCAAAAATCATCAGATGAGTTTGTTTTCCTGTGTGCCCTTTTTTGTTAATTGTCAGACTGTAAGTTTTCACTACCTAGGAAGATGTTCTTTTAAAAGTTATTCCCCAAAATTACTTCCATGTAATGTTTAAAAGTCTTCTTCAAACTGACTTAGCTTGATGAACAGTTCAGACTTACAAAAGTGGACATCAAATGCAAAAATACAACTCTTTACTGAATAAATACAATAAAGTTATGACCACACACATACACAAATGTACTGAATTTCAGTTTAATGAAGTTTTTCCTGTCTCTTATGCTAAGACATCATACAGATCTCCTTTGTATGGAATAGTTTTGTAGGATTAGAAAATAATCTGTTGCTTTTTAGAAATGTGGATTTTTCACTCTGCCAACATAAAGTCTATAAATCTGCCTCAAATTTTAAAAAATGTTCTTATACTGAATTTTTTATCTACATTATGCATACACACATATATCAGAGTATAATACATTCTGTTAGTTGATTTTACACTTTAAGAGCATATTGTCCCAGAATATTTAAGGTAATTTTACTTTCAAGGTATCAAACACAGAGAAACTAAAAATGTGGTGTTGATAGTCTTTCTGTTTCCTTTTTTGGCTGTCCTGACCTCAAATACCTTATAAATAGTTATACAATAACTATCTTTAAAATAGAATTTAGGAATATTTATAATACTGAAGTAATTTGAATTACTTGGTTGTTTTCACTACAAAGAATGATTTTAATTTTGTAGTTTGTTCCCAGAAAGTAAACTATCTCTTGCTTTAGCTCCAACAGTGACTTTGAAATGTTACTTTTCCTAATGTAGAAGTGCTCAGGTAGAGTAATTAGTGTTAATTCAAGAAGATAATATATAAACACACACAACATTTTCCCACAACTTTGAGTCATTTAATGTTATGTAGGTTGTGCATCTCATGCATAAACTGAATTCTTACAAATATCTGATCTGCTCTTTAAAGATTCAAGATCCACATATGATGAAACTTGTTTTTAATACTTGAACTTCAGAAACTGTTAACTGACTGCAGTCCTTCTGTTACACATCCTCTGAAACCTCAACTGAACGAGGATTATTTATTTCAGATTATTTATCTGGATGGAATATCTTTTTGCCTTGTGTTGAAAAATAAGGCTGGAACCATTGGGAGAACATCAGTTCTTGGCATATGAAATTTCATTTAGCTCAGCATTAAAAACCTAGCAGAAAAAAATAACAATATATTACAAATTACAGTATTATGACAGCTAATGAAAGATTATTGTGTTTCTGAGAGCTGACTAGTAACAGCAATAGTTCCTAATCATTTTGTAAGCAAGTACCACTTGAGAAAACTGGCAGTCTTCTGCACTTCATCAAACCAAAGACTGAGCATGACTGTTCTTTAATGGTACTGCTCCAAATCACCTGCCAAACACCTCGGTACAGAGTGACCGATGCTGGGTGCTCTTCAAGAAGGAGCTGTATTGCTCTGTAGGCTCCAAACTGAAATCAGTATTTCCTGCAGAAACAACGTAATATTTTACATACCTCATCATTTTTATGCCTTTCACTCTTAATGTCTTTACAAGCCACAGAAACACCAATGACTTTTAGCTACAAAAATTAGACAGGGCATAGGATGTGAGAAGGTACTTTAATGACCTGGCACCAGCATCTTTGTGTTTACTGTATGTAACATATTCACTGCTCTGCATGGCCTGCAGCACAGTGTCTGCACATAAATGGCTGCTCTTGCTACTGTCACACTCTACACAACACTGTCAACACTGAGACTGTGCTGGGTTGACCTTGGATAGATACCAGGTGCCCACCAAAGCTGCTCTGTCATTCTCCTCTTCAAGTGGATAAGGAAGAAAAAATATAACAAAAGACTCATGGGTCAAGATAAGGGCAGAGAGAGATCACACAAACCAGACTAAACTCAGGGAAATTAGTTTAATTTAGTTTAATTTATTACCAATCAAATCAGAGTAGGACAACAACAAATAAAACCAAATATTAAAACATCTTCCCCACCCCTCCCTTTTTCCCAGGCTCAACTTTACTCCAAATTTTCTCTACCTCCTCCCTTCCAGTGGTAAATGGGGATAGGAAATAGGGGTTGCAGTCAGTTTATCATACAATGTCTCTGCTGCTCTTTCCTTCTCAGGAGGAGGACTTCCCTTCCCTTCCCTTCCCTTCCCTTCCCTTCCCTTCCCTTCCCTTCCCTTCCCTTCCCTTCCCTTCCCTTCCCTTCCCTTCCCTTCCCTTCCCTTCCCTTCCCTTCCCTTCCCTTCCCTTCCCTTCCCTTCCCTTCCCTTCCCTTCCCTTCCCTTTCCAAGTTATCGTTTTCCAAATGTTTATAGGCCTCTTTAAAGTCCAGTGCTACGGCAATGTGTTCCACACACTACAAAGTTAATAGGATCAGGATTTTGTTTCATTAACAGTGTTGGGGTGACACTGACACTTCAACAAGTGTCTTTTAAAACAGAGATGAGCACAAGTTCAAGTCCCAATGAAACTGGGGACTGGTTACTAATACTACTCCTTGGGGCCTGATACTGGGGACAATACTGTCTAATATCTTTATTAACAACCTGAGAAAGGGGAAATACCCTCAGAAAACCAGCAGATGACAACAAAGGAACAAGTATTCATTCAATATGCTCAAGGGTCCAACAATAATTTAGAAGGATCCTGAAAGGCTGGAGAAAGCAGCTGAGAGAAACTTTGTGGTCTATAACAAACATAAATACAGCATCCTGCATCTGGGACAGAACGACCCTGGGCAGCAGCAGTCCATACTGATGCTGAAATATAGAAAACAGCTTTACAGAGAAGGAGCTTCTGGACAAGCTGAGCATGAGTCAGCAGTCTGGAGCAGTGGAGAAAAGGAATCAAACAGCTGTATCAGTAAGGAAGTAGATCTCATTACGGGTAATACAGGGATTATTTGGCCCTTTAGAAAACACACCAGAGTACTGTTTTTAGTTTTGGGCTCCCCAGTATAACACAAAGAGGAACAGAAGGAAGCCAGTAGAGGTCTGCTAAGATGGTGTGAGAGAACTTGGCTTGTTCAGCCCAAAGAACAGAAGATGGAAGATGGGGAAGGGTTAATTCATGGCCATAGAGAAGAATAAACTGGACTTTTCTTGCAGAACTTTTTGTTGGCCTTTCTTCCTTCTCCAGTGCAAGACGCAGTAAGGGAAATGTTGATGAAATAATATGAAAAAAGTCCCCATACAAGGGTGATATTCATTAGAATTGCCTTCCCCAGAGAGGCTGTGAAATCTCCATTCTTGGAGAATCTCCATTCTTGGAGATATTCAAAACTTAGCTGTACAAGGCCCTGCACTGCCTAATCTAACTAACCTGGTCCCACTTTCAGCAAGGTGTAGGACCAGATAACATCTATCTATTTCATTCAGACTTAATTATTCTGTCATTCTAAGCCACATTTATCTGCTGGGCATCAATAGCATCTACAGATAGCAAAGAACCAGATGAACATTATTATGAGAAAAATGAGCATTATTGGTGTATTTTGCTACCCTTCATGTAACTATCATGCTTTGCAATGCGAACAATGAAATCATCCAAAAAATTATGTAATGTAAATATGCATGACATAATCTGTCCCTTAGAAGACTGAATAGGAAAACAGACCATATACAGTTTCAGAAAGACTGTATGTCCCCAACAGGATATCAAAAGAAGTTCTGTATGGAACCAATGCACAAGTAAATTTTCCTGTTAAATTGCACAGGAAATGTGCACTGCAGATTCAGGAAATTACCTTTCTGTGTAAGATTTATCGTTATACTTTTAAAAATAATGTCTCGTTGGAGGAAATGTACTGTCAAAGACAGATGCAGTGATTTGAGCTGCTTCCAGATCTTTCAGTGTGGTAATGAATAAAATAAAATAAAATAAAATAAAATAAAATAAAATAAAATAAAATAAAATAAAATAAAATAAAATAAAATAAAATAAACTTTAAAATTGCTTGACACAACAGCCACTAAGAAAGAATAATGTCCCACCATCCAAAACAATGAAACATGATACTTTGGAGTAGAAGGGACATATACTTTGGCACCTGCACACATAGATGTTTTGTCAGTCATCAGGAACCTACCAGATTACCAGACAAGGTAAATGATGTTTAAAAAAATTTAAAGTATTATTTGAAAACGTCTTAAATATTACAGTGCTACTGAATGTAATGAACTACTCTAAAAATCGAACTGTTGATAGCCAGGTATTTGGCATCAGAAAAAAAGCAATGTCCTCATAGGAAAAGTAGAGGAAAATAGACAAAAGATACAGAAATAGCAGAAGAAAGCCCGTATCATAAAAGAACATTCTTAGTTTGGGGGATTACAGATTTATAGTTTTACAGATTCTTAGGTCATTCAAGTACCTAGATGTTTTTCCTATTTACAGGAAAATACTGTCTTCATTGATTATCTCAAGTAAAAACTGTCCAAGACACTCTACAATACTGAGCTCTAAAAAGAGCTCAGACAAAACCAATTCTGAAATATGAAACAGAAAAGTTTAAATTACAGTTGAAAACACATCTGAATTTTTATGGTAATATGCAAATTTTATTAATTTTAAATTATATATATAGAACTAGATATTATTATTGTCTTTACCTTCCAGAGGTCAGCTGTTCCTTCAACAAGTTTGGCATTTGTTTTACAGTATTTCAGAACCAGATGCAAACATTCAGTTCCATAATCCAGGTCATAGTCTGTACACTGTAGTAATTAAAAACCAAAAATATCCTCAATTAGTCTTCGATACTTCTAAGCAATAACACATTTTCTTTCATTAATTAAACTTTACATCTCAACAGTCCTATCCACAGTAATACATCTGTATTAGGCACATAGGTTTAGGATAGATCAGAAATAAAACCGCTCCAAGAAGCTTATGCCAAATTGTGGCTATTCAGCAAAATGTTATAGAAGTAAACAAACACTTTACAAGCACAGATGAAATCAGTTAGGTGCTGCTAAGCCTTAGTATCTTGCTAAACCTTTACACTGTTAACTAAACGAATGAGAAGTTACATGTATAAAAAAATTCTTGACGTAGTCAAGAGAGGCCTCACCAAAAGACACCATTAACCTTTCAGTGACAAACCTTTAGAGTATGGGAACAAATCAATAGATGTAGAAGCATGACTCTTCAAATGCTGGGCCTGTTTTGGTTATTGCAGCATCAAAAAAGGGATGGTAGTAACCTCTGTATTCCTTACGTGATTCCCTCTATTTTTTTCTCCAGTTATCTGCACAAAAAATAGCAGTCTCATGCTGCTCCATGATCCTTACAGATTAAAAAAAAAACAACAAACAAAAGTTTGTCTACCTTTTAGGCATCTAGAAAAGATATTATTCTCTCAACACACCCTTCCCAAGCAGTTTGGCTTCCTATTGATAGCGATTGTAAGAATCTCATTAATGAAAAACTGAGTAGGGAGCAGAATATCCTGAGCCAAAACATAGGTAGAAAAGCAGGAACTGGGAGCTTATCAGTCAGGACTACCTCAAGATGAATTAGCCTGACTAAGATAAGAAAGTTCTACTATTTTCGTATTGCTAAATTACCAGTCCATACAGAAACACAAATGCCATGTAACAAGGAAGGGTAACTTAAGATAGCATCTTTATAAAAAAAGGAGGTATTTGAGAAGATCAGAGGCTGGCTAGCACCATAGCCAGTCTCTATTTCAGAGTGACTTGTCAACAGTAAGTAAGAAAAAACAAGGCAATAATATGTTCTTACCTTCCCAGAATGTTCCCTTTGCCTCATATAAAGCTATTATTCTGGCTTCAGAAATCACTTTAATAAAAACTCCCTGAGGGACACACTGAACCAGAAGCAACTGCCTTAACAGTACTCAGTGAAGTACAGGAATCCTGAATTCACCCAATTATTTTTTGAATAGCAGTATTTTTTTAGCAACTGCAGCAGGGAGTATCTCATTCATCACTTTTTTCATCGCATGCTCTATTACTCTGACAGAAAAACCACCTTCTCAACCCTTCAAAATGCTCTACCACATTTCTTCTCACATCTTTCCACAGATAAAGAGATCAGTATTTATTCAGTCATTTCATGTGTGGAAACTACTTCAAAACTTTGATCAACGCTTTTGCCCTCCATTTATCTACACTTGCCTATGAATTTTATCATAATATCCTTCTACAAACCTTCTCAGTTAGCCCTCATCTCCATTACACAGAAAAAGAAAGGGTACCTCCACTTCCTGTTCCAAATTATTTATGAACAAAATAACTGCACAGGTCTCAGTACAGACCATCAAGAAACTCCACTGGTGATTTACTGCAATGAAAACTGGTCATGCACTTGACCTTGTTTCTTATCTTCTAAAAAATAATCTACCCTGGTAAATCCTTTCTCTTATCCCAAATCTGTAAGAGTCCTTCAAGAGTCTTTGGTAAAAGCTTCTGTGAAACATCTTATTAAGGCACTTAGGTTGCTATCAGCTCAATCAACCTCAAACAAGATGCCAGTAAGGTCCTTAAGGAATGACAATTAGCTCTGCAATACATAAGCTTTCCTTTATGAACACTTCCATTGTGTAAAATTTAACCCTGGGTCCATGTTTCAAAGATACTGTGCTCAGTAATTTCCAGCCCCTCCAGGATTCAAGAAACCAAAATTGCCAAGCACGTAAAAATTTAAGTGGGTTAAAGAACCAAAAGAGAGTACTGCAACACAACCTGCCTTTCTTTTTATTAAGTTTCTCAAGAAGTTTATTAAAACAGATGAAGAAATTTTTTTTTGTTCTATTCTTGTTTTATAACATATCAGTGAAATTCAAGGAATTCATCAGCATTACACATCTGAATTGCAATACTCATACACACAGATATCTTAGAAAAAAGATAGCTATGACTTTTATATTCTTTAAATCAGTAATTTCTACCATTTAATTTGTCAGCCAACTTTAAAAAGTACTTTAAATATTATTGTTCTTTACAGACTTTTAGCTGAGTTACAAACCAAAATTGACACAAGAACATAGAGTAACTTAAAAAGAAGGGGGTTTCAAAAAAAACACTTTGGAACATTTTTTAATTAAGCAGAAATTTAAATAAATAGGATAGAAAAAAGGTGAACAGAAAAGATAAAGGAAGAGGGAACTCTAGCTCCAAAATACATAAAAATGCAGTGATCTTCTAAGTAAAGCTATCCAGAGATAAAGTGCCAGTAAAACCAGAAATGGCCTAGTCAATTCCAAATATTTATTACCAAAATGTTTCCTTTTTCATTTTGTTTTTAAGGAAAATTTTCTGGTAGAACACAAACTATTTTTCACTAATGTGAGTAACATACAGATTAAAAAAACCCATGTATTTTTATTTTTGCTTCAGAATGGAAGAGAAAACTTCAGAAATAAATTTGGCTGCGAAAGAATTTACTCGGCAATAAAATTGTTACATTTTTTAATATATGGGTAATGAATGCAACTAAGACAAAACAAAGCAATTCCAACTTTTTAGCAAGGTATTAATCACATATAATTAGTAGGGAGTGGAGAAGTTCCATAAATGGGCTAAGGCATCTTGAGGGTATTGCTTGCTTCAAGGGATGAAATATGACACAAAGCAAAGTAATAATTAAAAACATATTTCACTAACACTTGTATATCATGACATTTACTACTCTAATTATCTGTAATTGTTTCAACCTAAACATATTGTCAGAGTGTACTGTTCTCCAAGTCTGATACACTGATGTCAGAGAAGAACAATGAAATGAAGTAGTAGCACAAGGCCAGCTGTTTATATACAATCTACATGCTAAACAGTTTCACATGTGAAATTTTAAATCCATATTCAAAGAGCAGAATTCAAAAGCTTCTATACTGCTCTAAGAAATTCAGTTAGCAAATTAAGCATTATCAGAGAGCTCCTATAAAAAAAAGTCCTGCATCAGGCACGGTATCCCCAGACAATTGAGGGCAGGAATTGTCCTGCTCTGCTCTGCTCTGCACTGGGGCAGCCTCACCGTGAGTCCTGTGTGCAGTGTTAGGGCACCTCAATATAAAAAAGACATTAAACTCTTAGAGAGTGTCCAAAGGAGGGCAACGAAGATGGTGAAGGACCTTGAGGGGAAGACTACAAGGAGTGGGGAGACGTCATCGCAGTTAAAACTTCCTTCCACAAGGAAGTGGAGGGGCAGACACTGATCTCTTCTCTTTGGTGACCAATGACAGGACCCAAGGGAATGGCCTGAAGCTGAGTCAGGGGAGATTTAGGTTGGATACTAGGAAATGGTTCTTCATCCAGAGGGAAGGAGCAGGCTCCCCAAGGAAGTGGTCCAGCACTGGCAGAGTTCAAGAAGCACTTGGACAATGCTCTCAAGCACATGGTGGAACTACTGGGAATATCCTGCGCAGGGCCAGGAGCTGGATTCAGTGATCCTTATGGTCCCTTCCAACTCAGGACACTCTCTGATTCTACAAAAATTCCAGAATATCTGTGAAGAAAATTCATACTCACCCAGGTATACAACCACTCTCATCCTAAATCTTCTGTATGTAATTCAGTGTACATCTAGATTCAATTTACAATACAAAAATCTGTTTAAAACTCTTACTCTTTCTAAAGCCCCTTTATGACTGAAAGCCTTTTTAACATAAGTTTGACAGTGTACAGTTAACTGAACTTGACATGCACACACAGCTTTGTGAAACAATAGACATAGTTTTAGTTTCACACCACAGATTTGAAATGATGGAAACAGCTGGAAATACTGGCAGAAAACATATCCACAAAAGAAAGAAAACATAATAGTTTAGCTCTTTAAATGACACAGAAGGAAATATATTACTTAAAAATCCTTTTGTAGTGTTGAATATTCAAAGACATTATAATAGGTAGCTTTGGGAAGACTTTTTTGTGGGTGTTTTTTTGTTTGTTTTCCAAGAATGAATAAAGTTTGAATAAAGTGCTATGAGTGGAATGAGATACAGATTTTAGCATTACACAAAGTCTTCTTCCTCTTCCTTCCAAATTAGTTTGAAAACATTTTGAAAAACACTACTACTTCCTAAAATGCAAGGTACATTGTTGTTCCTTATATGTAAACATAGAGTAAGAGGTTAGAGAAAAGAGCAGCTATGCAGCCTCTGTCTCCCTGGTATTTACTAAGAGTCCATATGCTCACTAGTTTTGAATACAATACTTTGAACACTAATTTACTGGATCTTTATATGGGAACTGGTAACCATACAACGGAACCAGCACAGATGAAAAAAAAAAAAAAGGTTCAATACAGCACTGTCACTTTCTTATCTTTTCATAATTCCTTAGTTTATAAGGACACAAATTAATATTCTTTATGCATTAACTAAAAGAAAATCTTCAGATTTGCTCCTTTACACAGGTACCTTTAACGCCTGTGTTGAGCCAGCATTCACACTTCTGTAACCCTTGACTGTGTGACCTTTAGCACTTTTTCCACTGCCACCAGCATATCCATTTTATTCTCCCATGTAAATCCATTCAGTAACAATACCAGAACACTTGCATTTAAAATGCATAACTAATCAACAATAGCAGAGCTTGAGGATTTTTCCAGATCCTTGCAAATGAAGTTTCCACTGCTGAAATGCCAGAGGACGTCATGAACATTCATCATCAGGAACATTTAACTGAATTAAGAAAAGAAGCAGACACAAGCTTTCACTGCACCTGAAGTGGTCTATTTTTATCCTATTTTATAAAGATTTTTTTTGCCATGCTCATTACCATGGAAACCAAGAAAGTGCTGAATCCAACAGTGGATTTGTAGCAAGCACTCAGCCTACATCAATATACCACAGCTAAATGAGAGATAGCAGAAGCAGCAAACAGAATGAGGAAACGTGAATGAGGAAACACTGAGATCAACATTAAACCAGATAATCTCACCTCTGAAGTTATTTTTACTGTAGTTAATTATTAAAACTGCTATGACATACATCCAGATGCAGTAGTAGTGAAGAGAACAAAGATACAGCAATTTAGTCTCTAACAGAATTAACCAAGCCTGGTTTCACACAGATTTGTATCTATATCCCAACACCTTTCAGTGCAGTAACTGCAAGTGCCTTTTCTGTACATGCCATGATTTCCTGACAATTAGACCCCTGAACACTTCCTGATTACACATTGGAATATTTTGGTACTCGTGTTGCTTCCAAGTACACGAAATACCCATCTTTCAGTTACAACATGAAGAAATAAGAAAATAGTAATATTCTATGTGACAAGAGTAGTAGTCAAAACACTGTGTTAGGACTCATTGTTTACACTTTTTAAATTATCTTGCAAATTGGAAAAATACTTGGGAAAGAATTATTTGGACTAGACAAAGACAAGAAAAATCTTGCCCTAATGCAGAAAAATACAGATTTTTAGGTTATTCTAAGAAAATCTGAAGAAGTAATTGTTCACATTCTCCCAATAAAGAGATTTCTAAATATATCATGTTCAAAATTAAGAAACCAACAGATAATTTAATCGAGGTCGGAAGCAGAGGTAAGCCAAATTCAGGCCAAGCTAAAATGCATTTTTAAAATTTAAAATATTTTTTTTAAGAGGTAAGACTATTAACTCTTGAACAATTTACTTCAGAAAAATCACCTCTTGAATTATGCAAAATCATAAATGGTCCTTTTCCTTGCCTTTCAATACACCAAATTGTCAATAACTAGGAGATTAAAACCTCTAGCTTCATTACCTTGTCTTCTTTGTTGCTATCTCAGAACAAGCAACAGATGACAATGTAGGTGAGTGGTCTCCCATATGCGGGATACCAAGATCCTCACTCAGTATTCAGCATTTTCTGAGCCTGTGCCAAACAGGTGATTCTCATGGATACAGGACACTTACCAGGGTAAATCAAGTAACACAACAATATTCTCATAATCCAATCTAACTTCCAACTTGAATATTTGCATTGTGTCTCCTTAACATACTCCTTCCAAATTATATCTGAAGACAAAATACCTTTTCACAGCCATAGAGATGCTAAATTTCACCCATGGAGTGGAAGCTTTGCACCACTGCAGCAAACAGTTCCAAGAGCTAATATGTGAATTTGCAAAGTTCTTTGAGATCCTACAGGATGAGGAGTGACAAAATGGAAGTAATTATCCCATTAGCAAAAATACTTTTTTTCTTGTGCAAGGCATTAGAATCTCTCCAAACATTCTTGTGGCAGAAATTAATTAGGGCAAGGTGGGGATTCAGACAATATCCTGGTTCTACCATTGCGCCAAAGAACTAATCAAGTACAGAGCTATCTAAACTAGCACAGTTTTCTCCAGACCACCAAACTAGCTTCAGTTTTTGAATAAAAGAAGGCATTACTGACAAAATTTCTTTTAGCATATTGACCCTGAAAAGTATTCTGTAGAATTGGGTAGGCTTTAAGGATAGGAAAAAAATTATTTATTCCTCTAAATCTCAGGGCAAAGTTGTCAGGGTAAAAAGATGCCAGATGAAATAACTGAGATCTCTTTGGAAGGTATCTCAGAGCTACAACCTGTAGACTGTACAAATAAGGATATTCATTTAAGTGAGGTTGACAACCCTGTATTTAAGCAACAGTCTGTGTGCATCAGCCTGACAGTGATGCACACTGGAATGTGAATGGAGAATGGAGAAAGGCAGAACAAAATCTCCTGCAAAACTGCATTATTAAAAAATTAGCACTGTAGCAATTTTGCATCCAAACAAGAAAAATATTATCAGTTTTCAGCATGCATTAAATGTAGTTCAGTAGAACTCAGGTTCTACTGAAGTTCCAAATATTTTTTTTTAAAATGTGACTAAAGTCATAAAATCCAAGCTGAAATGGACCACAACAATGAAGGGGTGCTGTTAATTACACGAAACTTCTCATGTAAGAAGAAACAGATTTTCTTTTAACATTTAGGAGCTACACAGATTTCCTTGTCAAACAATCATATCTAAAATCCTAATGACCCATGAAAAAATCAGAAAGGCTTCCTCTTGTTAGATTATTTCATATGCTTAGACTGTACATTGAAAAATTCACAAATTCATACTAGCACTACACAGATAATTAAAATTAGGGGTAGGAATATCAAAAAAATATTCAGTTGAGTATCCAGCCTACTTGGATCAACCAAGTAGGTAGTTACACTAAAACTGTAATTACCAGTTATATTTCATAGGCAGATGGAAGAATGCTGCCTTTACGACTCCATACAAAGAAGAACGTTGGGTTGTAGTACTGTCCTCGACAAATTGTACTACAAGATTACTATCAGTCTAGCCAGCTCTTGCCTAACTCACAAATCATTTCTTGATTCAGTATTTCAGAATACCTTTAATGAGAAGGAAGAAAGCCTATAGACACAAACTTGAATGCAGAATTAGGACAAATACAACAACAATGGCATATATTTATAAGACCTGAACATAGAACTATAAACTACAAAAGTAAAGTGGGTGACCAGAGCTGGGGATATAGCAAAGGAAGTGGACCTCCATATACACACATAGAGCATACAGAAACTGCAAAATCCATTTGAATAAGAATGAGGTTAAACAATCATCCTTACAACACAATACACTTAATGGAAGATTTCTGATGCTTTTCTTAAAAAGACAGAGGCCAAGAAACAACCCAGTACAACTCATGATAAAACCTACATATCTTACACACTTTTTGTCATACGTTTAAAACAATGGTGATGCTTTTACACTACAAAAATGAACAGCCCTGACCCATACCACTAATTCATGATGGAATAGAGTCAGACAAAAAAAAATTATCTCCAAGTGAATTCTTACAGGAAGTAAAATATTAATTTGGTCAAACTTGGTGACAACTTACATGCCTTGACATACACAAAGTTTCACGTTTGGTGAATGTTAAAAATAAAGGTTAAGGTGCCTTGAAGATTCAGATATCTTTAATCTTGGCAAGGGGATGAGCAGTGGTTTTTTTCAGGATTCCAGCACTAGAATTAAATGCCCAAATTTTATCTCACTAACATCTTGACCCTTCAGTCCTTTTTCTGAATCTGACCCTTTCCTCCAAAGTCACCAAAGTTTTAGTCAACAATTTGTCTGCTACTGTTCATCTAATCGCTTGTTGCTCCTGGCAATAATAATTTGACAGACATTGATGTTTTTAACAAAGAATGAAGCCACAGGAAAATCCCCAAATCAGTCTAGACATTTTGCCTCGAAGGACTTTGCCTGACTTATGCCAAAATATTGCTAAACTGCTACAGCTGACTCCGCTTCCCTGCTACAGAGGATACTAAAATGCTTCACACATGTTTGAAGAAGAATCCCAGTAATGTTGTGCCCTTTCAAAACGTACTTTAGAAGTTTACAAAATCCACATGGAATACACTCCCTATTATTTACATACAGAAAAGACAATACTTTGAGCAAATACTTTTACAGTGGCCCTAACAATAGCCAACTTCCTTTCTTACTCTGGCAAAATCTTCCCTGAACATTTGCAGGGGTTTGTTAGAGGAGAACCGTTTTAGGATTTTCTTTTCTTCTATTAATGACCAGGTTGGACAGTTTGCAGACTATCTCTTCTCCCTATCTCAACCCAAACTGTGGACATCTTGTAATGATTTTTTGGGGGAGTGGAAGAACATCTGCCTCCCAGAATTCAGCATCAAAGTATGTGCATGATTCTCTCTGACACACTATTGTTTTGTATCTTGTCATTACTATGTTTATATATAGTCATTCTCTCCTATGCAGGCAGATGCTGTAATGGCCCATAAGTAAATGTAATTGCTTAATATTCAAAGAGTGGTTAATGTTGGCTATGAACAGATGCTGTAATTTAGTGTAGTCTCAAAAAGAACTAATCTCTACATATTTTCTACACAGATTAGAAAGAATCCTAGTATCAGCTGATCTGTGTGGATATCTGTAAGGAGGTTATAGACATGAATCAGAGAAATGTCTCTAAACATGCTTAAGTTTATTCTCCTTCGATGAGTATTCCTGCTTCCTATTTCTATTTTTTTTTTAGCTCAGCTCCATTGTTCTGATTAGCTAAATATAAACTTCTATAATCTGCAAAAACTCTATTATCAACAGATGATTAACTATATATGCAATACAAACACCCCCCCCTCTCCCCCCCCCAAAAAAAAGTGTGTCACTCTTGCAGTAAATTTCCACAGGTACAGCAGATCTTGAGGAAAATTTTAAGATAATGTATAAATGATCAGCAAGCAGAAAAAAAACCCAAAAGTGTATCACTTTTTTTTTTTTTTTAGTAAGATTCTTATAAAGCTATCCCTCAATTTTGAATTAGTGATCAGACTTTGCCTTGCCACCCACATATGAAGGATTCCTAAAGAATAGCATTCTAACATGTCCTGCTCTTTTTTCAGCTGTTTGTAGCTATTCCTTTCACAAGGTTCTCGGCTTCCCTGGACTGGTGGCATTGGTGAGCAACTCTCTAGAATTCCCTGAATTCATGCTGACAACTCCTTAACCATCGTATCGTCTTCCCAGGGCTGTTTGTTTACATATCTGACATAGAACCTGGTCACAATCTTCTACCTACCACTCCTCTTCTGCTTCCATTTTTGGTTGCTTCTCTTCCAGATCATGAAAGGCAAAGCTTTTTAAATGTTCCTGCTACCTTTCTTGCTTTAGCAGAAACATTTCAAGCGTTCAATGCTTTGTTAAGTTTGGGTATTTCAGCCTTTATATATTGTGGTTGTGTTACTTTGTACAAACACATGATATGACACAACAAGATGCTTTGTGTTAAAGACAAAAAACTTTGAGATCTTTGCACATTTCACAGTATGTCAAAAACAAGTATTACAGAAATCAGTCTCAGCCTACTCTGATTAAAGGAAAATGGTAGTCTACCTGACTTCCTGATACTCTAATTCTTTTAAAAGGTATGCTCCAGGGAACACTTGACTTCTGGAAAGTGAAGTCTTTCCCCCACCCACCTCTTCCCAGGCTTGCAGGATCATACTTCACATTTGTTCCTATTTAAATTAAGAAGCAGAAAAGAAACATGAAACTACCTTAAGCAAAAATGAACAAGTCTGGTCTAAGAAGTCTATCCCTTATTTGCTATCTTTGGAAAGGGTGGATTTTCAATTAACACTTAAACTTTCCCGAATTTCTGTGGGATTTATAAGGATAGAAAAGAAATATGTATTTTCAAAGATCAGGAATTTGTTATTAACATAACAAAATAAAAATAATAATAAAAAAATTCAACTGGCTGATTTTATCCCAGGTAGTTTAGAATTGAAGTAAATCATGGATTCTGTCATTTTTTAACAACAGAGGTTCCAGAGGTTTTACTAGTTATTAGAGATTTGCATTTTTGATTTTAAAATTTTTAACTTGTTCATTACTAATATTTACCGTGGTTCATTACTAAGAACTCACAAATTAGGACATACTAGAACTAAGAGTAGTGCTGCAACATAACATTTATCCCCTTAACAAATTTATATGTCCTTTTACCTAAAATCCCAAGGAAAACCCCAGAATTTTGCAAGTTTGTGGTCAATATATTTAGAGATCTTACATTCACGAACACATCTGGAAGTAAACACTCTAGACCTATCACATCAGATGGTGCATTTAAATAGAGATGGAGTTTAAAAGCAGTATTGCACCTTACCCACAGTGTAACTGAAAAGCCTGTGTTACTCAAAGCACTAATTCAGATGGACAGTTTCTTTCCAAGGAATGCATGTTTGACTGTTGTTTTTCTCCACACTGTTGTTGCATAAAGGTCACAACTGTATAAAATACACAGGCATAGGATCATGATCCCATGTGGAGTCAGCCAAAATTAATATCATTCCCAGCTTTGTGAATGACTTGCAACATGAGTAACAAAATTATTTTCTCTTCTTTGTTCATCTGTACAATGATACTTACCTTCATCAGGTTGTGGGAATTGATTAGGGATATGTTAATATTTAGGAAGCATCATAAGCTGCATCCATTCCTACAAAAATCTGTCCTACAGTAGCTTGACTAGGTTTTTCAGGACAACGATTATCTGTCTTTTTTTATTTGTTTGTACAGTTCCCAGAACAATAAGGTCTTAATCCTTGACTTGGACAGCTAGACACCATTGAAACATAAATAATTAGGAAACAATATGAGTTGAGAGATTTTAGCAGAGTGTTATACTTCCCAAGGGGCCAAAGCACAGAGCATTTAAATGGCCAGAATTTAGCCAAAGCTAAGGGAACTGGGGACAAGAAACCATGGCCTTGGTTGCTTCTAACAACTTTGGTGGCTTGTTCTTGAAAGAGCAGGGATACAAAAAAGAAGACTGATGGAATGCATATGTGAGAAAAAAACTATTCAGAGGAGCATAGGAACTGCAAATATAGTTGTCTTTTGAGTGAGGCATTTAGGGCAAGAGCTTTTAATGTATCTGCCAGCTCTACTGTATTTGCAAATCATGAGCAAACACGGTAGAAAAAGTACTGGGTTGTTTGGGGGGTGGGGAGGGAAGGTGGTTTCAAGAAACAGCACATAAACATGCAATTTCCCAAAAGATACACACATCAAGAAAGAGTTGTATGACCAACAGTAGCAGTTGTCTCTTGAGATGTGTTCTTATGCACACAAAGGCTGCACTTCTTATGAGTATACCCACTACATTCCAGGTAGAATCTCCAAAGTATCAGCTGTGTGTCATATACTAAGAATACCTCCCTGCTTCCTATCAGAAGCAAAAAGGTTGAAGCCAGTCCAAGCACTTAAGCAGCTCTTTATTTCAAATAGTCCTTCATCTTCAGCATCTAATAGCTTCAAGTATCAAGCATAAAGGGTATGACATGGAATTTGTGCCAACATTTCTAAGGAAAACAATTACTGAACAATTAAGTAACAGCTTCTTCATTGCCTGTCCTCACATTTTTCTGTTGTTAGTGACTTCTAAGCTTTGTACTCTCTGAAAGTGAGTATCAGAAACTTGGGCTTGTTTAGAATTGAAAGACTGATGGGAAGTATGACTGCCAGCATTAACATGAAAAATAATTCCTTCCAAGTGACAAAAGAAATGCTCTGTTTCCAGTCAGTCTGGAAGATACCTGGAGGACAGGCAATTTCCACAAGGTGATGAATGAAAAGGAAGTAGAATGTCGAGACGAAAGGCTGGAATGTTTCCAGTAAACTGTGAATGCAGGGTGAGGCAAATTAAAGCAGTCTTCAGGGCAAATAAAGGCAAAAGAGTCAGGGTTTAATACACTACCCATAACTTTAATTCTCTTTAATAAAGTTAATGTTGAAGCAATATATTAGGAAAAAATGAAGAACTACAACAGAGACTAAGTAAATATTATTTTCAGCCACTAATCAAAGTATGTATAATACACATGCAAAAAGAAACAAAATAAACATTTACCTAGATGTAGCAAGTTATATTATCTCAGTATTTTAGAACAGCCTGTATCCCACTAAATTACTATAAAATGTCATTATTACACTGTGCATCCAAAACCCTTTGATACTCAGTCAACAATACATATTTTATATAGACACCTAACTTAAACATATAAACCCACTCATTTAAGTAATACATTTAATGTACAATAAAAATTAAAGAAAACTGTCTTTCCAGCTATCAACCCCTCTTGTATTTGACAGTTAACTAATCATAAATTTGAACACATTAGAATGATAAGGATTTTGTTAAAAGACTCAGAAGATGCATACAGTTTGATGTGATCGGAAAGAGATGCTGAAGCTCTGTTCTTGAAAGAAGAGAAATAAAGTTACCTTTTTTTCTTTTTAATTGGAGTAAATGGAAAAAAGGTCTTAGAAAGTCTTAATGTCTTACCTGTTGGTATGCTTCATAGATTGTATCAAACAAGAAAGCCTGAGGCATTTCACTCGCTCTGTACCTGGCACGTTCCAGTGAGTGGTCTAAGCAGCCATCAGCAGCAGAGGCAATAACAGTAGAAACTAAAGGACGGATTGCTCCAGCTGCCTGTGAAAGAAAACACAACACGAGACCTCAGTGTTATTAATATTAATTTATATCACATAGCTTTAGTCAAAAAAAGCTTGAAATTTATTTTTATCCCTTCTTTATCTTTCCTGTATCTTAAAATATATAAGTCATACTACTTAGTCTGTATGAGACTTTCAAGATTAATGGAGCATGGAAGACTATGTAAGTACACACTGAGGGACACCTTACCAAAAAAAAAAGAAATCTTAAGCCCCTCATAAACATCTACTGCAAATACATGCACAGATCTGAGATGTTCATTCTTCAGACTTTCTTCTGTATACATAGTAGGCAGCTTCAGTGAGGACAGTTCTAGGCCTATTGTGATAGCAAACAGCAGCAGACAAACCTGAGAAGCCTTGACAATCCACAACACCTATTGCTTTCACAGATCTCAACTTGATCTAAATAGATCTAAACTGATCAGAACCATACTACAAGAAAAGTTTAAAAAAATTGAGCTTGTTCCTCTGTGTTGAATTCACCCTGTGAAATGCCAAGTAATCACATTTACCAGTGAAATCAGAGGGAACACAGCATATACATCTGAAAGCACTCAATAACCAGCAGCACTGTGCTGCTGAACAGATATTTAAATGCTTATATTTCAGTTTCAGTTTTGCTTAGATTTGAAACCAATTAAACACATACCTTTGATTTTTTCATCAATATATAGTATTAAAGATCTGCGGCATCTCTGAAACAGAACTCTCCTATGTGGATTTAGGCATTTTGATACCAGAAAGTTACTCACACTACATCAGTGACTTATCAAATGCTCACATGCTTTGGATGTAGCTCAAAAAAACTGGGACAAGAGTGGTTCATACAATATGAAGAATGTAATGGCAGAACACTGCTTACGAAGTCACAGGGCAAAAAGCATGCTCCTCATCAATGCTAACCACTGAGAACAGCATCTTCACACTATACTGCTTATTATCAATTTTTAAGAATAATAAAAAAAGAATAATTGATGCTTCTTCAAAACATGTGGAATTATCCAACATCTTAAATCAGTATACCTAGAAAATCATTCCCAGTGGTGAATTCTGACACTTTTCACTGAAGTCACAGATTTTCTGAGGTTTAGTGAATTTTGACACAGAAAAAAAAAGTCCCTTATCACATATCAGCACTGCTGTTATTGATATTACTTATCTCTGTTGGCAAATCCTGCCCTAATATGAGTCCTGTCCATTCTCAGAAGATTTCTGACCTCAGAAAGAGAAAGAACAAGTTCTCTTCTCTCCCCCTTTTACACTACTAAACAATTAAACAAAGAGTAACGCAGTCCGCGTGTTGAGCACTTTATGAGCTCTAAACTACAGTTTAGTAAACTACTTAGTTCATTCTTTTACAGAATGAATACAGAGATGTGAACCAATTTCTCATGCCCAAAGAGTTCTGATATGCATGAGCAACCAGGGCAGGGTGAAGGAAGTGAAAAGATACAAAAGATTCATGTGACAAGAGATATATCTGAACTACTTTCTCAAAATCTGAAAAGCACTTTTTCTTTCTAATACATGGGAAGAGATACCTATATAAAAACTACATGGAGCAAAACACTATTATCCAAAGGCAAAATGTGGTACAGAAAGACCAGTAAAAATTGTGAAATCACATAATAACTGTCTGTAAAGAACCACAAGAGGTCATCTAGGCCACCTTTCTGTCCTAGACAGGATCAATTTTATTTCTGTAATAGAAAAGACAAACTGAGAAAACTAAACATCACTACAATTTTAATAATATGTCAGGGTATTAAATGAGGTGTAAATTTAACGGACGTACTTAGAGCAAAAGCTGTGCATAGCAGAAGTAGAGAGACTAAATTATCTGTAATTTGTCCTCCCTCTATTTCTTGTGATTCAAGGACATGCATTATTACATCTATATCCCAGCTGCTGGGCATTTGGACTATGTTATTTTGCTCTGCCATCATATTTTAATTGGTCATACACACACAAAATTATAAAATTAGAAGGTCATGGGAAAAGAGAGAGAGCAGCATGCTACCCACAGTTTTTCTGTAATTAGCTATATATTTGAATTTTTTTTTCTGGAACAGTTACCATTCCAGAAAGCCATTTAGCCAAAGAGGATTCCTTAGGCTGATCCAATATTTTATTACCGTTTTTAACAATCCTGTCATGTTACATTTTCAGCATAAAACCGGCTGGAAGAATACAATGTGACTTGCGTAACCAAATCTCACAAGTGAAACATGCACTCTGAGGAACAAAAAACCAAACTGCAATTCTAAATAAAATTGAATACTCAGAATTATGTTCTTAAAAGAACTCTGAAACACATTGTTTTCTTGCCATCTGGTTAATTGCACAATAAAAAATTATGAATATCTGTATTGGTATCTTTGTGACAATACTGAACCACAACTCCTGCTCTGCTGAGGCCTAGCTCTTCCAAACAATTCAGAAAGACCTAATTTCTACTAAATCCAAATGCAACATTTTTTTAAACTCTGCAATTAACTTCTCAAGTAATTGAAAGCTTCACGGCACTTAACATTTAACAAGTGCATTTTTCAAACAACTACAGTTTTCTTTTACAATACCCCATAACTGAGTCCAGCGTGGCAGGCTGAGATTTTCCTCTTTCTTCCCACCACTTCAATAAGAAATTACAAATTGGGCACAGGAAGATTTTTTTCTGCAGCAGGTCCACTCAAACTATACCTGACACTGATTGAAAACATGAAATTTAATACAAAGAATAAGATTTATGCCTGACTTTTGATCATGCAAAGGAGAGAAATTCTGTGTATTTAGAAACAGGATAATAAGCAGTCATCTGATTTAAAAAGAAACCCCCAGCTTTTATTACAGAACAGAACAACCCAGTCCATGACTGAAAGCAGAACAGAGAGCTCTGGTACTTAGTAAAGCCAAGAAATTTCAGCTGCTCAGAAAACCTTCATATGATAAGGAGCTGCAGCCCAAAAGCCCCAAAAGCTGAGCTCGAGCATACTTGCTAAGGTGCAGCAGTATTAATACCTTAAAATCCTGAGACAAGATCCAGAAACTGATTGTCTGTTTTGCTCACTACTGGCTCACCTTTCCACAGGACCTTTCCCTGTCTCACAAACACACACAGGCTCCCTCAACCAGATGATGTGACCCAAAACAGGACTGCATTTACCACCCCAGTGACACATGAACTACACTAGTTCCTAAGGCCACTTTCAGACTGGGTGAAATTGGGACCAAGCAAGGGAAAATACTGGCCTGTGGCCCTGCACTATCTTCTTACAGCACAAGAGAGCTGCATCCCAAACACAGGAAACCTTGCATCTGCAGTACTGCTGGCAACATCCCTGAGCTGGTATAAGCCAACAGAGCTGCCAAACCCACACTGGCTCACACAGACCTCACCACATGTGCTTCTGCTTCCAAAACTGGCTCATTGTATCTTCATTCATGGTCTAAGCATAATATTGGGCATGTAAAATCAAAAGAATTGAGCTGTGAGTTTTGTCTTATATGCAGGCCAAAGAGGGGCAGACTTTTAAGAAGTATGGCTCATTCTGCAGTACTTCCTTCTGGTTAGCACAAGCCTCCCCCCAACTCTGAAAAGCACAAAGCCTTTCTGAATTCCAGCTAGCAGCCTTGCAATGAACTGAATGGAAAATTTAGGAATTTAAGACAGGGCGACAGACTACATTTTTTAGTTCAGAAACTTAAATATTAGGGCACAGAAGGGACAATAATACAATAACGCAGTATTGTAGTTAATGGGAGTTCTGTCCCTGATAATTGTGGGGTGTAAGTGAAGAACACAATCACTCAGCTAGTCCACATCTATTCAGTTACAACAAAAAGCATTTTAATTTTTGCAAGGAATTTCCATGTTGGTTTTTGTGGTTATAAATTGGTAACAAAAAATTATTTCCATATTACTAAAAGAGAGTATATACTGAGTCTCAGGTATTTGAATTTGATTTGTTCTAATTTGAGAGGCATTGACTTGCTCTTTATGTCAGGAATGCACAAGTATTTGGCCCAGCTCTCACGCAAGGTTCAGACATGAACTTAAAAATGAATAAAACAAAGAAAACGTGTCCTCATTTAAAATTAGAAGTACTTGCTAATGTCACTGTAAAATCTTTTTTGTACTTTGAATTACCATAGCACAAAATACAAATCCTGTGAGTCTAAAGCAAGTGCCTGGGTCTTAGCCTGACATTTCTCTACTCAGAGTACTTATCTTCTGATTTCTAATAGTTTTGAGTCAGACCTCAAGGAGGTTTCAAAATCATAGATAATGCATCATACACCCTTCTTCAATGTGAATACTTAACAGAGAGTTAAACTGAAATTCTTTAAATGTTCACTTTACAGCCTTCAAGCCACTCTACTTTGCACTAGCTTTGGCATGTCCAGGAAACGCATTTCTTTCCCCCATTTTTGCATATGTTTTTAAATAAACCAGTTAAAGTATTCAAATATGAGTGGACAAGCTCTTAAAATACTCTTTTATAGCCTAACAGACATTGAAATAAATACCACTAACGGGTTATTTTTCTTTTGTATTGGAACACATTGGAAGAAAAAACATCCTCCTAATCTATTACTTCCTTAAAACAATGCTAAAATGTCCTAAGAATAGAGAATTCTATCAACTTCAGGGGAAGTGACAGACTCCTGTCACTCAGAAGTAAGCTCATCCATCGATCTGGTGAAACTGAACCTGCTTCCAGATGCTTTTATAAACAACAGGTGTCTTTTATGACCCATTTTAGACCGCACAAATCAAAAACATTTGCAAAAAGTTCTCAGTTTTGTGCTCCTCTTTTTTGCATAACTGCCTAGACCACAACATGCATTCAAGAATTAAAGATTCAATGGTGATTGAAAAAAAGGTAGAGAATGAAGTGCATGATGAAGGTCAGTATAACAGGGTATTTTCAATGGATACAAGGTGTACTAACCCACCTTTTCACTAAACAGTAACATATTGTTCTCAGTTTATCATACTTCCATTCTAACAAGAAATTGTTTAGATGTATGTATCCAGTGAATCTGTAACCAGGGTGTGCTTAACGATCAGACAACATAGTCAGTTCAATGAATGTTGGATCCAAAAAGTATTAATGACACTTTTTATTACAAAATGAAATATGAATTTTTAGATCACAGAAGCCGCCACACAACATAACAACTTGGCTAACATAATGCAGTGTAGCTTTCTGTTACTGAATATTCATAAACGTTTTAAATACTCATTTTTATTTATAATAAGGTAATATTAGGTAATAAAATGCAAACAGAACCCATTAAAATTATCATAAGGATTAGGCAGTGAGATGGAGCTTTTATCACAAGAAACAAATTATCCAGCTTACAGATATCCAAAGCACAGTGCAATATTCACCTGGGACAAACACACCCCACTTACATCACAACACACCAAGAACAAGTTATCAAAGACCCAAAAGCTCCAAAAGAGCATGAAAACCAACACAACTGCATTGCTGATTTGGTCTTTTTGGGCAGCCAGAGTTGAAACAGAACAATGCTAAATAGCTGCAAAGCTCAACAAGTTGAATGACATGGACTAGGAAGAAAAAAAAGTTGTAGTGGCACAAAATCCTTACAAAAAATGTCAGAACTACAATTCCTTTTGTTTTAGAACAGTGTGGTAACAAACTCAGACAACCACAGATCCTCCAGGCTGGCATACTAAAAAAAGTATGCTGTCTTTGGCATGCCCTTGTTCACAGTAAGCCCCAAGTACTAATGCAGACCCACAAAGTCCACTCACACAGCCAGTCTGGAACCCTCAACTTCAAGTGAGTGGGAATGACAGCTTAAAACTGTAGAGAGTCTAGTCATAAACAGGCAAAGCCTTCCACCTCTCTAACACGACTTCTTTTCTACTTTTTAATTACACCAACAATACTTTCTGTCTCCATTCATAGCCTCTGTCTGCCATGAAATTAATTTTCCCTATGCTATCTTCCCAGCCTCTAGTAGCATTAAGAAAGTGTATATTTTATGTTTTCTTTATTTTATATTTTAATCATCCCAACTAACAATTCAATGTTTTAATATTACTTAGGAATAGGCCTGATATGAGACATAGAAAAGCAAGCCTATGAGTGCTAAGCTTAAAAGAATGTTCCTACTCTTAAGCCCTTACGTGTTTTCTCAATATTTGTATTCATAAATTTTAATTCTTTATTCAGAGTTGTTTTCACCTCTGACAAGCAAAATAGAACTGGAGCAAGGCTCACAAATAATTTAGCCACCCTGCTTTAGAAAAAATAAACTTGGCTTGCATATATACACTGAAAATAGAAGTACATTAGAAATACATTTTCATAATTTCAAAGCAGCTAACTTCTTTGAAACTGTATGATGGAGATGGTGGGGCTTGTCACACTTAGTAGGACAACTATATCCATCTTGGAACTCCATTAGAGCCAGTTTTATAATTGTGAACTTGGTAAACATACAAGCAATTTTATCTTGCTTTTCCATGAAGACAAGGATTGCATTAGGACACTGGTGAACTACATAACAATAACAATCAATGGTAATCTAGACATGCTAGGTATCTAACAGTTTACAAATATGTCCTGGAATGGTTTTTGTTGGGTGAAAGATTATTTATATGTTTCCAAACACTACCATCTCATAAGCATTTCAGTCTAAATTAGGTCTGGCTGTGAACCAGCAGAAGCAGCTCAGAATAACTATGATTAATTTCTTCTCATTTTATTCCATCAAACTGTTTCCACATGTTACTACAGGGAAAGTATTCTTTTACACAGATCAAACTACTTTCCAGGAAGGGCACTCACAGCCATCTACAGTATGAAAAAAAATACAGAAATAAACACAGTACCTCTGATTCATGAAACAGGTAGAAACTTGCATTTCTATTCAGACATCTGCATTCAAACTAATTGTATCTACAGTAATCAACATACTTCAGCCACACTCAGTAATTATCATTTAAGTTAGAAGAGTAGTCTCTACTGAAAGATTTCCTATTTCAAATTTATCAAACAGAACCTTCAAAGGAAAAATTCAAAAACTTAATTATAAGATTAAAATATTTCACATATTTAAGAGGAAGTTCTTCTAAATTTCTTCTATATCTAATAAAACAAAGGCATATAACCATTTTTGTAAAATAAAGCAATTAGAGAATTACTTCTAATGCACATTTAAGGTATAGCATTAAAATACCATATCTTAACCTTATCTTCTTGTTTCTTTTTTTTTTTTTTTTTTGCTTTTCATTTTCTGTATTTTGTATCCAGCTCTTATCTAGGGATACATTTTTTTTTCTATAACCAAAAGTTTTGATCTATGAGTTTTATGATTCCAGAGCAGAGATGGAAGATTTAGAGTATTTCCTCCTCCAATCTACAGAAATCCTAGCAAAACAACTCTATTTCAACAGACAAGAGGGAGGCAGAAACAAAGTCATGACACAAACCATAAGCCACCACTCCTGTACAGAAGAGCAGTTGAAAACAACAATTCAACTACGCAAGCAAAGTTTTCTAAACTTAGGTGTGAACACTTGTTCAAGCCCAAACTAGCCAAGCTTCCAAACTAAACTAATACAAGCCTGGACACAGTCCTCAGAGTTCATAACCTCATTCTGGACCCAGAACCCACCTACTTTCTGGATAGCATGGCAAGGCAGCAGCTTGGTTGCATGGTTTCAACTCAAACCTGTCACAGTCTGCCCCCATAACTCATTCTGTAAATGTCATGTCCAAAAGACCCCCCCAAACCAGCTGTACACTTCTCTTGAAGGACCAGATACTGCAACTAGTCAGTCAGGACTATAGGACAAGCAAGATGACTCAGTAAAGAACAGCGCACCACAATAAAGGTAGAGGTACTGTCATTAGCATGCAGAAACACAAATTTGAGTCCAGGGCATCACATACTTTCACCCACACTCACACCCACACCCACACTCACCCATGTAGCAGATACATAACTTATGTGACTGTGCTGTGGTGGGATCAGGATTCCTTCTACTTATTCCTTCTACTGACAAACAAGCACAGTCTGCAACCTGGGTTGTGTATCCATTAGAAATTAAGGCTGACGAAAAAGGACTACCTTCTTCTGCAAGGGTATCTTCTGTTAAATTCTTTAACAAAAAGAGTAATTCTAAATTGTCTTATTTTGAATTTTGTGGGGAAAAAAACCCCAAAATTCATAATCTTTATGGGTACAGCATGTTTGATTCTCATTAGTGAGCACTAAAATTTCTTTTATGTAGGCAGTATCACCAGCCAGCGCAATTTCAGCTATCTTCACACATTTGCACTGGCAGCTTTTAACTGCCCAAGGACAGAACTGGTTGAAATGTTAAACAAGCCTAGTCTTACACAGATATTAAACCTAATCATCAACTAGACAAAAAGAAGGTTAATTAGAACACATGTAAGGAGTTTTGAACACTATGAAAAAAAGGCTTGTATGCTAAACTTCACCTAATTTCCTTAAAGTCTGTTTACCCAGCTGGCTAGAAGCAACAGTCAAACTCACTAAAATTGGGCACATGTTAATCTTAAACCAACACCAGGAAGGAAGAAGTTATAATTGTGTTTATTCCTAGCTGAAAGAGAGGGGATGTTTAATCAGAAATTTAATATACACTTTGATCCAATGTTAATGAGCTGACACTGTGTTGTACATTGAAATGACTTCAAAGACATAGGATGCCTTAAACAAATGTAATGTATATTTATGACACTGTTTAAGAAAAAGAAAACATTTCTTCTAATGAGGTCACTTTTATCAGAGCATACTATCTGAGTAACTGGGTATAGCACATGTACATCAATACATGTCAGAGCCCCAATCAGCTAGAGCAAAATAAGGAAGATAACAGAAACTGTTGCTCAAAAATTAAGAGTGCACATGTTCTTTTTTACTTTACATAATTTCCGTTCTTTCATAGTTAAAATATTTACTTCTAAGCATCAGTAAATATTGTTTTGGTATTATCAACCACATGCTAAATTCTAAATGTTATTCTGTGGAACAACTAAGATTTCTCAGAGAAAATAGAAAAGATCTCCCTCAAAAAGAGAGAACAATAGGAATACATAACTGAATATATATATATGTTTAAAGTAGAGGAAGGAAGCAGAACTAGGTGTATCACAGGCTGCAATTTTTCAACACACAGCACTGAAAACTAGCTCAAAAACATAGCATAAGTGGAAAAGAAGCAAAGCCAAGTACATAAGCACTAAGAAAAAGAGTGGTACTACAAACAATGACACAACATTTATGTGAACATTTGATTTCATAATAAAATTGGATTTTTTTTTTAAAAAGCAGACTGAAAGTAAGTCGTAAGAATGTCATTTACATTGTCCTTGTATCATGAATTAATGACATAAATTTTTGAAACAATAAAGCATAAAATTATGAAAGTTAGCAGGATTAAACCAGTATATATATATTTAATGCGTCATACAAATTATATAGCATTTCTTCTACTGCATTCTTTATCTGTGCATTCCTTGTGAGAATTCAAGAATGGTGAAGGAAGTCAGTGTTTTTCATAGACACAATAGTACAGAACATTACATAAAATAAATTTTGTCATATTATTAGCCAAAAAAGGTCTTACTATCTTAGTCAACCTATTTAACTATTTTTTTGTCACAATGCAATAACTGGTAATGTTTAACAACATCCTCTCATTTAATAAGGTTTTGTTTTCCTCTAGACAGGTTTTTAAAAAATATTTTAAAGTTTGTGATATAGAGTCTGTATAATGGTACTGAAGATCCATATTAAGTATATGATGCAGACCACACATGGCATCCCACACGTAAGAGCAGCACACGCTGGTGCAGAGCTTCAAGACTTTCTTATGACCTATTTATTCTTTTCAGTTGTCAGCAATAATTGTACATTATACACAATTATGATGGATTCTATAAGATGCGTAATTCAGTCTAAGCAATTCAAACATTGCAAAGCAAATCACGTGGCCAGTATCCCATCATCAGTTTTCAATACTTTTTGAAGCATTTCAAAGCATACTTACAGCTTTACATTTTGGCAGTCACTCAAAATAACTGACACTAAGATGAGATACCAGCACTTTCTTGTTCTAACTCATACTGCAAATCTAGGTAGCAAAA